>NW_026623008.1:28997500-30457000 GCF_023065955.2 Ursus arctos
AAAGCAAAGCACTGGTGCATACCCAGGCTTACCCCAGGGAAATTGTTTAAACACCAACCCCCTCTGAGGCCCCCAGAATTCATGCCTATGCCCCAAAATGGCCCTGATTTTTCCTGTGCACTGCCTTGGGGCTCTTGGGGCAGATTTAGGATAAGGAATTAGGGGTTACCCCAGAGTTTAACTATGATCTAGAAACACCTTCACGATCTCCAAATAATTAACATTCCATCGGGCTGGCCTGGTCCTCTCATGGACGTTTAGAAGCATCGTCACTTGAAGTGAAAGCCCATTGCTGATAGCATATCGGGGAAATCTCCATGAGATACAGTGCCTTGTCCCAGTCCAAACTGATGGTCATGCCAAGCTGCGAGATAACAGGGTGAGTGCTCCCAGGAGAAGCTGGTGGCTGAGGACAGGGATGAAAAATGGCTGCTTCATGCTGGGTTGTGGTGTTGGTTTGTTCTCAGATAGAACAAATGAGGTTCCTGCCCTTGGGAAAAGCACTGTTCAGAGTTTTGTCTCTGGGGAAAGACCGGGAAGGGGGGTTAGATAACCTGAATCACTTGTAAAACTTATACCACTCTCCCCCACCGAAGCCACCTCCCTGCTTCCCTCCAACATCCCCCACCCTGTGCATCCGGCACCTGAGCAAACTCAGAAAAGCAGCCTCCTTACAGCTTCACTTTCTTCTTCATCTTTCCATCCCCGAACCTGCTCCTCTCCCTGGGTCCCCACCAGTAAATGATGCCACCATCCGCTCCTCACAGGTCACAAACCTCAGCCTTCCCCAGTCTCTCCCCCTCCCCCATCCCGCCCCTCCCCCCACCCCATGAGCAGCTAGCGCTGTGAGTCCTCCCGGTGATAACTCCCTGAGTGCTCCCGGCTCTCCACCCAGCTCTTCACCAGCCTTCCAGTCTGAACTACGGGGAAAGCATCCCACAGGTGCTCCCTTTGTTAGCCCCTTCCCAACTCAGTTCATTTCCCGCAAAGTCAACCTCCTCATACACATTCACTCCCTTGTGCAAAAGCCTCTCTTGAGCACCTACTATGTGCTACACACTTCATTCAGAGCTGAGAACACCAAAGCAAACGAGACACAAAGCTGATTCCATCACTCTCCTGTTGATGGCTCTGCCTCACCGTGGAGCCCATGCTTCTCGGCACCCCGGCCGGGCCTCCCCACCCCCGCACCGGATGAGGCCACTGGCTGACCTCTTTCGCCACAGATCCCTCCAAGAACCCAGAGGTTCAGCCATCACAAGACAACCCACCGTCTCCCACGCCAAGCACTCCCCTGCCCCCATGCCTTCCTTCCTCCCCTTTCTGTCTTTCTTTCCCCCTTATGAAAATCCTTCCCCCGTTCTTCAACGAGAAATGGCTCAAATGACATTTCTTCTGTGGAGCTGCCATAATTCCCCAGGTTGGAACTAATCACCCAATTCTCTTCGCTTCCAAAGCAGAGCTCTAATACCAGCATTCTAACATTTATTTCTTCCAGGTTTATGGTTTAGGTAATGAGGTGGGGAAATTATTATCTAGCGGCTGATGCCAGAATTTCTCTTAGGGAGGAAAATGTTGTCCTTTGGGAAAATACCTTGAACTCTAGCCCGCAGTTCCCTCCCTTGGGGTTTCCAGATTCAGGAGGGAGGGGTCAAGAGTTCTTATCTGTGTTGGGGGGGGGAAGGGTCCTCCCGCGCACTGCCTCCCCCGGGGATCCTCTCCAAGGAGGTGGCACAGAGCAAAGACATGAGTAAAATGAGGGAATTCTGGGGGAACGGCATTGCAGGGGGAGGGAACACAGGGGTGAGGTGCTGGGAACATGATGTGTGCAGGGAACAGGAAGCGGTCCTGTCATCTTCTTGGGGCATGGGAGCCCGCACTGAGGGCCACCTGTAGATGCTGTCTCCAGAACACACACGAGCACAGGTGTGCACAACAAAGTGTTGCCCTGAATTCCAGAAGGTTCGCAGACCTTCTGGAGCTAGTCATAAAAAGTGACTGGGGAGGAAGCAAGTGGATACATGGAGCCCAGCTTAAGAATGGCTGCGCTGAGCCCAAAGGTGAGGCCGGGGATGACGCTGGGGCCCCAGGCAGGAGACTGGTCATAGTGGACACTGGATGCCACGTCAGGGGGTTGGGGCTTGATTTTAAGTATGATGGGCTGCCGTCAATATGAGTTATGAAAGCCATCATGGGGTGCCACGAGATTTAGGGAGAAGTGTGGACAAGAGATGATGAGGGGAAGCAAGAAGGGGACAAATTGAAGAAGCGCCTAAAAGACAGGCTGTACTCCATTCCTACAGCAGCCCTAACAAATGCCCACACATTTAGTGGCTTAAAACAATACAAATTCATTTCCTCAGAGCTCTGGAGGCCAGAAATCTGAAGTCGGTTCCACAAGGCTCAAGGCAAGGTGTCAGTAAGACTGGTTCCTTCTAGAGGCTCTCGGGGAGAATCCATTTCCTTGCCTTTTCTAGCTTCCTTGAGGAAAGCTGAGGCATAGCAGCCTTCCCTGGTCTCCGTGACGACCCCTCTGGGGCCTCACTGGACAGTCACACTCTCACCCTGGAACCGGGCCACCTGCTACCCGGACCCCATGGTGCCTCCGTATCAGCCACCTGCCCAACCTGCCTGGTCCCCCAGTGTTCCAATCATGCAGACACTGTGGGCAGCCACCGCAGACAGTCCTTCCAGGACGAACCAGGTCTACTCTGACCCCAGCCTCCAGTCTCAGCCCCAGCCCCACCTCTGCCTGGTGGAAGTGGCAAATGGCTGTCCTGCCTGGCCTGGCTCCCACCAGAATTCTGAGACAGAGAGTGGAAATGGGGAGGAGGGAAAGGAGACAATCTCTTTTTGCCCTGCGTTCTTTTCAATTGTTTGGAAGTTAGACTTTTGCCATGAATCTTTATAAATACTGACAGACAGTACAGCGGTTAAGGACACAGGTGCTGATGTAAGACACCTGGGTTCAAAACTGGCTCCTCAGCTTACAAGCCAGGGGACTCCAGGTGAATTGCTTTACCTCTCTGTAGCTCAGTTTTCTTACCTGTATAAATAGAGAATACCAGCAAAAGAACACCAGGTGCTTCACATGGTGCCTATTACACCGATGCAACAGTTAAAAGACATAGTCGATCTGGTTTTGAATCTCAGCTCCATTACCTCTTAGCTGTGCAGCCTTCGGCAAATTGCTGAACATTTCTGTGCCTCAATTTTCTCATCGATCAGCGGAGCTGAAGATCATCATTGTAGCTACCTCATAGAATTATTATGAGGAATAAATGAGGTAGTGTACCTAAATCACTTCGAAGAGTGCCTGGAACCGAGGAAGCACTGTGTAAATATTACCAGTTATTATTACTTAATAAGAAAATATTCGCTATTATTATAAATATACATTGTGTGATTATTTAATGTAAGTAAGATCACACGGTCCATATCATTCTACAACTTGTGTTTTATACTTAACAATACGTCTTGCTTTTCTTGGACGCATTTTCACATCATTATATAGAGATGTATCTCACTCTTGTTTAACCACGGTAGCACTGGCTCACTGCGCTGACCATGAGAAGGAAGTACCCAGCTTATTTATTCCCTTATTGGTGTGCACCTCGGTCGTTCCTAATTTTTTGCTTTTATAAACCATGTTGCAATGACCATCCTTGCTCTCTTATTATTCCATAAGTATTTCTCCAGGAAAGATAACTACAGGTGGCATGGGCAAGTTGCAAGGTATGTGCATTTTAATTTTTTTAATTTCCTCTTTGCATTTCCACCTGTTTTATTGAGGTATAATTGGCATATAACATTATATTAGTTTCAGGTGTATAGTGTAATGATTCGATATTTGGATATGCTGTGAAGTGATCACCATTCTAAGTCTACTTTTCCCCTGGCACCATAAAAAGTTATGTAACATGCAATACGATATTGTTGACTAGAGTCACCATGCTGTGTATCACGTCCCCATGACTTATTTATTTTATAACTAGAAATGTGTACCTCTTGACCTCTTCTCCTATTTTTCCTAACCCCTACTCCCTCCCCTCTGGAAACCACCAATCTGTTCTCTCCAACTTTGAGTTTGGTTTGGTTTTGTTTGGTTGTCCATTGGTTTTTTTTTTTTTAGATTCCCCATATAAATGAAACCATACAGTATTTGTCTTTCTCCACCTGACTTATTTCACCTGGCACAATACCCTCGAGGTCTATCCATGTTGTCACAAATGACAAGATTTCATTCTTTTCGATGGCGGACTAACTTTACACGTGTGTTTGGATACATTCTAAGACCCTACATTTTAATCCCATTCGCCCACATTTATTTTTGATGTCACATTTT
The DNA here is from genome assembly GCF_023065955.2 of Ursus arctos. Classification (NCBI taxonomy): domain Eukaryota; kingdom Metazoa; phylum Chordata; class Mammalia; order Carnivora; family Ursidae; genus Ursus; species Ursus arctos. The sequence goes on from NW_026623008.1 coordinate 29,001,846, forward strand.
ACACCTTTTTCTTCTGTATATCCTTCAACTAGTTGTTGTAGTTATAGTTATTTTTACTACTTTTGTTTTTTAACCTCCATGTTAGCTTTATAGGTGATTAGTCCACTACCTTTACTATATATTTACCTTTACCAGTGAGATTTTTACTTTCATATGTTTTCTTGTTACTGATTAATGCCCTCTCTTTTCAGCTTAAACAAATCCCTTTAACATTTCTTGTAAGGCTGGTTTAGTAGTGGTACACTTCTTTAGTCTTTGCTTATCTGGAAAACTCTTCTCTCTCCTTCGATTCTGAATGATAACCTTGCCGGGTAGACTACCCTTGACTGGAAATCTTGCTCGCAGCCCGTTGAATATATCACGCCATTCTCTTCCGGCCTGCAAAGTTTCTGCTGAAAAATCTGCTGATTATTTTATGGGGGTTCCTTTGGGTGTTACAAGTTGTTTTCTCTTGTTGCTTTTAAGATTCTTTACCTTTTGACATTTTAATTATGTGTCTTGGTATGGATCTCTTTGGGTTCATTGTATTTGAAACTTCCTGGATCTGGATGTTTCTTTTCTTCCCCAGGTTAAGGAAGTTTTCAGACATCATTTCTTCAAATAAGTTTTCTGTCTCTTTATTTCTGTCTCTTCTCCTTCCAGAACCTTTATTATGCACATATTGTCCCACTTGATGTTGCCGATAGGTCCCTTAAGCGATCTTCACTTTTCTTAATTCTTTTATCTTTTTGCTGCTGTGCTTGGTTGAGTTTCACTGCCTTGCCTTCCAGGTCACTAATCCCACCTTCTGTTTCATCCAGCCTGCTGTTGAATCCCACTAGCATATTTTTCATTTCAGTTATCGTATGCTTCAGCTCTGTGACTTGTTTCATACTTTCTTCTATTTTCTCTTTGTTGAAGTTCTCTCAGTGTTCATTCTTCTCCTGAGATCAGTGAGCATCTCTATGACCATGACTTTGAACTCTTTATCAGGTAAATTACTTATCTCCATTTCATTACGGTTTTTCCTGGAGTTTTATCTTGTTCCTTCATTTGAAACACCTTCCTGTTTCCTCATTTTGCTTGAGTCTCTGGGCTTGTTTCTATGTATTAGGTGAAACAGCTGTCTCTCCCAGTCTTGAAGGAGTGATCACAGGAAGATTGGGAATGTGTTTCAGTCTGCTGTCTGTTCAGTGCCCTGGGGTGCTAGCTTGCCCAAAACTGTCTCTCCGATTGTTTCAGTCCCATGGGGCCCAGAAATGCAAGCCCCACCCCTGGCCACCAGAGCCAATTATTCAAGGGGCGCCCCCTGTGTGGACTACATGCACCTGCCAGCATTGGTGGGTCCACAAGAGAGAAAAGGGCCAAGGCAAATGGCACTAGCAAGATAAAGGTAGAGTGCAAGAACGGCAAGTGCCCACCAGCACCACTGCTAGCAAAGAAGGAGAGTGCAAAACAGCACCCACAGTGCCTCCTTCCCCAGAGAGTTCCAACAGACCCCTGGCCTTCTGGCAGACATTTTAAGCTTAGCCAACAATCTCCTTCACCTATAGTCTAAGTGCTTTTCAACCTACTACTTTTGTGCTGGGTCCTAGGATAAGTGGGTCTACGCATGAGTCCTTTCAGAGCAGACTCTCAGTTTCCTACGGCCTTTTGGGTCTCCTGGAAGTAAGCCTCACTGGTTTTCAAAGCCAGATGTTTGGGGGACTTGTCTCTCCAGGGTAGGTCCAAAGGGTTGGTTTGCCTAATATAGTGCCTATCCCTGAGGAGTGAATGACCATTGTCATATGCCCCATATTTGTGAGATCCCTCATGCTTGTGGGTCACTGGGCCAGGGGTGGGGTTTTTAGCAAGACCACATCTCTGCCTCTCCCATCTCAATGCGGCCTTTTTATCTTTTGCTGTAGAGGAGCTGTTCAGCTAGCTTTCAGGTCTTTTTCAGAGAGAGCTCTTCTATACGTAGCTGTAGATCTGGCGTGTCCATGGCAGAAGGGGAGTTCAGGGTCTTCTGATGCCTCCAGCCTCAGGACGTGTTGATTTCCAGTGGACAGACATGGAGGGAGAACACCCACCAGACAGGTGCCCAAAGAAACTAGGTCCTTCTTCAACTGGCTGGAAAGGAAGGAGCACCTCTGGATTAGTTACTTCTTCTGCCTTTTGGGATATTTTGTCACCTCCAGATGTTCCCTAGGCAGCCAGGAAGAGCCGCTCCCAGCTGCACCATGCTCCCTATGCATTTTGATTTGTGATGGATGCTGCTAAGCCGATCTCCAAAGAGGTTCAACCAACTCATATTACCCCCCACAGCGCATGAGAGCACTCATTTCCTCAACCCTTCCCAACACTATTTTACCTATTTTTATACATTTCTATCTGCAAATAAATAAATAAATAAATCTCTATCCATCTTAAGGGGGTAAGAGAAAGCTCATTTTACTGAGCCCTTTTTCATGAGGTTGAGCATCTTTTCATATGTTTATAGCCATTTGTATTTCTCTCTTGTGATCTGCCCATTTACAGCTTTAATCTGATTTTCTATTGGGTTATTTGTCTTTTTCTTATTGATTTTTAGGGCTTGGTGATTGATTAGACGTGGGGAATGGGGAATTAAAAGTCACACCTGGTCGTCAGGTTTGGACAAACGTGGAGACCACAAGGCCACTCACTGGCATGGAAGCACTGGGGGGACAGTGGCCAGGTGGGGATATTGGTACATGGTTGGACAGAGGCTGGGGCTCCACCTTCTAGGCTGCTGCCATAGCCCCCTCCCCTCATACACATGGGGCTCGGAGGGCTCCAGACCAGCAATGTTAGCAGCCATCACTCATAAATAATCAATAGCTACTGAGTTCCCACCATGTAGACACTGTCCTAGGCAGTGGGAATGCACCAGTGAACAGACAGATAAGAACCCTGCTCTTGGTGAGTTTATATTTTAATTAGAGGCAGACAAAGTAAACCATAAATAAACAAGATGATTTCAGATAATGATAAATGCTGTGAGGCAACAAAACAGTAATACGATAGACAGTACGGATGGGAAGCAGCTTTGGTTGGGTGGTCAGAGGAAGACTTTCTGAAGTAACATTTGAGTCTAGATCTGCATGATGAAAAGGAGCCCTGCCAACATTTAGAAGACGAGCACTCCAACAGAGATAGCCGCAGGAGTCGAGGACAGAGTCAGGCAGAGGCTGGATGTTACAGGAATGGAAAGAAGACCAGCACGGTTGGGGAGCGAGAAATGTGGGGGTGGGTGGGGAGAGGTAGTATGAGAAGTTGGGGAAATGGAGAAGGGCCAGATCAGGCAGAAGCCCTTGAAGCCATGAAAAGAGTTTGGAATTCATTCCCTACAAAAAGGAACACTCTTCAAAAGCTCTAAGTTTCTAATGAGGAACAGTCATAGAGAATGGATTATAGAGGAGCAAGAAGAGACCAAGAAGTCCAAAGCAAAGAGTCTATAGGCTGTATTTTGGATAGAGCCCATAGAACCTGCCAATGGAACAAAAGAAAGGAGTCAGAGTTGACTCCTCATTTTCTGGTCTGAGAAGTTAGGTGAATGGTGGGATTAGATGGAAAAGATGGTGGCAGTGAATACGGCTGATTTGGGCAGGAGCAAGACAATCAAATGTTTTATTTTGGATATGTTAAGTTCAAGGTGGTTATCAAACATCTTAGGAGCACTGGGGCTCAAGGAAGAGTCAGAGCCAAAAGTATAAATCTGGAACTTTCTGCAAACAAATGGTATACCATATATTTATTGCTTTGTGGCTTGAAATCCAGCTCTCCACCTTTTTCCCCCAAAGCACCCAGATCACCTTTGTAATAGAATTCTCTTAGCATCTTGGCAGGACGGTAGTTCCCAGTCCGCTGCAGCTTCGACAGGAGAGCTGAGATGGGAAAGGAAGGGTCGGGTCATTGAAAACCTCATCTTCTCCACCCACCTCCTGAGGCAGGCATGTGATCTAAGTTGGGCCTATCAGACCCTCATTCCTGATACTTTGAAGTTCAAGCAAGTGCCTCAAGGACAGAGGGAAGTTCAAAGGTCAGAGTCACGGTGGTGGCCACTGTGTGTGAGGATGAGCCTGCTCCAAAGTCCAAAGTCCCACCTCCTTCTCCCGGCTCCCATGTAGTCTGGGAGCCCCCAGTAGCTTTGCAGTAGATTTACTCTTCGCTCACAGCAGCCAGAGTTCCTTTCTGCTGCTCAGAGTAAGGAACCCTCACTGATACATAATATTTCAAGTCCTGTGGCTAGATGAGGCCATGCAGGGTAACAGTACGGAGAAAGAAGGATGGAGGAGAGGATGAGTTCTCTTATAGACGAGCCGTAATTGGCACAAAGACTTGGAGACTGCTACAGACCGAATGGTATCCCCACAAACTTCACGTTGAAACCATAGCCTCCCACCCAATAGCATAGTATTTGGAGATGAGGCCTTTAGGAAGTAATTGGGCTTGGATGAAATCATGAAGGTGGGGCCCTCATAAGGAGATTAGCTCCCTCCCTCTCCACGTACACACAGTGAAGAAAGGCCAAGCGAAGACACAGCAAGAAGGTGGCCGTCTACAGCCCAGGGAGAGAGCCTTCTCCAGACATCAACCCTGCTGGCCCTTTGATCTTGGGCTTCCCAGCCTCCCGAACAGTGAGCAACAGCTTCTTGTTGTTTCAGCCGCCCGGCCTCTGGTATTTTGTTGTGAGATCCACAGCTGACTAAAGCAGAGACCAAAACCTCCAGGGCACCACTACCACCCAGTGCGGAAGGTATTACTGATCTCTTTAATAGTTAACCCAGCCTGGAGCCTTTTCTCCCAAGAGCTGGAATGGCTTTCTGGGATAAGGAGCAAGACACGGCCTCCTAAGTGGGGGTCTTGGTGTGGTAGGAGATGGGGTATGTCCTGTAAGAGCAGAAGTGGAGTGGGGGATGGGAACAGTCCGAAGGACTTGTTGTCACCAATATTGCCACCTATGACTTAGCCCCGGAGGTGAGTTGTCACAGTGTGGAGAACAAAGGCAATGTGGCAGTGATGAAGAGATTTTAAAAAGAGGGAAAAAAAGGAAGAGGAGAAGGATACAGCCAGAAGGGAGGAGAAGGATACAGCCAGAAGGGAGGAGGAGCTCCTGAGACCCCAACCAGAGACAATGTCCCTATGGCCATTCCTACAGCAGGAGCCATACAGGAGGATCAGACACCCGTAAAGTGGAACCACTCACAGCACTCTGGGGCCGGACCAGCACCGATGGCACTAATCCCTGAGAAAGCACATCACCCCCAAGTCCTTGCTCTTGCACCTGAGCCCCACCCCTCACCACCCCAGGAGCAAGGACATTGGCTACAGCAGGGGGGTGAGAGCCGGAAAGGGAGCAGAGATCCAGGAGGTGGGACCCAAGTTTAGAGGGCCTGGGCTAGGGCCTGCCCCAATCCTAAGGGGAGCACCCCGGGGCTGGGGACGGGGCAGGTGGGCTGCACTGAGGGGGTACGGATAAGGAAGAGGTGTTCCCACCTGGAGAGCATCTGTAGGTCAGAGGCGTAAAATCTGAAGGTGCCCAGCCTCTTGGTTTCACGCTTCACTGTGCATCCAAATCCCCCAAGGAGCAGATCCCCTGGACTGTGTAGATTCAGAAGCCCCACCCTCCCGCCGCCAGGTGATTGAGAAACCCTGACTTCTGCTGACACCTTGCAAAGGGGCACGCTCCTCATCTGCGCCGCCTCCAGCAGGAGCTGCCGAGGTGGAAAGCATCATTTTCAACTGGCTCTTATGTTAAGAAGAAGGAGGAGGATGAAGAGGAGGAGGGGGGGAAAAAGAGAAAGAAAGAGAAAGAAATGAAAATTAAAAACTTCAAAAATTTTTTTCAAGTCACACTGCAGCTCCAGTGACTCTAACCTTTAACCCCCCAAAAAGCATCCCTGCAGCTTTCAAGTGTCAATCCAAGTGCTGGGCCTGAATTATCTAACCTTCAGCTTGAAAGAGCCAGAGCGAAAAGGTCAGAAGGAAAACCACAGTACGTGGCAGGAAGTTTCTCTGCTTCGGATACTTGAAAGGTGGAAGACTTTCAGAGAGGGACACAGCCAAGAGAAGTCACCACTTAAAATAGAAGATCCTCACCTGAGCAAGTCAATCCTTTGAAACAGCTTACTTGTGACTTAATTTGATCTCTCATTGTTTAAATAATTAGAAGGAATCTTTGGAAAACACAAAATTGACCCCTCACTCCCAGGCTTCAAACCTCTGGACAGCTCCCCAACACCTGGAACCGCATCCCCCAAAGTGTGACCGGCAGTAATGGATGTTGGGCGAATAAAGGGCTCCTTGTTGCTGAATAAGTTTCTAAGACACTGGGTTAAACCATGTTAGACAGGTTTTCCTACAGGACTTGTCAGAGCCCTTATTATGCTAATGTGCATCAGCCATGGCCAGGACTGCAAGGTATGCAGCATTTCCATACCTGACTTGACCACCATGGAATCCTTGTTTCAGGGAGCATCCCTCAGGACTATGGTTCCACGGATCTCTTCGGGACTTACAGCACTCCCCTTAGTCTGGCACTCCAAAGGCCTTCCACACCCAGCCTCAACCCTCATTTCCGGCCTCCTCGCCTTCTTTCCACACACGTGCAGCTATACCTGAAGTTCTAATCACATCAGCGACTTGCCCTTTACAAAGCACTTGAAACACTTTCATGCTTTGCCCGGGCTGCGCTCCCTGCCAGGGGTGCCTTTCCCCCTCCTCTTTACCATCAAACTTCTACTCATGTTTCAGGCCCTTGCTCAAACACACGGCCTCAATGGACCTTCACCTGCTCCCTCCTGCAAAAGTTAACTGCTCCCCGTTCTGGGCTCTATCACAGAGCTGATCAACCTGCACTGTGATTAGCCCCGAGTCTCTCTGTTATTAATTGAGAGCTTCAAAAAGGCTGGGAGTGTGAGCCGACTACGGAAATATGTGTTGGCAATATTAATAGCTTCCATCTGTTGGCACTTCCTAAGGCCAGGCATTATTGTAAGCTCGTGACATGCATTAACACATGTAATCCTCACAACCTCGCTTGCTGGGTAAGTACAACTATTATCAATTATTATTATCCCAGTTTTGTAGATGAGGAAGCTGAGACTCAGAAGACTTGCCTGGCCCAAAGTCACATGACCAGTGAGGGGCAGAGCAGGGACGCAGCCCTGTGCTCTCGGGCGCCATATTATGTCCCTTGAGGGCAGCAGAGGGGAGCCAGAGTCCAGGGCCGGTTCATCCAGAAACCACATGATGGCATCGAGGATGCAGGCTCCTTATATCTCCCATGGTGCACCCTCAGGGAATCAGTTCTGGCCTCGGTCTGGCTCCCATCCCAGTGCCAAGCCAGCAGAAACAACTCCAAGCATCACAGCCAGACACAACAGTGTCCAGAGGAAGGAAGGGAACGTGGAGTGGAGACTAAAAGCCTTGTCTCTGAAGCCAAACAATTTTCCTTCCCAGGTGTCCAACCACAGGCAAGGGAAGAGTATGCAAAGATATAGCAGAGATGGGGGGTGCCCGGGGGGCTCAGTCGGTTAAGCATCGGACTCTTGGTTGCGCCTCTCAGGTCATGGTCTCAGGGTCCTGGGATGGAGTCCTGCCTGGAGCCCCACATCGGGGTCCCGCTCAGCGGGGAGGCTGCCCCCCCTCTCTGCTTGCCCCTCCCCACCCTTAAGCATCTCTGTCTCTCTCTCAAATAAATAAATGAATCTTTAAAAAAAAAAAACAAACACTGGCTGCTCTCAGCAGTGCGCGTACTCACAGTGACAAAGCAGTGCGGAAGTGCTGGCCTGTTTTATTCTTTTAAAGGTTCATTTATTTATTTGAGCGAGCTCGCACGAGCAGGGGGAGGGGCAGAGAGAAAATCCTCAAGCAGACTCCCCGCTGAGTGGGGAGCCCAACACAGGGCTCGATCCCGCGACCCTGAGATCATGACCTGAGCCGAAACCAGGAGTCAGACGCTCAGCCTACTGAGCCACCAGGCGCCCCAGTGGCGGCCTGTTTTATAACCACATCTCGGGGCTTGGTCTCTGGAGCCCCTAAGAGATCTGCTGCTGGGAACAGCAAGGCGGACAAAGGGTGGAAAGCTCGCTGGCCGGGCACACCACTGCCCCCCAACAAAGATGAACTCATGACAACGGAGACGAGGTCCTCGACAACAGCTGAAAAATGCAGGACAGTGGGCAGGGTCAAAGCCAAGCTCTCTGAGCAATACTGGCTAATTGCATATTGAGCTGGGGAAGTGTTTTAGGAATAAAACTCTCATCAGTTTTTCCTCTAGGTCAGTGTTAGGAATCCCTGTGCCGTAAGTTGTTGAGAAGCTCGACAGTATGTGGGAAGGGTATAGACAAGGAGTCAGAATGCTTCGATTCTCGCCCCGGGTCTGCCCGCCACTTGCTTCCTGACCTTGAGCAGGTCGCCGCCCCGCTCCGGCCACAGGGAGCCCCAGCGACCTCACAAATGTCCTTGGGTTCTGTGGCAGCTCTCACAGCACGGTGGCTAGGACGGCAGCCTTTCCTGGGTTCAAATCCCAGCTGCACCACTTAGAAACTGTCACCCCCAGCAAGTCATCCCATGTCCCTGAGCGAGCTTTGAGCTTCTTTTCTGTCCATTGGGATTAGAATTGTACGTACTTCACAGGACCTACGTACCTCTGTTCTCCTACCAGCTCTTATGAGGATTAAAGGAGGTAATTACATAAAGCTCTTAGCCAGGCCCGGCCCAGGAGCACTCAGTAAGTGGAGGCTGTTATGACTATTTTGAGCCGGTAATTCTCTCTGCACTTTTGCTAACAGCGAAGCCTGGGAAAACCTTGCCCAGACTGTGCGTTTGACAGAGATGCATAAATCCCCTCCGAATAGGGACATCAGAGCCCAGAGGGTCGTGAGGGGCTGTCTCCCAGGCTTTGTAGCTTCCAGCTTCACGCAGCCTCAAAGTGCCTTTGAACCAGTCAGACACCTTATCGAGGTCTTTGGCTCTGAGCCTCAGTTGTGTGAGGCGTCAGGTGCACTTTGCTACTTAAACTCATGGCTTCTATTGCCAACAGGGACTAACTCCTAAAAAGAAAAAAAAAAAAAGAGTGCTTGTAGGGTTTGGGAAAGTGGCACGCTGTACTTTGTATCCATTATTAGTTTTTAATGTTCTTCTTTAAGAGGAAAAAGAAAAACTTTTGCTCTGCCAGCGGTTAAAAACCCAGGTGGGAGAACCAGAGAGGGACTTAAATCTGGGCTCTCTACCACTCATCACCTATGACCTCATCCCTATAAGGCTCAGCTGGATCATTTGTAAAAGAGGATTAGAAATAGTTCCTATCTCTTGGGGTTGCTGGTGAGATTAAATGTGATGGTGCATAATGACATTAATTAGCATAATATCGAGCATACAGTAAGGACTCAAAAAGAGGGGGACATTATTGGGGAACCTGGGTGGCTCAATCGGTTAAGCATCCAACTCTAGATTTTGGCTCAGGTCATGATCTCAGGGTCCTGGGACTGAGCCCCGAGTCAGGCTCCACACTCAGCGAGGAGTCCACCTGAGGATTCTTTCTCTCCCCCTCCCTCTGTGCTCTCTCTCTCTCTCTCAAATAAATAAATAAATCTTTAAAAAAGGAAAAAGAAACACCGAGGGGCGCCTGGGGGCCTCAGTCAGTTAAGTGTCTAACTCTTGATTTCAGCTCAGGTCATGATGTCAGGGTCCTGGGATCGAGCCCTGCGTTGGGCTCCCTGTTGAGCATGGAGCCTGCTTAAGATTCTCTCTCCCTCGCCTTCTGCCCCTCCTCCCCGCCCCCAGAAGAAGAAGAAAAAGGAGGAGGAGGAGGAGGAGGAGGAGGAGGAGGAGGAGGAGGGGAGGAGGAGGAGGAGACGGAGAAGGAGAAGGAGAAGAAATAAAAAGAAAAACTGAGACTTAACTTTTAACTTTTTCTCCAAAGCAGTTACCACCTAATATGTGACACAGTTACCCCATATATCATGTTGATCGTTTACCGTATGGTTCTCCTCACTGGATTGTAAGCTCTGTGAGGGTAGCATCTTGGTCTCTCTTGTTCGCTGGTACATCACTAGCCCCCAGCACAGTGCCTGGCACATAGTAGGTGCTCAACAAATATCTGCTGAACGAATGAACAAAAGTGCTTAGAACTCCGCAGAAAGTTGCAAATGTCTATAATAAAAACTTATAGACAGGGGCGCCTGGGTGGCACAGCGGTTGAGCGTCTGCCTTCGGCTCAGGGCGTGATCCTGGCGTTATGGGATCGAGCCCCACATCAGGCTCTTCCGCTATGAGCCTGCTTCTTCCTCTCCCACTCCCCCTGCTTGTGTTCCCTCTCTCGCTGGCTGTCTCTATCTCTGTCGAATAAATAAATAAAATCTTTAAAAAAAGAAAAAGCTTATAGACAGTTGCTCGTACGATTTTTTTTTTCATTTGCTGATTGAGTTTGCCATTTAGCTGATAACCTGAGACAGAGCCAGACACTGCTCAGACCTAAGACAACGGCTCACCTGCAGGGCTTCATCTCCAGGGCAAAACATGGCAAGAGGTCCCAGGGTATTGGCATTTGGAGGTTCTTCCCCCCTTCGAACCCATCCCTAAAATGCCGTGTATCTCAACATTCATCTTTGATTCTCTTCTCATGCCTCATGTTCTCCCTCGTGAGCCGGGGTGTCGAATACCTCTCTCTGGGCTGGAGGCTCCCAGACCTCTTTCTCGTGCCCCTCCTTCTAGAGCCAGAGAGCAAGCTGCTTCCCCGACTTCTCCGCTCGGATGAGCTGTACACAGGGTCTGTGCACACGGGGCCCCTTGCTCAAACCTGATTATGAATTTCAAGACTGTGACAGCAGAGCCCTGAACCAAGGGTAGAACCCTTCTGAGCGCAGGGCGACGGCCCAGGTTGCAAACTCACGAAGCCAGGCTTGACTGCAGACATTTCAAACCCAACGAGTTCCAGATGTAACTCAGCCCAACACACTCCTTCTCATAAGCTCCTCATCCAAAGAACAGCCCCACCATCCACCCAGTCCCCCAAGTTATAGCGTGCAGCACTGCACCTCACCCCCATCACCGAAGCCTACTGACTCCACTTCCCAGGGGCCTCTGCCATCTGTCTACACTTTTCCTTTCTCTCCGCTGCTCGCCTAACCTGGGCCAGCAGCCTCCTAACCACACCCTCCCTCCCGTCTCACACCCCCTCCAAGCCGTGCTGCAGACCACGGCAGAGAGACATTCCAGACATGCAAACCCTTAGCATGAAGTCCACACTCTTCAATGTGACCAATAAGGCCCGAGCGATGTGACTGGTCCATCCACAATCCTGCTCCAGCAGTGCATGGCACCCCCCAGGGTTTTGTCTAGAGCCTTCCCACCTGCCATTCTTGGTGCTTGAAACCCCCTGGCTCTTCCCCCTTCCCCCTTCAGTAGGTTCCTTCCTGGAGAGCTTCCCTGACCACTGCAGACCCAGAGGACCACCTCTCTGTCGGGCCCTGTTCTCCCCCATCGCAGCACTATTTGTGTTTGTGGGTCCACTCCCTGAATAAGCAGGAAGCTACTGATGGTGTCTCTATGCTCCCCGCCCCCAGCCCCGCATTCCTGGAACTGGCACCGTGCCTGGCTATTGAAGGCCACTGTAGCTCTAACTGGGGCAGATTCTAAGAAAGAAAACGCAGCGCGCTGACCTTCCGACTGATGCGCCAAAAACAAATAGATAAACAATCAAGCTCCAACAACACACCTTCTTCAAAGTCTCGCTAGAAAAGATATGAGAGGGGCGCCTGGCTGGCTCAGGCGGTGGAGCGTGCAACTCTTGATCTTGGGGTCGTGAGTTCGAGCCCCACGTTGGGTGTTAAGATCACTTAAAAATAAAATCTAAAAAAAAAAAAAGATAGGAGCAACACCAAGCACACAAACTTGCACATGTGTTTTACGCGCTCCTATTTATCACGGGACAAGCAGGTGCACCTTTAGCTCAGGGATGGGCAGGGGGCAGTCGGAGAGACAGCCATACTTAGATATTTCCTCTCTGATGTTCAGCCCAGCCACCCCACTCCCACTGGAGGCCTTCGGGGCGGGGCAGCGGGGACCATCAGGAGCAGCACAAGCCCAGGAGGCCAGCTCAGGCACCCCTGGGCTTAGGCTAAGGTGCTGTTACCAGCTCTGTACGAGAATGAGGAGGAAAACAGATCCCTGGATGAGAGGAAAACGTCTGTGCTCCCTATGACTTCATTTTCTGGTATCCTGATCATTTAAAAACTTGAAAAAGAACAGGATGTCTTTTCTTTACCCGCATACCTAATTATCAAGAATACTGAAACTGTTGATATCATTTTAGAGGAATAAGATAAGAAAACATCTTAAGAGGAAACATGACCCATACTTTAAAAGATGGACATCATATGCGGGAAAACATTCTGAATGAGATCAATATAAACAGGGTTCACTGTATTTTAAATAGCAGGACTTAAGTAGGCTTTTATTCATAACGGCAATGGACAGTCCTTTAAATTATGCTGAAGCATCAGGGGGACAAAAGCAGCGAGAGAACTAAGTGATGGTCCAGAAAGCCTATCTGTCCGGTCCTAAATGAAGCAAAATTAAAATGCATTTTTCCAGAAAGCTAAACAAATTATAAGTAGGAACAATTAGGTAATGACAATTCCTCTAGTAAAAATGTATATATATATTTCTGTGTTCCTATTTATAATAGGGCTAGAGGGTGTCAGAGCCCTCCAGTTCCATGTGGGCTGGTTGGAGGCCAAGCTTTCATTTAGGATAAAAATACTCAGGGAAGAAATGGGAGCAGGGACTTCGGTCTAGATAGAACTGTAACCCACGGTTAAGATGACCCAGCTAGTTGGTCCCCGCTTTTGACCATAAAAGCATCAAGGAATGAACAGTTCAAAAAGCTGGGGTTCTGAACGCCCGGGGAATCGTCCTCATCGTCTACGAATGCAAATATCGTTTCAGGAGCAACCGCTACCCTCTAACGACACCTCAGAGACACGTTTATTTCTTAAGGAAAAAAAAAAAACAAAGCAGGAACTTTCGTGCTTTCGTTTGGACTTTTGAGACCCAGTTTACCGAGTCTTGCTCAGCACCATTTTACAGGGCTGCTGGTTAAAGATGCCGTTTTGATTTCCATGGGCACATCAGTGAAACCTACCAGCCAGCCAAGCTCCCACGGCCGCTCCCCCATCCGCCCGGGGAACAAAGTAAAAGAGGACCCCCGCCCAGGAAGGAGTCGACATCCGTGGGTATTTCTAATTTACCGACAGAAAACTCTCCAGTTAAAAAACAGGCTAGCTGGTAATCTATTTAAAACCACGGCTGACATGATAAATGAAAGAGAATAAATGTATACAGAGAGTGAACCTCCGCGGGAGCACGGGGACCAGAGCGCTTCTGCTGACAGCGACTTTCCCGTCAGTGGCCTGTCTCTCTTGGAGGCAGCTGTCAATCACGGGCCAGCCCGCGCTCCCGGGGGAGTTCATTGTGCCCGCAGACAGTTGTGGAATAACTGCTCCTAGGCGTCGGAGCAGCAGATGGAGTGTATCTGTCAATCATTGTCACTAATTATTAACTTCTGTCACTCAGAGCAAGGCAACATCTCGGCGCCCGATCCGCTGTGATTTGATCGGCCACGCCACCTCGGAGACAGAGCAGCCCTTCATTCCGGTCACACTCCCAGCGCTTTGCTGGGTCAGCCGGCGTGACTCAGTGTTCTCGCCCCCCTCCCCCCCCCTCCCCCGCCTGCCTGGTGCACGTGGGGTGTGCACGGGCACGCCTGCTTGCGGAGGGCAGCAGCCGCGGCGAGGGGCCTCCTCCAGACGCCCAGGCCGGGGGGGCGCTCCCGCTCATTAATTATTGAAGGAGGACGGTTTTATCTTGGCCGCTGGCAGAACCAGGGCCAAAGTGTAAAAGAAGACCAATTTGGAGGGTTTTCTTCTCTTCACACCACCCTGGGACCAGCGATTATCAGCCAAGTTCACATTGATTATATTCCTCTGATCTTTTCTCAACCCTCTGATTTTGGAGCTGGAGATGTCAGCCTGAATAATTAATTAAGGCATCTGTAGCAGGCTTTGCAAACAGGAGTTGCAACCTAAGGGGAAATTTGCTACCCTGGGTTCAGAGAGCCTCTCCATGACAAGACTGGGAAGGGGCCTTGGAGATCTTCAAATGCCACCCTCCCCCAGAGTGGGACATGACTTGCCCAGGGTCACACAGCTCACTGTACTGGCACCCCCAAGGAAACCTCTCACCTGTGTAAACACATGGAGCTCAGGATCTCCTGGGTACTGTGCCAGCTGCCCTCTGCCAGACCTTCTGGGAAGATGGACAAAAATCCCTTGGAGAAGCCGAACCACCCACTCATGCTCTGGAGTCAGACTGCTGTGTGATGCTGGAGAAGTCACTTAACCTCTCTGAGCCATGATTTCCTCATCTGCAAAACAAGGAGAGTTCTAGAACCTTCCTCAAAGGAGTGTTGCAAGAGTTAAATGAGAATATTCCAGGTTTAAGTACCCAGCACAGTGCCTGCCCGGCACGTTTGAAGCTCTCAATAAGTAAGAGCAACGATCGTTCACACCAGATCAGTGCAGGGGCTGGTCTAATCTCAAAAAGTAAAAACTGGATTTTAAGATCCATTGGGAAATGCTCATCAATTATTATTTTTTTAAGCACAAGTGACTGTATTGACGTTAGCCAAGCTCCAAGTCTAACAAACCTAGTTGTAGCTCCCATAACTAGGTCCTTAGGGGCCCGCTTTGGTGGATTGACAAGGATTTGTGGTAAGCATATCAATCGTTTATGTGTAAACAGTAATGCGCACTTGGCTGGGTCTCTTCAAAATCAGTTGTCCTCTTAGGTAACTAAAGCACTCCCCCTCACTCGGTTGCCATTCCTATTTGCTTTTCTTGATGGAAGGGGCTCTGGGGAGTTCTAGCCCAACCCTGATTAGAAAACAAACCAAATTCCAAATTCGAAAATCACAAAATGTGACTGCATTTGCAAAAGCACCCTACTGTTTCCAGCACCTGCCGGGGATGCTCCAGGCCACCGGAGATGAAAAGCTGGTACTTTTCCCAACCTCCGAGGATCCCACCAGACCCCCTGCTCCAGTTATGATGATGGTGTAACAAATTATCCCAAAACCAGGTGACATAAAGCATTCATTTCTGATGCTCTTGGGTTCTGCGGGTCAGGAATTCAGACGGGGCACGGCAGGGGTGGCTTGTCTCTGCCAAGGGGTGTCATGATCCTCGGCCCCAGCGATGTGCTGAACCAGTGGGGCTCCTCAGACATCTCTCTCTTTCTCCATCTAGCCCCTTCCCATGATCTCTCCAGCACATCAGCTCCAAGGTAGTCAGTTTGCTTCCGTGGCAGCCCAAGTTCCCAACAGGCTGGAGAGGAGAGGGAGGGGAGGAGAGGGGAAGAGGAGGCAGGGGAAGGGAGGAGGAAGAGACACCACCTATCACCTTTTTTTTTTTTTAAGATTTTAGTTATTTATGTGGGAGAGAGAAAGTGAGAGAGAGCATGAGCCAAGGGGGTTGGTGGGGAGAGGCAGAGGGAGAAGCAGACTCCCCACTGAGTAGGAAGCCCAACGCAGGACTCGATCCCAGGACCCATAAGATCATGACCTGAGTCGAAGGCAGACACTTAACCAACTGAGCCACCCAGGCGCCCCTCACCAATCACCTTCTATGACCTAATCTCCAAAGTCACGCCGCCTCACTTCCTCTACACTCTCTGTCGGTCAAGACAATTACAGAGCTCGGGCCAATCTCAAGAAGAAAATCAACCTCACACTGTAAGAAGAGCGTGAGTCGGATGCATATTGGTGTGGCCATCTTTGGAAATGACAATCTGCCACACCTTCTGTGAGCACTGTCCTGGGAGGCTGGAAGCCAGACACACCATGGTCAGGGAAGGTTCATGGCACCAGCTCTGGAAAAGGGTGAAAAGGCTGGGGTCTCCGCTGAAGGTCCCACAAAGGACAGACCCTCTGAAACCCTGAGTGGGAAGAAGTCCTGAGGGCGCTCCCTGGACATCACGCTCAGGCTCCACACATGGTAGATTCCATCACAGCAGGTGCCTTTGCCTAGTCTTTACCCTGCCGATTCCTGGAGATGAGGGATACCCTCCAATTCCTGGAATACGCCAGCTCCTCCTGCCTCAGGGCTTTGGTATGTCCCGTTCCCCTGCTAGGAATCCTCAGGGCCAACTGGATGAAACGAATCACAGCATCATACCATGGTCACCCGGCAAGAGCCCCACTTTGCCCCAGCCTGTGGCTGCCGGCAGCCTTGCTCAAGGAGAACTCAGGCTTATCTGTTCTTTTCTCTACAGGCTCTATATGGGTTCCTCCCTGCTCTCAGCCAATAAACAGTAAGCCTTGCTGTCTAAACAACATCAAATTCTGTGGACGTCCCAGTTTTATGCCCCGAGTATGTTCAAGCCCTCCTGCTCAGGTAACCAGACCCGGGCCTTCATGCAGACACTGTCCAATAGAACTTTCTGTGATGATGGAAATGTTCGGTGCTATCCAATTCAATAGCCATTAGCCACACGTGGTAATGAGCACTTGAAATGTGGCCAGTGCAACGAAGGCGCTCAATTTTCATTATAGCTCTGTTTGAGTAAATGGAACTTAAATTTAAATAGCCACATGTGGCTAGTTGCTGCCCTATCGGACAGCACAGATCGCCATTCTCAGGCCTTAGAGCAGGTCTAAGTCCTAAAGCAGAGAAGAGATTCAAGGCTCAAGGACAACCTTACCGAAGACAGGCTCACCTCTGTGCCTCCAGCCCCCGCAGGTCCTGACTAGCTCGGACATCATTTAAAGAAGGGGAAGAGAAATGACAAAAGGTGAGTTCAGAAGCCTTCTCTACTGATTGCTCCATTCAATGCAGCCTTTTTCTGAAAATTATATTCAGACTGCTTGTCTCACTAAATATTAGAAGGTCAGGGGGCTGGAACTCAGCATCGGAAAACCAACAGGCTCCTGCCCCGAGCACCCTCTCCAGCATCCCGGCACCTGCACGGAAAACAGAAAACATCCCGGGCCAGGTTTCTGTCCTTTAATTCTGAGAGACCAGACTGTCAGAGCCGCCCCGCAGGTGGTGAGAGGGGGTGCAGAATGTGTTCTCAGAATGTCCAAGAACACCAGGGCGGGCCATCGGCTTCATCTGGGGCTGACAGGGATTTCGAGCAGAACTAATGGCTCAGTTGTGGACCTCATTAACCAGGTGGGATTTTACCCTTTCCTTACTGTGATTGTGGGGTGGTTTTTTAGTCCCTCTACTATTGAGTGGAAGGAATGTTGTAACAATGTTAGCTTATTTGCCATTTCCAAGAGGGGGGGGAAAATCAATTAAAAAAGAGTCAGGGAGAGGGTAAAAAATGAATTTCTTCATCATTTGTGCTGGTCACTTAGGACAGGATTTTCCCCTGCGGGGATACCACACAGAGTAACAGTACTTCTGGGGCGTGTAATAAAGAAAAAGTTCTCTCTCCGTGGTGATTAACGTTGCCATCTCCCACTCTTTCCTGCAGAAGCTGCTTGGAACTCTTCCGTTCAGTCTCCAGCTTGATGTAACCCTCCTGGACTTCCCAACCCACTCAGTTTCGGGGTGCTCAGCAGAGCACGTCCTATGCTGAGGAACCAGCCGTGGCAGGCTCCCCGTGGACAAGTGCACACCCTTTACAAAACACAAGTGCATTTTGTCCCTCTGGCAGACCTTTCTGG
The DNA here is from genome assembly GCF_023065955.2 of Ursus arctos. NCBI lineage: Eukaryota > Metazoa > Chordata > Mammalia > Carnivora > Ursidae > Ursus > Ursus arctos. The sequence goes on from NW_026623008.1 coordinate 29,019,562, forward strand.
GGAAAACCTGGTTGTCATTCCCTCTGATGAATCTCTTCCTAGAAAACAGGCAATGAACTCCCCGACACCGAGCCTCCTCACCCCTCCACCCGTACTTAGCCAGAAGCTTCTAGCACTGCAAGTCTCTATGTGCTCTCATAACCTCTGACAACTCCGATCGCTAACCATATTTCCGTTGGAGAAACTTTTATAAAATATTACAATCAATTCAATTGCATTAACACATTTGAACCTCTAAGTTCAACACAGTGGAAAACACAATACTTCTCTATTACATCAAGTGTCTGGTCAGATATATATCACACGAAACTGAAACCAGAGACACTGGGGGACCCTGTTTATCCCAACTTAGCAAGAGGAATTATCTGACAGTTGGAAATGAAAAACTACTAATAAACATTACAGTTTATTGAAAAGTTTAAACAATAAGATTAAGGGAACTTCTGCAATATTAAGAAATGTATATTATCCTACTTTACCTTGCTTGGGGAATTCCTCAAGGATTTATTATTCTGTTACACCACCAAAAAGCCTGTGTTATGTTAAGGGATTCTGCCTTCCTGCCTGCATTCCGCATGAATCTAAAATTAAGAGGCAATCTTTCTTTAGCACATTGTACTTCCCTAAATTAGGTTTGGTTTCCAGAGCAGAATTTGGAAGTCAGTGGTTTTTTTTTTTTCCTCCGGGTACCATTGGCCCCTAATAATAAATGCTCTAGAGAAAAGAGTCCCCTTTTCTCTAGTGCTTTTGTTGTTGGCACTGAAATGCATGCATGTAAGACCGCTGAGGAGGCTGGGATGGGAAGCTAACCTCTGCGGCCCAGGGCCTAAGGTACAAAGAGATGGAGAGGAGGCCCAGGCTGCTGCAGGGAGGGGACAGGCCTTTGGCCAGCCGGAACAAAGAGGCCCTTGGGCGTTTCGGGCTTTCAGAAAGCAGCCCCTAAGACCTCACAGATCATGGGTTGAATGGCCTTGACCCATAACAAAGTCCTGCTTCCTGGCCTGCCTTGTTCCCTGCCTTCACAGCTCGTCTCTCCGTGGCTCTCCACTTGGCCCCCAACAGCAGACCAAGTCTCTCTGCAGGCATGCGGGATCTCAGGAGAAGCAAGCTCCAGCTGGGAAAAGACGGCCAGGCATCTAACAGCCTCTTGAGGGTCAAAATCCTCCACTGTAAATAGGGGTGTGAGAAAGTAACAGAAGCAGTCCCAGCCTGGGGTGTCCATATGCATATACACACATAGGGACTTCTCAAGCCTTCCCAGGGTGTGACTCGAGTTCCCAGACTCACACACCTGTGGTCCAGATTCTGCTCCCCTTGATGTCTCTGTTCTGCCCCACATCTCCCCAGGTGCAAAACTCAGCCCCTTGACCAGCGTCCCCCGGAAATCGAGGCACCCCGAGCCCTTGATGAGTTCCAGTAGAATTTATGAGGATTTGGGAGTGACGCAGGGAGCGGGGAGAGGGCAGAGAGAGGAGCTGCATCAGGCGACACAGGGAATGCCACCACCCTGTCCATGAGGCCCCAGCTTACGGCCGGTAAGCATCCCAGCTGATCCATCTCACAGCTGGTAAGCAGCGATGAGCGCGCCACCGCCCAGCGACACCTCGTCTACCAGGCACCCGTGTCTGAGTTGTTTCTGCACCCCAGTCATCCACGCTCTCAGCCTCCTGGGGGAACAACTGCGGGGATTGGGCTGATGGTCCAGCCAGATCTCCCTCCCATGCCGCTCATGGGATACAGCCCGCGGCTAGGACTGGAAGCTTTCTCTCCTCCACATTGCTAATTAGCACCTGCGGAAGGTGGTGCTAATCCTGCGGGTGCTCATGCCAGCCCAGCGTAAACAACAGGGTGTCTAGATCCAGAGGGAGAGGGTCCATGGGGCAGGCCGGGAGGAGGAGATGTGCACTGCTGTCTCCACCACACCTGACTCCTTGGTTAGCCTCTAGAAATCCTTGTGCTTCCAAGTTCGGTTTACCCCCACTGCAGAATGGGCAACATGCTCGGTCCATACTGGCTCTGGTTAGATTTTCACTGGTGCTGGCATCTTTTTTAATCTGAAACTCCAACCAAAACTACTCTTGTCACCGAACCGCTTTCTCTCACCAACCTGCCGCTGTGGCTCCTCGATCCTCACCCCTCCCTTGCGATCTAATTAACGACAGGCAGGTAGGTCTCTTAAACGTCCCCCTCAGGTGGAGGTGTGAGGGCGGAGCTTGGCTCCTTCAGGTTAGCTCATTTAGGACGCACTTTCATCCACCATGTTCATGTAGGTTGGAAATGTCCCCAAATGCATTTTAATCTCCATCTGCCATTATAGGGAAATTTTCCCAAATTTTTTTATTATTACATCTTGTATTTGTAGAATATAATGTTTAACCATCAAACCTCAAGACAGGCTTGTACGTCAAGCTCCAAATCTTTCCTCTCTTGGAAACTTCTGCATCATGAATCGTTAGCTGAACACCCAAAAACGTAATGGTTTGCGCTGGTCTTCAACCATGTTCTCTTTCTTCCCAGCGCAATGGAATTAACACTCACACCTCACTTTCCTCGGGCCCCGGGGAAGCCACCAGGCAGCTGCATTTCTAGTCCATGGAAGGTCATTTTGCCAAAGTGGACATTCCAATGACGCCCGCGTATCTGACTTAGAAAATGTGGGGAAAGTAGCCAACGAGGCCGACTGTAACAAACCTCCCCCGCGCACGCAGAGCCCACTCACGGTGACATCTGTAGCCACAGCCGTCCCAGGTCATCTCAAGGTGGAAACCTCTAAACCCAGCACACCCACTCTGTGGGAAGGATGGGGTGAACTGCAAGGAGGAGCAGATGCTAAAAACAACAGTGCCCTTCCGACTGAATGTTAGGAAAATCATGCCAGCCTCACAGAATCTCTGGCCACGTTAGCCCCATTATCCCATTTGTTCTTCACGTCCTCTGTGAAGCAGGTATTATTGTACCCATTTCATAGATGGGAAAGCTGAAGCACGGAGAAGCACTTTTCGCCAGAGATCACGCTATTGGGAAGCTGGAGAAGTAGGAACAAGTACTCAGGTCTGTCCACCTTTAAAGATCTTCCTACTAGTTACTCATAGGCCCCCACCTCCCTCCCCATGCCCACCCCCATCCTCCAGTGTCCGAATCCCTCCTGCAGCACTCGCGTCTAGCCGCCATCCTGCCTCTGCTCAAACACCTGCTGGGATAGAGGGCTCGTGCCCTTCCAAAGCACCCTCTGTCCCCCATCATCACCCCCACGCTTTCTTGCTTCTCCAGTGGGGAGAGCCAGGAAGCCATCCACCCTCACACCTACCATGAGGTAGGATGATAAGAGGAAAGTCTTAAAACCTGGTTTTTAAAAAACTTAACAAGAACCATTCAATACGGGGTGGGGGGGACAGAAAATACAGCAACGCCCAGGAACCTAGCCTGCTCCAAAGCGCTCATCAACTTCCCTTCTTCAAGGAAAACAGGACCAGGGCAAGGAAATGGGTGACAGAGAAGACATCACGCCTGGTACCCAACCTCTGTGGGTCTGAGTGAGTCTGGCTGGACCCATCCGGAAGATGGCTAAACTTCCAGGGAAACTTGGGTTGGCTTTTTTCACATCCTCATCCTGCATCTAGGGGAAAAAAAGAAAAAGCTGCTCCCAAGGAAAGGACACAGATTCTGTGGATTGGTGGAGAACTGCAGCAGTGTGACTGGTTCGGCCTGACTCAGGGTCAGAACCAGCTTTGCCACGTCTCCCACAGGCTGACGGGGTACCAGGCTCTGCGCTGTGATCATCTCCCAGCACTGCATCTCCTAACTCCCCTGGGTGGTAGCTACTATCATCCCCGTTTGTCGACGAGGATTTGAAAACCGTCTTTGTCTCTTTGCTCTGAGCCAGGCGTTTGCCTCATGGAGCCCCGGTTGTCCCAGGCTGCTAGAAAGGGGCAGAGCTAGGATTTGACCCCACTAGGTTTCAGAGCCTGTGCTCTTAACGACTAGCTACGCTGCCTCAGTATATTATGGTGCTTCTACAGCAACAGGTAGTGTGTCTGCCAGTAAATTTTATTTATTTTATTTATTTTTTAATGCCAAAATCAACCAACCCACAAACATAAAATCATATAGAAACCACAAGCCCAAAATCACTGGGTTTAGCACAGGTTGCTAAAAAGCTTCTCAATCCACTTTCAAAGCCACTATAACACTAAAACCTTACACAGGAAAAACCCAAAACGAAGACGTTTTGCCTAACTTATGAATAGTGAATAACAATCTAAATATATTATTAGTGACCAGAATGCTGCCACATGTTGGGCTAACGTAACATGGCTAAATGGAGTTCATCCCAGGAATGCAAGGCTGGTTCAATTTTAGCAAGTCTGTTACTAGAATTCGCTATAATAACAAACCAAAAAAATAAGCATCATCTTATAGATGCTGGAAAAGAATTTATACATTTCAACATTCATTACAGATTTTATTTCATTTTTTTAAATTTTATTGATTTATTTGAGAGAGAGAGAGAGAGAGTGAGAGAAGGCATGAGTGGGGGGCGGGGAGAGGGAGAAGCAGGCTCCCTGCTGAGCAGGGAGCCTGATGCAGGGCTGGATCCCAGGACCTGGAATCATGACCTGAGCCGAAGGCAGACGCTTAACCAACTGAGCCACCCAAGTGTCCCCAGATTTTAAAAACAGAAAAAAAACTCTAGGAATAGATGGGCATTTCATTAACAGAATTTATACACTTTAGGCATCATAACAAAATCCAGACAACACTGAGCGTTGACAGGGATGCAGATGAACCAGAATTCTCGTGCATTTTTCGTAGACATGCAAAACACTTTGAGGAAAGGTCTGGTACTTTCTTATAAAACTAAATATATACCAACCCTACAACCCCGCAATTCTACTCCTACATATTTTCCCAAGAGAAATGAAAAACAAATGTCTCCAACAAGACCTGTGCATACATGTTCATAACACCATTCTTCATACTAGCCCCAAACCGGAAAGGATCCAACAAGATAATGGTTAAACAAATGGTGGTGTATTCCCGTAATGCGTGTCTGAGTCTGCTCAGGCTGCCATAACAAAATCCCATAGACTGGGCAGCTTGAAGAACTGGAATTTACTTCCTGACAGATCTAGAAGCTGCACATCCGAGAAGAAAGTGCCGGCACGGTCGGGTTCTGGTGAGGGCTCTGTCGTTGGATTGCAGATGGCCGTCTTCTGGCTACATCCTCGCACAGAGGAGAGACAGCAAGCTCTCTGGTGGCTCTTCTCATAAGAGCACTGACCCCATCAGACCAGGACTCCACCCTGATGACCTCCCATCACCCTAACTGCCTCCCAAAGGCCTTATTTCCAAATACTGTCACATTGGGAGTGTGGGCTTCAACATATGAATTTGGCAGGGAGACACATTCAGTCCATATCGATGAAACGATACTCAGCCATAAAGAGCAACTGCGGATACCTGCACTCTGGACTCTGGATGAATCGCAGAACGTGCAGCTTTGTGAAGGAATCCTTACTTAAGAGTACAAGTCCTTTAATACGAAGCTCTAGAACTGGTCAAGCTCACTTACGGTAGAAAAGAACTCAGAACTGTGGTTGCCCGAGGTGGGGGGAGAGGGACTGACCTGGGAAAGAGAACAGAACTTTCTGGAATGATAGCAATATTCTATGTCCTGATAGGAGTTTTGTTTACACAAGTGTACGAATTTGTCAAAACTCATAGAATGGAATACTTAAGATTTGTTCATTAAATTGTATGTGAATTTTACCTAAAAAAAAAAGAAGAAGGAGAAGCATAAGCAAACATTGAACTCTGGTTAATGACATGCATGCTAAAATTTTTGGAGGTAAAGTGTACTGCTGTCTTCAACTTACTTTGAAATGCATCAAAAAAAAATAAGATGGATGATGGTTGAATGCAGGGAAGGGCAGATAGATAGATACACAATAAAACAAGTATAGTAAAATGTTACTTGTAACAACCTGGCACTGGGAACATGAATGCTTCCTGTACAAGTCTTTCAACTTTCCTGTGTTTGAATTTTTTCATAATAAAATGTTAGAGGAAAGAGCCAGCTTCATACTTAACAGTAAAATAGAAGCCCTACCATTAAAGTCAGAAATAAGTCAAGGATGCCTTCTATCACCGATATTGTTTAATTTCTTTCAAGAGCCAGCAAGGTGGCAAACTCAAATGCCTTCAGGGGTCAGGCAGGTGATTTTGAAAAGTGAAGGTAATTAGGATTTAAACAACAGGGACTGGTTAAACTTTAGAGTCCTGACCTATCCGAGGGCAGAGGCTCATGGGCTCCAATGTATTTTCTGCAGCGCGAATACCAGCCCAGTATTGTCTGACCACCTAAAAGTGAAGCTGGAATTCCAGCTTTAATATATGGGCAAAAACTCTTGATTTCTTTAAAGATGGTTGAATTGTTTTACAAATACAGAAAATACACCTGGTCCTATAGCAGCTAGTTTTTAACCTCCATACTAGTAAATAGATAAGAAGAAAAAGAAAAAAAAGGAAAGGCAAACCGGAAAGAGTCAGGTGAATATCTATTCAAAAATCTAAGAGCTTCATGGGGCGCCTGGGTGGCACAGCGGTTAAGCGTCTGCCTTCGGCTCAGGGCGTGATCCTGGCGTTGTGGGATCGAGCCCCACGTCAGGCTCCTCCGCTGGGAGCCTGCTTCTTCCTCTCCCACTCCCCCTGCTTGTGTTCCCTCTCTCGCTGGCTGTCTCTCTCTGTCAAATAAATAAATAAAATCTTTAAAAAAAAAAAAAATCTAAGAGCTTCAGTAACATGACTGATTACAGATGTAATACATAAAAATTGATAGCTTTCCTATCCATAAATCACAAGCTATTAGAAAATATACAGGAAGAGGAAAAATCCCATTTGCAACAGCAAAAAAGGGAAACGAACATAAAAAGAAATGTGGAGGATCTATGGGTAAAACTTTAAAACTCCAGGTGCCTGGGTGGCTCAGTCCATTAAGCGTCCGACTTTTGATTTCAGCTCAGGGCTTGATCTCAGGGTCGTGGGGTCAAGCCCCTCACTGGGCTCTGTGCTCAGTGGGGAGTCTGTTTGAGATTCTCTCTCTTCCTCTCCCCCTGCCTCTCCCCCCACTCACTCACACTCACTCTCTATCTCTCAAATAAATAAACAAATATTTTTAAAATAAAATGTTTTAACTCTATGGAGGGCGTATCAGAAAATACAGGCTAGGGCACCTGGCTGGCTCAGTCAGTGGAGCATGCGACTCTTGATCTCAGGGTAGTGAGTTCGAGTCCCACCTTGGGCATAGAGATTGAAAGGGAGGGAGGGAGGGAAGGAAGGAAGGGAGGAAGGAAGGAGGAGAGGAAGGAAGGAAGGGAGGGAGGGAGGAAGGGAGGAAGAGAAAGAGGGAGGAAAGGAAGGGAAGGGAGAGAAAGAAAGAAAGAAAGAAAGAAAGAAAGAAAGAAAGAAAGAAAGGGCTAAATACTGTTGCCGAAACAACCAGCACCCAAATCTCAGTGGCTTAACACAACACCAGCTGACTGTTCTCACCTGAAGTCAGCTGTGTATGTGGGTAAGTGTTGCAGACAGCTGCCGTCCACGTGTGGCACCAACAGTGTCGCCTTCATCCTGCGATACCTCATGTTTCCGTGATCACCAACAGAGAACCACGCTTGGGTTTGTCACTGCCTCGGCCCCAAAGTGTCACAGGTCACGTTTGCTCATATTTCACCAGCCAGAACCAGGCACGTAGCCCTGCCGTGTGCAAGAAGCTGCAAGATGTAGGGGAACGAGTCAAATACCTGGTGAGCATTTCCTGCGTCTGCCCCAGAGTAAATGAATGTCGTAATGTGATCTTGATTTAAAAGACTCACAAAAGATACCAGTTCTCCCTATGTTACGCTATAAATGTAATATAATCCCAATTAAAGCACCGACAGGAGGGGCGCCTGGCTGACTCAGTCGGTAAAGCATGCGACGCTCGATCTCAGGGTTGTGAGTTCAAGTGTGGAGGTGACTTTAAATAAATAAATAACCAACAGGATATTTCTTGGAATAAGACAAGTATACCTTAAGTTTATGTATAAAAAGAAACATGTAAGTGTAGCCAGAAAAGTTCTGGCAAAAAAAAAGAAAATAATGGACATGGGGACTAGCCCTATCACAGATGAACACATATTACAAAGCATCAGTAATTAAAACAATTTGGTACTGAAACACAGACAAACCAAATGAATGGAAAGAATAGAGGGTCTAGAAATAGACATAAACACGTATCAGAATTCGGTGTATAATAAAGCTGGCATTTCAAAACAATAAGGAAATTTTTTAATTATTTTATAAATCGTGTTGGGACAACTGGCAAGGCATTTTGAGGGGAAAAGTCAAATCCTGACCTCGCTTCTTATACTAAAACATATTCTGGATAGATAAGAGATCTAAATATTACATAAAACTATAAAAATACAAAAGAAAACACGAAAAAATTCTGAAATTTTGAAAAGTATTTTAAGATCTAAGTAAGATACACATCGCATGAAATATTTTAAAACCAACAAATACAAGTACGCAAAAATTTGAAAATGTCCTCCAGACAAAATAAAAACAAAACCAAAAGAAAACGGCAGTCTGAGAGAAGACTAATTGCCACATTACGTAAGAACTTTCAGAAATCAAGAAAACGTCCAACAACCCAATAGAAAATGGTGGCAGATTAAAAAAAAAGGGATACAATCACTTTTAAACACTTGAAAAGATGTTCTGCTTCAGTCATCATTAAATAATGCAAAGGATTATTATTTTTCATCCATCAGATCAGCAAAGAAAAATTTTAAGGTAATAAAACCTCGTGTGGGTAAAGAAGGGAGAGGCCAGCGTGCTCAGGGGCTGTCAACAGGAGTATAAATTCATGCAAGTTCTTTGAAGGAAAGATGCAGTAAGTTTCAAATTTTCAACCTACATGTCCTCTGAGCCAGGGATTTTACCTTTAAGAATGTTTCCTACAGATATCCTCACATGCATGTGCGGAAAGCACGCCCGAGAATATTCGTTGTGGCTTTATGCAACCGCCAAAAAAAAAAAGAAAAAAAAAAAAACCTAAACATTCACCAGTAGGCTAGTTAAACACCTAAGTATAGTGAATGTTGTAGAAAGAGACAGTGAAAAATGCAGGTACCCAAGGTGGGAGAGGAACACCCACAGGGGAGACAGGGACTGGAATCGATTTCTCAATCGCTTTCTACTATTTTGATTTTTGAATTCTTTGAATTTATTATCTATTCCAAAAACAAAACTGAATTTTAAAACAAGAAAAGGAATGAGCTCGATCTATACATGCCAATACAGACTGATCTGCAAATATAATGTTAACTGGACAAAGCAAGGTGCAGAAGCCTATGTAGTATGCTACCGTTTGTGTGAGAAAGCATAGGCACTGAAAAGGTCTAGGAAGATACACTAAAAAAAAAAAAAAAAAATGCTGACCAGGGGCACCTGGGTGGCTCAGCTGTTAAGCGTCTGCCTTCGGCTCAGGTCATGATCCCAGGGTCAGCGGATGGAGGCCCGCATCGGGCTCCCTGCTCGGCGGGAAGCCTGCTTCTCCCTCTCACACTCCCCCTTGCTTGTGTTCCCTCTCTCGCTGTCTCTCTTTGTCAAATAAATAAATAAAAACTTAAATTAAAAAAAAAAAAAAACTGCTGACCAGGGCTTCCTCCAAAAGGAAACTGGAAATCTGGAATGAGAGAACCACTTTTCACTTGTTTTTAACCAAGTAAATACAATCTCAATTTTTTAATCCCTAGATCAAAATAATTGGGCTAGAATCACCAGGAAGAAATCAGCAGAATCCCACAGAAACCCTGATGCAGAGTCTGTCTGTGGGAAAAGGAACCAGAGCCGGAAAAGCCCCCCCTACCAATATTCAGTGACCTGAATGATCCGTTCGGCTGGGCACTGAGTCTTGGGATAAGGGCAAGACTTCCAAGTCAGGTCCACCTGGGCTTAAATCCTGCCTTTGCTACTTCACCAGCTGTGTGGCCTCAGGCAAGTTCTTTGCCTCTCTGTGCCTGTTTCGTCATTCATTCAAAGGGAAGTATTACCCTTGCCCGCCTGGTGATGGTGAAATGACACGATCCGGGTAAGGTGCTAATGGAAAGGCCTGGCATGTAGCAGGCATTTAATTGGTAGCAACCGAAGAAAGGTTAACTTGACCACTGGCACCCTGCCACCCTGCCACCCTGCAATAGTATCTAGCTTTCGGAAAGAATTAACTCGAGCTGTCCTGACAACGCCGCCCGCCGTAAGCTCTCCAGTCACATCCTTACATCCAAAACGGAGGTGAGAGACCAGAATGTTTATCAGGATTGCATTTAGGGGTGAGGGAAATAAACTATCGTCCCCTTTTGATGTTCTGGGGGGTTTCTCATCGACATGTAAGGAGTATTAAGAAGTCGGCCAGGCTACCCACCAGTCTGTAAAGGCCGATTCTCTCTGCAGAGGTCTGGGAGCCGGGGGTGGAGGGACGTCGCCGTTTTACTCTCTGCACCGCGGACTGTTGGAGCTTCTCTCCACTAGCATCGGGCGCCCTTGCTTTTCAAAGAAGCCAGTACTTTTTCTGTAGGAGACGCACGGGCAGGGGGAGCCCGGCGCGCGCAGCCCCGAGGACCCCGGCGGCCCTGGCGCCCCCTGCGCCCCCTGCGCCCCCTGCGCCCCCTGCTTCCGCTGCGCCCCCTGCGCCCCCTGCGCCCCCTGCGTCCGCTGCGCCCCCTGCGCCCCCTGCGCCCCCTGCGTCCGCTGCGCCCCCTGCGCCCGCTGCGCTCCCCGGGCCGCGCCTCCGCGCCATCAGCGCCGCCATCAGCCGCGCCGCGTGCGGCCCCGCGCCCCGCTGCTCCCGGCCGCGGGCCCCCGGCGGCAATGACGAGCCGCCGCGCCATGACCGCGGCCCCGGGCTGCGCCGCCGCCAGCCGCGCGGGCTCCGCATTAGCATGTGGGAGGCCTTCCTGTTTGTTCTTTTGTGTGCGTTTCCAGCCCGCACGCTCGGCGCGTCCCAGGCCGCGACTGAGCGCTGGGGCCACCGACGCGGAACGCAGCGGCGCGGCTGCCTCCTGGGGGACCCCTGCCTCCGGCCCGGCCCGGCCAGACCTCCTCCCACCCCCCACCTTTGGGACGGCGTGCCAGGCAAGAAGGGGCTGGAACCCGGGGCAGGGGCAGGCCTCGCCCCACGGTCTGCCCTGCCCGGGGGTCTTCTCCCGGGGAAGCCCCCTGCCCGCGGTCCCTGCCGCTCCGGTCGGGCGCACAGCCTCTGGAGCCAGACTGACGTGCGCTTGAGCGGAATGATACGGGGGCCCTGGTCTGCAGCCTCGGCTATGCGTGCCTCAGTTTCCCCACCTTTATAACTGAAGCTGAGTACATCTCTCATAGGAGTAAAGGCTTGTAAAAGCACTTATCTTAGTGCTTGACACATTATCTAATTTATTCTTCAACAATCCTGAGAGGTGGGTATTAGTACTGTCACAGTAAATGGGGCTCAGAGGGGTGAAGTGGCAGAGGTCTTGACAGCTAGGAAGCTACTGCACTGCTGGGGGAAGCAGCCAAGAGCGAAGTCTTTGTCTCTAGGGTAGACTGAGGTGTGCACTTTGTATGCCACTAAAGTTCTCTGGCCCGGGAAGGCTCTCAGGAACAAATGAATTCAGAAGAGGAGGCTGGAGAAGAAGGCTGTGCTTGGGGTGGCACCTTTTAAGAAGGAGCTAAGAAGCTCCCCACCCCAGGTTCAGGTGTGTGTGTGTGTGTGTGTGTGTGCACCTGATGCCCCAGCATCCAAGGGAGCTGCTGCCTCTTTCTACCCTTCATGCACCTGCAACCGCCTGGGAAGGGGCAGGAGAGGGGAGGAGGCAAGACCTACTAGGAAGCTACAGTAATCAAGACGGTGTGATACTGGCGTAAAGATAGACATATAGGTCAATGTGATCAAGTACGGATGAGGTTCAGTGGGGTGGAGTCCGCAGCCGACGACTGAGAAAGAATTCTTGAGATGTCTTTGGTGCAAAATGGTGGTTTATAAAAGCACGGGGACAGGACCCGTGGGCAGAAAGAGCTGCTGCCCCGGGGTTGTGAGGAATGGCCCATTATATACCCTCAAATTGGGAGGGGGTTAGGGATAGCGTAAGTCTCTAAGGAATTCTGGAAGCAAGGTTTCCAGGACCTTGAGGGGGCTAGCTACTGTTGGGAAAAGATCTAATAAAACCTGAGTCATGAGACCCTTCCGATGTATATCGGTGGGCCATATGCTTGGGGGATGATTGCCAATACATATCTTGGGGGGGGGGGGTTAGAGATAAAGGAAGTTTCCAAAGCAATTTTTTTAAAAGATTTATTTATTTATTTATTTATTTATTTATTTATTTATTTATTTCACAGAGACAGCCAGCGAGAGAGGGAGCACAAGCAGGGGGAGTGGGAGAGGAAGAAGCAGGCTCCTAGCGGAGGAGCCTGATGTGGGGCTCGATCCCACAACGCCGGGATCACGCCCTGAGCCAAGGGCAGATGCTTAACGACTGCGCCACCCAGGCGCCCCCAAAGCAATTTTTATATGTTAAAGTAGACTTACAGGATCTTGGTGGAGGGGAGGGGATCAGGCCAGGACTGCCTTTTGCCCTTAGCAAAGTATTAACATGGAGGCAGCTGAGTTCCTACAGGAATGTCACCATGCCTGTTTCAAGGACTTGTCAATGGGCTGTAGGTAGTAAGGGCTATTTCTTTGTCCTTTAGGGCAGCCAGGAGTGCCTGAGGAATGTTGCATACGTCCCATGGGGGGGGGGGGGTGCAGGGTGTCAGTTTCTGCTTTGTCTTCAGCTTGCCTTCCGTTCCCTCATCAAAAGGAATAGAATTGAAAGTCCAGAATTAAATGTTGATATTTATGGTCAATTGATTTTTGACAAAGGTGTCAAGATAATTCAATGGGGAAAGACTAGTTGTTTCAACAAATGGTGCTGGGACAACTGGACAGTCACAGGGTCATATACAAAAGTTAACTGAAAAAGGGCCATAGGCCTAAAGGTAAGAGCCAAAACTATCGAACTCAGAGGAAAACATAGGAGTAAATCTTTGTGGCCTTGGGTTAGGCAATGGTTCTTAGATATGACACCAAAAGCACATATGCACAAAAAAGATAAGTTGAGTTACACCAAAACTAAAAACTTCCATGCTGAAAAAAGGAAAGGAAAAAAAGAAAAGAAAAGAAAAAAGAAAAGGAAGGGGGAGGGAGGGAGGAAGGAAGGAAGAAAGGAAGGAAGGGAGGGAGGGAGGGAGGGAGGGAGGGAGGGAGGAAAAATGGAAGAAAGGAAGAAAGAAAAGGGGAAAAGAAAAGAGGAAAGGAGAGGAGAGGAAAGACAATCTTCCAAATGGAAAATATTTTGCAAATCATATATCTAGTAAGGAACTTGTATCTAGAATATAAAAAGAACTCTTACAACTCAATAATAAAAAGACAAAGAGCTGAATTTTAAAAATGGGGAAAGAATATGAACAGACACTTCTCTAAAAGGGATCTACAAATGGCCAATAAGCACATGAAAAGAAGGTCGACAGCATTAGCCATCAGGGGAATGCAAATCAAAACCACAGTGAGATACCGCTTCACACCCACTGGGGTGGCAATCACCAAACAGACCCATGTGCAGAAATTACAGCCCTCAACACTGCCAGTAGGAACACAAAATGGTGCAGCCATTGGAAAAGAGTTAAACAGTTACCACCGACCTAACACCTCTACTCGTAGGTATCTACCCAAGACAATTGAAGACATACATCTACGCAAAAACTTGTATGCAAATGCTCATGGCAGCATTATTCATAATAACCAAAATGCAAGAAAAAAATGTCCATCAACAGATGAATGGATAAAGGAAATATGGAATATCTGTACAATGGAATATTATTCAGCCACAATAAGGAATGAAGTTCTGATCCATGCTACAACATGGAAGAATTTTGAAAACACAAAGCTAAGTAGAAGCAGTCAGAAAAGACCACATATGGTATGATTCCACTGATATGAAATGTTCAGAATAGAGCAATCCATAAAGACAGAAAGATTAGTAGTTACCAGGAGTTGGGGAGGGGGGTTATGGAGATGGAGACAAGAACAGATAACAGGAAGTAGCTGCTAATAGGCACAAAGTTTCTTGGGAAACTTTGGTTTGGGTGATGAAAATGTTCTGGAATTAGAGGTGACAGCTCCACAACTCTGTAAATGTATAAAAAACCGCGAAATTGTACACTTTAAAAGAGTGAGTTTTATGGTATGTGAATTATAGCTAAATAAAACTGTTTTTAAAAAGAGAAGGGGTTTGAGCATTACTTGTGCAAAGTGTAAGACATTTTCAAAGTTAGGCAGGTTAGGGTGCAGGAGGACCTGAGTTCCAGGCACAAGGAACAGCGGGTGTGAGAACCTACGATCTGACAGCAAGAGAAGAGCCAGGAGGGGGGACTTGGAGGAAGTCACGAGGGCTAGAGAATGGCATGTGAGGGGGAGAGAGGTACGCACGTGCGTAGACCCGGCTCACTCTCTCCCATACCTTCTCCCGTCTATAGCTGCCCATAACCTTGTCTCCCTCAGATCCCTCAACACACTACACTCTCCGACCTCTGCACCTGCTTTTCCTTCTGCCTGAACCTCCCATCATCCTTTCGTCCACCTGGCTCATACCTTCCTATTCTTCGAGATGCAGCTCAGATGCTGCAGCCTCCGGAAACCAGCCCTCCATCCTCCCCCTGCCCCCCCCCCCCACGCCCTGCTCCACCTCTGTTCTCCCAGAGTTCCCCAGCACGCCTCTGTCCTGGGGGTTCTCTGGCTGGACTGTGAACTGTGAGCACCGTCATGTTCAGTGCTGAGAACCCCGCAGGTTCGGTAGGAAGCGCTCTGTATCTGTGTTGGACAAGGGACTGAAGGAAATGTAGAATGACCGCCGCTGAAAGCCGGCTTCTCAAGGCACGTTTCAGCCATGGCTTTGACCTTCGTCCTGATCCGTCAGCCGTTCCCAGCTGTGCGGTCCATCCACATTCCCCTGTGTCCCTGGCCTCCATCTCTGGGCACAGCAGACCTCTACACTGGAACAGCACGGTCACTGCCAAAAGTAGCCTGGCTCCTCCGCCTCCCGGCGGTGTGCGCATGGGCAGTCCTCTCTGCGCGGGCTTGCTCACCTGTCAGGGGGTCATCGATGCCTGTCTGGCCTCCCTCCCAGGGACATGTGGCTAAAATGGAGTGTGGCAGGGGTTCAGTGCAATCTTCAAACTCAAGTGTCCAAGGGATATTTTTTTTTATGTTCTTTCAGTAAGTCCAAGCCCAGCTCTGAAGACCTAGCCCTCTAAGCCACGGGAAATTTTATCACTCATTATTGGGGTTCTTCCTTGCTCCACGGTAGCCCCAGGATCCTGGAGTCTTGGGCACCACCAAGCTTCAGAGAGGCACCCTTTTTACCAGCAGTCACCTGTACTCCTTGTTCCCAAGGACATGCCCAGGAGGCCCAACCTCACAGCCCCCCCCAGCAGACAGCTTTCCATGCCACACAGCCAGCCTTCTGAGGTCATGTTATCTCTCCTGGAAATGGGTCCCCGCCATTCCCTTGGAGGGATCCACTGCCCTCTCCCCTTCCAGTTCCCTGGTGGCTCAGTCTTCTCCTTCTCCATGCTTTCCAAGGCACTGCCCACTCTTAGGACACGATTTATTCAGGGAGCCTTGGCTTTTACAGAACTTCGGCCTTGTCCTGTGCAAGAATCCGTGAGGCAGAGGAATTCAAAGGGCCGGACTGTTGGCTTGGAGCATAGGGGTTGGGGAATAGGAAAAAAAAAAAAAAAAAGCAAAATGCGTTCGTAGCTCAAAAACAGATCCTGCCACAAGCATGCACCCCAAAGCTTTACTAGATGGCGGAGGGCCGTTTCTCGGGTAGGAGTCACACAGCGCCCAGCCCCGCCTGTGCGGGGCTTCAGTTGCCTCCACGTGCAGACGTCATTAGGGGAACGCCAGGCGCCGCAGGCCACTCACCAACAATAATTTGTAGAATGGACGAAAGAACAGAAAGGTCTGACTTCTTCAGTCCCAAGCAGCAAGCTTTCCTGACTTAAGCAGGGCCGTCAAAATCCAAAATTAGATGCTTAACACCTGACCTCGGCCTTTGGCCCTCTTTGGTTTCTCTGCTGTTCTAGACCATTGGCAGGGTCTGCAACCTGAAGACCCGTGGGGAACGCCCCACCGTGGGGCTGCTGCTGAAATGAAAATATCTTGTTGAGCCATCTTGGGAACACCCACGGTAGACCTAGCATTGAACTAGTGTTTCCCAAGGCCAAGTACCCTCCTTACTTCCATACGGACTTGCACATGATCTGCACCTGAGTCCTACCGCATTCTTCTTTTTACACTGAGAAAACTACAGCACAGAGAGGTGGGTTCCAACCTACACCTGTCTGACTCCAGAGCCTGTGTTCCTAATCACCCTTGCACCTACTGCCTCCAGTTGTTTAAAAAAGAAAAAGAAAAGAAAAAGGTCTGGAAATTTACCCATGATGGAGGAAGCACACTCAGTAGCTTTGCGGGGAGACAATTACTGGCTTCTAGCAGTTCGGGGGGAAGGGGCTGTCCACTCAGCACAGACCCACCGTCCAAACCAGTGTGTGTGTTACTGCCCCTCGACGCCACCCTCATGTCCAAAGTGCCCTGTGGCTCTGGGGCTCAGAATACAAGGTCAAAAGGCCCAGACAGTCCCAACCATGTCATCCCTCAGCCAAAATACCTTCAATGCTTTCCCATCACCCCCACAACCAGACCCTCCACCTTTCCCAACTGCTGTGGACCAAGCACCAGCCTGGAGTCTGAAGACCTGGCTTCAGGTTCCCCCGGGCCCTTGGTTTCTCGTCTGTGAAATGAGAGTCGCATCTCCCAGCGCTTGCCACTCGGATGGCTTGACTCCACGAGTAGCTCTGCAGCCTCACCTCCCAGTGAGTGCCTTTGTACTCCACCTGAAGCCCTTGCCTTGCCCTGGACCCCTCCTGCCTTCTCTGCCTGGGGTCTTTGTTCATGTTGTCCCTTCCCATAAAACCTCCCTCCCCATCTCTGCCCACCCAAATCCTCCCAGCTCCAGCCCAAATAATCACTTCCTCCAAGAAGCCTGCTCTGATCCAAGAGGAGACATCTCATCCCCCTCTGAACCGTCCCAGCACAATGTCTGCCACTCTCCCAAGAGACACAGTTCCCTCACCTTCTTTTTTATGGGGTTTTATGCCCGTGGAGAGGCACAATACTGTTTGGGTAAAGGGCAGGTTCTGAGTCAAACAAGGCTAGGTTCAAATCCCAGGTCGCTTGACTATGATGATCTTGGGCAAGTGACTTAATGGTCCTGAACTTCACTTTCCTTATGTGTAAAACAGGAATAAAGGGGCGCCTGGGTGGCACAGCGGTTGAGCGTCTGCCTTCGGCTCAGGGCGTGATCCCGGTGTTATGGGATCGAGCCCCACATCAGGCTCCTCCGCTAGGAGCCTGCTTCTTCCTCTCCCACTCCCCCTGCTTGTGTTCCCTCCTCGCTGGCTGTCTCTATCTCTGTCAAATAAATAAATAAAATCTTTAAAAAAAAAAAAAGGAATAAAACAACACCTCCCTCAGAGGGTCACAGAGAAGATTGAATAGAACAATGCACATCAGAACTCAGTAAGTAGTGGGTATTACTATCGTCTTTCCTTTTTATGTAAGTTCCCCACGGGCAGACATACCATCTTTCTCATCTCCTTGCAGAAGCTCGGCACACGGTCCTTCCCGAACATGGCTAAACATTTTTAGAATAAATGAAACAATCAGAAGTGATTATAGGCTGTGTACCTATGTCCCTAGCAGCATTATTCACAACAGCCAAAAGGTAGAAGCAACCCAACTGTCCATCAACGGATAAATGGCTAAACGAAATGTGGTATAATCATAAAACAGAATATTATTCAGCCTTTAAAAGGAAGGAAATTCTGACATATGGATGGATGAACCCTGAGGACATTATGCTAAGTGAAATAAGCCAGTCACATACACACACACACACACACACACACACACACACACAAATACTATATGATTCCACCTATACGAGGTATCTAGATAGCCAACTCACAGATGCCTAAGGTGGAAACAGTGGTTTCCAGGGACTGGGGGAGGGAGGAATGGGGAGCTGTTTAATGAGTACAGGGTTTCAGTTTTGCAAGATGAAAAGCATTCTGGCAATTGGCTGCACATTGTAAATGTACTTAATACTACTGATCTGTACACTTAAAAATGAGTAAGATGGTAAATTTTATGTTACGTATATTTTACCACAATGAAAACTAAACAAAACTAAACTAAAATCAAATCAGTAACTTGTTCGGACCTTTAAAAAAAAAAAAAAGTACATTGAGGCTGAATCCCTTAAAGGTCCCAGTAGGAACAGACCAGCTGAAAAGAGTTTAAAATGTTTGGGTATAAATATTTTTTTAATGTCTGTGAACCACCCATGTATAAATACACTCAAAACGAGCTCATTTTTCTTCTCCTTTCTGTTCCGAAGGGTGACATAGAGATCATCAGCACAGGAGGGACCTGAACGACCTACTGATTACAGGATAATATTCATACAATGAGGTTAAAAGCACTGGCTGAAAAGTTCTTTCATAAAACCTGCTACATGAGAAGAGAAAATAATTTATGAGAACATGAACAATTAGCACTTTGTAAAAAAGAAATAATGCACTTAACTTGATCCGTATATTTAACATCAATTAAAGATTATCCTCATGAATGAAACTCGACCTGGAAATTAACAAGGGATTTAAATTGCATTATGCAAGCGACAGAGAGAAGCGCTGCACCAGCTCAGGGTTTCCAATATTCGGCTAAAATGGCATCTGCACAATGAGACCCGGCCACTTCCTCCCATTTCTGCGAGCTCGAGCTCGAAAATATTGTTGCAACATATAGGAACATTTGTTTCAGCTCCAAAATCCCGTGATAGAAAACCCTAGGTAGCTGCAAGCAAAAGGTTGGCATCCTTCATTTTTTAAAAATAACTTCTGGGTCTTTTTTTTTTTTTAACCGATAAAACTAACCAAGAGATTCCCTTAAAAAGCGTGTCTGCACTGCTCCTAGATTTGAATCTGGAGCATTTCCATAGAGCTACCCAAGTGAATGTACAGGGCAAGGCTAGATCAGAAATTATATTCTGGGCCACCTGGTTCCAAGTCGCAGAACATTTTATTCCCTAAAACGAGAAGCTCAAAGGGTGTGAAATGGGTCTTAGAAAACAAGCATGGGCTATATTTACGTGCAGTTTTTTTAAATAGTTATCATGCATTGAGCTCTATGCTAAGCAACCCAAAACCCACGAGGCCAGTCCTATCTCCATTTTATTTTATTTTATTTTTTAAAGATTTTATTTATTTATTTGACAGAGATAGCCAGCGAGAGAGGGAACACAAGCAGGGGGAGTGGGAGAGGAAGAAGCAGGCTCATAGCGGAGGAGCCTGATGTGGGGCTCGATCCCATAACGCCGGGATCACGCCCTGAGCCGAAGGCAGGCGCTTAACCGCTGTGCCACCCAGGCGCCCCCTATCTCCATTTTACAATGAGAAGACCGAGAGGCTCCGAGAGTGCGAATGGGCAGATGTCGAACGGGGACCCAGGTTCCTCCAGAGCTCACTGATAGTCACTACCCTTGAGGGTGGAGGGCAGATATGGCAGAAGCACAGAAACCCTCAGAGCACAGGCACCAGACCCCTTCCCTGAATGCTCCAGAGCATTCTAGAACCAGAGACTGAGCTCTCTCAGTTTGTCTCCTTCTGGTACAAAGCCTCCTGCTGCTTCCCAGGGGACATGTCAGGACCACAGCTCTGACACTGAGTGCTAGGAATTGCCCTGCTGGGAGGAAGCAGAGAGCTTTTTGCCGTCTTCCGGACCCCCTGGAAGAAAGGGTCTTGTTCACAGCCCAGAACGTGCCCGTGAGAGATTTGGCTTTGTGTTTGTGGGGTTTTTTGCCATCACTGTCACTCTTGCCACATCCAAAATTTCTGGTTATTGTTCCCGGCATTGGATCTGGGGACAATTTACCTCTTTGCTGACAGAGAAGAGAGAGAAGCTCAACTCTTACAATCCTGGCTTGGTGTGTGTGTGTGTAGAGCGCGGGTTTCTCCCATTGTTATCTGGGGAAGAGAAAGCAGATGTTAACCACTACCCCTTGAGAATTCACCTTGCTATGCTGTAAAATTCTGCATTATTAACATTCCAAAATCCTTCCACTCTGGTATGCATCTAAGATGGGAGTGAATTTTTGAGAATTCAAAAATGTGGAGAGGCTGGAGGTGGCAGAAGTTTATTAAATTGGCCCAGGGCAGTTTTGAAGTTTGAAAGTTTCTCACTCGCCGTGGCTCTGGGCCAACTCTGCTGAGCGCGTGTGCAGAGCTTGCTCATTGGGTGGCCCTCTGCATCCTCACAGAAGGTGAAAGGCAAGTACGATGCAGGTACCAAGGGAGGACAGGTCTGTCCGGCTCGAGCTGGACCCTGGGGCACCCCGGGAAGAAGGTACAATGGCAAAAGGGAAACTCTCCAGACGACTTCACAGTAAGTGCACTAAATATCCGTTACATTCATGGATAGTTTTTTTAAGACAAATAATTCTAAGGCAACTTCTCTTTTATGTAAGCCAGCAAGGAAACTTAGCAGTTTCTTCTTCCTCTGATCTGGCTGACCCATTGGAAAGTGACAGTTAGGGTGTTTTTGTTTTTGTTTTTCAGTCCGTTTAAAAAAGAGAGAGAGAACTAGCAGGGCCAAATATTCACTCATTGCAACACTGTATAAGAATCTTAAAGGGTATTTCCCAGCCTACAAGTGTGCTTTGCAGCAAGATAGCTGCAAGTTTCTGTAATAATAGAGAAGAGTAGTTAAGTCCAAGGCTTTGAAATCAGAACTTAGGCTGAGTTCTGCCTCTGTCCCTTTCCAGCTGTGTCACCTTAGGCAAGTCAATTAACCTCTCTGAGCTTCAGTGTCCTTCTCTGCCAAATGGGAATAATAATAGCACCGACATTATAGGGTTTGCTCTGAAGATGAAGTAAGATCCTGGAGATTCAGTCCACTGAAAGTATCCAACACATATTAGGTGCCCAAGGAATGTTAGCTGCCTCACATTATTACTTCCATCATCCTTATTGTTGGTGAGGTCAATTTTTAAAGCACCCTGGCCCCCAAGTGCAGTAGCATCCACACATCCTGCCCTAAAGCTACAGCTGGAGTTCGGTTTTGCATCGTGAACTGCACCCCAGGATCCCCTGAATGAGGCAAACTGCAAAATAAAGGCCTCTTCCAACAGGAGAGGCTTCTTCCCCATCTACCCCTCCCAACCCTCACTCCCACCCCCAGATTTTAATTTCAGAATTCCCAACTACAGAAGATACAGAAGAACATTTGGGGGGGGGGGAGGGAGAGAAGAAAGACAAAATAGAATCTAATTCCTATAATTGATTAACTATAGCCTTCCATTAATGGAATTTTTAATGTCCTATCTTTTAATGACGTGATGGACAAATAGCCCGCCTCTGTGATCTGTCTTCCCGGAAGTAAGCTGTTCCCTAACCCAGGCTCAAAATGCCACCCAAAGAAAACTCAGGGGAGTCCTGGCACTTCCTCTGCCTCAGAGGTGCGAGTCAGGAAGACCCACGGCGGGTTTGATGTAAAAGGTCGGGCCAGTCGAGCCTGGAAGACGGGATGGACGTTTGTGCAAGATTGCCACAAAGCAGGAGGCCACCAGACACGGTGGTCTCATTAAGGCGAAACCACCGGCCAGGTTAAGGGACCCAGAGCCCCCACTCCTCGAGCATTTGGGGCCGGGAGTCTGTGGCAGCCGCAGCGCCGGGGGTGGGAGGCTGAGTGCGGCTCCCTGCAGAGGGAGCTGTGTAGGCGCTCCCCCGCCTGAGTAGACAGCCATCCATCACTCCAGGAGAGGCAGCGGTGGGGACGTGAACTCGGTCACCTCCCCCCTCCCCTGCGGGCGCAGAGGAGCCGAGGCGGTGGCGGCAGCGCGGGGAACAGAACGCGCTGCAAACTGCTTGGCTATCGCTTTGCAAGACTGACGCCGCCGCCGACACAAGTTTTGCCATTCCCCCCAACAGCCTCTCCCGCTGCCAGGAAGGACGGCCGCTCTGGGTGCTTGCACGCGGTCAGAGGGGGCCCTGCCCAGGGGGTTCAGAGAGGCCCTCTCCGCGCCAGCGCACCCCGGGGCCTGGGTGACCCTCACCTTCCCCCTCCGTGGCTGGCAGGCTCGCCGCGACCCCGCGGATGGCACGGCCGGGCGGAATAATTACCGAGTAATTTGATGGAGGGCCTGCCAGGTGCCAGATCCGAGTCCCCTTCGAAATCGACATCGGCCTTCTGCGTCCTTGGTGCGCACGGCGCGGTTAACGCCTGGGATCCGGAGCTCGGAGGGCTCTCGGCGGGTGAGCTCTGAGCCATTGCGCCCTGAGCCGACTTGACAAGCCCCATTAGAGAGCGTCTCTTGCATGGAAATCGTAATCTTAACAGAGGGATATGTGGGGGATACTTGCACCTCCCTTCACCGCCAGGCAGGCCGTCTTCCCAGGGTGATGGGAGCAGTGGATGTTCACGCCACCATTCCCTAACTGTGCAGCAGCCCTCATCAGACCAGACCTGCAGGGCCCGGATGGGAAGGCATGGCCTGGAGATCCACAGGAGGGAGAAGAAAGCATCCTTCAAAGCCTAACCCCACTCCTAGGACCCAATGGTCCATGCACTGGGGGACGAAGCCTCAGATGCTTCTGAAAGTCAATGCGAACTGCAGAACTCAGCAAGGACGAAATAGAAAAGTCTTCTGAGCGAGCCTTAGGGCAGCAAGAATCCTAAAGTAACAGACCTGGATGTCCTGGAGTGACCTTGACAAAGGTCTTGCCCCTCTGAGCCTCGCTGTTCCCATCTCCAAGTGCCAAGGCAAGGCCCAGTTTCTCAGAGCCTGAAGTAGTTCAAGTCTGCCACTGACCAATGCATAAAAACAGCCATTAGGCCAAGACAAATTCAGATTGAGCCCCCTTCCTCCTAAAAAGCACAGAAGCCACTTCACTGGAGAAGGGAGGTGAGAGGTGTTTGTAGAGCTCACCTAACTGGGACCCAGCTCCCGGCAGAGTAATGTAGGACCCTTGAAGGCAGAGCCCCTTAAGACTGGAGCCTGAAAGAAAGGGGGCAATGAAATCAAACCATACTTCATATCACACTCTGCGGAGACAAGAGGACTGACCCCAGCCCCTGGGTCCCACCTTCTCTCTACTCCGAGAAAGGCAGTGTTTGTCCCGCCCCCGCCCGCCCCAGGCCACCTCCTCTACACAAACGGCCTTCTCTCTCCAATGGCTGGACCGTGGGGGAGGGGGTGGGGGTGACCCCACCTGCCATGGTAGGCCTTGAGCTCCGGAGGACCTTCGCTGTGGCTAAGAGGCCCGCGGAATTGACCCCAGCTCACTGCGCTGCTAGTACTCGGCTCATCACAAGCAAGTCTGGAGGAGACGGAGGGGGTAAGCCTTAACCGTAGGCCACGTCTAAGGGGACCGGATCTGGTTAGGCCAGGTGGCCTCCCGTCGCGGATTTCACCCCGCTTGGCCTCGCCGACCCGCCCAAGCCGGCCCTGGACGCGCATTGCCCGGGGGGTGCCCAGTGCTGGAAGGGCCCGCCACCCCGTAGCGCTCCCCGGGCCCTCGGACCCCGCGCTGGGAGAGCCTGGACCAAGCCCTCGCTCCAGCTCAGGCACGGCGAGCCTGGACTGCTTCCAGCAACTCTGTTCCTTTGGTCGCATGGACCCTGCAACCCCGGGCTTGGGTACCAACTGCAGCGCCTCCCGTGGAGTCGCCCGCGAGGCCTCCAGCCAGCCCGTCCCGAGCGCGGCGGCGGCGCCCGCAGAGCCCCCGGCGGCGCGCGCGGCGCGGCGGAGACCAAGGCTGCCATCTAGCGGGCGCGGCGGGCAGGCGCCGGAGGGGGTCCGGAGCCCGGCCGGGGCGGAGAGGGCTCCCGGGGTCTGCGGCAGCAAGG
This sequence comes from Ursus arctos, assembly GCF_023065955.2. Lineage (NCBI taxonomy): Eukaryota > Metazoa > Chordata > Mammalia > Carnivora > Ursidae > Ursus > Ursus arctos. Next base: position 29,043,641 of record NW_026623008.1, read on the forward strand.
CTTGGAGGCCAAGGACTCGGGTGCACACGCAGCACGAGCTGTGTGACCTTGGACAAGTCTCCGGCCCTCTTGGAATCAAACCTCCCTTCCCGATGAAAAGCAGAGGATAGGGCTTCTCCTTTCAGGGTCGTCGGGAAACGCGAGACCCCGGGAGTGGTGCACCCTCGTTCCCACCCCCTCCGTGCGATGTTCCCACCCTGCTCTTGTCCAAATGAGTCTCGCGCTAACCCCTTCCCCCAAAGACGGGAGAGGAAGGAGGCGCTGCGGAAAGGCAGCAAAGCAGGAATCCGCACTGAACAGCAGGATCCTTTTCTAGGAATTGTAAACCCAGAATTGTAAATAAAATGCTAATGATTTATTCGTGCTCAAACTCCGGGGGCTGCATCGCAGCTTTTGAAGACAATTTCAAGCAAGGCTTTCCAGGAAGGCGGGCCTCCCCGCAGCGCCTTCCAGGGCTCTCCGGGGGCTCACGGGCCCTGGTCTCAGCTGAGAGCTCCCAACCATCCTTCACTGAGGCCTGAATGGGGTCAGAGGAGGACGGATCCTTTTTCTTCAATCTACAACTGAGCCAGACCCCTCAGCATTCACCCATCATTCATTCAACAAATATTTACCCATCACCAAGTACCTATTAAGTCCTTAGCTGAATGCTGGTGATCAAAACAGATCTGGGATTCACATCTGGTGGGGAAGGTTGATTCGGCGAACAATCCCACAAATAAATACATACAAATTACAATGAATGCCTTAAAAAAAAAAAAAGTACAGGGCTTGTTTTTTGTTTTTTTGTGGGGTTTTTTGTTTTTTGGGGGTTTTTTTTGGTTTTTGGGTTTTTACTTCCAGTATGGATACCATGAAAGTTCTAAGAGCTTCCATGGGCCCTAAGGATGGCAGAGGAGTGATCCTGCAATAAGCCTTTAGTGTCCTAAATATTTTAAGACATTTATGTAAATAATGAGCTTTAAAAACTTAAAAATAATTCAACAACATGCGTCTGCAGCTGCCATGACAGCTGTCCTGATGTCGGACCTGGCTGGGGAAGGGGAGGGTCACTGAACCCCAGCAGGGGGACGCACAGAATCGGCAGACTACCCTCCATCCAGCCCAACCCACTGAAGCGGCAGAGATGGGCTCACTTCCAGCTCCCTCTCCGGACTAAGCAGGAGGCGCACAAGAGCCTCCTAGAGGCTCGGAGGCACCTGGAGAAGCTTCACAGTGGCCTCAGAGCAGGAGACCTGGAGCAGCCCACCCAGCCCTCCCGCCCCTACCTGCAAATGCTGCTTGAATACTGTGTTTTTAATGAGTGTCTCATCCCACAATCCTTTTTCTGTGATTTCCTGAGAAATGGCAAATCTCTGGTCAACGCTGACCTTTCTAAGGTCCTTTTGAATGTAAGTCACAAACGTACACTCAGGTTGATCAAGATTCCTGCCTCCACCGTTAAGCTGGCTTTTTTGGATTTGGGGGAATCTCCATAAGGCCATCATGAAATAGGTCCTTCATCACTGGTCACTGAAGTCGGAATTGTTGAGGAAATCCAGACTTCCTGCAGAGGGCTGTTCTGAATGACCTTCCTTCTTTCGTTCACTGGACAAATGTTTATTGATCTCCTGCTAGGGACTGACTCTTTACTGGGACTTGGGGATAGAAGACCCATAAAATAGCTCCTACCCCCAGGGGGCTCACAGTCTAGGTGAAGCACCTCATTTGCAAAGCAAGGAATTCTGGGGTTCCCTCTCCTGCCCAGCAGTGTGGAAACCTGGACCCCAGCACAATCCTGCATCCTTTATATTAGTTTATGTTTTGAAGGAATTCATGAAACAAGTCCCTGAAGCTATAAAAAGAGATTGTATTTGGTCAGGGCAAACAGAACCGAAACAAACAAACAAACAAACAACAAAGCCTCTTTGGGGCACCCTTGTCCCCAAACCCACCCCCTAGACTGAACTATATCAAAAATCACACTTTATTTCACAGGGCGGACCTCCAGTGGTTTCTTTAAAATAATTTTCATCTAAAAAAATTACTTGTAATAAAAATGAATAAAATGCAGGGCAACAACACAGATGAATCTCTAATGTTGATTCAGAGAAACACGACACAAAGACAACACGTCTAAAGGATGATTCCATTGATACAAAGTTTAAAAACAGGCAGCAAGAAGCTATTTCGGTTGAAAATTTATGAAGGAAAGCTAGTAACTGGTCATGACAATAGTCGAGATAGGGATTCCTTCTAGGAGGGAGGGGCTTGAGATAAGGGAGGGGCACACAGTGGGCTTTTGCAGTACTCTATTTCTTGCCCCCCATGGTGTTTGCAAAGGTATTTCCTTTCTAAATTATTTGTCAGATTGTATCTGTGTTTCATGAACTTTTCTATGTATGTGCGAAAGCTCACACAAAAATGTGTTCGAGAAAAAGGAAGGAAAGGATCGTCCAGCCTATTTTTTAAATATAATTTTTTCAAACTGAATTCTTCAGCTTGGGGATCTATACCCTGCCTGAATTCTCTAGAACCACGTGTATCAACCCCTTGAGTCTTTCATGGGACTGCAACAGATTGCTGACTCAGTCTTACAGACACACGGAAGGCAAAGTGCTTGGCCCAAGAGCCTCGAATTCTAGTTACGGCATTTCCAAGTCACTGTGTGACCTTGGGCAAGTCTCTTCTCTCCCTCGGCCCATTTCTTCCACTGCACAGTGAGGGGGTTAGAGATGATTCCCCAGGCCTGCTGTTATGTGGGAGGTGCCTAGTATGTTGGGGGAGGTTTTCTCTGTTCTAGAAACCCCTTCCCATCTCCTGCAGGACCCACTCCTGGAGTCCAGCAAATCCTGCAGTGAGGTCACACTGCAGAGCAAGCAAACATCCCCAAAGCAAGGCCATCAAACACCCAAGGTTGCCTAAAACTGCGCAAAGCCTGTTCCTGGGGGGTGAGCACCCCGCCTCTCGCCGCCTCCCAGAACCCGCACACAGAATCAGCTCCATCCGTTCCCAGATCCCTCCCCTCTGCAGAAGCAAAAGCTGTCTTTGGGCCTGATGTCCCTCGGGGACGTGAGCACCGCTAAAATCCCATTGATTAATCGGGTCCCACCCTTGGATCAATGGCTGGCATTAGGCGAGCTTAGCGCAGTTTTATTAGTCTGGCTGCCCTCTTGCAGATGTTATAGATGAAGAAATAAAACGAGGAGGAGAGGGAAAAAGGACAAAATCATTAGTCTGAAAGGAGCAAAAGAGCATCTTCTCTATTTTGTATTCAGATTCAGAGCTGCGCGGGGAGCACACACAACAATCCATTTTTATGCTGTTTCCAGAAGTTCAGCTCAGCCTCCTGATTTCCCATTTTGCCTGATATCTTAGATCCCAGGAGCATTTGGCCAGAAGCATCCGCCAGCGCGGCCTCTGAAGCCATTTTCCAAGGACCCCGAAAACACCTGAGGTCCCACTCGTTCGTTCATCCATTTCTCACCAGGCCGGGAGGCTTCTGCCTGACTCAGGGAAACAGGCCCGACTATCCCCCAGATAATCCATCTTGCAAGTGTCATATCTGCTCTAAGGAGACTGGCCCTTCATGGGCCCTGCAGAGCAGCCTGCCGCACGGTCCCCACCTCGCCAAAGCTTTGGTGCCAACAGAGGAAACCCACAGCCTCTGCTCCCTGAAACTCTCCAGAGAGGTGCTTTGAATTAAGACCAGAAATGCTTTTAAAAGACTTCGGTCCCTGGCCTTCTAACGATGACCTCTTCCTTAATTTTGTGATGGCTTCATCTGCCTCCTTCGATCGTCGAGGTAGCTATAAAAAGCTAAACACCTCCTACTAACCCCATTAGGATGAGAGCGGAGGATTTTATTATTCATTTTGAAGAGGAAGAAGCTGAAACTCCCCCAGGAAGTGTAAAAGGTAGGGTTTTGATGTCTCTGGTACGGAGAGGTAGCAACAAAGCCGACCCCTCGAGAACGGCAAAGCCTTGTCCGAGGACAAACAGGAAAGACTTAGGGTGATGGGTCTCTGCAGAAAGGAAGTGATCTCAGGCAGCCCGGACCCGCCCCTCCAAGGCGCCTGAGCTCCAGGGCGCACACTGATTTCAGCCCCTGCCCGGGAATCCAGGAATAACCCCAATCCCCTAGAACACCGTCTCCTGATAATTGTCTATTAAACATTTGCAACTCACACACAAAGGTAACTAAACGGAATGGTTCCCTCCAGGACCGCACCGTTCATAACAGTAATAAAACCCCTGCCACAGACAGCGTCATTATCCAAACGCCATTAACATCAATATTCGTATCAAATGCCATCTGGCAAAAGCGCTTGCAAACCGAAGCCCCTCCTACTCCGGGACTTCGCAGCCTGGTGGGGAGAGGACGGCTGTGGCCCACTCGGCTCCTGCTTGGGGCGTGCGGGGCTGGGCCTGCCTGGAAGCGGGGGGCCAGGCCCGCGGGCCGATCCCCGGAGGGCACCAAGGTGTACCGGGGAAAGGAAGGACGGGCAGGGCGACAAACCTCCAAGTCTAATTTATTCCCTGTCATTGACTTTTCTTCAGGTCTTAATTATGAAGATGCAACCAGCCGCTCCTCCACATTGTCATAATAAGAAACTGATTGAGTATTTATATAAATCCTCGGAGGGATCATTGTTTTGAAGAGAAACAGAACTTAACCTCCCGCCAGTCCTCAGGGCTGCCTCGCAGACAGCGGCACACGCACAACCCTATACTTAAGTTGAAAGAGATTTCTGCCGGGAGTAATTACCTGACCCAGAACACTGGCTTTTCCTGGAGAGAGAGGCTGCGTGCGTGGGGCACAGCCCCGCTCCTCCTCTGGGCTGGATCCTGCTGCCCCAGCCACAGCCTCTGTGCTACCCAGGCGGCCCCCTGAGGACCAGAGGCCACCCGGCCATGGGGGCCCGCGTCCCTGAGCCTGGGCACGAAAGGAAGAAGGGAGACGGGAGCCTTATGGGGTTGGGGTTTGACAAAGTGATGCTGGGCCCAGGCAGAGAAGTACAGGAGGGGGCTCCCTGGAGACCCTAACAAACCGTGCCGAGCCTCGTCTTCCCCTCTGTCAGTTTCAGCTGTTGTGATTATGAATGTCCATAAATAAGTACCTGCCATGTGGGGTTATGGTGCGGTTCGGATGAAGTCATAGTAATGATAGTAATAGTAATAATGGCCACCATTTATCGAGTTCAGTGTGTGCCAGGTATGAGCCCGAGGGTTTCACATTTTACTCATGCCTTCCTCACCACGGCCATGTGTTAAAAAGCATTTATCCCCATTTCATACAAGATGAAACAGAGGTTCAGAGAAGTTAGGTAACCTACCCAAGCCAAGTAAACTTGTAAGTGGGAGCTGGAGTCTGAGCCCAAATCCACCCCACCCCAGGTTGCCCAAGCTCTTGGCCATCTTGTAAGCTCTGAGAAGCTGAGCACGGGATCTGGAGGCAGAAGGCTGGGGTTCCCACCCCGGCTCCACCGCCGTCTAGCTGTGTGGCCCTGGGTTAGTCACATTACCTCTCTGGCTCTCAGTGTATTCAGCTGCCTCACCAAGAGGCAGTGATGCTCCTATGAGAAGAAGGCTGAGCCTGACCGTTCTTCCTGGTGGGCCAGGGGGTAAAGCCCTGCTCCGCTGAAACGAGCTTCCCTTCCCACGAGGAGCAGTGTGGCTCAGCCCTGAACAGCGGGAAGAGGCAGCAGCAAAGAGGAGTGGCTTTAGAGAAACCCCAGGGCAGGAGGCCCAGGGTCCCGGGCAGCCAGAGAGCAGAGGGACCATTTCCAGAGAGTAACCAAGGACCAGAGAGATGCTGCTTGGGCCACAGGCTAAGGACAGGCCTCTGGCGCCACACAGGCCTACCTGGGGACAATCACACAGTCAGAACCAGGGACCAGGCAGTGGTAAGAGGGTCGTCATTACCCTTCACAGCAGCTGCAGCCTCTTTCAGCCTGAGACGTGACCTTGACCGGCTGCCGGCAGCACTCAGAACGGCTCCGACATGCACTGTCCCGGGGGCCGGGCGGATGGGATGAGGCAGGAAGCTCTTCTCTACCCCCACTGTAAATCCTTTCGGGAAAGAGACAAGACTCCGTAAATTCAAAAGATTTTTTCCAAGTGAGCTCCCCAACATCGGAAGCATCCCCACCCAACTGGCCAGGCATGTCCCAGGAGGAATGCCCACATGGAGAGGGAGGCCTTTCAGTCCTAGAACTTCGGTTCCACAGCAGCCCTTTGTACTCACCCAGCACAAAGCCTCCTCACAGGAGCCGGGGACGTGCTTGGAGAGGGGACAACGCTATTCTCTGGGAGAACGGAAGTGTGGCACCCTCCACACTCTGTGTCCCCTGTGATAACTTCGGATGGTTCCTGCACCCCCCTCACTCTCCACATGCCCCCTGGGGGCTGATGGGGTGGACCCTCACCAAGGGGCTAGAACAGGGTAGGTTCAGAAGCCAGTACAGAGCTGGGGTTCCCCAGTGTGGGAAAGCAGAAGGCAGCACTGTCGGAAGGGGGCAAAGTCAGAATGTAGCCCAGAGTCCAGAGCAAGGAGACGAGGTCCAGCAAGGCAGGCCAGGATCTAATGGGAAATCTTCGTAACTGCGTCAAATGTCAGGCAGCATTTCAAGCTCGCCTTTACGGCCAGTGAGGACATGACTCATGGCTTGGTCCGCCCTGTTCAAAAATGGCCTGGGGAGGGTGGGTGCTTGGAGTGACCAGGAGCAGCTCCGGCCACCAAGTGCCCTAGACTGCCCACAGAACCCTCTGAAAACCTCGGGCACATCTCCTCCGACACCGGTCTACTAATATCACAGCCTTGGCAGAGGGAACTTTTCCCTTTTCTACTTTTCCCTAATGCATTCAGGCAGAAGGGCCATTAATACTTAACAAAGAATGAAAAATCAAAGGAGGAAGACAATTTTTTACTGTATTTTTTAAACATTTGGGTAAGAAAAGTCAGATGTCAAAAAAAAAATCCCCATTTACATCTTTTAAAATGTGAGCAATTAATATTTTCCATGGAGGTTCATGCTCCCTCTCTTCATTCTGTTTGCAGGGTATTGTTAAGCCATGCTTTGTAATTTGTTGCATGTTTAAATATTCAGTCTGTATTTCATTTGGGCTACACATTTAATTCAGCCAACATGTTCATTTTAAGATCAATACTGTCATAACTATGTTGAAAAATTAAATTATTGTAACTTTATTTACATTTCTTAAAAGTACTGTGAAAATTATTCTTAACCAGGACCTAATCAATGTTAGAGTCTAAAAATATGCCACTCTGCATGAAGCTATAAAAAGATTAATGTACATTTTTTTACAAGAAATTAGTAGCTTAATGAAGTGGATAAAAACGCTGTCACAATTTTTATTGGATCTAAATTGCATAGTAGTGGAGGTACAGTAAGTGCCTTCCACATAATGACATAATGAGTCATGACTGGTGCTGGAAGGCTAATTTGCCCTTAACTGACACAAAACCAGGGAATTAACATCCCAGTCGCTCTACGCCAGTAGCAGATGCATTATTTCATTGCACAGCAGGGTTTTTAACTAAACTCTTAACTGTAGAAATATTGATCTATTCTTCTGTGAAATGATGAAATTGAAATTTTTTAAAAGGACGTCTTAAATTATGGCTGCTGCGGTGACATTTGCTTTCACGGTACCATGCCTGTCGACGGAGCAGATGCAATGGGAGAAATTTGGTGAGGCTCATACCTGGCTTTTAAGAGTCTTTACTCAGAGCAGAGAGGAAGGGGATAGTTTTGTAGGAGAGCAAATGGTGGCATTTGAGAAACTGGCAGACCGTCTACAGGTGCCCAGGTTCTGGGCTGAATGCTCTCGAACATTGTCCTAGCCCCTACGCTGGTTTACTTTGAAGACGATCTAGGGCTCCTAGGGTGTTTGCAGCAACCCAGTCTCCAAAACGGTGATATTCAACTTAAGTTCCAAATACAAATTAGGTGGTGAAAAGTAAGATAGGTAGTAGTTAGAGGAGCTAGAAACCCTTCGAAGAGACAAGTATGAAGTTAGAGACATTGTATCGCCCTGGCTTCAGTTTTGTCATTCAGTCATTCCACTAGTCACTCATTCATTCATTTGTCTTCTATTTCTTGGGTACCTATTTAGTGCCAGAGAAGGGGAAATACGGTAACCACCCTTTGGTGGCTAACTGTTGCTTCTGTCAAACAGTGCAATGCAACATACTGCTTTGTTTGACCAAATGAATCAAAATTCATCTTGCTTTGAAATGTTCACAATAAACCTGAAACTAGGGGTGCCTGGGTGGCTCAGTCAGTGAAGCGTCTGCCTTCGGCTCAGGTCATGATCCAGGGTCCTAGGATCAAGGCCTGCATCGGGCTCCCTGCTCCCTGGGGGGAGCCTGCTTCTCCCTTTCCCTCTGCTGCTCCCCCTGATTGTGCGCGCTCTCTCTCTGTCACATAAGTAAATACAATCATAAAAAAAAATGCAATAATTTATTTTTAAAAAAATATGTAACTAATTGCAGGTGCTTTGAGCTATTACAACCCAGGAATTCAGATTTTAAAAGAACGGTGTGCTGACTCACATAGAGATCTGACAGCTCTTAATGCGTCTCTGTTTGACACCTTGGGTTACCATCCAAAAAAAACCAAACCCACAGAAGCAGCAAAATCAGAATTCTTTATGCTGGAGGGCCTGGGAAACCAAGCCTATTTAACCCAATTCAACAAGCCTGTATTCTATCACATGACCTAGACCCAGGCACACAAAATAACGAGACGTACGTAGTTGCAGCCAGCCTACGGGCTCCTGGTTCTCAGCCACACTAGCAGGCAGCCTTAGTTAATTGGTTTGGGACGGACCTGGTATCACTATTTTTCAAAGCACTCCAAGTGGCTCTGGAGTGCAGCCAGGGTTGCAAATCCCCTCTGTGAAGGCACCCAACACAGCAACGGTAGAAACCGCACTCAGGGATTTGGAGGACTTGGTGACCAGGCTCTGCCCAGGAGCTGAAAGGAAGGGAGCCACAGACGGGACAGGTGAGGACACATGAAAGAAGGGCAATCGGATACCCTGGAACCTGCAGATGATGAATTTGCTCCCCTACTCGGAGGCTAGGACCATGCTCTGCTGCTCGGAAAAAAAAAAACCAATAAAATCTCCTCCTCATCTTCTCTTCAATATTTATAGAATTTTTTAAAATGCATATATGTATATTGTTAATTATAGAAAAGGATACATATTCATTGTAGAAAAAAATTGGAAAACACTGTAAAAAAGGTAGGAAAAAAGAGAGGCTTTTCAAATCCCTGTTATTTTAAAGAGGTAGAGGAATCCATCGGTTTGAAAACATCCTAAAATTGATCGCTAAAGCCGGAATGAAAGATCCTGTTCTTGTATCCCCATCAACACTGAGTATCACCCCTTAAAGAAATGCCCAGCCGATAAAGAGAAAGGGAAGCCCATTGCTATGTTAATATACATTTCTTCTCTTCCTCGCGAGGTTTTACCGGTTTTCATGTTTCCGGCTTCTTTGTGTGTACGTGTCACATACTAATATCTTTTCCTCATTTTCTTTTGGAATGTGTTTCTTACTGATTTATAAAAGTGCATTAAAAATGTTAACTTTGGGGGCGCCTGGGTGGCACAGCGGTTAAGCGTCTGCCTTCGGCTCAGGGCGTGATCCCGGCGTTACGGGATCGAGCCCCACATCGGGCTCTTCCGCTATGGGCCTGCTTCTTCCTCTCCCACTCCCCCTGCTTGTGTTCCCTCTCTCGCTGGCTGTCTCTATCTCTGTCGAATAAATAAATAAAATCTTAAAAAAAAAAAAAAAGAATGTTAACTTTGGGGGCACCTGAATGGCTCAATTGGAAGAGCACATGACTCTTGATCTCAGGGTGGTGAGTTCGAGCCCCGCGTCCGGTGTAGAGATTACTTAAATAAATGCATAAATAAATAAACTGAATAAAGGAATGTTAACTTTGTGTATTACACATTAGCAGACATTTTCTCCTAGTTTCTCCTGTTTTGTATATAGTGGTATATTTTGACATAAAGAAGTTTTTCATTGCTATGTAAAAAAGAAAAAGAAGAACAATAAACAGAACTCTCTTGTAAATTGCCTCTGATCTCTTTCAGGTCTCTCTTCCCTCCCCCCTGATGTGTTGACAAGCCCCTGGGACTCAGAGTCAGAAGGTCAACACTCGCTCCCCAGCTGTGTGATTTAGAACATGCCCTCCCCTTCTCTGAGCCTCTACACCCCCCCATGCCCCCACCCCCAGCTGCATCCTAACTTCTGTCACGATGAAATTCAATCACCGCTCTCATGCGGAGAACTTTGCTATCTTACTCACTGATATATCCCCAGAACCTAGAACGGAGCCTTGCACCTCACAGGCATTCAATAAATATTTGTCGATTGAATGAATAAGTGTCTGGCTTGGACCCTCGCCCAGAGCAGGCCATCAGTAAATGTCGGCCACCAACAACAAAGTTCCTAAAAGGTCTTTAAGGATCAGAAGTTGTATCTCCCAGTCCTGCTGCTTGTGTTTTTCCTCTTACACCCCAGCACAGTAAAGTACAGACGGAGGGTGTCGTGTGAGGCCAGGCCTCTCCCGAGCCCCCCGGTGGATACGAAAGAGGTCTAATGCACAGACCCGGCCCTTCGGCCTGGTGATGGCCCTTGCGGGATTTCATTGTACATACAGAATAATTAAGGGAGAAGATGAGATGGGCCAGGAGATCAAGAAGGGAAAAGTAGGATCAGGGAAGGTGTGTTAGAAAAGGAGGAGCCCACAGAGCATCTGGAGGGCCAAGACACTTCCAACACACAGCAGTCCCCTCTTATCCTCCATTTTTCTTTCTGAGGGTTCAGCCTCCCAGGGTCGGCCCTGGGGGGAAGCAGGCGATCCTCCTTTTGCCCTCAGGTCAATAGTAGCCCAACGCACTGTCACAATGCCTGTCATTCCTCTCACTTCATCTCATCACACAGGCATTTTACCATCGCACATCATCACAAGAAGGGTGAGTACAGGACAGTTAGATATGTCTTTTTGAAAAATTTATCTATTTATTTCAGAGAGAGAGAGCATGTGAGTGGGGGGAGGGGCAGAGGGAGAGGGAGAGAAGCAGACTCCCCGCTGAGCTTGGAGCCCACGGCAGGGCTCGAGCTCACAACCCTGAGATCATGACCTGAGCAGAAATCAAGAGTCAGGCGCTTAACCCACTGAGCCACCCACGCGCCCCAGGACTGTAACATATTTTGAGATAGAGAGCACATTGACATTACTTTTATTACGTTATATTATTACAGATGTTCTGTTGTTCTATTTTATTATTAATCTTCTGCTGTGTCTAATTTGTAAATTCAACCTTACCATAGGTATGTGTATATAGGAAAAACACCGTATGTGTAGGGCTGGGTATTATCTACAGTTTCAGGCATCCACTGGGAGTCTTGGAGCGTAGCCCCCGTGGATAAGGGGGACTACTGGTACAGGGGAGAGGAAGCTGGCAGGCCAGCTGGTAAACCGTGATCTCAGCTCACTTTTAGTCCTATGACTGTCAGGTAGCCCAAGGTGCTACTTGACCGCAGGACAATCATATGTCATGTTCATGATTTCCCTCATCCAGACCATTTCACTTGCTCGTTGACACTTGTACCATATGCTAATGTATTGGGTTTAAGAAAAGCTCTCCTTTTATAGTTTGACATATCCAAGTGGGGGAAATGGAAATCCCAAGAAAAAATGTGAAATCCGGAACATTCAGCCAAGTCAAGTTTTCAATTTCTCTTCTAAATAAGCCTCCTATGTGGCTTGTGTTGAGCTTCAGAACTGGGGTTCTTCACTTTTTTGAGTGTAGACCCCTTGGGGATTATGGGGGAAAGGCCAGGTTCCCTTTGTCCACTTGGTCTGTGCAATTTTGCACCCAAATTCAGGACTCTCCAAACCTTTCCACCGACCCCTAGGGTCATACGGTGAACTTCTAGCATTAGAAGTTTGCATTAGAAGAAGAATATCCAGCAAACCCGACCTGAAATTCTGTAATCATTATCATCTCCTTGGCCTGCAAATCATTATTTCTTGGCATTTCGCAACTGGCTACAAAAACCGGATCTTTCTCGTTCACTGCTCTCCAGAGATTAGTTGCCTCCTCACTACCTGACCGAGCTCCGAGCCAAGAATCATGACCTATGTGGTGTGTCGGTGTACTAAGTCAGGGCAACACCAACTGCCATAGCAAAGAAAGCTCATAATCCCAGAGGCTTCGCAGCAGACACGTTCATTCACAGGTAAGAGTCCAACGCAAGTGCCTTGGGTCATCAGATGACCCTTCCAACGAGGTGACCCGGGATCCAGGTTCCTTCCATGTCAAGGCTCCGCATTTCTGACAGTGTTGTTGTGCTCATTGGCAGCTATCTGGTGGAAGGGGAAAGGACTATACATAGAGGATCACACATGAGAAGATTTTATGCGTGAGGCCCGGAAGTGGCGTCCATCGCTTCCAACTTGCATTCTCTTAGCCGGAACTCAACCACATCACCGTCTCTACCTGAATTGCAAGGGAGGCTGGAAATGTTATCCCTGGGCCCGAGAGAGAAAGCTCATTTGTCAAACAGGCATCCTGCCTCTGCCACCAAGGGTGTCTACAGAGTCCCACAGAAGCTGCTCAGAGTCCCCACGTAGCCATTTTCCTTCCTCCTTTTGCAGACTCAGCTCTAAGGCACTCTGCTACTACCAAGAAGGCAGCCCTGTGCTCTGGCATCAGTCCAAGCGCTGCCAATAACTAGCCGTGGGTTCCTGCAAGTTCCTTAGCCTCTCTGTGCCTCAGTTTACTCATCTGTACAATGGACCACAACGACAGCTCTAACCACATGACATTGGGTAGATTATAGAAGGCATAAGTTAACCTCTCAATACAATGTCTGGGGAGTGGTAAGCACTCAAATATTATAGTACCACTACTATTGCTAATAATTAAAATAAAAACAGTTTTACTGGGGGGCCTGGGTGGCTCAGTTGGTTAAGCGACTGCCTTCGGCTCAGGTCATGACCCCAGGATCCTGCGATTGAGCCCCCACATCAGGCTCCCTGATCTGGGGGGGGGGGGGCCTGCTTCTCCCTCTGCTACTCCCCCTGCTTGTGCTCTCTTTCTCTCTCTCTGTCAAATAAATAAAATCTAAAAACAAACAGTACTACTATTATCATAGGCTAGTCCAGACTCCGCAAATGAAGAAAAAAATCCAAGAGACAAACTGAGATTCCTTAGAACTGAGATAAAACATGGGAAGGGTCTGGCCTGGAATAAAACTAAGAAGAATACCAGTTGAACAAGCACTTCTATAACCATTCTGTTGAATCTGAAAGAAATCAAGAATAAATAATTTAAGGATCTAATAAATACATTGGGAGAGGAGAGGAGGGGACCTACAGGAGCATCAGGTGGCCCAGATCTCCAGTTTGGAGGTTTCTCAAAGTCACCAATCCCCCTAAGCAAAATTAAGGTCTCGTCTTCGTTCTCATGCTCCTGTCTCTGGGCTGCGTTTTGCACTGCGCAGTCTACCTGGCGTTCTTCTTGCTGCAAGGATCGTTCCGACTGCTTTCCCAGCCATCCTCCTCTTGCTGATTGACCGTGACCTTCCCCAGGTTCTGCCCGGCCCTCTCGGTGTGCCGGCCCAGTCTTCAGTCAGCTCCATCCTGCTCCAGAGAACACTTCCCCTGAGATCCTGGGCCCCCTGACACCTAAATGAGCTCCTTTTTGCCAAATAGCCTGCCTTTCTCAATTATCCCATTTCCATCAGGAGATGGCCACCGGGGGTCATAGAGTGAGGAAACAGAGCCCAAAGAACCTTCGGGCTTAGACATCTAACCAGGAGGAGCTCCACTGCAGCACGAAAGGATCCTTCAAGCATGGAAATGGCAAACAGTTCCATTTCCCAAGTCAAAACAGGTGTTAGGGAAATGGCCAGTAGGGCTATAAGCTTACTTCTCGGCTCATCTTCCAAAGCTGTAAAACCAATGCCTTTTCTGGGACGAAGCCCTCATCCAGAGAGTTCCGGCACTGCTTTTTCAGAACAAGATAGGTGCAGTCTGTTCAGATAAATTAACACTCCCTTCTCAGCTGCCTTGTTCCCTGGAACACAAAGTTCACGTGCCTATTTGAACAGAGATGGGAGAGCGGACATGGAAAGAAAGGAGGAATAGTTATCATTTACCAAAATGAGTACACCCAGCACCTCTCTTTAAAAGAAAGAAGAAACAAAGAAACAAAGAAAGAAAGAAGAGAAAGAAGGAAGGAAGGAAGGAGAAGAAGGAAGGAAGAAAGAAAGAAGAAAGAAAGAAAGAAAGAAAGAAAGAAAGAAAGAAAGAAAGAAAGAAGAAAGAAAGAAAGAAAGAAAGAAAGAAAGAAAGAAAGAAAGAAAGAAAGGAAGGGAACATTGTCTAAGATTAATATTGCATTTTTGCGGCCCAGGCTTTGTTCTGCAGGCTATGTTGTGTTACACCAAATTAATCGTCCGCCACGTGCCTTCTGATGTTTGATCCCTTTAGCTCAAAAGACCCTTTCTACAGTGTGAGGGTCTTCATGTGGAAGTTGTGACACTTTCACAACACATTGGGAGTAACGGACGCTTTGAAGCGGGGGCCGGGGGGCGCCCACGAGTTTCCTTCCACTCAGTTCCTCATTATAACTGTCCTTCTGCAATGTTCTCAATTATATTTTAAGCAGCTCTGAAGACGCATTGATGTAGCTAGTTCTTTTTACATTAAGATCTGTCTTGGCAGAACAGAGTCACAGCTGGGGACTGTGGAGAGTTGCTATGGCCCCAGAAGAGAGAAAAGCAAGTGCCCGTGGAAGGATAATGTACCCCAGCCTTTTCCTTTGCAGCTTTAGCTCTCAAGAGTGAAATAAAGACAACAGACCTCATTTGAGGCAAAGGAAACTGATGAAAGCAGATATTTTAATTCAAAGATGTGGCTTTTCCTTCCATGGGATCTTTAAGAGCACACACAGCCACAACAGGCGGCTCGGGGAGCAAGTAGTCCCGTCTGTTACAGGATTATGGGTCGAGCCGTCGTCTTAAGGCCCCTTTGTAACCCATAATCCATGAAGCAAATGATGTTATGACTTTTGTCCTATCCCACCCCTTGCTAAAAAGCTGATAACAGATAAAAAAAAAAGTGAAAATTACAAACTGCTCCCCTTCTAAAATGTCTCCGATCAGTCTTGACTATTATTTCAGGAGAAATAACGTCAGCAATTCTTTGGATCTCTAAGCTGGGTGTACACTTGGGTGATTAACAGACAATTTAAACTTTGAGAGCAGAGCAAATACGCAGGAGCCAGAAAGCTAAACCCTGTGTTTAAACAGTACAACACCGCCACCTAGAGGTCAAACACGAAGGCATCGGCCACTACAGTCAACCGGGCGAAAGAGCTAGGCAAGCGCTGCAGGCACCAGAAAGGCATCCATCCCTTCCTTCCCATCAAAGCTGCAATGAAAGGCAATTTAAATGAGTACAAGTGTTCCTCAACGTGTGGGGTATTGAGAAAGTGCTGCCGAGTAGCAAAATATGCCTCCCCCATTGCGACCAACAAGGACAGGTGCTGAGCAAGTCACCGAGAAAGCAGCAGAGAACGGACGCACCCATGTCAAGGTGCAGGGGCAGGGGAGTAGATGAAGGAAAACGGAGTGGGTGGAGGGCTTTTAGGGAGTATATGGCATTTGAGCTGAGCTTAGCAGGATGAATAGAATCTCTACAGGGCACGGGAAGCCAGGTTGAAAGAACAGCAGGAGGGACTAGGCTCAATTGTGAAAATACACAGGCTTTACTCTATTACACAACCAGGTCACTGACAGTTGAATTAAGACACTTGGAAAATGGGGGTGCCCGGGTGGCTCAGTTGGTTAAGCCTCTGATGCTGGATTTCAGTTCAGGTTGTGGTCTCAGAGTCCCGGGATTGAGCCCGGAGTCAAGCCCTGCATGGGCTCTGCTTGAGGATTCTCTCTTCCTCTCCCTCTGCTCGCGGGCACTCTCTCTCTAAATAAATAAACAAATCTTAAAAAAAAAAAAAAAAAGGACACTTAGAAAATGGAATCCTATTTCCAATCCCACGGAAAACATTTCAGTGAAGCGTCCATCAGTGGATTCATTATACAGAGCTTAAACAGGCATTTCCTAGTGTCACACTGACTTAAGAACATAGGGTAAAAACCAAGGCAAGGGGCGCCTGGGTGGCACAGCGGTTGAGCTTCTGCCTTCGGCTCAGGGCATGATCCCGGCGTTATGGGATCGAGCCTCACATCAGGCTCCTCCTATGAGCCTGCTTCTTCCTCTCCTACTCCCCCTGCTTGTGTCCCCTCTCTCGCTGGCTGTCTCTATCTCTGTCGAATAAATAAATAAAATCTTAAAAAAACAAAAAACAAAAAACAAGGCAAAAGGCTTCTCTGTAGAAGTCTTCTCAGAACCTTTAATATCTGACCAAAAACAGTAAATCCCCAAGAGACTACAGAATGCGATTTCCAAAATTTGACTATAGAACTTTTTCTACAAACATCCCATAAGCAGACCCTTCCTCCCTACTTAGGGAAGCAAGGTCAAGTGGTAGTTTAAGGGTGCAAGTTCTAGAATCAAGCTGCATGGATTCCAGTTCTAACACCGCCACTCACAATTGAGTCTCTATGCCTCGGTTTACCCATCCTCAAAATAGGAATATAGTCCCTACTTCACAAGGTACTGTGAAGATTATGTGAGGTAATACATATAAACCACCTAAAGTAATTGCCAGGTTTTTTTAAAAAGAATTATTATTTGCCAGAGAGAGAGAGAGAGAGTGAGCATGAGTGGGGGGCTTAGGGAGAGGGAGAAGCAGGCTCACTGCTGAGCAAGGAGCCCAACATGGGGCTCAATCCCAGGACCCTGGATCATGACCCGAGCTGAAGGCAGACGCTTAACCAGGCACCCCAATAATTGCTAGTAGTTGCTGCCACTTCGTGTCTCTCCTGGCTGCTCTTTAGGTCCACGGGCTCCCAACTCTGTGGGAGCAGTTGAGGGAAAATGCTATTAACAGAAACACACTCCAGCAATGCCTAACTGCTGCCCACGTTCCCTGTAGAGACTATGTTCCTTCGGGGTCTCTGGGGGACGTAGGGGAGTGTTTTAAGTTACTTTACTAGCTTAGATGGAAAACAGTAATGATATTCGCTCATAATCTCTTCTCAATGTAACTAGAAAAGCTTTCAGCATTTGCGAAACAAAATGGGACAAATCCACAAATGACACATGTTGCTTTCCGCCAACTACAAAGCTTGTAACTATCTTAATTTTATCTTTAAAATCATTTCCCTGTAAAAGCAAAGAACTCAAAATGTAGAAGGTAAATTAACTCACAAACACCTTCGGCATTCTATATTGGGACTTCACTGTGTATGTATACGTGCGTGTGGGTGTGTGGGTCTGTGTCTAGGGGACTGAGTGAGTGAATGGGAGAGGAAGTAAATATGAAACGGCTAGAACTCCTTGCTGCAGACTGTAAAGCTTTTATTCAGCCATCTGTAGCAGTGCTCTCCGAGGTAGCCTGGAACTGACCAACGGGAAAACCCCTTAATAGTTTTATAGGATTCTTCCATTTCCTTTCATCTCGAGTTTCCCTCATTCACTTTCTCTATTTCTCCACTTTTCAAGTTTTCTCCTAAATCACCCCCTGAATTTTTAATTTTCCATAGTAAGGGGGAAAAAATCACTCTTGGGCACCAATGTGCCATGGTATACTCATCTTGGGGCATTATTTCCATTGAACCACCGGGAGTGTCAGGCTGAAGATACAGGCAGGCCGCACTGGGCTGCCCCACCTGGAGCGCAGGCCCCACTGTGCACGACTGACATCCAGGACTAGGCTGGTCAGCCTCGGTTTACCAGGACGGTGGCCGTTCACCTGTCGCTCTGGCATCGTTATGAATGGCATCCCTTCACTCTCAACAGCATCCTGGCTTGCAGTTTACTTTATATGGTCCATCCCATCTGTAACTCTAAACCAGCTTCTCTGCTCCTCTGGACTTCACTTGCCCTAATTTGAAAAAGGATACAGAATTAGTTTTTTTTATCTGATTTCCATTTCAAAGTTTTAAAATTGAATTCTAGAAGTGCCTGGGTGGCACAGTGGTTAAGCGCCTGCCTTCGGCTCAGGGCGTGATCCCAGCGTTCTGGGATCGAGCCCCACGTCAGGCTCCTCCGCTGGGAGCCTGCTTCTTCCTCTCCCACTCCCCCTGCTTGTGTTCCCTCTCTCGCTGGCTGTCTCTCTCTGTCAAATAAATAAAATCTTTTAAAAAAAATAAAAAATAAAATTGATTTCTGAAGTAATCCAATTGTGAAAATTAAAAGATCTTTCAACCTCTATCCACCTTTCTCCCTTCTATAAACTAATGTATACTTTACCCCAATCAAATTAGATCCCACCTGACATTTAAAGTCAATAGTGAATATGCCAGGAACTGGAAGAAATGAACAAGCTGGAATTGGTACAAATTTTTTATATGGTGTCTTACTTAATTCACCTCCTTACCCCTTCCTGGTCTGGCTGTAACGCAACAGTTACACCGGGCCCTGGATACTTCTCACCACGAGAGAGATTTGTTGGTATGAAACACCACAATCAAAAAACCATCTTCACCTAGGCCTGGATCACCTACTCTAAGCAGAAATGGGCCAGGAGAGATGTCTGGACGCAAGGCCTGAAATTCCTGCATCAGGACAGAGCCTGAAGTGCTAAAACCTAGAGCCTGTTAACCCTAGGAAGCAGCTAACGAACTGGGCGCTAGAATGATCAAGCGAGACAACCCGTGTCCCATCACCCCACCCTCCTCATATCGGAGGCAAATAAAAAACTGATTTTGGAGTAAATACATTTATTGATACCCATTTTATATAGTTCAGTGAAATAATCTATAAATATAAAAGCATTTTCTTTTGGATATCACCATGGTCCATGTAAATACTCAACAGTCAGAATCATCTGCAGGAAGCACTCCAAGTCACACTGTTAGGTTTACAGACCTGAATATACATATTTCATCGAACAGTGGCACTTATGTACTCAAGTGGTCCAGTGGCTTTGGAATACAGGACTACTGGGCATGTCGAGTAAAAACAATGTGTCACTTTAAATCAATGGACAGGGTATCAACCACCAACAAAAAGAAACAATTATGAATTAATATCCTAGGTGAAGAAAGTACCACAGTTGACACTCGGTGTCAGAATACTGGAGACAAAGTCTGTTTAACGACACATGTTGTGGCGCCATGTGCTCTCTCCAACTCCCAGTGGACAGCCCACCAGTGCCTTAGGGTCATTCGTGGCCAACAAAACAGCAATTCATAAAGAATCTAGATCGCTTAGAATAAAAGGTACGTAGCGGCTGGTACCAAGTCTAAAGAAAAGTGAGCTAAGTATTTCAATGACATAATGAATTTCTCCCCTGGAAGGAGGAGATTGTGGGGAAAACAAATTTTTTAAATTCCCATCGTTACACTGATCATGATCACTAATGGAGGAGAAAGAACCCAGATATCTGGTACCCAAAACACAGGTGCAAACTTTCTCTTCTGTTTTGAAGTTTCTTCAACACTTCCAAGAGAATTAATGCAGCGGCCACTGTTGAGCCTTGCTCTCGACCTGATGCAGCATAAAACTTTCTCGTTTCCTCAGTAACAAATACAGGAATGTCCTTTGCTGCGGTCAGACCATACGTCTTCTGAGTTAGCAAGCAAATGCATTTAAAACGTCTTAGGTGTGCAATGTCCAAAACTGAAATCTGAGAGGCAGTGTTAGAACTTAAGCGAGGCAGGATCCTTAGAGACTACTCAAATGAAAACCTAAGCAAGGCGTCCTTCTATTATTTCCAACTGGTAACTGACAGCAACATTCTCTGGTAGGGATGGGTAAGTGGTGTTATCTCCAGGTCCAAAATATCCCAACTACTTAAAAGAGGACTCCAAAGAGGAGAAAGACACACTGAGTTCTGTAGTCTCTAGAATTCTTTTTTGCCATTAAAAAAAAAAGAGAGAAAAAGAAATAGTAGCTTCAGTTGCACACCACTGGTTGAAGGGGTTTTCATCCGAATGAGAAACTCTACCCCTTGTCTCTAGTGGGACAGGCCCCAGGATTCCCACAAGCGGCAGCTCCCCTGTCCCGCAGCACGTGGCATCTGACCCTGGAGTGAAGAGTAAGCTGGCACAAAGCCCCGACAGCTGGAATTCAGGCTAGATGGCATTTCGCGGCGTGCCATTGTGTGCCAGCGCTTTCAGGCTGGGGGCACTGGTCTGGTGACCACAGCTCCTGTGAGAAGTCACACCCACCTCAAAAACCTCATGAATAGCTTTCCGGAAACAGTGGAAGTTGTAGTCTATTAAACCTTTAAGAGAGAAAAAGAAGATCAGAGACCCCCTTGAATGTCAATTGTGAAATTATCTATTAGGAAATATTTGGTGACAGAAGAAAATAATGGGTTATGTATTAAAAAACACAACCAACTGAGGAACTTTCTATGCTAGAAATGTGATAAAGCATCTACCCAAACTGTTAACACTGGCTATCTCTGGGGCCGGGGAATGTGCTGAGTAAATAAATAAAACAATTAGGAAGGTAAATTTGCCAATAAAATCTAAAGTGAAAGTAAAATACTTTTCAGTTATCAAGGCTTCCCTTTCACAAGTCTTTCCTGCAGCCGGTGAAGAGCTGAAGGGAACGGCTGGAGCAGCAGTCTGGCACACTGCCCAGTGGAGCCCTGGGGTCGGGGAGGTACCTGAGAGGCCCGCCCTGGCCAGAGCCCCAGGCAGCCTACACCTGCTCTCCAGGCAACGCAGCGCCTTCTTCCTCTGTTTCATGAACTGGCTTCCAAGTAAGATTTTGGTCAAACAGCTCTGTTTTGTGAAAGAAATGGCCAGTTGCCTACCAAAACTCCACTTCCCCCTTCTTCCTTAGTAAGGGAAACCCAATTCAGATGAACAGGATGACGCTCAGCTGAAGCACCCCCTTCCCAGGATTCCTTGCAGTGACGTGTGGCCACGTGACCAGTGCTGGCCACCGAGATAGGTGGAAGCATGGGGACCTCTGGGAAATCGCCTTAAAAGGAAAAGGACGTATTCTTTCCCCAGCCTTGTTCCTCCTTACTGTGTGGAATACGGAGCTCCAGGAGCCATTCTGGACCATGAGGTGACCTTGAGAATAGAAGCCAGTGAGAAGAAAGGCAGATCAGAAAAAGCAGCATCAACGCCCTTGAGGATACTGGGACATGAAGACGACCACACAAGAAACAAAACAGTATGCTGCCAAAATGACTACAAATGTCAAAGAAGTCTACAGGAAGGAGAGCCCAGTGCAGGGCAAAAGCAGCCAAGAAAGCCTCAGGGATGCGGCAGGACTTTGGGAGTACAGGAAAGGTTTAACTAGGCAGGAAAGAGGAACCATATTACAAAAAAACAGCAGGGAGCTGGCAATGAGAACACAGCACAGGTGAAAGATGGGAAAGAAACTGGTGTGACTGGAGATAGGGGCAGAGAATTCTCCCTGGGAAGAACTGGCAATCAACTCTGACTAAGGAGATTAGAGCAAATCCAGGAGGTCCTTCAGACCCAGGAAGAAAAAAAAAAACTACAAAAGTTTTGGTAAGTTCACCTACATTAAAAATGACTTCTGTGAAAATGGTAAAATAAAATTGACAATCAGGGAAATCTGAACACTAGCCAGAGATCTGACGATATTATGAAATCGCTGTTCCATTTTTTCATGTTTATTAATGGCACCATTTTATTTTAAAAAGAATGCTAGCTCTTAGAGATACTTGCTAAAATCTGTAGAGACAAAATTATTTGATCAAGTCAGAGCTTTGTTTTAGAATAATCCAGTAGGGAAAGAGGTATAGAAAGAAGTAAGATTGGCTACAATTTTGGTAATTATCCAATCTGGGTGACAGATAAAAGGGGTTCATTCTGTTACCTTCTCTACTTTTTTATGTTTGACAGTTTCCACAACAAAAGGGTAAAAAATAATAACTTAGCTGGTAGGATAAACAGAAAACAGGACTGACCATATGCTGGTGATGGCTGAAGCAGGAGGATGAGTACCTGGACACTCACCGTGTTGCTCTACTTTTGTACCAAAAACTTTTTTTTTTTTTTTTAAGATTTTTATTTATTTACCTGAATGAGAGAGAGAGCGCGAGCAGAGGGAGCGGGAGAAGACGACTCCCTGCTGAGCAGAAAGCCCCATCTGGGCCTCGATCCCAGAACCCTGAGATCATGACCTGAGCCGAAGACAGATGCTTAACAGACTGAGCCCCCCAGGTGCCCCTGTTTTTAATTTTTAAGACTAGAATGGAGAAAAATAAAGAACTCCTAAGAAGTACAAGGATAAAGGTACACGAACAGGTAAATTACCAAAGAACCACCTGACCTGGCAGAAGAAGTACCTGCATGAAGCAAACACCTGCCCCAACTAGTAATTAAAGAAGTAAAAATTAGAACCAAATGAGATACCATTGTACACCTACCAGACTGACAAGCATTATCAAGGACACGAAGTGACAAGAACTCCCACACGGTGCTTCCAGGGGCGAAAATGGGAAAGCCACTTTGAAGAGCAATGTGTAATACGGCTGAAGATGTAGGAACACATCTCTGTAAACTCCACTACTAAATGTATTCTAAGAAACTCTCCACACGTGCAAGGGCAAACGTGTTCATTTGTTACACCTGAGTACTTGCTGCAAAGCTATTTGTGATTTTAAAGATAACCTAAATGTCCAGCAGAAAGAAAATAAATTGTGGTATATTCAGTCCATACAATATGGTGTGGAGTGAAAATGAAAGAATGAACTAAAGCTACATGTTATCAACACAAACACATCTCAAAGAAGACCTTAAGTGAAGAGAGTGAGCAAGCTGCACACTTACAACTTTACACCATTTACATAGAGATGCACAATACAAGACTCTGTATTGGTTAGGAAGATACAAAGTGAAAGAATACACCATACGCGGGAAAACTAAATACTACATTCAACACAGCACCAAAAAGACTTCCAATGGGACACACATAAAAGACAACTGTCTCTGCCATGTTTTAGTTCGGAAGCTCAAAGGTGAATACACACATCTTTGTTTATCCAAAAATTTTGGGTATCTGATGTAGTTCATTAATATTAACATTAGTGAAATAATATTAACTCGTTCAATATTAAATTAACATTAAAAACGCAGACCGCAGAGCAGGCACTTGGTGCAGTGAACAACAGAGAGCTATGACAGATCCTTGAGACCTTAAACAACACGATGAAAGGAACTTTCTGAAAGCTAGTCTGCCTTTGGAATAAAAGACAATACATACTAGCCCCTCAAAACACATGCTGAGCGCATCACCGCAAGCAGGCCATCACTGCGCCACCACGGGCCTGCAGGGATGAGGACCTGAACTGACAGTGGGAATGGAAAGGAAACCCAAGAAACAAATACAATTTGGTGAAAATTCAATGTAAACAATACAGGAAAAGAATGGAAAAAGGGGAACACAGAATGCCCTCTGTGAAATGCCCTGCAAGGGCCCCTTCGCAGTGCCACCACACCATCACCTGACTACAAGATACCTGAGCCCGGACACCGGGCAATGTCGTAACTGGTAACCACGCTAGGGTAGCCAAGAGGGTCAAGAAACAGAGCGGAAAGAGTCATCAGTTTTGACACCATGTACAAGATGATAATCAAATCTTTAAGTGAAAATGTCTTACTAACAGCTGCAAACATGGGACTGGAATATGGGCCCAGTCAGAGCTGGAGAGCTGAATTTTTCAATCAACCACATAGAGAAAATGAACTGACCATGGCTTGGATGAGCGGACCAGGAGAATAAGTGAAGAAGGAAGCAAAAAGACATGGCTCTGAAAAACGCTCAGAACTGAGAAAAACAAAAGAAACAGAAGAGGAGATCAGAGAAACAAATACATAAACTATAACTTGGAGAGCTCAGTTATAGGGAAGCAAAGAGGGACACGTCAAGCGAGGAGGGACTGGCGGGGTGACACGCTTGAGAAGGCCGAAGAGGCTACAGAACGAAGAAAGGCCGCTGCATGTAGCAAGAAGGTAAGCTGGTAACCTGCCCCCCTCCGTAAACAGCCCAACTGCAGGCACTCAGACACGTATTAAAAGGACCCAAAATAAGAAAGGCTGGAATTAAATACCTGATTTAACATAAAAGATCAAAAGAAGGATAAAGTCTGGACTATACATGGAAAGGAAGGGACAAAAGTAGTTTGCGCTGATAATCACCTAACACTGCAATATTATTTTCTCTCATTTTCAAGAACCTAATAAATTATTACGAAGAACTTAACATAGAAACAGCCTTTTAAAACGCCATTACCTTTTCGTTCAAAACTTTCTTCCCTAAGAATGCAGACCAGTGCCAAAAATTTAGTCACTTCTTTTAAATAAAGGACAGTCGTATTATTCAGCTTGATAATTGCCATAGATTCTTTGTCATAAGCACTTCCACTGCCATCTTCCTTTAACCTGTTTTAAAAGAAAGTATTCATTACAGGTTTCCCAACGAGGTATTTTGTCACATTTAATTTGCACAATGACAAGTCTTTCCACCCAGTTTCCCAAGCGTCTTTTAAGAAAAAATATTGGCTTAAATATACAACAACAGAAGTTCTCATTTAAGAAATAGGGCTCCCAGGGACGCCTGGGTGGCTCAGTTGTTTGGGAGTGTGACTCTTGATCTCAGCTCAGGTCTTGATCTCAGAATCATGAGTTCAAACCCCACGTCAGGCTCCACACTGGGCACAAAACCTACTTAAAAAAAAAAAAAAAGAAAGGGCGCCTGGGTAGCACAGTCATTGAGCGTCTGCCTTTGGCTCAGGGCGTGATCCCGGTGTTATGGGATCGAGCCCCACATCGGGCTCCTCCGCTGGGAGCCTGCTTCTTCCTCTCCCACTCCCCCTGCTGTGTTCCCTCTCTCGCTGGCTGTCTTTCTCTGTCAAATAAATAATTAAAATCTTTAAAAAAAAAAAAAAAAAAGAAGAACAAAAAGGAAAGGAAAGGAAAGGAAAGGAAAGGAAAGGAAAGGAAAGGAAAGAAAAGATAGGGTTCCCAGACAAGGATGCAATATTCCATGCGTGCCCACCTTCATCTTGTTTACCCAGCATACACAGAATATAAGTTTCAAATCTTCCCTCATCCTAATCTGTATTGACACAGTATACAAATAAAAAAGGACCTAACATAAGAAAACTGCCATTAGTGAAAAAGGAGTAAGTATAAAACTAAAATTAATACAGTCTATAAAGATACTGTGGACTCCTGATGCTTACAAAGTGAGCCTCCAGGGTCTGAAAGCTATTGTTTTTGCTAGAATTGTCAGAATTATAAGTAGTCCTCCTTCATAAGATGTAAATCAAGAGTCAAGAAGCAAATATTACAAAGTACACCAAACTGCATGCGTGGATTGTGTTAAGAATGAGATAATGGGTATTTTTTCTTCTCTTTTATAATGTGCCATATAATGTATAAAGTATTTTACAACGCACCTTATACTGAAAAAAACTTTGCAACTAAATTTGATATTTTTTTTTTTTTAAGATTTTATTTATTTATTTGACAGAGAAAGACAGCCAGCGAGAGAAGGAACACAAGCAGGGGGAGTGGGAGAGGAAGACGCAGGCTCCTAACAGAGAAGCCTGATGTGGGGCTCGATCCCAGAACGCCAGGATCACGCCCTGAGCCGAAGGCAGACGCTTAATGACTGCGCCACCCAGGCGCCCCAAAATTTGATTTTTAAATTATAAAAAAAGCAGTTATGAAATTTTGATTTCTTTTAAAGAAAACACAAATGTTCTATTCATCCATTTTTAAAATTAGGAATGGGAACATGAAGCTTTACCGAATGATAAACAGAAAAATCACATTTTCATTATGGAAAAAGAGCAAAAGAGAGCATGTAAATCACAAAAGTGAAAAACAAATAGAAGATAGGAACAGACAGGTAAAGAACATGTGAGAGAAATGCATTCTCCTACTCAGTCAGCTGGAGAAAGACACCAACAAGTTAGGCTGAGACCGAGGTGAAGGGCAGGGACAGAAAGATGAAAGAAGAGTTCAGACCGGGTGGAAAAGGGAACAGATAAAGGACACAGAAAGCCAAGGTTATGCAGAGCATCAGAAAGTGCCTTGGGAGTGCTGATGTTAATAATGTGAGGGGGATCAGGGCTATTAGAAGCAACAGAGGTTGTTGGCTTTTGAAATACCAGTTATTCTCCAAAGTTTTCACTCGTCCTCTGGACTATTCCACAAAATCACACCTTTGCTGGCATTTATAAATCTCTGTATGGAGTTCGGTGAATTTACATAAAGAAAGAGTTTACATTTTAGAAACTTATTTTGGGGGGTGCCTGGGTGGCACAGCGGTTAAGCGTCTGCCTTCGGCTCAGGGCGTGATCCCGGCGTTATGGGATCGAGCCCCACATCAGGCTCCTCCGCTATGAGCCTGCTTCTTCCTCTCCCACTCCCCCTGCTTATGTTCCCTCTCTCGCTGGCTGTCTCTCTCTCTAATAAATAAATATAAAAATCTTTAAAAAAAAAAAAGAAAAGAAACTTATTTTGGAAGCTCAGATGTATGGGTCAAATTTTTCTATGTGTAAGTCCTTTTGACACCCAAAATTCTGATTTCCTTGCTTCTTAGCTCTCTGAAAGATTAGGATCCCTCATTTCCATAAAGCCTGAACTTAAATTAGGAACCAGTACTTACTCTGTTATTCAAAATAAATTAATATACTTTTTTGATCTAGCAGAGTCCCTAAGGGAGAAGACACCATGCAAGCCCCCCAAATAATGGCAGGAGAAACCTTCAGTGATGATTAAATCTGGTACTAGCACACTTTTTCAACTGCTCTTATCCATCCTCTGAAGCAGTTAAGACCTAGCAGTCCATCTGCAGGGAAATCAAGCTCCAAGTGGAAACACTATGGTCAGAACGATTCCACCCCACACACTACCTGCTAGAGGCCTCAAAACTAATCCCGCCGACAAACTGAACTGGTAGTCTTCCACCTGTCCGAGATCTTGCAGAAATACATATATCTATATATAAATAACTTACCCATATATACAAGACACATCAATTACAACATCAATCATGTCACAGCAAAGCTCATAAGATTGCATATCCACAGGGGAACTGTCTGTTGCAATGTAGATTTTGCTGACAACATCGAAGAGAAAAGCTTTTTCAATACCTGAATTCTTGGAAAAACAAAATTGGGAAAGTATTCAGTTTTAAGAACCAAAATTTGCAATTTACCTAAGATCTTGAAATTATGGATTAACACACAAGGACATTTGTAATTGTATAACCCAATATCAAAGAAGCAAATAATATTTGGTTGAGAGACACTTCTGTTATCCAAAGAATAAAAGTCGAATCATTTCTCTGCTCTGATTTACTGACTTAATTGCACTAAATCTGTTTTTTCTTTCTCCTCTACTTAAATGAATTATTTGCTAAGACGCCACCAAAAAAATTAACAAAAAAAATCCTCCAAAAATCAAGCCATGCTACATTTTCAATAATCCCTTCTTGTTACAATAATCAACCTCTGATTTGAATAACCTTGCTACCAGAAAGGCTGTCTGTGGCAATTAGCAAAACATAAAAGAATTAAGTTTGATATCAACATCTAGCATAACCCAAAAGCCCAAAAGAACTGGCGATCACTACACCCTGAGTCCTTCAAAGTAATGTCTAGACAATATAATAGTTGAATGTTATATTTATTGAAGGAATATCCTTTTTTATTAAGCTGAATCCTCAAAATAAGAAAGGTGAAATATGATACTACGATTACACTTAGCAAGGAAAGGAAAAGATCAATTTTTCAATGTGACCTCCTATAAAGCACAGATTAAGCAGGATTTAAATTCCCAAAACCCAGACTTTTCCAGTTACTACTCTTCGTTCAGGAAACAGATGTCATGATTTTTTTTATCATGAAGGTTTTTGTTAATTAAGCAAGCATGAAGAAATTTTTCACTTCATTTTAAGATCAAGGGTGACCACTAAGGAAAGAACTCAGAAAATAACTCAAGCCTTTTTTTTTTAACGTTCTTATGATTTATTTCACATGTTTAGTGTGTCAGTGGTCTTTCAGCCTGATTCAGACTAATTCAAGCCATATTTTTGGAGAACCTGGTAACACAAATATATTCAAGAAAATGGAATCAGAAACTATAGTGAATTAGCTCACTTACTGATATAAAGATATTTAATAGGTTTTCCAAGGTCGGCAGTTGTGGGATGAGTTTCTGCACCACCTTACTAAAGGCTTCAAATATTGAATGGTCATAGATACTAGTCAAATAAAAGCTGAAAAACACAACAGAGTTTGATTAATTTGAAAAATACCTTAAGTTCAGTGACAATTATAAAATACAAAATCTTAAGTTTCTTAAATATTTGATTTCACTAAGTTCAAATAAAGCCTTGTTATCTTGCCTATCATCCCCACGTTCGAGAAGACAAATGCAGCTCCCCACCTGGCTTGTAACCATCCGTCTCCTTACAGCATCTACAGAAGAGGGCAATCTCCTAGTACCCAGGAAAGCATTTTCAGATGCAGAAACCTGAATATTCACCTAAGTCTTTGCAGCCTAATCCAAAAAACCCAGTTTCTTAAGCCCACAACTGACAAAGACCACGATAAAAACCAAGAGGGAGCACAGAGAAGGGTGACATTTAGTCAATAAGAATGTAATTCAGCGGGTATCTGGGTGGCTCAATTGGTTAAGTGTCTGCCTTCGGCTTTCAGGTCATGATCCCAGGGTCCTGGGCCCCTGCATCCAGCTGCTTGCTCAGTGGGGAGCCTGCTTCTCCCTCTCCCTCTGCCTCTGCCTGCCACTCCCCCTGTGCTCTCTCTCTCTAATAAATAAAATCTTATTAAAAAAAAAAATATTCACTACAAAAAACAAAAAAAAAAGAATTCAATTCAGGTCTCTACTAAAATGTCATCTCCTCAGAAAGCTCTTTCCTGACCCTCCTACCTAAAACAGCAGCTCTTTCCCCTAATTTTTCTTCATAGCACTGATAAGTACCTAAAATTATACTATACATTTATTTGTAAGTGCTTTTGAGCTGTCTCATTCATCAGAATGTAAGTTCCATGAGGACAGAGACTTTGACGGTCTTGCCATAACTACAACCCTACTCCTGAACAGTGCTCATAAGTATTTGTTCAATAAACAAATGAACACAATTGATGCTCAGAATTTATGTAAATGACAGAATTAGGAGGATAGGAGCTGGGGCCCTATAAAGAAAATGGAACAGGAATCTGCCTAAAAGGACATACAGTGGAGAGGTAACATCCATAGATTTAACAAAACACGTATGAGAAAGAGAGACCTTTCACATTTTAAACAATACAGACACTTTTACCTGCTATTTTTAGCTCAGGGAGTATACTCCTCATTATCTGTTTTATCTGTTTATTTGTAAGTATATATTACAAAGTCAGAAGCACAGAACTGTGGCTATCACACTTTACAGGCAATTTAAAAATACTTTCAAGAAGCTGACCTAGGAATCTAACCCTATACAAGGTAAGTCTCAACTCTAGATGTTTGAGCAATGAAACAAGTATGGCCAAGATGACCCCTTCCTAAAGGCACTAGGGACAAAGGAATATTTTATTGTTTCCTTTAGGCAAAAAGGTTAGCAATGTGGGAAGGTCCTCAGGCTTGGAAGGCCTCTGAGGCTTGGAAGTAGATGGGGACATAGGGAACCTGCGACATACAGGGCATTTTAGTAAGCTGGGTTTCTGGAAACCAGAAATCGAATACAGCCTAATCCACAGGCATGCTGGTAATTAATAAAAGCTGGATGCAAAGATTCTACAGAGATTAACAAGGCCTAGGGCCCTCTGAGGAACTAGAGAAAGGGATGGCGTACACCACTGGGGTGGGACGCCCCAAAAAGGGACAAGGAAGTGGAGTAAAGAGGATTAGGAGAATTCCCATGTGCACTAGGGAAAACAGGACAATCATGGCCTAAAATCCATTGTTAAGAGTAGATTCCCAAAAAGTAAGACTGAGGAATTTCATAGGGAGCCACTTTCACTTTCTCTTACAAATATTGCTGAATTTTTTTAAAGCATGAATTACTGATAAATATTTTAAAATTTCAATTCAGACAAACTACAGATCAATGAGACTTTTTCTACACAACTTCCTAGAAGAATAACTGAAAGACCTTGGAGCCTGAGGCCCTAGGGAATATTAGGGGTAGGAATGGGGGGTGGCTTGAGCCTATGAGGAAGTCACTGTAACAGACCAGGGATAAGGAAATAGCTACACGTGTGTCTCCCCTGCTTCCCCTTTAAGCTGTTTACATCATCAAGAGAACATTTTCTTGGGTACTTTTTATTACTCATATCTACCTATACCACCAAAAAAACACAAAATATAGAAAATATTCCTCATGCACTTTCAGAACACAAGAACATAAATCATCAATCCTATCTAGTAGTTGTTCTTTAATAATAACTCCTTAATGGTATTTAATTATGAATCAGCAGTTCTTTAAACCTAACAGGAACCCTAAACAGAGTTATAGAATAAACCCACCTAACCCAAACGTTAGAGATTCATAAAAGCATACACTGTTTTTAAAAACATACACAAGATACATCAGAGCCCAGGTTTGAAAATGTACCTCTTTAAAAGGCTCTTCCTACTGAAAAAAATACTGTGAAGACTCAAGCTACAGAGTTCTACAACAAATGTGACAGAGTCCTTGAACTGAGGCAAAATGAAAATAAATAAATAAGTAAGTAAATAAATGATGAAATCAAGAGAGGGGAGTCCCAAAGCAGACTTATGCCATGAGGAAACAGGCTGATTCCAATCTCTTGAGATGAATTTCTAAAAGCACCAATGGAAACACTTCACATGACTTCAATCTCCAAGAAAATGCAAAAAACTGGGAAAGTAACTTCTCAAATACCATCGGGCTCCCAAAATGAATTCAACAAAGAAGAGATCAAGAACATTACAGATTTGGGAAGGGTATACCAGTAACAGAAAGCTACGTGTTTGTAATGACAGAGATGGGAATACATTTACACATTTTTCAGGGCTCTCATATCAAACACACATGTTGTTACCTAAGGTGGAGTTTTTCTAGCCCAGCATCTGCAAGGTCATCATTGGCCCTTTGATGAATGTCCCTCTGTGTTTCTATTTTGTGATCATCAGACAGACCATCAACTTTGTGAATAAAAACCTCAAAATTCATGTCTGGGTTAACTTTGTAGGCTTTAGAAACAGTAATGTGAAGTCTTGTTAAAGCCTCCATGTAGTCATCCTGTAAGTCAGAACAAAATATTTTTTAAAAAGAAATCTTATAAAAGTCAGTAACGAGTTAAGAAAGCCTCAAGCCACCTCTTTCCCCAACCACAGAAAATATATTATCCTGATTATTCATGAATACTCCAAACATTCAAATACATTAACTTAATCTAAATCTTTATAATCTCTCCAAATAAAAAATTCATTTACCAAGTTAATGCTTGTAATTTTTAATATTGAAAATATAAGAAAAGGAAAAAGAAAATGGACACTTCTTCCCAACAGAATGTTTTATAAGTAATCCCAGCTCTGCCATTTACTAGATGTGTGACTTTAAGCAGGTTGCTTAAACTTGTGATCTCAGTTTACTCATCCGTAAAATGGGAATTACCGTACCTACCTCACAGTAAAGAATAAAGTAAATTGGATCATGTATGTGAAAGCATCCATTACAGAGCCTCTCAATCAAAAAGCATTCCTAACTAAGGTAGAAGCTTCTTAGGGTCAGGGACATGTCCCATTCATCTCGGGGCTTGTCACGTGCTAGGCCCTCAATAAATGTTTGTCGAGCCAAACTCAATTTGGACAACCAAGAAAACTATTCACTTTAGTATTCACTGACTCAGTTCTCCTATTCCTCATTAGATTATGGGCACCAAGAAGATCTTTCCAGTGAGTGACATCACTGGTGTAATAGTTAATGAAGTTCGGCAATATCCACTCTGAAAAGAGTGGAAAACTGCCCATTAACTAGAACTCAAAGATAATAAGCCACTATCTGCTAACCATCGCACATCCTGTACTTGCACAGTGGCATGCCTGCTCCCAACACACCTCTGCAGTTCCGTCTCCCATGCTGCTGGGAACCTACCCGCAAAGCAGCTGCAGGCAGCACATGATAAAGAAGATAAACACCCTTCCTTTGTGTCTACATCTTTTGACACCAGAAAAAAGAAACAAATGTTATTATTCCCACTACCTGTGCATCAATGACGTATATCAAGGCTCCTGTTCCCCTGAAGATCATCTCGTAGTCAAAAGTTGGGTCAAAAAAGTCCATTTGCCCAGGAAAATCCCATATCTGGAAATTCACAAAGGAGCTATTGGAAATGTCATCTTTATAAATCTTGTTGGTACTTTCCAAAAAGAGAGTCTCGTTGGGTGACATTTTATGAAACACCACCTGTCAAAAGAAAGAAGATAATTTTATACCTATTCAGCTTTGTATTTAAAGTTCAAAATTCCACCCTGAATTAACATAAAAAGAATTTGATCCTATAGCAAAAATTTTTAAAGACATAAAAAGTGAATGGTGTATCATCAGTACTCACTATCCTTTTATTTCTGAGAGATGAGAAGGCACCAAATTACTTTCCATCAAGTCTATTTTGCAGCTGAAACTTTTCTGCTATTTTCTCTGCACATAGTCAATCCTCGTAGTAGCATTGTCTCTCGTATCAATTGATTTTGTTTTCTGTTAAACTGTATTAATTCTGCCAAAATCTGCTTTAAGATTATAAAAGCTTATAGCTAAAGTTTAAGAATTTTTGTTCATTGAAAACTTACTGGAATGCCTTTATCAGGCTCTGAAAATTAGAAAGCTAACTGACTAGACTCTGCCTTCACTAAATTTGCAGTTTTGTGGTAGAAATAAAACAGACAGTAATTATACCAAGTAGAAAATGATACTGCGGGGGCGGGGGGGGGTCAGGAGAGGAATTGACAGGGAAATGACTGCTCCCATGAGAAAAGAAATGGTAAAAGTAACTGTTAAGAATCAGGATAATCACAATCCATACAATTCTAACCTAAAGCTAATTTGTCTCTCACTGTTACTTTCTAGAAAAAGAAATTGGGTAGTTACTACCAAAGTTTAGTCAATGAGTAACAAGTGAGAAAATTAAATTCAGTTTGCTAAAACCCTCCCATGAATTTACTCAAAATATGCTGTAGAGGTGAGAAGATAAATAAAACCCAGCAATCCAGTAAATTCGGAAGTAAATAAAACACAGTAATCCAGTAATTTCAGAAGAAGGCGGCTACTTTTTAAAACCATCATGTTTACAAAATATCACACAGATTTATTTTGGATAGACCTTTGCCAACGGAGTGGAAAGGGCAGCAGACCAGGTATCTGGCGTTTTATTACCAGCTCACTTGGGTGTGAGGGGGATGGTTAATGGAGGAGGCCAACCTTGCCTCAGTTTCCCCCTTACCAGAAAGGGTCTAGCCCTCCATTTGTTCCTGACAGACCCGAAGTGAAAGCAAATGCACTGACAAAGGTCTGCAAATATTCTCGAGGTCTCCTAAGATTTTTGTATCCGCACACATAACAAGAGGGTCAATCACCAGCAATTACACTCGCCCGGCCCCAAGTACTAAAACTGGTGGAATAACAGCTTCCCCATCCCCAGTGAGGTTAAATCCTCCTTCGTAGTAGTAAGCATTAAAACGGCCAGTGACTTAGTCACAGCTCTTCCTGACGCTGCTCCCTGGGGCTCACCTGGGAAGCCCTGCAAACTCAGGTCACCTGAAGTGAGAAAAATACACAAAAACCGGGCAGGAGAGGGAGTCGGACAAGTTATCCAAGTTGGAACTGCAGAGTACGTCTCAGTTTCGGAAAAGACTCTGGGGTTGGGTCCCAGGGGGCGGAGGTCCCGGGCGGTGCCACCGGCACCTGCCTCCCTCCAGCCAGTCTCGCCTTCAGGGACACTCCGCCTCGGCTGACTTGGGCGTGGACTCCGAGTCGGGGTCCTCCGCGGGCCGCGCCTCTGGCCCCGCTCCCCAGAGGACTAGAAATAGCGCGGTGGGACAGCCCTGCCGGCCAGCCCGAGCCGCCGCCCTCCTCCGCCCCCCCCCCCCGTGCCCGGTGGCCACCCGAGCCCCCGCGAGGGGGAGGGGGGCCGGGGGACCCGGCGCGGCCCCACTCACCTTCTGGATGGAGGACTTGCCGCTGCGCCGGAGCCCCATGAGCAGAATCCTCGGCTTGGAGCTGTCAGCGCCCCCCGGGCCACAGCCTCCGCCGGCCCCCGCCCCAACCCCGCCGCCCGCGGCTGCCGCCTCCTCTTCCTCCTCCTCCACGCCGTAGCCGAAGTCCTTCGGAAACGAATCCGCCGCGCCGTAACTGCCGGCCAGGGGCGTCTCCTCCGCCCCGTACTGCAGGGACATGGTGCTCGAGCCGCTGCCGCCCGCGCCCTGACAGGCCAGGCCAGGCCAAGCCAGGCCGCCGCCTCCCCACTCCGCCGCCGCCGCCGCCGCCCCCGGCAGCCGCCACCGCCGCGCGGCCCGCCCCCTAGAGCCCGGCTCTCATAGGCTCCGTACCGAGGCCCAGCCCCTCATTGGCCGCCCGAACTGCCACTCGGAAGCAGCAGGGTAGGTGGTGCCCGTCACGTGCCCGGAATCACCTGACTTGGAGCCGTGGAGGGGGGAGGAGGAGTCACGAGGAGGGTGGCCCGGCCGGCCGAGCCCTCTGCCCTCCGCCCTAGCGAGCACCTCGGTCCTGCCCAGCCACGCGCCTTACTCCTCGCCGCTCCCCTGCCTTCTTGGGAGCTCTGGAGGCCATCGCAACGGGAGATGCTCTCTGGGCATTTGGGGAAAGAACTGATTGTGCTCTTACAATGGTACTCGCCCAACCAGTATTTACTGATGCCCGCGATGCCCTGGGGGGGCAAGGGACACAAAACTGGAACGGACTCGGACCCTGCCAGCCCTCAAGTTGCTCGGAGATTAATAGAGATCGGATCTCTGCGTAAGTAACTTCGGTACGAGATATGAAAGGTCAAAGGTACAGATAAAAATGCTCGGGAGTTGGGAGGGTGAGAAAGTCTGTAAGGAGGTGGCGTCTGAACAGGTCTAGATGGATGGATGTGGTTGGGATATGCAAGGGTAGGAAGGAGGAGCCAGCCTGAGTGAGGGTAAAGCCTCAACCAAAGGCAGAGTCATGGGTGTGATACAGCTGGCTCTAGCAAGTAGCAGGAAAGCAAATGCAGCCAAGCTAGAACAGCTTATCCTCCCTCTTCAGCAAATCAGACGGTTACTACTACCAACCATTACCACTTAAAACTCGAAAGGACTCAATTTCCCCTCCTTCCCACCCAGTCTACTTTTCATGTAACTTATACCCCCCCATAGATTAACATTACATATTCCATGACCTCAGATCACAGACCAAGGGAATGAATAACGAAAGCAAACTAAAATGGTTTCACCAAATACGCCTAAGAAAGCTAGAGGAATTTTCACTCTTGACAGGCTTTAGAATTAGAAATTTGACGAAATAAGGTCCTCCACTTAAAATGGAGGTGATGGCGGTGGCACTGATTTTCCAAAGAAACTAACTTCTCGATTATGAAAAGAAAGCATGTTCTTGCAGGTCTTGGACTTAATTTTGTGTGAATACGTAAGTTAAAGGTAGGACATATCCTTAGAGGTTGTCTAGTCCAGTCTCTCTCCTAAACAGAGTCCACTCTGTAGCACCTCCAGCTGATAGATAATGCAGCATACATTTCAGTGTTCCAAGGGAAGAGAGCTCACTATCTCAGAAGACAGCCACGTCCACTGAGGTAAAACTTTGTTTGAAAGTCTTCTATTTAGACCAAAAATCACACCCACTGGAGCTTAAAATGGAACAATACAGGAGTAGTCTTCATCTTTTTCACGACAGCCCTTCAGATATTAGGTTGCAGTCTTCATGACCCACTAAGTCTTCTCTGTTGACGTTAAACACTCCGTTCCTTTGACCATCCCTTCTCTGCTGATGTCCAGTAGAACTTTCTGTGATGACAGAAATGTACTACAACCGTACCTTTCAAGATAGTAGCCAGTGTGGACTGAGCATTTGAAATGTTGCTACCATGGCTGAGGAACTGAATTTTTTTTTACTTTAGTTGCCAGATGTGGCTTGTGGCTACCATATTGGGCGGCACAACCTTGTATTTTCAAGTGCCTTCTCCCTGTTGATCATTCACTTTTTTACGTGCATTTGAGATTGTCAACATCCACCAAAGGCCTGTCACCTACAATGCACCAATACAGCCTTCGGGATGCCCGTTTAGCACTTGGACAATATTTTCTATTACTGCTTCCCAGAATGGAATTTTTTTTTTTTTTTTTTTTAACTATCAAGAGTATATGTGGTTCACACTGATAATCACTGGAACTAGTATTTTGTCAGCAATCCTAGTGCCTAAACTTGTACCACTGCATTTTTTAACCTAAATATAAGGCTTGACATTTCAGCTTTTTGATTTAGGCCCAGAAGTTTGGGGTACTCCAAGTTAATCATTTTCAAACTTGTTTCAATATAGTTTACCAGCCAGCCAACTTTGTGGCATTTACAGATTTGGCATTACACCATGTGACCCATATGTAGTCCTTTATAATTTACAAGGTACTTTTCGTCCATTATATTTAATTTGATCCTTACAACAACCCTGTGAGGTAGGCAAGATATGAAATCCACATTTTATAGATAAGGCAGCTGAAGCATAGCAGGAACTGAATGGATGACATCTTTTTCTACTCCATTAAGCATCTTCTTGTACCTTCTCTTCATCTATATCCTTGATAGAAATGATGAAGAGAGGACCTCCAGAGGCCAGGCTGACTCTGAATTCTTAAACAGCACTGACTGCTATAGCAGTCTAAACGGGTCAGTTCCCTAGTAAAAGTGTGATTATCCAACCCACTGGTTGCCACGCTGTCCAAAAGGATGGTACAAGAGACAGTAAACTGACTTACATAAACACGAATACCAGTCCCATAGTAGAAAAGCAACTGAGGGCTGGCTGCCAGAAAAAATTCTACTTGTCTGTATTCCACAAAGGGACTGTCATACCAACTGCTTAAAGAAGCCAAGTCTCCCTCTCTTTCAAAATCCCCATGGGGCCATGTTTTATTGTTCTTATGGTTCTGAGCACTTCCTATCCCACATTGTAATTTTTATGTACATGTCTTATAACTAACTTCAAGTCTTTCATCTCTGTAACACCCAGCACTCAGCCTACTGCTGAGCATGTAGGAGGCACTCAAGTTGGTAAAAGATAAACCGATTCAAGTGACTGTTCCTCCAACAGTATCTGGCCCACCTCCAAAAACAAACTTGTGACTAGAAGAGACACAGACCATTGCCACATTCTTGCCAACACGACTGATTAAAATGCCCTTACAATTAGCTTGGTCACAGTTCTGAGCAAGTGCTGAGGCTTTTGCTAGTTAAAGCAGCTTTCATTGGAGCGTTCTGTTTTCTACATGTGTTTTGACCAAAGAGTAAAGACAGGTTCTCTAACAATAGGGTTAGAATACACAAAGTAGGATGATTCTTAATAATGTCAAGTCAATCAGTAAGGAAAATCAGTGACCGATAAAATGAAACATCGGAACCTTAGGTCTTCCAAAAGAAAGGAAAAAGACTAACAAGCAAGAATATAGTGCTTTACCATTTACAGATCTTTCACATACATTCCATTTGACCCTCACAACAACCCTGTGAGGTAGGCAGCACTGATGTTATTCTTCTCATTTAACAGATGAGGAAAGTGAATCTCAGAGCAGTTAACTGAAGTGCCCAAAGTTCTACAGTTAGTAAATAATTTGTATTAGTATCAGTCTTTGGCCTAAAAATTCAGCACCCAGCCTCACCTCATACTTGCCCTACCTACTTCACAGGGATAATGAAGATAAAATGAATTCAAGGCTAGAAAAATACTTTGAGGGAAAAAAGCACTATATAATTATACCCGCAAACTATAGTTTTCCACGATATATGGCTCATTCCCCTTCTTATCCCAGCTTGTGCGTGAACCCAGAATTTTACATTGCCTCAGTTCTGTGCTCAACTAAGCAACTCAGTAAGGCAGGGGAACAGTGTGATCCTGTTTGAAGTTATATAAATTACAGTCAGGGTAACTGCTATACTAATAGCAAATTGAAAAACAACGCAGGCCAATGTGCAGCGAGGACCCACTGAAACACAGCAAAGCAAGGCAACATTATCAGATAGGGCATGATTGCATAGAAGGAAACGTGGTGTCAGAGTTCAAACTGGCACACACATGGTTATCTAAGGCAAAGTGGTGGCAAAGAAGAGTTATTTGTTCCACATTATATAAACAAGGGCAGAAGATTGGTGGGAACCCGTGCAAAAGCATCTTCTGTCACACAGATCCCTCCAGCTGCCTACAGAGGATATGAACAACAGTGTCATCTTCGCTTTAAAGAAGGACTGTACCTGTGCTCATATCCCGCACTAAACCAAGGAACAGCTCCATGCTGAATTTCCTTGGCTAAAATACAACCAGTACCATCATTCCTAGTCAGACTAATACACAGAATGTCTTTTTAGGTAATGAATTAGATGGCTGTGTTTTGATTTTTTTTTTTCCAGGATTCACTTTGGATTCTGCTTTTAAGACCCAAAGAAAGTTATATTGAGTTTTTATTGGTGATTCTAAGTATATGTGTTTATAACAGTTAAAGTGTGATAGGTGAATTCAACATATTAAAAGAGTTCTAGAGCATCTGTTCAGAAAAGATTATATACTATACAAACTATTCAAGTCATACAAAACCATTTTTTCAGTGTCTTTTCAACTGAGAAGAATCCTATTCAGCACGCTTCTCCTCCTGAGGTGGTTCATACTGAGCAAGCTATAGGGCAAAGACAGAGCAGTTTAGGTGAATTTTACTCTAAATTGGGTAAAAAAAACTTAATAGTAACAAAACGAGTAGTTAACTATTATATTCAGTTTAATGACTGAATCAGTAACTTTATATGAATATCCTATCCCTTTTTCAACCATTTAAGATTAATACAATTTAATGTTTAATACAATCAAATGTAGTGAAAATTCTTTTCATATAAACCTTTAAAATTACTGGGAAACCAAAGCTGAATTTCAATTCATGACTGCACTGCTCAAATACTTGATCTGCAGTAATCTATCTGTATCTTCCCAAAGATGTTGGTAAGGTACTTACTCTTTCTCTTTACCAAAAGTTTACTGAACTTTCTCTTAAGAAGCAGAAAAAAAGAATAATGTAACATATATTAACCGAGCCAGTCAACGAAGAGGAGCTCATGTCTTTGACTCAAAAGGTGCCAAAGAGTTAACTGGTATTTGTTTTGTGGGATCTTGGGTAATTTAACATGCTGCATTCTCTATTATGCTAAGCTGTGGTTCCCTGCAAGAACACTAAGGCTAAGATTTAGGTTGTTCCAATTAGCTGTCAGATTTGAGAAGGTAATTAGACTTCACTGTGCGTGAGTTTCCTACCCATAAAATGGTCCGTGCACCTGTTTCGCTTATCTCGCAAGGCTGTTGAGCAGATAAATCCCCTTATGAGAAATGCCTAGAGTAATGTAAAACGTGGTATGTGATTCAGAACGTGGAAGAACCTCAAAGACGTAAACTGGACTAATTTGAAGTTTATGAAAATTCTCAAAGCAGTTTCAACAAAGAAAAAACTTGAGTAGACAAAATTAAGTGCAAACACATTTATAGAGATAAACACATTACAGGGCCAGCACATACGGCCATGCAGGTTGTGCACTGCACAGCTCGAAGAGGAGCCATTCACAAAGCATTGACCTACAATGACCTACTTAGGTCAGTTGCTTATGACTCCCAGAAATCTCCATTTACTCACGAAGTAGCATTAACCAAGGTTCTCATCTTTTTTTTTTTTTTTTTTTTTAAAGTAGGCGCCATGCTCTGCGTGGAGCCCAATGCAGGGACTGAACTCATGACCCTAAGATAAGACCTGAGCTGGGATCAGGAGTCAGCCGCTTAACCGACTGAGCTATCCAGGCGCCCCTCTCATCTTTTTCTT
The DNA here is from genome assembly GCF_023065955.2 of Ursus arctos. Taxonomy (NCBI): domain Eukaryota; kingdom Metazoa; phylum Chordata; class Mammalia; order Carnivora; family Ursidae; genus Ursus; species Ursus arctos. The sequence goes on from NW_026623008.1 coordinate 29,083,833, forward strand.
GATGGAGGTTCCCAAGAACCTCTTCTTGACCACACGTTGCTTCTCCTATTCACAATTTGTGGTTTTCTAAATAGGGCATCAGGTCAGCCTTGCAGTGAATTGAGATTATTTATCCTCCTCCCTCCCCTACTATCCATTTTAATGAGGTTTTGATCTTATAATCATTAAGGGTGAAATTATTTTTAACATGAATTCTTTTAAGACATTTACCTTTGTTTTCAGTTTTTTATTTTCTTCTATAATAGCTTCATATTTCTCTTTCATTTCTGCCAATTCTAGGCGAAGCAGCTCTATTTCTGGATTTTCTGGGGTAGCAGCTCCTAAGTGATGCTTTAAAAAACTAATATCAAAGTTAAGAATTTACTTGAGCTGAATGAAACTAATGAAATAGCTCATAGTAGTATCAGTATCTCCGATCATGGTCACCCCACCTTACCACCAACATTTACCCAGAGATCATCGCAAAACATAAAGGAAAGTAACTTTTTCAATCGTCAAAAATATTTTAAATATTATCTATGTGAAAAAATAAGAGTTCCAAAAATAAGTCCTTTTTCTGATTTGAAAGATGAAAAGGATACTCCAAAGCACTATTAGGTTTCTCTGGTTCTTCATATAAGGCTACCAATACTGCAAATCAAAAAGCAGAAAAAAGCAACAATTAAAGTCTTAAATTTGAATGACTGAATTTATATAGCCCAGTAAATATTAAATGCCTATTATACGCCAATCACATTGCTAGGACTGCCATACCATGGTAAACAAGGCAGATAAGGTCCCTGCTCTCAACAGATTTACAGTCTAGTGCAAAAGCAAAGAACTAGACAAAAAAAAAAAAAAAAACCATCAAGCAGCAATACAGGATGATGGATTATGGGAGCACACTGGAAGACCACCTAACTCAGCCTAGGGCACCACGGAAGGCTCCCTAAGGAAGGGAAGTAAGACCTGAGACTTGGCTATGAGGGTTTCAGATAAAATGGGAAGGTGAGGGGGTGGGGAGGGCAAGAGAACAACACATTGAGGAACTGAAAATTCAAGTATGGCTAGATGGAGCTGTGAACAATGTGGCAGGAAAGGAAGCTGGCAAGGTGGTCAGGACGCAGACCAGGGAGGATCCTGCAAGTTCGGTTGGACTTTGATCCTCAGAACAGGCATATAATTAAACAGTTTTAAGCAGGAGAGTGACAGGATCGCTTTTGACTGCTGTGTGGAAGATCCAGAGTGGGACAAGGACGAAGGTAGGAAGAGCAGTTATGAGGCAGGCGTGGTAATCCAGGTGAAAAAGATTGTAACCTGCACTAGAGTGATTTGGGGGTGGGGGGATGAAAACAAAGTAGATAAATTTGAGAAAAATTTTGGAGAGAATCAACAGGGCTATGGTAATTACTTAAAGGAGCTTTGAATTCAAAATGTGCTTCAAGAAGAATTCCATATACAACATGCTAAATAACCACCGACCAAAAACCTTACCAGGAATCAACATGCTCATATCAACATTAAAACAGATGTTTTAGTTTGTATCCAACAGCTTATGTCAGCACTACCTTGCTCATCTTCTATTGAACAATTTCCTCCTAGGATTTACTACTCAGATAAAAATCTCTCTAAACCAGTGCATGGAACCCTTTGAAAAGTGACAAAAGCCAAAAAAGGTAACTACACACAAAAAATGTGCAGCTCTAGACTCCAAGTTAAGAACTGTTGTAAAACAACTTACACGCTTCCTTTTTAGTTTTTAGTTTTAATGGTTCATCAAAATAATATAGACAGTATGAAAAAATTGAATGGCAATGACTTTTTAACAACCTGCTCTGAGTTCTGATAGTTACTATTCTAAGTATACTTAGAACCCTGTTTTTTGAGACATTGGTGTATTTACATCACCACCGCCCTCTCCTTCCAGTATGTTTTTCTTTAAATAACACTCAAACCTATTTCTTCTTCCGTTAATTTCCACTGATCTCTGCCATCTGACTTTATAAGACATGAATACTCTTACCTTTTCTACCTCTTCTTCCCCACCCCATTTCTTTCGGCTTCTAAATTTCTGTCAGTGGTACCATGAGGTTGATAATTACAGAACATAATGTAAATGTCAAGTTTCCTGTGCTTTTCTATAGATGAAATATACTTCCTTTTAATCAGACAAGAACTCGATAGCCAGTGTTTCCCTTTTTGCCTTAGCAGGCGGGATTTTTAGAGGTTGGTATGGTACTCAAAATAAATGCTTCTTTTTCCAAATGACTTATCTTTATCTTTAGCCATCCTTATAGTGTTTTAATGTTAGAAGCAGTTTCAGATCCTCTTGAAAATATGCTGTATTATAATTATAAATTAAATATGTGTCAAGTACCCATGCTTGAAGCTGAAAATCAAATTTTAAATAGGTCACATCAGTAGAGACTTATGTTCAGTTGTCTGATATTATTTAGGAGACTGGAAATCTACAGAGAGTGAGGAGTTAGATGTGAGCAAGGGAAAAGAAGGCTTCAGGGGTTTCCAGCCTCATGAAGGAAGGGCCATGTATGGCCACAAAGCTGTTACCTCCTGCCAAGGTCACTTCTCTGCCTTTCAACATTCTTTTACTCTGTTCAGCCACTCTGGGCTCCTTGCACTTCCTGGAACTCTTGACATCACATTTCATTCAGATCTCAAATGTTACTTCTTAAGAAAGACCTTCCCCCACCACCCCTTATAAATGGCACACCCGTTGCTCTTCATCCCATTTGCTATGTTTTTATTTGTAACACTTCCCACTGGCTGGCACTGTGTATTTATTATCTGTCTCCTCCAACTAGAATATAAGCTCATTCTCCCCCCCCCCGCCCCACTGCTGTATCCCCAGTGCCTAGAACAGAGACATGAATAAGATAATGAAAGAAATGAACTCATGGAGTTTTTTAAGGGGGTGGGGGATCAATGAAATTCCATGCTTCTGTGGCTCTTCAAGAGAGAACAGCACAGCACTTTCATAGAGTACTCCTGTCATGTTTGCTGAAATTTAATTGCAAAGAGATGAGGACACTAGTACCTGAACCTAAGGTAGGTAGCAATTCAAAATTGTCGGCCCATGCATGGGAATTACAAGTCCTGTTTCTGCTAAGACCCAGAGTTAATCTCCCAGAATTTTCTCCTAACCTTTGCTTCTGGCCAAAGAGCGGTTACCAGATTATTTCCCAGACACTTCTCATGTGGACCCAATCATCATCCCTGACAGCTCTTCTCTTCTGTACCCTTGAAAGTCCTAGCCAATGAGTTGAATGATACATAGCAGGCATTCACATTATTGCTGAGTTAATGAAATAAGCAGTACCCCAACTATCTCTTGGAACTCTCCAGTTTCAAGCTCCTTACTCATCTTAGGTCTTGAACCCCCTTGGAGAAAGAGACACAGTGTAACAGCTTCCATCTTAAAAACTGTAAACAATATAACCATTTTCATGTGCCCTCAAGCTCTTTAAACTGTAATTCTACTTATGAAATCTGCACAGAACAGGAATTGGTATAGCCTACGAAACGGGTTAAAAAACCACAGCCAAATGAACTATGAATCGCCTACTTTGGGGATTGGGTTCACTTAGTTATTTGATAGGCAACTTTGAAATCTGGTAATTTCCCCACTTGCCCTTTGTTCGAGGGAAAATGCTTCTTTACGTAATTTTGACTCTGCAAAAACTGTAAGGAGGGAAGAATTGGGATCGCAAGGTCTTTAGCAAACAAGTTCGCTGCGACCGCTCGAGGCAAAGCAACGGAAGTTGGAGGGACTTTGCAACAGCTGCAAGAGTTTCACTCCCCGCCCGGAGAGTGGCAGCGTGAGCGAGGCTACCCCAACTCGGGCGGCGTCCGACAGCCAGACGTGTGCCAGTCCCTGCTGAACCCCGAGGCCCACCTTGCTGGACCCCAGACAAGTCCCACCTGTTCCCCCTCCTTCCCCACGCCTTGGCCGGTCAGAGGCGCAGCGCCGAGGAGCACGGCGTGGACACGAGGAACCCTCTCCTAGCCCATGCTCACCCTTGGTCAGCGTGTCCAGCACCCCCGACTTCTCCAAGTATCTCCGGAACTGCTCGCGCTTCGAGTCGGCGGCCTGAGGAGACACGGCGGGTCAGTGGCCGAAGCCCAGGGGCCGGAGCAGGAAGAAGGCGCTGGGAGTCCGGCAACCCCGCCTCCGCCTCGCTACCTCAGGCCCCCAAAACCTGCGCGCGCGCCCCCTCTCCCACCCCGAGCCGACCAGCGGCTGGCTACCGCCCGCACGCCCCCAGCCACGCCGCGCCCCCCTCACTTTGTAATGGGCCATAGTGACAGCGGCAGCGGCGTAGCTGGCGCCCGAGACCGTGGCTGGCGGGCTCTGAGCAGCACTGCTCATGCGCGGAAGGGCGCGCGCGCCTGCGCACTTGCAAACCAAGGTTCGCGATCGCAGGGGTGTGGCCTGTTTTCATGACGACCAGGACGCTCTGAGGGCCCCATAGTGGGCTAAGCAGAGGGAGGCTGCGTACGCCCGCCTCTCTGTTCCCGGAGCAGCACCTCTCCTTCCTCTTCCGGTCCTCGCCGCGATTCGGTTGCTTAGCGAGGGGCGAGGTTTTAGTAACCGGGAACTAGTGTCCAGGTGGGGCCAAAGATGAGCGTGGCGCACGGGGGCGAGGCCTGCGGAGGCCGTTAGCACTAGGACTGTAGCAGGGTGGGCTCTTCGGACACCGGCCTGGAGCGGACGTGTCTCAACTGGGACCTGAGGAGGTGTGTCACCCTATATGTGCTGACTTCTTGGCTCTCATCCTGAAAAGATGCGCACGACCGACGCAAGGTGGCCCTTGGGTATGCAGTGTCTTGAGAGGAGTGCTTAGAATCGTATGTTTCAGCTCCAGCTTTTACTTTTGGAGTTTGTTTTGTGGCGGGTTTGGTATGGGCCTTTGGAGGGTGAGCAGTAACGTGCTAAGCTTTTGAGCTCTTACTGTGTGCCAGGCACTGTAGTAAACACGTTTCTTACTTTAATTCTCATGCTATTCCTGTAAGGTAGGCACTGTTACTAAAGTGGCGAAGTTAGAGGACGAGGGAGTGTAGAACTACGACTCCAATCTGGGCATTGAATCACGATGCTATGAAGCCATCAATCTTTTTAAGATTTTATTTACTAGATAACGACATTATCATTGTGCTCAGAAGACATCAGGTTGCAGTCAATAAAGAAACTAAATTAAGTCCCAGGGACAAACAATTTAACCATTGTCCAGAAATAAAAGATTAGTAACTAAAAGGGAGAATTCTGTAGAATAAGGACAATCTCCTAAGGCTGTACTCCCTTTCAAGGAAAAACCTTTCCAAACCATTAAGCCCCGATTCTGATCATGTGACTTTCCCAGAATCAGTTTTCATGGGTTCTGAAGGGAGCCTGTGAAAAGGTAATCCTGATTTGGTAACTATGTCTTTGAATTTAAAACTGCCCCTTCACCATTCAGAATTAATCTGTTTTTCCTTTCTGAAATGGGTTTGCAGTTGTCTGCCTAAACACCTGATCTCTAGAGCTCCCTGTCTTGCCGGTGCTCCACCACCACTAGGCTACTTCTATAACATAATATGCAGAATGTCTAGAACCCAACAGCTGCTCAGATCTGAAGGTCTGTGGGAGCCCTCCTACCAGTGAGGTTGTTTGTCAGCAACACCAAGTGATTTGGAGGACAAGCAGTAGGATTATTGCAGCTACTGACCAAATCAGATTCAAAGGACAACTGTCCCAAAGAATCAGGAGTGTCTGGACTGTCAAGTGGTTGGCAGTCTCGCTGTGAAGGAGGAATGGTGCTAATTGTGCCCTCTCTGAACTGGCCCTTGAGGTTTCCTTTAGGAAGTGACACCTGATTTTCATCTTCTGTAGAGGGACCCCATGTAGCACTAAGCCATGACTGTTTCCAGGCACAGTTAGCTGGCAGAGGGAAAGCTGTTTGGGATGACTGCCCCATGTGGTTGTCCAGGTCTATAGCAACACCTGGAATAGAACAGTGACCTCGAGAGTAGTGGTTCCTTTTGCTGTCTTTGTCATCAATTTCTCTCTTTTCCCTTAATGGGTTTCCCACTTCTTTTCTAAATATTTTATGAGTGTCTTCATTATTACATGAGCTGATGTGTTGAAGATGACTACAGGTGCGCATCTCATCAGAAAGTACAGTTTCTTGTTCATCCAAAATGCATTTCTCATCATTTCCACTGTGATTGTCAGGATCTGCGTGAAATGCAGGTGAATTTAAACTAGGGCACACTGCTGTGTGTTTTTGCTTTTCCATTAACAGATAGTAATCAGGTGCAGAAGAGAGTCTCTTCAGTGAATTTGCAGATGTGCTCTGATATTTGGCAAGATTTTGTTTTGACCTGTTCGCAAAGAATTCATTATGTTCATCCTTCCATTTATATTGTCCCCAAAGCCCTCTTTTAATCTTTTTAAAACCTAGGTGGAAAATTTCTAGAACATTTAAGAAAAGCGAAACAGTGGCTATAGATTGCATAAATAATAGGAATATTGTCTTTTCTGTTGGTCTTGAGACAAAACAATCAATTATATTTGGACACGGGTGGCCGTGGCATTTAAATAAAGGCTCTAAATGAAATCCATATAGAAGATACTGTCCAATCATGAACCCAACCTCAACCACAGAGCGAGTGAAAATGTGTACCACGTAAGTGCAAAGCAGGGTTCCTCTGAGTGGAGCTTTATTTAGTTTCCTTTGTTCCAGCTGACAAAGTTCTTGCTCCAGTCTCCTCCGGTCCCCAGGCATTTCAAACTCCACCCCTTCCAGTGCTCCTCTCAGTTGAGCTTTCTTCCTCTGCCTCTCTTTCTCCAGAACCCTCAGTCGGTACAAGGCATGGCCCATATAGACCAGGGATGGTGAAGACACAAATATCACCTGCAAAACCCAGTATCTAACGAGGGAGATAGGAAAGGCCTGGTCATAGCACACGTTTCTGCAGCCGGGTTGTTCTGTATTACAGATGAAGCCGGACTGCTCATCATTCCAGACATCCTCGGCTGCTACACCCAGAACAAGCATTCGAAATATGAACAGGATAGTGAGCCAGATCTTTCCAATTACGGTGGAGTGGATGTGAACTTCCTCCAGGACGCCTCCAAGGAAATTCCAGTTCCCCATGTTTATTTAGTCAGCCATCTTCGCTCCGAACCCCATCAAATAGGAGACAGATAAATTCTTCCATTCTGAAGGGCGTGCTATTTCGTAAAGCAAACCTATGGCCAAACATGAACGAAGCGTCACTCTCTTGCTATGCAGTTGCTCTACTTTTCCCCTAGAGAGTGTGAACATCTTAAGAATTTTAAGATATCAGGAATTCAAAATCACTTATGTTTAGACCTCATAATGCAATGAAGAAAAAAAAAAGAGGGGTGACTGGGTGGCTCAGTTGGTTAGGCCACTGCCTTCAGCTTGGGTCATGATCCCGGGGACCTGGGATGGAGCCCCACATCAGGCTTCCTACTTCTCCCTCTCCCTCTACCTCTCCCCCACCTGTGCTGTCCTGCTCTCTCTCTCTGTCAAATAAATAAATGAAATCTTTTTTAAAAGAAATTCCCGACTATTTTTGTACTAGCAGAATGTTTTTAGATAGTTCTTGAAATAAACAGATGGCTGTTGTGGTAGTGGTATTATAGATATTGTCATTGTAGCAATATTTGACCTATTTAAGACACACAGCTTGCTTTTGTGGAAGGAACAGTGGAGCAAGTTATAATTTAGATGCTTGGATTATCAAGCAGTACATTCCATATTAAGGTAGATAATCCTAGTGTATCTAGGAGGAAATATATCCCACAGGAAAGATCAAAAGAGGAATGTTTTCATAACTTTCATTTAAAACATCAATGTGTGTCCTATATCCCTTATATAAAGGGAAATGTCACACAATTAAATACAGTACTAGGTTTGCAGTTCTAATACTATAGCTATATGATACGTTCATCACAAAAATCTTATGAAGTAGGTATGTTGTTTCCCCAGTTTACAGATGAAGAAACTGAGGCACACGTTAAATTACCCAAGGTCGGGGCACCTGGGTGGCTCAGTGGGCTAAACATCCAACTCTTGATTTGGGCTCAGGTCATGATCTCAGGGTTGTGGGTTCAAGCCCCACGTCTGGCTCCGCCCTGAGCGCAGAGACTGCTTAGGACTCTCTTGCTCCCTCTCCTTCTGCCCTTCTCCCCCCTTCAAATAAATAAGCAAAATCTTTAAATTATCCAAGGTCACATGGCTGGAACTCACATTGAAAATCAGTGTGGCTCTAAAGTCAGCTCCTATTCTACTAAACTGTTATTTTTCCTCTTTGGGTGCACTGAAGATTTGCATGAAAGAAACATTAAGAAATCATCTGTTTTCTCTTAAAAGTTTTTTTAATTAGGTACATCAAATAGTGATAGTTTGGGCTTTTTAAATGACTGGTTCTCATGTCTTTAGTTCCTTTTCTAAAGCTTCATACAGTTGAAAAGATTTACAAAAGCATCAACCTTCTAAAATTTAGTTGTATTTCTGAGATAGAAAAATTTCTATTTGGGGCGCCTGGGTGGCTCAGTCCTTAAGCGTCTGCCTTTGGCTCAGGGCGTGATCCCGGCGTTCTGGGATCGAGCCCCACGTCGGGCTCCTCCGCTAGGAGCCTGCTTCTTCCTCTCCCACTCTCCCTGCTTGTGTTCCCTCTCTCGCTGGCTGTCTCTCTCTCCGTTGAATAAATAAATAAAATCTTTAAAAAAAAAAAAAGAAAGAAAAATTTCTATTTAACGTTTTTATGTTAATAAGAGTATATTCTTTGATCCAACAATCCAAAACACTTTAAAGTGTAAGCAATGGTATCATTCATGTTGTTTATAATAATTACAAATCGAAAATGTCCAAAATAATTACCAATACAAGGAAGACAGTATTAGGGTGCCTGGGTGGCTCAGTCGTTAAGCATCTGCCTTCAGCTCAGGTCATGATCCCAGGGTCCTGGGATGGAGTCCTTTATCAGGCTCTCTGCTCAGCAGGGAGTCTGCTTCTCCCTCTTCCTCTCCCCCTCCCCCCCCCCCCCCGTTTGTGCTCTCTCTCTCTCATGCTCTCTTTCTCTCAAATAAATAAATATTTTTTTTAAAAAAGACAGTATTATACATAATAAATAATAGTGCATCTATAGTGTGGTACTATGCAACCAGTAAAAATGATAAATATATACTAATATAAAAAGACATTTGATATATTGTTTCAGTTTATAAAATAGAACAGTATGACCCCATAATTGTTATTTGTTTATATGTAGAGATGCATACAAAAAAGCCTAGAAGGAGATTCATCAAGATATTAACTATGATAATCTCTGGGTGGTGTGATTACAGTTGACTTTTTTTTATATAATTATATGTATTTTAATTTGTTTTTACCATGAACACTTCTATAATCACAAAAAATATATATTAATTTTTTTCCCATAAGGTACAAAAGCATAGTGTTTCCTGAAAGGAGCAGCAGTAAATTATTTAGCTACAAATCTTAGGGTCTGAAGCTTTCATAAATGACATGAATACTAGTAAACATAGACTCAATTCCATAGAATTCAAAAGCAAAAAATAGAAACATTTCAAGCAACTCTTTCTAAATTTGCTAAAACAGAGATTAACACAAACCTGTTTAGATAAATCTGAGCAGCAGATCCTGTTTGTTCTCTGAATGTGTCCCTTTGCGGGTGTAGAGCGGTTCAGGTCGGTGCAGTGAGTCCGCCATCGGCTAAAATCCATTTGTGTTCATTGTTCGCGCTTCTAAATCCACTCTGTGCAGCAGAACCTTTGCAACAATGTTGAAACAGACTGTCTGCACTGTCCAATAAGGTAGCCACTAGCTACATATAGCCATCGCACTTGCATCGTGACTTGTGTATCACGGGAACTGAGGTTTCTTTTTATCTTGCTTAATTTTAATTGAAATTTAAGAGCTTCGTGTGCCTTGTGGCTACTTTATTGGACAGGACAAATAAAGAATATTTCCAGTATTTCTAATAACACAGCAGTTTAGAAGACTAAAGTTATGAGCCCCAAATTAAGCTGAATAGATGGTTCCTCTATAATTCAGAGACGTCAAATTTAGAACACCAGTTGTTCGTATGCTCTTTTTTTTTAACAGTAATTTTGCCCCCTGGAGAACCCAATTAGATATCATTATTTTGGGTAATGTGAACCATGTTTCTAGTACCAAAAACTCTTTCTGACTAAAAACAGTTTCATAGTTAGATGAATTCTGTTTCTCTGTCAAGTTTTCTGTTACGAACAATTACATTTCCGTTTAGGTCATTAAAGGTCTCTCTTCAGAGCTAGTGACCTGATGGGTTGGCCATGACAGATAATTGTTTCTTCTCTGGGCTTTTTTTTTTTTTTTTCCTTTAAGATGTTTTATTTTTAAGTAATTTTTACTCCCCAACATGGGGCTGGAACTTACACCCCTGAGATCAAGAGTGGCATGCTCTACAGACTGGGCCCACCAGATACCCCTTCTCTGGGCTCTTTGCTAGTTCATAGATACTTTTCAGATCAAATGCAACTATTTCACAGTGAAAAAATTATACACATATATTCATATTTGTATATTATATAAATTACATATATGTAATATATAAATTGCACATAAATTATTAATAAGCTTGAAAAACACTAAGCCTCATTAGTCGTTAGACAAATACAAATTTAAACGAAATATTTTTTTAACTATCAAAGTGCAGATTTTTCAAAGATTTACAATACCTGCTTTTGGCAAAAGTATAAGGAAACTTACTATCTACTATCAGTAAGAATATAAATGGATGCAGCTACTTAAAAGGCAGTTTAAATCTATCAAAATTAACAGCATTTCTGCTTCTGGTTGCTTAAAATATTCTATTCAGCAAACATACTCAAAGGCACCCTACAGGGGCTAGCAAGTTCGCACAGCACTGTTGATAATAGTACATAATCAGCAACAGTGTCCAGCAGAGGCGTGGTTAAATAACCAGAGAACATCTTTATCATTCAGCAACTGAGAGAATGAAGGTTTCGAACGTCACATTGTAAAGCAAGTCACAGAGCAACACGTGGAGTATAATCTCATGTATCCTGTTTTTTAAAACCTACATTTCATATGTATATTTAATTAGCTAGAACAGAGATTAACGCAGATCTTTCTTAGTTGAGGTAAATCGTTCTTAGAAGTTATACCACGGTCACCTTCAACTCGTTCTCTGAACTTGTCCCTTTGGGGGTGCGGAGGCGATTCAGTGCCATTCAGTACAGTGGGAGAGCCGGGCATCAGCTCAAATCCATTTTCCTTTCTGCATATCCTGGATAGAAGAAGGTCTGCGAGAGCAGACCCCCAGCTGTCGACGGCAGTCATCACCAGGGAGAAGAGCAGGTTTGGGATGGGAAGGTAAAAGGGACTCTAGTCGTTTGAGTTCTTATTCAGATCTTTGTTTAACCAAAAACATATGCATATTCTCATACTCAAAAAACTTTTAACATCTCAAATCAGTTTTTCTCAAAATGCTGAAATACTACTTTTCTCAGTATATCTAAGTATGTATGCTCCTTTCAGAATACAGCAACATGTTTAGATAGGTGTTTATAAATAAAAGATATCAATGATGAAAGAAAAAAATGGTATTTCCTGTGTTCAGATTGGCCAAAAGGGAAAAAGGGTGACCAAGGCACCTGGGTGGCTCAGTTGGTTAAGCGTCTGACTCTTGATCTCAGCTCAGGTCTTGATCTCAGGGTTGTGGGTTCAAGCCCCGTGTTGGGCTCCATGCTAGGCATGGAGCCTACTTTTTTTTATCTTTTTTGAAAGGGAGAGAAGAGAGAGTATGAGGGGTGGGGAGGGGCAGAGGGACAAGGGAGAGAGAGAATCCCAAGCAGGCTCCATGCTGAGCTCGGAGCCCAATGTGGGGGCTGGGGGTGCCTTGATCCCATGACCCTGGTATCATGACCTGAGCCAGAATTAAGAGTGAGCCACACAGGTGCCCAGACATGGAGCCTACTTTAAAAAAAAAAAAAAAGGCCAACAATCTGGGTTCTATAATAGGAAAGGAGACAGGCTTCTCAGCTTTCAGATTTGACATTTTACCTTTTGTAAATAAACCCTACCCACTCCCAGGAGAGCCACTAGCCATAAAAAGGATGAAAATCCAGAGTCCAGGTACCCAGTATGCACCAGAAAGCTGTTTCTAGGTTCCTTGGGATCCCAGACACACTCCTCGTATCTTAAAACTTAAATTTTCAGTCTTCTTTTATAAGATAGTTCTACCATTTATGCCGTACTCACAGAAATGTTTGTTCCTATACTCCCACGATACTCTCAGTTTTCAGTATTTGGGGAACACAGCCTCATGAGACCAATAGGGGAGAAGAGTGTGAGCTTTCGAGTCATTATCAACCTTTAAATCCTGTGCCCTCTTATACAAGTTACTTGATTTTTTTTTTTAAGATTTTATTTATTTATTTGACAGAGAGAGAGACAGCCAGCGAGAGAGGAAACACAAGCAGGGGGAGTGGGAGAGGAAGAAGCAGGCTCATAGCGGAAGAGCCTGATGTGGGGCTCGATCCCACAATGCCGGGATCACGCCCTGAGCCAAAGGCAGACGCTTAACCGCTGTGCCACCCAGGTGCCCCAAGTTACTTGATTTTTTAAATGAGTTTCCATGTCCTCCTCTCTAGATACAGAGTAATAGCCACCTTTCTGGGTTGTTGAAAAGATTAGCAAGAATGTATATAAAGAACCTCAGACAGTGGTCCATCCACCCCAACAGTGATAGAAAGTGATTATCAATAGTCTGGCACAGGTATGAAAAGTTTTTATTATCAGCACAGTACAATATCCGTGGATTCCATAAGCAGTCTCTACAACATATCCTTCAAGGAGAGCAAGTCTCTTTTAGAACGTGCATACGATCCATACCACATGTGTGGAAAAGCCAGTCCCTGCTTTTTCCATTCCTCCCCTTTTCTCTCTTCCTTTTCCCTCCCTCTGCGATCAGAAGCCCCTTCCCTAAACCCTAACTCCTTTTGTAAGCAGTCTTTGCAACTGAGGACTTCCGTCATGTTCTGACCTCTTTATGAAACTGTCAGCATTTGCCAGGACTTCTTTGTCTCTTCATAGACTTCAGTTTTTTCCCAGATGGTTCTTTGCAGTACTTGGTTTGTATTGTGAGGCACTCAGTTTGCGGGGGATAGGAAAACATTGAAAAACACGGCAAATAAGACACAAGCGAAGTAAGCTGCAATTGCTATCCAAAATCTCGGATCCTTCAGCAGTGCCTTATCAAAGCAGCTAAACACAGTGTAACCTATGGACATTCCAGCGAATCCACCTGCGATGTGGGCTGCAAAAGACACCTTGGGAGGAAATGGGGAGAAACGAAAATAAGTGAAGAAAATGCTAATTGCATATTTCAGCTGCATCCCTCTTCCTAAACCACAAATACCATCAGAGTCAAACAAGAGTCTTCAAAGCCTGAAGAACAAGGAGGTGAGGCACGAGACACAAAACTCCCATGTGCACAGAGAGATGTTCTGAAAACATGCAGAGCTAAAAAATGTCATTTCATCAACTCTCCGAGTGCCCAGGACCGAGCCATTGTTTCTCATGCTCTGTCCCCATCACATTCAGGATGGTTCTATATAACATGTTGCATTATGACAAGGGACCTCTGTAGGAGCTGCGTCTGACCCCGCATAAACGGAATGTCAGAATGAAAACACAGAGGACATATACACGCAAATATGCAACAGGAACTACCCAATTCAAAGACTAATAACCACAAAACTGGAAATCTCTGTCAGTTTTGTTTTATTTTTTTAATCCTGCAAATCCATCTGGACCCAAATTTTCATTGCTGTTTTCCGATCTGCTTCTTATTCTCTGTGGATGGTGAAATCCCTTCTCTCCTGCTTTGCTGCCAGTAGCCACCAGGAGAGCAGGTGCAGAGAACGAGAGGCGGCAGTCAGGGCTCTGGGAGAGTCAAGTGAAAAGGACAATCCAAAAGTCTGATTTCCTCAGGAATTTGCTTACCTTTGAAATGGAAATTTGGCTGCCCTCAGTCACAGAATTCTCGCCCCTATTGGATGACCCTTTTAGCTATTGATATGATAGGTAAGCAAGTTCTTGTTGAAAAAATAAGCTGAACTCACCGGCGACCCGTTTGCAGGGACGAAGAACCTTCTGTAGAGAGCAAATCCCATATCCGACATAACTAGAAAGAAACACAAACTGATGAAGCCCCAGCGTCGCCACAGCAATGCACCAGGTGTTTTGGGGTCTCTCCCAGTAACGGCAGCAGCTAACACTGACGGAGACTCACTCTGCACCAGGTGCTGCTGTAGGAGCTTGATGAGTATCGATTCACTAATCCCCCCAAGGACCCTATGAAATGAGTATATCATGATCCCATGTGACAGGTGTATTCGCCCCCCATGTATGTAGTGGTTATCTTCTGCGTGCCAGGCACGGTGCTAGGTGGAGATACTGCAGTGAGCGGATGAAACGGCCCTGCCCCACGGAGCTGACAGTCTGGCTGGGGGAGGCACGCAAACAAATCAGTAAAACAAAGCATGACAGCACAGCAAATGGCGCTAAGTGCTCTGTCAAATGGACAAAATGCAAAGAGGACAAGATGCAGAGAGGAAGGAGGATTCGGAATGCTGGGAATGAGGTGTGATTTTTATTCGAGTCAGGGACAGTCTCACTGAGAATATGACATTCGACGAAGAAAAGAGCAAGCGATGCTGACATCCGAAGTAAGAGTCTTCCAGGCAGACGGAAGGGCAAGTGCAAAATCCCTGTGGCAGGAACGTGCCCGACGTGCTGGAGGCAGACCCAGAGCAGCTGTGCTGGCTGGATGGGTGGTTTTCAACGTGTGACTCCCTGCCCCTCCAAGAGCAGCAGTAACATTCACCTGGGAACTTACTGGAAATTAAACTTCTCAGGCCCACGCCAGACTTCTTGAACCAGAAACTCTGAAGATGAGGTCAGAAGTCTGTGTTTTAACAAGACCCGCAGGTGATTCTGGAGTACGGTTAGGGATAAAATGATAGGCGAGGAACAGGGAACAAATCACGCAGAGGCTTTATGGGCCACTGTAAGGACTTTGATCCCAAGTGGTAGGAAATCTTGGAAGGCTTTTGAGCACAGGAGTGATATGATTCAATTTACATTTTTAGAAGATCATTCTGGCTGCGATACAGGAAGGAATGTAGGGGAGCAGGGACAGGAGGAGAGCAGCTCGATCACTGATACGGCCCCCATCCAAGGGAGGCATGACGGTGGCATCTTACCCATCAGGAAACCAGAACACAGAGGGTGAGTACTTGCCCCAGGCCACACAGCTCAGAGGCAGGGACAGGATTTGAACCTTAGGAAGTGTGGCTATGGAGGCTCCCCTCTCACACACCGCACTAACCGCCTCTAAGTACCGCCAGGAGTACTGGTGATGGGCCAAGAAAGGAGATGAGTCCACATTCTCCAGTGGAACAGTGAGAGCCAGAATTCAGACCTTCTTCCAGTAAGTCAGATCCATGATGCAAAAGGAGCTTCTGCGGTTTCTTGGCCTAGAAGAGCTCTGCCCTCCATGTGCCCTGCACTTGGAAACCTCTCGTGCAGCTGTCACAGTCCACACCCATCCCCCAACTGCCTGCACTGCACTCAGTGAGCCACCGTGCCCTCGGAGATGGAAAGACCTAGTCCTTGCCTTTGGGAAAATAGCATCAGGACCATGTGTGGTGGCTAGTTTCTCTTTCAATACCGTATTGATTGATGTTCAAGTGACTAGACAGGAATTGAGGTCGAGGAAGTGCTCAATGTTAATTTAACTGTGAATGACTGTTACACAACATAGCTGGATAAGTTTGGCTGTGTTGTGTTTTCAGTCATCATTTGTATTTCCTAATCCAGTGTAAATAAATAACACAGAGACGGAACTGGGGAAGTTCTTGTAACCCTTAGCACGTCCGTTCCTCCAACCTCTTTCTCTCTGATCGTGCCCTTTCTCTGAATCCCCGCCTGGCTCCTCCTGCCTCCTAGGTTTGCTGCTACGTCCCCGGCAGTATCTCCATTGAGATGTGGCTTCCCACCTGAAAAGCCTCTATTGCAAGAAACCCAGTTATTGTCCTTGCTAAAAATTTGACACTGATTTTAAGAGAGTTGCCTCTCTATGGATTTTTTTTTTTTTTGATGGGTGAAAATGTGAGAGTTCCTCTTTCAAAAGGGAAGCTCCGTTGCTTTGTTAGAAGACACATCCAACAATAATGCTTCATGAAGGAAGGTCCTTCGGGCCAACTGTCCTTCACAATTCAGAATAATAATTTACCTTTTTTTTTTTTACCAGTTTAAAAAAAAACTACATTTTCCCAATATTTTGTTAATCTGGCGTGTGTTTTAACTTTCCTCATCTTCAGTAGTAAGTAAACCAGGTTAAAGAACTTTTAGAAATGGCCCGTGCCAGGGAGTGGGGAAGGTTAACGTCAACGGGCCTTAACTACTCTGTAAAATAAAATGACTTTATTACTTACCTCAGGAATGACCTAATGTTACATAAACTATTTTTGGCGACTCCCTGTGCATAAGGAAAGGGTTTTTACTCCAACATTGAAGGGTATTAAAACCCTTTTCCCATCAAGGGTTTGAGGCTCATTTTACAAAGTCATTCATAATTACCTAAAAGAAACATTGAAAACCAGGTAACTTGTGTGTTGCAACATGTTTTGGTCATAGGACTTGTCCCTTGGTCCCGGTTGTGACACTTAACAGCCCAGGTGGCAGCTCTGCTCCCCGGTGACTCTCCTCAAGCCCCAGACACTTGCTCTCCTTCCTGTGCTCACAACTTTCCCTCACATTTTCAATTTCTTGTGGACAAAAATATTATATCGAGTATGTGTAACCTAAAAACAAGTCACTTATCTTCTCTCAGGATGAAATACTGTTTTTACAGCTAAACTGTCCATAAACTGGATTTAGTCTCTTTCCTCAGAGGTAGTTGGCCCTATTCCCAGCGATGTGGATAATTGAACTCTTGATACCAATTAGCAGAACCATTTCTTCTTACCATGTGGACAGCCAAAATCTCAGGTTTTATCAAGTAATGCCTCCATCTTGGCCTACAAGTGCGACCTGCCGTCTGCCCACAGGGTCTGCCTTCTCCCCGCCTCCTCTACGCAGCTACGGCTTCAGCCGGAGCAGGTCCGGAAATACGAGTTACTAGCCCTGCCTTGGCTCCTTTTTCTTCTACCCAGTGTGGCCTGCCACCACCCAAAATCTACCATGACATTCAGACTCAGCTAAAATTCCGCCTCCTCTCCAGATTGAGCACTCTTCCTAAATTCCATCAGCATGTGGTTCTCTGCTATAATGCTTGGAGATTTCAAAAGCCACCTTCGCCATCCTGCTAGTTCCTTGACCTCTCTGTTCCTTCACCCTCCCCTGCTCCTGCCTCAGCCACCCTCAGCCACCACTCCATGCTTAGATCCTCGATCAGTTCTTTTTAAATCCAAAAATGTATAAATTAAGGAAGAAACTAGACCATGTCAGTGGTTTTCAAGCTTTCCCATTTCAGACAAAATCATATACAGAGTCCAATATATGAATGAGAACAATCCAGAATCCAATGTATGAATGAGAAAAACGTAAATGAAGCTATTGTGGTTAAAGTGGACCATAGAGCTCTACTCTCTTGACTTCCCCCACTCCAGAAAGAAACAAAAGGCAAAAACTCATTACTGAGGCACCTCTGAAAACCACCCACGGGGGTTTGTGAAAACTCCTCCCTGTACCTTTCTGCTTAGGGCTGTGGAGCCACAATTCTTTGTCACTCCGTGCTAGTGTTAGGAAAAGTGAGGCCCTCTGGGGGTCAAACCGATAACATGATAGGCGCGAAGCGTTCACAAAACAAACTTACTTATAAGGATGATGATCAGTAGTCTGACAATTCCAAAGACAGGAATCATTTCTCGAAAATTCTTGCAAAGAGATAAATAAAAATAATGTAAGTAGTCTTTTGGCAAATGAAACCTCACCTGTACTCTCTTCACCTGCTTTTTCATTTAAAGTTTGAGTATCAAATATTTACAAAATAAAGCAATGCTGTTACAGCCCAGCTTTCAAATGTATTTGGGAAGTACAATGCTGGTGCACTTGAAGACAAAATGAATATTTAATTCCATGATATGAACTAGACATAACTGTATTAGCAGGAAAAAAATCTAAACATAAATAATATGAAATCAATACTTAACATGTCATAGAGATATGACGATGATAGATGATAGATGATAGATAGATAGATAGATAGATAGATAGATAGATAGATAGATTCTGTCAAACTAAGTCTGATGAAATATGTCTAAGGTTTTTTTGGTTAACATTCATTTAACACTTTATCCTCTTTCCAAATAGGAGTTAGTTAAAATTTGAGTATTACCTTAATTCTTTTAGATAATTTCAAAAAAATTTAAAATATTGGTTAAAAAAATAAAGTTTCATTTTAGCTTTGAAAAAAATCTCAGTCCAGGGGCACCTGGATGGCTCAGTCAGTTGGGTGTCCGACTCTTGATTTCAGCTCAGGCCATGAATGATCTCCGGGTCATGAGATCAAGCTGTGTGGTGCTCTATGCTCAGCAGGGGAGTCTGCTTGAGATTCTCTCTCCCTCTGTCCCTCCACCTGTTCTTTCTCTCTCTCTCTCTCTCCAAAATAAATAAATAAATCTTTTAAAAAGATAATCTCAGTCCAGCTTACAGTACCCTCTGCGTTACTAAAGAACTATTGAGTCAGGGGGGCGCCTGGGTGGCACAGCGGTTAAGCATCTGCCTTCGGCTCAGGGCGTGATCCCGGCGTTCTGGGATCGAGCCCCACATCAGGCTCCTCTGCTATGAGCCTGCTTCTTCCTCTCCCACTCCCCCTGCTTGTGTTCCCTCTCTCGCTGGCTGTCTCTATCTGTGTTAAATAAATAAATAAAATCTTTAAAAAAAAAAAACCTATTGAGTCAGGGGCACTGGGGTGGCTCAGTCAGTTAAGTGTCTGCCTTCAGCTCAGGTCATGATCTTGGGGTCCTGGGCTCAAGCCCTCCGTTGGGCTCCCTGCTCAGTGGGGAGTTTGCTGCCCCTCTCCTTCTGTCCCTTCCCGCCCCTCATGCTCTCTCTCTCTCAAATAAATAAATTAAATCTTAAAAAAGAAAAAAAAGAACTGAGTAAGAAAGACATCTCCACTTTAATTTATTGAGTTACTTCTCCCTTCCCTTTCAGTTTATTAACTCTCTTCCCAAAGAGTAAAGACACTGAAATACCCATGTTTATTCTAAATCAATTATTTTTAAACTGTTGTGGTCACAACCTACAGTAAGAAACAATTTACATAAAAATCTAGTACATAAACAGTATTACATGGGATACATACTGAAAATTTTCTAATTTTTTTCTTTTTAATTTTAAAAAAAATTTTTTATTAGTTTAAGCAGGCTCCATGCCCAATATGGGGCTGGACCTCAAGACCCCAAGATAAAGAGTTGCATGCTCTGTGTACTGAGCCTGCCACGTGCCCCTCTTTTTGTTTAATTTTTGGTTACAATTCCTTAAACTGTTATTCATGGACTGCAATCCAAAGCTCGAAAAACATTTTTCTTTTTTCTTTTTTTTAAGATTTTACTTATTTATTTGACTTAGAGAGACACAGTGAGAGAAGGAACACAAGCAGGGGGAGTGAGAGAGGGAGAAGCAGGCTTCCCGCTGAGCAGGGACGTGGGATCATGACCTGAGCCAAAGGCGGATGCTTAAGAATTGAGCCACCCAGGCATCTCTGAAAAACATTTTTCTAAATCACTTCTCTTTTTGGAATAGTTTTTTAATTGCTTCATATTTTCCTCCTAGAGTATTTTTAAAGTATATCTACATGGTTAAAGGGTTAAGAACTAGTCAGGATTTAACATTATAGGCTATTTTAAAAGTGGTTGACATTCTTACATACCATACATGGGCATATAAAATGGTATGCCAGCTTTGGAGGGCAATTTGGCATTTATGCAGATTTAAAGCCTTCATCCAGTAAATCCACTTCTAGGAATTTTTTTTTTTTAAGATTTTATTTATTTATTTGACAAAGAGAGAGACAGCCAGTGAGAGAGGGAACACCAGCAGGGGGAGTGGATGAGGAAGAAGCAGGCTCCCAGCAGAGGAGCCTGATGTGGGGCTCGATCCCATTACGCCGGGATCACGCCCTGAGCCAAAGGCAGACGCTTAACGACTGCGCCACCCAGGCGCCCCCATTTCTAGGAATTTATCCTACCAAAATACATACACACACACACACACACACACACACACAAATGCAAAAAGATAAATGCGAGAGAACATCCTTACAGCATTGTCTACAAGAGTGAATAGGTGGAGTTACCCCAATTTTTTTTTCTTTGAAGAATTAAATCAGGCTACGGTTCTATGGTGTGCTGTGGAGCACTTGAAGAGGTTGAAGTGGATTTCTGTGCAGTGATATGAGTAGTTGGGGTCAAGATAACTCTATGTTAAGATGTAGAACAGTATCTTTAAGAGTGGGTCCATTTTTGTAGCCTTAATTTTGGCAGGATTTTGAGTACAAATAGAAAAAGGTCTGAAAGGGTGTGTATCAAACTGTTAACACATGCTATATTTGAGATTTTGACTTTCTCAACTTAAAATATTTTTTTAGTATTCATCACTTTTGAGATCAGGAAAAAAAAAATAGGGGCACCTCGGTGGCTCAGTCATTAAGCGTCTGTCTTCAGCTCAGGTCATGATCCCGGGGTCCTGGGATCGAGCCCCATCGGGCTCCCTGCTCAGCGGGAAGCCTGCTTCTCCCTCTCCCACTCCCCCTGCTTGTGTTCCCTCTCTCGCTGAGTCTCTCTCTGTCAAATAAATAAAATCTTTTAAAAAATAAAATAAAATAAAGATAAAATATGAAAGGAAAATTCTAGTGCCCAGAAGATGAGTGCTCAGTAAGTATGATGAAGATTCCCTAATCCAAATACCAGTTATTCTTTAAAAGAAAAAAAAAATCCGTAGATTCCATTGCCAAAAGTTCTTACCACCAGAACATTCATAAAATAGCCTCCCATGAGAGCATAGACTCCTCCGGAAGCACCCACAAGATACCTGAGCGGGTCAAAAATGGAGCTGGCGAGGGACCCTAAAGAAAGAAAACACAAAGGATCACACGTAACTGTAAGAATCATGAAAGACGCATCTTTCTAATCTAAGACCGCAGTTGGGTAGTTTGGACCGTTATGATATTAACAAGCAACAAGTTTATTTTGTTTGTCCCTTCCATACTGTAAAAGCATAGCTATGGGAACTAACCACCTCAATTTTCCTGAAATATTAAATGTTCAATATGAGGACCGTATAACAGGGACAAAGAGCACAAGCTCTAGAGCCAAAATTACCAGCTGGGTGACTTGAGCAAGTCTCTTAACCTCTCCGTGCCCTAGTTTCCCTACATAAAGAGGATATTAATAGAACTTACCTCAATGCATCGTCAGGGGAAATAAATGAATTGATACTTGCATCGTGCTTAGAACACTGCCTGACATGCGTTATGTGCTTGTTAACTATTGTTTCAAAATACTGCACAGGTTTAGCCAAAACTATCAAAATACCTGAGGCATTCCAACATCTTATTAGCTAATGGCTTGGTTTCTCCTGGAGTCAGAACCCTTCTCGACATAGTATTCGATCAGAGTAACCAAACAACAGGACACCTATTTGCCAACCAATCTTAGATTGCCTGAACCAAAATAGGACTTTAAAACCACCTTATGCAAACTCTCAGATGTTCTCTACTCCTTTTTCTACTACTTAGTTTTTTGCTTTTAAGGCTCTCCTTCATTCCTTAGGATACAATGTAATACCTGCTTCCTGCAAGAAAGACAAAGTGGCCTTAGGAATCTTACAAACAGATGAGTAAACAGTAAGATGCAGAATAGACAACTACTGCGGCTTCTTAAATGTAATGAATTTGCTATGGAGGCACGTAGGAAGGAAGGATTTTTTTTTTCAGCAGAGAGGTGGAGGCCTTGCTACTCTGAGAAGGAGGAGATAGCATTTTGATTAAACTCTAAAATATCTTTAAGATTTGGCAGGAAAACAAAGAAGGGGAAAGCATTCAGGACTTAGGGAACTGGAAAAGCAAAGACACAGAAATGAAGATATATGGATGACTAAAAATCAGTGAGTAGTCCAATAGGTTTAGGGCAATGGTCCTCAAGTGTCAACCTTCAGGCTAGGGCTGGAGTGGTTGCATCTTAATGATATGAGTAATTTATTTTTAAAGCACAGATACAAATGTCCACTTCTGGCTATGATGGATTTTCTCTCCCACTTGAAATAGCTAAAAGCACTGGACAAAATATATGAAGCAGTGATCCCCAAGATACTGGACATCAGATAACAAAGGAGAGTGAACCCCGAGAGACAAAAGATAAATGAAGTGAGTTGTCTGCCCAGTTTACTGCCTTGAGAGAGATTACAGGCTACAACGCATACACACGAAGGGGGAACCCAGGTAGATCTCAGTAAACTTTAAGTTGATCAGACAGAGTTTAAAGTCCCGATAGTCCTAGGAAGCTGGAGTTTGCAAGACAGTGCACCAGAGAGGAAGGAGCAGCACAGAGAGAACTCCGGAGAAGAGCATGTGAGGAAATTACCTGAGCCAAGGGAAGAACCACCAGAAAGGAGTAGAGGGAAGAGCAAGTAGCTTTGCTTACACAGCACCAGAGAGGCTAAGTAAATTTCCAAACAAGAAAACTTCAGAATTCATGGGGCATTGGGTAAAGTACACAGAAGGGTCCTACACCAGTAGTGGGTAATAATTAGCACTAAACATGACTCAAAAACACAGTTTCACCTAGCAAATCTTTCTTTTTTGTAATTTTATTTATTCATTTGAGAGAGAGAGAGACAGCCAGCGAGAGAGGGAACACAGGCAGGGGGAGTGGGAGAGGAAGAAGCAGGCTCCCAGCAGAGGAGCCTGATGCGGGGCTCGATCCCAGAATGCCGGGATCACGCCCTGAGCCAAAGGCAGATGCTTAACGACTGAGCCACCCAGGCGCCCCTAGCAAATATTTTTTTTTTTTAAAGATTTTATTTATTTGACAGGTAAAGCAAGAGAGAGAAAGAGAGCATGAGCAGGGGGAGCAGCAGAGGGAGAGGGAGAAGCAGGCTCCCCACTGAGCAGGGAGCCCCACATGGGGCTCGATCCCAGGACCCTGAGATCATGACCTGAGCCAAAGGCAGATCCTTAACCAACTGAGCCACCCAGGCACTCCTCGCCTAGCAAATCTTGCCAGAAAGTTTCAAACTACTTCCAAGTAACTGTGTTCCAGAACAAATTTAAGGAATATTTATAGGAATACAATAATATCCACCATCCAAAGGTTAAATGTCTAACATCCAAACAAAAATGGTCAGACAGGCAAAGAAACAGGAAAATATGATCCATAATAAAAAGAAAAATCGATCAATTAAAACCTTCCAAACCAGGGGCGCCTGGGTGGCACAGCGGTTAAGCGTCTGCCTTCGGCTCAGGGTGTGATCCCGGCGTTGTGGGATCGGGCCCCACATCAGGCTCCTCTGCTATGAGCCTGCTTCTTCCTCTCCCACTCCCCCTGCTTGTGTTCCCTCTCTCGCTGGCTGTCTCTATCTCTGTCAAATAAATAAATAAAATCTTTAAAAAAAAAAAAAACAAAATAAAAAAAACCTTCCAAACTGACACAAGTGTAAGTTTTAGCAGATTATGGCAATAAATAATGATTACAACTGTATGCTATATGTTCAAAAATTAAGTAGAGACACACAAGATATAAAACACTCAAATCAAATTTCTAAAGATGAAAACTATAATGTCTAAGATGAAAAAAATACACTGGTTAAGTTTAATGGCACATTAGTGCAGAAGAAAAGATTAGTCAACATGAAGACATGGCAGTAAAAGTATCCAACATGAAACACATAGAGAAGAATATTTTAAAAAATAAATACAGTGGGGGGCACCCAGGTGGCTCAGTCGGTTAAGCGTCTGCCTTTAGCTCAGGTCATGATCCCAGGGTCCTGGGATTGAACCCCACGTCAGGCTCCATGCTCCATGGGGAGTCTGCTTCAAGATTCTCTCTCTCCCTGTGCCCCTCTGGTCACTTACGCATGCTCTCTCTCTGTCTCTCTCTCTCAAATAAATAAATAAATCTTTAATTAAAAAAATGTTAAAGGAAATCCTCAGGCAGAAGGAAAAAATATCAGATGAAAATATGGAGTTACACAGAGGAATGGAGGGCACTGGAAGTGGTGAGAATGTGGGCAAACCCATAAGATTTTGCCTTATTGCTTAAATTCTTATAGAAGATAACTGTTTAACTACTAGAAATAATAAGTGAATTAAGTTGGAGGATAGAAGATAAATGTACAAAAAAATCGAGTTTATTTCCACGTCATAGCAGTGAAGAATTGGAAATAGAAAATTTTTAAATAGTACCATTTACAGCACATCAAAAACATGAAATACGGAGATAAACCTGATCCCTCCGCACAAATGTGCAAGAGCGGACGCTGAAAGCACAGTCCCTAAAATTTACAAAGTGATAAATCATACTCCAGCAAAACTTTAAAGCTCCTATTCTTCAAAAGATACTATTGAGAACATGAAAAGACAAGCAACAGACTAGGAGAAAATATTTGCAAGTCATATATCTGATAAAGGACTTATAATCAGAATATACATTATTATATATGGTAAAGAATATAATCCAATTTTTAAATGGGCAAAGATTTAAACATACTTTACCAAAGAAGATATGTGGATAGCAAACAAGCACATGAAAAGATAATCGCCATCATTGTTAGGAAATGCAAATTAAAAGCCAGCGGGAGGGGCACCTGGCTGACTCAGTCAGTGGAGCATGCAACTTTGGATCTCAAGGTTGTGAGTCTGAGTGCTGTGTTGGATATAGAGATTACTCAAAAATAAAATATTTATTTTTTATTTTTTAATTTTTTAAGTAGGCTCTACACCCAGCATGGAGCCCAACCCGGGACTTGAACTCACAACCCTGAGATGAAGACCTGAGCTGAGATCAAGAGTCAGCTGCTTAACCAATTGAGCCACCCAGGTGCCCCCAAAATAAAGTTTTTTAATATAAATCCATCCATCCATCCATCCATCCATCCATCCCAGTGAGATACCATCATACACCCAACAGACTGGCTGAAATTAAAAAGACTGATGATAGCAAGTGTTGTTGAGAATGTAGAGGACCTGGAACTCCTGGTGAAGGTGTAAAACGACCCTTGAACAACACGGGTTTGCATTGCTCAGGTCCACCCTTACACAGATTTTTTCCCAATAAATACAGTACAGTACTGTAAACGTCTTTTATCTTCCCTATGATTTTCTTTCTTTCTTTTTTTAGTAATCATACCCAACATGGGGCTCATGACCCCAAGATCAAGAGTCACATGCTCTTCTGACTGAGCCAGCAAGATGCCTCCTTTATGGTATTTTTTGTTTGGTTTTTTTTTTTTTTTAAGATTTTATTTATTTATTTGACAGAGAGAGACAGCCAGCGAGAGAGGGAACACAAGCAGGGGGAGTGGGAGAGGAAGAAGCAGTCTCCTAGCGGAGGAGCCTGATGTGGGGCTCGATCCCATAACGCCTGGGATCACACCCTGAGCGGAAGGCAGACGCTTAACGACTGCGCCACCCAGGCGCCCCTCTTTATGGTTTTCTTAACAATTTTTTTTCTAGCTTACTTTATTGTAAGAACACAGTACCTAATAACGTATACAAAATATGCGTTAATCAACTAGGTTATCGGTAAGGCTTTGGGTCGACAGTAGGCTGTTAGTAGTTAAGTTTTGGGAGAGTCAAACATTACATGCGGATTTTCAACTGTGTGGGGAGAATCAGTGCCCCTAACCCCCATGTTGTTCAAAGGTGAACTGTACTTTGTACCATATAACCTAACAATCCCACTTATAGATATATGTCCAAGAGATCAACACAGAAACTTCTACACAAATATTCATAGCAGTGTTATTCATAATAGCCAAAAAGTGAAGACAGCCCAAATGCCCATCAGGTGGCGAATGTGTAGAGAGAACGTGTAGCCACACCATGGAATATTGTCTAAGACTAAAAGGGAATGACGCACTGACATGTGCTACAGCGTCAACGAGCAATGAAAACAGTACACCAAGTGAAAAACGCCAATCAGAAGAGACCATATTTTGCACAATTCCGCTTGTATGAAATGTCCAGAATGGGCAAATCTGAAGAGACAGAAAGATTAGTGGTTGCCTAAGGCTGGGGAAGGGAGAATGGGGTGAAGAGTGGGGAGGGGTACAGGGTTTCTTTGGGGTACAAAAATGTTGTAAAATTCAATTGTGATGATAGGTATATAATCCTGTGAATTAAGCTTAAAAAATTGAATTAAATACTTAAATGAGTGAATTGTATGATATATGACTTATATCTCAGTAAAGCTATTTTAAAATGTTGGCGGTTTCTTAAAATTTAAACATACCCTCTGATAAGATCCGGCCATTCCATTCCTAGGTATTTACCCAGGAAAGCTGAAAACATTTGACTACACAAATACTTACACACAAATGTTCACAGAAGTTTCTTTGCAATAGCCCCAAACTGGAAACAACCCTAATGTCCATCAGTAAGTAGAAGGGACAATTTGTGGTATATGCCCACAATGAAATACCACTTGGCAATAAAAAGGAATCAACTGTTGATACACATAATAACAGGGATAAATCTCAAAATAATTATGCTGACAGAAGCCAGACAAAAATAGAGTACATGCTCTATGATTGCACTTACATAAAATTCTAGAAAAAACAAATTAATCTACAATGATCAGTAGTTGCCAGGGAAAGGACAGGGAGGGGCAGTAGAGAGCAATTCTCAGGGGTCACAAAGAAACTTTTTGGGGAGCGATGGATACATTAATTATCTTGATTGTGGTGACAGTTTCATGATTGTATACGCGCATCAAAATTATCACATACACTTTGAATATGTGCAGCTTATCATATGTCAGTTATCCCTCACCAAACAGAACGCAAAACAAAACAATAACAGATGCCGGGGCCGCATCCTCCAGGATCTGACTCAGTACGTCAGGGTGGGATCTGGAGGCTGTAGCTGTGACAAGCCCTCCAGGCGACCGTGGTCATCAGTCCGACTGGGGAACGCTGGGTGGGATTGCAGACAGACCAGCACTTCTGTCTTTAACATGCATACAGATCACTCTGGATTTGTTCACAGCAGATCTGGGTAGTGGGTCTGGTGTGGGGCCCAATACTCTGCATTTCTAGCGAGCTCCCGGGTGATACCAATGAGGCTAATCCACGGACCACGCTTTGCCAGGAGCAAGGATGGGGAAACTAAAGTTATCTGACATATCCAGGAATCTAGAAAAAAAGCAAAGCAAGAAAGACAGCGGGCAAGAGGAAACTTTAGAGGTGGTGGGTATGTTTATGAAACAGACTGCAGTGAGGATCTCATAGGTGTGTACGTATCTCCAAACTCCTCAAGTCATGCACATTAAATATGTACAGATTTGGGTATGTCAGTCATATGTCAGAAAAGTTAATAAAACATTTTACATCGAGTTCCCCTTAACCTCTTTATGTCTAACTTCTTTTTTGAACATTAGTAAGGATTATGCTTCCAAGATAAGGAAAGAAAAGAAAGGCAATGGGGCCACGTAGTGGAGGGTAATGAGCAATCTTGAATGTTTTGGCTTGCTTCTGGGCTCTGTGTTTTACGAAGGATCTAATCTGTGCTTGAGGAAGGTGACCCGGGCAGCAGTGTGAAGACCAGAATAGCAAAGACACACACCTGCCAGGAAGCTCCTGCAAAAATAGGCAGAGGGTGGGACAGATTCATCACGCTCTCTCCTCTCTCTCTCCGAAACTGGGGCAGGGCTGATTCCACAGGTCGAAATCAAGCTGCGGGGAAACCGTGCAGATGCCAGAGCCAGGAAGGACCTCACCAGTGCGGAGGCTTCCAAGGGCAGGAAAAACAGGTGCGTGCAGGACCCGAAGTAGAAGGTTGAAAAACAGGTTCCGCAAAAGTAGGAGGGAAGCAGACTGGGGAGCTATGTCACTGAGCATTGCCAAGTCTATCTCCTAAAGGCTTCCTGCTCTCCGGCCCCACTGCTCTAGGAGGCTAATAACAGTTTCATCAGTTAAAAAATGTTGAGCCCTGCAAAAGGTCGGATTGTGTCCCCCAAAAAAGATGTGTTGACGTTCTAACCCCAGCACCTAGAATGTGATATTATGTGGGAAGGGGATTGTTGCAGATATGATTAAGATGAGGTCATACTGGAGTATAGTGGGCCCCTCAACCTATATGACTGTGTCCTCATTAGAGGAAACAGGGAATGTGAAGGGAGAACTCTATGTGACGATGGAGGCAGAGCTCGAAGGGCTGCAGCTGCCAGCCAGGGAATGCCAAGGACTGACGGCCACCACCAGCAGCAGCTAGGGAGAAGCGAGGAAGGATTCTCCCACACAGGATCAGAGGAGGGAGCATGGCCCCATTGACACCTTGATTTCAGACTTCCACCCTAACTGTGAGATGGTACAGTTCTCTTGTTTAAACGACGCAGTCTGTGGTTCGTTATAGGAGCCCTAGGAAACGGATACAACCAGCCACACTGCAACATAGGTGTATTAACTTATTTGTAGGTTACATATATAAGTTCTACTGTACTAATGTGGTTTTTTTGATGGCAGGTACATTTTCTTGGTTTTCTTTCATATACTAATATGTTTTTTAATATAAAAATAGATTTTTTTAAGATTTTATTTATTTATTTGACAGAGAGAGCACAGCAGGGGGAGCAGCAGAGGGAGAGGGAGAAGCAGGCTCTCTTGTTGGGCAGATAGCCCAATGTGGAGCCGGATCCCAGGACCCTGGGATCATGACCTGAGCCGAAGGCAGACGCTTAACCAACTGAGCCACCCAGGCGTCCCTAGAAATAGAATTTTTAAAGGATGAAACATTGATTATACAATATTTTTAAAACATTTTTACTTTATTAATGGTACCAAAAAATGTGGGGGTTTTTTAAGATTTATTTTAGAGAGAGTGTGTGCGAGCGGGGAGAAGGGCAGAGGAAGACGGAGAAGCCTCAAGCAGAGTCCCCGCTGAGCATGGAGCCTAATATGGGACTCGATCTCACAACCCTGAGATCATAACCTGAGCGGAAATCAAGAGTCAGAGGCTTAACTGACTGAGCCACTCAGGCGCCCCTGGTACAAAAAGATGTTATCAACCATGAAAAGACAAGGAAGAGGGGCACCTCGATGGCTCAGATGGTTGGGCATCTGCCTTCGGCTCAGGTCATGATCCCGGGGACCTGAGATCGAGCCCTAGTCAAGTTCCTTGCTCAGCGGGGAGCCTGCTTCTTTCTCTCCCTCTGCCATTCCCTCCACTTGTGCCCTCTGGCTATCTCTGTCAAATAAATAAATAAAATCTTACAAAAGAAAAGAAAAGACAAGGGAGAAATTTAAATGCATGTTACTAAGTGAAAGCAGCCAATCTGACAAGGCGGTATGCTGTATGATTCCCACCATATGACATTCTGGAGAAGGCAAAACTACGGAGGCAGTGAAAGGATCAGGGGTTGCCAGGGAGTGGGTGTGGGGATGAACAGGTAGAACACAGAGGATTTTTAGGACAGTGGGAATACTCCGTATGATGCTGTAATGATGGATACATGTCATTACACATTTGTCCCAAACCATCGAATGTACTGTGCCAAGCGTGAACTTCTTTATGGACTTTGGGGGATTATGATGTGCCAGTGGAGGATTCATCCATCCATTGTAACAAATGCCCATCTGTTGGGGGATGTCGATAAAGGGGGGGGCGGGCTGTGCATGTTGTGGGGGCAGGGGGTTATGGGGACTCTCTGTGCCTTCCTCTCCATTTTTCTGTGAAGCTAAAACTGCTCTAAAAAAATAGTCTTTAATTTAAAAAAATCTTTCAATGAGCAGATTTATAAAATAAGCTTCATTATTTGTTTGAAAATCCTCATTAAATATCATAACCCTAAAGTACAAATATATACCTCTAAATTCAGGTATTTTCTATAGAAATGTTCTCTTACTCACTGTCATAGCCAAAATGTAAAGTTTAAAAATGACATGTAGTTTCCAATGGGAGAATTACATCATTGACTCTGCTTACTCCAATTATGAAAAAAAAAAAGTGTGTTGAAATTTAACTATTAATCCCCACCTTTCCTAGCATCAGTCATTTGTTCTTGCAAACTAATCATAAAGTGTTATGAGATATGTTTAAAACCCACTAAAACTCTTAACTGAGAAATTATAAAACCAATGAGGAAATTGTTTCCCCGCATTGTGTGAATTTCTAAGACTTGTTGCATCATTCCCAGCAGCAAAATCACACAATGAGAGAACGATTTCCAATTATTAGCTTTTAAAATGCCCTTTCAGAGCGTAAGTATTTTTGGAAAAGCAGTTACGTTCTTTCTGCTTGTATGAAAAATGCTATTATGTCGTCAAAGGAACATACTTTGCATTTGCTTTTTCAACAACGTCTGTTCGGTAGCATCCTACGGAAAGCCTTTTGTTACCACAGGGGGAGAAAAGTCAGCAAATCAGACACTCATCTTCTTGTAAAAGAAAAATGCACAGACTTTAAAATGAGCAAAAGATGAGAGGAATCTCTCTAACTGATTTCAAGACGTAACTGCATAGCTGCAGTGGTACTGGTGACATGGTACTGGCGCAGGGTAACACAGCGGTCCGTGGGACAAACAGAACCCGGGAAGAGCGCTCTCCAAACACAGCCAACTGACTTTTTCAAAGGTGCAAAAAATTTCAATGAAGGAAACAGAATTTTTAATAGATTGTTGCAAAGTCACTGGCTATTGAAAAAAAACCCAAAAGAACCTCAGTCTAAAGCTCACACCTTACACAAAAATGAGCCGACTCAAAACAGATCACACATTCCCTGTAAAGCATAAAACTGTAACTTTGACAGATAACGTAAGAGACAATCTTCAGGACCTCGGGCTCAGTCAAGAGTTCTTAGACATCACCAAGAGCACAATGCATAAAGGAAAAATTGGTAAATCAGACTTCATCAAAATTAAAAACTTTTGCTCCATGAAAGACTCCTTAAAACAGTGCAAAGACAACCGCACATCGAGAAAACTGTATCTGTCAACGACATATTCAATAAAGGACTGGGATCTAGGATATGTAAAGAACTCTCAGAACGCAATGGTTTAAAAAAAATCTAGTTAGAAAAAAAAGAAAGAAATCTAATGAGGAAGCGGGCAAAAGACATGAGCAGGCGTCTCACGAACGAGGTTATGCACAGTAAAAGGAGTTCAGCATCATTAGGCATTTGAGTAAAGCAAATTCAGGCCTCGGCGAGAGATCACCGCACGCTTCTGAGCACAACTGAAATGAGAAACGGCGACAACATGAATGCTGGTGAGGATGTGGAAAACGGAATTACTTCTACACTATTGGGGGGAATGTAAAATGGAACAGCCATTCTGGAAAACATGTTGGCTGGTTCTTAAAAAATTCAGTAGGCACTACCATACAACCTAAGAACTGTGCTCTGGGGCATTTATCCCAGAGAAATGAAAACTTCTGTTCATAAAACTCTGTACTTCTGTTCACAAAAACCTGTACACAAAGGTTTATAACAGCTTTATTTGTAATAGCCCCAAACTGGAAACAACCCAGACAGTCTCCAGTGAGTGAAG
Organism: Ursus arctos; assembly: GCF_023065955.2. NCBI lineage: Eukaryota > Metazoa > Chordata > Mammalia > Carnivora > Ursidae > Ursus > Ursus arctos. Next base: position 29,115,640 of record NW_026623008.1, read on the forward strand.
GGTTAAACAAACGGTGGTCCACCCATACCACGGGACAGAACTCCGATAAAAAGGAATGAAGTCTTGATGCATGCAACAACCTAGGCGGGTCTCCAGAGAGTCACGCTGCGTGAAGACAGCCAATCCCAGAGGCAATATCCTGTCATTCCATTTATACAACATGCTTGAAGTGAGAATTACAGAAACAGAGAACAGATTAGTGGTTGTCGGGGCGAAGGAGGGTGTAGGGGTGCGAAAGAAGAGCGTATGGCTGTAAAAATACAACGTGAGGTATCCTTGTTTTGCACCTTAATAGTATCAAGGTGGATATCCTGGTGGGGCTACTGTACTCGAATTTTGCAAGCTGTTACCATGGAGGGTAACTGGTTAAAGGATACGTGGGACCCCCCAGGCACTGATTTCTTACAACTGCAATATAAAAAAGTTTAATTTCCAGTAAATAAATAAATGGATGGATGGGTATTCTAGTATTTTCTGCTCAGACCAAAGTGGATCGTCTTAAGGCACACCCAATTTCGGAAATCACTGTGTAGTCCCTACTGAGCCTTTGGGCCCCTCTAGCTCTTCTCTACATTCTCTTCAAGCTGTCTCTCTTAAATGCAGATTTGCTCATATGACTTCCTAAGAACACTAGTCTGACACACTGGGCCTTCATGATCTGGCTGTTAAGTCTCCACCCGGATACCAAGTACACACAGCTTCCAGTTGGGCAAAACCCAGTCTGACTCGAGATACCTGAGGACAGGCACAATGACCTATCTCTATCTGCTGATCTTATCTCAAATATTTTAACTCTATTTTTTTAATGTTTTTTGTTTGTTCTGGTTTTTTTCAGTAATCTCTACAGCCAATGTGGGGCTCAAACTCACCATCCTAATATCAAGAGTAGCATGTTGTTCTGACTGAGCCAGCCAGGCACCCTTCTAACTTTCTTTCTTTCTTTCTTTCTTTCTTTCTTTCTTTCTTTCTTTCTTTCTTTCTTCTTTCTTTCTTTCTTTCTTTCTTTCTTTCTTTCTTTCTTTCTTTCTTTCTTTTTCTTTCTTTCTTTTTTAAAGCTTTATTTATTTAAGTAATCTCTACACCCTACGTGGGGCTTGAACTCATGACCCCGAGATCAAGAGTCGCATGCTTTTCTGATGGAGCCAGCCAGCTGCCCCTCATTAACTTATTTCTAATGCTTATCAGGTTCCCTAGCACATATTAGGAGCGCACTAAACCTTGATTTAAATGTTTATTACTCTTGGGGCGCCTGGGTGGCTCAGTCGTTAAGCGTCTGCCTTCAGCTCAGGGCGTGATCCCAGCGTTCTGGGATCGAGCCTGCTTCTTCCTCTCCCACTCCCCCTGCTTGTGTTCCCTCTCTCACTGGCTGTCTCTCTGTCTCTCAAATGAATAAATAAAATCTTTAAAAAAATAAAAATAAATGTTTATTACTCTTGCTTTGTGCATTGCCTAAGAGTGTGGAGGCACTGATTGTGTGTTACCCTAGGACACTAACCTGCAATCACTCCCGCCAGGTACACCAGCCCTACTCGGAGCCCTTTGTGGACCATTTCCAGGGGAATACCCAAAGCGAGCTGCATAATGAGATTCCCCACGATGTGCTGCACTCTGCGGAGACAAACACAGTAGTCAAACATCATGACGAACCCACACAGTTCCTTCTCTGGCACATGAACAAGCATTGGTGTATTGTTACCAGTTCAAATTCTATTTTCTAATTTTTTAGGTGACTTTTTTTTTTTTAAATAAAATCTCAACAGGGAGCCTCAATATGTAAAACAGATAAAAGGACATTTTGGGCGTATACACTTATTTTATAAGTTCTCTTTTAGAACAGTGACTGACAACATCAAACAGAGGGATGAGGAGGGCTTAAGGAACAGAAACCTGAAATTAGGCATAGATGACAACTGCCATCTTATGTCAGCCCTGCATCTGATTTTGTTTCGGTTGCACAGTATTGAGAAAATCCTAATTCACGCATATCGAGTTTAAGTTTCGGTAGTTTTGTTTTGTTTTTTTAAAGTAGGCTCCACACCCAACATGGGGCTGGAACTCTCGACCCTGAGATCCAGAGTCGCCCGTGCTACCATCTAAGCCAGCCGGGCACCCCAAATTTCAATAGGGTTTTAAACAAGTGCTCTTGCGATCTTAGGATATTCTTTAATAAAACAGAGATGGCAAGAGAAGCCCCATCCCTGGTTCTACATTACAAAGTTGAGGGGTGCCTGGGTGGCTCAGTTGGTGAAGCGTCAGCCTTCGGCTGGGGTTGTGATCCTAGGGTCCTGGGATCGAGCCCTGCATCGGGCTCCCGGCTAAGCAGGGAGACTGCTTCTCTCCCTCTGCTGCTCCCCCTGCTTGTGCTCTCTCTTGCGCGCTATCTATCTTTGTCAAATAAATAATTAAAATCTTAAAAAAAAAGGTTGAAAAAGCAGTTTGCCAAAATGAAAAAGAAAATTCATCCAGTAACACTAGCTAAAGTTAGTATCTCCCATGTACTACCGTTTGGTATAGAAGTTATTTGCATGTAGGTGATTTTTTATTCCAGTTTTTAAAGAGGTAAAAATATTTTTAAATAAAGCTCATGCTCTTTTACCTGTCAAACCCCACAGGTGTCTCTGCAGATTCTCTGAATGTATTTTGGCACATTCCCACAGTACAGTCATCCTTAATTTACTTGCTATATAGCACAAGGCTTTTTTTTTTTTTTTAAGATTTTATTTATCCATCTGACAGAGATAGAGACAGCCAGCAAGAGAGGGAACACAAGCAGGGGGAGCGGGAGAGGAAGAAGCAGGCTCCCAGCAGAGGAGCCCGATGTGGGGCTCGATCCCAGAACGCCGGGACCACGCCCTGAGCCGAAGGCAGACGCTTAACCGCTGTGCCACCCAGGCGCCCCAAGTCTTTTTTTTTTAATAAGATTTTATCTATTTATTTGACAGAGAGAGACAGCCAGCGAGAGAGGGAACACAAGCCAGGGGAATGGGAGAGGAAGCAGCAGGCTCCCAGCAGGGCAGGGAGCCCGATGCGGGGCTCAATCCCAGGACTCTGGGACCACGCCCTGGGCCGAAGGCAGACGCTTAACGACTGAGCCACCCAGGTGCCCCAAGGCTTTTTTTTTTTTTTTTAAGAGATTTCAGGTTAAACCAAAAAGTTAAAAAACGAAATAGGTGTCGGATATTTCACAATGTGTAGCAGCTTTCATACTAGCCTTAAGGATTGTGTTTTGCATTATAATTTACTTAACAAATACCCAGCAGAGGTTCTGTGGGCAGAGCCTACAAAACAGATTACTTACCTTCATGGCCACATGCACACGCAGCCACCACTATCACTGCCCAAGTCATCTTCAAAGACACACAAGAAGTAACATGTAATTCACAAAATAGTCCAGCAAGGGCAGTTACGCTAGTCTTACAGAGACGTCGGACATAAAGAGTATTTGGAAATATGTGCACTTTGTGAATTTGAGCCAAGTCAGTGGAAGCCATCCCATTCTGTCCTTTGGGAACAGCTTGAGAACGAAGTGACCAGTAGCACCAAAAACCCCAAAGAATCACCCTCAGCATTCTTTCTGCTAACTCAAGAGTAGAAATGGCATAAGGACGAGATCCTGTCATATACCGGAATAGAAGTACTAACTTTTTTCATCCAAATTGTATCTGCCCTTCCAGGTCCAGCTTGAATCCATGTCATCTGGAAAACCATCACCATTCTGAGCTTTCTGTCTTTCTGTCTGTATTGCAGTAACTAATCCCACATTCATCTCCTTACCACCTGCCTGCCTCCTCTAGTGAGGCCCCAAGAGCTCACGGTTGACTCCGCCAGCCTCTCCTAGCTAGGGGTAGCCATGGCCGTGGTTCTGGCCAATGAAATGCAGGTCAGAGCAGCACCAATGAGAAACTAGTAAGAGAGCTTCTTTCCTGACAAAAGGGATGGATGTCCCCAGTACCTGGTCCTACCCTTCCCCTTCCTGCTTTTAATACCCAGCTACAGCTGCCAACTTGCAACCATGAGAGAAAGGTCAAGGGAAAAGCCGAGATACCAGCACAGAACCAAGAGTCTCGGCTTCATGAAACTGATGAGCTAACCGCATACGTCGGGGCTGCTTATATGATAAAGAATTAACCTCCACTTGTTTAGGCCCCCGTTAGGTTTTTTGGTTACTTTCGGGCAAAAGCCTTCAGAACTTCTACAACCGCACGTGTGAGCTGTCCCACACAGCCTTGAGAATTCCTTCTGAGGGCCTTACTATGTGTCAGGCACTGCAAAAATTACATTATAACCACTGTCTCATTTAATCACAGCAACCTTATGAGGTAGGTACTAGTACCTCCTTTTACAGATGTGGAAACTGAGGCACAAAGAAGTTAAGTCACTACTGCATGGCCTCGCATTACTATTTAACTGGCTGTTCGCCCTTGTAATTCTAAAGTCCTTGAGTGCAGGAACCACATTTGTTCAGAACATGTTAAATGAAAAACCAAACTGAAAGTATCCATAGAAACTGGGCAACGAGCAATTTTGTCCTTATTTGTCAAGCCTCTGAGCCCTGTGCCCTGCCGCGGATGCCTATTTAGCCAGTGGCCAGAGTCATCCTTCAAGGTCCAGGGCTGGGTAGGTCACACAGACGAAGCTGGCCTCATCTGAACCCCCAGGAGTCCACTGGAGAGGGGGACCAGCAGCAAGCTGCTCACTGCCTGCAGTGGGCATAGCGAATCCTGGGTTCTGAGCAAATTCGTAGAAGACTATTAGCATATAAGGAGCTATAACTGAAAGGCGGGCACTGCATTGCCCATTGCTCGTATTATTCCAGATGGACAACAGTATTATACACTCAACAAAGTGCTCACGAATTAATTCTTTTTAAGCGTGTGGCGGGGGTAGGGAGGGAGGGACTCATGATTCATATCGTGAAAGGAACACCAAACAACTAGGGGAACAGAAGTGTGGTTTAGTAATGATTGGGTCTCTTCTCATTGAAATCCCTATATAAATACCAGTATCAGGCAGTCATAACACAATATAAAGGACGCCGGACCGGAAGTTAGCACGAAGGGGCTGAGGTTCCAGCTCTTCAACTTAGCCACGTGACATGGAGCGAGAGTAACCACATCCCCAAAGCCTCAAACACAGAACGGCAGGAGTGATACCTGCCTCCTAGGGTTGCTGAGGATCAAACAAGATTCGGGACATGGACGTGCCTTATCAATAAGAAAGCACCGACCAAATGTTGGGGGTTACGAGTGCTCGCGGTCACCTCCGACATCAGCGACTTAATATCATTCCTTACCCAGCATGGACCAGCATATAGGAGACAAACCTCCAGGCTTGCTCCCTCTTCTCGGGACTGTAGATAAAGGGGCTCTCCAGGATGCCTGTGTCCAGGGTGATCCACTGTTTCTGAGGCTTCCACACAGCATAGTATATAAACACTGCCAGCTGCCAGGGAGGGCACACAGGAATGTTAGCCACCATCTGCAGAGGGGGGCCCTACTAAAGCCCACCGGCACTACTGCCTTGCTTTCAAAGGATCAGCTCCGAAGCGGGCCCCGCTGTAGCATGTGCTCGGAAGATGACGGGACTTAAACGTCCTTGCCATGTATCTGACCACGTACCTGTGGTCATATCCCACTTCCTCCAGTGATGAGGAGCAGCCCTAGACCAAACATAACGAAGACTCTTTCGGGACCCCCCGACCCCCTTAAACACCCTCATCTTCCCACTCCCACCATTTCGTCTTTCACTTACAAGTTAATATGGAATTAAGTCGCTGCTGGCTTCCAAGGAAGAGAAGAGGGAGAGGGAACGATAACTCTACAGCACAGAAGCCCGGTGAACACGACCTTAACCAAGTGATGAAGGCTCATGTCGCCCGGGATGTCATGTGGATGACCCGTACTCCCCGATGTGACGTGTTGAGAAAGGCACTTCGCCTCTGTGTGTTCCTCCCCCGTAACTCCAATCTAACCATGAGGAAAACATCAGACAAGCCCAGATTGGGGGATCGTCTACAGAAACCTGGCCCATACCCCTCAAGGCCATCAAAGTCATGACAAAGACAGACTAAGAAACGGTTACAGATTAGAGGATGCTGGGGGGGGGGCACGGAGCAAAATTCAATGTGATCCTCAGGGCTGGAGGGTACAGAAGGGACAGAGAGAGAGAAGACATTAATGGAAAAGCTGGTAAAGACACATATTAAAAGCTCCAAATGAAGCCTGGAGTTTAGTTAATAATACTATACCCATGTCAGTTTCTTCATTTTGACAAGTGTACTATGGAAACGTAAGGTATTAATAATGGGAGAAATTAAGTGAGACGTATACAGAAACTCTCTGTACTATCTTGGCAACTTTTCTATAAAGCTCAAATTAATCCAAAATAAAAAGTTTATGTCAAAAATTTTATTTGAAAAACTGATCTTTCTTTGAGAGACAGATATCTCAACACCGGCTCCACAACCCTTGTATAGAAAACTGCCCTCCCCACAGCACGGACTACAGCAGTCATGTTTAGTATCATGTGACCTTATCCTATTATTCCCCGATTCCCACACTCACCAAGCCCTCACGCACCCGAGTGGACCGTGGGTAGGCCCGCCAACCTACGGGCTGGAAGGATAACATGATAGAGTGTGCCAGAAATGTTGATACGTTAGCCTTTTCTTTATCGGAGCCACGAGAGGCTAGGTCCCTATGCTGGTTAATGTTCTGTGTCAACTTGGCTAGACCATGATACCCAGATATTTGATCAAACATCATTCTGGATGTTTCTGTGAAGATATTTTTTAGATGAGATCAACATTTAAATCAACCGACTTTGAGTAAAGCAGATTACCCTCCATAACATGGGGTCACATCATAACAGTTGAAAGCCTTAAAAGAACAGACTGACCTTCTCTGAGGGAAAGGGAATTCTGCCAGAAGACTGTCTCTGAACTCCAACTGCAATTCTTACCCCTAGGTCTCCAGTCTGCTGGCCCACCCTAGATTTTGAACTTGCCAAGCTTCCATAATAGCATGAGCCAATTCCTTAAAATGAATCAATCTCTCTCTCAATATACATGTGTAGATAGGTGGATGGATGGATGGATGGATAGATAAATATAGATAGATGATGGATGGATGGATAGATAGATAGATGATAGATAGATAGATAGATAGATAGATAGATAGATGATAGATAGATGATAGATAGATGATAGATAGATAGATAGATAGATGATAGATAGATAGATAGATAGATAGATAGATAGATGATAGATAGATAGATAGATAGATGATAGATAGAGAGATGATAGATAGATAGATGATAGATAGATAGATAGATAGATAGATAGATAGATAGATAGATGATAGATAGAGAGATGATAGATAGATAGATGATAGATAGATAGATAGATAGATGATAGATAGATAGATAGATAGATAGATAGATAGATAGATAGAGAGATGATAGATAGATAGATGATAGATAGATGATAGATAGATAGATAGATGATAGATAGATGATAGATGATAGATAGATAGATAGATGATAGATAGATAGATAGATAGATAGATGATAGATAGATAGATAGATAGATGATAGATAGATAGATAGATAGATGATAGATAGATAGAGAGATGATAGATAGATGATAGATAGATAGATAGATAGATAGATGATAGATAGATGATAGATAGATAGATAGATAGATAGATGATAGATAGATGATAGATAGATAGATAGATAGATAGATAGATAGATGATAGATGATAGATAGATAGATGATAGATAGATAGATAGATAGATGATAGATAGATGATAGATAGATGATAGATAGATAGATAGATAGATAGATAGATAGATAGATGATAGATAGATGATAGATAGATAGATAGATAGATGATAGATAGATGATAGATAGATAGATAGATAGATAGATAGATAGATAGATGATAGATGATAGATAGATAGATGATAGATAGATAGATAGATAGATAGATAGATAGATGATAGATAGATAGATAGATAGATGATAGATAGATAGATAGATAGATAGATAGATGATAGATAGATGATAGATAGATAGATAGATAGATAGATGATAGATAGATAGATAGATAGATAGATGATAGATAGATGATAGATAGATAGATAGATAGATAGATAGATAGATAGATGATAGATAGATAGATGATAGATAGATGATAGATAGATAGATAGATAGATAGATAGATAGATAGATAGATGATAGATAGATGATAGATAGATAGATAGATAGATGATAGATAGATGATAGATGATAGATAGATAGATAGATAGATAGATAGATAGATAGATGATAGATAGATGATAGATAGATAGATAGATAGATAGATAGATAGATAGATAGATGATAGATAGATAGATGATAGATAGATAGATGATAGATAGATAGATAGATAGATAGATAGATAGATAGATAGATGATAGATAGATAGATAGATAGATAGATAGATGATAGATAGATAGATAGATAGATAGATAGATAGATGATAGATAGATAGATAGATGATAGATGATAGATAGATAGATAGATAGATAGATAGATAGATAGATAGATAGATGATAGATGATAGATAGATGATAGATGATAGATAGATAGATAGATAGATAGATAGATGATAGATAGATAGACAGATACAAGAGAGAATGTGTGTATTTGTGCATGTACACACCCTACGGGTTCCGTTTTTCTAAAGAACCCTAATATGGTCTTTGATAAGGAAATTGACACATCTGGGAATTAAGAGGATTACATGAGAGACTTCCTAATGTCCCTGAAGTCACACCCCATACATATCCAGCCCCTGCCAATTCTTTTATGAGACATCATGGCAGGTGCGATGAGGCTTAGGAGAAGCCCAGTCCTGGCCCAGTCACTAAATGTAACCTTGGGCAAGTCATTCCACCTCCCTGGGCCTTCTACTCTTTTTCTGGAAAATAAAAGGGCTGATGAGATCAGATTCTGAAAACACACCACAGGCTGCCCACAACAGACATCAGCAGGGGATCCCATTTTTCCCCTCCTGAAACCTGGAGGCAGCCCATAGCTGTTCTGGTTAGTCTTCCATGTTGGCTCCACAAAAAGACCTTACCAATCAATCTAAGTTCGTTCATGAGATCAAACCAATTTGTGACCCCAAGATCATTTGGTTTCTAAAGCCCCAGCAACTAAAATGAAACAAAGCCACTGAAAGCCATTGTGGTCACTGCTGGGCAGGGGACTTGCTTGAAAAATAAAACTCAACCCTTGGCTGATAGTGACTGCGATCATAGGAAAGACCGAAGGGGGCTCCGGAGAGGGTGAGGTTGAGTTCCGTGTGTGCTGGACTTGCCACCGCCAAGCCGTCTTCCTATGTGTTCTCCAGTCTCTTCTCTGGATGTGATCAAAGCCCCCCGCCATGCTCCCTCCAGTCTTTTTGCAACTCCCAGTGGTACTCGGTCTAGTGCCCAGCACCCAACATACTCACCTCGGCAAGGCTGATGGAGATGATGAACACGGGGGGTGGGAGGCAGTTAGCTCTCTCCAAGTATGTTCTTCGGACCTTTTCAGGAAGCATCCATTTTGAGACAACCCTGTGGACCTTTTTATTCTTGAAGGTATCTTTACCTCCCCTGTCCTCTCTCATTTCCTTCTCTTCTTCCAGCTCTCCTTTCATGTCTCTATCCATATTCAGATTCATATCCTCCATCTCCAAATCGTGACCAGCAGCCATTGTCCTGAATCCTCCCGCCACCTGAAAGGGCCATGAATGTCAAGGAAACATGGATAACCCTAGAGTCCTGGGCTCTCTGGTATAACCACTGGTTTCCAAGGCCTTTCCTGTATATTAATAGAAGGCAATTGAAGATCTGGTGTCCAAATACTCATAATATCCACACCCTATCATCTGTGTTCAATTGTGACAAAGCACTAGGGTCTCCCCAAATGAGGGAGAGGACTTTCAGGGGTCACTTCTGGCTTCATCTATGTCCACTGCCTAAAGGACGGACTAGAGCCTTGGAAGAAGAAACTCTGCCTGGTATACCCCTCCCCTCCCCTCTGCCACTGACTGTCAAGTCAACCATCAGTGAAGAGAGAGCTCTGTTGTAAGGTGACGCGTCTCAGAGCTTAAACCATGCACTCTGCATAACTGCACCCAGCCTGGTCCAGCTAAAGTAAACGGTCTCCTTTCCCTTCTTAGTTTTATCTTGCTTCGACTCAAGGGCCAAACATAGGTCTCTGATTTCTGATTCAGAATCAAAAACAATTTACTGAACATCTATTGTGTATCAGGAACCACACTGGGGGCTTCCACATCTATTGACTCATTGGACTTCCACAATAACCCGAGAAGGAAGGGATTTGTAGTCCCAATTATAGATAAAAAACTGAGCTGCCCACTCTGCCCCCCTCCCCAGGAAGATTCAAACCCACACGTTCTCTAAATTACCAGGGTCCTTTCTAAAATACCGCACTGCCCATTCTGTAGCATACTTGGGGTGTTAGGGTTAGGGTAAGGAACCAGAAACTTCCTTACTGGTTCTCCAAGCACAAAGTCAATACCTTGCTGAAACACCTCTTCCCAACAACTCTCTGACATCTGAAGCTCTTGGCTGAGTTCCTACGAATTTCCATATCCAGTATTCCCTTGAACTCAATCCTCAACATTCACTTATCGAAGCATTTATTCAGTAAATATCTATGGAACACCTACTACGTATCAGGCCACCATCTACCCCAGAGTGTTTACAAAGTGTAATGGAAGAGACAGAGGTCAATAAAAATCATACACATAATTGTCATTACACTATGATAGAGGACACCAAGCAGGTGCATAAGACACCAAGGCTGTAACAGTGAGGACAGATCCATATACTATTTCCTTTCCCCGTGCCATGCCCTGTGCCATGTTCTATCCTTTTCCTGTTGGTCTGGTTCTGTTTTTTTTTTTTTAAGATTTTTTTTTTTTTTTTGAGAGAGAGAGAGAGAGAGAGAGAGAAAGTGTGAGAGAGAGCATGAGAGAGGGTCGAGGGAGAATCAGACTCCCCGCTGAGCAGGGAGCCTTATCTGGGACTCGATCCCACGACTCCAGGATCATGACCTAAGCCGAAAGCAGTCGCTTAACCAACTGAGCCACCCAGGCGCCCCAAGGTTCTGTTATTTTTTTTACTCCTGGTTAAACTACTTAAATCATTCGAATGTTTCTGTGGTCAAAGGGGGGGGGCCTCAAAAATGAAGGGAAAAACATAATAAAGATAATGTTGCACCATAGTACATACAGTCCAACCCAGTTTTTGTAAAAAGTAATGTACTGACACACGTACCGGAAGAAATCTGGAGAAGGAACCATGATCATATCTGCGTGGTGGAATTTCACTGGATCTTTGCCCTGCATGCAGGGATGGATCCAGATTTTGTGGAGCCTGAAGTGTAAACAATTTGGGGGGTTTTCTTTGGAAAAAATAATATAAAATTAAAATTACAAAATATAAAAATTGCAAAAGTGGATACACAGCCTTTGAAGGAGCCCATGCAAGCGAGAGACCTGAAGTTAAAGCTTTACTAGCTTCAGAGAAAATCCACCTCTGTTCGTATGTGTTGTCTTCCTTTTTATTTCATTTTTCAGTAATCTCTACATCTGATGTGGATCTGGAACTTACAACCCGGAGATCAAGAGTGACACACTCTACCAACTGAGCCAGCCAGGCACCCTTATTTGATTGTTTTAAAGTATGTATTTTAATTTAAAAAAAACTAATAAAGCCACATCTATGAAATCTGTACCTGATTCTAAAATCTCAACTACTGGGGCGCCTGGGTGGCTCAGTCGTTAAGCGTCTGCCTTCGGCTCAGGGCGTGATCCCAGCATTGTGGGATCGAGCCCCACATCAGGGTCCTCTGCTGGGAGCCTGCTGCTTCCTCTCCCACTCCCCCTGCTTGTGTTCCCTCTCTCGCTGGCTGTCCATCTCTGTCAAATAATAAAAAAAAATCTTTAAAATCTCAACTACTGTACTATTTCTCCCCTCCCCTTTGTGGCCCAGTGTCTTTTTTTTTTTTTTTTAAGATTTTATTTATTTATTTGATAGACGGCGAGAGAGGGACCACAGCAGGGGGAGCGCGAGAGGGAGAAGCGGGCTCCCCGCTGCGCAAGCAGCCCAACGCGGGCTCGATGCCAGGGCCCCAGGATCATGACGGAGCGGACGGCAGCTGCTTCCCTGCGCCACCCCGGCGCCCTGGCAGGCATCTATACCCTAACCAGCTGGGTGTGCCCCATTGAAACTGATCTCCTGCGTTCGGCCCTTCAAACCAATCCGCTTCCAGAGCCATGCGAGTCCCAACCACGTCGGCAGAGCACGCTTGGCATTTCAAAGCATGACCCCACTACAAAATCGCACGTACTCCTCAGAATTATCTGAAGTAAAAAGAAGGCAATGCTAGGTTCCCAATTCTCCTCATCTTCCACCTTCCTAACAGACTTTCCTGTTGGAATCTCTTCCTCCATCTTTCATCTCCACTCTCTTCCTTCTCCTGCTCCCCAGCCACAGGCATCCCCTCTGCACGCCTCAACCACACCCTTGTCCTGCCACCGGACTCCTCTAACTCGGTGAAGAGGAGCGGGTAGCAAGGTCGCTAGAGGACAGGAACCCAGGCTTTGACACTGGACAGACTGGGGGAAATGGCCTCGTCTTCTTTACCTTTGCAGCCCCAGGCAATGGGCCTGGGCCTGGTACCGCAAACAGTAGAATAGTGGTTGCCAGGGGGTGGAGGAAGGGGGGGGGGATGGGGAGTTACATGTTTAATGAGTGCAGAGATTCAGTTTGGGAAGACAAAAAAGTTCAGGAGATGGATGCAGCGAGAGTGTCACGACAATGTAACGTAGTTAATGCCACGGAACTGTATGTGCACTTAAAAATGGTTAAAATGGTAAATTTTAAGTATGTCTATTTCACGCACACACAAAATAATGAGAAACTTTCAAAGTCATTGTGGCGATCAGATCTAGTGTTTGTGTCACCAAAACGTGCTTCACCAATGACATAATACTGATATTTTCAGCTTAGGTTAATGTATCTAAATGTCCTAAATGACCCCAAATAAAGTTTTTCACTGTAATTTTTTTAAAAAAATGCGATCCATGGAGCCAGATCACTGGCATTAGAATACAGCTCTACCACATGTCAACTGTAAACGTAGGTAAGTCGCTTAAATTCTCTGAGCCGCAAATTACAGTTTTTTAAATTGTGCTAAAATACCCATAACATAAAATTTATCGCTTTAACCATTTTAAACTGTACAATTCAAGAGCATTAAGTACACTTACAACGTGATGTAACCATCACCACTGTCTCGTTCAGGAACTTTTTCATCGCCCCAGACAAAAACCCCATACCCATTAAGCAATCTCTCTATGGCCACCTCCCTCCAGCCCAGGGCAGCCACTAATCTGCTTTCTGTCTCTAGGGATTTACTTACTCTGCATAGTTCATGAAATTGGAATCATACAGTATGGGGCCTTTTGAGTCTGGCTTCTCTCAGTAGTAGTAAGTCTTCCAGGTTCATCTGGGTTGTGGCCTGTTTCAGTACTTCTTTCCGTTTTTGTTTTGTTTTTTTTAAGTAGGTGCCGCACCCAAATGTGGGGCTTGAACTCACGACCCTGAGATCAACAGTCGCAGGAAGGGGTGGGGGCAATGGGTGAAAGAGGTGATGGGGATTAAGGAGTGCACCTGTTGGGATGACCACTGGGTATTGTACGTAAGTGACGAATCACTGAGTTCTACACCAGAAACTAGTATTATGCTGTATGTTAACTAACTGGAATTTAATAAAATCTTGAAAAAAAAAAAAAAGAGTCACATGCTCCACAGACTGAGCCAGCCAGGCACCCCAGTATTTCATTCCTTTTTATGGCTGAATAATACCGCATTGTATAGATATATAAACACATTGTTTATACATTCATCTGCTGAAGGACATTTACATTGTTTCCGTCTTTGGCTACTGTGAAAAGTGCTGCTGTGAACATCCCTGTGCATTGTTTGAATATCTGTCTTCAGTTATTTGGGGTATATACTTAGGAGTGGAATTGCTGAGCTATAGAGTAATTCTATATTTAACTTATTGGGAAACTCTCAGATTCCATTTTAAACTGGGGATAATTTTAAAAAATGAAAATAAAAATAAGGTGGGGACAATGACAGAACTTACCTTGTAGCATTGTCGGAAAGATTGTTGGAGGTAATGCATGTAAAGCACTTAGAATAGTATCTGGCACATAGTAAACACTCCGTAATTGTTATTATTAGCTATGGATGGATGAGTGGGCGTGTGGTTGGATGGATGGATGGATGGATGGATGGATGGATGGATGAGGCTGAGTATAGGGCCTATTTTCACACTGCAAGCTACTGGGAATCACTCCTATTGAATTTATTCTTAAAAATATTTCATTAGGCAATTTCCACGTTACAATAGATTATATCCAGTAAATTTAGGGAAGAAAAGAATTCCCCTTTTCTGTCACTTTTCCCCAGCAACTTTTCTGAGAAGAAAGCTCCCTCCTCTAGATTTTCCATCCTCCCACTCAACCAACCTCCCAGGGTCAGACACTAGGTCCGTAGACCTAACTATTTCACTAATATTCCCTGAATGTTGTCGATTATTTCTAGATTCACTTGTCATAATTGGCAAAACACAATGTGGCTTTAAGATCTGTAGCTTTTAACAGCAAATATTAAAGCATTTTAAAAATAAGTTCAGGAGGTGCCTGGGGGACTCAGTCAGTTAGGCATCTGCCTTCGGCACAGGTCATGATCCCAGGGTCCTGCGAGGGAGCCCCGCATCGGGCTCCCTGCTCAGTGGGGAGTCTGCTTCTGCCTCTCCCGCTCCCCCTGCTTGTGCTCTCTCTCTGTCAGATAAATAAAATATTTTATAAATAAATAAATAAATAAATAAATAAATAAATAAAAATAAGTTCAGGGGCCCCTGGTGGCTCAGTAGGTTGAGCGCGCAACTCTTGGTTTCGGCTCAGGTCATGATCTCAGCATTGTGGGATCGAGCCCCATGTCAAGCTCTGCACTCAGTGCGGAAACTCCTTGTCCTTTTCCCTGCCCCCCACCCCCATACTTTTCCTCTCTCTAAAATAAATAAATAAATAAAATCTTTAAAAAATAATAAGTTCAAGGGCACCTGGTTAGCTCAGTCAGTAGAGCATGCAACTGTAAGTTTGAGCCCCATGTTGGCTGTAGAGATTACTTTTTAAAAAAATAAACTAAAATCTTTAAGTAAATAAATAAAAATAAGTTCCGTTAGGGATGATCAACATTGTATTAAGCTCTACTGTGAATTCAAATACCATATACAATCACTTTACGAGGAAAGAAAATTCTACATTGTTAATACAATTTTATAGCTAAAAAGGAGCTAAAAAATATACGAAGGATTGCATTTCCTCAAATCTTTCTCTTTTCTCTA
This sequence comes from Ursus arctos, assembly GCF_023065955.2. Taxonomy (NCBI): domain Eukaryota; kingdom Metazoa; phylum Chordata; class Mammalia; order Carnivora; family Ursidae; genus Ursus; species Ursus arctos. Next base: position 29,131,124 of record NW_026623008.1, read on the forward strand.
GATTTCAAGTTTTCTAGAAATTTTACGAAGTCAAGCCCAGCATTTTGGGTAGTTTAGAGAAACATATTTCCCACGCTGCAAAGGTATCTGACCCATTCGGCTTCTCCAGCGCTCACTGGGGGGTCTGCTTTCTTCCACGGCGTGCACAGCAAAGAGATCTGACGTGTAGTTCTAGCTACTTCAGGCTCTGGCAACAGACGAACATGTTGGTAGCAACCGTACCGTGTGGGTTTTACCTCTCTTCTCAGTGACGGTCACACTCTGACTTCGAGCCCTGTCTGTGGGCCCTGTTCCTTGGAGACGGGGGCCCCTCCTTGATTAAGCAATGCTCCAACATCTGCTGCTCGATGCTCACGGGTGTGCTCCCCGACTCTGGCATTCCCTGTCCCTCCCACTCCCGTTTCTCTTCTGCTCCCACACCTGAATTCCTGAGCCCAGTTCACCACCTTGGAAACATTCCTGATCAAACAATGAAAAAGATTATCCAAAAAAAAGAGAAAGAAAGAAAAGGATTATCCATACTCATGAGGCTGTGGGAAATGGTACAGTTTTGGAAGGCAATCGGGCAGTACCCAGAAAATGCAAAAAGCATATACCTTTCAACAGAATCACCCGACTCCTAGAAATCTATCCTGCAAATGTATTTGAGCAAGTGCACAAAGCTCTATTTCAAAGATGTTCGGTGCAGAACTGCTTATAGTAGTGACAGATTACAAAGAACAGGAACGTACTTCAATAGGGTGGTTGCGTTTTCTGACAGTTTTCATTCTTAGGTGCTTCTTCCTTATGCTGTGCTGAAATCTGCTCCTGGGTCCAAGGTTTTCCTCCTTGGGCTAATCTCAGGTTATACCATTATTTTGCCCTTGCATGGGTGTGGTCTAGGTACTCCATAGGCTCTACAGGTCAGAGGTGGGACAGAGTCTCTGGAAGCATACTTTAGATGACCAGAACTTTTGAAGGCCCATTTAAATAAAGCAAGAGTCTCAAAACATCTCAGCAATGATTACAACACATCATAGCCGAACAGAGATATAAAAGCATCGCAGCTGTCACATTATTCACTTGGTCACTCTCATCACGGTGTTATGTATGGAGTGGAATTATTTACTGCACTCACTGACTGTGCCTTCTTACTCACTAAGCAAAGATCATCCAAGTTTCTAGAGCTTTCTTTAATGTTGGCTTGATGTTATGCCTTACCTCCTACCTTCTATCTTTAGCAGGTGTCTGTCAACTCTTTGTTGAAAACAATCTCTCTGTCTCTCTGTCTCTGTCTCTGTCTCTGTCTCTCTCTCTCTCTCTCTCACACACACACACACACACACACACACACAGAAACACACACACACACAGACCAAAACTGGGTGACACTGCTGTAATAAATTCTCATCCTACTTATAGGGAACAATGAGGGTAGACTGATCAACAGAATTTTGGAGGAGTAGAAAAGACTCACGGCCTTCGAGTTAAAAATGAAAAAAAAAAAAAAATGAAGATGTTCCCCTGTGCACCAAAAGCCAAAGACCCTCCCTTTTTTTTTTTAAGTAGGCTCCACACCCAGCATGGGGCTCAAATGCACAACCCTGAGATCAAGAGTCACATGCTCTACCAACTGAGCCGGCCAGGCGCCCCAGAAAGTATTCTTAAGAGGAAAAGTGGAAAGAACTTCCCTACATCCTGATTTTATCTGGGATAAGCACTGCTCATAGTATGAATCATGAAGCCATTGTTTCGGCCCAGGAGTAGAAAGGGCAGGGCCTTGCTCATTTACCCAAAACACTCTTCTGCTTAAAAAAAAAAAGAAAAGAAAAGAAAAAAGAAATGAAGAAAAAGAGATTTCCATTAGGAGAGTTACACCGGAGATCCTTGACAATGGCAAGGGATTTTTCCAAAGACCTTTTAGGAGCCTTAATATACCACATAGTGTCTCCCAAAATTATGTTACAAATTACAGCCAGAAAATTTTAAGTGATTGCATTTCAGACCCTAAATGATTCCATAAATGCAGGTGTAAGGTTATTTATAAAGTCTGTCATGTGAGGAGTATTAATTAACCATGTTTAACATTTTGCACCCAAGGTCCCAAAGAAGAAAAGAAAACAGAACCTCAGTGAGTTAATTGTGCCCCTTCATCTTTAAGTAAAGCTTAACCTCTCTCTCGAAGACCAGTTTCTGCACTTTAATGAGCTGAAGCACTCATGAAAACAACTTCCCAAAGCACTTTTCCTTGTATCTGTGTGACACACAGATAGATCGCTTGGTGTCAAAGATCCTAGGCACCGCTGAACTTGACGTTCCATGCCAAGTTTATCCAAAACTTCTGTTTGTGGTCACACACACACAAAAATTTTTTTAAAAGTCACTTTCTCAAGCTTCTTCACTTTCTTCTCATTTCTATTTCTGGCACTATCAAGTGATTTATTTTTACGAGTCTTTTCTACTCCTCAAACAAGAAACAAAGATTTTAGTCACTGCATGCAGATTACCTAGAAGCCGGAACTTGTGGAGAAGAGAAATCACGGGAGACGTCAAAGTGGCAGGGCAGGCCTGCTCACTCCCTGGTCAATGACGGCTCCAGCGAAGTCCTTCGGTTCACATCCATCTATAACGGGCCTCTGGGAGCAGCTAATGACATGCAAAACTGTAAGCGTTGAAGCTGCCAATGTCAAGGGCTCCCAGAGTCTTCTCTTGATTAACACTTATATAATGGCCATTTGTCAGGGTTCTGGGGGAATTCTTCATCTCATGAATCCTGGCAGGCAGCAAGGACCACTTCCCGGTACGGAAGGTAAAAATCCCCAGTCCTCTCGGTTCCAGGTCCCTAGGCAGCTAAGGTTCCGGTCGTGACTTGGGCGTCACCGATCAGCCACACTTGCTTAGGATTTTTGAGGCTGGAGCTTGAAGACTGGCCACGTTCTTCACAGCGGTGCACTGCAAGCAGCACGTCCAGTGTCCATGCCGCTCAGGTCAGAGTGGCATCCGGCACCCAAGGCCCACCGAATCTTCCATGCAGGCTGCCGCAATGAGCACACAGTGCAGCCCCAGCAACGGGGCCATCTTCACCGACCTGGCCTGCGATGTGATTTCGGCGTAGTTCTAGACGCCTGGTTTCCTTTTGTCTCAGCGTATTTTCCAAACCTTGTTTCTGCAGCCTTCCAGTGATTTTGTAACCTCCCTGGGATACTGTGATATACTAAGATATTTTTGCTCTTCCTCCCCAGTTCCTGGCACAGAGCTCCTAAAACCCTTGGAATTTCCAGAGTGACAAGGGTGGGAGGGGCATCTTCTGTTATTTATAATAAGCCCTTTTTAACCAGACCTGAGCTTCAGCTCAGGAAGTGACTTGGAGGATGGGGGCTGGTTGCCCAAGGAAATAACGATGGGATTAGAGGGTTGGAACTTTCAGCCCCACCTCTGGGAAGGGAAGAAGGGCTAGAGATTGAGGTGTATCAGCAATGGTCAATCACCAATCCCGCCTATGTTATGGAACTTCCATGAAAACTCTACACAGAAGATTCAGAGAGCTTCCAGCTTGGTAAACACAGAGAGGCGCTGGGAGAATGAAACACTCAGAGAGGGCGTGGAAGCTCTGTATCCTTTCCCATCCACGCTGCCCCATGCATCGCTCCCATTTGGCTGTTCTTGAGTTGTATACTTTATATAAAAAACCAGTAATAATAAGTACAGCCCTCTCGTAAGTTCTGAGAGCTGTTCTAGCAAATTACTAAGCCCAAGAAGGGGGTCACAGAAACCCCAACTTATAGCCAGTTGATCAGAAGCCCGGACTCGCAACTGGCATCTGGGGTGGGGAGCAGTCACAGGGTACTGAGCCCTTAACCAGTGGGGTAGTTAGTGTCAGAATTGCTTGGTGTGAAAAACCCACATATTTGGTGTCAGAAGTGTGAGCAGGAGTTGAGAAATAGTTTTTCTTTCCTTACCCAATGTGCGTTCAATCAAATTCATTTACTGGAGTAATTAGCCAGAATCAGTTTCTGTGCCTTGTAGCCAAAAACCTAAGTAATAACACCTCAGTACGCAAGAAACTCTTCTCAACTCTACCTGGGGTCTTCTTTTTGCAAGTTAAACTCAATTCTTGCTCTGCAGCAGGGAGACACAGTGTAAGGAGAGCGCAGAACCAGGAGACCTGCTTTCTGGTCTAGACCTCTGCCACTTCCTGGCTGTGTGAGCTGAAGCCAGTCCCTTCCATGCGCTGAGCCATGACTCTCTCACCTGCACAGTGAAATGAAGAGTCTGCACCAGACCAGTCGTTCCCCAAACTAGTTCTGCCTTAGAATCCCCTCAAGAGTTTCTTTTTCAACATTTGTTTTTATACAGCCTCCTGGGCCCCACTCCTGAAAAAACTAATTTAATCGATTCAGCAGATCTCTGACAAGCGACACGGAGGCAGGAACACTTTTGAGAACCACAAACTAAGGCCTCCAGGGTCCACTCCTCTCACAAACTCTGTGATCTTCCAGAGGAAAGCAGAGACAGTTTTATTGCCGTATTTCTTGTGCCCAGAAAGTTCCTGGCACACAGGAGGTGTTCGGAAAATACTAGCATCTGTGTAAAGGGTAAACAAACTCTGCAACTTTTCTGTAAATCTAAAATTACTCCAAAATATAAAAAGTTTATTTAAAAGAATACTGGAAGGAAGGGAAAGGGAATTCTATCCAGACAACATTAACCAAGAGTCTTATATCACTTTGTGTTGAAAAGTGCCTTCCACCACCCCAATCCCCCCCACCCCATTATCATTCTGCCATCACTGCGCCATCAGAGGAGACCGGCAAAGCCACTATTCTGTCATGGCTACAAAAAGGTTTGTCACCTGTCTTTGTGCTAGACACTGTGAAGACTCAAGTTCTGCTCCCAGCACACCCCTTAATTTTACTGTGCCTCAGTTTCCTTGGCTATAAAATAGACCCCCTTCCTCCCCTCCGTATCGTACAGAATTATTGTAAGAAGCAAATGAAAGAATAAGAGTGGCCGTAATAGTGAGCACTTACTAGGGGCGCCTGGGTGGCTCAGTCAGTTAAGCGGCTGCTTTTGGCTCAGGTCATAATCCCCGGGTCCTGGGATGGAGCCCCAGGTCAGGCTCCCTGCTCAGGGGGAGTCTGCTTCTCCCTCTGCCCCTCCTCTTGCTCCTTCTCCCTTTCTCTCGTGCTCTCTCTCTCAAACAAATAAATAAATCTTTAAAAAACAAAAACAGTGAGCACCAACTACATGCCAGATTCTATGCTAAGCACTTGACGAGCATTCTCTTCATTAATTTTCACAACAACCTTATAAAACAGGATAATAACAAAAAATGAAAATAAAAAAATAAAATAAGATAGTAATATCCCCACTGTATAGGTAAGGAAACTCGGGCTTCCGAAGGAACTTGATCCGGGTAGCACAGCTGGTGAGGGAAGAGCTGGGAGAGGAGCCCAAGGTGTCTGAGTCCACAGACCTTGCGTGTTCCTCTGCCCTGAGATTTCTATGCACCAGGGGTTAAAGAGGTATACATCTGTATTTTGATTATTTTCATCCCATTCTTCCCTCTACCCTAATCCCCCTCTTCTTCCTCCTGCTCCCCAAACAGACCCAGACCAGAGCCCGGGAGTTTCCAAATGGGGGCCGTGGAAGTGGCAGGTCATCGGCCCAGAGTCTGGGGTCGGGAATCCCCAGCATTCCCACTGAAGCCGCAGGGAGTCGAGATGGACACGGGCACCCAGGAAAGGAAAAGCATTTGCCTCTCTGAGAACCCAAATGTCTACGTCAGGCTCACCTTCCCTTCTTCACCTCACCCAGGAGAGCACAGGCGAGGCCACCCACCTCAGGCCAACTCCTCTTTGGCAGAAGAGACTTTTGATCATCAGTTTGTGCTGCTTTCCTAGTTGCATTCACATGAGTAGGTTGTAAATATCTGAATTGTTTCTTTAAACAGCTGGCCCCACCCATTCATTGGTACCAGGCGGGCCCCTGCCAAGGCTGAGTCCAGCCTTGATGTGGCCTGGGAGCCCAGGAGGCTGGGCGGCAGGCTGTGCTGGGTGTACCCGATTTTTGCCCAGCCGGGCCTGGTGGGGAGGTTTTTGGTGGTGTTGCTAGGCAACCTGGGTAATTGGAGAGGCCATGGATTGGGCTTCTGGGCCACAGAGATTAACAGCCTCCTTCATCACACTGCAAGCCATCATTATCCCCTGTTCCAGAGGCCTGCAGCAATCTCTGTGGTTATAGCCTGAAAGAGTGCTTTTTTAGCTACAGAAATTAAGAACCAGCTTTTCAATATTACGGGTTTGTGGCTGTGGTTGTTTTCTTTTTGCTGCATCTCTGCGGATACACTTGGAACAAATAAGCGAACGATGAAAAAATAAATGTCTCCACAAACCCCCTTCTCCAAAAGTTTTTCTTACTTCTAACGCAAAGCAAACTTGCACTCCCCGCGAAGGCAGCTAAGGTAGAGACACGTCCTCCCGAGGTCCGTGCGTGCCCACGCCACGTTCAAAGCTGCTGCCTTGGGATCCCGCACAACTGGGGCTGTGGTTCGGGGTGGGGAAGCCAGGGCCTTGCTCCTGAGCAAAGCCTTTCAGCAGAATAATTTCTGTCTCTCCCACTCAACAACAATCACAACACCCCCCTTCCCAGTCTCCAGCCACTTTCACTTATACTATTTCAATGCCTCCTCCCGGCTGCCCTGTAACGATGACGTCACCCCTACTTGCATTTTACGGATGAACAATTAAACAAGAGGCACCCGTGATCATATACCTGGCTAGTCACACCAAAGCTGAGACACAAACCCATTTTTCTGAAGCTAGATGGGCTCTCCACGATCCACACTGATTCCCCCCGACATAGAACTTCGTACCTGATTACAACATGTGTAATAGTAATAACAATACTCACCGGTGTAGAGACACAAGCACTTCATCCTGTATCTCATATCATCCTCCACACAGCATCCTTGCTGATTGTGGTCAGGCTTTCAAAGCTGCCTCGTGTACACTAAGGAACACAGTCTGGAAGAAGTCCCAGAGCTGGACACCCTGCTTAAGTAGGTTAACAGTCTACCAGCGTACAGGGCTGAAGGGAAACACTGACCCTGCGCCATCGCCGCCTTCATTCGAGGAGTTGACTCAGCTGGGCAGCATTACGATACTACTGTCAGTCCCCTGAGTAAGGAGGCAGAAACACTGCTTTCATTAGATATTTGTAGTTATTCTTCCAAAGGGCTTTCGCTGCCTCATCTACAATGTTTCTTGAATAGTGGTCCGTCGATAGTGACCAACTGTGTGAGTTTGCAGAGGACTAGGGATTTCCTGGGATGTGGGACTTGGGGTTTTAAAATCAGGACAGTCCTGGGCAAACCGAGGGGAGTCACCTCTCCTAGACCACCTACATTAGAATCATCTGGGGAGGCCAGGGGACGATGCCTGGTTTGCATAGGATTACTATGGCAGTGGTTCCTAACCTTGGCTACACATCCGAATTCCCTGAGAAGATTGTAAAAAAAATACTAACTCTGGGCTCATGCACCAATGGGATCAGAGCCCCTGGAGCAAGGGCCTGAAGACTGGTGTATTTTAATGTACAGCCCAGACTAAAAACCCCTACCCTAGAGATTTGGATTCAGAGGGTCTGGGCTGGGGTCTTACCCAGGAATCTGCATATGCCTTTTTGACAGCTCCGCAGGGAATTCTTATGTATACTGTGGTTTGATAAGCAATGATTCTTATGTGATGTGTGCATTCATTGGACAGGCATTCCCTGAATGTCTTCTGTATGTTGGGCTCTGGAATCATAAGGAAAAAACAAACAAAAAAAACTACTTTCTATTCCTAGGTCCTCCCTATCCAGGGAGGAATAAAGAGCTATAAATTGTCCCAACGCAGTATGCTGTGGTTTAGCTTTATACGTGACTCAGCCCCATCAGGGTGATTATGGTTAATCAGTTCCCAGAAGCCTAGTGTGATAGATTAAAGATGGAGTATATTATTTGCCATTCCTCCCACTAAGAGGTGGGGTTCGTTTCTCCTGCCCTTGAATCTGGGCTAGCCCTGTGACTGGCTTTGACCAGTAATAGGTGGCAGAAGTCGTACAATCCAAGGCCAGGCCTTAAGAGATCGGCAGCCCCACTGTCGTTCTTCTTGGAAGCCTAAGACCATAAAGAAGGTTGACTCCTGGGGTGCCCGGCTGGCTTAGTCAGTAGAGCATGCAACTCTGGATCTCGGGGTGGTGAGTTCAAGCCCCACATTGGGCATAGAGCTTACTTTGAAAAAATATAAATAAATAATAATTTAAAAAGAAGGTTGGATGGCACATGATGTAATGAGTACTGGGTATTATGTTATATAAGACTGATGAATCACTGACCTCCACCTCTGAAACTTATAATGCATTATATATAAATTAATTGAATTTAAATTAAAGAATAAAGTTCTTGTGAAAATAAAAAAAAGTGAAAAGAAAAATCATGGAAATAAATAAATAAATAAATAAATAGATAGATAGATAAATAAATAAATTAATTAAAAAAGAACGTTGATTACCCTGCATGCTCTGATGAAGCCCGATCTATTCGTATGGAGAGAGAGGCCATGCAGAAGAGCCCCGGGGTGCCAGACCCAAGCGTAAGTGAAGCCTTTTTTTTTTTTTTTTAGATTTATTTATTTGATGATAAGGCAAGAAACAACAAATATTGGAGAGGATGTGGAGAAAGGGAAACCCTTTACACTGTTGGTAGGAATTCAAGTTGGTACAGCCACTCTGGAAAACAGTGTGGAGGACCCTCAAAAAGTTAAAAATAGAGCTACCCTATGACCCAGCAATTGCACTACTGGGTATTTACCCCAAAGATACAGACGTAGTGAAGAGAAGGGCCATATGCACCCCAATATTCATAGCAGCATTGTCCACAATAGCTAAACTCTGGAAGGAGCCGAGATGCCCTTCAACAGATGACTGGATTAAGAAGATGTGGTCCATATATACAATGGAATATTACTCAGCTATCAGAAAGAACGATTACCCAACATTTGCAGCAACATGGACAGGACTGGAGGAGATTATGCTAAGTGAAATTGGTCAAGCAGAGAAAGACAATTATCATATGGTTTCACTCATTTGTAGAACATAAGGAATAGCAGGGAGATCAGTAGGGGAAGGAAGGGAAGAATGAAGGAGGGGTAAACAGAAGGGGAATGAACCATGAGAGACTATGGACTCTGGGAAACAAACTGAGCGTTTCAGAGGGGAGGGGAGTGGGGGATTGGGTTAGGCCGGTGATGGGTAGTAAGGAGGGCACTATTGCGTGGAGCACTGGGTGTTACACGCAAACAATGAATCATGGAACACTACATCAAAAACTAATGATGAACTATATGGTGAATAATATAGCATAATAAAAAATTTTTTTAAAAAAGGTTTATTTATTCGAGAGAGAGAATGCATCCAAGTGCAAGTAGGGGGAAGGGCAGGGGGAGAGGGAGAGAATTTCCAAGCAGACTCCCCGCTGAGCAGAGCCCACGGGGCGGGGGGGGGGGGGGGGGGGGCTCGCTCTCACAACCCTGACTGAGATCATGACCTGAGCCGAAACCAAAGGTCTGATGCTCAACCAACCGAGCCACCCGGGCGCCCCTGAGTCAAGCCTTCCTAGACCTCAGAGCCCAGCTCGTCCACCAACTGAAGACAGCCAGCTTGGTGACCCCAGCCGACTCCACACAGAGCAGAAGAACTACTCAGCAGGACTCTGCCCAAATTCCAGACCCACAGAAGCATGGCAAGATAAAATGATTGCTGTTTGAAGCTGCCACACTTTAGAGTGATTTGTTAATACAGCACTAGCTACCAACATATCTCATCAGAAGTAGAAGGCAGAATGGCATCCCATACCATTCTGCCTTCCCGTTGCCATTGCTCATCTTGGTAGCCCTCCACGGAGTAGACCGCTGGTGCCTACCTGAAAAGTTCTCCATCTCGGACTCTATTCCTGCCCCCCTCCAAAACCAACACACACAACCATAAATCAGAGGAGAGCAACTCTCTGCTTAAAGCCTCTCAACGGTTGCTCACTGTCATCGAGATAAACACAGGATCCTTACCAGGGCTGGTGAGGTCCTGCATGACCTAGCTCCTGCCTTCTTTGTGGAATTTTACCGCTCTCCCCCCACCATCTCTGTTCTGTCTTTTCTATACAAATATACGTAGCTTTTTATTGAAGTTGAGTTGACGTACAATATGATATTAGTCTCAGGTGTATAATAGAATGATTTGACAATTACATACGTTACAAAAGGCCCACCACAACAGGTGTCGTTACCGACTATCACCGTACGTTATCACAGTCGTACTGACTATATTCCCTCTGCTGGACTTCTCATCCCATGACTTACTTATTTTATAAGTGGAAGTCTGGCTCCTTAATCCCCTTCACTTTTTTCGCCTATTCCCTCACCCCCCTCTCCTCTGGCAACCATCAGTTTCTTCTCTGTATTTACGAGTCTGTTTCTGTTTGCTTGTTATCCATTTGCTTTGCTGTTTAGATTCCACATATAAGAGAAATCATATGGTCATTGCCTTTCTGTCTGACTGACTTCACTTAGCCTAACACACTCTAGGTCCATCCACGTTGTTACAAATGGCAAGGTTGCGTTCATTTTTATGGCGGAGTAGAATCCCATTATATATATGCCACATCTTCTTTACCCACTCAGGTTGCTTCCGTATCATGGCTATTGTAAATAATGCTACAATTAACATATGGGTGCATACATCCGTTTGAATTAGTGTTTTTTTTTTCTTCAAGAAAATACCCAGAATTAGAATTACTGGATCATATGCTATTTCCATTTTTAATTTTTTAAGGAACCTCCATATTGTTTTCCACAAGTTCTTCTTCCCATCCCAAGAACACCCCAAGCTCTCTCCTGCCTCAGGGTCTTTGCACTTGCTGTTCGGTTGACCTAAACCTCTCTCCTCCATCCCTGCCATGCACTCTAACATATATACACAAGGCTACCTCCCTCATGACAAAGAGCACCTCCCTAGGAAGTCTTCCCTAACCCACCCCTCTGCCCACCCCATATATTCTAGCAGATTCCCCTGCTTATTTGCTCCCAGCACTTGTTACTATCTAAAAATATCCGATGTGTTTATTCGCTATCTTTTCTACTAGAACATAAATTCCAGAAAAAGTAGAACGTGTGTAGTTTTTACTCCATTCGTAGGTGCCCAGTAAATGTTTGCTGAATAAACCGTCAAGAAATGAAGAACGCAGGAAGTACGGAGTAATAGAAATCACAGCAGCAGAAATGCCTGATCCTGCTTCACTTCTGCCTCTGCTTACCTGTGGACCCCTTCGGCTCTCCTGACCAGGAGCCTCGTCCCCAGCACGACACGCACGGCCAGGATGTGTACGGGAGCCGTATGCCAGAAGTCCCCACACTGCTTTGCTCACGAATCCCCATTCGATTTTGAAAAAGCTATGACCCTCGCACACATTTTACGATAATAACTAAAATTATTTTTCACAAGTTAAAATAGGTTCCGAGACACAATTTTCTGGTATAGTCATATTAGAAACATGCTTTCGATATGTTTTCATCTAAACCTTGGAGTTACAGATTTAGTTTGTTCAGTTTCTGGAAAATGTCTGCCATGTAATCCAATTGTCAAAGCCAGTGCTCACTGTCAAACCGATTAGCCATACCAGAAAAATTTTGTCTGTAAGAAAACCCACTTTCGTTTTTAAAAATGTCTATAAATGAGTTTATCTGTATCCCCATGACAACCAATTCAGGTCCCAATTAATCCTATAATACACAGATGAAGAGCTAAGGCACTTCAATTTAAAAAGTAGAGTAGCGTAATGGTTAAGAGCACAAATTCTAGAGGGGAGGTTCTGGAGTTCAAGTCCGGATTCTGCCACTCGATAGCTCTGTGACCTTGGGCAACCTCTTAAACCTCTGGCTGCTGGGACACCTGGCTGGCTCAGTCGGTAGAGCGTGTGGCCCTCGATCTCAGGCTCATGAGTTGAAGCCCATTGGGTGTGGAGCTCACTTAAAAAATAATAATAAAATAAAATGAAAAGTAAATTCTACGAGTCTGCAGTGAGGTACCACCCCTTCCGTTTATCTGATCTAATCTCGCAGGAACCAAGCATTCTCCAGTTGTCCTTCTGGTTTTTCTAGCCCTGAGCAAGGCACCACAGAAAGATTCAGGACAAATCTAGGAAAGCTAGAGAAGGGAAATACTGAACGCAGAGTTAGGGGCTCCTGGCTGGCTCAGCAGGGGAGCATGCAACTCTCCACCTCAGCTCTTAAATTCAAGCTGCAAGTTGGGCCTGAAGGAATGAGGGGAAGGAAGGAAGGAAGGAAGGAAGGAAGGAAGGAAGGAAGGGAGGGAGGAGGGAAGGAAGGGAGGGAGGAGGGAAGGAAGGAGAGAAAGAAAGAAAGAAAGAAAGAAAGAAAGAAAGAAAGAAAGAAAAAGGAAGAAAGGAAGAAAGAGACGGGGAAGAGTTCATAAGGAGAACTTAAAAGAATCCAGTCAGGGGCGCCTGGGTGGCTCAACTGGTTAAGTGTGGGACTCTTGATTTCAGCTCAGGTCTTGATCTCAGAGTCATGCGTTCAAGTCCCACATTGGGTTCCATGCTGGCTGTGGAGCCTACTTAAAAATAGTAATAATAAAACAAAAATAATAGTAATAAAACAAAAATAATAGTAATAAAACAAAAATAATAATAATAAAACAAAATCTAAAAGAAAAAAAGAAAAAAGAAAAAAAATCCAGTCAAGCAGATTGCTTTCAGGAAAGAACACCTGTGGAATCTGAGGGTCTGGAAACGGATTCTCTGAAAGCTATCCACATCCATAAACCCCCAGTTCCATACTCAACACAAACTCCCAGGGCACATTCGGAGCCCAACATAATTCCTGGTGCCCCCCCTGCAACTCCATCTCTCTCCTTCACATAACAAAGCCCGAATCAGTGAGCAGCACACCCCAGAATTTGCTCCAGGTTATACAAATGTAAATCATTTGTAAATTTCAGGTGCTTCTTTTTTTTTTTTTTAAAGATTTTATTTATTTATTTTGACAGAGAGAGACAGCCAGCGAGAGAGGGAACACAAGCAGGGGGAGTGGGAGAGGAAGAAGCAGGCTCCCAGCGGAGGAGCCCGATGTGGGGCTTGATCCCAGCACTCTGGGATCACGCCCTGAGCCGAAGGCAGATGCTTAACGACTGAACCACCCAGGCGCCCCCAGAGGAAAAAGCAGGCTCCTAGCGGAGAAGCCCGATGTGGGGCTCGATCCCAGAACGCCAGGATCACGCCCTGAGCCGAAGGCAGAAGCTTAACGACTGCACCACCCAGGCGCCCCTCAGGTGCTTCTATTAGAAAGAATAAATTAGCGGTAACCAGCACACAGCTGATGACCAAGCACAGTAGATCAGGACACAAGGCAAGTTCGGAGGCACTTCACGAACCATTATGAAGTCCTAAAAAGGAAGTCCTAACCCGGGTCCTAAGGAGGAAGGCTCATTTCCTCAGAAAGGAACCCTGTCAGGCCTAGAGATCTTGGTGCCATTTCCCTGACCCCCATGCATCAGCCATACTTCTGAAATACAAGTCAGATGGTGTCCTCCTTTCGCTAAATCCCTTCAGTGGTTACCCAATACCCTTGGTGTAAAATCTAGTTTCCTTAACAGGCTCATGGCCTGAACCCTGCCCATTTATCCTTCCTTCTTCCGTAGACACTCTACATGTCAGCCATACTGAGCCCCTAGCAATTCCAGCTCCCACCCTCCACTAGGCCTTTTCATGGGCATCTCTCTCTGCTAGAATATCTTCCTTCCCCAATATGTTCTCCCGGTGAAATTTTTTTTTTTAAGATTTTATTTTTTTATTTGAAAGAGAGAGAGAGACATGGGGCGGGGGAGGGGGAAAGGGAAAGAGAGAGAATCTCCAGCAGACTCCATGCTGAGCATGGAGCCCAACACAGGGCTCAATTCCACAACCCTCAGATTATGACCTGAGCAGAAACCAAGAGTTGGACACTTAACCTGACCGAGCCACCCAGTTGCCCCTCTCCTGGTGAACTTCTAACACCCCCTTCAAGACTCTGTCCTAAACACCTGCTCTGCAAAGCCTTATAAGCACTACCATGAGCCTGCCATTGGCTAGGCCCTGGATACAGTAGAGAACAACGCAGACATGGTGAAATTAAATGCCCCTCACAGTCCCCTCTGCAGCCTCTGCTCCTGTCTAGGGTACCATGTCTTCTTTGTATTATCACCATCTCCTCCACGAGGCCGTGCGGGTCTTGAGGATAGCACTTCTGTTTCATTCCTCTATGAACCCCTATGAGGGAGCCCACAGAATACATCAAAAAATGTTTGTCGGACCCATTTACTCCCACAGGATTCATTGAACAGTCCTGTATTAGGGACATACAAGGTGCTGTGAACACACGGACATGGTCCCTGCCCTCCTGGGACCAACAGGGCACTTGACTGAACGAATGATGAATGAGTGAAGGAATTAATGCATCAGAAAGGAGTGTGCTTCTCCCATGCGGATGAAGCCACCCAGAGCAGGAGATGGACAGGAAGTGAGAAGCTGGTGTCTAGGAAGTTGGGAGAAATTTGGGAGAATGATGATGTCCTTTGTTCTTTCTGATACCAGGAACTGGAAAGATAGCCAGGAGTTGAACAAAGAGCATGGAGTCTAGAGTCTGACCTAGCCTTGAACCATGGATCCACTGCTTACTAGCCGTGTGACTGTAGGCAATCCCTTAGCCTTAGCCTGTTTGTATCTCCATTTCCTCATCTGTAAAATGGGGATAACAATATCATAACAGGGTTATGATTCAGTGAGATAACGCATTTACAAGCCCTTAGCCTGAGGCCGGGCAGAGCTGGTTTTAGGAATTGGTACTTCCCATCACTTGCTCAGTGTCAGTGCAAATTCAGAAACACCGCAAGAGAACCCGCTGGTAACTTCATCTCCCTCCACTGGGGTCCCGGCCCGGGTCCTGTGTTCTTACCTCAGACCCACGGGAGGCCCCTTCCCCATCCAATCCACCCCCAGCCCTTCTGAGTCTCCCTCTCCCTTCTCCACCTCTCCCTTCACTACCCATTCTGGGTTTGCACGTTTGTCTCAGTGCTTTCAAGACCAGGGGTTTTCTTTTAGATCTTTACAAGCCTGTAGAGAGGGGAAGGTGGTGGTAGGAGGGGTGTGGCAGGAAGGGAGGGGGAGACGCCAAATTAGAAGGGAAGAGCACTGGTGTTTACTGAAGCCCCACTGTGTGCCACTGCGGG
Source organism: Ursus arctos (assembly GCF_023065955.2). NCBI lineage: Eukaryota > Metazoa > Chordata > Mammalia > Carnivora > Ursidae > Ursus > Ursus arctos. The sequence goes on from NW_026623008.1 coordinate 29,146,421, forward strand.
GGGGGGGGGGGGGTGGGGCGGCTTGGTGCCTGACGCGCATTGTCCCATGTCATCTTCATAACAATACCACTTTACAGACCAGGAAACCGGGCTCAGGAAGTGAACAGGAGAGATGGGACAGGAATCCAAGTGTCTGGACAACTCCAAAATAATCTTACGCTATGCCACACGGCCCACCAGCTTACAATTATTAAATGTGTGTGAAATAAAGGTCAGTTTTCCTCTTCCCTGGAAGAGCAGAGATGGTGCGTCCCCTCCCCCAGAATACAGGTTGATGCTCAAACAGTGAGGAATAAACAAGTGAATAATAACAAATGAATGAGTGAAATCCCTCAAATACCGGCACCAGGAAGGAGGAAACAACCCTGGGGGAGGCGCCTAGCAGGCAGAAGCGGAGAGAACGTCTTCCCTGGCGGTGGTCTCCAGTGCGGGGCAGGGGAGAGGTCAGCCGACCCAGGAGGGCTAGGAACTGGCTCAGCTGGAGAGGGGGGGAAGAGTTGGGGGACAAAGGTGGGGAGGGGCTTTGGTTATTGTTGAAAATGGGATGAAGGGAGAGAAGACTGACCAGGGCTGGGAAGGAGAATGGCATTACCTGGTCCCCCCACCATGTCCTGGGGGAGAAGCCAGAGACAGCTTCCCCCCCTCCACTCCTGACTCAACATGCTACTTTTTTTTTTTACATTATTTATTTATTTATTTGTTTGTTTGTTTGTTTGTTTATTTAATCTCTACACCCACCCTGGGGCTCGAACTCAGGAGTCCCATGCTCCTTGGACTGAGCCAGCCAGACGCCCCTCAACATGCTACTTTTAAAATGAAAGTTGCAGGATCCCAAGCGGCCATCCTGAAGGCTAGTCCGGAAGGGAGGTTGCCAAGAGTGTCCCAAGGCCGACTCCTTGCCGCTCCCGCCCGGGGACTCGGGCTGTTCTACCCCGGGGCGCTTCCTGCCCCGCCCCCTTCTCCCCCAGGAGGGCCTCCCTCCGCGGGTCCGCGCTCCCGCCGCTTACCTCGGGACGTGGTCCCAGCCAGGACAGGCTGCCCACCGCGTTCCAGGCTGCCCGGGCCGAGGGGCTGCCTCTGCTGCCCTGAAGTTCCCGCCCTGCCAGCAGCTCCTCGGTCCCTCCCCAAACTAAAATCGTCCCAACAGGTTCCCAGCTGCCCGGCCCTGGGGGAGGGAGCCTGATGAAATCCCCTCCCCGCCTTGACACCCGGCCTGGGCCGGGCCACGCAGCTCTGCAGTCTCACTCCTGGGCTGGCCCTGAATGAATGAGTCCTCCCCTCCGACAGCCTGGGTCTGAGCCAGGGAGCCGGTAACAGTCTCTGATCTTTCTCCGTGGCCCTGGCACCGAACTCCATTCCTCCTCCAAGTCTTACCTTCCTGCCTAGGTCTGAGTCTTCTTCCTTCCCCGCTCAGCCCCCTGGGGAAAGACCTCGGCAGGGTGGTCTCTGTCACTCTGCCTTTGGTGGTGCTGTGGTGGGAAGCCGGATCTGGCGCTGGACACCAGAGGGGGGTGACTTGGTGACCCTCGGCAGAGATATAGTCACAAGCCCCCTGGATTCTGTCCACCAGACTGGTTCTACCTTGGCCCTGGTGAAATAGGTTTGCCAGTTTCTGATTATTCATTCAATGCATTTTGAGACTAATTCCCATTGCACTAGGCCCTGGAGAGTGCTGAGATGCCCTTAAGTATTTTTTGTAAATTAATAAATTCTCATTTAGGATGTGTACATCAGCTGCTTGTGAACCTCGTTAATGTGAATCAGTACCTACAAAATCTCAGTTCTGAGATTTTTTTTTTTTTTTTTTTTTTAGATTTTATTTATTTATTTGAGAGAGCAAGAAAGCTCGTGAGTCTGCGCAGGGGGAAGGGGTAGGGGCAGAGGGAGAAGCAGACTCCCTGCTGAGCAGAGAGCCCAACTCGGGACTCTATCCCAGGACCCCAGAATCATGACCTGAGCAAAGGCAGATGCTTAACCAACTGAGCCACCCAGGCTCCCATGAGATTTCTTTTTTTTTTTTTTTAAGATTTTATTTTAAAGTAATCTCTGCACCTGATATGGGGTTCAAACGCACAACCTTGACATCAAGGGTCGTATGTTCTACCGACTGAGCCAGCCAGGTGCCCCTTGGTTCTGAGATATTAAGCTCATGTTTCTAGCTTGCAAAATTCAGAGCCTGCCCCTGAACTTGGTGAATTCACCAAGATCATGTCCCTGTGGGACCATCAAATCAGTCTTTTTTTTTTTTTTTTAAGATTTTATTTATTTATTTGAGGGCACCTGGGTGGCTCAGTCAGTTAGGAATTTGCCTTCAGCTCAGGTCATGATCCCAGGGTTCTGGGATCGAGCCCCACATTGGGTTCCCTGCTCAGCGGGAAGCCTGCTTCTCCCTCTCCCACTCCCCCTGCTTGTGTTCTCTCTCTCACTGCCTCTCTCTCTGCCAAATAAATAAATAAGATCTTAAAAAAAAAAAGATTTTATATTTATTTCAGGGCTCCTGGGTGGCTCAATCAGTTAAGCATTTGCCTTCGGCTCAGGTCATGATCTCAGGGTCGTGGGATCGAGTCCCACATCATGTTATCTGCTCAGCGGGTAGTCTGCTTCTCCCTCTCCTTCTTCTCTGCTCTCCCTCTCTCTAAAAAAAAAAAAAAAAAAAAAAAAAATATTTTATTTATTTATTTGAGAGAGAGAGAGAGAGAGAGAATGAGTGTGGGGAGAGGGACAAGCAGACCTCCTGCTGAGCAGGGAGCCCAACATGGGCTCCACCCCAGAACCCTGAGATCATGACCTGAGCTGAAATCAGATGCTTAACCAACTGAGCCACCCAGGCACGCCCCGCCCCGCATCAAATCAGTCTTTGCAATGTTACCCCACCTAGCACTATCCCTTCCCACCCAACCACCATCATGAAGCCTAGGGGGCCTTTTCCTGTTTGGGTGGTCCATTTGAAATTTCTACAAATGTTTGTGTGGCTTTTTTTTCTCCAGCCCCTCTTAGCTGCTCAGGCAAAGAAGGTAGCAGGATAGATTCAGATTTGAGTGCCACAGAAAGACAAGAGCCAAGCATCCTGCCAGCTCAGCGCAGCACCATTTCTCTGAGCACTGCTCCTACCCACACCATCCCTTGGGACTTTGGCTGCCACATATATTCTGTGCCAACACTGGTCACGATGATTGGACCAGAGAAGGACATTTCACTGGGGGTGGGGGGAAGAAGGGCAAGTTAATTTCCTTTTCCTAAAAATTTGCATGGCGGGGGGCGGGGCACAGAAAAACTCTATGCTCTATCCGCCTGTAGCTGAAATGAAAAGCAGTAAATCTGGGAGCTACAGAGAGTTTCTCCTGCGGAGACGCAGAGTAAATTAACCTCCCTGCACTCTGCGCTGACCACAAGCTACGGGGGAGTAAATACAGTCCCCCTGTGTGTCTCCTTTACTACTCACATACAACACTTCCCTTTGGACACTTCTGGTCACCAAGTGTGTGGCGGTTTCCCCCCACCAAGCAACACTCTGAGATATCATCTGGATGTCCTACAGTTTAACTCAATTCTGCTACTGCCTACCTGGAGATAACATCGATCCCACAGATAAGGGCTCTGTCCCACAAGACTGTCCCCCACTTCAGATGCCCATCGCCCGTAGTAAGTACCTGGGTTACCCACAACATCTGTCCGACATGGCTACAAATCAGAGGTTCCCACACCCCTCTCCTCTGGTTTGATTAATATACTAGAGTGACTCACTCAGGGAAATACTTACCACTACCAGTTTATTAAAGGGTATGATAAAGACACAAATGAATAGCCAGAGGAAAAGATACATTGGGTGAAGTCTGGGAGGGTCCGGAGCACAGGAGCTCTTTCCCCATGTAAACAGAAGGGGACAATTCATGGATGGCTCATGGACCTGGATGCTCTCTGAACCCCATACTATTGGGATTTTATGGAGGCTTCCTCACATAGGCATGATCAATTACTAACTCCATTTCCAGCCCCCTCCCCTCTCTGGGGAATGGGGAGCAGGGCTGAAAATTCCAAGCTTCAAATCAAGGCTTGGTCTTTCTGGTGACCAGCCCATCCAGGAGCCATCCAGGAGCCATCCAGGAGCCACCGCAGTAGAACAAAAGGTGCTCCTAGAGCTCTTATCACTGAGGAATTTACAAGGGTTTTGGGAGCTCTGTGCCAGGAAATTGGGAGAGACCAGCATATATTTTTTTATTATCTCGCATGCATCATAACACCTACAACAAAGTATTTAAATTATCTGTGTGTGTGTGTGTTTCTCTTTCTCTGCTAAAGGGCATGCCCTGAGATTATGAATTCTTCAAGAGCAGTAACCCACTCTGTTTCATCTTTGTATCCGTGCAATGATCCCAAAGTCTGACACTAAAGTGTGAAACAATAATTGTTTGTTGAACTTTTTTTTTTTTTTAAAGATTTTATTTATTTATTCGACAGAGAGAGAGACAGCCAGCGAGAGAGGGAACACAAGCAGGGGGAGTGGGAGAGGAAGAAGCAGGCTCCTAGTGGAGGAGCCTGATGTGGGGCTCGATCCCATAGCGCCGGGATCACGCCCTGAGCCGAAGGCAGACGCTTAACCGCTGTGCCACCCAGGCGCCCCTGTTTGTTGAACTTTTGAACTCAGAAGCATCACCAGTTCCCAGCTTTAGTAGCTGAAGTCTCCCTCAGCCTCCAGCAGGTGTCAGGACATATCTCTGTAGCTTCTGGCCACCAAGCTTCTTGTCTGGATTATGATCGGTAGTGGGTGGTCAAACTACAGATGAGCCCCTAGAGGTGTGCAGTCTATGGGATAGCTCAGGGCCCCAGGGTGTCAGGCCACTCGACAGGAAGCAATATAAATCTAGGCTGCATAAAGTTACTCATTATATTCTTCCAGATTCCCTGGAGTTTGTTTCCCAAATGCTGAATTCTCTCCTAAATGTGCTAAACTGCAAATGTGAATACCCCAATAAGGTAGCTTTCCTTCTGCGATTTAGCATTATATGTCTAAAATATATGAAATACGAACTTTTAAAAGGTATTCTGTTTATGGAAAAAGACATATTAACCATCCACAGAAAACCCAGTAGAGCAGAACTAAAAACACTAGATAAAATGTAAAAAAAGAGAAGAAAAAAAAAAAAACTTTTCAATGCATGACTAACCTAGGCTGATACCTAAGGGATTCCTGGGAGAAAACAGGAATAAACTAAGGCTAAATGAACAAATCTATTTAAAGAAGACACACCCCAAAATTAAGAAAGTAGGGAACGTTGAGAGTTTTTATTATTGAAATATAATTGACATATAACATTATATAAGTTTAAAGTATAGAAAAGTTTTTTTTTAATTTAAAGGTTTTATTTTCACGTAATCTCTACACCCAACACGGGGATTGAACTCATAACCCCAAGATCAAGAGTCGCATGCTCCACCGACTGAGCCAGAAAAAAAGATTTTTTTAAAGCATGTAAAAACATGGTCAAATTAATCAAAAGAAAGTTGGTATAGTTATATTAACATCACACAAAATAGAACTGAAGTTAACAAAGTTATCAGAGATAAAGAGTTGTCATCATCTGCACTTACAGCCGGTTATTCCGTGAGGGTTGATGTAAGTCAGGGACATACTATCACCAAGAAAATTGTCACTTCTGGCACCTGGGTGGCTCAGTCCCTTAAGCATATGCCTTCGGCTCAGGTCATGATCCCAGAGTCACGGGATCGAGTCCCGAATCAGGATCCCTGCTCCGTGAGGAGTCTGCTTCTCCTTCTACCCCTCACCCATGCTCGTGATCTCTCGCTCTCTCACACTCTCTCTCTCAAATAAATAAATAAAATCTTTTTTTGAAAAAATTGTTACTTCTTCCACAACAGAAAATTAGGAGATTAGGAAGCCACTGTCCCAACTATTGGCTCCAAGAACACACCGCTTTAGCCAAGATCTGGGAGAAAAGCCAGTGTCAGAGCTGTTGGTTCCAGAACATTGACATCCTAAATCCTCAGACAGTGCCTCATCCCCGAGGAGCTCAGTTCCAGACTCAGGCCCCCTAGCATGTATCTGACCGGGGAACTTGAAACCCAGCCGGTGAGCAAGCTCCAGGAAGGTCCTGGCGGTGCGGTTTTAACTCCCCAGCCTCTGCAAGGTGGGCAGGCTGGAGAGCGGGGCTCGGTGCGGACGCTGAGCATGCTACCTACCCCACTTGTCTCAGATACTGCCCATTCCCTTTTATTCAGTCTCTGAATGCTACTTTAAAATAATTATTTTAATAGGTAATGCATTCACATGGTAAAAAAAAGTTCAAACATCATCACCAGTAGACAATGAAAAGCAAATCTCTTACCTGCTTTTATCCTCCAACCCCCCCTTTCCCTCCCAAGAATCATTGATTTTTTTACCAGCTTCCTGTTTATCGTTCCGACGACAATCTGTGCGAATGTGTGTGTATAACCTTCCCGTTTTGTTCTGCATACATGGAGCATAAAATGCACACCGGTATCTCCAGTCTGCTTTTTTTTGCTTATTTCATTTTTTTAATTCAAGTATACTTGACATATAATATTATATTATATGTCAGGTTTCGGGTGCATAACATAGTGATTCAATATTCTATGCATTATGGGATGTTTACCACGGTAAGTGGAGTTACCCCCTCGTGCCATACAAAAATATTGCAATATTATTGACTATATTCCCTATGTCATACTTCATATCCCTGTGACTTGTTTATTTCATAACTGGAAGTTTGTACCTCTTAACCCCCATTACCTCTTTCCCCCAACTTCCCACCCTCCCCTGCTCTGGCAACCCCCAGTCTTTGTATTCATGAGTCTGTTTCTGTTTTGTTTGTTCATTTGCTTTGTTTCTGTAGATCCCACAGACAGGTGAAATCATAGGGTATTTGTCTTTGTCCGAATAATACCCTCCAGCTCCATCCGTGTTGTGGAAAATGGCAAGATTTTATCACCATTTTATAGCTGAGTAATATTCCATTGTATCTATATATACCCCATCTTCTTTATCCATTCATCTGTGAATGGGCACTTGAGTTGTCTCCATACCTTGACGATTGTAAATAATGGTTTCGTGAACATAGGGATGCATATATCTTTTCGAATTAGTTTTTGTTTTCTTGGTAAATACCCAGGAGTGGAATTGCTGGAGTGTATGGTATTTCTATTTTTAATTTTTTGAGGAACCTCCATACTGTCTTCTTTTTTTTTTTAATCTCATTTATTTCAGAGAGAGAACACAGGAGAGAGAGAGAGAGAGCGTGCGCGCACAAGCAGGGGGGAGGGGCAGAGGGAGAAGCAGACTCCCCACCTCCCCACCGAGCAGGGAGCCCATGCAGGACTCAATCCCAAGACCCTGGGATTATGACCTGAGCCGAAAGCAGATGCTTAACCGACTGAACCAGGCAGGTGCCCCAGACCTCCAGACTGTCCTCTGCAGTGGCCGCACCAGTTTGCATTCCCACCCACAGTACACGAGACTTTCTTTTTCTTTTTCCAATACATTTTTCCCCCAATCTACTTTTAATAACTGGATGAGAGAGGAGTCCTGGAGAACCCAACACTGAATAAGAACAGTCTGATGACAATGAGAACCCCATTTCTTTTTCACACAGACTTTGTTTTTAAAAAATCTTTCTTTTGGGACACCTGGGTGGCTCAGTTGGTTAAGCATCCAACTCGTGGTTTCGGTTCATGTCATGATCTCAGGGTCTTGGGATGGAGCCCCACATCGGGCTCTGCTCCCTCTCCCTCTGCCCCTCCCCCTGCTCGCACGCTCTCTCTCTCTAAAATAAATAAATACATACATAATTTTAAAAATCTTTCGTTTGTTTATTTCTTACAAAATATTGCAAAATATTTAAATGCCACAAAAATAAAAACAGTACAAAATGAAAGTCTCCCTAAAGTCCATTTCCAAAAAGTAGCTAATGTAAATAGCTTGCATATCTCCGTACCCATCTCCATCTCTCTATCCATCTATCTATTTATCCCTGTGTGTATATATGAGTATAGTTTCTATAGCTCTGGCTTCCTTCCTCTACGTTTTTCCACGTTCTTCACTGGCCAGAGTGTTGGGTCCGAATTCGCCTCACTGTTCTGTTAGCTATTAAGGCTACAGCCACTACCTTCATTAGTCCCTTAAATCTTGTGTCTCTACTGAAACTCCTCAAAGTAAACAAAGAAGCCTGATCTCACCGTGTACTTACTGCTTCTTGGTGGTAGACTCTTGAAATCCAAGCTCCTTGATTCCCTCTTGGATTCTGCCAAAATTCTCTAAGCAATTTCCACAATTCGCTTCGCACATATTCCCTAATGCAGAAGAGTCTTGTTTTCAGACTCCCCTTGGACTCCTCTCTCCTGATCACAGACCTGTGATCTTCCTGGGAAACGTGATGGGAGTCTAACCCAAGACAGGTTAATCAGCATTTTCCCTGAGATTCTTCAAAGCAAAGTTGGGAGGAAGATGGTCTTTTCCTTTCTGGAGGAAAAACAAGTGTGACTATGTGAGTCTGGAATTGCCGGCAGCCACAGATCTACAACCTTCATGGTGAAGTTGGATTTATCATCCATAGCAATTTTATCATGTATTTTTTTAACAGGGGGAGGGGCAGAGGGGGAGAGAGAGGCAGACTCCCCACTGAGCAGGGAGCCTGACAGGGGACTTGATCCTAGGACCCTGAGATCATGACCTGCCAAAGGCAGACGCTTAACCAACTGAGCCACCCAGACTACCCCACAATTTTATCATGTATTAATACATTTTTCTAAAATTTATAAATTTTTCTATTAATAAATTTTTATTACTAAATTAATAATTTTTCTAAATTCCCAGCTTGCTGAGATACAATTGACATAATAGAGGCAAAGGCCAATCAATATTTTTTCAGTCAATTTTTTTTAATGTAAGTTCTACACCCAACATGGGCTCAAACTCACAACCCTGAGTCATATGTTCTACTGTGTGAGCCAGCCAGGCACCCCCAGTCAAGTTCTTTATTATTATATAACAGGTAATATTCACTCTTTTGCCATACTCAGAGGTTCTGGGGGTTAAGAAGTAGTTATCTTTGGGGGGCATTATTTAGCCTACCACATAGGTTAGTAATGGGACATACTTTGTTGGGCTATTTTAAGCGTTAACTGAGTTAACGCACATAAAACTTGTACATACATAGCTCTCAATGAATGTTGGCTGTTGTTTTTATTATTATTTGTTTCTGTAATATACCTTATTGTTTTTTTAGCCATCTCATGTCAGAACACCCTTCTTATTTTGGGGAATGGTCCCATTTATGGGTCTCAATGGGAGGGAGAAGCCCAACTTGTATTACAGAAGTTTGAAGGAAGACTAGTATTTGCCTTCCCTATACCCTGTCGTCCAGGCCATGGGCCAATAACCAAAGTTTGGTCAATCAGAAGCTCATGCCTGGGACACTGGAGTCCTGTAAGACTCAATTTGAGATTATCAAGGGCTGCAATGGTATCAAGAGTCCAGAAGCAAACTAATAATACATTACATGTTAATTAATTGAATTTAAATTAAAAAAAAAAAAGAGTCTGTAAGCAAGAAATGTCCCGTGGTGAGAGAAATGATCAATGCAATCTAGCCTTTTTTTTAGCTAGACTAATGGCTTTCTGTTCCTTTTCCAAGCCTGCTTCTCCTGTTTTCCCTTCTTTTCTATAAGCTATGTAATATCCTTCTGATAAATTCATTTTCTTCCTAAGTTAGCCACTTCTGGCTTCTATTATTGCAACTGACAACCCTGATTAATATCTATTAGAATTCTAGTGGTCTGCTGTTTGTGACAGTTAATTAACCATGATTATTAGACTTCCTGATGAATGCCCCCTGAAGGTGAGACACTGAAGACTTGATTAGAACAATTTCATGAAGTAGAGAAATGTAAGAAAAAAAATCATTGATTATGTTACCTACAGCAAGACACGGAAAACTTTGGTTTGCTTTTCCTAGATCAGAGCAAATTTTGAAATTCAGAACCATCATGAAATGCGGCAGGAAGCCTTTCTGCCTGTGCCCAGCACTCTGGAACTGTTTAACACCTGTCTCAAAAACATACTAATTTTTAACACGTGGTGCAAAACAACTGGATATCCACGTGCAAAAAATCAAAGTTGGGCCCCCAGCTCACACTATACACAAAAATGAACTCAAAATGGATCATAAACTTAAATATAAGAACTAAAATTATAAAACTCCTGAAAGAAATACTGGAGTAACCTTGGATTAAGCAACAATGTCCTAGATGTGACATTGAAAGCACAACTGACAAAAGAAAAAACAGGTAAGTTGGGCTACCTCAAAATTTAAATGTGTGTGCTGCACACAAGACCACCAAAAAAAAAAAAAGGAGAGAAAATATTTGCAAAATCATATATCTGATAAGGGACTTGTCCAGAATATATAAAGAACTCTTAGAACTCAATAATTAAAAAGACATAAACCTCAATCAAAAATTGAGCAAAGTGGGGCGCCTGGGTGGCTCAGTCGTTAAGCGTCTGGCTCAGGTCATGATCCCAGGGGCCTGGGATCAAGCCCCGCATTAGGCTCCCTGCTTGGCAGGAAGCCTGCTTCTCCCTCTCCCTCTGCCCCTGCTTGTGTTCCCTCTCTTGCTGTCTCTCACTCTGTCGAATAAATAAATAAAATCTTAAAAAAAATTGAGCAAAGAATTTGAATGGTATTTCTCCAAAGAATATATACAAATGAACATAAGCACATGAAAATATGTTCAACATCATTCATCACTGGTCATTAGACAAAGGCAAATCAAAACCACAATGACATACCTACATGGTACCAGCCTGACCTCTAGGGAAGCTCAACCAGTGATTGACAGCCAACCAATGGCCCCATGATTTAATCAATCGTGCTTATATAACGAAGCTCCAGTAAAAACTCTGGACTCTGAAGCTTGGTAGAGCTTCCTGGCTGGCAAACATTGATGTGCCAGGAGGTGACATGCCCTGATTTCACAGGTAGAGGGCATGGAAGCTCTGCATTGGAGGCCCTCCCCACTTCTGAGGCTCTTCTTTGGCTGGTCCTGACTAGTCTTGTTTATAATAAAACTATAATTGTAAGTATAGAGCTTTGCTGAGTTATGTGAGTCATTCCACCAAATTTTCAACCCGGGGGGGGGGGGGGACCTCCCACTTTGTAGCCAGTTGGCATAAATGGGGGTGGCCTGGGGATGGCTGAAGTTTGGGTGCCTTCTGAAGTGAGGGCAGTTTTGTTGGGACCATGCTTTTTAATGGTGGGGTCTGTGCTAACTCCTGGTGGTTAGTGGCAGAATTGTATTGCAGTACACTAGCTGGTGTCAGAATATCACCTTATATGGTAAAAGGGGTAACTAAATTAAGGTTATCTGATCCACCTGGATTATCCAGGTGGGCCCTGAATTCAATCACAGGTATCCTTGTAAGAGGGAGGCAGAGGAAGATTGGCCACAGGCAGAAGAAGAAACGGCAATGTGACCACAGAGGCAGAGAGTAGGATGACGTAGCCACAAGCTGAGAAACCAACTAGCCACCCAGGCGCCCCTAATGTCTTGATTCTTGCTTTTGGCCCAGTGACACTGACTTCAGGCATCTGACCTCTAGAATTATGTGAGAGTAAATTCCCGTTGTCTCAAGTCAGCAAGTTGGTGGCAACTTGTTACAGCAGCCATAGGAAACCAATATATCTCATTTACAGATAAAACCGAGGCCCAGAAACTTTCCCCAAATTCTGCAACAAGGACAAATGCGCTTTCAGGCTATCTGGCCCCAGAGCCAATGTTCCCAATGGCTACGCTGTCCTGCAACGAACAGAAAGAAGATTCCCACGGCTCACCATCTGGCTGTGGTTGCCACATCCCCTTCTTCACAACTCCGGAGGTCTGCTCCTTGCAATCTCCCTCCTCTCCTTGAATTCTGCATTAACTTCCTTTAGGCTAAATGAAACAAAAGCACCCCCAGCTTATCACAGGAAATGGGAATTTGGTGTAAAGAATCACATATAAGGGTGAGCCTGGGTGGCTCAGTACTTAAGTGTCTGCCTTCGGTTCAGGTCCTGATCCCAGGGTCCTGGGGGGCTCCCTGCTCAGCGGGGAGCCTGCTTCTCCCTCTCCCTCCGCCTGCTGCTCCCCCTGCTTGTGCTCTCTCTCTCTGTCAAATAAATAAATTAAATAAATAAACAAATAAATAAATAAAATCTTTAAAGAAAAAAAAAAGAATCACAGATAAGAAACACACAAACCGGCAGCTGGATGGCTCAGTAGGTTAAGTGTCCAACTCTTGATATTGGCTCAGGTCTTGATCTCACGGTTGTGAGTTCAAGCCCCACACTGGGCCTGGAGCCTACCAAAAAAAAAAAAAAAGCACAAAAACCACCTTGGGCTGTATATCCAGGCTTTGTGCAACTGGCCCTTTGCCATCTAGAATACAGTAACAGCTCTAGTGGACAAAGACACCACCAGTGGTCACTCCCCTCCCCCATCCACAGGAGGTCATCTATTGCTTCCTACCCTCCACTCTCTGGACACAGTTCATCTCTGTCCTTGCCCCTGTTTCTTCCTGCTACTTCTACTGGTGGCTTCTGTTCCTGATCTCCTTCTATCTCCTGCTGGATTTCTGCTTTCTCCTAGATGCTACAACCCTATGGCTTCTGCTTAGAGCTTTTTCCTTCTGTGTCTCGACTACCGTTTCACAAATAGTCAAATGCCGCAAAAAGGAATATAGTGAGGTTGGTCAAGCCCTATCTGATCTGGTGCCCTTATTGGTCAGAGGTCTTTCGAGACCACCTTATAATGATTCCTTATATTTCATATATTTATAATGATTCTTGTGAAATCAGTGAAACTGATTTCAGACATCTGACCTCTTAATATTCAATATATTCAAAAACAGTTACATAATGGTTTTTAATTTTAAAGTGTTGATATTTGCAATATGCTAGAAATCCTATCCTTTGCAGTATTTATCTTAGAATGAAAAAAAATTATTTTTTTTCAAAGATTGTATTTATTTATTTGAGAGAGAGACAGCGAGAGCACAAACAGGGGGAGGGACAGAGGGATAGGGACAAGCAGACTCCTGCCGAGTGCAGAGCCTGATGTGGGGCTCGATCCCAGGACCCCTGAAAAAAATCACAACTTGAGCAGAAGTCAGATGCTTAACTGACTGAGCCACCCAGGCATCCCAGAATGAAAAAATTTATTTTTTTTTAAGATTTTATTTATTTGAGAGAGAGAGTATAAGAGAGAGCACGAGTGGGGGAGTGGCAGGCAGAGACAGAAACAGAAGCAGACTCCCTGCTGAGCAGAGAGCCCCACGCGGGGCTTGATTCCCTGATCCCCCAGGACTCCGGGATCATGACCTGAGGAAAAAATTTAAATGTCAACTAAAACATATGCACAAGAGCACACAGTTTTTCAAAACTGTTTTAGAGGATATGTAAGCAAAACAGTTGGTTCAATGCCCAGCTTCTTTGTTGGGGTCCCACAGCAAATAATGGGAATAAAGGTTGTGGGTTGAAAAATAAAAGTAGCTGACCACAAGTGACTCCACTGAGAGATACTTTCTGACTTTATTAAGAAGAGCTGCGCGTAGCATTTGAGATGCATTATCTCACTTAACGCTGGTAATTCACCTGTGATGTAGGTTCATTTTGCAGGTGAGCAGGCTGGGTTCAGAGGGGTTGTGACTGGCCCAGGCTTACACAAAGTGGTCAATAACTGAGCTGGGATTTGAACCCACATCCGCCCGATCCCCAGATCTGTGTTTTAACCACATCATTGCGCTATTTGAGAGGCGTCTGCTACGTCCCATCTCTACGAACGGCTGCCAGCAGCAGCGGTAGTCAGAGCCCCACACACAATACAGAGGCAGAGCCCCCAACAGTCAGAGCCCCCAACACAAAACAGAGGCAGAGAGGAGACTCAGGGTCAGCTCAGACAGGGACAGAAGAAGACCCAGAGCATTGTGGACCTGTTGCTAATACAGGCTCTGTACCTCAACAAAGGAAGCCGGAGTGTCTTCTGGTGGTCTAAGCAAAGTCACCATCCCCGTGCCACGTTGACAGGAAGGGTGGCCTCTGCTGTCCTGTCTTGGGGGATGGGGAGCAAACACCTACCAGCAGATGATTATTCCCCCTTTGTTCCACACTCCTTTGACATTCACGGTATTTCCCTGGATCTCTTTTTCCTCCCTTTTCTTTGTCATCCTCTACCAACGTGTGATTTACTTCCCCTCAGAAATAACACAATACATGGGCACCTGGGTGGCTGAGTCATTAAGCGTCTGCCTTCGGCTCAGGGCGTGATCCCGGCGTTCTGGGATCGAGCCCCACATCAGGCTCCTCCGCTGGGAGCCTGCTTCTTCCTCTCCCACTCCCCCTGCTTGTGTTCCCTCTCTCGCTGGCTGTCTCTCTCTCTCTGTGTCAAATAAATAAATAAAATCTTAAGAAAGAAGGAAAGAAGGAAAGAAGGAAAGAAAGAAAGAAAGAAAGAAAGAACACAATACAGAGGCTAAGTTCATGGACTGTGGACCCAGATTTTTTTGAATCCTGGGCCCTACTCCTTGCTAGTTATGCGATCTTAGACAAATTACATAAATTCTCCATACCTTGGTTTCCTTTTTAAAATCCTACCATTAAATTTGCATACTTCTGATCCATTTTTTCAAGAGCTGCATTAAATGTACTATACTTTCTTCAACCACTGCTTGAGTGATGACTATTCTCTTTAATCTCAGTGTTTGGCCACTGTGAACAATGCTGCAATAAAGACCCTTGTAGATACAGTTCAGTGCATTTCTTTTATAGGAGGTCTACCCAGAAGTGGGATTTGTAGATGAAAGGGTAGGTTTTCATCTTTAAATAGGTGTTTGCTGAAATGCTTTCCGAAAAGCCTATACCGGGAGCACCTAGATGGCTCAGTCAGCATGTGACTCTTGATCTCAGGGCCATGAGTTCAAGCCCCACCTTGGGCGTACAGATTACTTTAAAAAAAAGGGGGGGTTACCTGGGTAGCCTTGCTCAGCGGGGAGCCTGCTTCTCCCTCTGCCTCTCCCTCTGCCTGCTGCTCCCCCTGCTTGTATTCTTTTCTTTTTTTTAAGATTTTATTTTTATTTATTCGACAGAGATAGAGACAGCCAGCAAGAGAGGGAACACAAGCAGGGGGAGTGGGAGAGGAAGAAGCAGGCTCATAGCGGAGGAGCCTGATGTGGGGCTCGATCCCATAACACCGGGATCACTCCCTGAGCCGAAGGCAGACGCTTAACCGCTGTGCCACCCAGGCGCCCCCCCTGCTTGTATTCTTTCTCTCTCTCTGTCAAATAAATAAAATCTTTTATAAAAAAAAAGGCTATACTACTTTAGAGCAATATGTAATAATGCCTCTTTTTCAGCAATCCCACCAGCAATAAATGTTGTCTAAATTTTTTAATTTTCACAAGCTGGTAAGCATAAAGCAAAATCTTACTGTTACTTTAATTTGCATTTCCCTGGCTTCAGTGAGTCTGAGCACTCTAGTATGCTTGTTGTGCGTTCATACTTGTTCTGTGAATTATTTCTTCAAGGCCATTGTCCATTTTTCTGCTCAGTTCTTAGTCCCCTTCTTGACCATTTGCAAGAATTCCTCTTATGTTATAAATGTTAACTCTTGGGTGGCTCAATCACTTAAGCATCCAACTCTTGGTTTTGTCTCAGGTCATGATCTCAGCATCATGGGATCAAGCCCCACATCAGGCTCAGTGGGGGACTGGAGGTGTCTGCTAGAGATTCATTCTCTCTCGCCCTCTGCCCCTCCCCCCATGCTCTCTCTCTCTCTTTCAAATAAATAAATCTTTTAAAACATTTATAAATGTTAACTCTCTGTTCACTCAGTTGTATTTTCTCCCCAAAATTTTTTTGCCTGTTTTTGACTTCATGTAAAAGGCTTCATTTAGGGCACCTGGGTGGCTCAGTTGGTTGGGCGTCTGTCTTTGGCTCAGGTCATGATCCCAGGGTCCTGGGAGCCTGCTTCTCCCTCTGCCTCTTTCTCTCTCTATCTCTCATGAATAAATAAATAAAATCTTAAGAAAAAAAAAGGCTTCATTTAGTCAAGTAGGCTCTGCACACAACATGGGGCTTGAACTCTTGACCCGAGATCAAGAGTTGCAAGCTCTGCAGACTGAGGCAGCCAGGCATCTCCTCTTTGCTTTTCTAACAGCTGGGTTTGCTGCGTTGGTCTGCCTCATACCTAGGTTGTAGGTATGGTCTTCTGCATTTTCTTTCTTTTTAAAAAATACGTACAGAAAAGGGGTGCTTGGGTGGCTCAGTCACTTAAGTGTCCGATCCTTGATTTGAGCTCAGGTCATGATCTCAGGGTCGTGAGATTGAGCCTATGTCTGGCTTCTCGCTGGGCATGGATCCTGCTTAAGATTCTCTCTCTCCTTCTGCCTCTCAAAAAAAAAAAAAAATTCTATGCAAAATTAAAATAATTGCTTTTTAAAAAATGTTCTCCTCTTTAAATTATGTAACATATCTAAATTTTACCAAAATGTTTTGAGCATCTGAACTTCATACAGGAACTTTACCAGGGAAAGTGTCTTTTTTTCTTTCAGCTTTATTGAGGTATGATTGACAAATAAAATTTTTGTATAGTTAGGTTGTACAACACAATTTTTAAAAGTGTATAAGGTGAGGGGAGCCTGGGTGGCTTAGTTGGCTAAGCATCCGACTTTTGATTTCTGCTCAGGTCATGATCTCATGGTCGTTGGATCAAGCCCCACGTTGGGCTCTGCGCTCAGGATGGAGCATGGCTGCGATTCTCTCTTTCCCTCTTCCTCTGCCCCTCCCAACACTTGTGTTCTCTCTCTCAAAATAAATAAATAAAATCTTTAAAAAAAAATAAACCTGTATAACATGGCGGTATACCTACACATTTTGAAATGATCACCAGCAAGATGATTAACACATCCGTCACTTCACATGGTCACCATTGGTATAGTGACAACACGTAAAAGCTACTCTTTTTTTTTTTTTTAAGATTTTATTTATTTATTTGACGGAGAGAGAGCACAAGTAGGGGGAGCAGCAGGCAGAGGGAGAGGGAGAAGCAGGCTCAGCCTAGTACAGGGCTCTATGCCAGGACCCCAGGATCATGACCTGAGCCGAAGGCAGACGCTTAACGACTGAGCCACCCAGGCGCCCCTAAAATCGACTCTTCTAGGAAACTTCAAGTATATTAACTATAATCAGCATATTGTACATTAGATCCCCTCTTACATTTTCTTCTAAGATTTTTATTTTTATTTTATATTTACATTTAATTGTAAATATTTAAGCCATCTGCTGAAATTGCATAAGATAGGGGTCAAATTATTTTCTTCCAGGGGCACCTGGGTGGCTCAGTTGGTCAAGCCTCCAACTCTTATTTCAATTCAGGTCGTGATCCCAGGGTCATGAGATTGAGCCCCCAAGTCGGGCTCTGCGCTGGGCACGGAGTCTGCTTGGGGCTCTCTCCTTCTGCCCCTCCCCACCCCTTACCCCCACTCGTGCTCTCTCTCTCTTAAAAAGAAAATCATTTTCTTCCATATACAGAACCAGTTCAACAGCATCATTTACTAAAGGAACCATGTTTTCCCTTTATGACAAATGACACCATTGTCACATGCTGAACTGTCTAATACACTAAGATCTAGTTTTAGATTTTCTATTATTTTCTACTGAACTAGTCCTATGCCAATATTATATTACTGTGATGACAGCAGTTTTATGAATATTCTGACATCTGGTTAAGCAAGTAGTCCCCCTTCACTATACTTCATTTTTATACTTTCTTTGGTTATTCTAGGGCATATAGTCTTCCATATGGGTTTAAGATTCTTTTAACAATTCAATTCGATGTACTTAAAAAAAAAACCGCCTGTCTGCATTCTAACTAGAATTGCATTAAATATAAATAATTTAAATTTTTTTTGTCTTTATAACATTGTTCCCCAAGAACAAATAACTTTCTTTTGGTCTAGCTCTAATTTTATGTTTTTCAATAAGATTTCACCATATTCTTTATATATGACCTGTGACTCTGTTCAACTTATCCTTAAGTGTTTTTTTCTTTTTTTTTTATTGTGACGGGATACACATAACATAAAATTTACCATCTTAACTAATATTACACCACATGTTAATTATACTGGAATTTTTAAAAATTAAAAATTAAAAAACAAGAATTGTCATCTCAGCTGTTTTTAAAGTTTACTTATTTATTTTAGGAATCTCTACACCCCACATAGGGCTTGACCTCATGACCCCTAGATCAAGAGTCTCACACTCTGCTGACTGTGCCAGCCCCATCTTAGCCATTTTTAAGCACATGGTTCAATGTCATTAAGTACATTTACATGGCTGTGCAGCCATCACCACCATCCAGCTCCATAACTACTTTCATCTTCCTAAACTGAAGCTCTTACCTATTAAACTATAGCTCCCCAGTCTCTCCTCCCCTCCACCCTGACAACCACCTTTACATGCACTGTCTTTATGACCTTGACTACTCTAAGTGCTTCGTAAAAGTGGAATCACACTGTATTTGTCTTTTTGTGACTGGTTTATTTCACTTAGCATAATATCCTCAAAGTTCATCCACGTTGTAACATATCGCAGAATTTCCTTCCTTTTTAAAAAAATTTTTCTTGTTTTTTAATTTTTTACTTTTTTAGAATTTCCTTCCTTCTTCAGGCTGACAATATTTCACTGTTTGTATGTACCACATTGTGCTTATCCATTCATCAGTCAGTGGATACATGGGTTCCTTCCATGTTTTGGCCATTGTGAATAATGCTGCTATAAACATGGGTGTATAAATAGCTCTTCAAGACCCTGTTTTCAACTCTTGCGTATAGCCAGAAGTGGAATTGCTGGATCCTATGGGAATTCCATTTTTTTTTTAAGATTTTATTTATTTATTCGACAGAGATAGAGACAGCCAGCGAGAGAGGGAACACAAGCAGGGGGAGTGGGAGAGGAAGAAGCAGGCTCATAGCAGAAGAGCCCAATGTGGGGCTTGATCCCACAACACCGGGATCACGCCCTAAGCCTAAGGCAGACGCCTAACCGCTGTGCCACCCAGGTGCCCCAAGGGAATTCAATTTTTAACTTTGTGAGCAACCACCATACTATTTTCTTCAGTGGCCGTTCTTTTACGTTCCCATCAACAGTGCACAAGGGTTCCAATTTCTCTACATCCTCGCCAACATTTGATATTTTCTTTTTTTTTTTTTATTACCTGCCCTACTGGGTATGAGGTGGTATCACTATAGCCTTCATTTGCATTTCCCTAATGATTAGTGATACTGAGCATCTTTTCATGTGATTACTGGCCATTCCTTTATCTTCTTTGCAGAAATGTCTATTCCAGTCCTTTGCCCATTTTTGAATCAGGTTTTTTTGTTCTTGTTGAGTTTTAGAAATTCTCTTTATATTCTGGATATTAATCCTTTATCAGATATATAACTTACCAATATTTTCTCCTGTTTTGTGAGCTGCTTTTTTACTCTGCGGATAGTGTTTTTTGATGCACAAACTTAAATTTTTCATGTAATCCTTTTCTTTTGTTAGCCGTGCCTTTGGTGTCATGACCAAGAAGTCATTGCCAAATCCAAGGTTGTGAAGTTTTTGTCCTATGTTTTCTTCCAAGAATTTTATTATTTTATGTCTCACATTTAGGTCATGGATCCATTCTTAGTTAATTTTTATATAAGGTATTAGGTAAAGGTCCACTCTTTTACATGTGAATACCCAGTTTTCCAAGCACCATTTGTTGAAAAGATTGTTCTTTCCTTGTTGAATGGTCTTGGCACCCTTTTCAAAAATCATTTGACCATATATGTGGTGGTTTATTTCTGGGTTCTCTATTTTATTCTGTTGGTCTATATGTCTGTCTTCATGCCAATACCCTACTGTTCTGATTACTATAACTTTTAGGAATCTAAGTAATGTAGTAATATAAGTAGGAGTATAGGTCTTCCCGATTTTTTTTCATTTTTTATTTTAATTTATTATTTTTTAAAGATTTTATTTATTTATTTGACAGAGAGAGGGGGAGAGAGCCCAAGCAGGACGAGCTTCAGGCAGATATAGAGGGAGAAGCAGGCTCCCCGCTGAGCAGGGAGCCTGATGTGGGACTCAGTCCCAGGACCCTGGGATCATGACCTGAGCCAGAGGCAGATGCTTAACCAAATGAGCCACCCAGGAGCCCCTGTTCTTTTTTTTTTTTTTTTTTAAGATTTATTTATTTATTTTCGGAAGAGAGAGAAACCCAAGCAGATTCCACAGCATGCACGGAGCCCAACATAGGGCTCGATCCCACAACCCCAAGATCACAACCCAAGCCCAAACCAAGAGCTGGACGTTCAACCAACTGCACCATCCCAGCACTCCTCTTCTTTTTAAGATTGTTTTGGCTCTTCTGGTCCCTATGGATTCCATCTGAATTTTAGGATGGGTTTTTCTATCTCAGCAAAAAAATGTCATTGGGATTTTGATAGAATTGCATTTAAACTGTAGATTGCTTTCGGTAGTATTGACATATTAACAATATTAAATCTTCCAGTTTATGAACATGGGACATGTTTCCATTTATTTACGTCTTACTTAATTTCTTTCAGCAATGTTTTGTGTAGTTTGCATTGTACAAGTCTTTCACCTCTTTGGTTAAGTTAATCCTTATTTTTTTTAAGATTTATTTATTTATTTGAGAGAGAGCATGCGTGAGGGGGAGTGGAAGAAGGAGAGAGAGGGAAAGAGAAAGAAAGAAACTCAAGCAGACTCCACACTGAACGTGGCCCAATGCAAGTCTTGATCTCACAACCCTGAGATCATGACCTGAGCCAAAATCAAGAGTTGAATGCTTAGCTGACAGCCACCCAGTCGCCCCAATCCCAAAGTATTTTATTTTTTGGTGCTATGTAAATCGAATTGTTTTCATAATTTCCTTTTCAGAATCCTCACTGTCCATGTATAGTAAATGATTTTTGTGTGTTGACTACATATCCTGCTACTTAGCTAAATTCATTCATTAGTTCTAACAGCTTTTTTTGGGGGGTCTTTAGGGTTTTCTACATATAAGATCATATCATCAGCAAGCAGAAATAATTTTACCTCTTCCTTTTGATTTTGAATGCCTTTTATTTATTTATTTTTCTTACTTAATTGTGTCGGCTAGAACTTCCAGTACTACGTTGAACAGAAGTAAAAGTGAGCGTCCTTGCCTGGTGCTTGATTTTAGAGGAACAGTTTTATTCTTCCACGCTTGGGTATGATGTTTGCCGTGGGTTTGTCCTATGTGCTTTTTATTATGTTGAGGTAATTTTCTTCTAATTTTGTTGAGTGTTATCAGGAAAGGATGTTGAATTTCATCAGTGCTTTTCCTGCATCAATTGAGATGGTCATTTGGGGTTTTTTCTTTCGTTTTGTTGCATTGATCAATTTTCATATGTTGAACCATCCTTGCATTCCAGGAATAAGGCCCACGTGCTCACGCATCCTCTTAGTACGCTGTTGGATTCTGTTTGCTAATATTTGGCTGAGCATTTTTGCATCAGTGTTCAGAAGAGATTTGGTCTGTTTCTAGATATTTTATAATGTTATTGGGAATAAATTTTTTCCCTTTCCATTTGTAGTTGTTTACTTCTTTTTTTTTTTTAAGGTTTTATTTTCAAGTGATGTCTACATCCAATGTGAGGCTTGAATCCACAACCCTGAGATCCAAAGTCACACTCCACCCAACTGAGACAGCCAGGTGCCCCATGTAGTTGTTTACCTTAAGTATAGAAAAAAAAATTATTTGAGTTACCTGGGTGGCTCAGTTGGTTAAGCGTCTGCCTTCATTCAGCTCAGGTCATGATCCCAGGGTCCTGGGATCGAGTCCCGCATTGGGCTCCCTGGTTGGCGAGGAGTCTGCTTCTACCTCTTGCCTGCCACTCCCCCATTTGTGCTCTCTCTTTCCTTTTTTTTTTTTTTAAGATTTTATTTATTTATCTGACAGAGATAGAGACAGCCAGCGAGAGAGGGAACACAAGCAGGGAGAGTGGGAGAGGAAGAAGCAGGCTCCCAGAGGAGGAGCCCAATGTGGGGCTTGATCCCAGAACGCTGGGATCACGCCCTGAGCCAAAGGCAGACGCTTAACCGCTGTGCCACCCAGGCGCCCCTGTGCTCTCTTTTTCTAACTCTCTCTCTCTGACAAATAAATAAATAAAATCTTTAAAAAAAAAAATAGAAAAGTTGTTGTTTTTTAGTTTTATTATTTTTTTTATTTTAGAGAGAGAGAGAGCAAGCATGAGCAGGGGGAGGGTCCGAGGGAGAGGGAGAGCGAGAATCTTAAGCAGGCTCCATGCTCAGCACAAAGCCCAATGTGGGGCTTGATCTCATGACCCTGAGATCATGACTTGAGCTGAAATCAAGATTTGGACGCTTAACTGGCAGATCCTCCCTGGCGCCCCCACACTATTGTTTTTGTTTTTTTTACCTTGGGGGCACCTGGGTGGTTCAGTCAGTTGAATGTCCAACTCTTGATTTTGGCTCTGGTCATGATCTCAAGGATGTGAGATCAAGCCCCATGTCAGGCTCTGTGCTGAGAGTAGAGCCTGCTTGGGATTCTCTCTCTTTGTCTCTTCCTCCCCCCACCCCCACTCATGCTCTCTCTCTCTAAAAATAAAATAAATTAAAATAAAAATTGTAAAAATATATTTGCCTTGTAGCTACCTGCCTTTTCAAATTCTCTTATTAATTCTAGTAGGTTTTTTGTCATTGTTGGTATCAGCACAATTAGTACCTCTTCTTTTCTAATGTTTATGCAATGTCTTACCTTGTTTTAATCCCTATGATAGTAACTCTGAGGCAGTATTTAATAACAGTGGTGATTGTGGTCCTTCCTGTCTAGTTTTAATCAAAGTAGTTTGAGAATTTCAGCACTTGGAATGCTACTGTTTGTTGGTTAGAGATAAAGTCTTTTTCATGTTTAAGTAATTTCGCTCCATTTCTTAATGTTAAACAATTTTTCTTTTCATTATTTATTCTCATGAATGTGGTTCTCATGTATTTTAGAGAACTTGAATTTGCCTGTGCTCTTAAATGATAGGGCAAGCTTGCTTTTGGCATGTGATTAGAGCAAACTGTACATTCTTATTAAGAATGGCTATTGAATTTTATTCAGACCTTTTCAGCATCAACTGATATTATCTTAAGGCTTTTTTTTAATTCATGAAGTTTGTGAATTATGTTTCCTGATATTCTAATCACCCTCATATGTTTGAAATAACCCAGTTAGGTCACAGTGTGTTGCTTTTGTGTATTGAATTTCATTTGCAAATATTTTATTTGGAATTTTTGCCTCTATTCATTAGTAAAGGTGAGCAATAGTTCTCTTTTGGAATTATCTTTATCAGACTTTGGTTTTGAAATTATGTCAGCTTCATAAAATGTGTTGAGGAGTTTCCTAAGTTTTGATTGGACTAGTAGATGAAATACCAGTGGAATTGTGTGTTATTTAAAGGTTAGATAAAACTGAGTTGGAAAACCATCAGGTTCTGATCCTTTTACTTTTTTGTATTTTTTATTTTTTTAAGTAATCTTTCCATCCAATGGGGGACTCAAACTCACTACGTCGAGATCAAGAGTTGCATGCTCTACTGACTGAGCTAGCCAGGTGCCCCTGATTCTTTTATTAAATGGTAGTTCTTTAATTACCTTTCAAATCTCCTTCGTGATGAATGCTATATTATAGTTTTCCTATTTTTAAGTAAATTTGTATAATTTATAATCTAATTGGAAATTAACTATTTGTTACCTTTTTTTTTCTGTTACCTTTTGAAATGCTTTGCCACCAAGTTGCAAGTAATATTCTAATTTTTTCATCTCCTCCGTATGTATGATTGTCCCCTTTCTCATTCCTAATATTTTGTCTTTCTTTTCCTTAGTAAAACTTTGAAGTTTATCGATTTTACTATCCTTTAAACGAAAAAGCTTTCACTTTAGTCATCCTTTTTGCTATTTTTAGTTTTATGACTTCAGCTTTTTTAATCAATGATTTCTTCCTATTTTCCTTTAGTTTATTTGCTTTTCTAATTTCTTAAGATGAATTGTAAGTTCATGTATGTTTTCAGTATTTCATTTCCAATACTGAAGGCACTAGGCTATAAAATTTGCCCTGACTACAGAAGAACTGTTTGCTGCGTATAGGTTTTAATCTGAAATGTTCTCAAAACTTTTATTGCTTTCTAGTTTACAACTTCAATTTTTATTTCCTCTTTGATTTCAGTGTTATCTAGGAATATGCTTATTAATTTCCAGGCATTCAAAAATTTTCCTATCACCTTTTTTTTTTTAAATTAATGCATTTGTTTTAGTAATCTCTACACCCAGGGTGGAGCTCATGACCCCGAGATCAAGAGTTGCGTGTTCTACTTACTTACTTAGCTAGGTGCCCCCCCTTCACCTTTTTATAATATAGTTCTAATTTTATTGGATTATAACTAAAGTGTGCTCTATAAACTTGCTTTTGAAAAAAATACATTCATGTTTTCTTTGTGGCATGAGTATGTGGTCTAATTTTGTAAATGATTCATGTGCATATAAAAAAAAGGATATTCTCCATTCAATGGATGTTAGGATCCATAAATTGCTATTAAGCCAAATTTGTTTAGGGGCGCTGGGTGGCTCAGTCAGTTAAGCATCAGACTTTGGCTCAGGTCATGATCTCAGGTTCCTGGGATCAAGTCTCACGTTGGGCTCCCCGCTCAGTGGGGAGTCTGCCTGTCCCTCTGACCATCCCCCTGCTCAGGCTTTCTCTCTCTCTCAGATAAATAAAGTCTTTAAAAAAATAAATCAAGGGGCGCCTGGGTGGCTCAGTCGGTTAAGCATCTGCCTTTGCCTGGGGTCATGATCCCAGGGTCCTGGAATCCAGTCCCGCTTCTCCCTCTGCGTGCTGCTCCCCCTGCTTGTGCTCTCTCTCTCTGTCTCTCTGACAAATAAATAAATAAAATCTCTTTAAAAAAAGAAAAGTCTATCTGTTAAAATAAATAAATAAATAAAATGTGTCTGTTCAATTATTCAGTTCCTTTATGGTCTTGCCTATTATTCAGTACTAAATCTATTTAATCACAATATGACTGTATTTCTATCAAGTTCTCTTTGCCTTTCTAATCATTTATTTTTATTATTTGTTTTTTAAGTGGGTTCTACGCCCAATATGGGCTTTGAACTCATGACCCAGAGATCAGGAGTTGCCTGCTCTACCGACTGAGCCAGCCACAAGCCCTTCAGTAGTTTTTTCTCTATATATTTAGCTGCCGTGTTGTTTCGTTTATAATCATTAAAACTTCTTAAATTATGCTTTCTATTATTGTGTCACATTACCCCACTGAGTTCTTCTTCTTTAGCTCCCTCCTGATATTAACACCGTCACTTCCGCCTTCCTTTTACTTAGCATTTGCTGGATTTGCCTCGTCCACTCCTTATTTTCAGCTTTTCTTTATCACTGCATTTTTCTTTTAAGATTTATTTATTTATTTTATCTCTCTCACTCTCACTCTCTCTCAAATGGATGAATAAAATCTTAAAAAAAAATGGGGGGGGGGCACCTGGGTGGCTCAGGTAGTTAAGCGTCTGCCTTCAGCTCAGGTCATGATCTCAGGGTCATCGGCTTGAGCCCCATGTCAGGCTCTCTGCTCAGCGGTGAGTCTGCTTCTCCCTCTCCCTCTGCCCCTGTGATCTCTCTTGCTCTCACACCCTCTCAAATAAATAAATAAATAAAATCTAAGATTTATTTATTTGAGAGAGAGAAAAAAAGAGAGACTGTGGGGGGGCTAGTGAGGAGCAGAGGGAGAGCGAGAGAGAGAGAGAGAATCTCAAGCAGACTCCATCCTGAGTGTGGAGCCCTGTATGGGGCTCGATCTCAGGACCCTGAGATCAGGACCTGAACTGAAACCAAGAGTCAGGTGCTTAACCAACTGTGCCACCCAGGTGCCCCTTTATCACTGCATTTTAATCTGTTTCTTATATATAGTACCGAGTTGGGTTCTTTTTTTTTTTAAGATTTTTTTCATCCATTTGAGAGAGAGCACAAGCAGGAGGGAGGGGCAGAGGGAGAGGGAGATGCAGGCTCCCAGCTGAGCAGGGAGTCCCACAAAGGGCTCGGTCCCAGGACCCTGGGATCGTGACCTGAGTCAAAGGCAGATGCTTAACCAACTGAGCCACCTAGATGCCCCTGGTTGGATTCATTTTTAACTCAATCTGACAACCTGTCTTTCAATGGGATAGTTCTGTTTATTAACGTTTAATGACAATTAATAGCACTCAGTTCTGTCGATTGATACTGTTTATTATTTATTTTGCTTTGCTGATTCCTCTGGTTTTATCAAATTACCATTTGTTTCCCGTTTTTTCTTTTTCTTTCTTTCTTTTTTTAAGATTTTTATTTATTTATTTGAGAGAGTGAGAGAGAGCAGAGAGCACAAGTGGGGAAGGGGGGGCAGGAAGGGAGGGGCAGAGGGAGTAGGAGAGGCAGACTCCCCGCTGAGCAGGGAGCCCAATGCAGGGCTTGATCCCAGGACCCTGGGATCATCACCTGAGCCAAAGGCAGAAGCTTAACTGACTGAGCCACCCAGGCCCCCCTACACCCGCCACCCTTGCTTTTTCTTTTTCTTGTTAATTTTTGAGTTCTACTATACTCTTCATTTTTATTTATGATTTTTCTCCTTTCCCTATGCTTATTACTGCATGCATATTTTTCTACTGTCACATAAAAAATACCAACTATTTGCCTTATAGAGATGCTTTCTTCCCCCGCTTCTTCCTTCCCTTCCCCCAACAAGATATGATCTTTTAGAATGCTTTTATTTCTCCATTCTCCACTCACATGAAACTTTTGGATGGATTTTACCACCTCTCTCCTGACTCCCACCCCAATTCCCAGATCTTGCTCAGATAATTTGGTACTCTTTGTTTCAGGCTATTATTAGAATTTCCTGGGGCACCCGGCCCGCTGAGTTGGTAGAGTACGTGACTCTTGAACTTGGGGTTGTGAGTTTGAGCCCCACACTGGGTGTAGAGATTACTTAAAAATAAACAAAATTATTAAAAAAGTCACATTTGTTGCATCATGGACGGCACTGGAGGAGATAATGCTAAGTGAAATAAGTCAAGCAGTGAAAGACAATTATCATATGGTTTCTCTCATCTATGGAACATAAGAACTAGGAAGATCGGTAGGAGAAGAAAGGGATAAAGAAAGGGGGGGTAATCAGAAGGGGGAATGAAGCATGAGAGACTATGGACTCTGAGAAACAAACTGAGGGCTTCAGAGGGGAGGGGGGTGGGGGAATGGGATAGGCTGGTGATGGGTAGTAAGGAAGGCACGTATTGCATGGTGCACTGGGTGTTATACGCAACTAATGAATCATCGAACTTTACATCGGAAACCAGGGATGTACTGTATGGTGACTAACATAATATAATAAAAAAATATTATTATTAAAATAAATAAATAAATAAAGGCCAAACAGTAACCACATCAAAAAAAAAAAGTATTACCTTTGCAGTATATTTCTTAAATCTCAAGAATTTTTTTAGCCTTTATATTATATAGTTCCTGATAGTTTATTAATATCCCATGGATAATATTATGTATTTCCAGGTAGTCTATTAGTATCCAATGGATAACCAATGGATATTGATAGACTATCAGAAAATTAAAACATTTTAAAAAATGGCTAAGAATTCCTACCCTAGATAAACCCAGCTGCCCCTATAACTTCAATTACCATTTCTACACTAATGACTCCAGTTTTTTCTCCAATCCAGACTTCTGAATTCCAGACCCACAGTTTTACACACACGCTTCCCACTTGAGAATCCCACATGATGCTTTAATGGGACCTCTAACTCAACAGGTACAAAACTATGCATATCTTCCTCTCCAGTCTGGTCCTTACTTGATAAAAACTTTTTTGGAAAATGGCACTGGGAAAGAGTCATACCTGAGTCCTTCCTCTCTCTTACCTCCATACCTAATCCTCGCCAAGTTCTGTTCATTTTATCTTTTGTTTGTTTGTTTTTAATATTACTTTTTAAAGTTAACATTTTTTTAGAAACGTCTACACTCAACATGGGACTTGAACTCACAACCCCAAGATCAAGAGTCACATCCTCTTCCAACTGAGCCAGCCAGGCACTACTGTTCACTTTACCTTCTAAACTTTGCTTGTGTCAGTCTACTTCTCTCCATAGCTTGGAGACTTTACCTGTTTTAGTAGAATGAAGAGGCAGAAATTAGACCGATATGGGTTGACACTTGGTAGGTAGGAAGATGTAAAAGAAGACAGCAAATATAGACAACTCCTTTGAAAACTTTAGACAAAGAATCCTAAAAGATTTTGGAAGATGGTATCCTTCTTTCCTTTCATTCTCATCCCCAGCTTTAGCCCAGCCATGCCCCCTTGAGAGAAAGAAAGCAGAGCTTTCACAGGATGAACTAGCATTGAAACACCTGCAGGTGGGGATATGAAAGAATCTGTGTGTGCCGGGGAGGTGGGAGGCTCCTTGTAATATTATAAAACTAATGCTACAAGGCATGCATCTGGACAGATAAAATAACCTCTACTGATTTCCACCCACCCCAGCTCTCCTCCAACCAGTTCGCAAAACAGCAGCCAGGAATCTTTTCAGATGTAAATCTGATCATACTTAAGCTCTTTTGTTCCCACCTTAACCCCTGAAGTGGCTTCCCACTGCTCTTAAGATAAAGGTAGCCAGGACTGGGCGGCTCAGTTGGTTGAGCGTCCGACTCTTTGATTTCAGCCCTGGTCTTGATCTCGGGGTCTTGAGATCAAGTGCTAGGTCAGGCTCCGTGCTGGGTGTGGAGCCTGCTTTTAGGATTCTCCCTCTGCCCTGCTCCTGCACTCTCTCTCTAAAAAAAATCAAAGTTAAAACACAAACAAAAAAAGATTCTCTTTAAAAAAAAAAAAAGAAAAGAAAAGAAATAAAGGTAAAAAAAATCTCTTGGCAGCCAGTGGGGCATTAAATGATCAGGCTCCCGCCTTCCTCATCAGTTTTTCCTCCCTGACTCTGTGCGTTCCTGCTTTGTACCACAGCCACTTGAGACTTCCTTTGAGTCTTCAAATACATTACGGTCTTTTTTATAACAAGATACTGGATATGCTGTCCCCTCGGTTTGAGATGTTCCCAACCTGTGCTGTCCCCTCGGATTGAGATGTTCCCAACCTGTCTTGGCGTAGTTAACTCCTAGCTCAAATGTCACTTCTTCAGGGACGTCTTCATTACTCTCCAAGATTGGTTAAGTTGTCTGTTGTCATCTCTCATAATATTCAGTCCTTTTCCTTCATAGTCCTTGTCATGGTTTGTGATTATATATTTGTCGTTGTGATGATTTGATTGTCTGCCATCTCTAACAGACTGGACGCTCTAGGAGGACAGGAACCATGTCTCGTTTCATACCACAGTAGCCTCGACCACGATAGCATAGTGCCTGGTAATTAGTAATGTGTGTGTATGTGTGTGCATGTGTACGATTGGTCAAGTGTCTGGATATGCAGAGCAATGAAGACCTGCACTGTGGTGACCCCATAAGCAGACACCACACTGAGTGGCTGTCAGAGCAGCCCGTCTGCTTCCCTTCAGGATATCTCTCTGGTTGGGCCACTGTCAACTGCAACTTATAATAGGATATACCACCTACTGGTTTGGTTTCTGAATCACCTGAATCCACCCTTATGCAGCAAAGTGGACTATCAACTTTCAGGGACAGAGAGAACAACCTCAAAATAATTACCATTTATGCATTCAACCAATATTTATTCTATGCCAACCCTCACTGTATTCGAGCACTGTGCTGGGATGGGGAAACACAGATGAATGAGGCCTGGTTATTATTCTCAAGGAATTTATAGTTTTGATGCACAAATATGTAAACAAATTATAACTTCCTGTTTTAAAACACTAATATTACAAGGCACGCTCCAAGTTTTAAAGGATCATAGGGAAGAGACTGATTATCAAAGCACTTAGCAAAACCCTAGCTAGATAAAGTGCTGTTAATGATGACCCAGGAGACACACTTTTCAAACATTCTAAGCTCTAACTTTGGACCACTTTAAACCACAGAAAACAATTTACATGTTAGACAAGCCCCTTAAAAAATAGTCATCAGTTGGTTGCTTTTATGTCCTTGGCTTTTATTGAGCATAACAAGAAATATCTGTATGAATTTTGCTTTTGCATTTGTTGTTCAAATCTTCTTGATTGCTTTGTTATACCATTCACTGGTTCCTAATAAAGTCACAGGAGCAACTACCTTTAGAATTAGCAGTTAGCTGTGGAAAAAAAAAATGTATGGTCTGTCTCTTCTGATGCACTAATTCCTTTTAGATACCATCTACCATTAAAAAAAAAAAAAAGGCACCATATACTGTTTCCATTTTTGCCCCGGCAGCCAGGAAGCTCAGAACTGTTTCAAATTCAGTCGCAGGCATATTTAACTTTAGGATAATTGTGATCTCTTTTTAGTGTGGCCTTAATATTCTATTTCTGGTTTTCTAGCCTATTTTAAAACTTCCTTATGTCCTTATGAAAAAGGGATGGGATAAAATAAATTTGACATCTGGTATGTTCAGTCATCTTAGAATTATTTCTGCTATTTGTCAAAGATAAATACAGGTGTGCCTGGGTGGCTCAGTCAGTTAAGCAGCTGCCTTCAGCATGGGTCATGGTCCCGGGGTCTTGGGATCCAGCCCCATGTCGGGCTCCCTGCTCAGCAGGGAGATGCCTGTCCCTTTCCCTCTGCCTCTCATGCCTTCTCTCTCTCTCTCTCCCTTTCTCTCTCTCTCAAGTAAAGAAATAAAATCTTTAAAAATAGACAAACAAATAAAGATAAATACAAAAAAAAAATTGACCTGTGCTTGGATCTTTATAAAATCTAGAGAAACTGGGGAAGATCCGGAGAAAAACAACAGAAAAGGGACAAAGAATGGGACTGAGGTAGTACGACCATATTTTCCAACTCAACTATTGGGGCACATTGATCTGGCATGTGGCCTATTAGAAAAGAGAAGAGTATCTGAAACTTGCACTGTACTGGAAACCTCCCTCGCCCTGGAGCTATATTGAAGTAGACAGATCCCAGGAGGAATGGCCATTATTCAAGGTATCTGAATAGTTATAGAAAGGTTTTAACCTTTTTTGGATCACAGATTCTTTGGTGATCATTTGAAAGCATTTGACCTGCTTCCCAGTAATACAGAAACATACAGCTTCTGAAAGTGGAACCCTCCTGTTATCTATGTATCTTTCCGGAATTTATCAAAAGCATTTTACAGCTGTCACTGCTATAAAGAATTCTCATAGACCCGAGGAAGCACTGACCTGCCAGGTCAGATGCAGAGACTGGCAAATCAGTTACCAGCTTAAGTTCTTAACACTCTGATACCATTCCAGGATGATTTAAGCCAATGGGTTTTGTTTTTAACTATTGTGAGTAGCAGACCCCTTTGATGAGCTGCTGAAGATATGGGTCATCTATCCCAAGATATATAGACACAATTTTGCACACAATCTCATGGGGTTTGAGGACTTTCTAAAGTCCATACTCAGATCTCAGGTTATGCTTAAGTGAAGACTTCCCTAGACTCGGGAATGCCCTTGAAGACCTTTTAGAATGCCCCTCTCTTCCACCACGGGGACTAGAGCGCCCTAGATTGGAGGTTTAGCTGACCCGGAGACACCCGACCCCCCGCGCCCTCTCGACTGGCCTCTCCGAGCTCACCCCTCCCCCACACCCCTGCCGCGCAGGTGCGAAAACCTAAGGGGCCACCCCGGCGCGACGGCTCGGGGAACTGGGGGGACGCCAGGTGGGGGGGTGGGGGATGATGGGACTCCGGGAGGGGCGGAGGCGGGGGTGGGGGCCTTCCCGAAGTTGCTTGGCGACCAAGCTCTCCGCCCAGACTGTTCCATTTCCTCAGCGGGGGGCGCCGCGGGCCGGAACGTGGCTGACGGGCGTCCCAGAGCGGCCCTCTTCCGGCTTCTCCCCCTCTGCCGGACGGTGGCCAGGGCCCGTGACGTCACAGGAGGCGGGGCCAGCGCCGCTGCCGGGTGCTGGAGGCGCCATTGGAGCCGGCTTGGCTTGTGAGCTCCGCTGAGGAGCCGGAGGTTGGGCCGCAGTTACCTCCGCGTCCGCTCCTGATTCCTGGCCCCTCAGCGGCATGGCGTGCGGGGCGACGTTGAAGCGGCCCATGGAGTTCGAGGCGGCGCTGCTGAGCCCTGGTTCCCCGAAGCGGCGGCGCTGCGCCCCTCTGCCCGGCCCCACTCCGGGCCTCAGGCCCCCGGACGCCGAGCCGCCGCCGCTTCTCCAGACGCAGACCCCACCGCCGACTCTGCAGCAGCCCGCCCCGCCCGGCAGCGAGCGGCGCCTTCCAACGCCGGGTAACCTATGCTGCGGGCTTGGCAGGAAGCCAGGCCCAGGCATTTTGGGGGTGGGGGTGGGGCGGCTGTGGGCGCTAGGCTAATTCACCCACAGACCCCTTCTTTGCCCTGAGAAACGGGAACTGGGGTGCCGCTGGGCCTCGTCGCTTCCGGGGATGGGAGACATCCGGGAGGGATGGTGGGGCCCCAGTGCCCGTTTTCGGTTTTCCTGGAGCTGGAGAGACTGGAGGGGTGGGCAGCAAGAGGAAGATGGGAATATCCCTGGCCGCTCGGGGCCCTTCCCGTGCGCAAAGCCCCTCCTGCCTCCGCTGCCCGGGCCTGCACAGAGCCGCCCAGCAGATCCAGTGGGCCATTGAAAATGGGATTCTACTCACGAACCCGGCCTTGAGGGTGGGGGTTGGGGGCGGGTTCCTGGGAAGGGGCCTGAGTGCGTGCTGTTCACTGTAGTGTAGTTTGGAGGGAGACCTGATTTCCAGAAGTCTTCAGGAACCAGAGGCCGTCGCAGAAGTCATGGAATTCGATTTCAACCTATTTCTAAGGGTCTGGCCATGTTCTTCTATTGTATGGCTATTGTCTTGTACCATATATGGCTTGAAATCGGTAGGTCGTTAGCTAGAATTTGAGAATCCTTAAACATACAGAGGTTCCGGAAGCAGGAATTCAACTATCCGTAACAGAGACTCTTTCAGTAAGGATTACACGTTGGTCAGGGAAAGGAGAGAGCTAGTGTGACTGTAGAGTTAGGACAACCCCCCCCCTCCCGCTAACCATTGTGTAGGAATAGAGGGGAAAGTGCATCAGAATTAATGTAGCAGTTTTAAAGGGCTCCTGGAAATGGGGGAGGTCCTCAAAACTGGACTTCGGCAAGTTATTTCTTTATGTGTGTTTTTCTATTACTCAGGTGTAAGTGGAACCTTAGGACTGCCTTAAAATCGTTCTTTTCCTCATCCTTTTTCAGTTACCAGTGTCTTTGGGCTTTATTTCTTTCCTCTTTCCTCTGCATATCCATAATGCAGATTTCAGGCTCTCCTACTCTCATTCCGAGATTCCTGCAGTTGCCGGCCAAGCTCTCCCAGATGCTGTATCCTTCTCATGTTCACCTCTTCTTTATCCTGGCATTCAAAGGATTTATCAGCTATAACCATGTGCCTTACTCAATCTTCCACACATTTTTTTTCTCTTCCAAACAATGCTTTTGCTGCTCTCTTTCTCCAGACCCACCTGGGTGTGCCTGTTACCCTTGCCTTCCATCATGATGTTGTCTTCCCCTTGCATTTGCTAATCCAAATGCAGCCATTTTTGCAAGTCTCTCACCCGTTACCTGACTAACCCTGCCCCAAGGAACTCTGTTCTTTAAATTCCCTGACCACTTAATGGCGCAAAGCCTTATGTACTGAATGAGATAGTGTTTGCAAACGTTTTTTGTAAAGAGCCCTTCAAAGAGCAGGGGACTGGTGCCTGGATGGCCCAGTCAGTTAAGCATCAGGGTCTTGATCCCAGGGTCCTGAGTTCAGGCCCCATGTTGAGCTCCATGCTGGGCATGGAGCCTACTTAGAAAGAAAAGAAAAGAAAAGAAAAGCAGGGGACAAAATGCCCACTTGAAGTGATATTTTTTCGTCTGCTGTTCCTACAGATAACAAGATAGTCATAAAATCTTTCTGGATCTCTCTTCTGCAAAATAGAATTAATACTTGCCCTATCTATCTTGATGGATTTTATGCATGTTTTATTTCATCCTATCATACTCTGTAAACTAATTCTGTTGTAGTTCACATTACAGCAAATGTTTAATAAATGATTGTTGAATGCATTTGGAAGCCTCAGTTTTGCAGAGTGCAATAATGGGAGTCACTATTCTTTTTATTTTTAAATTTTAATTTTCATATAGATCATGCAAACTACCTTCTTGGTCATTTATATTAAAATATTTTATTTAAAATATTCATTTGTAAAAATTGATCAGTTAAACTCCTTAATGCTTATTGGAATATGGTTCTGTCAAGAAAGAAACATAAAGTATGAATGATTGATTATATGATGCTTTGGCTTAAGTGGAAGATGTCTTCTTCTGGATTAAAAAGGAAGAATGGGGGAGGAAATGTTAGTTGCTTTACAAATTGAAAGAATAAAGCTAACTAATAGGAAAGTGAATTTAAAAATCAGTGACTTCATTTTGTAACATTGTAATTGTTATTTCAAAGGTTATGAAGTTCTCTCAGAAATGGTGAAGAAACTATGTTTTTATTTCACTTAAAAAAAAAGATATGTGTCATAGCACTTTTTGTGGAAAAGGCATATAAAATTAAGCTTTTTACCGCTTAAATGAGCTAAGTTGATACCAGGCATAGGAGGGTGTTGCTGACCTGAGGGAGATGTTTGTAAACATGGAGTGAGTCTAGGTGCAAAGCCATTAATTGACCATGACTTGAGGGTCGGGGAGTAACATCCAGACTGAAGTAGCATTTAGCTGGGTCTTGAATGACGGAGGAGGAAGAAAGATGGCAACATTTCAGGCAAAGGAAAACTGCTTGAGCAAAGCCCTGAAAATGCACAAATTAAGGAAAGGATAATGTAATGTAACTGGGCTATAATGAGAGAGGGAACTGGAAACAATTTGGGGCCAAGTCTTGGAAGGCATGGAATGCCATGTTGAAGAGTTTGGATTTTTTTTTTTAAGATTTTATTTATTTATTTGAGAGAGCACAAGCTGGGGGAGAGAGACAGAGGGAGAGGGAGAAACAGACTCCCCACTGAGCATGGAGCCCAATGCCGGCTCGGTCCCAGGACCCTGGGATCATGACCTGAGCAGAAGGCGGACACTTAACTGACTGAACCACTGAGTCACCCAGGCTGAGCCACTGAGCCACCTAGGCACCCCGAAAAGTCTGAATTTTGGAAGAAAAAAAAAAGAGTTTGAATTTTGGTCTGTAACAGCTAGGAACCATTGTAGAATTTTGAGGATAGGCTTTGTCAGATATAACCCAGAGGCACAATGTCAAATAATAATGGGATGCAAAGGTTAAAGTTATTATCCACTGTTAAAAAAAAATTTGCATTTTTTTAAAAGTGGCCTTTTTGGAGAGAAAAATCACATCTACTTCCTTATTTTTCTACTGTGCATGCCATATTCAGATTCTTGGACTTGCTCGTCCTTTAACCAGCCTAAAAGTTGTATCTTTCCATTTGTTCACTTCGCCATACAGGAGGCAGTTAGAGGGTTTATCAAAGACCTTCTGTTCGTGTGAGCATTGTCCTCATACTTGTCCTTTCTTGTTTCAAGGCTTTGCAGTTCCTTACATCCTTGTACTGAATCTGGCAAGTATATGCTTGGAGAATAATACATTTTAAAGATGAAGTGAAGACTTCATAAATTCAGGGATCTTAAAATATGAACTTCATAGTATTTTTAAGGGAAAGCTTTGCTAATCCTACATTGTTTATGTGTTTAGGCTGAGTGTTAGCAAATTTAGTTATGTGTGGAGATATTTTCAGTTTGTGTCAGTTCCTAGGCTGTACTGTCACTTGTTTTCAAAGCTTCATTGGGTAGGCAGTTAACATTTATATTGAAGAAGTAGGCTAAAGATCCTGAATGACTGGGGCGCCTGGGTGGCACAGCGGTTAAGTGTCTGCCTTCGGCTCAGGGCGTGATCCCGGCGTTCTGGGATCGAGCCCCACATCAGGCTCCTCTGCTATGAGCCTGCTTCTTTCTCTCCCACTCCCTCTGCTTGTGTTCCCTCTCTCGCTGGCTGTCTCTGTCTCTGTCAAATAAATAAATAAAATCTTTAAAAAAATAAAAAATTAAAAAAAGTGTGTTTATTTAAAAAAAAAAAAAGATCCTGAATGACTTTCCAAGGTCATAGTCACACAGCTAGGAAGAAGCAAAATGGCATTATTAACACTCAACCCCATAAAAAAAATACAATTATAGCAAAGTATACATTAGAATAATGTGAGTGGGGTGGTGATATGATTTTCTGGGTTTTATTTTTGATAAGGAGGCTTTATTATCTGGAAATTGGATACATATTCTACCGCAAAAATGAAAAACTTGAAAACCACATCCTTTCAGACTCTGTGTTGTCTCTAGGAATGTACTTCAAAGTGAATTTGTGTGCCCTGGACTCCCTTAAATAGCGTTAGCAAATTTGGTTTATGATTACTTTG
This sequence comes from Ursus arctos, assembly GCF_023065955.2. Taxonomy (NCBI): domain Eukaryota; kingdom Metazoa; phylum Chordata; class Mammalia; order Carnivora; family Ursidae; genus Ursus; species Ursus arctos. The sequence goes on from NW_026623008.1 coordinate 29,183,070, forward strand.
ACTCAGAACAGTAATCTGAGTCCTATCAAGTATTGCCTCTCAGTAGGATCAGAAAGTTCTTTTCTAAGCCCTGATCATCAGTTCCAAGCAATAAATCTCAGGTCGTCCCGTGGCCTGTGTCCAGGAGATGACCATATTGTGGTCTCTTCTGTCCTCTACCCCAAAGATCTTGAGTCCCAAATGGGACAAGAGCTTCATTTTTAGAAGGCCTTGGATGGTAAGAGAATCACCCCAGTACACTAGTTTGTAAAATTGTGCAGCTTAACAGAGATCAAAAATAGCTCCTTATTAGGTGAAGGATGGGTTTTTTGTTTTGCTTTAAGTTATACTAGTTAATCCTAAAGCAAACTGCAGATCTAGTCTTCATTGTCACAGGAAAACAAGCAAAGGGATCTGTCTGGAGGGCTTATGCTGAAATATCTGATCTTCCACGTATTGTTGAAATAGCAGTAAGAGGGAACACTTTGGGGGTCATAGGAGGAGTGCTTTATTCAGTATAAACATTTTTTTTCCTAATATTAATAACATGGGGGAAGGGACAAGAAGTTTGAAGAAATGGCACAATAAGTGAATGCTCAAATACGTTCTTTTTTTTATTAGAACAAATTTTTCAGAACATAAAACAAGAATATAGTCGTTATCAGAGGTGGAGACATTTAGAAGTTGTTCTTAATCAGAGTGAAGCTTGTACTTCGGAAAGTCAGCCTCATTCCTCAGCACTCACAGCACCTAGTTCTCCAGGTAAGCAAACATTAGTGTGGATAGAGCAACCATTTAAGAGTTTGTAAATGGTACACTTGGTGATGAACCTTGGGTGTTGTATGTAAGTGATGAATCACTAAATTCCATACCTGAAATTAATACTACACTCTATGTTAACTAACTGGAATTTAAATAAAAACTCGAAAAAGGAAAAAAGAGTTTGTAAGTGGTTCTTAAAATGATGGTTTCCTGGGGCACCTGGGTGGCTCAGTTGGTTAAGTGTCTGCCTTCAGCTCGGGTCCTGATCCCAGGGTCCTGGGATCGAGCCCTGGGTTGGGCTCTCTGCTCAGCTGGAGCCTGCTTCTCCCTGTCCCTGCCACTCCCCCTGTTTGTACTCTCTTGTCAAATAAATAAAATCTTTTAAAAAATAAAATAAAATGGTGGTTTCCTAATCCAGAATTGATTTCATCTAAAGTAATAAAATTGGTAAAATGTATGCATTATATTACTACTAATAAATACTCTGAAACTGTAGAGTCATGAAATTGGAAAAAAAACCTTAGGTTGATTTGATTTGGCTTCCATCCACCCAGTGCAGAAGTACCTTCTGTAACTGCAGTGTCTAATATCGTAGCCATTAGATTAGCCACATTTTAAGTGCTTAGTAGCCGCATGTAGTTCTTGTATTAGCACAACTATGGGACATTTCCATCATTGCACACATTTGTGTGACAGCAGTGCTCTATAACATTGACAGGTGGTCAGAGAGGATGTGCTCAAAAATAGAATCTCAGGGTTGGAGAGAATCTTCCTGGTCACATAGTTCAGCCACCAGTCTTGCCTGCCATATCCCTGCAAATAGTCAAGAGGCTAGTGTGCAAACATCTCCATTGGTGGTGAGCCCTGTCCTTTAACAGTAAAGGAGTTTATTTTCTTACAAAGTATTCTAATTTTTAGTAGTCTGAGAGTTAAAAATTACCTTGATTAAAAATTTTCTCCTTATAGAACACAGATTGTGTTGGCCAGGAGCTAGGGAGAGAAGGGAATGGGGGGAAACTGCTTAATAGTAAGGGGTATTACTTTGGAGTGGTGGAAATATTTTGAAATTAGATAAATGTGGTTGTACAAAATTGTGGGTATACTAAATGACACTGAATTGTTCACTTTAAAATGATTCATTTTATGTGAATTTCACCTCAATTAAATTTTTTTTGAAAATTTTATTTACTTGAGAGAGAGAGTGAACGAAAGAGAGCATAAGCCGGTGTCAGGGGGAGAGGGGAGGCAGAGGGAGAGGGAGAGCAGACTCCGGGATGAGCAGATGCGGGGCCTGATCCCAGGACCCCAGGACCATGACCCAAGCTGAAGGCAGATGCCCAACTGACTGAGCCACCCAGGTGCCCCTCCCCTCAAACAATTTTTTAAAATTTTTCTTATGACCCAAAGGTCTTGGCTCCAGAATAGCACCTTTTTAACTGTTTTTGCGTGTTCATGAATGATAGACTTTTCAGTGGTAATAGTTAGCAGGTCTCTCCTTAATATTCTTTTGAGATTTTAGTATTAGAATTTTGAAGTAATAGAATATGTTATGGGTAGTTATGGGTGGTTCTATTCCTTCTAGAATATGACTGGGTAGAACTTTGGTTAGGTTTCATTTGTAAAGAAGAAATTTTGGTTTAAGTTAAAAATGACTCGTTTCAGAGTGCTTAATGGTTTACAGATTAATTGGGCTGAAGAAATGGAGTCTAGGCTGAGCTTTGAGGAACACCTCAGAACTGGGCTACCAAGTAGCTGCTGCTGCTTTTCTCATGATCAGGAAGCTGATTTCCATGTTTTCTGGCATTCCAGTGAATATTTTGGTTTCTAACTACTATCTTATGAACATTTCATTCTCCTCTTCCTAGATTCGAAAGGGATCAAGGATGAGATATGTAGTGCCTGATTGTCTCCTTCATTCATACTTCAGTGACTTTGCTAACAATTCGTTATATTGGGCAAGTTACTTGGTCTCCTGAGCATCAGACTTCTAACCATTTCTTCTCAGAATCACCTATGAAGCTAAAAGATGGCCAGGCCCTAACCTCGAATTAAATCAGAATGTGTGTCATGTTTTGTGAATTCTACAGATAATTATGATGAGCCTCGGTTAAACATAGGTCTAGATAATCGCCAAGGATTTGGGTGGCTCTGTGCATCTGCTTTCTCTAATCCAGACTAGAGGCTTTATATCAACTTACTTTTTGTTCTAGTTCTTTACCAAATGAGCATTGAGTATGGGCTCACATTGTTACGGCATCAGAACTGTTTTTCTGTATGCAGATCACCTAGCACACCTGGATACACATTGTTCCTCCTCCTTCTCGGTTTACCTTTGGCTTGACTTTATAAAACTAATGGCAGAAGCTCAGAGATTTTGTGAAATATCCATGTAGAGTTGTGAAGAATACCATTTCTCTGAACAGTTTTTGTATCCCCTAGGACTTTGCATAAAGTTATTACTTCTGAACCTTAGAACTATAATGTATTATTTAAACTGGATTTGTCTTGGGCCACCTGGCTGGCTCATTAGGTAGAAACATGGGACTCTTAATCCCGGGGTTGAGCTTGAGCCCCACATTGGGTGAAGAGATTATTTAAATCTTTAAAAAACAAGAAAAACCTCAATTTGTCTTTTGGCCAGGTTCCTCCTGGATGAAGAAGGACCAGCCCACCTTTACCCTCCGACAAGTTGGAATAATATGTGAGCGTCTCTTAAAAGACTATGAAGATAAAATCCGGGAGGAGTATGAGCAGATCCTCAATACCAGACTAGCAGGTAGGCCGAGGCGGCGACTGTGCCAGTGTTAGTAGCGTTCGGGAAATAATAAGGGTGAAGTAAATGGTAACTTAGAAAAAGAGCAGGACTTCGTGCAGGAAAGTTTAATGAGTTGTGAATAGTAAGTTACTCTCTTGGGTGATTCTAAACACTTAATTTATACATTATAGGAAGGACTTTTCATTTACATCTCTGAAACAAGATAAACCAAGCTTTTCTTCTTACATTTTTCCATATGAATAAAGGCAGTGAGTAGTTTATTTGGGCTAACCTCCCAGCTGGTGTTTGGAAGTGCAGTATACTCAACATGGTCAGACTTCCGGTGGCAGTCACTTTGTGGAAGTGGGAAATCTGCCCTTCTGTGATTTGGAGGTACATTAGTTTGGAAAGCACAGTTTGAACAAAGGGAGTTGACAGTGATGTCAACCTTAAGTAGAGCCTTTTGTGAAAGGAAGAGATCTGAATCCGGAATAGAAGGTAGTACCCATTTAGTGAAAGGGTGTTGACAATGTTGGGTCGGAGAGGTTTTAGACAACAACTTTTTCCTGTAACAGTATTATTTCCTAATCTGGTGACCCACACCACATGGTTCCTCAGAATGTTAGAAAGTCTGCTTTAAATTGAGAACTTTTGTTTTAACAACAGCTAAATGGGTTTCTTTATAGTCGAACTTCTTTGATCCTTTAATATACTAATAATGTGTATATCAGTATATCATTTCCCCTCTCCTACCTCCATCCCTAAAATTGTTAAGCTGAGCTCTAAATCTGTTCATGAATGTCAGACTACCTTCTTTTTTACTGAGTTTCCCTTTAGAAGGTAGTTCTGTGGGACTGTTTACAATTAGGTAGTGTTAAATTTTCTGTGCTTTTTAGCCATTCCACTTCTTTCACTCAATGTGTCTGTTGAGATTTATAGCAAGGATAGACTCAGAAAAGAGCTTCAGGCTTCATGTCTTACAGAGTTTCTAAAATTTGTTGACTTGTGGTACCGATCCAGTCTGTCTGTCTTGAGAAGCCTTTAATAGGGGATGGAGTTACCGCAGGGGCAAGATTAGGAAAATGTGATATTGTAGTGACCAAATCTAGGAGCCAGGGATTTGGCTCTGGGATCTAAAAGGAAGTAATCGATCTCAGAGCGGCTGTTACAGGGAGGGTCTGAGAGTGGAGAATTTAAACTGGGAAGCTAGATGTGATCCTGACACTTGATTCTTGAAAAACTGGGGTAGAGTTCTGGGGATAGTATATACTGTCTTTCCCCCTTACAGAACAGTATGAATCTTTTGTGAAATTCACACATGATCAGATAATGCGACGATATGGGACAAGGCCAACAAGCTGTAAGTATTGCCAAGTTTTTCTTTGAATTTTCCAACTTCCAAAGCGAGATGTTGACACTGAATACCTTGTCTCCTGAGAGCAGAAAACCCCTGTGAAGTAAAATAATAGCTAACATGAAAAAAAAAAAAAAAAACAACCATGCCCAGCATTGTGCTAAGCCCATTAAATCCTCATGAAGTTTATTTAATCTACAGTAACCCTATGAGGGAGGAACTGTTGTTAGCCCCATTTTACAGGTGAGGATGGCACTTAATGAGGTTAAATAATTTGTCCAAGCTCATAAAACTAGTAGTTCAGCCAGGACTGAAACCTAGGTAGTCTGACTGCAGTACCAATTTGTTTGTTACCTGGCTTTTCCTCCAGAAAGGTAGTTTCAATTATTAATTTATTAGAGTTAATTCCTCTAGCTTATCAAATGTGTGGTCAGAATTTTTTAATTCTGGACATCTTGGAACCACTAGTTACTCAAAACATGAAGTAATAAATAGCTGTATATCTAAACTGAAGCTGAGTTGGGTGTCTTAAATTCTGGAAACCTTAGGACATTTTAAATGTTGACTTAAATTCTCCATGTTGCTTATCACATTTCCCATTGGTTAATATTTTTAAAAAGCACAGCACTATATTTTTAGTATTCTTAAACTGTTTTTTTCCCTCTAATTTATAGATGTGTCCTGAAGCTTTCTTGCATATCTGGGTACCAGGTTTGACCTCAAGAGATGGCTGCTGTACACTTTTTGCAACTGGTTTGATATCACATTTCAGCTCCAACTTTGCATCCTGAGAACACTTAAACGTTTCTGCAGGTCCATTTTATACAACTTGAAAGACCTTAAAACTTTCTGGTTGCCACAAGTATATCTTTCTTTTCTGCTCATCCAATAAACAGCTGTGCCCTACTGTGATAGATTTTCCAAACAAAAATACCTGGAGCAGCAGTTTAGCAAAATATGCCCTCAGTGGCACTCAACAAATGGAGTTTCCCCAAGCACAGTTCTGTAAGAAGTGTGTGTGAGAGTGTGTGTATATGTGTGTGTGTGTGTATTTTAAGTTATTATTTGTATTGTGCAAATTTTTTTGATCTTGGGGATTCTGGCTGTGAATTTGATGCACGACAATTATGGTTAAAAACATTTGCTTGGTCTACAGAAGATCATTAATGTTTTGTGACCATATAGTTGTAACGGTGGATTGTTTTATGTTGTAGGTGTTATTGTTAAATACAGGGACTGTTTCCAGGCACAGAATATGAATCATAAGTTAGGATGGACATTAGATGTGATGATGATGACATAGCAAAGGTCTGTGGTCCTAGGTCTACAAACGCGTGGTGAGGAATTAGGACAAACTGGAGACGGGCCGCTTGACACATGGACTCTGCCTAGCCGTGTTGAAAAATACTTTGACTCCAAGCCTTAAAATACCCACGTGGAGTCTGTGCTCACCTCATTCACACAGAGAGCTCCCTGGACACTGAACCTCTAAAAAGAAAAAGTCTCCCTGGAGCAGGAGCATCAGGGTTTGCTTGGGAGCACAACAGAGGTGAGCGTGGGGCTGGGCCAGGCCCTGGTGGCCCTGCTACTTGGGAGGAGCCATTTTGCCTTTGTATCGGTTATTAAACACAAAATTTGGATTCTTTGGTCAGGCTCCCCCAAATTCTTTTTAAGAAGTGACCATGTTCAACTGCTTGAGCTTTGTTTTGGCAACCCCCTGCCCAAAGTTGCTTACAGACTGTTCTTCGCCTTGTTTCCAAGGCTGTGGAACAGAAAGTAGCCTCTGTTTTGAGGAGGTGGAAGTTAAGTATACATTTATTTTTTACTGTGACTTGTTCAGGACCACATTTTACAAAATGCCTTGTTTCCTTTATTATTGTTTCTGGAAAGGAAAGTTCTATTAAAATTGTTTTAGTTTGAATATAGAATAGTTTTATTAATTAGGGCTTATTTTGAAAAATCCTGAGTTTAATTCAAGTGTATGCCAGTACCTTCCAAAGTAAGGTAATATTCAGAGACAGTTGTTCTGATCAGATGGCTTAGAGAAATTCTGGAATATTCATATTCGAAGATTCCTTATTAATGAATGTCTTTGACTTAAATCTAACCAAAAACTGCAACATTATTCTTTGTACATTTTCATTATATAGTGTTAACAAGCTTAGTTGCAAACAAATAAAATACTTAAGCTATTTGTTTACCTTGCCTTCTTAATACTGTGATAATGTTTCTTAATTCAAATAATTTATGTGAGGCTGCTATAACCATTTCCCCAGTAAGACATTACATTTAAGATTTATAGACTTTTTAAAAGGCCCATCAGTGATCTTTAAATAATTAAAGAATTATTTTACTTCATATTTGAAGGGCAGTTTGTTTCATCTCTTCCTTTTCCAGGGTGGTCACTTGTTCCTGGAAGAGGAGCTAGCCGTGGCTGTCATGGGAGTGGCCTTACAGTGGGATAGTCACACCAAAACAAGGGAGGGGCAGCTGGGGGGGCGGGCATCAGAAGTCCTGAAGGTTGGATTAGGAATGGGGAACGCTGCTGCACTGGTGTTACAGAATCAGTGTGCTGGAGGGCAAATGTCAGTCCCGTTCCTACTAAACGGTTCTGCGTGGGGGTAGAGTAGGGTTCTATAAGGGAAGTAATAGACACTCTCTTACTGCACCCGGTGTTGTTAGGCTGTTACGATATGGTTGCCCTTTGGGGCCCTAGGGTAAGTAAGACCGCCATGGCTGGGTTTTTGGAATCTCCTCAAAAGGGACTAGACGTGTTTGTTTGGTGTTTTATCCAGAGAAGAGACAGTTCCTAGGACAGAAAATGGGGACCTATAATGTAGGCCTTAGACTGACAAAAGGAGTTTTTCCCTAGACTTGATTTCTAGAGCTTGAACTTAGGGGCATTCCCGGGTAGGGAAGTGTCTTTGTCCCATGGAGGTAGGTCAAAGCCCAGGGAAGAAGTCAACCTACAGAGACCTATAAGGATAGGCCAGGACCTGTGGTCTCAGAACAGCCTCATCTACCACCCTAGTCACAATTTTTTGTTTTAATAATATTTATTACCCTCTTTTGGTAAAATCTTAAGGGGAATGAAAGGAGTAGGTATTCATACTTAGGTCAGAGGAGTACAGGGGAGATCAAAGTTCCTGAGGCAGATAATTGTTAAGAGCTCCCCAAGGAGAAGAGCATCAGGGAATACAAGAATTCGGGCCAACCTCTCACTCATGGTGAATCTTCTCTGCCCACCATGGAGGACGGGTTGGCTGTGTTGTAGGTAAAGGAATGGCCTTTGGATGTGTGTAGCCCTAGAGTTTAGTTTGCTACATGAGCCTTGCGAAGCTACTGAAATTTGTGAGCCATAGTTTTTTTGTCTGTAAAATGAGGGTGAATTGTATGTACATCACTGGGTTTTGTTTTCAAATGCGAGATTAAATAGCCCATGTAAAGAAAGTAGCACAGCCTGAGACATAAAATATGCATTTGACACTGTTACATAGCAGGCTTCTTTACAGTGGTCTTCGTTAGATCTGAAGACCCAAACGTTTCTTTCTGCAGCTGCAATTCTCAACTCTCCACTATGAATAGCCCTTTGTTAACATCAAAATCTCACATTCTCTAATTAGAATTTGTACTTTTAAGTGTTTGACTGAGAATACAATAAAAGATGAATGACCAATGAATTCAGTAATGCCTTTCAGTGAATCTGTATTTTGTTACTCACTGTAGCAGGGGTCAGCAAACTAAGGCCTGGTTTTATAAATAAAGTTATATTGACACACTGCCACACCTATTTGTTTGCGTCTGTGGCTGCTTTCATAGTTGGCCACTCCAGAAACAGGTAGTATGGGCCACGGAGTTGAAAATACTCTGGCCCTTCACACAAAAGTTTGTGGGCCCTTGCACTGTAGCACTGATACACATTTGAAAAGCTCACAGACAAGGCAAACTCGGTGTATCGTGAGTTGGTGGACAAGAACCTTAATTTGTCATTTCTAGGGAGTCACACCTCTGGTGTGGCCTGATAAACATCCTGTGCTTACAAATGAAAACCGACTGATTGTCAAGGTGAGTATCTTGCAGAAAAAGCTAATGAAGTTTCAGAGCAATGATTCTCAAGGATGGGGACAGGGAACAATGCTGTTGGGTGGGGGGGTGGTTAGAATGACTTATTTTTGGCATATTTAATTTTGAAATTTTAGATACAAAAGTGGGTGTAAGGATTTTATGTTTATCAGAAGATTGTTAAGTATTGTTCTTAAGGAACAGTGGTTTGACTGCTGCCCGGGTGATTATTTCCTTAAAATGGCTTCAGAGAGTGCTGTCGTCCACAGCTACAGTTAAACTGGTCCTTGAATAACGTTGATACCTTCAGGAAGAAAGAAGTAAGTTTACCTAGGGAAAAATCTCCAGCTACTTAACCCCAAATGATACTTTCAAATGATTAGCACTTCATTGTGAAGATTACCTAAATTTGTTTAAAATTTAAGCGCCTGAAGTCTTCATGGGTCTCTTGTTCTTACTGATTGTTGCTTACAGTATCTTGTCTCTTTATGTGCCAGATTATCTGTGAGCTGGATACTACATTTAACAATTAATTGGAGTAAACAGGACACGGATAAGGCATCTGCCTCTAGAGGGATTTCTGGCCGTCTGTGCTGGGATGTTATTAAACCTTAATTCAGACTGAAGGCTGGAGGTTCCCTAGGTCTTCCAGATTGCACACAACCAGCTCTAGAGTCTGCGTGAGGACTGGTCTACTTGTGTTTCACCCTTATCTTGAAAGTGTAATACTGAGGAATCCCAGCTTCAGGAGCCAGTGATGGGGGTTCCCACCTTTAGCTGGCCTTAGGTTTTGATATTTTTTTTTATTAAATGTTTTTTATTATATTATGTTAGTGACCATACAGTACATCCCTGGTTTTTGTTGTAAAGTTCGATGATTCATTAGTTGCGTATAACACCCAGTGCACCATGCAATACGTGCCCTCCTTACTACCCGTCACCGGCCTATAAGTCAAGCAGAGAAAGACAATTATCATATGATTTCTCTCATCTATGGAACATAAGAACTAGGTAGATCGGTAGGGGAAGAAAGGGATAAAGAAAGGGGGGGTAATCAGAAGGGGAGAATGGGATAGGTTTTGATTTTTGTCCCCTTCAGTCCGTGAGGCTTCTGCAAAGTGTGCTGCGGGCCCCCAGGGGCTTCCAGGCTGGCAAATGCCCTTACAGCACAGCTTTGTGTTCTGGGCTTTCCGGGTTCTCAGATTGTGGCTCAGTAATTCCTAATTACCTAGTTAGCCTTTTTATGTTTTTAAGAAAATAATTTTTATATTTCAACTGCTTTTTCATTGACTAGCGATAGGCTGATCCAAACTTCCTCATGCTCTGTATCTAGAGGTGCAAGTTCCCATGTGTTTTTGGTCTCAGAGCTTTGGTGAAGGTGCTTAACCTGATGTACCCAACATGCCTTCAGTGGGAGATAAGAGGGAAAGACATGTTTATATTGGATTCGAGTGTTTTTCCAATCATTTGGCAAGCATTACTGGTGTCTTCTGAGTTCTTTATTTGTGGAGGATAGATACTTTGAGCTTTTAAAGCCTGACAAGTTTTTTAAAAAACATTTATTTATTATTTTAGCGGGGGGGAGAGGCAGGGGGAGAGAAGCTCTAGAAGACTCCCCGCTGAGCTGGAGCATGACACAGGACTGGATCTTAGGACACTGAGATCATGGCCTGAGCTGAAATAAAGAGTCAGAGGCTTAACCAACTCAGCCACCCAGGCACCCCTAGCCTGCCAAGTTTTGTAAGTAGCCCTAGTCCATCTTATATCCTCAGTACCTGACTTGGAATTAACCTACATAAATATACGTAGGCATTTGGATCTTGACCCCTGAGAAGGAGTCTCCGTCTAGCGAGGAACTAAGCAGGTTAGGTAAAAGTTGCTGCCTGTTGAGTGAATGGTACAGATAATGGCCTAAGGTAAAGAAGAGATGGTTCTTAGTAGCAGTGGTGACCAGGAAGTTTTCATTTGGGGAGGCAGAGTTGGAGCAAGGTTTCAAAGGATGAATAAGACTCAGGCAACAGTAGGAACTGGTGGGACACCTGGGTGGCTCAGTCGGTTAAGTATCCATCTGCCTTTGGCTCAGGTCCTGATTCCAGGGTCCTGGGATTGAGCCCTGAGTCAGGCTCCCTGCTCAGCAGGTTATCTGTCTCTCCCTCTCCTTCTGCCCCTCCCCCACTCACGCTCCCTTGAGCGTGCTCTCTTTCAAATAAAAACTTTTTTTAAAAGTAGGAATTGGAGCTTGAAATGAGCAAAGGCTGCATGGTGGGAAATCACAGCAGTGTGTAGTGAGGACATTCTTGTTTCGCCAGAGTAGGAAATCTTGTAGATCCTGGGAAGAGAGCTTAAAGCTCGGTAGTAGGGGCTAGATAATGAAGGGTTTTGACTACTAGGCATTGAGCTATTAATCTGTGGAAATCTTGGAGAGTTTTGGGGAAACTAATTCAGGGGTAAGTACAAGACAGAAGGGCAGATACCAAACTAGACAACAGGTTGACCGGTTAAGGAGCCTCTTTTTTGTCCCATCAGAGATAACCAAGGCCTGTACATTGATTGGGAAGGATGAGTAAACATGGCTCTGGCTTTGCCGGGCTAAGAAGCTCCTTGAAGGATCTCTCTGGGCTCATTTTCCCTCTTCGTATAGACACACGGTGAAAGATCCTTTTTCTTCACTTAGCTAATCTAGCCCAGTTCCACGGCTGCTGCTGTGAGGGGGTTTTGCATAGATTCTTTAAGTCTACCTAATCTTAAAAGCACTGGTTAGTTCTTACATGAGCTATTGAGAAATTGTCCTCAAACTGTCCTCACCACCAACTCAGTCTGTCATTTTTAATGGTGCTCCTGTTGTTCCTCTGCCTGGAGTTAAAGTTCTTCTCACTTGACAGTCGTCTACTCAAGTGGCAGTTGTCTTCCGCTCCCTTGCTTGCTCCCTGCTCTCTCCCTAACAGGCAGAGTTAACCTGTCCATTTGATACATAAATTTTTTAAAGATTTATTTATTTGAGAGAGAGAGAGCAGGAGCAGACGGAAGAGGCAGAAGGAGAAGGAGACTCCCCACTGAGCAGGGGGCCCAATGTGGGACTCAATCCCAGGAGCCCCGGATCATGACCTGAGCCAAAGGCAGACGCTTAACCAAAGGAGCCAGACACCCCTCATTTGATATATATTAATTGAGCACCTACTATTTGCCAAGTACTGTTCTGGGCACCAGCAATGTATCACTGAGCTGGACAGAAAAGGATCCTGCTCTTATGCTTCCTTTCTTAGGAGGCAAGACAGGCAAACTACTAACACAAGTTAAATCCAAGATTTAAAGGTGTTTAAAGAAAATAAAATGGTAGAGTAACTAAGATGCCTCAACTGGACTGTGAGGAAGACCTTTTAAGGAGGCAGACTCTTACACAGTACTTCATTTTAGCACTGCATTTTGTCTTTATAAAGTTGTATAATGCATTTATGTGTCTACATGACCCACTATACTGAGCAATTAGTAGCACCTTGAACTATTCTCAATTCTTGGCTCTTTTTTTTTTTTTTTTAAGTTTTTTTAAAAATTTACGGACACCTGGACGGCTTAGTTAAGCGTCTGCCTTCGGCTCAGGTCGTGATCCCAGGGTGCTGGGATAGAGTCCCGCGTCTGGCTCCTTGTTCAACAGGGAGTCTGCTTCTCCCTCTGCCTGCCACTCCCCCTGCTTGTGTGTGCTCTCACTCTCTAACAAATAAATAAATAAAATCTTTTTTTAAAAAAAGATTTTTTTAAAGTTTTATTTTAAAGGAATCGCTACACCTAACGTGGGGCTTGAACTCAATCCAGACATCAGGCGTCCATGCTCTGTCCACTGAGCCAGCCAGGCCCCCCTCTAGTTTTGCCTCTTAAATGACGAGTGACTAAATGAATTCTGTGGCTACTCCTACCCTTTTCTAGTCAGTGCACTACCTGAAACTCTCCCTTAACTCCCAGGTAAAATAATTTTAAGCCTTCTACAGGTTGTCTCCCTGTAGCCAGGGTTAAAAGAGATGTGGTCCTTACCCTAGAAAAGCTCACAGTCTATGGGCAGAAATGGATAAAACTTGCTTTGATAAGTGTTCTGTGCATCTGGACAGAGAGACCAGGGTGTTTCCTGGGGAAGGCTACTTGGCTGCCCTGGCAGTTTCCCCCCAGGTAGTTTAATCACCCTGCTCTGTGCTCAGGAAGGCTGACTCACTAATACAGCTATATTGGTCTATAAAACCAGACTCCAGTGTGTTGTTTTATTTAGTTTTTTCAATTTTAAGTAGGCTCTGTGCCCAGCGAGGGGCTTGAACTCATGACCCTGGGCTTAAGAATCCCATGCTCTACTGAACCAGCCAGCTCCCCCTCCAGTGTGTTAATTTATGATGAGAAGTATGTCAGGTGCAGCAGACTACCCCATTGGCCTTAACAGTGTGTTTTCTTCATGTAATCATACCACTTGAGAAGCCTAATTGAAGTCAGAATAAGGGGAGTTAATTCTGGAGATGGAATATTTACCATCATCAAGTTACCCCTACCACCATGAACCCGGCACAGGTTCCCACTTCAGTTATGCTGCTTTAGTTCCTGGTCTTGTTGCATCTTCAACTTGGTATCTTCTCCACTCCCGTGGGCACATTCTTCTCCGGTTTTAATAATCACTCCGGCTTCCAGTATATTCCAGGAGTTTGCACCCATTTTTTTAAAGTTGCTTTCTTATAGTAATCTCCACATCCAACATGGGGATGGAACTCAGGACCCCCATCAAGAGTCACATGCTCCACCGACTGAGCCAGCTAGGCGCCTCGGCCTTGGTCCCCATTACTCTCTAAGATGATTTTGCTTATTGGCTTTTTTGTATCTATCCTATAGCGGGGGGCTCGGGTGGCCGTAAGTCTCCAAACTGTCTTCCCCAGATATGCTAGGACCCTCAGTCTACCCAGTTGTTTGCTCAACTCTGTAGCAGTGGTATGATACAGGCCTGAAAAGTTCCCCATGTGCTGAACTATACAGACGGCCTATCTGCCGAAGGGTAGTGTTAGAGCTTTTCTTGGGTTATAACTGAGTAAGGTGTGTAAACATGAGGGAATCCTTCAGGTCAAGGACAGAAGTCCCGGGAATGGACTTTTAGAAGGCCTGCGACCGTCCACAGCCTGCGCTCACACAGGGCTGAAGCTAGTTTTCAAGGGGGTGGGGAATGGGGGGCTTAGATTAGGTCATCAGGCCATCCACACCCGCTGAAGCTGGGAGCAAAGCTCTGCTTGCTTAGCACAAATCGCGGCGAACGCCTGGCCGAATTCCACTCGGTCTCCGCGCCTCGGCTTCCCGAACACAAAATGGAAGAACACGACAGCTCGGGTTTGCTTCTGCGCATAAAGTTCTTCGAAGTCGTTGTAAAAAATCACACTTCCCCGAAGCAGATAATCTGCAGAGCAAGGTACAGGGAAGGTAGACGAAGGGCGTAAAAGTGCAGCTGCAGCGCAGTGGCAGCGCAGTGCTAAGGTCGGGAAGCACCGCTCTCGTCACGTAAACCTCAAGAATCCAAGAGCGCGTGCGTGCTCACTATAGCAACGGCGCAGACTCAGTTCTGGCGTGGGCGTTCTGGGAGTTGTAGTTTTCCAAGATTTGCAGTACAGGAATACCGATCGCGGACATCCTCTCACACCGTGCGGGCACGGGGGTGTCTGCACGTCCAGTGGAGGGGGCCGGCGTGTCAACAGTGAACAGCATCTGTAATAGAAGTCTGCAAGGCTGGCGGGACTCCTAGTAAATTCCTGAGGAATTTGGGAAGCTTTCATCAGAAAACGCTCTGTAAATGACCTGGACGGATTAGGCATTCGCCAGGGAGACAGTAGGAAGGTGGCAGCGAGCGGGTGGGACCATTCCAGGCAGAAGAAACTATTCCTACAGAGTTTGGAAGAGCAATTCTAGATGGCCGAGAACACGAGGAGGCTGACTAAGCAATTGTATCCGAGGATTTAGAAATGGGAAGAAATCAGATCATGAGGGGTTTTGAATGCCAAACCCAGTAATTTGAACCTTTTCTTGAATACACTGACACCTGACACACAACCCAAGCAGTATGAATAACCCCCTCCTTTGTGTTTTCCCTTGTTTTGTTCATATTTCTGTTTTATCACTTGCTATGGTATTCTGTGCCCTAGTCCGAAGAGCGCGACAAGGGCCGTGGCATAAGATAAAAGCTCAGGAAGTATTTTGGTTTTGGGGTTTTTTTTTGGTTTGTTTTTTTTTCAGGAAGTGTTTTTTGAATGATCAGTTTTGAGTTTTAGAAAAGCAACTGGCAGCAGTAGGGAGAGTGGGTAAGAAGGGAGCAAGGCTGGATGTAAAAAGCCATCAGAGTAATTGCTTTGCCTACCTTCAGATTTCCCTCTATCCAAGGGTTGAAATCTAGCACGTCAAAATACATTTCCAATGTGGGTCTTGTTTGGCCAACACTTGGAAAAAAAAACCCACAAAAACCTAGTTGCCCGCATTTTAAAAGTGGTAGTTTTCACATTTAAACAATAACAAAAGATTTCTGGCTTCTCTTGAAAAACTTGGGAGATTCGACAATTTGGGGGCCCTGATTTTCTCAACAGCTATAGGATGGAGCTGAGTAGCTGCCGCCGCCTTCAGACAGGACATATCCTCTCCAGTTTGTCACATTCCACACGACTCCTTCCATCAAACTCGGGCCAAATGCCAGCTGCCATTTATTATGGTGCTTGCTTTTATTTCCTTATAGTGAACCCTGTTGGGCCTTGGAGGCATTTGAGTCACCCATCTTTGTACTAATCTATCCTGCCTGGTATCTGAGGAGTGATACAATGAAATTAGTATTTTAGAAACATTATTCAGTGAAAAACAGATTAAAGTGAGGGAGCTGTGAGGCAGAAGGAAGAAATAAATGAGAAACCTGTTGAAGGAATATTTGAGAGAACGTGGCCAGTAATTAAAGATTGGATGAAAGATGAGGACAAGGCAAAATACAACTTCAGAGTTTCCTGCCTGAATGATTGGGAAGATGATATCACCAATTTAAACAAGAGAAATGGAAGAAGTGGGAAGGGAGTTGGCAATCAATATCTTGCTACCTCTACTATTTTGTGGGCAAGGGCTGGCCACGTATTACCAGTTCCATAATTTTCCAGTACTCTGCTGGACATGCATTAAGTGTTCAGGAAATTCTACCTGAACTGAAACTCTGATCCCAGTTGGGAGGTATATATATCTGATGGGCTGGGGGGGAGCAGAGGGAGAATTGGAATGCTTGAAAGAAACCAATTAAGCTGTGGGACCTTAGGAATTCTCTCCAGAGTGGGTGATCCTAGGGCTTGGAGGCAGTTCACGCATTCTGGGGAAGAACTTATGCAAAAGTCCTGAAGCAGAGCAAGAATGTGACGCACAGAAATGGAGATGGGGTGGAAATGGTGTCCTTCCAGGGGAAAGGGGGGAAAAATCAGAGACTGGCTGGCAGACTTTTCCAAGAATACAATGGAACAGCAAGTTCTTGGATGGGGAAGAATAGGCAGAGGATTTTGGACAATGAGGCTGGGAAGGATGGAAGACTTCTTTAAACGTTTCTGAGAGCACATCATTTAAAAGGAGAATAAATTTTCAGCCCAAACCCCAAATAAATATTTATATTTTATGTTACTAATATGTACAACTGCAGTCATGTTACATACTTCATAAACACACCAAAAAATAGAAATTAAAGGGGCACCTGGCTGCCTCAGTCCCTGGACCATTGCAACTCTTGATCTCAGGGTCTTGAGTTCCAGTCCTATGTTGGGTGCAGAGTTTACTTAATAAAAAAAATATTTTAAAATAGAAATTAAAAGAGATTAGATAAAAAATATAAGTATTCGAGTAAATTTTCTTTCTTCACACCCAGTATATGTCACACACGCCACTTCGGAGGCCGTGCTGTAATCAAAGGGAGCCACTGGATGTTCTGAAACAGAGGAGCGGCATGGTCTCTGTTGACTTTCTCGAATCTGCAAGCTTTAGAGGCAGAGATATCAAAGAACTGTAACTGCCTTGGAGAGCAGGGCTTTCCACGTGCCAGGAACCGCCTCGGTGTTTTACGCTTAACTCATTTAATCCCCAAAGCTGTAGGTACTCAAGCTGACAAAACTGAGGCATACTGAGATTAAGACACTTTCTCAGGGTCATACTGAAGTGACGGCGCCAGAATTGGAACCCACCCAGCGTAGGTCCACAGCCCATGAGCTTAACCACTACTGGCAGAGGTGGAGGTGGGGAAGGCACTACTTTTTCTCTCTTATCGCCCGGATCAAGCCCCTCACCAATCCGAGCTGTCGTAAGAGTGCTAGGCACAATGCGAGCAGGCGGCAGAAACTCACAGAGGGGCCGCATCTAAGGGAGTCATCTAGAACTCAGTTTATTTACAAGTCCGTAACCTCAAGAGGCTGATGTCGACGATGCGCAAGCGCAGACCGAGGGGCTTGGTTTCTATGGTTTCCGGGTGCGACAGCAGAGGGAAGGTCGGGTCTCGCCGTCGTGCTGCAAGCGTCGCACTGCGGGCGTCCTTTGCGGCAGGCCTCTGCGTCGCTCGCAGATCCTCCAGAAGCGGCGGCCAGGGGGGAGACAAGGGCACCGCGGCGCGACGGTAGGGGCTGCGTTTGTCCGTGGGTAGTTCCTTCCGAGATTTCTTTAACGAATTTTCTCTTGCTTTCCTGGGTGTCCGTTTTTCCAGGCCCGAACTCTGGGCATGTTTTCTGCGTTCCCAGGCCCCTGCGCCCACAGCCAATGTCACTGATCGCGCCTCTCTCGGCTGTGTCCAGGTTAACTTAGCTTTCTGCTGGACTAATGCTTTGGCCTTCTGTTTCTTAACCTGAGGTCCACCCACCTTATACTGGCTTTCAAGGCGCTGAGTGATTGCGGCCCCGCCAGCCTCCAGCTCCTTTCGTTCTTCATCCCGACATGCACTCTGCGCTCCAGCCGGATCTGGGTGCTCAGTGTCCCGCAGACATACCCAGTACCTCCGGCTGTGATTCGTGCTGTGCTTTACTGGAATACTCTGCCCACTGACCTTCACTTGGCAAACTGAACCCTTCTTAAAGGCATTTTCAGATCTCCTGGGCAGAGTTGGTGCTTACTCCTTCGAGCTACACCCCCTGTGCGTTGGGTTCCCGGTTCCTTGTGTGTCTCCATTCTAGTGCTTACGTTGCAGCTGCTGCTTTTCCCCCATTCCAGTGCCTGGAACGTTATTACTCAGTAAACGAAAGAATGGGTAGAAAATATAAAAATTAAGTTCACCTGTGAATCTACCACTCATACGTGACTTTGACATTTTTTGTGATTCCCTCCAGCCTTCTTTTGCAATTTTTCTTTGACATTGTAGACCCTTGTTTTTAAATTTAACATTAAAATATAAGTACCATGTATATTATCTATCATATTCTACTAGGTAGGTACCGGATTAAATTATCCATTTCCCTAATGTTGCACACTTAAGTTGTTTGAAATTCTCCCCCCCCCCCCCCCCGCCCCTAACAATTACTGAGCCCCTGCCGGGTCCCTGCCCTCACAGCACTCATTGTTCAGTAAGGGAGACATTCAAGTTAACAGTCCATTACAGGGGCATGCAAAGTACTCGTATGGGAAGTTGAGATGCTGTGAGAACATAGAGGAGGAAAACCAGATTCAGGATGGATTCACAGGAGAAGTGTCATCTGAGTTGATATGAATAGAAAAATGTAAAGAAATGTTTTTGTGCTTGTGCTTTTTTGTTCTTTTCAGTTATTTCTTCAGATCTATCTCAAAGAATTGGGATTGAGTCAAGGCATAAACACTGACTTTTGATTAAAACGACCTTACAAAAAATGACCTTCTCAATACAGAGATGACTTTTATGCATTGTTTTTTTAGTTCTGGTGGTTTTTTCCCCCTTGGGTTTTGTGAAAACACAGGTATTGCTAATCTACCATAAACTGGAGGAAACTGTCAAATGAAAAAATTTAATGAGACTATATTGGGAGAATAGCATAAAATACCTTTCTAGAGAGATGCTTATAAATGTCTCATTTTTCTTAGAAATTTCTCATTTGATTGCACTTTTATGGCATTATTTATTTTTTTATCTTCCATTTCAGCCATGCCTTTCTTTGATGTGCAGAAAAGGCTGGGCCTTAACTTAGATCATTGGATGACAATCCAAACTGCTGAGCAGCCTCACAAGATTCCAGGTCGATGCCATGCTTTTGAAAAAGAATGGATAGAATGTGCGCATGGAATTGGTGGTACCCGTGCAGAGAAAGAGTGCAAGATAGAATTTGACGATTTCGTAGAATGTCTGCTTCGGCAGAAAACGGTGAGGAGTGACGGAGACGGGAGCTGAATTATTTCCTTGTGTCTTTGGGTCTGCTTTCAAGTGTTTTTAACTGGTCATTGGCAATGGCTTGCCCGATGTGAATGGGCAAAACTGTTGTGGTGAAACACTCTCTCTACATAGGTTGCATGTCAAGGAAGTTAAATCCCTTCAGATCTGAGAAGGGTCTATTGTTCCTCAGTGTACTTCCTTATCTTCTGACATGTTTTCCTTAGCGTTGCACCCTGCTGTAGCCACCAGATTAGAAATCGCATGTGTTTGTGTATTCCCATTTTTGCAGTAGGCTATAAAGCAGAAGTTACCAACCAGCTTTGGGTGTTTGTCCTTGAATATCTCTGGGTGAAAGTGTTCCAGATTCATCGAACCCTCATTGGAGAGGTGGTGAAAACACTATTACACTGAGCCTGGTATAACAGTCTCTGGATTAATTTCTACTCTGGGGAAAATGGAGGTGTTAAGGAAATTATTTTAGGTGAGCCTGACCGATGAGGCAGGGGAAGAAGGATGTTAACAGCATGATGTCTTCCTCCTCGAGAGTTGAATGAGTTACGTAACATGTAGACTGTATTCTCCCTTAGAGAAGAAATCTTTGGGTGTTGGCTGTTATTTTGCCTGTTTCTCTGCTCCATATATAACAAATAGAAATGTTTTTATTACTCCCAACTCCTTGGAGTTCAGGAAGGCAATTTAAATTTTTAGTTAAATTTATCAGTTATTTGTATCAAAATTTGTAAATTTCTTATCTTTTAACATTTGCTATTGGCATTTGGGTAAAGTGAAGCCAAACTTGGAAGGAATTAGCAGGTATCAGGTAGTAATTTTGTATTGATCTCTGCAGGAATATTGATCATTAAGTGAGTAATATTGTAGTATTACTAAGGGACAGTGAGTGGGTCATGGTTAGCCACCTACCAGCTATTTAGTTCACAATATGTCTTAACTTCTCTTCTTGTGGGCCCCAGTTACTCATTACTCAGGTTAAGACTACTCTTCATGCAAAATTTACACCAAAAGGAGGCAGTGTGGTGAGGCGGAAAGAACACTGGATTGGGAGTTAAGAGGGCTGGTTTTGTTGTTGGTTTGTTTGTTTGTTTTGTTCTCTTAAGACTTTATTTTTAAATAATCGCTACCCAACATGGGGCTCGAACCCACAACTTGGAAATCAAGAGCCACACGCTCCATTGACTAAGCCAGCCTGGTGACTCGCAGAGAGCTGGGTTTTAATGCTGGTTCTGCCACCACCGGTTTTGTGACTTTGGGCAAGTCACTTCCCTTTTTGGTCTCAGTTTCTTTATCCGGAGATATCCAAGAGTTGCTCTCAGGTCACTTCCTCATCCTGTGAATTTGTAAATAGGTCTGTTACTGTTTTAGAGGTCACCCTGAATAACTAGATACTTAGCCCTAGGTGAAGAAGCTAGTGGATCAGGGAATTAGAATCAAGCACTGTTCTAAGTTCTTAGCTTATAATAGTGGATTTATTTCACACAATAATCCTGAGAGATGCTTTACTAGAATTTTTCCGATATACAATTAAAAACTTGGGGCAAGACAAAAAAATCAAGGCCATTGCCTAAGGTCATATTGCCAGAAAGCGGTGGAACTGGGATTTGAACCTGGCAGTGCAGCTGCAGGGCCTGAGCTTCTATCTACAGCACTAGGAGGTGTTAGACTTCAGAGACAGATTCGGCATTAGGTGTCGGATTAGCTCGATCAGGACTAGTCCTCTGTTGGGAGATTCTTTATTTTTAGTTTTTAATTTTGGGGATGAGATTCTTTAATAGAGAAATGTTTAAGAGTGCAGTCTTTTATATTAACAATACTGGAATTTTAAAAAATGCAATCTTTTAAAAATGGCTAATGTTTCTATCATTATTTAGGACACCTAGAGGTTTTTCCACTGAAGTTACATCCTGACTGATTCTTTAAGGTTAATGGGATCTTTTACTAAATATACTGACTCTTCATGCCTTTGTGAAAACTTACTCACCAAAAAAAGAAATATTCACTGAGGCACCTATTACGTCAGGAGCTATTGTAGGTGCCAGGAATATACAGTAAGAAAACAGCAAGAAGGCCCCTACCCTAGCGGAGCTTATATTTGGGTAAGGGGGTATCAAAATTAACAAACAAGTTAAAGTGTGTTAGGTGTTGGTAATTGCAGCAGGGAAGATAAAGATAGAAAGCGCTGCATGTGGGAGCTGAGTGGATGGTCTTTTTTTTTTTTCTCTCTCTCTCTTAAAGAGAGTGGTCAGAGAAGAGCTCAGCACTAGAAGACATTTGAGCAGAGACTTAAAGTGAGCCATGTGGATGTGAGAGAAGAATGTTCTGGTTATAGGAAAGAGCAAGTGCAAAGGTCCTTGAGCTAGAGCGGACAGAATGAGGGAAAATACTAAGACATATAGTCGGAGGTGGGCCTGGTAAGTCATAAGGAAGGATTCAGGTTTTTTTCTCGGTAAGATGGGAAGCCATTGGGTTTGGGGCAGAGGAATAATGCAGTCAGGATTAGGGCGTGTATTTTGTGTGTCACAAAACCCGTGTGAATTACAGCTTTCCTATAATCTTGTATAGCATGGCTTTCTGTGGTTGGGAAACACCAGTGTCCTACCTGAGAGGAGGAGGCAGAACTCAGGGCTCAGTAGTGACAGTAGCTGAGCACATACCAGGTCTTTATTTTGGTGTGGTGAAGAGAAACCTCATATTGGCTGTTTCTGCTTCCTTCATACCCAGTGAGCAGTCACCAGCAGCAGTGCCAATTTCACAGAGAGGTCAGGACTCTATCAGCTGTGAGACTGTCTCATCTTTTAATATTCTAAAGATTAAGTATGCACAAGTATGCCTCTCAAAGGTTTGTGATCTATGTTTTGTTACTATTTTTGTAAATACCTGTATTCCTGTATATAACAGGAACATTTTAGTTACTATTTTTAAAGGAGATCTTATGCATGCCAGAAATTCGTTAAAGGGTTGGGAAGTGATTTCAAGTTACTTCTTTAAAGAAGGATTTCATCTCAGAGGACCTCTAGGATGAAAAGCTTCCATAGTTTAAAAATAAAGCCAGTTTTCATTCTGTTTCTCTAGCCCTCAAGTTTATGGTACATATTTCCCCCTAGTTTAAATACTTCTTTCCTTTGACAGATGAAACGTCTGAGTGACATCAGGAGGCAGCGGGATAAACTAATAAAGGAAGGGAGGTACACACCTCCGCCTCACCACTTGGGCAAGGAGGATCCTAGGCCCTGAGCAGAGCTGCGGCTGATGGCTGGAAGCCGATTTTCATGTTCTCTCTTCTCCCCTGGAAAGTTCATTTACTGAAAACCTCTTTGTGAAAGTGTCTAAAAATAAAGGATTGCTCTATCCTATTTATTCTATTTTCTCTTGGATCATACTTTTTTTTTTTCAAGATTTTATTTATTTATTTGACACAGAGAGAGAGACACAGCCAGTGAGAGAGGGAACACAAGCAGGGGGAGTGGGAGAGGAAGAAGCAGGCTCATAGCGGAGGAGCCTGATGTGGGGCTCGATCCCAGAACGCCGGGATCACGCCCTGAGCCGAAGGCAGATGCTTAACTGCTGTGCCACCCAGGCGCCCCATGGATCATACTTTTCTATAATGAGATTGCAACCTTTTTTTTAAATATGGAAAAATACCTTTACCTATGTCTTAAAAAATAACATGTAGGTAGTAATAAGCAGGATTTACTGACACTTACTATGTATCAGATACTTTAAATACGTTAACTCGTTTAAGAAGTGGCAGTATCTTTACTGCTTTCTTTCTGGTTTATTTTCCATAAAACACAGACTTGGGCTGGGAGGGGGAGGCAGTAGAGAGAGTGGTTGTGTAAATTCAGATAATTTTGTTTTGTTTTGTTTTTAAATTTATTTTCAGATAATTTTGAAGAAGCAATCCCATTGTTTCAATTTGCTATCTTATATCAGTGGCATATTAGTACTTCAAATGACATATTTAGGAATGGGGTTTTTTTTGTTTGTTTTTTAAGATTTTATTCATTTATTTGTCAGAGAGAGCACAAGCAGGGGGAGCAGCAGGCAGAGGGAGAAGCAGGCTCCCCACTGAGCAAGGAGCCCGATGTGGGACTCGATCCCAGGACCCTGGGATCATGACCTGAGCTGAAGGCAGATGCTTAACTGACAGAGCCACCCAGATGTCCCTAGGAATGTTTGTTTGTGGTTTGTTTTTTTCAAGATTTTATTTATTTATTTGAGACAGAACAGGAGCAGTGGGCAGAGGGGAGGGACAAGCAGGCTCCCTGCTGAGCAGCGAACTCAGGGTGGAACCCGATCCCAGGAGCCCCTAGAAATGGTTTTTTAAAGAAAAATGCAGATGTAGAAGGGATGTATGAACCTTAAAAAATTAATGTAAGTGTTGAGAATACAATTAAGACCTCATATCTTTTAGAGTTTTTTCCAACTTTTTGTGTGTGGTAAGATACACAGAACACAGTTTACCATCTTAACCACTTTTTCCCCTTAGTAACCCCTGTTAAGTACACAGCTCACTGATATTAAGTATATTCACATTACTGTACAACCATCCCCACCATCCATCTCGAGAACACTTTTCATCTTGCAAAAGTGAAGCTCTTTAATTCTCCCTACGGTAACTCCCTCCTACTCCTTCCCCCAGCCCCTGGCAACCACTGTGCTACTTTCTATGATTTTGGTTATTCTGCTTCACGTAAGTGGAATCATACAGAATTTGTCTTCTTGTGACTGGTTTATTTCACTTAGCATACTATTCTCAAGCTACCCCCGTAGCATCTCGCAGAATTTCTTTCCTTTTTAAGGCGGAATAAGATTCCATTGTGTGTATACCACATTTTGCTTATCTATTTATCTGTTGGTGGACATGTGCACTGCTTCCATGTTTTAGCTTTTGTGAATAATGCTGCTATGAATATGGGTGTACAGATAATCTCTTTAAGACCCTGTTTTCAGTTTTTTTGACTATATACCCGGAAGTGGAATTGCTGGATTATAAGGTAATTCTATTTTTAATAGTTTGAGGAACTGCCGTACTCTTTTCCATAGTGGCTGCGTCATTGTTTACATTCCCCAACAGCCCACAGGTGTTCTGGTCTCTATGTCCTCGCCAATACTTGTTATATTCTGGGTTTTTGTTTTGTTTTTTTTTTTTTTTTGTAGCTATCTAATAGATATTTGGTGGTACCTCATTGTAGTTGGGGTTTTTTTAAAGATTTTATTTATTTATAAGCAGGAGCGGGGTGGGGGTGGGGAAGAGGTAGAGGGAGACGCAGACTCCCTACTGAGCAGGGAATCCAACTCGGGGTTAGATCCCAGGACCCTGGGATCATGACCTGAACAGAAGGCAGACGCTTAACCGACTGAGCCACCCAGGCGCCCTAGAAGTAGAACTTGAATCTAAATCTAGGCTTCCACTTCTAGATGACCTTTTGCTAATGTGATAAGAAAAACCTAGACAAAATAGTTCAGAGTTTTCCGTGGTGCTAATAAAAATGGTCTATGTAAGGAGGCCTTGAACTGAACTCCAGAAAAATATGTATGTAACAGAGCCGGTCAGCTTCCGTTCCGGGGGTGGGGGGGGCTCCTGGTGCGGATATGGGTAGGCCTGCCATAGGGAGATATTGCAGGGCTAAGCGGAACTCGCTGGGTCTAAGATGACCCTTTGGAAGGGAAAACAGCTTGGAATCGGGAAGAACCTCAAACACAGCAAAGTGCCTGCTTCAACAATTCTGCCTTCACTCCTGCTGCCTTCCCCTCCATATAAATAATGTAGCTGTGTACATTCTTGGGGTGACTACATTCTGGGACCCTGTCAGAGCTGACTCCAAAGGTGAACCAAGAATATCTAGAAGTGGGGCGCCTGGGGGGCGCAGTCGTTAAGCGTCTGCCTTCGGCTCAGGGCGTGATCCTGGTGCTCTGGGATCGAGCCCCACGTCAGGCTCCTCCGCTATGAGCCTGCTTCTTCCTCTCCCACTCCCCCTGCTTGTGTTCCCTCTCTCGCTGGCTGTCTCTCTCTGTCAAATAAATAAATAAAATCTTAAAAAAAAAAAAAATCTAGAAGTGCAACCAACTCAAATTCTTCCCAGCTCAAATTCTGACAAGATCAAGAAGACAACATCTAGGAAGGTTGGGAGTTTTGTTAATCACAGGTGAAATCAACTTAATTAAAGCCGCAACTCAGCCCTAACCCTACTCTAAGACCAGTCTGAATGATGAGTCCTTCTGATGGTTAGAGAAAAGGGTTTCTACAAAGCAAATATTATTTATTCTATGCTTATTTCTTTTGATTTTTTCTTCAATAAGAAACTATTCTTCTTTTATATACAGTATCTGATATGCACTATCAAATTGTAAAACATGCAAAGAAGTGAGAAAATGTGACCCAGGGGTGCTTGGGTGGCTCAGTTGGCTAAGTGTCTGCCTTAGGCTCAGGTCATGATCTCAGGGTCCTGGGATCGAGCCCCTCATTGGGCTCCCTGCTCAGTGGGGAGCTCCCTCTTCCCTCTCCCTCTGCCCCTCCCCCTTCCACTCCCTCCTCCTCCTCATATGCTTGCTTTCTATCTCTCTCAAATAAATAAATTAAATCTTTTTTAAAAAACGTGACCCATAATCGAGAAAAAGTCAACAGAACTATTATAAATTTTATTATTATAAACAAATGAAAATTATAGAACTGAAAAATACAGTATCTGAAATGCATTGAATGGACTTAACAGATTGGATGCTATAAAAGAATCAGTGGATATGAAAACAGATCAGTAAGAACTAAAGCAGAGAGAGAAAAAAGATTAGAAAAAATAGAGTATCAGTTACCCATGGAGTAATACAAAGCAGTCTTCATATATTTGGAGTCTCAAAAGGACAGGAGAGAATATAGCATGTGACATTGGAAAACAGTCTGAAAATGCAATTAAGAGAACAATTCCACTTACAATAGCATTGAAAAGAATTAAACACTTAGGAATAAATTTAGCAAAAGTGTAAAACTTAACTCTTAAAACTTCAAAACACTGGTGAAAGAAATTAAAATCTGTAAAATGGAAAGACATGTTCATGATCAGAAGATACTATTGTGAGGATGATGGCGTTACTTCCTAAACTGATCTACAGATTTAACATAATCCCTTTCAGAATCCCAGCTAGCTTTTTTGTAGAAATAATAACCTGGATCTTAAAATTCATATGGAATTATAAGGGACCCAGAATAGCCAGAGCAGTCTTGAAATTGAAGGACAAAGAGGAGGGCTCTCACTTCCTAATTTCAAAATTACTACAAAGCAATAGTAATCAAGATAGAGTGATACTGGCATAACTGTAGACATATATAAATCAATGGAACAGAATTGAGAGTCTGGAAATAAACCCATATATCCATTGTCAATTGATTTTTGACAATTTTTGACATTGGATAAAATTAATTTCCACAAGTCCAAAGAGATCAGCCAGTAATATGGATACCTGACAGAATAAAATCAACATTCTTGAGAAGATAATAACAGAAGCCAGAGTCTCTACTACTTTTATCATTCACAATATTTAATATATAGTAGGCATGTATACTATAAACAAGAAATGTAACCCATAGTAAAGGGAAAAAGCAGTCAACAGAAATAGACTCCAGGATGATTCAGAAGTTCAGTTAGCAGACAAGGAGTTAAAAGCATCTATTAAAATGTTCATGGGGTACCTGGGTGGCTCAGTTGGTTAAGTGGCTGACTCTTGATTTTGGCTCAGATCATGATCTTAGGGTCATGAGATTGAGCCCTGTGTTGGGCTCCATGCTCAGTAGGGAGTCTGCTTGTGATTCTCTCTCTCTCCATATCCTTCAGCCCCTCCCCCCTTGCTCTTTCTCTCACTGTCTCTCTCAAATAAATAAATCTTTAAAAAAAATATGTTCATGAAGAGGTAGGGAATCTTAGAAGAGAAATGAAGACATGCAAGAGAGCAAATGAAATTTTAGAACTGAAAACTACCATACCTAAAATGAAAAATTCAGTAGGGGCACCAAGTGACTCAGTCATTTGAGCAACCGACTCTTGACTTCAGCTCAGGTCATGATCTCAGGATCATGAGATTGAGCTCCATGTTGGACTCTTTGCTCAGCATGGAGTCTTCTTGAGATGTCTCCCTCTCATGCTGCCCCTTCCCCTCCTCTCTCTCAATGGATACATTTTAAAAATCTTAAAATGAAAAATTCACTAGATGGGCTTAAGAACAAATCAGAGACACTAAGAGAAAGGTTCAGTGACATTGAAGATCAATCAAAGAGTTTTACTACAAAGAAAGATAGCCGAAGGAATCTCGAAAGCAGGTTACATGAAAGAAGTCAGACACAAGGGACTGTATATACTATATGATTCCATTCATAGGACTTTCATGACCATACAAAGTAATCTCTGGTCATAGCAAACAAAGCAGTAATCGCCAAGGAGGGACAACTGGATGGGGATTGGATGCGAGAGGACATGAGCACTCTGGGAGTGGTGGAAAGGTTCTTTATCTTGATTGTGGTGGTGATTCCATGGATGTACACAATCCTCAGAACTCATGAAACTGTACACGTAAGAGCTGTGTATTTCACTGTATGTACAGGATTAACCTGAAAGAAGGCAAGAAAAAAGGAACAGGAACAAAAAAACAGGTGAAATAGATAGGAAACAAGTAGCAAAGTGGTATACTTAAACCCGACCAGATTAATACTTAAGAAATGGTAAATATGTGAGTAAATGTAAAAGGTAGCTTTCCCGCTTCTCTTAATGTCTCTGAAAACTACAAAGTGGTGAGAAAAATTAAGGACAGCTGTGGTAGGCTGCTTCTAAAATGACTCCCAGTGATCCCCATCCCCTGATCCTCATGTCCTGTGTAATCCCCTTTTGTGGTGTGTAAGCCTGACTTACAGAATATGTTAAAAGTGAGAGGATGCATAGGACTGTTATCCACCTTGCTGGCTCGCTCGCTCTCTCCCTCACTCACTCTCCTCACCTGCTCACTTTGAAGAAGCAGGATACCTTGGACTTTGACACCTGCCCACACCATCCATCCAACAGTAGTGAGGTAACCCTCATCCATGCAGAGGAGGATTTTGGAGATGAGGAAACTGATGAAAGAGGCTCTTAAAAACCTGTAAGTGAGGAGCACCTGGGTGACTCGGTCAGTTAGGCATCTGCCTTCGGCTCAGGTCATGATCCTGGGGTCCTGGGATTGAGTCCTACGTCAGGCTCTCTGCTCAGCCGGGAGCCTGCTTCTCCCTCTCCCTCTGCCATTCCCCCTGCTTGTGTGCGCTCTCTCTCTCTCAAATAAATAAATAAAATCTTTTTTTTTTAAAGATTTTATTTATTTATTTGACAGAGACAGAGACAGCCAGCGAGAGAGGGAACACAAGCAGGGGGAGTGGGAGAGGAAGAAGCAGGCTCCTAGCAGAAGAGCCTGATGTGGGGCTCGATCCCAGATTGCCGGGATCACGTCCTGAGCCAAAGGCAGAAGCTTAACCGCTGTGCCACCCAGGCGCCCCTCAAATAAATAAATAAAATCTTAAAGAAAAGAAAAACTTATATGTGAAGTCCTAAGCAGACCCCAGAGTGACCCACAGGTCAAAATGAATATAATTTGTATGGCAAAATTTGGGAACTGAATTACAGTGTGGCTGCCGTGCAGGTTTTCAGATTGGTTTCTGGTAGCGCAGGAAGGAAGCAGACCAGAATAGCACGGCAAGCACTCTGAAAACCAAATTGTCTTTGGAATGACAGCTCTCAAAATTAAGCCAGGACCTGAGCACTAAACTAAAAAGCGTGACTACCAGCTAAAATAGATTTAAGTAGGATCCAGAGTCTCATAACCTAATACACAAAATGTCCAGGTTTTAATAGAAAATCACTCATCATGCCAAGAACTAGGAATTTGAATGAGGAAACAGAATTAGCAGATGCCAACACAAAGATAGTTCAGATGTTGGAATTATCTGACAAAGATTTTAAAGCAGTCATCATAAAAATACTTCAGCAAGCAATTACAAACTCTTGAAACAAAATAAAAATCTCAGCAAGTAGAAAAACATGGGAACCAATCTGAAATTATTGAGCTGAAAAGTAGAACTCACTGCATGGGCTTAGCATCCAAATGACAGAAGAATCAGTGAATTTACCAGTAGTTCTAGAAAGAAATGTAAGAGTATGTATATACGATCTTAGGTTGGCAAAGATATCTTACAAAGAACACAGAAGCCACTAACCATTAAGAAAAATTGATAAATTAGATTTCATTAGATTAAAACTTCTATTCATCAGAAGACAGTATTAAAAACGAATAGGCATGCCGGGGCACCTGGGGGGCTCAGCTGGTTAAACATCTGCCTTCGGCTTGGGTCATGATCCTGGGGTCCTGGGACTGAGTCCTACGTCGGGCTCCCTGCTCAGCCGGGAGCCTGCTTCTCCCTCGGCCTGCCACTCTCCCTGCTTGTGCCCTTCATCTCTCTGTCAAATAAATAAAATCTTTAAAGATTTTTAAAAAATGAATAGGCAAGCCAAGATTGGGAGAAATCTTCAAAATACGTATATATGATGAAGGTCTTATATCCAGAATATGTATGGGTGTGTGTGTGTGTGTGTGTGTGTGTGTACATACACGTGCATATATAGCTTGGATTTCTGCAAATCTATAGTAAAAAGGCTAACAACCCAGGTTTTTTTTTTAATGGCAAAAGACTTGAATATATATTCCCATAAAAGAAGATATACACATGGTCAATGAGCACATAAAAAGATGCTAAAAAAAAGTGCTTGATATCGTTAGTAATCAGGAAAATGCACATTTAATACATAATGAGATATCTCTTCACACCAACAAGAATGGCCAAAATTTTTTATTATTTATTTTTTTAAAGATTTTATTTATTTATTTGAGAGAGAGAGAGCATAAGCAAGGGGAGTGGGAGAGGGAGAAGCAGACTCCCCACTGAGCAGGGAGCCCAATGGTCTTGATCCTAGGACCCTAAGATCATGACCTGAGCTGAAGGCAGACGCTTACTGACTGAGCCACCCAGATACCCCAAGAATGGCCAAAAATTTTTCAAAACTAAGAGTACCAAATGTTAGTGAGAATGTGGAACATCTGGAACTCTCTTACATTGCTGATGGGAGTATAAAATGGTATTGCCACTTTGGGAAATTATTTTGCAGTTTCTTTTTATTTTAGATAAAGCACGTGCAGGCATGGGGGGAGGGGCAGAGGGAGAGAATCTTCAAGCAGACCCCCTGCTGAGTGTGGAGTCCAACATGGGGCCCGGTCTCACAACCCATAAGATCGTGACCTGAGCTGAAATCAAGAGTCAGATGCTCACTGACTGAGCCACATGCCCCCCTATTTTTCAGTTTCTTAAAGTTAAATATACATTGGCCACACGACCAAGAAGTTTCACTCTGAGATGTTTTCTCGACAAGTGAAAATGCTTGTTTAATCGAAGTTGTATTGAATGTTCATAGCAGCTTTATTCATAATAGTAAAAAACCCGAGCGATCGTTGGTACGATAAACAAATTGTGGTGTACCCATATAATGAGACACTTCCCAGCAGTAACAGTGAATAAACTGCAGGAACACGCAAGCACTTGGATAAATCGTAGTCTTTATGTCGAGTGGAAGAAGCCAGATGCAGTGTACATTGTATGATTCCATTTATACAAAATTCTGCATTTTATGCGTAAACTGTACCTCCATTAAAAAAAAATCCTGGTTTATTGAACTCCAAAGCTCACACTCTTGAAAGATAGTGAATCTACATCCATTTCTCTGTATTCTCTGGTCAAAGCATTATGATTTATCAATGGAAAGAAAAAGTAAATTCCTCTGAGGGACGTACAATTTAACCATAAGTCAACGCACAATAAGATAAATACAACTGGAGGCAAAATTTAAAGACTGAAGAGGAGCTTGTTTCTGGATTATACTCTACTGAGCTCTGTCATCAGAGTAAATCACTTAAGCCTGTCTGAATCACTGTTTCCTGAAATGAAGCTTTCTTCTAGCACTGCATTTCACTGATCTGTGAACTTCCGGCGAATCTAGTGCAGACTGCATGGAGACCTTGAGAGGTGTGGCAGGGCTTCCGCCGGCAAACTTGTGGGCAGGGCGGTTCAGGTAGTCACACGGGCAGAGGTGGGTAGAGGGGATTATGAGTGGGTCCCTCAGTTCCTCCTGAAGCAGAGGTCCTCCTTGTGAAATGGCTTATGTGTAGCATTCTGGTGCAAAGAATGTTCAAGAACCATGAGGCCCAAATGTGGAGTAGCCAAGGGGGAGCAAAGAGAGAGACCTGACTGAATAGGTGAGATTGAGGTGGGGAAGAAAGGCAGAAGAAAAATGATGAAATTTCCTTACTATCTACAGCCCATTGACAAGTCCTTGAAACAGGCATGGTGACATTCCTCTAGGGACTCAGCTGCCTCGATGTGAATACTTTGCTGAGGGCAAAAGGCAGTCGTAGCCCGACCCCCAGGACCCTGTAACATATACAAATTCTTTTGGAAACTTCCTTTATCTTTACCCCCCAAAGGTACGTGTTGGCAATCATTCCCCAAGCATACGACCCCCCGATAGACATCTGAAGGGTCTCATGACTCAGGTCTTATTAGACAGTAATAAATGACCCTTTTCCCAACAACAGCTAGCCCCCTCGAGGTCCTGGAAAACTTGCTTCCCAATTCCTTAGAGACTTAAGCTATCCCTAACCCCCTCCCAACTTGGGCCACTCTCATGACCCCAGTGCGGCTTTTTCTGCCCACAAGTCCTGTCCCACTGCTTTCACAAAATCACCTTTTTGCACCAAAGACGTCTCAAGAATTCTTTCTTGGCCGTGGCTTCGAGCCCTAAAGTCTTTCCTACATCAGGATGAGCCATGAATGTAAGTGCAAGAGTTTACTGACAGCACTGGGGAGCCCCCATAGGTTCAGGAGCAAAGGAGTGACGTGATCAGAGCTTTGGAAGATTGGCCAAACAGCCTCTGAGGGACAGGTGGAGAGGGCAAGGAAGGCTCGATCTGTGTTTTTCGGAGGCACATGTTGGCCCGCTATCTCTGGCTTGGGGGAAGCAGGGAGAGTAATGGAGACTAATGCAAGGGCACACATTTGGCCTAGAGTAGTGGTGGTAAGAGAGCAGAGGAGGGGATGGAAGGGAGGCACGCCTGGAGGTAAAGTCCCTGGCCTCCTAAGAGGGCACCCCTCAGGTCCCTGCCTGGAGTCAGTCAAAATGGTGTCCTCTCTCCTGCCCCACTATCCAGCCTTGGCACCTGGAGGACTCACTCCGATTTCAGTGACCATTCAAAGTGACAGTGGCACCTGTCATTTGCAGACCATAGAGATCAGAGCAGAAATGACCCAGGCCACAGTGACTTATTATTAATCTGCATATCATTTAGAGGCACTTATCTGCCAGCCCTGGCTGGAGACCGCAGCGACGCTGGACAGTTCTCCTTCTCTTGCCCAGTATTATCACTATTCTGTTATACAGGGCCAGCCCTTTCGAAGGGTCTCTTTAAGGGGAGTTTCCCCCTGGTTGGCACTAGTGCTTCTGTTTCCTTATGGCACAGAGGGCCAGGCACATGGCTTTGGCCAAGGAGAATGATGATGTCCCAGCCAAACACTCCATCAAGATGTATTGAGCTGGCCGGCGCCTTGCTGACCGCCCAGATTGTTTTGTGTTTGATCTTCCAAAGACAGAGCACATAAGGGAATCCCGGGTCACTCGGGAAGCTCCCGTCCTCTGTCAATGGTTGGGCTTTGCTTTATCCCAGCAGAGCAAAGAGGTTGCTCCTCATTTCTCGGCTCTGGCCAGACACAGCGGTGGCTGGTCCTGCACACAGAAGGCCAGAGGTGTGGCCTGGGGATAAGGAGGAGTGAGGATTCAGGAACAGAAGAACAGTGGCTTCCTCCTGATATTTCCCTTTCAGGAAGGAGCCAGAGTGCACTGGAGTGAAGAGACTGGGCAGCTCATGAGGCCTCATGTCTCCGAGCAGAGTCGGTGAACTCAACAATTTGAAAACATCTCCCTTGAGCGTGACTCTGCCACCCCAGCCGTGCTGCTAACTTTGGGCACTGAAGTGACAGCGGACCAGGCTAAGAGAACCACTGGTTTGAATCTGTGATGAGAAATGGACCACGTTTATAGGCCTTTCCTTGGTTCGACTAACACTCACACGTGGCCAGGGTCATCAGTCTGGCCGAAGCTTCCAACACAACATCCTTTGCTGCTTTAGAACACAAAAACTGCCTCCCCTCGGGGCTTGCCTTTGCAGCCACCAAGAATCCGAGGCTTCTGCTGACTTCTGTTTCTCTGGGCCACCTGGCTCACTCTCGCGCTTCCACAGGAGCGGGCTGGGAGCGTAACTCTGGGTCATGTCATGATTAGGGGTTCTCTAGGAGGAATGAGCTAGCTGTTTTCTGAGACGAGAGAGGAGAATTTTTTTTTAATTATTATTTTTAAATTATTATTTATTTGACAGAGAGACAGCCAGCGAGAGAGGGAACACAAGCAGGGGGACTGGGAGAGAGAGAAGCAGGCTTCCCGGCGGAGCAGGGAGCCCGATGCGGGGCTCGATCCCACAACGCTGGGATCATGACCTGAGCCGAAGGCAGATGCTTAAGGACTGAGCCACCCAGGGGCCTGAGAGGAGAATTTTTTTCTTTTCTTTCTTTCTTTCTTTTTTTTTTTTTTTTTTACCGTAGCTGCTTAGAACAGTCCGTGCTAGAGCAGAGTTTTGTTTTGTGCTGGGAGAGAGAGAGCCTTCCCACGATGATACAGCAGAATCCTTTAAGGATCCCGCCAGTGGCTCCTTTTCCGGTGTCACATCCCATCTTTGTTGTGGCCAATACTTCCTGGAGATGGGACACAAGTTCTTATACGGAGGCAGCAAGTGCAGACTCCGACAGTAATGTGAGAACCAGCGATACAACCCTGTTGTGGGTATAAATGCATTCACTGGGAGAGGGCAGGACCGACGGCAAGCTCGCCAGAGCCATCCGTGGTGGCAGTGGGCGTCCAGCTCCAGCCAGCTGCTATGAAGCAGAAGCGCAGACCAGGATGACTTCTCTTCCAATGGTTCATGAGAAACCAGAGGTCTACATTTTTATGAGAAATGTGTGATTTTTTTTTTTTAATTTATTTATTCGACAGAGATAGAGACAGCCAGCGAGAGAGGGAACACAAGCAGGGGGAGTGGGAGAGGAAGAAGCAGGCTCATAGCAGAAGAGCCTGATGTGGGGCTCGATCCCAGAACGCCGGGATCACGCCCTGAGCCGAAGGCAGACGCTTAACCGCTGTGCCACCCAGGCGCCCCTAGAAATGTGTGATTTTTAAATGTGGGCCTCTATCTTTTTAAAGGATGTAGAGCCACTTCCACATCTGGAAAGATGGAACAGAGGTACTTTTCCCTATTCCTCCTGCTAAGTATAGCTAGAAACTCTGGATTAAGTTATGGATCTTGAGCTAAGATCATCCTGGATTATCTCAATGAGCCCTAAATCCAACGACAGGTGCCCTGGAAAGAGATAGAGAGAAGACACAGACGTATTGGTGAAGGCCATGTTAAGATAGAGATGGACACTGGGTGTAAGGACCCACAAGCCAAGGAATGGGGGAAACCAAAAGAAGCTGGATGAGCTTCTCAAGCAAGGATTCTCCTCTCACATCTTCGTAGGGAGCGTGCTGATTTAGGACTTAGGGCCTCCGGAGAGGGGAGGAGAAGTTTCTGTTACAAGCCACCAGGTTTGTGCTAATTTAAATACACCATGGAGGGGGCGCCTGGGTGGCGCAGTCGTTAAGCGTCTGCCTTCGGCTCAGGGCGTGATCCCAGTGTTCTGGGATCGAGCCCCACATCAGGCTCCTCCACTAGGAGCCTGCTTCTTTCTCTCCCACTCCCCCTGCTTGTGTTCCCTCTCTCGCTGGCTGTCTCTGTTAAATAAATAAATAAAATCTTTAAAAATAAATAAATAAATAAATAAATAAATACACCATGGAAGACTGCTCACCCCTGACAAGGACCAAACTCGATACGGCAACAACTTAGATGGATCTCAAGGGCTGAGTGAAAAAAAGCCATCTCAAAAGGTCGCACACTGTATAATTCCATTCATGTAACGGTCCTGAAAAAACAAAATTGTAGGGATAGAAAAGAGGTTACCAGTTGCCAGAGGTTAGGGATGGTGGGGTAGGCGGGAACATGATTATAAAGGGGCCGCACTGGGGAGATCTCTGGGATGACCAACTCTTCTGCGTCTTGATTGCGGTGCTGGTTACATGAATCTGAAAGTGACAGAATGACACAGCCGATGGGGCACCTGGGTGCCTCAGTCAGTTAAGCATCTGACTCATGGTTTTGGCGCCGGTCATGATCTCACGGGTCGTGAGATCGAGCCCTGCATCGAGCCCAGCATTGGGCTCCACACTGAGCAGGGAGACTGCTTGAGATTCTCTCCCTCTCCCTTGACCCTCCCACCACTCATGTGCATGCTCTCTCTCTCTAAAATAAATAAATAACTCTTTTCTTTTAAATGACAAAGAGCGGGGCACCTGGGTGGCTCAGTTGGTTAAGCATCTGCCTTCGGCTCAGGTCATGATCCCAGGGTCCTGGGATTGAGCCCCACATCGGACTCCCTGCTCCACGGGCAGCCTGCTTCTCTCTCTGCCTGCCACTCCCCCTGCCTCTCTCTGACAAATAGATAAATAAATAAATAAATCTTAAAAACAAAGTAAAATAAGATAACAAAGAGCTCTTGATTCCCATCAACTATTCACGTTGTACAAGTGTAAGTTTCCTGCTCCTGATACTGTGCCACAGTCGTGTAGGATGTAACCACTGGAGAAAACTGAGTGAAGGGTACATGGCACTCTTCTGTACTATCTTTGCAACTTCCTGTGAATCTATAATTATTTCAAAATGAAAGGTGTTGGGGTGCCTGGCTGGCTCAGTCGGATTAGCGGGTGACTCTTGATCTCAAGGTCGTGAGTTGGAGCTCCACGTTGGGTATAGAGATTACTGAAATAAATGAATAAGCTTAAAAGGTTTTTTTAAAAGTTAAATAGCACGAGGGAACTTTTGGGGATGAGGGACATGGTTTATAGACTCTGTAGTAGTGGTTACATGAGTGAATACAGTTCTCAAAGCTTACCTAACCATTCTCTTAATGTGGGTGCATGATGTTGCCTGTAAACTATACCTCAGTCAAGTACTTTAAGTTCAACAACAACCACAGACTATGGAGTAAACAAAATACACCAGCTTGCAGCCTGAGTTTTTCTAGGCCAAACATTGGAATATTTTATCTTTTGCCACCCAGTGCCTTCCAAATCAATACGTATTAGCGAGTACTTGAATGCCGGGGTTCCACTGCCTCTGCAACGTCTGACGGGGAATAGAGATAGGCAAATGTTTATCAGATGGAGGTGTGTTAGGAGAGGAGATACTCTGGGGCTTCCGGCCTAATGGGATAATTTAGATCATCTCTTGCGTACGTATCTGGAGCCCCTCTCTCCTTGTAGTCCAAGGAGTAAACACTTAAAGCCAGTCACCCGTAGGTGATATTCTCTCCATCCTAGAGAGTAAGTGCTTCGGGACATCCGAGAAGCCAGTCTGGAGGGGCGATTACTCTTGGCGTCGTTTGGGTTGTTGCTTCTCTTTCTGTGTTCTGCTTCTCTATTACACTGTGAGTTGGAAGGCGGGGACCCTTCTATGTTGTTCTAACCGTCTCATTCCTTACATTGAATTCAGCAGCCACTCAAAAATCCTTTGCCATTGATGAACTGTAGTACCATTTGTTCAGGGAGATACCCAGCTATTTATGATATGAACAGGAACAAATTCGAAAGTGCACCTATTCCATGTGCTGAAGACAGCAGGTGAGACACTTACATGGAAGCCTTTTCCATCCCAGATCAACCTACTCAGCTTCCCATCAGTTCATCATCCAAAACAGCCAAAGACCACTTTGAGGAATAAAGCCGAAAGAAATAACAGCACATGTAAATAAAAATGCACACAGGGGGCGCCTGGGGCACAGTCGGTTAAGCGTCTGCCTTCGGCTCAGGTCATGATCCCAGGGTCCTCGCATTGAGTGCTGCAGCGGGCTCATTGCTACATGGGGAGCCTGCTTCTCCCTCTGCCTGCCACTCCCCCTGCTTGTGCTCTGTCTCTCTCTCCCTCTCTCTCTGACAAATAAATAAATAAAATCTTAAAAATAAATAAAAGTGAAAATACACGCAGGAGAATATTTGTTGCAGCATGGTTGGGATTAAATTGAAAATAATCAAAATGTCTAAGAGGAAATAAACAGATTATTGCCTACCCCAAATGTCATACTAAGTAGCCATAAAGAAATGAGAGACAGACTTTGAAAAAGTTCTGTATTAAAAATAAAATACAGAGCTGCCTGGATGGCTCAGTCAGTTAAGCCACTGACTCTTGGTTTTGGCTCAGGTCATGATTTCAGGGTCGTGAGATCGAGCCTCGAGTTGGGTGGGCTCCACGCTCAGCACAGAGTCGCCTTGCCCTCTGCCCTTCCCCTCACTGTCTGTCTGTCTCTCTCTTTCTCTCGCTCTCTTTCAAAAATAAATGAATCCTGGGGCTCCTGGGTGGCTCAGTCGGTTGAGCATCCGATTCTTGGTCACGGTCATATAAATATATATCTTGCGGTTGTGAGATCAAGCCTGGAGCTGGCTCTGCGTTCAACAGAGAGTCTGCTTGGGGGAGTTCCCTCCCTCTGCCCCTCCCTGCACACGTGCATGCTCTCTCTCAAATGATCAAAATAAATCTTTAAAATGCAAGGCATCTGTGATGCCTGGCGGGCTCGGCTGGTGGAGCAAGCAACTCTTGATCTCAGGGTGGTGGGTTGGGTGTAGAGATTGCTTAAAAATAAAATCTTTAAAAAAAATTAAAATAAATGGGGCAATTGCCTGGCTCAGTAGAGCATGTGACTCTTGATCTCAGGGTCGTGAGTTCAGACCCCACATTGGGCACGGAGCCTACTTAAAAAAATAAAAATAAATAAATATAAAAATAAACTATTAAAGCGACATGCAAAGCATCTAAAATAAAAACATAATTGGCAAAAGATAAAAGAAAGAAAATGCAAGTTTCAGAGTCCAGCTATATTACACATGTATATGTGTTAAATGAAATCATAAATATATATGAATTTAAGGAAAGGTCTGGAAGTACATAATAACACTTTAACACTAATTGTTTTTGGAATCTGGGATTAGAGACAAATTTTTACTTCTTTAGATAATTTTTTTCAGTAGTAGGATTTTTTTTAAAGATTTTATTTATTTATTAGAGAGAGAGTGCACGAGTGGAGGGGGAAGGGGGAAGGGACAAGCAGACTCCACACTGAGCAGGGAGCCTGAGACAGGGCTCGATCCCTGGACCCCGAGATCAGGACCTGAGCCAAAGTCAGACACTTAACCGACTGCGCCACCCAGGTGCCCCTAATTATTTATTTTAGAGAGAGAGTGTGTGAGCAGGGGAAGGAGCAGAGGGGGAAAGAATCTCAAGTAGACTCCACATTGAGCACTGAGCACAATGTGGGGTTCGATCTCATGACCCTGAGATCAGGATCTGAGCCAAAACCAAGTCAAAACTGACTGACCCACCCCAGTGCCCCATAGTAGGATTTTTTAAAAAACCCTCTTAGATCCATGAAAACATGCTTACTCTCACTCATATTACGAGCAGTGCGAGTAAAGAGGGCACGTGATGTGATGAGCACTGGGTGTTACCACGCAACTGATGAATTAGTGAACTCTATGTCTGAAACTAATGATGTATTATATGTTGGCTAATTGAATTTAAATTAAAAAAAGAAAGCGCAGGGTGAGCTGACACTGCACTGGTATTTCATTTTTCACCTGTCAGACTATCAGGGAATACGGTAAGCAGATCTCACACACTTCAGGAGCGCGTTTCCGCTGGTGCTGCCTCACTGGTGGGCGATTTGACAATATCTATGAAAAGTATAAATCCATACACCTTTCGACTCAGGGATTTCACTTCTAGAAATTTGTATTTCAGATGTGACATATGTGAGAATTGACATTTATACACAGTTCTTCCTGGCAGCATTGTTTATAATAGCAAAAGACGTGAAATCACATAAAAGCCCATCATTAGGGTACCAGTGATATTAATTATGATACATCCATACAGTGAAATTATATACAGTTGTTTATAAAGAATACAGCAGCTCTTTATGTGTTTTTCTCTGAATTAATTATTGTGGCCGAGAAATGCAATGTTATGATGGGTTTAGCCTGAGTTTACAAGATCCTTCCAAGTGGGTTGGGGAAGAAGCCCTGAGGTTGAATCCTGGACCTTTGGCTTTTTCCTATAACCAAGCTGTACCTTGCCAGTTCCGGGCACTTGCTCCCTGCTTTGTACTGCTTTGTACTCTTGCCTAATTTCATCTCTGGTTGGTTGTTGACCAGCCCTCTCAGAGGCTAGAGTTCATTCATTCTTTCACTCATTCATTCATTTGCTAAATATTTATTGCATGTGATTTTGTGCCAGATACTCTTCTGGGGACAGGTGCGGGGTGGAGGTGGGGGGAGGTATAGCAGCGATCAAACAGGCACAAATCCTTGCCTTCGTAGAACTTATATTCCATGGCCCCGAGGAACCAATCTCCCCAGAGCTGAGCCCCACTTTCTGCTGCTCGTGCTCACAGCCCATTGCCCAAATGAGATAAGATCTGCAAAGCATCAGCTCTATTTCTGACACCTGAAAGACAACGTGGCATCGTAGAACAAGGTCAGTTTTTAGAGCTCACAGACTTGGGACAGGTCTTCCCTCCGGCACTTACTGGCTGTGAGACCTTGCTGAAGACGCTTCTCCATTCTGAGCCCTGATTTCCTCATCTGTGAAATGGGATACTGACAGCACATACCTTGTAGTGTCGTAAGGACTGAATATAATATACTGTTATTTGGGAAGTAAGGAGCACCATGCCTAAACAATGAGGGGTTCGTACATGGTAGATATATGAGTTTTGGATGTCGGAACCAGGAGACTCGTGCTCAGCCAGGAAGGTAGAGTGAGTCGGCATCTAGGAACTGGGACAAGGGAATGGAAGAGAGTAAAGGAGAAGCAGGCTCTAAGCCGCAGTCCCTCGCCAGAGCGCAGGAGCTCAGGGTGGAAGAAGGGGCAGCTTTCAGCCCTGCCAGGATCATCTCTGGGCTGGGGGTTGAGAGTGACTAGCAAAGAGAAGAGTGGGCAGCAGGACCGAGGTGGCATGCAGGTCCCCGGAACCCGGACAGCAAGGGGACGGGCACCATGGAAGGCTGAAACAAAGGCTGCCGTCACCAAGTCCCCAGGCCTACCCACCTCACCTAAGAGGCTAAGAGCCTTCCTCCACTCCCACATCCAGTCCCTGCCACCTCTTCCGGGCCCCCACACCATCTGTAACCTATTCTCCCCAGTCTCTCCCTCTCTATGCCTCCTTTCAGATCAGTTTTCAATCAACCCCAAATCTTTCCCTGCTTCAAAACAAACAAGCAAACAAACTCCACAACCCTCCAGTTACTATCCTATCATTTCTCCCTCCCGTCACCGCCACACTTCTCCACCTCCTCCTCAGTGCACGCCAGCCGGGCTCCTACCCTCAAAAGTCCACTGAGCCCGTTCACACCAGATCACCAGTAACAAGGAAAGACGTCCTGTGCGTCCCGGTGCAGGCTCTCTTTGTCTCTGAGCCTCGAGTCTGCAGGGGTGAAAGGAGAGAGGGAGAGCTGGTTTCCTGTGCAGTAGAAGAGGGATCCAAGACCCCACGCTGCCTCCCCTATAATTAGAAGCAGTATAATGATAAAGGAACACGTGCGCTGCGTTTCATGTCACAAAGGGACCTCACGTGTCCCTGCGCGGAGCGCGTCAGTGGTTTCCTGATCACACACAGAATAATTCCAGACTGCTGTGACCACGGCCCCCCAGGGTCTAGCTCCTGCCCTTCGCTCCAGCCAGCCTCCTCCCGCGTTCTGCCCACTCACCCTATGCCTCCGCACTCGCGTTGACTGTTTCCTTTGCCTGAAACGTTCCCCCTCTACATCGCCCAGTTTGGAAACTACCAGCCACGTGTGGCTGCTCCAAATTGAGACGTGCTGTGAGTGTAAAAGGCACACGGGATTTTTGAGGACCTAGTTCACAAAAAGAGATGTTCAAATATCTAACTAATTTTGTATGTCAATTACATTTTGAAATGACAGTGTTTTGGGTATGTGAGATGTGGAGGATTGTTGTGAGGACTGAATATGCCAATATTTGCAATATATCTTTCAAATTAATTTCACCTGTTGCTTTTTACTTTTTTAAAATAGTCTTTATTTTTTCAACCACATTTAGGTCCACAGCCACACTGAATGGCAAATCCAGAGAGTTTCCATATACCTCCTGCCCCATAGATACACAGCCTCCCCTGCCACCATCGCCCTGGATCACAGTGGTACATCTGTTACCATCGATAAACTTTCATGAACCCATCATCCTCCTCCTCATCATTGGAAGTCCATAGTTTATATTAAGGTTCACTTTTTTTTAAAAAAGATTTTATTTATTTATTTATTTGACAGAGAGAGAGACAGCCAGCGAGAGAGGGAACACAAGCAGGGGGAGTGGGAGAGGAAGAAGCAGGCTCCCAGCGAAGGAGCCTGACGTGGGGCTCGATCCCAGGACTCCAGGATCACGCCCTGAGCCGAAAGCAGACGCTTAATGACTGAGCCACCCAGGCGCCCCAAGGTTCACTTTTAATGTTGTACATTCTGTGGGTTTTGACAAATGTGTAATGACATTTATCCACCATTCAGAACACTGCCCTAAAAATACTCTGTGCTCTGCCTATTCATCCCTCCCTCCCCCATAACCCCTGGCCACCAATGATGTTTGCTTTTTTATTTTCCTTAATGTGTCTTCTAGAAAATTTAACATTATAATGTAGCTTGCACCCCATTTCCATCGGACAGCATCCTCTAGAAGTTCACAGGTCTGCCTCTCTTCCTCTCTTCAGGTCTTGGCTCCAACATCACCTCCTCAGTGAGGTCTCCCTGACCGCCCTCCCCTACCCAAAATAGCAGTCCCACTGTCATATTTTCCTTTCTGCTTCATTCTTCTTCCCGGCACTTGTTAATAACTCTATCACACCGAAATGTAGTTGTTCATGTAACGCCTGTCTCCCCTACTAGGCTTGACGTTTTGTGGGCACAGATACATCCTCTGTCTTGCTTTTCACTGTGTCCCCAGCTCCTCTAACAGTAGGTGGCACACATTAGGCTCCCAATAAGTACTCGTTTAATTAATTAATTTCAATATTGCTAAAGCCAAAAATGTCTTGAGCCAAGTAACTGAAAAGACAATGATGACAACAACGAGAAGTGACAGCAGAAGTCTCTCTGGCGACTCTTGAGAGTAAGGAATCTTCTTTACCGATCTTCTTGGTGTCTCTCTGGCCTGAAGGGAGGTTCATGCCCAAACCAGTCCCCGGGGCCAGAGGTTCATGCCCAAACCAGTCCCCGGGGCCAGAGGAAAAGCCATCACCCACTGCCTTAGGCACTGCCATTTTCATTCCTTTCCGCGCTCAACTTTTCAGCCCCTTCCTCCTAACCGAACACCTCCTCCCCGCTGTCCCGTGACGCCCTTCTACTTTTCCTCCTACCTCTTAGGGTCCAGCGTTGAGGCAGCTCAGGGCTCTGTCCTCCTCCCTCCTCGCTCGTCACTTGCCCTTGGCGAGCTCAACATGGACGCTCAACTTTCTGTCCTCGTCCTCATGCAGACACCTCCCCCGCACCCCAGATCTAGTTCTGGCCTTGATCTTTCTCCTGAGCTCCAGGTCTGGGTATCTCCACCGAGCAGCCCAAGGGTACTTTGAAGGTAGCATGTCTAAAAATG
Source organism: Ursus arctos (assembly GCF_023065955.2). NCBI lineage: Eukaryota > Metazoa > Chordata > Mammalia > Carnivora > Ursidae > Ursus > Ursus arctos. Next base: position 29,226,240 of record NW_026623008.1, read on the forward strand.
AGCACGGTATCTTTCTCCCCAAACCTGTTCTCCTTCTGTATAAACTTAGAAAATGACACTTAATCTGTATGCGACAGAAGTCAGGAGGTTTGCTTGGCACCTCTTCTCCCTCACCCTCCACATCTAGTTCATCCTTAAGTCCTGTTCATGTTCTTTTTTTCTTAAGTAAACTCTTAACCTCTACCCCCAATGTGGGGCTTAAACTCATGACCCCAAGATCAAAAGTCATGTGCATTACTGACCAAGCCAGCCACACACCCCTGTTGATGCCCTTTTATTTTTTTTTATTTTTTAAAGATTTTATTTTTAAGCAATCTCTACACTGAATGTGGGGCTCGAACTCACAAACCCGAGATCAAGAGTCACACTCTTCACTCACTGAGCCAGCCAGGTGCCCTATTATTGCCTCTTTTTTTTTTTTTAAAGATTTTATTTATTTATTTGACAGAGATAGAGACAGCCAGCGAGAGAGGGAACACAAGCAGGGGGAGTGGGAGAGGAAGAAGCAGGCTCATAGTGGAGGAGCCTGATGTGGGGCTCGATCCCATAACGCCGGGACCACGCCCTGAGCCGAAGGCAGACGCCCAACCGCTGTGCCACCCAGGTGCCCCCCTATTATTGCCTCTTTAAAGGTCTTTGATTCCTTACAATTCTCCCCATCTTCACTGTTACCATTCTTGTCCAGGCTTGTCAGGACAAGTTGAAATGTCTTTTCACTGGCACCCATCAATAGCTTTCTCACACTCAATCTAACCTCCTTATAGTCTATTCTCCTCCCAGCACCCAGAATGATTTTTTTTCTAGAACACCTACTGGATTAAGTCCCTGCCCTATTTGAAATGTCAGAATGGCTATCATCAAAAAGACAAGAGATAACAAGTGTTGGTGAGGATATAGAGAAAATGAAACCCTCATGCACTGCTGGCGATGATGTAAATTGGTGCAGCTACTGTGGAAAAAAGTATACAGCTTTCTCAAAAAATTAAAAGCAGAACTACCATATGATCCAGGAATCCCACTTCTGGGTATATACCCAACAGAAATGGGAACAGAGTGTCAAAGAGATCTCTGCACGCCTATGTTCACTGTACATTAGTCACAACAGCCAAGATTTGGAAACAACCTAACTGTCCATCAACAGACAAATGGATGAAGAAGATGTGGCATGTGTGCAACAGAATATTATTCAGCCATGAGAAAGAAGGAAGTCCTGCCATTTGGACAACATGCATGGACATTGGGGGCATTATGCTAAGTGAAATAAACCAGACAGAGAAAGACCAAGACTGTGTGGTATCACTTATATGTGGAATTAAAAAAAAGGGGGTCAAAGTTATAGAAACAGAGAGTAGAAAAGTAGTTGTCAGGGGCTGGGAGGTAGGGGAAAGAGGGACAGGTTGGTAAAAGTGTACAAACTTTCAGCTATAAGATGAATAAGTTCTGAAAATCTAATGGGAAATATGGTGACTATAGTTGATAAATTGTATTACATAATTAAAATTTGCTAAGAGTTGAACTCAAGTGTTTTCATCCCCCCCAAAATATTGTGTGTGTGTGTGTGTGTGTGTGTGTGTGTGTGTGTGAGATGATGGCTGTGGAGGGGATCCTTCCACACGTATGTGTATGCCAAACCATCGTGATGTTCACTTTAAGTATCTTACAATTTCATTTGTCAACTATACCTTAATAAAGCTGAAAAAAAAAAAAACAAAAAAAAGCAAAAAACCAAACAATCCAACCCTCCAATGGCTTCCCATGGAACTTGGGAGAGAATCTAAAACCCAACATTCTCCATAGTTTCTCCTAACTACTTCTCAAGACTCATTTTGGACAACTGGCCCCCAGCACTCTCCATGCCAATTATTGTGAACTTCTGTCAATTTCTCGAGCATTCGATACTCTCTCTCAGCTTCAGGTCTTTGTATATACTGATCTCTCTACTGGGAAGTCTCTTCCTCTGCTGTTCTCACTTCATTGATTCATTCATTCAAGCTCATTCATTCAACAAGTGTCTACGCAAGCCTGCGGTGTGCCAGGCGCTGTAGGGACACAGCGTGAACAGCACAGACAGCGTCCTCTCCTGGAGCATCCTGGTGGGGGAGACAGAAAAGAAACAAGTAAACAAATAAGCAAGATAATGACAAAGTGATAACTGTTACAAAGAAAATAAAGATGTTTAACAGAGGTGGTTACTTTAGATGAGTGATCAAAAAGGCCTTTTTTAGGGGTGAATTTTAAGCTGAGTCCTGGATAATGAAAAGGGCACCAATTATACATTTTAATTTTTTTTTTTAATTTTAAGTAGGGTCCATGCCCAACATGGGGCTTGAACTCATGATCCCCAGATCAAAAGTCCCATGCTTTACCCACTGAGCCTGCCAGGCACCCCAATTATGCAACATTTTAGAGAAAGGAATTCCAGGCAGCTAAGACAGCTTTGCAAAGCCCTAAAATGGGAATGAGATTCGCTTGTGAGAGGAACAGAAAGAAGGTGTGATGTGTTGGAATCCAGTGAGCAAGGGGTCTTGAGATTAGATCTAAGCAAGGGCCAGATCATTATGGACCATTATAAGGAGTTATATTTTATTCTAAGTGCTACTTGGAACTGTGTGTGGGGCGACATGACATGATTTATGTTTAAAAAAGGTTCACTCTTGGCTGCTTCATGGGTTGAAGTGGGTGGGAGCAAGAGTGGAAACAGGAAGAGCATTCAGAAGGCTAGAACAGTTGTCCAGGTGAATGACGGATTAAGGTGGTCATAGAAAGATGGAAGAAGTGGATGAGTTCAGGATCCATTATGGAGGTAGTTTGTCAGCCCTTGCTGATGTGGAAGAGAATGAGAGAAAAATCAAGAGTAACTACTAGATCTTTGACTTGAGAACCTGGGTAGGTAGTGGGGCCATTTTTTCTGAGATGGCAGAGATGGGGAGGGGGAGTTTTGTGGGCGGTAGGGGCAGATACCAGGAGCACTATGTGGGACTTTGTGAATTTGAGATGCCTGTCAGATATCTGGATGGGGATAGGGGTGTCAAGGAGGCAATTGGATCTGAACCTGCAGCCGAGATGAGATACAGATGGGATACAAATCTGGATGTCATCAGTGTCCGGATGTGAGGAATCACTCAGTGAAAGGTGGGAGGGAAATGTTCTAGGCAGAACTTAGAAATTTTCAAAGTCCCTCCAAGTTTGGGGAGCCTGTGCTCTTGCCTCTGGATAGCATTACTTCACAGGCCTCCAGCCTCTACTCAGGTCCATGTTTACCTCCACCTTCCATCGGACACCTGTCTGCTGCCAAAGGGTCCAGGGGAATAGGTTGGGATAGAGGACAAAGTGGAAGGACAAGCCAGTATGGAAGATGTAGATAGGTGACTGGAAGAGTTTCCATTTAAGCAAAGACCTAGAAAGACAGGGATGAAAGTCCTGGTAAAATTATCTGGCCTCAAACTTCTAGGAAGTGTCCCTGTTCTGGCTCCCCCCCAGAGCCCTGTACATCCCCCCTCCCCATCTCCGCACCATCCTTGAAGTATAATTGCCCTTTTGCTTGTCTGTCTCCCCACCAAGACTGTGAGCAGCATGAGAACGGGGGCCATGCCTGTGTGATTTGGTTTTGAACCAGCCGCACAGAACAAAGCTGGGTGCTTGGCACTGAATCCATGCTTAATTAGTGTTTGCTGAATGGATGGATTCGAGAGCGAGTGTCGTTTTTCTGATGTGGCTGGAAACCTAGGGGCCCAAGCCAGTCTGGGGCCAAGTTCAGGACTCCAAATAGTCCTGGGTAAGAGGTTGTTTTGGTGCCCCTCCGAGGAGAGAACCCTGCCCAGGTGTTTGGGGTGTGAGGCTCCCTAGTTCCAAGGCCACTAACTTCTGGAGGGAGTTAGCAGAGGTCTTCAGTTGGTGAAATGGGGGACAGTAGAGGGGAACACTTACCAAACCCAGAGGACATGGTAGAAGGGAATAATTTTTAAGTGTCTTCCCCCTCCACTATGCCTCAAATCCTCAAGGACAAAGACCTGATCAGATTCACTTCTGTGTCCCGACAGGACGCAGAACTGTTCCCAGCACATAGTATCCCTCAATAAAAGACTGGCTGAAATGAATCGAAGCCCAGTAGCCCAAGGTTACTGGCCAGCTGCCAGCTGCAAAAAGCTCGGCAAATCCTACCAGCAGCTCAATCCCCGGCAGCACTGCTGGAGCTAGAGCCCCGGGGAGACACAGCGGAATGTCCTAGGTCCTAAGTCCCGAAGCCTCTGGAAGCTCCACCTTCTCACAGCCCACAGCATGAATAATTCAGGACAGGATTGGTGGTCAGATTTGGGAAGGACAATGAGGTTGAGAGGAGGCAGACCTTCCGATGCTCTCCAGTCAGAGAGGGACTTCAGGCTGCCTAGGTGATGAGACAGCCCTGCCAGGAGCTCTCCCCGGCTGGTCCTGTCTCTGGAGCGCGGGCCGCAGCCCCAGCCCCGGAATCACTTGCACACCCAGCCACCGGCACTCTTGCTACGTCTTCCCCTTGGCACCCACGTTACCCTCTCACCGGAGAAGGGTTTTTTGCCCTTCTGCTTCTGCCTCATGGTTTCTCAACCCATCCCCACAGGAACTTTCCAACTGGGCGGCCAAATTCTCCTGGGCTGAGGCCTCTGCAGGCTTCTGGGGAGAGATGTCCCACACAGGGACCTGAGCTACCAACCCAGCTATGCTTTGGGTTACATTTGGGGACCCCTGACCTTTCTCTGGAAGTCTAAAAGGTACCTGTGGTCCGCAGTGAAGAACCCTTGGCTGAATTAAAGGACCTGGAGTCTTTGCCTTGGCTTCAGATGGTAGAGAGCAATGGTTCCAGTAGCATGAGATTTAGAGTCTTTGCCTTGGCTTCAGATGGTAGAGAGCAATGGTTCCAGTAGCATGAGATTTAGAGACAGGCCTGGGCTTTAACCCAAGCCCTAACACTAGCTTGCTTTGTGGCCATCAGCAAGTCGTTTAACCTCTCAGAGTCTCTGTTTCTTTATTGTAAAATGAGAATAATAAAGATACCTACTGCGCAGGGTTATGGGGAGGGTTTAACAAGATAATGTACACAAAATTCCCCGGGGCATTGCCCAGCACTTAAGAAATTTAATAATGGTGGTTCCTTTCCTTTATTTAATATGGGAGAATGCATTCAGACAGAAACCTAGAAGGTGTCATTGGGTGGAAATCCCTCCCTTCCCAACCCCATTGTCCCTTCCTGGGATCAGAGCCTCATTCCCTTTTGCTGGGACTATTGCACTAGTCTTCTGGCATAACCACCCTCACCCATCTTGTGCCTGTCCTTGGGTCACTTTCACTCTTCTGCTTTCCTTCCTTCCTTGGCTGCTCTTACCATATAACTTACACCAAATTTCTTAGCTTGAAGTTCAAGAGCCTCTAAGTTAGTCCCACTCACATTCTACTAACCTTTACAGTGAAAAGGAACCCATGAGGACATGGATTCTAGTCTGAACCAGCTACTTTTCGTCCTGGATGACTGAGTAAATTATCTAGTCTTAGTTTCTACATCCAGAAATTGAAGATCATAACACTGCCTCAAGGGGTGCACTGTGATTTCTGTCCTCTGTCTGTACTGCTAGGTCCAGTGGAGTCAGTGGGTAGGGACCAAATGCACCTTGCTTATTATTGTATTCTTAGCACGGAGACCAGGGCCTGGCACATGGTAGATGTTCAGTACATCTATTTGTTGAAAGGCCGAATGAACAGGATTGTGAGAATCAGATACGGCATGACCCAGGAATGGTCCTTGCATGGTCCCCCAGGAGGCACACCCAAATAGTAGCTGTCGCTATGCAGGCTACTAGTGGAGTGACTTGAGGCAAATACCCTCCCTTCTCCGAAGATATTCACTATCTGTGCTATGAAAGCACCGAAGGCATTCCTGGCTCGTATTTTCTGTATTACTAGGCGGAGCATGCAGAAGCAGCTCGATAAATGTTTTCTCAGGAGATGCAGCCTCTTCAGAGGCTCAGAATGGAGCCGGTGCTGTCTAAACAAGAGTCTGAGTTGCCTCCTGGGCCTGGCTCCCCTCTGCCCTTTACCCCGTGGGGAAGATGGGGCCTCCTGACCCCTCCTACACTCAGATCCAGAAGCCCAGCGGGTATGCGGACCGGCTTGGGCGCTCTCCGGAGCGGAAGCAGAAGCCCCAGGAGCAGGGAAAGAATGTGGGTTTGGGGGAAGCGGGCAGAGGAGGGGCAGGAAGGGGAATGGGCCGTTCAAGAACCAGGTCCGTGCTGAGCGACAGCCCGGCAGCCTGGGACAGCGACTCGGGGACCCGCGGTGAGGAGCTTCAAAGGGGCGGGCGGGGGAGCCAGACCCGGGTCAGCGAGCGGCCGCGGGGCCCCGGCGGAGAGGGCGCGGGAGCACAGGGCGGGGAATGTGGGGGTGTGAGTTGGCCCGGGACCCGGCGGCCGCACGGGAGGAGTTGCGGAGGGAGGGACCCAGAGAGAGGGCCCGGGGGCAGCAAGAGGACGCGGGGGGCAGCGCGGAGGTGGCGCCGGGCTGCGGCCGGGCAGGGGCGCGCGGGGAGCAAGGCAGCGGCCGCGGGTGGGGTGCAGGGCGGGGGGAGCGTGCATCGGGGGGCGGGGGGCGGCGTCGGCGCCGGGGGTGGGGGAGCGGGTTGGGCGGCTGCGCCGGCTCTGCTTCAGCCGCTGCCGCTAGGGCGCGGGGGGCGGGGGGCTCGGCGCCGCGAGCTCGGCCATTGTGGGAGCCGCTCCCCTCGGCTCCGCTGAGCTTCAGCCCGGGGCGCGCCCAGCCGCCGCCGCCGCCTTTGCTGCTGCTGCCGGCCGGTCTCCCTTGCTCCGGCTCCCAGGGTAAGGCGCGGGGCGCGGGGCTGGCTGCAGGCTCCCTGCCTGTCCGCGGGTGCGCGGCGGCGGCGGGGCGCGGTGCTGGATGGCGCGGGGCGGCCGCGCCCGAGCCCGGGCGGCCGGCGGCAGCGGGAAGGCGGGTTGACAGGCGCGGGCATCGCGGCCGCCCGGGCCTCGCACCTGCAGCCCCAGCGGCCGGGGCGGGGGAGCGCCGAGCGCGCGGGGCTGGGGGTCTCCCCGCGGCGGACGCTGCCCGGGCCAGGGGGAGGCGTGTTCTCCGGGAAGATGGGACACTGAGCCCTCCCGGGCCGGGCGAGACAGCTTGCGGGAGCGGCCGGGGCCCGGCCCGGGAGGACGCTTCCCGGCCCCAGATCTCCGCCGCGGGCCCCGGCACCCGCTCGGCCTTCGGTCGCGCGTCCGCATGGCGCGGCCCCGCTCTTTGTCAGCCGCGCGCGGCGGGCACGCGGACCCACCCGCGGCGCCCCGGGCTCCCGGGCGCGCCCCTCCCCCACCGCGGGGAAGGGGTGGGGGCCGGGGGCGGGAGGGCCGCAGCGGGCGAGCCAGGTGAGGTGTCCGTCGCGCACCGGGCCTACGGCCTTGGGAGTGGGTTGGGGGCGTGGGCGCGCGCTCCGGTGAATCGGGGGCTGATGGAGTGACTCAGGTGACCGAGGGGTGGGGCGAGAGCCCCGAGGTCAAACAGGTGTTTGCGAGGGTAGGCAGACTGACCGGGGTAGAGCCGGGGAGGGACGCTCTCCTCGGGAAGAGGCCGGGGACATGCCGGCCTTTGTAGTAAATGGGCGTCTTAGGGAGGAATGGGCGGTTCTGGCTTGAAGCAGGTGGTCTGAGAGGAGGGGCGTTTTCCTGGCCCCGGGTGACCGTAGGGAAGGAAGCCTCGCCTGAATTTCCTCCGAGGCCGGGGCAGTCGCTTCGGCATCCGACCTGGCTGTGGGAGGCGGGCACCAGAAGTAATTGCGGGGAGGGGGTAAATGCTAGGATAAAAGGCAAAGCTGTGCCAAAACCTGGGTTCTTTCCTTTCTGCCTTCCGTGGCTGGATTCCTTCTTGATGTTCCATGGGAAGAGGGCCCGAATGCTTCTGGCACAGGAGGTGCCCTGGCAGGGCTGTTCCGTCTGCCCGAGGCTGCTTGGAGGCCTCCTGTAACCGTTTGCTGTTTCTTTTGTTATCTCTTCACATTCTGTGCTTATGGTGGGGCTCTGCCAGTGACCCTGTCCCTGCCCCTTGCTGCCTCCAGGCTGAGGTTCCCAGAATCCGGGAGGAGCTGCGCCCAGAGACCCACGGTGTCCAGCCATTTGGGCCACCTCATGCTCTCCACACAGCCCTAGGTGCCAGTATTCCCCATAAGGGAAAGCCGACAGTCTCCTGCCCACCTGGACCCTAGAGCCAAAGTGAGAGCTGGTTAGTTGAGCTGGATTTGGGGCCTGCAGGGAGGCTGGTAGCTGAAGGCATGCACCATCCCGGTGTGATGAGGCGGTTGGGATGGTGGCCCATGTGTAGCAGATGGTTCTGGGAAGTGAGTTTGGCCTGGCTGAGGGACGGCTGCCTGGTCTGGCCAGTGGAGCCCAGCTGGCCCCAGAGTGGTTGTGTTCCATTCAGATCTCTCCACTAGCTAAACTGACCAGAAAAACCGACTTTCTGTACCAGCTCCCCCATCCCCACGCTGTGCCACGTATTCCCTCAGCAGCCCTTGGAATAAGCAAATGGACATTTTATCTAACGCCCATTGTGATGCCAGCCAGTTTTATATTTGCATTTCACTGTGTTCTTAAAACATCCTCTAAGGTGAAATATTGCCCCCATTTTGCAGATGAGGAAACTGAGTCCCAGAGAGGTGAAGTGAGTTGCCCCAGACCACACCAGTGGTAAAGTGGCCAGACCAGAGTTGATACGCACGCAGGTCGGTCTTATTTCAAGATCAGTACTTTTCCCAATAGACTGGCCAGAGATGGAATGGGAGAAATGTAGAATTTCTGTCTATTCTAGCTCGTGCTTTGTTTCATGCCTGCCAGTGAGATCGTGCTTTAGCTTTTTGAAAATCCTTCCCATCTGCTGCCCCACTTTACCCTTACAACATTCCTGGAAGGTAGGTCGAACAGGAACGTAACAGTAGATGCTGTTCATTGAGTGCTTATTAGACACCGTTCACTGGTTAGCGCTCTACCTGCAGGAGCTCATTTGTGCCTTGCAAACAATCCTGTGAGGTGTAGGTGCTGTCGTCATGCCCACTTTATAGATGAGATTGCTGAGGCTCAGAGGTCAAATGGCTTCCCCAAGGTAGAACTTGAATCCACGTCTTACGATCTGTGGGACTTGAAAGCTCCAAATGTACCAATAACAATAATAGCTGTTGCTAGTAATAGGAGCTTAACTTTTACAGACTGTTTTCAGATTTATTTTTTTATTTATTTTTAAGATTTTATTTATTTTGAGAGAGAGAGAGTGGGGGGGGAGGGGCCGAGGGAGAAGGAGAAAGAGAATCTCCTGCAGACTCCTTGCTGAGCTCAGAGCCTGACCAGAGCCTGGACCCACGACCCTGAGATTATGACCTGAGACCAAACCAAGAGTCGGACGTTCCCCTAACTGAGCCACCCGGGCGCCCTGAGTATTTTCAGATTTATTAACATCTCCATGCGTATTACCTCCTGGGATTTCTCTCAAGCCCCGTGAGTTCGTTTTGCCGTGTTATCATCATCCCAGTTTCCAGATGAAGACACTGAAATTCAGAGAGGCGAAGAGGTCCAGTCAGTGGCAGAACTAGGACGAGCACCTGCTTCCCAAGTCCCGGGCGCCTTAGACGGCCGAGCCCTTCGCCTGCTCACGTGCCCTCCTCTCTCCCACAGCTCTCCTGCCCCTGGGCTCCCAGGCCCTCCCGCGGCGGCCCTGCCTGGGCGATGTCTTCCTCAGACGAAGAAACGCTCAGCGAGCGGTCCTGCCGGAGCGAGCGGTCCTGCCGGAGCGAGCGATCTTACAGGAGCGAGAGGTCAGGGAGCCTGTCCCCATGCCCCCCGGGGGACACCTTACCCTGGAACCTGCCGCTGCATGAGCAGAAAAAGCGGAAGAGCCAGGACTCGGTGCTGGACCCTGCGGAGCGGGCCGTGGTCAGAGTGGCCGGTAAGAGAGGCTCGGGGGAGCCGGGCGGCGGGAGGCAGGGCCACACTGGGCCCGTGTCCACGGGCTGGGGGCGAGTCGCGCGGGGGGGCCCCTCGGGGCGCTCTGAAAAGCCAGCTGGATTCCAGTTTGGCATTATTACTGTTGGAAAGAGGATGGAATAACGTTAAAGAAAAAGCCGACCGAGTAGAATGTGCCGCTTCTCATCCCCGGGAGCTAGCTGGAGACCTGTTTCCCTTTTTGCACCTTTTCTGTCTTTGTCCCCACGCAGTTGCCTTCATGGCTTACCTACCATTCTGGAGCTGACTTTTTTTCACTTACTCTTATACCCAAGTGATTTTTCATATTATACCTTAGGCTTTAGAGTTACCATTTATAAAGGCTGCGTAACATTTCATGATTTTAAAAATCCTACTCATTTTCTACTTTTTTTTTTTTTTTACCATAATAGACAGTGCTGCAGAGAACATCTTTATGAATACTAACACTTGACTTCTGTCTAGTTATTTCCTTGGAATAAGTCCTCGGAGAGGGCAGTTTCACTCACATTGCTTTCTGCAAATGTGGTAACACCTACCCTCCCTGCCAGCCGGGGCTGGGGCTGCCCCCTGCCGTGAGCGATGCCCGCTTCTCCTTTGCCAAACAGCTGAGCGTGCAGGGCAGCGGTTAGGAGCACAGACTCCGCAGGCAGGGAGGCGAGGCGCTGGACTGTGGTCCTGCCACCGGCCGGCTGTGTGGCTCTAGGCAAGTCTCTTGTCCTGTCTGAGCCTCACTTTCCTCGGCTTCAGTAAGACAGCTTCCCGTGCAGAGCTGCCTTGAGGATGAGATGAGATCATGGATGTGAAGCTCTCAGCACGGTTTCTGGCTCAGGAGAGGGGAGCGTTGCCGAGTGCTCCCTCTGCTGCTTCCTCGGAGGGCGTCCAGAGCCGCCTCCGGGGCTGTGCTCAGCGTCCCCGGCAGACAGCGGGGCCAGAGTGCAGAGGCAAAATGAGACAAAGCGGGGCCGACAGTTAGTTCAGTGACATCACCCGCTTTCATTCCATCACCAAGGCCTGTCCTGCTGCCTCTTTTGTGTCTCTCAAATAATGCCCCCGGCCCGCCTCTGCTTTGTCCCCTCGCACCTGGACCTTCCAACCTGCATCTCAGCAGTTCTCCTCGCCGGCTCGCCCCTCCTCCTGGTGACTCACAAGGGTATTTTGTTCTAAAATACAAACCTGATCCTGTTTGTTACTCAGCAGCTTCTCAGCCTTCTTTGGCTCTTCCCGGCCCGGGGAGTAGAGGCCCCTGAAATCAGGCCCCTCGCGAGCTTCACCTGTGTTATCTCCGCCTCTAAGCACCTTGCCACCTTGAGCTCTACCTTGATCCCTAGAGCTGTGCGTCTTGCAGGCTCAGACCTCCACACTTTAGCTTTCTTCTCTGCAAGGCACTGGGAAAGTGCTGCCTCGTCTGTCCCCAATACCCCCAGTGGTATCCAGAGCTCTCTCCCCCGCTCTCGTATTCATACTTTTCCCTCCCCTGTGTTCCCTTGTACGGTATGGCAGTTATCCCCCAGGGAACCCGTCACTCCCTCGGGACTGTTAGCAACACCGCCTGTGTCTTGTGTATGTGTTTGCCCCCAGCTACTTGATGGGGCCTTCTGTTGGGTTAACCAGCCCCGAATGACTGAAGGAGTGCGAGGAGGGTTTAGGGGGGATTATGTGACCGATTGTGATCAGGAGCAGGCAGTGGGCTGCGATGGGGTGCTAGGTAAGGAGAGGGTTCTGTGGGCTTAAGTCCTGGGGGAGGGGGGTTAGCAGAGGTGAATCTCCAAGGAGGAGACCTGGCAGGCAGGCTGGAGAGTTTGCACTCCTTTTGTGGGCAATAGGAAGCCCTTGGAGAAAGGACTTTGGGCCTGTGGCATCAGCCAATCCGTAGAGTTTCTCAGCTGTCTCTAGGATGCCGAAAGGCCTTTACTTGTCTCCAGCCTTGAAGGGCCCCGACCAAGGGGTCTCAGGACCCACAAAGCTCTCATTTTCCTGAGGGCGTCTTCCTTCTCCCTCCATATGCTCTCCAGCCCCATCCTCCACCACGTGGACATACTTTGAGGTCCCTTTGTGATGATTTCCCCTTCCAGGCTGCTCTGAGGGGCCCCACGGGATGATTTGCCCGCTGTTTAACATTAAGTCTAGAACAGAAGTGGAGCGGACTTGAGAGGGCTTCGGCCCCAGGCAACATCCCTAAAGATGCTACTGGGTCAGCTAAGCAGAGGAGAGTGTTGTGTTTCCGGCATCCATGCTGATCTTCTCTACCTCCTGATGCTGCCAAATGACAGTCTTGAGGAGGGGGCTGGGCAAAGGAGGCTGAAAATGTGGAGACTGTCATGGTTAAAAATAACTCGGGTGCTGCAGTTGGGCGTGTTTCGTTAGCAGCAGAGAAGAGGCGGGACGGCTGCTTCAGGGCCTGGCTGAAATCTTGCTGTGATTTTGGAGCGTGGTGGGGGCTCGACCAGGGTTAGTTAAAAGGCAGCCTGGCTTCTGCAGGGACTGCTTCCTGTGAGGTGCAGGAAGGGCATGTCTGGGAGACCCTGGGTGCTCTGAGGCCCTCTGGAGTTACAACTTTCATTCTGGGAGGAAATGAACTCAGTCTGGCCCTGGAAGCCGGCTGTGGCCCGTGCAGTTTTCTCTTCCCCATGGGTCTGAGTGTGAAGCCAAGTGGGGGTGTCTGAATCAGTCTTACCAAATAGAGAGACCTCCCTCCTTCCCCGGCCCCATTCAGTGTCCTGTGCTTGAGAGGCCTGATGGGGAGGGGGCCCCTGCTGGTCACACATGTCGGACTGGAGAGGCATGTCAGGGCTGAGAAACCCGCTGATCTCAGTCTACAAAGCCCAGACAGGTTCTGGGGGCTCCATACATGCTGTAACCCGATTCTTCCCATCCTCATCCTTTCCCGCCAGTTTCTCTCTCCTTGGCCAGCCCTATTCTCAACTCCTTAAGCCTAGCCGCATTACAATGGAACAATAGTCCATTAACAAGAAAGCCTATTTCTGTTGATCCGTGTTTTGGTTTGCATAGAGATTCCACAATAATTGTGAGTTGGGTAGGACATGTGTTAGGATCTGAGGCCCAGAGGATTTAAGCAACTTGCCTGTAGTCACACCCTGGTAGAGACAGTCCTCTGACTCTGGGCACACTGCTACTTCCATTTCCTTAGGCAATGTGTGGCAACCAGGCCAGGCTGAATCTTCTGCAGGTGACAGTCTAAAAAGCTGAGCTGGTCTCCAGACTCACCTGAGAGCCCTTCTGATCACTTCTGGGAGAGGTCTCTGGCCTATAAAAAGGCAAAGATCTCCGAAACTTTGCCTCTTTGAAGAACTCTGGCTCTCTGTTGTCGGCGAACAGCTTTAGGGATATCCTTACTCGTGTGGGGGTGCAACAAGGAATGGGAGGGACTGGGGAAGGTACTCTAGCAAGCAGCACAACCCCACAGGAGAGGAAAGAAGGCTTTATCTCTTGGGGCTTGTGGGGAGCCCCCCGCCTCCTCCGGGGAAAAGCCGGGAGCAGGACAGAGTGTCCCACTGTTGCACACTGTACAGTTGTAGGGGGCGCCATTCCTACTTTTTGTCATTGTGGAATTGTGTATTTATGATGACGAATTTCCTGCAGACGGCAGTAAAGTGTCTGGAAGAAGGGGTTCCCTTTGGGCTGGGGCTGGGCTGGGTGCAGGAGGAATTCACCACCCATGTATCCATCGGGTATTCATCCATCTAACATCACAGCTTCAGGACCCTCCCTGTTCTTGGCATTGATATTCAAAGATGGCTGAAGCTGTGGTCCCTTCTTCACGGAGCTCAGTCTGGTTGAGAAGATAGCAGGGAAAAAATAATTACAGTCCTGCGTGCATCGTGAAAGAGGGGAGCACAGGGACGCAGGGCTAGGGATTGGCCTCCAAGTTAACCAGTAGAAATCATCTGTAGGATTTGTTCTTGGGGGCCCCTCTGCAGGTGCTGGTGAAATCATCATCTGCTCCAGTGTGGCCTCCTGCAGGAAGCCTTCCCTGATCCCTCCAGTCAGAAAGCAGTTTTATCTCTGCCCAGCCCTTGTTTCAGTTGACCTTATATGAAAGTTCATTGTTTCCACCACCAGATCTAGAGGTCACTGTACTTAGGAGTCCCATCTTACCCTTCCTTGGTGTTGCCCCAGGATCTCACTCTGAGAGCATGGGCTTACTAGAATCTACAAGCCCAGTGAGGGCCGTGAGATGCAGTTCTGATGCTGGTTTGCCCTGCTTTCAGAGCTCAGCTCAGCTCAGCTGCTGGAGTCTCTCAAGGGCTTACCTTTGGGCAGACAGCCTTTGAGAGCACATGCCTGGTCAGAGGGAGGGGCCTGCTTCTCTGCGCCCATGCATCTCTCCTCCAGGATGGAAGCTCTGACAAGGAGCCTCTTTGCTTGTTCATTCATTCATTCATCCATTCAATTAAAAAAAAAAAAAAAAGTGGATTTAGCCCCAGCGAGGTTCCAGGCCCTATGGAGGCAAGTGGACCTGGAGTCAGAAAACTTGGGCGAATGACTTCACTTCTTAGAGCCTCAGTTTCCTTATCTGTAAAAGGGAGATGATGGCATTTGCTTTGAATGATCATTGAATGAGAGTCAGAATGTGTTAGACAAACACGGGTTAACATGCCCATTACTGCACTTAGCCTGTCATTCCCTGTTAAGTTCTCTGAGCCACTAGAAGACGCAGTGGAGTCTCGTGGAAGGCAGCAGTTTCCTAGGTGAGCAAGGGAGGGGCTCCAGGCCTCTTAATTCATCCCTTTCTTTTGTTCACACTAGGGCTTTGTCAGAGGGCAGGTGGAAATGGTTTTTTTCTGGCCAAGCCAATTTGGGAAGAAAGGAATGCAGGGGTGGGAAAGGGAGCCCTAAAAACAATTCCACTGGGAACCCTTACTCCAGAGCCACCAGTCTTGCTTGCCCCAGGCTCTTTGACCTGTGCACCCAAGGAGGCTTCTCTTCCTTCCTAGCTTCTCCACTCTTTTCTGGTAGTATCCTGGGAGTCCCTGATCCTGTCCTGGAGCTTGGTTTCAGTAGCAGGAGACAGGAGCAGGGAGTCCCATGAAAGTGGGGCAGAATGGATTGTAGCTACACACCACCAGCTCAGCCCCAGCCCTTTGAAAGTGAATCTGGGTCACAGTAGCTGCGGGGATGGAAAGTGACCACGTGGGCAGGATTTTGTGCAGGCAGCAGAAAAGACAGCCCGACTGTCTTTTCTCTGAGGCTCAGGGTCTTTGTGGGACCCCAGCTGGTGAAGGAAGGTGGTTGCCATATTGCAAGGTGTTGGCTTTGTGCCGTTAGTTTCCCATCATGATTTTCTAGTGACTTCCCAGGTGACATGGAGACAGGTTTGGAAAGGCAGTCTGACTCATGTCTTTCTGTTCTGAAGCAAGCTAAGGACTGCGGTTAGGAATGCGGAGGAAGGACTGGTTCGTTTGGGGGCTGCGGAAGGCTGTTGTTTCTCAGTCCCACGGGGTTAGAGATGACATGCCGCCGGAGGAGCTGACCGTGCAGCGGAATCTAGGGCTGCACTTTCTTTTGTTCCAGCAGCCTTCCCCCTGGGAAGGCGTCTGTGAACATATCCGGGCGGGGGGATTATTAATAACCCACCATCACCAAAGTGCTTATCCTAAGTCCAGCCATTTGCTGCGGCTAGGACCTGCTGTGATTTGGCCCTGGGTCTGTCTATTGCCACCTGTCAGGTAGAAGCGGGCCAGCTTCCTGGCTCTGCCTTGGCGCTCCTGCAGGAGCAGAGCCGGTGCACCTGGCTGCCATCGCTGCCTCGACTTAGGATGCTGCTGCAGAGACGGGCTGGCAGCCCCTGCAACTTTTAAAGTGAGGATGCACGGAAGTTTCTGTCCTCACCCCTACCCAAGAAGATACCAGGCTTTTGCCTTGTGTCCAGGGGAAGTTTCTGCCTGGAGCCTCAGTGGGTGTGTCTCTGGACATGCCTTTCCCTCTGCATTCCCTCCTTACCCGTTTCCTCCCTCCCGCGCTCACTCTTCCATTCATTCACTCAAGGGCATGGCTTTGGGAGTCAGCTGGAGTCCTAGTTCCAGTTCCATCACTTGCCAGTTGGGTGAGCCTGGGAAATTACAAACCTCACTGAGCCTCACTTTCTCACGGTTAAAATGGGGGAGCAAGAGTGCCACTGTGGGTGGGAGTCTCATGGGGTGGGTTAAATGAGACAGTGGGAGTGAGGTGCTTGGCCCAATGCTTGCTATGTAATCAGCGCTAGATACACATTAACCATTCTCATGAATAGCATTCATTTGCTCATACACTTGTTCACTAATTCACGAATGCATTGATTCATTACTTGCTTATTCATTGATCGTGCACCTACTCGTTTACCACATATTTCTAGAGCTGCTTTGTGCTCGGCTCCGACTGGGCTTCAGAACCCAGCTCCCTCACGAGCAGGCAGCTAGCATACAGCCCGAGCTGCATGCACATGGCAAGCCGGAGTTATCTGGAAGTTCCTAGTGGGAAGGCCTTCCTCCTACTTGTGCCCCCACTGCTAGCTTAGTGCTATGATAGAATTTGATCTGGGCCTTGGGAAAGAAATAGGACTTTGCCAGGACAACCTGAAGAGAAAGGGCATATCCCTGTTGTTTGTTTCTATTCCTGTTCTCCTCTCTTCGGCCTCAGTAGAAAGGAAGGAAGGGAAATGAAGAGAGAACAGCCAGTAGGAGTTAGGAATTAAAGAATTCAGAGGATGGTTGGGGGATTTGAACTCTGGACTCAGTCCAGGAGCTCCCAGGAGCTGGTGCCAGCTGGGATCCCCTAGTAAGTAATAGTTGTAAAAGCCACTGTGTATTGAGTCCTAGATGTGTGCCTATATCAGTCAGTCCTCAAAGGATCCTGGGAACTAGTTGCTATTCTCCCCGCTTTGCAGAAGAGAGGTGAAGGACCTTGTCTGAGGTCAGACGGTAAGCTGCTGGTGGAGCTGGGATTCAGCGTTGCTGAATGTGTATGGCGCCCCCTGGAACACCCCACGTGCGTTGTGCCCTTCAGAGTTCCCCATTGCTGTGGTTCAGGTTGGCCTAACTCCAAATTGCCTGCAGTCTTCAGAACATTTCACACACACCAAAGTTGTGGGAATAGTGTAGTGAACCCCCATCACCCAGATTCAAGAATGATCAATTCATGGCCAATCTTATTTCACTCACGCACCTCACTTCTGCCTCCCCAGTTACAGAGATGGAAGTTCCGCCTCCTCACAGTTAAACTATTATATTGCCCCCCTCCCATAGTCGATATATTGGTTTATCTGCTCAGTAGCCATATCTGAACTAGAACCATCCCACTCAACCCATTTCCCAGAGGCATCATGCGGGATTCTGACTTCCGAATGCCAGGGCCCCAGGCATCATGTGTCCCTTCCAGTGTTGCTTATCTGATCCTCCGGCCCTTCCAGCTTGCGGTTCATGCCGTACTCCCAGAGCACGTGGAGCTAGGCTCAAGCATTCCCAGATCTGTGTCTGGAAATTTGATTTCTGAGGATGGTGTCTGTCTGTTTTGCCTAAACCACTTCAAACCTATGGACCCTGGGTTTGAATCAGGATCCTACCAGTGTAATTAAGAAAGTCCCCTGAAAA
The DNA here is from genome assembly GCF_023065955.2 of Ursus arctos. NCBI lineage: Eukaryota > Metazoa > Chordata > Mammalia > Carnivora > Ursidae > Ursus > Ursus arctos. The sequence goes on from NW_026623008.1 coordinate 29,243,821, forward strand.
TGGATTTCGAGGATTCAGCTTAAGAGACTGGACTTGAAATGCAATAGAATTGAAGTCTTTAAAATCATAGAGAGGAAGGATTCTGGTCTTGTGAGAGGGGCCTGGGCCCCAGGTCCGCCCACGTGAGCATCCCCCGCTCTCTGGGGCTTCTCTGGGATCTGTGCTCAGCTTCCAGGCTGCCTGTCACTGCCGCTGTAGAGGTTTCTGTCCTGAGGTAGTACTGGATGAGGAGATTTTTTTTTTTTTAAGATTTTATCTATATTTTTGAAAGAGAGCGAGCGGGAGAGTGAGCATGAGCGGGGTGAGAGGCAGAGGGAGAAGCAGGCTCTCTCTCTGCTGAGCTGGGAGCCCAATGAGGGGCTCAGTCCTGGGACTCCAGGATCATGACCTGAGGCGAAGGCAGATGCTTAACCGACTGAGCCACCCAGGTGCCCCAGGCAATGTTATTTCAAGAGGAGGGGTTAGCCACAGCTCCTAATTTGGGGAGCCTCCCAGTTCCCCCAAAGAGTGCAGAGTGCCTACAGCCCTGTTTGGTAGGAACCAAAGAGACCCTACACAGGATGAACAGGAAGGGAGATTGGGTGCAGTTGACTGAGTGGGGCTCACATTAGCCCGTTTCCTTCAAAAGAGAAAAAAAATATGGTTCTAAGTCACAGAAAGCCTGGGAGACTGCAGAGGGGCCAACAGCTTTCCTGTTCCCAATGCCGGGTTTGGGCGTACGTGCTTTATTTGACCTCATCCTTAAAACAACTTTAGGAGGCAGATGTGCCATAGTAGATGGAACAGAAACCCAGAGAGTCCCGTAGCTTGTTCAAGGTCTCCCAGCCTGTAAGGGGCCAAGCCGGGAATGGCTCTAGCTCTGCCTAGGGCAACCCACGGCCTCCCCCATTACAAGGAAGGGTAGTTGAATAATAGCCAACATCTGCGCAGCACTTCAAGGTTCACAGAGTGCCTTAACTCCCATTATCTCCACTGTGCCTCGGGAAGCCCCTGGCGGGCGAGGCATTCCACGCCCCTTCGGGACAGCTGCCTATCAGGGGTCCAGCTTCTGCTCATTTCCCCGGTAAGGATTGGAGATTCTTTGGCATTGGCTCTGACAAGCCAGGGGAGAAGGCCTAGGGAGAGGCTGAGGTGGAGAGACTTGGCCAGTTGCTATGGTAACCCAGATGGCTGAGTAACCATTTTGAGGGTTGCTATGGTGACGGGCTGCCTGTGGCAGGGATCTTGTCTTCCTGGGTGGCTGGCACCATCCAGACCTCTTAAACTAGTGACGTTGCACTTTCTGAACAGAAGAGGGCAGCATGATGGTGGGCAAAGGCTTCCTACCCCAGAGCGGATCTGGGGAACTGGAGGCAAAGCTTAGTTACATGTTTCCAGGGGCTGGGCGGAAAGGGAGTTTTGGCTGGTAATGGAAAGGCTGATGGGGCTGAGCCTTGAGGCAGGTGTCCTGAGACTAGAACTGGATGATTTTCTTCCAAGATCTAGCTGAAGGACAGGGCTTGGGGCAGTCCCCTCAATGTCGGGCTCCAGCTACTACTGGGGAATGTAAAAGGCACAGGAGACAGCGTACCCCTGCAAGGAGGAACAGAGCGCGTGCGCACACACACGTGCACGCGCACTTGCACGCACACGCACTACTAGCAAAGAATTTATTTATAAAGCATCCATTAACACATGTAAAATAATGCAGTAGGAGCTAAGCTGAAGAAGTGCTGGGAGTAAACCTTCTAGAGGTTGGAGGAGGAGCACTAGCAGGAGAAATAATTTTTCACTTTCTTCTTTCTTCTCTGCACCTGAAGCCCTTGGCCACTGAGTGGACGCTGAATTGGCTGCTCAGCTGTCTTGACTCACAGATCCAGCCCACATCGCCCACCCCCAAATGTCCTCAGTTGAGACATCTATGCCTTCAGCAAATATTTCTTGAACATCTACTAGGTGCAAAGCATTGTGTCAGGTCCTATGATGAGGGAAGATGAAAGAGATGTGTCTGCCTCAAAGAACTTCTGAACCAGGATATTAAGGAGGCAGTGATGTAGACACCCACAATACATGCGGCTGGAGCCCCAGGAATGAGAGAAAGAAATTGCGGCTGGGATTTTGAGAAGAGCCTCTTCTACCTGGGTTGATTAAAAATAACTTCATGTCATTTTTGGGTGAGCTTTCAAGGTGGGTAGGATTTCATTAGGTGAAATTGGGGAGTGGAGCACATTCCAGGCAAAGGCTCGGAGTTTCATTGTAGGGGAAGACGCCGCACATGAGGGTATCATGGGAGACCAGCTTGTAAAGTAAAGCAGATGTCAAAATATGGAGGGCTTTGACTGCCAGGCACAGGTAGGGGATACTGTGAGAGACAAGCATATTCTCTTCTTAAGTACTCTAGCTTTCTAGCTAGTCAGAAGCCACAGGCAGCCGAGTATTTTAGGATCATCTGGTTCACTCATTCATCCACTGAATCAAAATTTTAAACAAATATTTGACGAGTGCTCTGCCCGTGCCAGGTCATTTGCTAGATGCAGGTCCTGTGGTGAACAAGGCAGACAACAGCCCCAGTCCTCAGGGAGCTAATGGTTTCGTGAGGATGAAAGACATGGAACTGATAGCTTCAAGTGTGATGGATATTACCAAAGGGGAGTAGAGGGGGAGGGAGGATCTACTAATCCGGTGGATCAAGGCAGGCTTCTCTGCGGGAGTTTCAACAGAGGTGTGAGTAGGAATGAGCCAGGCCAAAAGAGGAGAACAGTGAAGACTTACAGCCTGGGAAAAAGAGCAGGTGGGAAGGCCCTGAGTTGAGAAAGCACCTGTTTGAGAAGCTGAAAGCAGTTGAAAGAGGCTGGACCTTAGAGAGAGGGGCCCTTGATGAGGCTTAAGTAGGGGAGGACGCAAAGGAAAAATAAGGCTTTATTTACTTGCATTATGCTTTTCTCCCACTAGATGTCCTTCTGAGTACATCCTGCCTCCTTCGGCTTCCCCATTGCAGCCTCCTTAGAAATGCAACAGCAGTCTCGCCATCAGGAGCAAAGGAAAATCATAGACCAAAAGCAGAAAGCCTCAGAGCTGTCCTGATTGTGTGGTCTGGCTATAAATTTAGACTGTTGCTTGGAAAAAAACAGAAAACCTCCCCTTCATAGTCTTCCTTCTTCCCATCCCCCCACTCTCCAGCAGCTGCTTTGTTCCTCTATCCTTATAAAATTTTCTCTGTATAAAACAGAAACATCAGCCAAACATGTGGACTTCCCCTTTTCCATTCATTAGAAGAATTCATTACTTCAAAATCTCATGGGAGCATTTAAATGCAAATCTTGTCAAGAAAGCTACTTGAGTCTGAGAAGCCCTCCAGCCACAACCCAAACCAGAACTTTCTTCCTTGATTACTATGTTTCTTAAGAGGAATCTCAACCTCTGGCCCTCTCCCCCCCAACCCCCCCAAGCCTTCAACAAAGTCTGATTCCCAGAAGAGACTCTCTTTCCCTTCTTGCCTGTCTTTCTTCACTTTTGGCAAGCCTTGGTCACAATTCTTGAGGAAGCTGCTTACAAAGTGGCACACGTAGCAGCCCCAGGAGGGAATGGAGGGACTTTTCTATTTACTGTAATGAAAATGAGGCGGATGTCTGGGGGTGAGGGTGGAGGTGTGTGTATGTGTATTTGTGTCTGGGCCGTCTTAGCCCTACTGGAATAAAATAATATAGGAAATGCAGATGACTCAGCGCGGATACAGTCAAGGTCCCCAGAGTTAGCATTTCTATATTCTTTGCTGTTTACGAAGAATGTGCTTATGCCATCAATCTCCAACTCCTTCACCCTGCATTTTCCACTAAGTCTCTTATTTGAAAAATAATAAACCTCACGCTTATTCTCCTTCTTTTCTTAAACTGAGCTCACTAGCAGCTGACACCAAACTGGGGTCTAGCTTTTTTTAAGCACGAAGGATTAAACTGGAAGGAAACGAGCCTTTGTCCAAATACCCTCCCTGTCTGCCCTCTTTTAGGCCCTTCCCTGTATGATTTCCATGCCTAGAACTTGGGCAGGTCAGCAGAACTTGATGGATGGAGAAAGATATGATTAATGACTTGCTCACCCGATTTTTGATCATGGTATGATGTGGAAACAACCAGTGCGCACCTATTAGCGAAAAGCATCATCTTTTCTTATTAATGTGCTGAGCATCGACCAAGCACTTGGCACTACTCATAGTCTATAAAGAGGCAGGCCTTGCCCCAGGGGGAAGAAGCTCCTCTTTAAAAACCTTGAGAATAGGAACTGAAATGGAAACCTCAGTCCCAATTTTGCCTGCTCAAAGTCCCATGGATTCTTTTTTTACTTGCTAATATGCTGCTATTGTGAGATCAGCCAGCTTAACTTTTTACCCACAACCACCTCCCCACCCCCTGAAAAATCAAATTAACAGAGTTGATGAGGCCCTGGAGGATAATGGCTGGATGAGGGGAGATGGGGGCAAAAAGATCACCTGCATGTACCTGAGTTGCTCATTCACAGCTATGCTCCCCCCCCCCCCCCCCCCGTGTGGTCTGTGAATATTGGGACTGAAAGACACACGGATGAATGGAGGATCGGATGATATTGGGAACTCCCTTTCTCAAAATGGTTCCAAATAAATCCCTACCTGTATTTACCAGTTTCCTTCCTTCACTTTCCTTTCCCCTGACAGAGAATACTGGGCTTCCTTTTTTTTCTTCCCTGACCAGCTAGGCTCCAGGATCCCTTCCTTTGTTCCATAACAGGTCCCCACATTTCTCCCTTCCGATCTAAGGCTTCCTGTTCTGATGGCTGTCACAGCGCCATAATCCTGTTGGGTCTTTCCCCCTGTAGATTTATGTCCTCCTGTCTCTCTTATTCACCCCACCGTGCGGTCAGAGTCCCGTTTTCATTCCTCCCCCCACCATTGTCATTTCTCAGCTTCTGGCTCCTCATCCTTGGCCTGGTTTCCTTCATGGCGCTTGGCGTGCCCTCTCATTTCAAGTTCAGTTTCTTCCGTTTCTGGAAAACCCTTTGTTTCTGGGATTCCGTGTGGCCTCCGTGTGGCCTTCGGCCTCGCACTGCAGCCCTGTCCGGATCCTGCCCCTGTCCTCATTCCGGCCGTGCCTAGCCTTGGATCTATCTAGGTCCTTGGCGCTCTCCCTTCCCCTCAGTTTCTCTAGGCCCGTCTCCAGCGGCGGCACAGGCCCGGCTCGGTTTCCTCCAGCCAGGGGGCTCCCTTCTTTGTCCCAGCGGCGGGTGGAGGTCAGCGCCGAGCGGGGTGCCCGCCCGCCCCGTGGCGTCGGCCCGGGGTCTCCCTGCCGCCGCGGCCGGCCCAGCCCTTCATTCGCACGCGCGTGGGCCCCTCGGCCCCGCGCCCCCCGCCTCCCTCGGCCCGCGCCCCCTGCCCCGCCGGCGGTGGTCCGCGGCCAGCCGGGACCCGCGTGGGCAGTCGGGGGGCCGGGCCGCGCCCGGCGGCCGAGGCGGCGGGAGAGGGGCGGGAACGGGCCGGGCCTGGCCCTCCTGACAGGAGGAGTCGCCGCCGCCGCCGCCGCCGCGCCGGGGCGGGCTGAGGGAGGAGCGGAGCGAGGGGTGGGGAGGCGGAAACGCGAGCCGGGACCGGCGGAGCGCGAGCGGCCGGGTGCGGGCGGGCTGAGGAGCGGAGCGCGACTGCCAGGCCGGGCGAGGCGGGAGAGGAGCGGACAGCGGAAAGCGGACAGCCGGAGCGCCGCCGCCCCCGAGCCGCACAAAGGGCCGAGGCTGGGGCCGCCGCCGCCGCCGCCTCAGCGCGCGGGCCTGGAGCCGGCGCCGGCGGGGGCCCGGGGAGAGCGCGGCGCGGGCGGCCATGGCCGGCTACGTGCCGGGTCAGCAGCCGGCCAACCGCAGCCAGGAGAAGGAGTTCGTGCAGGCGTACGAGGATGTGCTGGAGCGCTACAAAGGTGCGGCGGGCGGCGCGGCGGGGGCCGGGGGCTCGCCGGGGACCCCGCGGGCTGGGCGGGGTGGCGCCCACCCCGGCATCGGGGCTGGCCCCCGACCTGCTCCTTCTCGGGCCAGCTCATTTGCGGAGTTGAGATAAGCCTGCGGGAGACGGCGCTTGCCCCAACGCTGGTTACATTAGCCGCCCTATTATCTGGAAGGAGGCGAGCCCGGGCGCTGGCTCCGGAGCCCCGGCGTCGTGGGGAGTTGCCGGGGAGGAGGAGGAGTCGGGCGCGAGGAGCCTCCCCGTCCGCCCCGAGTGCCCGGCTCCCCTCGCCGAGGCTCGGGCGGTCCCGAGCCCGCCCGGGGGCCCTCGCCCCCCTTTGTCTCCCTCAGTCTCCGCTCGGTCGCGTGGCGGCCGGGGTCGGTGAGTGTGCACTTTTAGGGGGGGAGGCCTCCTCCCCGCCCAGCCCCGGGGGGCTTCGAGCCGGTGGAGGCGGGGGTCTGCCGCTGCTCTCCCTCCCACCGAAGGGCTTGCGGTCAACCCGGGTTGCAGCCCGGAGGCGCTCTGGCTGAGCAGTCCCGCACCCCAGTGGCTCCTGCAAGGCCTGGGTGTCAGCGAGAAAGTTTTGACAGGCGGAGGGTCTGCGGACTGCGGCTCCCCAACGTGTCCCGGGCCGCCCGAGGTGCCCTTCGCGCTCCAGGCCGGGCTGCGCGGCCCCGGGGGCCCCTGCTCAGATCTTGAACATCCAGGGCTGGGCTTTTGCTTTGTGTGGCAGTTGAGCTTTCCAGACGGGGAGATTTCCCCCAGAAACTCCAGAGGCAGCACTTTCTCCTATTTTATATAGCGGCGCCCTTGTGACTGGGCCTCTAGTTTCTTTTCATCAGAAGGAGAGGAAACTTCAGCCCTTATGACTGAGTCCAGCATACTTGTTTACGACACCTACCCAGTGAAGGGAAACTAATGCAGAAGCTGTAAAACGCTCCCTCTTTTTCTTTCCTTGTGGCATTAGAGTTCTGCTTGGAAAAGCAGCAGGAGAGAGAGCAGTGAAATGCTAAAGGGACCTGCTGAGGAGGTCTGCTTGTTCCCTTCTGCATCAGTTCCTGTAAGCTGTCCAGGTTTCCCTGCCTGCAGCAAGTGTTCCGTCAGCCCCCTGTGGTCTTTCTTTTAAGAAATGTGGTTCATTTCAGAGCACAAAGAGGTTAGATTGTGCTGCTGAACTTCATTGAAAAGATGCTGCTAAGTGAATGGTTGGTTCCCTTAAGTTTCCTTGCAGGCTTTTGAGCGACACGGCACTCTTCAGAGGGAGGACACTCTGCGCCTGTCTTGGGCTGTGACAGCTTTAACAACTAGAAGAATTATAACACAAATAGGTGAAGAAATCTCAGCACCTCACTGGATCATGTTGCTGGTGGCCTCCAGCTGAAAGGAAGTTGGATTCCTAGCAAATGAAAGGAGGAAAGAAAGGGGAAAGTGAGGCCGGTTCCAGGAGAGAGGCCTCTTGTGCTTGGTTCTTTTAGCTGGCTCACTTAGTTTGGTTTCCTCTGAAAGACTTTGATCAGGTGTATAGGAATTTGATCCTTTCCAGGCACAGATCTCTTTCTTGGGAGGAATGAGTTGAAAATGGTTGGTTAAAATAAATTAACTTGAGCTGTTTGAATTGTTGTGCAGACTGCTCTATGATAGGTGCAGAAGAATTTCTCATCCCCCGCCACTGCACCATTCTCACTGGGAAGTCAGGGTGGATTAGGATCCAGGCCTTTGTTACTTTGCTGTATGGAATTCTTGCATTTTCCAGATTTAGAAATCCCCTTAGTGCCTTTATAGGAGAACTCTTTGCCTAAGCTGGAATCAATCGAGTGACCAGGGGTGTAGTTTGTGAGAACAAAGACAAGAATTAGTTTTGGAGAGACTTGGGGAAATAGATATTGATGATGTTGGGGTGATGGACTCTCATTGGTTGGCCACCAGATTAAGTAATCTGGGTCTCTCTCTCTCTGCTCCTGTTAATTTGTAGTCGCCTCATTCTACAAATGAAACAGGATTTTTGTATTCAGAAGGAGAGCTAAAGTTTTCAGCTGCATAAACTGTCCCTGGAAGGGGCAGAGGCCAGAAGGGAAGTGATGCATTTGCATTGTGAAGGGAGTAGAACAGTGTGTATTGCAGCTGTATTAGGAATGGTTGTCAGGCATGGATTTTCCATAATTGTGCCTGGCAACCATTTCTCTGTGTGTTGGTAGTGAGCATGGTTTTGGCAGGATTAGATGATTCAGCATGGACATAAACACTCTCTCTCATTTCCTAAATATCCCAAAGGCTCTTTCAGAGCCTGACTGTCTAGCAAACAGGAGGTATTAGCTAATAACTTTCTATCCTAACATTTCAGATAGGTAGCAACCAGCAGAGCCAGGATATGTTCTTCTTCCAGTTCTCCAACTATTATTAAATATCTATTACAAATAACACAGTCTTAGGCGCTGGAAATAACCAAATTGGTTATTCACATCTAGCAAAGGAAAGACCTATGCAAACAAGTAATTATGATACTATCAGTGCCAGAACAGAGGTGTGTATAAAGGACCGTGGAAGCAAGAGGAAGGATGAGTATTTCCACTTGGGGTTCATTGGGAGATTTGACAAAAGAGGTGACCCTTGAGTGGGCCTTTAGGGATGAATGGAATTTAGTCAGGTGGAGGAGGGTGGGGAGAAGACAGGAATAAATACCACATGCAAAGGTTTCGAGGTAGAAGTGAATGGAGGGTTTTGAGGAACAGAATGTGAGTAGTTGGGTATGACTAAAGGGCAAGAGTTTTGGGAGCAGATGATACTGTAAAGGATCAGAGTCCTACTTATAAAGATTTTTTATGGCTTTATTCCATGGGCAGTGGGGGAGTCGTTGAAAGTTAAAAAAACAAAAACAAAAACAACGAGCCTGTCAACTTTATGAATTCATGATAGAGGAGACATACCTGTCCAGTGATTGGAATACTTACATTGCTGTCTGGGTCACCCTTTTCCTTGCACCACAATGATTATGAAGCTGGTAATCAGATGGTTGCTTGGTACACATGGAAACAAAGAAAAGAGACGTGCATTGTTTTGAGGAATATTTCATCCAGATGATTTGGGCCAGTTGCAAAGTTTTCCTTTGGGTAGATTGAGGTCCTTGTGAACACCGAAGCAAACTAAGAAGAACAGGCAGAGAGGTAGGAGAACCAGGATCTGATTCTTTTCCTGGGGGTACGGACAAACTCTGTGCAAGTAGCAGGCCACATACGGGCGTAGTTTTAGGTTTTAGAGAAGTTTAAAAAAGAAATACAATCCTGGTTCCTGGTGGTTGGTTAAGCAGAAGGGTAATATGTAAGTTGGTTTGTGCGGAATTAGATTTTGTGTTTTCACAAAGCCCTAAAGACTAAAGAGCCTTTACATGCCAGGCTCAACTAGGAGTAAAAAACATTCACATTTCAACTTTGGTGACATGGACTGTCCGGTACTTAAAAACTTCATAGTTCTCACTAGATGCCATGGGTTATATGAAGCTAGTTATGACTGATATTCGTTTATTGAACACAAAAAGAACTTACAGAACTTACTGTACAGAGAGGAGTGAAGGATCTGCATATTATTTAACATTCAAAACTAGCAAGGCAGTGTAGTATAGTAGAGACGAGGTTTTGAATTTCTTTAGTCTTGTTCTCCAGTCCTGGTTCTGCCATTTAACATCTCCTTTGGGTTTCACATCTGTTAAAATGGGATTGATAACACTAACTCCTTGGGGTTCAGGAGAACCCAAATGAGCTACTGGCACATATGAGGCCATTCATGTTTAGAAAAACTTCCATGTAGATAAGACTTCATTTATTTATTTATTTATTTATTAAGATTTTATTTATTTATTAGAGAGAGAGACAGCCAGTGAGAGGGGGAACACAAGCAGGGGGAGTGGGAGAGGAAGAAGCAGGTTCCCAGCGGAGGAGCCTGATGTGGGGCTCGATCCCAGAACTCTGGGATCACGCCCTGAACCGAAGGCAGACGCTTAACGACTGAGTCACCCAGGCGCCCCGATACTTTATTTTTTACAAGGTAGTTTCATATTTATTATCTTATTCGATCTTTATAATATTTTGTAAGGAAAATATCATACACATGGATACATTTAGACATGCAAACTTAAATTATTGTCCAAGAGCCAGGATCCCAGATTTCTAGATGAAGGTTTCACATTGTATCACAGAAGGAGTCCTAAAATCAGAGCAGTGACTTGGGTTAAATGAGATAATTGTGAAAATACTTCAATTGTTAATATCATTGTTAGTTTTTAGCCTCTGAACTATACTCCCATAACCCCTTATGTGGCATACATTTCCAGATGTCTGAACTGTGGAGAATTTCTCTTCCTTTCCTTTTATTATGGGTGAAGTTTCATGGTATGTAAATTACTTCAACATTTAAAAAAAGATAATTTTTTTTATTTTAGTAGGCTCCATGCCTAGCATGGAGCCCACCTCGGTACTTGAACTCACGACCCTGATCAAGACCTGAGTGGAGATCAAGAGTCAGATGTTTAACTGACTGAGTCACCCAGGCACTCCCCTCCCCAGAATTTTTTTTAAGTAATCTCTACACCCAAGGTGGGGCTTGAACTCAGGACCCTGAGATCAAGAGTCACGTGCTCCATGGACCGAGCCAGCCAAACACCCCCACGCTGAAATTTTTATACAAAAGCAATGTAATGCAAAGTGATCAAGTTTTGTGAACACAGTGGTTAGAAAATATAGGCTGAGGCTTTGGTATTAACTAAGTGACTCTCTGAAGCAACCTCTTGGTTAAATGTAAACTCAGTTTTTAAGTTCCTTTTTAGAACACAGCCCTTGAATTGGAGTGGATGGCTTCTAGACAGAACAATAGAATAATTGCTGCTTCTGGACATGGACACTGTTAATTCAGAAAGTGAGTCAAGTCCGTCTGCTGGGAAATCACAAACTTTGGCCACATTCATGCTGTTGAAATCATAAAATGTGTGCATGTGCTAACAGTGCTTATGGGAGCTACTGCTTTCATCTTGGGCTTGCTTGGCAAGTGACATAATACACACCAGGGAAATGCATCAGCTGAGGACTTATTATCGTGGTATTTTTCAGTGCCAGTTTCAGGTTTTGGAGATGATGGTAGAAAGAAAGCTATTCAGAGTGCACATTCCAAGATCAAAGGTCACAAGTAAACAATTATGGGTTGCAAAATTAATTTGTAGCATTTTTCTCAGTGCTCTTGAAACACCCAGGCCTTCCTTTTACTAAATAAGGTTGGCCCTTTAGCTTCTGGTAATTATATGTTGAGCCATGTTGCGATGAGGTTATATGATATGCTGAAGCTCCTGCTTTTGCTCTTCATGGTTTGTTTGTTTTAAGATTTTATTTATCCATTTATTTTAGGGAGAGAGGGAGGGAGAGAGAGAGAGAGAAAACTCATGAGTTGGGGAAGGGGCACAGGGCGAGGGAAAGAATCCCAAGCAGACAACATGTAGAGTGTGGAGCCCGACTCGGGGCTGGATCCCACAACCCTGAGGTCATGACCTGAACTGAAGTCAAGAGTCGGCCACTCAACTGACTGAACCACTCAGGCACCCCACTCTTTATGTTTTGATTGGAATTTAAGCCTCTGTTGGCTTGCTTCTACCAAGGGCATTTGCTCATTTCTGTTCTGGGGAAGCCCTTTCAGGCCTGTTGACTTGGCGTGTAGTATTTAAGAGTGTTTATTTCATCTTTCTGGGATTACTTCTTCTTCTTCTTTTTTTTTCTTTGAAAAGATTTACTTATTTTGTTGAGAGAGAGAGAGAGAGCTTGAGTGCGAGGGGGAGAGGGAGAGAGAGAATCTCCAGCAGACTCCACGCTGAGCACAGAGCCCAATGCGGAGCTTGATCTCACCACCCTGAGATCACCACCTGAGCCGAAACCAAGAGTCGGATGCTCAACCAGGTGCCCCATTTTTGGTTACTTCTAATAAAATACTGTTTTTCCTTCCAGAACGTCTCAGTTCCTGGAATAAATTACAATGAATCACTGATTCTTTGTCTCTGGCTTTCAGGGCCTTTTTTGCTTATTCTGCATACCTAACAGTATCAACTGATAATTGTCCAACACAGCTCTCTGCTCCATTTGGGTAGGTCTCAGTATTCCTTCCCCCTAGGTCTTCATATCTGCCCCTGTGCCTTTACGTTCTCTTCCTGGAATGCCCTCTAACTTTCTCTCTGATTATTCAACTCTTATCTTTTTTAAAAAGAATTAAAGCTAAGTGTGAGACCTTGTGCTACATGCAACTTTCTCCCCTTCTCTTTAAGAAATTAATCTCTCCTTCCTTATTCTTTTTTTAAAGATTTTATTTATCTGAGAGTGAGAGAGAGAATGAGCAGGGAGGAGGGACAGGAGAGAGAGAGAGAGAGAGAAGCAGACTTCTGCTGAGCCGGGAGCTGGACGCGGGACTGGATCCTAGGACCTGGAGATTATGACCTGAGCCCAACGAAGGCAGACGCTTAACCCAATGAGCCACCCAGGCGCCCCTCTCTTTCCTTATTCTTACAATGTCTGCCTCATAGTCTCTTACCTTTATTCTGTTTTGTATTGTTTTTGCATTGCCTCATGTCTGTTAGAATTGTTTTCCTAATGAAGTTTTATGCTCTTACAGCGCAGGGACTTTTTATTATTTCTTTTGTATGTGGTTGATTGGCAGGGAGTTTCTCTCAAGAGAAAAGAGGCAATCATATGAGCACTTTCAAGTCATATTTTAAAATAATTTTCTTTTCAGTTATTAAAGTAATATATGTTTAATGTGGAAAATTGTAAAAAAATACAGGAAAGTATATAGAGTTTAGGTAATGTGTGTGGGTGTGGGTGTGGGTGTGTGTGTGTAGAGGGAGAGTGGAGAGGCAGGCCGACCCACAGATAGATGTGCTCTGTCCCGGGGAGAATGCAGTGCTCAAGGATAGGCCCTTTTTGGCCATCCGGGGATCTGATACCCTTGGCCTGCTGTGGCTCCATACATTTGTGTGACAGTGTTAAGTCTATTCTCATGGGGCACAAGCACTTATTTTTCTTTCTCTGTTCAGAATTTGCTTTCTTCTGCATAACCATGTGTCAGTCATCTGGGATGTGCCAGTGATCAGGGATGATTTGGGTTGTTGCCTAGAACAAGTTAATTAATTGGTCAGTCAGTATCCTCCTTTTGGGCCAGGGCTTTGCCAGCTGTACTACCGGATTCCCTCTTACCATAGCGAATTTCTATTGTGAATTTTGTTCAGAAAGGTAAACACAGTTCCTTTGTGTCAACGAAAAGAATGAGCTTGCTTGAAGTGTCTTGGAGCGCAGATGGTTTCAACTCGCAGGAGCATGTTGGATTGAGACATATAGGAAGGGTTTGTGGTTTTTTTTTGGGCTGTACTTTTTAGTTAGTCAACAACAGTAAATAAGCTCAGATTGTACTGCATTCTGCTAGCCTATAAGCAGATACCGTGTTGTGGAAAGTGGTAGTGGGGAGTTGGGGGGGCACTGAGAAACATTAAGAGAATGATATTAGGATTAGAGGTGGAGGGAGAGAAGGTCCTGAATGTTAATAGGAGGAACCATTATAAAATAGCGGCTGTATAAATGATGGATGAGAGTGGAGCTTTATTCTGTAGGAGGCCGTGGTTGTAACTGAGTCATGAGGTTAGATCAAGGGATGTTAAAGGGGTGTATGCTTGAGAGACATGTTGGGCAGGTACAGGTTGAGAGGACTTAAGTTCAGATACTAACATTGATCACTTTTTTAAGGAGATTTTGCCTTGAGAAAAAGAATTAACTACCCCTTATATCAGGGCTATTCCAAAATAAAGTCCTCTTTCTTCTTGTATAAAAATCTTCTTTTGAAGATTTTACTCCTCTCTGAAATTGTTAGATAGGGCTGTGCATTTGGGCCTATGTCTCAAGGTTGTGTTTCTGAGTCTTCTCATTTATTATTATTTTTTAAAGATTTATTTACTTACAGAGTGTGCATGAGTCGGGGAGGGGCAGAGGTAGAGGGAGGGAGAGAGAATCCTTAAGCAGACTCCCCGCTGAGCACAGAGCCATTCTCTGGGCTCAATCTCACGACTCTCAGATTTTGACCTCAGCTGAACTCAAGAGTCCAACCTTAACTGACTGAGCCACCCACACACCCCTGCGTCTTCTCATTTAAATTAACAATGCTAAATGCCCCAGAATACCTATTCTACCCATTCTCTAGACAGGCTTCATTGTGTTTCCCGGAATACCTGCCAAGAATTGCGTAAGAAATCCTCTTAAATCCCTTTTAAAATCTTCAGTTATATCTTGAACTGCTAATCTCCTAGGGTGTCAGGGGCCTTGTTTGGAGGCTTCATTAATTCATTTAATTAATAAACGTTTATTGAATGTCTTCTCTGAACCAGGCAGTAGGCACAGTGCTGAAGTAGCAAAGATTTTGCCCTTGCATCTCTGTGATCTTACTGTTTAATGAGGAAAACATATTGGTAAACAGTTACCATGCATTGTAGGGAGTGCGTCATAGAGATAGATGCTGGTGCTGTGGAAGTGAAGAGGAGTAGCCATGATGGCCAGGGTGGAAAAGGGTCAAGGAAGGCATCCAAGAGGAAAAGACTGAGCTGTCACCTAAGAGATTTGGGACTTGGGGCCAAAAGTTTAGGTAAAGGGCATTCTGGGCAGCGTGAACCATGAACAGGAGCGAGTGGATGAGAGAGCTTGAGGAGGAAATATGGGGTATTCGTACGGTCAGAGTGTAGGATGTAAGGGAAGGAGAAGTGAGATGAGTGGGAAAAGTGGGTGGGCTTGAAGTGTTGAGTGGCTTTGTATGTCATACTGTATACAGTTTGGACTTGATCCTGTGGTCTTTGGGGAGCCATTGAAGGATTTAGGGCAAGGAAGGCTATGACTGGATTTACCTTTTAGAAATATTTTCCCTCTGGCAGCAGTGTGAAAAAGGCTTGCAGAGGGGCAAGACAAGTGACAGACCAGTGAGGAAGCTGTTATAGTAATTTAGGCAGGGAGTGATTAGAGTTTAAGGTTACGCAAGTAGTAATGTAGCCAAGTGGGCAAATCAAGAAACCTGGTTAAGGGGTAAATCCATGTGTTTTGATGACTAATTGCATGTGGTGTATGAGGGGAAAGGGAAGCACCTAGGATGACTTGCAGGTTTCTGGCTTGGGGTTCTGTGTAGGTGGGTGATATCATTAACCGAAGGAGGGAGTCTAAGAGGAGGAGGGTTATTTGAGGTGGCTTGGTGGCAGTGCTGGTGCAAGGAAAGATATGAGTTAGTTTTGGTTGCCTTGATGTCTTTGGGATGCCGGGCAGAGGTGTGCAGCAGGTAGGTGGCTGTATAGAGTGTGGCGCTCAGGAGAGCTGTAGACGAGGCCGTCATCAGCTTATGGAATCACAGGGGTGGACAAGGAGATTGCTGGCAGCGTGTGTACCGGGAGAAGAGGTTTGAGACAGAAATTCTGGGGACCTCCAAGGGGGGAGGGGTGGCTTGGGAGCAGAGAAGGAGGATCCCCTGAAGGAAACTGTCCAGCAAAAGGAAGTGCCCAGAGATGTAGGAGGAAGAGAGGTGAGTTCAAGAAGGAGGCCGAATCACACAGTGTATGACTGTGAAGAAGTCAAGCAAGATAAGGACTTGGGGCTCTAGAATATGAAGGTCACCTTTCCCGGGGCATTTCTGGGGGAGTTGTGGGAAGCGTGGTTCTGAAAGCAGTGGGTTGGGAAGTGAAGGAGAAGTGCGGACGTGGAGTCCGGGAGTTTTGAAACCTGGACTTGGAAGAAACAGGGAGAAGGCATTTGAAGGAGGGGGGTGTTGGGTGGAGGGTGTTTGTTTGTTTATTTTAACATAGAGACGTAAACATGTTTAAGTGCTCTTTGGAAATAGTAGAGAAGGAGAGATATAATAAAATTCAAAGAAGAGAGAGAATAATCCATGGGAGGTTGGGTTCTGGAGTAAAAAGAGGAATGTGTCTGATGAAAAAGATTAGAAGGGAGGAAGGCAAGAATGCAGGTGGTTGGCTACAGGTGTAGGAACTTGAGGGAATGTTCCCTGATGGCTCCTGCTCTGTCTTTGAAGTGGGCGGTGCAGTTATCTGCCGAGAGTAGGGGCTGTGTGTGTGCGCGCGTGTGTACGCACTTGCATGTATACCCACATTCCTTCCCTCCAGCTGCAGAGGGAAGTGACCTGGGTGTAGATACTGAGAAGGCACACAGGAGGCTTGACCGGGGATCCTTTTTCCAGCATAGGTTTGATGGAAGAA
Organism: Ursus arctos; assembly: GCF_023065955.2. NCBI lineage: Eukaryota > Metazoa > Chordata > Mammalia > Carnivora > Ursidae > Ursus > Ursus arctos. The sequence goes on from NW_026623008.1 coordinate 29,260,014, forward strand.
TAAGTGGTTCTTGTAGAATAAGGGGTCCTTCCCCCCAAAATGTAACATCTGCTTGCTTATTGCTTGTGTTGCTCTCTGGCTGGCTTGTGCTTTGTTCCCCAGCAATATTGTAAACTCTTTCAGGGCAGGAACCAAATATGTAACTTTTGCATTCCTTTCTATCATTTCGTAAAGTGCAGGGCAGAATTGATTCTTACATATATTTTTTAAAATTTCATCTAACTTTTGTTGGTTGGGGCGTCTTGACTCCTGAGGCTTTTCTCACCTGTGGTCTTTAATCCTTATCTTACTATCTGATATGGAGAGCACGGGGCTCACCGGGGAGGGAGGCGACTCCATGCTTAGCCTGGGCATCAATCTCACAGGCGAGCTTCACTTACTCTCCCAGAGTAGTCGAGCTTAGAAACATTTGTGCTTTCCACGAAGGCTGCGGGATTAGTATTCCCTAGTCTGTTTGGACCAGGCTTGTGAAGACCCGGGTTCTTTGTAAGACTAGACAGAGTGGCTATTGTCTCCAGGATATGCAGCCTCCTCCTTGTTTATTTTGGCAGGCGGGCAGCGAACGTGATGGATTTGTTCTCATGACTCAGAGTCCTCCCTGCCTTACCTTAACAGGTTCAGGATAATCACTACCTTTCAGATGGCGGTAGTGTCCTACAGCGTTTATCTGACCTTTATATCTGAAAAGAGCATTGGTTCCCCTTTCCTTTGTCCTCTGCTTGCTTGGGATCTTCACCTTCAGTGTAGGCAGGAGGATATTCCCTCCTGTATTAGGTGGGTCCAGAAGTGACGGAGGGCTGCTCCCTTTTGGCACACTGAGCATCCTTCGCTTGTTTACTGGCATGCTCCCCACAGTGAAGCTTGTTTTTTGCTCCTTGTTTTGTAAATCTGGACTCTGTATCGGATAAACTTGACGTGAGTCACTCCAGGGAGTGGAAGGTGTGTCTCCACTAATTTGGAGAATCTTTGATCTTGTTTCAGTCCCTGGTTTGGCTTATCAGGTACAATTTCTCTGTGTCTCATGCAAGACGTGTGTGTGTGTATACTTGTGTCTCTTGCCTCTGGTTTCACGTATTGTAGTGAGTATGTGGGATGCCACTTCGCATGTATGGATTCTCTCTACTGTCCTTGTCATCGCTGGCAGCAAAGCCTCTAAGAGCCCTTCTGAATGTAGTAGACTATCTAACACTGAATAAATAGAGTTCATAAACCCCTGTCTGTCCTGTAAGAGCTTACAGTATACAATAAACATTACAAATGACAAAAGACAATAAGGAATGTGTAAGCAATTGAATAATGGAAGGCCAGTCCTCATTTAGCTATCATTTTCACAGAAGATATCCCAAAAAGAGACCTAGTCCTGAGGGAAATGGGACCAACAGAGACAAGGTCATCTTCTGTTCCAACTTGGATGGCAGAGCAACTGCCCTCCATGGTTCCTTGGTACCAGGCAGTTTCTCTGTAATATCCTTTCTTGTCATGCCAGGCTTTATTGCTGTGTTATCTTTCCATGCAGCCGGGACAGGATCCTAACAGGGCCGTCCCCTCTCCAGCGACCCGTGGCTAAAGTGGTAGGCAGGGGGAACATCCAGAAGACTTGGGTCCTCTGATACAATTATCTTTCTAATATGAGGAAGTTCATCCCAGACCTACTGCAAACACTCCCGTGCTCACAAATACCCCAAATGAGCCATGAGCCCTGGGGTCGGGGTTGGGTTAGAAAGAAGCTGGTCTGCCCTGGTATGGGGCACCTCTAGAGGGTAAGAATGTAGGACCTATCCCAGCCTCTGTTGGCTAGTTTCCCAAATGAAAACTGGGACCAGAGTGGTTAGTTGAGGTGCTTTGAGGTTCTAACACCTATCTCTCAGAGGACTGGTTCATTGTTTATTTTCTTATTATTAAGAAGTATAACAGTATTCATATGATACTGCTTTTTTAAAAAAAGTTATTTATTTTAGAGAGAGGGAGAGGGTGCACGTGCACTCGGGGGAGGGGCAGAGAGAGAGGGAGAGAAGCCAACTCCCTGCTGAGCGCCTGGTTGCAAGGCTGGATCCCATGACCCTGAGATCAGGACCTGAGCCGAAATCAAGAGTTGGATGCTTAACTGACTGAGCCACCCAGGCGCCCAAAACTTCCTTTTTAAGGAAGAATGGGGAACTGTCAGGGGCTGCAGTTTCCCTCCACCCTCACTGTGGGAGAGAGGGAGCGTTAGATTCTCATCTCTTCGGCCTCCTCTCTGATCATCTTTGGGTGGCTCCTGGGAAGGGGTGCGGCAGCCGAGGCCCTGGCCTGAGAAGGGATCAGAGGTAGTATCTGACATAGCTGTAGCACCGGAGGTCTGCTCGCAAGAGAAGACGGGCGTGGGGCAGGATTCAGGGGGCTGGTATGGCAGAGAATATTTGCTGCCATCATTAGCTGTTTCTCTTTGCCTTTGCCTACATATGTTGTCTCAGAGTAGAGCCAGAACCCCTGCATTCTTTTGCTTTTCCTCCTTCTCCTTTTCTTGATTCTATCTCGTTTTCTGACTTGTAAAGATGTATAATACCTTCAATAAATAGACTTGTGAGAATTTGGAAAGTTAAATAAAAGCTCCAGTAGACTGAAAAGCTAAGTGGTGATTTGATTCTGGTCTTTAAGTATAACAAGTGTTTTTCTTGCAATTCATCGTAAACCAGAACTACCTGGTAGCATTTCTTACTGTACTTTTTGTTACTTAACTTTTTGTGTGTATTTGTCTGGACTTCCCAGCCTCTTTGTGATCTTGTTGAAAGTATAGGTTATGTTGAATGAGATGCACTTTGTGAATTGAACCACTTTGCAAATGGCGGTAGTTGTTCTATTTCTTTGTACTTCTGCCAACTTCAGGCACCCTTCATGATGGGTTTTCCCATGTGGTTGTCCCACAGACATCTTAAACTTGCTGTGTCCAAAAGGGGTGCCATCATCTCCATTCCTGCCTCCAGACCTGCTTTTGTCTTGTGTCTGCATCTCGGTGACTGCCTTTCCCCACCCATCCGGTGGGCTTCATGAATTCTTTCTCTCTCTCCCAGACAGCCAATCTTTTAGCAGGTCCTGTTGATTCCAGCTCCTCTCTCTCTCTCTTCTCTGTCATCTCCTCCAGCCTCATTGCTGAGGCCTGAGCTCAGGGCCTTATTTCTGCTGTGACACCTCCTAACAGCTTAACCCTTTCTTCCCCATCAGTCTTTCTTTCACAGTCTTACCAGAAAACCCCCCCACCAGACTTCAGAAGTACGAAACTGATCATGTCTGATGGTGTGACTAAGAGAAAATAGGTGTGGGGCAGTATTAAGGGGGCTAATAAAGACAGAAAATATTTATTGCTATCATGAGGTGCTTCCCTTTGCCTTTGCCTGCATATATTGTCTAAGATTCCCTGCATTCATTGCTTCTCTTCCTTCTCCTTTTCTTGGGTACATTTCATATTCTGATTTGTATCAGTGGTTTCCACTGCCCATACAATAAAGACCAAGCCTGCAACAAAAAGTTTAATACCTGCCTGCTTTTGTAACCTCATTTTTCTTGCATTTTTCACCTTGTCAGGAAGAAGCTATGTTCAGCTGCCTTAGGCTGCCAGGCTGGAGAGTGTCTCTGTGTGACCACGTTGTTCCCCTTGCCTACAATTCCTCTTTCACCTGTTAACCTCACCTGCCAGCAAATTCCAGTTTACCCTTAAACACAATTCAGACATTGTTACTTTTTTTTTTTTTTAAATGATTTTTTATTGTATTATGTTAGTCACCATACAGTACATCCCCGGTTTCCGATGTAAGGCTCGATGATTCATTAGTTGTGTATAACACCCAGTGCACCATGCAATACGTGCCCTCCTTACTACCCATCACCAGCCTATCCCATTCCCCCACCCCCCTCCCCTCTGAAGTCCTCAGTTTGTTTCTCATAGTCCATAGTCTCTCATGTTTCATTCCCCCTTCTGATTATCCCCCCTTTCTTTATCCCTTTCTTCCCCTACCGATCATCCTAGTTCTTATGTTCCATAGATGAGAGAAATCATATGATAGTTGTCTTTCTCTGCTTGACTTATTTCACTTAGCATTATCTCCTCCAGTGCTGTCCATGTTGTAGCAAATGTTGAGAACTCGTTCTTTCTGATAGCTGAGTAATATTCCATTGTATATATGGACCACAACTTCTTAATCCAGTCATCTGTTGAAGGGCATCTTGGCTCCTTCCACAATTTAGCTATTGTGGACATTGCTGCTATGAACATTGGGGTGCATATGGCCCTTCTCTTCACTACGTCTGTATCTTTGGGGTAAATACCCAGTAGTGCAATGGCTGGATCATAGGGTAGCTCAATTTTTAACTTTTTAAGGGACCTCCACACTGTTTTCCAGAGTGGCTGTACCAACTTGCATTCCCACCAACAATGTAGGAGGGATCCCCTTTCTCCACATCCTCTCCAACAATTGTTGTTTCTTGCCTTGTCTATTTTTGCCATTCTAACTGGCGTAAGGTGGTATCTCAGTGCAGACATTGTTACTTTTGGGAAACATTTCCTTACCCTTTCTTCCCACATGGTTAATCTCTCTCCTCCCTGCTATAGTCCTCTGATATGCATATCACAGTGGATTGTGGTTTGGTTGGTCATATGATTGTCTCCTCTACACCCTTGAAGTCCTGTTCCCGAGCCTTAGTACAGCTCCTAGCACCTGTAGGTGCTGGAGAAGTGTTTGGTGAATGAACACCCCGCACAGATTGTTCCAGGTGTTGTCCACTGCATGAAATCAGTCTAAATAATAACGAAGAGGATATAGCACTGGGTACTAGTAGCAAACATTCCAGGAATTCCTGTTATTGGGGTTATAACATTAGATTGTTAGAATGGCATGCCATTTTTGCTCTTGAAGAATTTCGAGAAGGAAATAGAGCACTCTCATGGATGGTTTACTTCTTCATTTGGTAAAGATAGGAAACCGAACCAGTTGTTCTTCTGAGGATCCTTTTAGGTCCCTGGCTGTCTATCTGAACGTGTGGCCAGCTGCCATGTAGGGTCACTATGAGATGCTTCTGTGCTAAGTGCTTTGTGTACACTAAATACATAATCTTTTCAAGAGTTTCCACCGTGCAGAATATAATACAGTTCCCTGATATGATCTTCTAAGTCCCATCTCCCTTAAACTCTATTTCTCAAACTCCCTTTCCCTTTTGGAATGTTATAATTCTGCTTCACCTTACTCCCAGAACTCCTCATTGCCATCTAGCGTATTCTACTTTATTGTCCGAGTCTTCCTCTCTACTAGAACGCAGCCTCCTTGAGAGTAGAGATTTTTATTTATTAACTCTTGTATTCTCAGCACCCAGAAGAGTATCTGGCATACAGTAGATATTCAAGAAATATTTGTTGAGTGAATGAACTGGGAACAATCAGTTCAGCTCACTTTCCTTATTGCTTGTAGGGGAATGAATGAGGCATGGAAAGGGTCAATAACTGGCTCAAGGTTATATAACTAGTTAGTGCTAACGCTGGATCTCACCAGGTGAGTGGTATTTTTTTTTCCCATGAAATCATGCTTAATCATAGTTCCTTTTATGTGATTTTATACTGATGTGTGTTATGGACTTAACTGTATTTCGCTATGAGCAGAGTTTGAGGGAGCAAACTAATATGGATGGAGCCCTTACTAAATGCCAGGTGCTTTATCGCATTTAATCATCACAAATAACATATGACAGTCCAAAGACATTGGTAGATTTTACACATGAGGAAACTAGGGTTTAAGGAACCTAAATAACTTGCCTGAGGGTCACACACCTATTAAGTGACTGAACTGGGTTTTGAACTCCAGCCTGATAAACTCCACTTGGCAATAGGCCTTTTTACCTTAAGGTGTTATAAAATTTTTTGGATTTGTGGTCTGAGTTTCTTTAAGATTTGCAAGTCAGACTGCTCTTGAAAATGATTTGATTTGAATGGCTCAAGTAGAATTGCAGAAATTATTTAAGACAACCCTATGTAACAGTGGGGTTGGGTTGTGGTAAAAGGGCGGAGTCTGTAGGGCTCTTGAGTAAAAAACAAAAACGAAGACAACCAGTAATCCCATGCCGTGGGATATACTGCTACTCAGTTATAGCGTGTATAATTCAAGTTCAGACTTCCTTTTTAACCCAGGCATCCAGGACCACTCTAGGAAGATGATTAGGTCGTACTCCTGTGCGGTGCAGCAGCTTCTGAGCGTGTCTGGTAGTGCTCTTAAGTGCCCAGAGCACAAAGGCAATGCCTAAAATGTAGGACAGGTAGAGCAGGAAAGGAGTGAACCCAATTGAAACTAGCTGTTTCTGTGGTAAGTAGGCAGACCATAATTACCTGCGCTGCTCAGAGACCTGAGCTGAGAGTGGGGGTGGGGAGAGGTCACACACATTCTTTGGAGAAATGATGGGAGTAAATAACTCTTAGTTTCCAGTTTACTCCAGAAGTATTCGCTTACCATTCAGAGTCACAGTAGTGATGTGGACTTTTGAGTTGGCACCTTGTCACCCCAATCATCCAAGCATAAGGTTAACATTTTTTTTTTCCCATTAGAGAGGTCCCCTTGGATACCACAGCCATTCATTTTCATCTCCCTGTTAACTTCCTCTCAGGGAGCTTTGTGTAGCCTGCCTTAGGAAGAAGAGTAGGGACAGAGCCCGAAGGAGAGAGAAAGGGATTGCGAAGGTGGCAGAGAAACAAAGGCTTAATTAGGAGGTTCTGTCATTTGGGACCTGGGTCCTTTTGTGAGCTGATTACTGAGATGGTGAAGACTCAGGAGGAGGAGAGGTTGTAATGGGATGTAAAATAGTGTGGCACTCGGTTGTGGTGGTGGTGGTGGTGGTGGTGTGAGGACCGTCAGCATCTGCAGCCCCTGGGGACTTGTTAGAAATGCAGAATGTTGGGCTCCACCCCAGACTGGCTGAATGTTTTCATTTTAGCAAGATTTCCGGGTGATTCTGTGCACATGGAAGTTTGAGAAGCGTGGAGTTGTTGATTAAGTGGTTCAGTGCAAGGGTCTTTGGAGTCTGATAGACCTGGGATTGGAACCTGATTTGACCATTTTAGTAGCTGCGTGATCTTGCATAAATTGTTTAACTTCTCTGTGCCTTGGTTTCTCATATGCAGAATAGGGGAACTCTTAACTCTGTAGGGCAGTTTGGGAGAATAATGAACTATTGGTGCATTTTGCAATTGATGGTGCCTTAGATTTAATGAAATTTAGTAATGTCTGTAACATACTAGATACTGAGCCTGCACAAAGTAAATAAAAATTGTTATTACTAATAATTAAGTTAGACAAATTTACAGGAATAAAGAACCTCTCTCTTTTCTCTCTCACAGAGTGTATTTGTCTGCAGTTTTATAAAAGTACAGCCATTGTGTGTATATTCTTTGGTGTTTTGCTTAACATTATTTAATAATAATAGTTGCAGCAGCAGTTAACAAATATAGCACTTATTAATGTGCCAGGCACTATTGTAAGTACTTTATATATAAATTCTTTCAACCCTTAGAACAACCATGTGAGACATTTTTTTAGAGGTATAATTACCTCTATTTTCAGATCAGGAAACACAACAGAGAGGTTGACTTGCCCAAGATCACACAGCCAGTAAATTGCAGAACCAAGATTTGAATTGAGGCAGTCTGATTCTAGCATCCATGCTCTCTATTTTAATGTACTGCTATTGTCCTCAAATTTATGTGGTGTAGTGGAAATCAAAAGACGGGTTGCTACCTGACTCTGCCACTAGCTTATTTGTGACCTTGGTCAAGTCACTTTACTTGTCTAGGCTGATTTCTGTACTATAAAAATGAGAGACTTAGAATTCATAAGATCTCTTCATTGATTCATTTGGCACATAGTTATTAAAAAGACAGTTTGGTAGAAAATTATATCTAGGGAATTGGTTCAGAAGTTCTTGTTCAAGCAGGTTGGTGTATTTAAAAACAGGGGGTTTGAATCTTGGCTCAGCCACTTCCTGGCTGTATGCTGTTGGGCAACTTAACCTTTCAGACATTGATTTCTTCATTTAGTAATGGCGAGAATAGTCCATACCTTGCAGGGATGTTGTGAAGTTTGAATAAGATCATGTGGGTCAGCACCTTGCATATGTGAGGCGCACAGTGGATAATCAATGTACATGAGTTCTCTTTCCTTCTGTCTGTTCATTCAGGGATGATTAGGGAGGCAGATATACCAGGTTCAAACAGAGTAAGAGTGTATCTTGGTTCTAATATGTTTTTTCCATAATGATATTCTCACTGTTGGGAGATGAGGAATAGTAGAGAAAGAAGTGTACATGTAGCCAGGTCCTGTCATTTAAAAATAACCCATGCTTTGATTAAAAAAAAAAAAAATTATTTGAGAGAGAGCGAGAGCCAGAAAGAGAGAGAGAGAGAGCGTGCGCCCGTGAGCAGGGGCAGAGGGAGAGGGAGAAGGAGAGAGGCAGACCCCTGGCTGAGTGTGGAGTCTGACGTGGGGTCGATCTCACGACCCTGAGATCCTGACCTGAGCTGAAATCAAGAGTTGCCTGCTTAACCAACTGAGCCACCCAGGCGCCCCACCCACATGTTGATTTTTAAATTAAGATTCTCTTTAAGAATATATAGTTTATAGGGGCGCCTGGGTGGCACAGCGGTTGAGCGTCTGCCTTCCGCTCAGGGCGTGATCCTGGCGTTCCGGGATCGAGCCCCACATCGGGCTCCTCTGCTGGGAGCCTGCTTCTTCCTCTCCCACTCCCCCTGCTTGTGTTCCCTCTCTCGCTGGCTGTCTCTATCTCTGTCAAATAAATAAATAAAATCTTTAAAAAAAAAAGAATATATAGTTTATAATAGGATAAATATCAGTTAAAAAACATGGTATCTTACTTTCCTGGGGCTGCATGACGAAGTACCACAAACTGGTGGGGCTTAAACAAAGAAATATATTGTCTTACAGCTCTGGAGCCCAGCAGTCTGAAATCAAGGTGTCAGCAGGGTTATTTCCTTCTGAGGACTGTGGGGGAGAATCTGTTCAGGCCTCTCTCCTAGCTTCTAATCGCTTTAGAATTCCTTAGCTTGTAGATGGCATCCTCTCTCTTTGCTTTCACATCATTTGTATGTGTCTCTGTGTCCAGATTTTCTCTTTTATAAGAACACCCGTCTGATACTGGGTTGGAGTCCATCCCAATGACCTCATTTGAGCTTGATCATTTGTAAAGGCTCTATTTCCAGATAAAGTCACATTCACAGATACTGGGGGTTAGTACTTCAGCATCTTTTTGGGGACACAATTCAACCAATAACAGAAGGTTTAGCCACTTTCTAACCTAGAGAGAGGAGCATATATGAAATGAGCTTTTGCTGGTCTCTTAAGACTTACTACTAAGATTCTCTCAGTAGGAACACATGAAGAACTCAGGTTTAACCTTGCTCCTGCTAATTCTGCTCTCTGGTTTTTGGCTACATTTAAGAAGGAGCTGAGATGAATCTGGTTTTGTAGCTTCCATGGGTGATGTTTCACTTTTATGGGCTGAATGGATTAATAATAGCAATAGAAATAATAATAGGGGTGCCTGGATGGCTCTGTTGGTTAAGAATCTGCCTTTGACTTGGGTCATGGACATCTCAGGGTCCTGGGATTGAGCCCCATGTCTGGCTCCCTGCTCAGTAGAGAGTCTGCTTTTCCCTCTCCCTCTCCCTCTGCCCCTCACCCTCGTGCTCTCTCTCAAATAAATAAAATCTTAAAAAAAAAAAAAAAGAAATAATAATAATAGTTCCCATTAGTTGTTTTTACTGTGTGCCAGGGACTATGTTAAGCACTTTATATACATTAGCCCATTTAATTTGCAGACTGGCCCCATGAAGTAGATATTATCATTTTTTTACAGAAGGAAAAAGTGGGGCTCAACCAGTAACATAACCTGCCCAAGGTCACAGCTAGTAAATGGTAGAGCAGGCATTTAAATCTAGCTCAGTGGGACTACAAAGCTCCAGCTCTTAACCATGATCTTATACTTTGCCTTCACTTCCTTGAATAGAACTGTCTGGCCCGGGTCTCCTTCTTTTCTCTAAAAACTTCTGGTCCTGGAAGCATGCCGACTAAAGGGGTCAGGGAAGTGACCTTTACTTGCATTCTTGTGAGCTCTTTTTGTTTGCGAGTGGGAAAGGGAGTGTGACTTCAGCTTGCACTTTTTACCTAGTAGTTTAAGACTTATCAAGGGGCCCTGGGCAGGTATGGGACATTGTGAGTTCCTTTAGAACACAAATACTGTCCTAGAACCGAAGAGGAAAAAACACAGTTGGACTGTGTGTATCTAATCTCTTTATTATTACTATAGAATTACACATGCTCACTGTAATAAATTTAAGCAGTACAAAGGAAAAGGTAAAAGTTCTCTTTTCTAGTCTTTTTCTCTACTTTGTCCCACTGGTCAGTGTTCAAGGTTTAGTCTGTATTCTTCCAGCTTCTCCCTTGCCAGGCTTATTTTGAAACTGCCCCCTTCCTTCCTTTACTCTTTCGTACCGGCCGCGTCCCCTCTTGTCTCTCAGCCTTACCTCTTCCTTATTTTTATTGCCGTACCTCCCGCTTACTTTTGGGCCTCCATTTGGTCCTTATGATTTATGCCATTGCCGGAACCACCCCCTCTCCTGAAGAGTCTTCCCCTGTCTCTCCCAGTGCCATCTACTTTTTTGTGGAGCTGGCTGCAGTCCTGCCTTTCCCATTAACCCTTCATGAACCATACTAACCTGAGATCGCTAGTTCTGCTTCTGAACTCATAGCATTAGCTTAGACTGCTCGTTTGCCCATTGATGGTGTAATGCTGTATATGGTCATTGGTATTTTATTATTTGCATTTTAACTTCCCACATTTTTGTCCAATTAGATGTGCTCCTGGGGCTCACAGATTATGATTTATTCTTCTTTCTGTTCCTCATTTTGCCTAGCACAGTGCCCTGCATTTAGCAAGTATTCACAAAATGTTTGATGCGATTAGATTTTCTTAATACTTAACACCCTTTTAAAGATTGGGTGCTCAAGGCCAGAAGGCTGAGGGAACACTTAACAAATGACATCATCTTGCCTGCCCGTCAGGATGGGGCGTGTGCCACCAAGAGGAGTGTCGCAGATGAAATACTTGTGCGACAGGTTCTATTTCCTCCTCTAGTGAATGGGATTAAGACTCCACATTGGGGAAAAGAGATAGTAAGTGTAGGAGGAGGGCTGACAAGGGGATGGAAGAGAGATGCTACATCGTTAGGCATAGGATCTGGCTTTATTAAAAATATAAATAAAAGGATGGTGTAATGCTGAGAGAAATTTCTTGGAACCAGTAGGCTGATTAGACAAACCAGCTTCTCTGGTGCAAACCAGTTATTAATTGCTATTTATTTTCTTTGCATTAAAAGTGTACCACCCAGCTGCTTGCTTTCTCATTAGGGTGAGTCTGGAGAAAGGGCTTAGGTTAGGATTAGGAAATCCAAGAGAGATGCAGGGTAGTCAGAGCAGGTTAAGGGATGGGAATATTCCTTTCTCTTGTTTGTCATATCAGCCCTACACTTCAATGGTTGCCAAGATCCCCTTCCATTTGCTTGTAGGGGTTGCTACTGGAGTGGTATAAAACCTCTTATTTCCACCCCTACCACTTCCTTTAGCCCTGTCTTGTCTTTGTCCTTCTTCTGATTCCCTCCTACCACACAGGCTAGATTAGTCCTCTTTTCCATCTGTGAGGCCCAGGTATGCAGTGGACCACCCTGCCGTGAACTGTCCAGATATCAAATGTAATTTGTCTATCTTCCACTCCTCTGCCTTTCCCAAATAGTAGGAAGGTGGAGAAAAGCAAATGGAGTGTGATTGGTTGAAGTCTTCTGTGGTTTATAGGGCAGAGTATTTTGATTGCTGAATTTAGGGGTCTTGGGGTCTCCTAATACGAAGACCTATTCTCTTGTTGATGGAAAGGCATCACTCCATTCTTCATTCTTTTACTCTGAGTATGTGGACCCAGAGACGGATTTGTATTGGGGGGTTGCTACCTGTCCCTGAATCGGAAAAGACTACTCTTTGACTTGATACTTTTTTTGTTTTTTTTCTGTTACAGAGAATACCTCATTATCATAAGATGAGAATTAATGGTGTTTTGAACAGAGTATGACTATAGCCAAGACCCTAATATGTTTATAATGATTGGGCTTTGGCTTTTATACCCTTTTTAAAGTACATTGTTTTAGGTTAGATGCCTCCCTGCTTTCTTTGGGATGATTTCGCTGCAGACTAATCTGGAGGGAATAACAATGCTAAATGACTTTTTGTAGATCATGAAACATCGTGACGTTACTTGAGACTGTCTTGGTGGGGAGAGTTTTGGTCCACGGGAATAGTGTGGGAGTGTGTTGTCTACTTCTTTTTCTCCCTTCAGATGAATCCTCCTACGTGTCCCATTCTCTGGCTCTGGGAGGGATGGACAAGGTGGGGGGTGGGGGAGATTTAGTACACTCACCACATTGTTCAGGTCCTTTCCTGGGTGCGGTTCTGCAGAGCTTCCTCCAAGAGCTGACTCAAGAGTTCTCTTCCATTGTGGTGGTGTTCTTGTTTTTACATGTTGTACCAATTTACAGCCTTGGCATTTTGGGTAGCATCATTTGGAGGTGTTAAGTTGGGAATGAGGAAAGTAGAAATGTTTTCAGAAGTTTCTTGAGAGAAAGGTTCGTTTCACTGGCACTCCGAGTCTCCCTGGATGCTATGGCTGGAGGGCTAAAGAATTATAAGCATATACTCTTCCTTTTTGTTGTCACCAATTCCTCTGAATAACAGTTATTTGTTTGTCTTTCTGTCCTCCATGAAACTGAGCACCTTGAAAGCTGGGATGGAGTCTTATTCATCTTTGTGTCCCTAATGTTTAACACAGTGCTCAACTCAAAGTGCTTATAAATGTATGTTGAGTTGAATAGTGGAGGGAAGCTTTAATTGCATTGACTGCAGGCAGATGCATGCCTGGCATATTGAGTTGGGAGACATTGGTAGAGAGTGGAGATGGATAAAGGAAAGAATTTTTGTGGATAGGACACAGAATTTTTATTGCCTAAGAATTTCTCGAGAAGTACTTGTTTTGCAGTTTTCCTTTATGTGGGAAAGCATTAGAAGTTGTGTTAGTTTCATCTGACCAGCTAATGACCTTAGGCAAGGCTTCTAGTCACTGACCTTTGTAGCAGGGACTAAAGATACCTACCTACCTGCCTTTGCCTCCCCAGTGGAGGGATTCAGCAAAGGGAGGGGCCCAGGATGAGACTGGGAGTGGGGAAAGAAAGCTTTGGGCCGCTCCTGGCCAGGCACTGTAGAAATACAAAGCTGTTATTATGTTGATTGCTGTTGGCAAACAAGAAGGTCTCAGCCTCTTGTCTAGTGTGTATCCCACACCCACCCAACAACCTCAGATTGGGTGGATACAGATTTGAATGTTGGGGTCACCTGTGGCTGTTGGCAAATGCCCCTTGTGGTTTCTCGGAGTCCTCTGCAGACGTTACTTTTTGGCTGCTTTCCTTCGGTCCAACAGCAAAAAATAGGAAGTTTGTGGAGGTGTGCTTTTGGTTAGCATGTGAGCATGAGATGCCTCATTTTCCACATTTGATTAGTAAATATCTAAACTGGTAAAGATCTATAACAAGATAGGCCGGGTTTGGACATTCTTACCTGGGGAGTGACTGAAGCCTGAAGGAAACTAGGCTTTGCACACCCCCCTGCCTTGAGAAGGGAGCAGTTGCTTCCCGAGAGAGGCTTGGATCCTCATCAGCTGATTTCCTGTCTCTACAGGGATATGATTCCTCCCCCTTCCTTCTGGAAGAAGTGGATATTTTCTCATTTCCTGTTTGATAGCATATTTTCTGAGCACCAGGAGACACTTGCTGACTATAAATCAGTTGGCGGTGTGGGGTGGGAGAGAGGCTGCTTTTGCTTTCCCGCAGAGTGGCTTTTGTTTGAGGAATTCAAAGCATAGACATGAAACCAAGCTTCCTTGTCCCCCTGGTAGAGACACAGGACCTACAGGGTTTGTTTTGAATCCCTTTCCTACCTGACCTGTGGTGGAGCGCCACCTCCCACTTGGCTCAGAAAAGCTTCTCCCTCATGGCGACCTAGCTGTGATTCCACATCCACATCCTCTGCTCAGCCCTTTTGGTGCCTGGATCTACGGGGAGCCACGTTAGTCCCTGGTGGAAGTGACCCCACCTTGGAATGGAACCTGGCAGGATGCCCCTTTGAGTCCTGACTGACACGGGCTGGACCGGCATGTGGCTCTGCCGATTTCCTGTCATCTGCCCTTAGGAGCAGACCCTCCAGCTTCCTCTCTAGCTTCCTCTCTAGCCGGGTGGGAGCTGGTTGTTAAGAAGCAGCGCCACCTGTGGACCGACACAGCCGCTTCTGTGTTCCTCACCGAGAGCTGCCCGCCGCCCGGCCTGGCCTGTTCCTGATCCATCTGGAGTGAGAGCAGAGCCCCAGAAGAGAGGACTGGGGAGGAAGGCATCGCGATCCACTTTGCTTGTAGCAGAGCTCTGCTTAGTGTTTGGGGAGCTGGAGTTTAATTTGCAACATACTACTTCATAGATTTTTGGGGGCACCTTGGAGAAGTCCTTAGAAATTCTTACAAAATAAGACATTGCTTGGTAGGTTATGAGAAATGTCATTTTTAGGTTCTGTGGTAACACAAACAGCTTCTTCTAGTTTGCCAGGGTTTTACGTGGCTGGGTAATTGGTACGTTTAAAGTTCTTGGAGATCATTAGAGGAAGAACAGCCTTATAAATAGAATCAGAGAGCATGTGCCTAACTTTTAACAGTAAATTCTTCCTTTTGTTGCGGACCCTGTGCCCTTTCTCCTTGCTCCAGGGACCTTCTGGTTTGGGGCTATTTTACAGTATCAGATTAATTTCTCCTGTAGGGTGGGAAGCAGCATCTTGCAGTGGAAAGCATGTAGTGTTAGAATTGTGGTTCTGCTACATACTAGCTCCATGACCTTGGACAGTCACTTAACCTATCTGAGCCGTGTGTGCTTTTTGTATTTTATTAGCAGAAGTTGGTGATAATAGCTATCTTGCAGGGCTTTTGTAAAGGTTAAATGAATGAATGCATGTAAAGCTCATTGGTTGGTACATAGGGGGTATATCATTGGAATTTTTAGTAGAAAGAGTCATAATAACAATATGATTTTAAAAATTGTGGTAAAGTATACATAACATAAAATTTACCTTTTTAAAGATTTATCTATGAGAGAGAGAGAAAGAGCACTCACAGGAGCGTGCAGGGGTGAGGGGCAGAGGGAGAGGGAGAGAGAGTCCCAAGGGGATTCCGTGCTAAGTGTAGAGCCGGATTTGGGGCTCGATCCCATGATCGCTGAGATCACGACCTGAGCCGAAACAAGGAGTCAGTCACCTGAGTAAGCCACCCAGGTGCCCCCGCTTTAACCATTCTTAAGTGTACAGTTCAGTGGTGTTAAGTACATTCACACTGTTGTGCAACCATTACCACCATCCGTGTCCAGAACTTTGTCTTCAAAACTTAAAATCCGTACCCATTAAACAGTAACTCCTCATCCCCCCACCCCTACCAGCCCCTGGCAACTATCATTCTGCTTTCTGTCTCTATGAATTTGACTGCTCTAGGTACTTCATGTAAGTGGAATTCCTTATCCTCTTGTGACTGACTTATTTCACTTAGCATAATGGCTTCAAGGTTCATCCGTATTGTAGTGTCAGAATTTTATTCCTTTTTTAAGGCTGAATAATCCTTTGTATGCATATACCACATTTTGTTTATTCATTCATTCATTGATGGACATTTGGGTTGCTAACAATATGATTATTTTTAATATTAATATTGTTAGATTGAGTCCCTACAGTTAGAGATTCAAAGCTGGGGGGAAGAGGATGAGGTGAAGGAAGATAATCGTGTTTTTTGTTGATTTCATCTCTCTGGGTTTTGGTTACGGGACCTATTTTGGTAGGAGTCTGATGGATGATGGAGCCCATTTTGTTAGGAGCCTGACATATGATGGACCCACTGGAGCCCATACGGAGGGTCCAGGCATGGCAGAACTCTAGGGGAGAAAAATTTCTTCCTGGTCTAATTTTCCCAAGGGTAGAGTGCTTTACAGTGCCTGTGGCTTACCCGCCTTGCCTGCCTCCCTCTCTCCTCTGCTGTTATTATGAACGGGATTCTTGCTGTTGGAACACATCTAAACTCTTAGTTTGTTGTTGTTGTTTTTAAAGATTTTATTTTTAAGTAATCTCTACACCCAACTTGGGGCTTGAACTTAACAGCCCTGAGATCCAGAGTCACATGTTCTACCCACTGAGCCAGCCAGGTGCCCCGAGACTCTTAGTTTGTGTTACACAGGTCAGGGGCTGAGGAGCAATTGCTGTACCATGGGGTGGTGAGCACAATGAACGATTAGCACAATGAACGATTAACAGCCTGGCTTGCTAGGGTATAGGCTGCAGGATATATATACGCATGTGTGTGGGTGTGCGTGTTTACATGCACATGTGTATCCACACACATATCCTGTCATCGACAGTTGGCACAACATAGAAGCTACATGTTCTCCTCTGGCTTCCCCTCAACCAACATTGGCAACAGGGGGGTCCCAGGATGATGGGAGAGATTTTTTAGGGGATTGAAGCATAAAGAACCTTAGCAGGAGGGTCTTGATAGTTCAGATAGGCTCTTGCAGTTTCTAACAAAATTCTGAAGAGAGTATGACTTCTTCGCCCCACACCAGGCCTGGGTTAGACCTCTAAAAGTCCAAGAGCCCGGGCTTCTGTGTCCTGTGCTTATTGTGGACGAAGGGGCTGGAGGTTGGGATTGAGAAGGAGAGGCAGCCCCTCCAAACTCCCGGATACCTATAATGTGCACTCTCCTGTTTGCTTATAGGGCTAATGCATGATTTGTACTGATTTGTCTCCAGTCTTCTCTCTCTATGCTTAAGAGGACTGCAGTGTCATTGAGGTTTTCTGCCCCATTGTATCACAGATACAGGGATACATCCCCTCAGTGTGCTCCCCCACCCAAATTGGCCTGTTTCATATTTCCTGCTTTATACCTCCAATGCCTAGATACCAGTCATCTTTCAAAAGCTCTTCGGGATGATTTTATGTTGTCAACGTAATGAATATATTAATTCTATAGTAAGTTAATAAAAATTACATTTAGTATTACTCAGTTATGGTTGTATAAATATACATGACTAAAGAATTATGTTTGTGCTTTGTGAAGGATCTAAAAATGAATGTAAAAAAAATAATCTATTTTAGAGAAACAGGTTAAATACAGAGGACAGTAGGGGGCACTTGTATGACAGTGGAGTTATAAAGACATGCACAAGATTGTTCAGTTTGATTTTTGAGCTTTAACGTGTTTCTTGGAGAGTTAATATTTTTTCCTTATGTAGTTTTCTTTTTTCCCCCCTTATGCAGTTTTCTTTATGCAAAACTGACAGTTGGATTTTAAACATAAAAATATTTGGCATATTCAACAAGTTATATTTACTCTGTCAACTAAAAATGGACTTTGTTCAGATTTGTTAAATTTCTTACTTTCAGATACTCTTTGGCAAGCAAAAATTACTAGATTAAACATTATTTCATTTAACAATATCAACATACAAAGCTTTAAAAATTTGTCTGAAACAATCTATTGGAAGCCTCAATTTCTGTATGGGCGAATTCTTACTACTCTAGGTCGTGTGCGAGCCGTCACTCAGGGATCTTGTTGAAATAATTTCTTGTACAAAAACAATGAGTGAAAACAAACAAAAACCAAAACAAAACGAATGTACTTCATATTGTGTGTGACTAGAGGTACCAGCAAACACTTGAAAAATGGCTAAGAGGTTTGAACCCTTTCCACTTCATTTTATAGCCGGTGTTAGATGGACATAGCTTTCTCTTACTTGAATAACGTCGTCAAAAGGTCCTAAAGGCCAAAACAGTTAGTTGTGAGCGATCCCTCTCCTGAATTCCCTATGAGCAGCTTTGATGAGGAATAACAGTATCACTTTCAAATTGGCCCAAGCACAAAGTACATAATTACAGGTATTCCATTTTCCATACATACGATATAGTTGGCTCTGAATCAACCCATGAAAATGGATGGAGCAGAGGGCGTGCTGAATACTTCAGACTCACAAATAAATCCTAAAACTGATTTTAACCAACTGTTCTATCATTACTCCTGCTTGAATTACCAAAGATGTTTATAAGGGGAACAAATGAACATATTTTCCCCCCTTTGTTATCCTTTACCTCCCTTTTAAATGTTCTCACCCATTATTCTTTACATTCCAGCAGAACGAACTCGGGCCCTTCCTATATGTGCCCTGTGTTTTCCTGCTTCTGTGCCTTTGCTCAGGCTGTTTCCTCTGCCTGGATTTTCCTTTCATTTCTGCATCTTTTTTGTCCTTCCACATCCATCTCAGACGTCTCTGTTTTTGGTGCAACATTTTCCTCATCCCTTCAGGTAGAAGCCCTATCATCTTTCTGAACCTACATAGTATTATTGAAAGAAATTCACTTAAAAGCAGTAGTAATAACAACTGACAGCTAATGTCCATACAGTCTTTTACAAAATGCTCTTCATGTATATTAGCTCTTTGGAGCTTCATGTACAGTTTATGTCTTCTGCTTTACAGCTGAGGAAACTGAGGCTCAGGGAGGTTAAGTGACTTGCCTGAGGTCACACGCAGCTGAAATTGAATATAAATCTTATGACCTCAAACCCCATGTTCTTTCTACCAAACAATGCTATCTTATGATTCTTATCTCTTGCTACTGTGTGTTACAGTTACTTGTGAAAACGTCTTATCTGGTGCGTTACTTTGTGCTGTCCTTGTTCTCTGTGACCCTTAGATCCCATAGCACAGAGTATTGCGTATAATAAGCCATCAGTAAATGTTTGAAAGGCTGATGATGAATCAGGGAGATGTTGGTGAATGCATTTGCCTAGCACAGTGCCTGGCACATAGATGCCTGACACCTATTTGTTGGATTTAATTGTAACATGGATCAAAGACCGTAGTTAATAAGCACTTACGTAGCATTTACCAAGTGCCAGACACTTTTATAAATGCTTTGCATGATATTAAGTCATTCAGTCCTCTCAACAACTAAATGAGGTAGGTACTGTTTTTTTTTTTACATTTTACTCTCCGATGAAACTGAGGAACAGGAAGGCTAAGTGACGTGCCCAAGGCCACACAGGTGGGAAGCAGCAGAGCTGGGTTTCACACTGACAGGCGGTTGGCCCTAGAATCCGCGTGCACTCCTAATCATTATTTCAGAAGCAGTTGTTTAGAATATTTTTACATTGTGAAGTTCCTCTGGACTCCTTTCTGTGTTGGGTGTGGCGCACGTAGAGAAAAGCAGAAACAGCGAGCTTGTGACTGTAGCGTAGAGCAGTGGTTCCTGGGAGAATCACCTGGAGGGCTTGGGCCCCACCCCCAGGTTATGATTTCAGTAAGTCTGGGGTGGGGCTTGAGAGTTTCTAATTTCTTTCTTTTTTCTTTTCTTTCTTTCTTTCTTTTTTTTTTTTTTAGATTTTATTTATTTATTAGAGAGAGAGCATGAGAGGGGGGAGGGTCAGAGGGAGAAGCAGACTCCCTGCTCAGCAGGGAGCCTGATGTGTCTCAGTCCTGGGACTCCGGGATCATGACCCGAGCCAAAGGCAGATGCTTAACAACTGAGCCACCCAGGTGCCCGAGAATTTCTAATTTCTAACATGTTCTCAGGAGATGCTGCTGTTGCTGGCCTGGGAATACTTGTGTAGAGTATAAGGGTTAAGAGCATGGACTCTGGAGCTAAGCTCCCAGGGTTTGAATCTCAGCTCTGCCATTTACTGTGAGCCTGGGCAAGTTCTTAAGCCTCTCTGTGCTTCAGCCCTCATCTGTGAAGTGACCATGTTGATAGTATCTACATCCTAGGATTCTTACGGATTGAATGAAATAACACATGTGAAGTGTTTAGAATGGTTATTGGCTCACAGTAAATGTGCAGTGTTAACCTTGGTAATGGTGGTAAGACATGGTTCCTTCCTTTGTAGATTTTACAGTTTAGTTACAAAGACTAGGCTTAAGTTGAATAAATAATAAAAAATATTGTGAGATCAGATTATTAGTTCATGTGGTTCTGACCCTAAAGTCCCTTAGAGGTGAAGTGTGTGTATGTTGTGGGGCAGGAGAAGCAGTGGGGGGTGAGGAGGAGAAGAGGTACATGGGGCTAGCAGATAATGGAAAGTTCTATAATCAGAATTTGGAAAGATTGGGGCTGTCAGTGGTTTTGGTTTTGCAACCAGAGAATTGAAGCGATTGAGAGAGAAAGGAAGCAGGAAAGAGGAAAAAAAAGAGAGAGAGAGAGAAACAGAGAAGAGAAGGGGTGGGGGAAAGAGAGAGAGATGCCTGCACTGTGTTTGCCAAAGAGATAACCCACTCCTTTTCTCATTCCTCTTTCATAGAGCTGGCAGCTGGTCGATGGTGAAGTTCCTGGCAGTTTGCTCTTTGTGGGGAACAATGGCTAAGGAAGTGGTTTGCCACTGGCTTCTGAAGCTGGGCTCTGCAGCCTTGATCCTCCACAGCTGATTCACATACTTTTGATTCTTGCTGAGAAAGGCAGTTGTTAGGTTTGGGAGTTTTCAGATTCCAGAGCCAGCTGGACAGCTGACCCTCTGGTAGCTGTTTCCCAAACTACCAGCCCTCTGTCGCCTCATTTCCCTGGGCCCCTGCTTTTTGACTCTGAAGCAATATCCTATATTTAGTAAACTAGCCAGCTAGAGGTTGGGGGAGGTTTCAGGGGGATGTCTCTCCCACCTTAGAATTCTGGGTGGATGGAGTATTTGGACCCAGGAGCATGATGTGTCCTGTTAAAAAAACTTTAACCCCTTCTGCATCATCCGCCATGTTCAGAGGTGAGCTTACAGTGCTAAGAACGTACCTCTAGCTCATGGGCCAGGAACGGTGTTTATTTTTGGGTGTCCTGAAGAAAATATTTGGGAAAGGAGTGGGGAGAAGTTCAGACAGCTCCATTTATGGTTGAGCAATGCTTGGTATTCTACAGAAGGGACCATATGGACGGTGGGGAAGAGTTTAGCATTCTGATTGTTCACCTCTTGCTCCCTCCATTCAGGGATGATTGGGGACACCTCATTAACCATCAGAGCGGGACAAGTATTTCTTGGACTCAAATGAACCTCAGCCCCACATCCTGGGCATCTTCTGCCGTCCCCGCCTGCTGAATCACCACCTAGGAATGGCAGGAGCCAGGTTGCTGCCCGGAGCACCTGGAGCGCTCTGGGCATGATGCACTGTTGACTGGTCTTGGTCTCCTAGACACGGCTTGGGCCTCTCCGGGCCTGTTGGAGTGATAGGCTGGGCCTTAGCACCCCCTCCAGCTTGTTCCACAAGGCGCTGACCTACTTTTCAGAGACAATTAAGTGTTTGTGAGCAAAAGAAGGCAGTGACCCAAGTGAAGGTGAACGAGAGCTGCATTAAACAAACATTTGCAGTTACTTTTTTTTGGTCTCACACAGCAGGGTCCATCTCCGTGCAAAAGGAACGAACCACCAACCAGGCTGATACGGGGGCCACATTCCAGATTCTTATCCAGATAGCCACCCTCAAAATCTCAATCCGTCTGTCAGTGTACTTTAATATAAGAAATCACCTTTTGTGATCATTGACCTCTTTGTTTTTGGGTGAAAGGAGAAGGCTTGGAAGGAAGCTGGGGCTCTCAGAGTGAATCAGCATTGTAAGCCAGCAGTCCTTTCTGGTGGCAGTGTCCTGACTCACCCTCTGAGAGGATTCGAGTCTCTTTGTTTTTGTATAGGGTGGGCTACGAGGCTGCATGGGAGCCTAGACATTTAGGAAACGAGTGAGTAGCTTGTTTAGGTTTTCCTGTCCTGTGAGACGAGAGTAGATTCAGGCTTCACAGTGAAAGGGTACGAACTCATTTTCCCACCCCAGTCCTGGATGTCGCTTACCTTGTTAGCAAACCCCACTCCTGCCTCCCTATGGAATACGATTACTCTTGATTTGTTATCCTTACCATTGTCCTTTAGCGCTGGGGGAAGGATCCAGGGCCCCCAGAAGGGCTGTGACTCCTGTCCTACATCAGCTGGCTCCAGGACCCTGAGGGAATTGCTAAACCAGCAATTAGGCAGTTTCTTAAACTTTTTATTTTTAGCAACTCCACACACATGACAACTCCTGTAATCTCCCAGTCAATAAAAAGAAGTTACTGATAATGCACCCAGAGATCCAGATCAAATCTTAAAGTTCAGGAAGGAAGAAGTTTAGGAGGCCTCAGTCCTGCCACTCTCTCATTGGAATGAAAGCCCATCTGAAGATCTAGGTTACATATCAGAGCATGGCTTGGAAGTCGGCATGGCATCAATTTGGGTTGTGTGAATGGCTAAGTTTCTAGGGGAAGAGTATTTGAGGTGACCTGAAATTGCTCCCCTCCTCCTAGAAATCCCAGAGTCTGGTCACAAGCGTCTTTCTTCCGCTTCTATTCCTTTCTGCTTATGAAGCCTGGTCTCTGCCTCTTTTCCAGTCTCTCAGCCTCTGAATGGTGTCATTGCCTTCCCCACCTCTATCCTATACGACAACACCTGTCCTGGCATTTCCAAGTCTCTTGCTGCCAAACCTTACTTTCCTTTCCCCAGAGTTGGACCCATGTTCATTTTCTCCACCGAGCTACCGAGTTCTGCTGCATAGCATTATGCTGACTGACTCCTTTACAAATGTACAAGCTCCAGCCACAGCTTGACTCTGAACCCTGCCCTTGCTTCTCTTCTCTTCTGGTTGACTCCTGCTCCTTGTCCCTATAGCAGCTCTCCCAGACTTTCCCCTCTCCTGAGACTTGCTGCTCCACCCCACCTGGTAACTCTCAGCAGGTTATGTCTCCTTGCACTTCCCATGGCTCTGCCTCTCAGTACACCTGTGATCTTCCAGTCCTTCCCACATTCCTCCTGGGTCAGAGGGAGGCAGGCCTCTGGGCACGCACATGGTTTGTATTCTCAGTCTCTCCCCACCTAGACACTCTTTATAAATATGTTTACATTTCCTCCATCCTAGGGCAAAAATTCTTTTAAGCTGGTCTCTTCTTTCTCTTTCTGCCTTTTTTTTTTTTTTTTTTTTTTTTTAAGCCACTCGTCATATTAACCCCCTGTAGCCTGGCTGCTGTGACCACCATCCCAACTGAAACTGCCATCACCTTTGCTGACCTACTTGCAGAGTTCCTGAGTCTCCTTCACTTCTCGTGCTCTTTGACCTTGTCACAGCATTTGACCCTCTTTTGACCTCTTTCCCTCTCACTCTGTGTGCTCTCCCTGGATGAGTTTACCTACTCTGGCGATTTCATTTATCAACGTTGTCTATGTGTATGGTGATGAATTCTCAAATCAGAATCTCCAAGGACTTTTCCCTGGGGTCCAAACTTGTATTTCCAAATAACTACTGTCCTTTTCCACCTCAGAGCTTGCAGAAATTCTCTTTAATATATCCCAAACCAAAGCTCATCATCATCCCCCTTCTTTCCCCTGCCCAACCAAACCCACTTCTCTTCTTGTGTACCCTCTCTCTGATACCAGTATCATTCTCCACCTATTTGCCCGAGCTAGGGATTTGGGGTTCGTCTGTTTTTTTGTCTTCTTCATTCTCCATATCTGATTGGACACTAGTTCTGTTTGTTCATCTCAGCACCCACCCTTTCTCATCCGTCCATCCTGGCTGGATCCACGGCCCTGTTTGAGATCTTCATCATCTTTGGCTTACTGCCAGTGACTTTTGCAGGGTCCAAGTCATTGTACTCTTAAAAATTTTTTAAGATACATTTTGCAAAAGTAGTCTTCACGGAAATTATACCATGTGCTTGAGTTTTACACTTTATCCCTTGTTGAAAACTCCAGTGCTCACTGCTTTCTGTTCCTTCAGGGTGAAGTTCAGACTTCTTAGAATGGGCCTGATTCTCAGTTTCATCCCTTGTTTATGCACTTTCCTGTGCTTTGGGTGTTCTTTCTACTCCGTCTGTTCCCAGACTCCTGTTCATACTGTAAAGCAGTCTTCATGCTAGCTCAAAACTAACTAGCTTTTTATGATGTTCCGGCTTCTTTCCCCCTGCCCCAACCAGAAAAGATAGAACTTATCTCCTCATCTGAGTTCTCATGGTGCTTTATACATCCCCTTGTAATAGTACTTATCTTATTTTACAGTTATCTGTTTAATCGTCTGGCTCCTTTACACGAAGAGTTTAATGAGGGCACATCAGACCTTCTTCATCCTTGTTTCTCTGGTGCCGTACACTTGGTTGAGTTGTTGGGTTGTCTATACAGATTCTGCTGTCTCTGCATTTGGGAAGTCTCAAAGAGCTATGCTACTGTTGGATATTAGTTGTGGTAGAATCTCCCCTCCTCTTTTTATTTCACAAAGTATCTGGGTGTACTGTATGAAAATTATAAAATAACGAAAACTATAAAATTAAAGTCTCCCAAGGGTGCCTGGCTGGCTCAGTCGGTAGAGCATGGGGCTCTTGCTCTTGGGGTTTTCAGTTCGAGCCCCATGTTGGGTATAGAGATTACTTAAAAGTGAAATCTTAAAAAAAAAATTAAAGTCACCTGAAATCCCATCACTTGGATAACCACTGTAAACATTTTGCTATATTTTCTTTCAGATATTTCTTCTGTGATACATACATGTAAATATATATTTTGCAAAAATATACTGTTTGTAACTTGTTTTCTTTATGGTGAAAGTGTCAAGAAATACATACCCATATAATAATTTATATTGCTGTCAATATTCCCTCGGATGGGTGTACTGCACCTAAGCCAGTCCCCCTGTTGTTGGACTTTAAGGTAATTCTGCATTTGATGTTTTAAACAATGAGATGAATATTCTTGTATGTATGTCTGTATTTTTTTCTTTGTGCACGTGACCACATTTCTTTTGTATAAATTCCTAAGTGAGATTACAGGGTCAAAAGTCACTGCACACTTTAAAAAATTTTAGATACATTTTGTTAAATTGCCCTCCACAGACATTGTACCATGTAGTTGAGTTTTTACACTTCCGTGAGATTTTTTTCCTCTGGTAGGTTTTGTGTTGCTGTTGGAGGTTTTATGTATTGGGATGATTTTTTTTAATTTTAATTTTTATTTTTTTAAAGATTTATTTATTTAACAGAGATAGAGACAGCCAGCGAGAGAGGGAACACAAGCAAGGGGAGTGGGAGAGGAAGAAGCAGGCTCCCAGTGGAGGAGCCTGATGTGGGGAATCAGTCCCAGAACGCCGGGATCACGCCTTGAGCCGAAGGCAGACGCTCAATTACTGAGCCACCCAGGCGCCCCTGTATTGGGATGATTTAATTGAGGCTGTGTTTTAGGAAGACTGATGTTGTACCGCGTGTAACATGGATTGGGTGAGAAGGAGAGAAATCCATTCTGTGGAGGCCCTTTTAGCAATTCGGGTGTGAGTTAACAAGGATTAGACGGGAGAGGCCGGCTGTTGAGTAAAGGAGATGATGATGAGAGGCAGTGGGAAGAACTGAAAAGAACTCAACAGTGGTCTAGGTAAAGGATGCCATTACTCGAAGTGGGAAATTAAAAGGAGGTATCAATTTGGGGAGGGAAACTGTGGCTTCACTTTTAATAACTTGAGTGCTGGCTGTCATGGCATGCTCAGGTGGAAATGGCCCACAGGCAGTTGGCACGCCACAGCGACAGTCAGAAGAGAGGCAGGGCTCCGTCATCTCATCCTGAAACTTAACACCCTCCATTAATAACCTTTCCAGCACCCTCTCCTGCTGCCGGCTCGGGTTTGAGCCAGACAAGACTGTCTTCCTGGAGGGCCTTCACTCACTGTGTCTGCCATGTGGAATCCTACTCATTGTTCACAACCCACCTCAGAGTCCTTCAGGAAACCTTTGATCAACCCCACTGGAAGTTAGTTCCTAATTTCTTAAATGCTGAGGGTCATTTTTTTTCTGTATCTTTTATATTGTACTTTAATATCCCATTCGTACATGTGCAAGATTGGAAGCTCCTCAAGGTTGAGGACTGTATCATAAACTCCATTGTATCTCCCACATTATTGCCAGCACATAAGTGTCCAAAAGTAGTTGGTAATTTATGGAGTAAATGGAACCAGTTTTAATGTATTATTAATATATTGGATTATTATTCTGTACCTAACACTTAATAAAGTGCTAGCACTATTTTATGCGCATTTTCCTACTTATTTTTCTTAAATACACAGATATATTATGGGATGTGAAGTGGAGAACAAGAGATGTTAGGTGTTTCCCCTTTCACAGCCATGTTCTTTGTTTCCTCCAAGATTCTTAAGTGTGGTATATGTCCCTGCCCTTTAGCTTCCAATCCCCTCTGCTCTCCTGAAATTGCTGTTGCCAAGGTCATTAATCACCTCCTAATTGCCAGATCCAATGGGGGTTTTTCAGTCCTGATCTTACATGACCTTCCTGTGTACTTGACTCTGTGAAACGCTCCATGGTCCTTGAAAGTTTCTCCTTCCCTAACTTATTGTGACCTTATCCTCTCCTGATTTTCTTCCTTCCTTCACAGGTTTGTTTTCCTTTTGATAAAGGTGCTTTCTAGGGGTGCCTGGGTGGCATGGTCGTTAAGCATCCGCCTTCGGCTCAGGGCATGATCCCAGAGTCCTGGGATCGAGCCCCACATCAGGCTCCTCTGCTGGGGGCCTGCTTCTTCCTCTCTCACTCCCCCTGCCTGTGTTCCCTCTCTCGCTGGCTGTCTCTATCTCTGTCAAATAAATAAATAAAATCTTAAAAAAATAAAAATTAAAAAAAAAAAACAGGTGCTTCTAAGATTTTGTCTTTGGCCCTCTACAGAGTTTTCTGGAATGATCTTATTCAGACACATAGATTCAACTGCTGGGTCAGAGCTCTCTCCTGAGCTCCATGCACTTATCTCTGGGTTTTGGAGGACTTCTTTCACGTACCTTGTAGGTGTCTTTTACTCCACATGTTCCACACTGAACCCTTCATCTCCACCCCGGCAAGCCTGCTTTTCTCTTTCCTGTACCTTACTTTAAGGCACTGTCTTCCACCTAGTCACACGAGTGAGGTATTTGGGAATCATTTGAGAATCTTACCTCACATGGTCCATCCACCCACCCCCAGTCTAGCTCAAATAAAATAGTGATCAAATGCCATGTAAATAATTCTACCTCAGATTGCACACCCCTTCCTTTCTTCGCATTCCCAGTGCTGCTTTCTTTGTTATGATTCTGTTATTTCTCAGCATTTAACTGTGATAGTGTCCTAACTGGTTCCCCTCTCTTCTGTCTTGCTCCCCTTCCTTTCACAGCTGCTAGAATGCACTTCTGAAATTAATACCTAATTATAAAAAAATAGTCACTCCCAAGCATAAATGCTTTCGATGACTTTCCATTGTCTTTAGGGTGAAATACGGTTTCTTTAGCATGGCATGCAAAGCTTTCATGTCCCGTCATCATTCTTCCAGGGTAGAGAGTACCCTACACTCTAGCCATGTCAAACTATTTTAAGTTCCTTAAATGCATTGTGCTCTCTCATGTTTCTACTTTCCTTTTTCTGTCTCCAGCACTCCTGCCCCCGTCAATCTAGTTCTGTCTGGCCCCGAAGTTCCAGTTGCAGCACCATCTCCTTTGGGAAGCCTTCCCTAGGCTTCCATGTGCTTCTTTGCTTCCGTGCACCTTTACCAGCATCAGCTGCGCTGTACTGCATGTTGGTACACGTGCTCGTCTCACTCCTAGAGCATACACTGCTTGAGAGAAGAGGCTCTGAGCTCTTCACCTCTCTCCTCCGTGCTGTACAAATGGCACAGGGCAGGCTTGTTGAATGTATGAATGATTGAGTGAGGAGGTATGTGGTCCGTGGCAGTGCTGGGGTCAGGATTTAGAATCTCCAGTTCTCGGCTTTTAAGCTTTCGTTTATGTTTTGACTAGGTAATACGTTCCCGTAATTGACTATTCAAAAGGTACAAAAAGATGTTCAGCGAAAAATCTTCCTTTCACTCCAGCCAGCCTTTCCCCCTCCCTGAAGACAATCATTATTATTAGTTTTTTGTGCCGTCCAGAGATGATTCGTGCACTTATTTATTTAACAAATATTTGTTGAGCACCTCCTATGTTCCAGGTACTAAGCTAGGCTCTGGGGATAAACAGTGAAGAAAACAGATAAAAGTCCCTGACTTTCTGGAACCTAAATTCTATATATTTTTCTTCCCTCCTTTGTAAAAAAAAAAAATAAACAAAAAACATAGAGGATAACATATACTCTGACCTTTCTTTGTTTTACTTACATCTTGAAGATGAATCTGTTTTAGCTCATAAAGACCTTCTCTCCCCCCACCCCCGCCCCGCTTATTATTCCGTTATGTAGATGTACTATCATTTGTTTAGCCAGTTCCCTACTGATGGATGATCTTTTGTTATTACAAAATGCTGCAGTGAAAAGCCTGTTGCACACTTGTCATTTTGCATATGTATATCTATAGGAAAAATTCTTAGGTGTGCATTTACTGAGCCAAACAGTATATCTATTTGTAAGTTTGATGGATAGTCTGATCTATGACTTTAATTTTTTATTATGACTATTTCAAGCATGTAGACAAGTATAGATAACACTATAGCAGATACGTATGTACAAATACTCATTAAACAGCTGCTGGCACCTTACTGAGGTTCTGCCTGTTAGGTACTTTTAGCCCCTCCTTAACATTGTGATGTTTCCCCACTGAATATTAGACTCAAGATACTAGTTTCTTAGAACTCAAACGCTGCCATCCTGGAGTCATCACTGTACAATCTTTCTTGCCTTTTTTTTTTTTCCCCTAATATAACCTCATTTTTAGGAAAAGCCAGCTTCAGAGGAAAATTCCATTATGCTATTTTTAGTGTCTAGAATCTGAGTTTCAAAAATGTTTATTTTGCCTCCTTCCTCTGCTCAAAAGCAACATAGGAATGCTACGGGAAGTTGGTGGCCTGTCGTCTTGGAGACTTGTTTTATTTGCTGGTGGAGGAGCTCAGGTGAATTGAGCCAGCAAGCACTTTTCTCCCCCCGGGTTTGTCAGAATAACTAAATGTGGTTCTCCTTAGCGGGCACCTTTATCTGACATGGAGTGCAGCTGTGTCCTCTGGGTCCTGATGGATTTAATGAGAGAAGCTTTCCTGGAGGAGGGGGAAACTGTTGATCTCCATTAAACCTGGATGCCTGTAGCTCTGTCAGGATGCTTTTGTTGAAATAAATGTCCTTCCCTCCCATCTCTCTGTTGGAGGTCCATAACCTTGTTCCAGTAGTAGGTGATTCTTGTCTCTGACCTTTTTCTTATGTCCCCAGAATGCCTTGTGAGGCTATTAGGTTACTTTATGATGTTATAAACCTAGAGGGGATCTTAAGTCTTAGGTAGAGCTAGAATCAGAGGTCATGGCAGATACAGATTGACCTTAAGAGCAGGTGTTTTTGCCTTTCCTCCCAATTGGTCAGTCCTTTTCACCTTGTTTGGTCTTGTAGTATTACATAACCATTGTAGGGAGGAGAGGACTCCTAGGATTCATCTGTTTTTCCATGGACCGCACAGCCAGAAAGAAAAGGATCAAGGAGAGGGAACGGATTTGAGAGCATGTGGCCTAAAAGCACAAGGCCTTTTTATGTATTTTTAATTATTTTATTTTATTTATTTTTTTATAATAATTTTTTGTTATATTATGTTAGTCACCATACAGTACATCCCTAGTTTTTGATGTGAAGTTCCATGATTCATTACTTGCGTGTAACACCCAGTGCACCATGCAATACGTGCCCTCCTTAATACCCATCACTGGCTTGTCCCATTCCCCCACCACCCTCCCCTCTGAAGCCCTCAGTTTGTTTCCCAGAGTCCACAGTCTCTCATAGCTCATTCCCCCTTCTGTTTACCCCCCCTTTCTTCCCTTTCTTCTCCTACCAATCTTTCTACTTCCTATGTTCCTTAGATGAGTGAAACCATATGATAATTGTCTTTCTCTGCTTGACTTATTTCACTTAGCATTATCTCTTCCAGTCCCATCCGTGTTGCTGCAAGTGTTGTGAAATCGTTCTTTTTGATGGCTGAGTAATATTCCATTGTTTATATGGACCACATCTTCTTAATCCAGTCATCTGTTGAAGGGCATCTCGGCTCCTTCCACAACTTAGCTATTTTGGACAATGCTGCTGTGAACATTGGGGTGCATATGGCCCTTCTCTTCACTACATCTGCATCTTTGGGGTAAATACCCAATAGTGCGATTGCTGGATCATAGGGTAGCTCAATTTTTAACTTTTTAAGGGACCTCCACACTGTTTTCCAAAGTGGCTGTACCAACTTGCATTCCCAGCCACAGTGTGAGAGGAATCCCCTTTCTCCATATCCTCTCCAACTTTTGTTGTTTCCTGCCGTGTCAATTTTTGCCATTCTGACTGGCGTAAGGTGGTATCTCAATGTGGTTTTGATTTGAATTTCCCTGATGGCTAATGATTTTGAACACTTTTTCATGTGTCTGTTAGCACAAGGCCTTTTTAAACTTGTTGCCAGACCCCAGAGTCTAAGTCTGGTCTGTACAAAGTAGCTCTCCAAGCCTGGGTTGAGCACAGAGTGGGCAGATCTCCTTGGACCTTAGCTGTCATTTCCTCTGTGTGTTTCACCACTGGAATTGTTTAAAAACACTTGGTTCCCTGAAAGCCTCCCTTGGTTTTGCCATTTCGGTTCTCTCCTTCTAAGCATGAGGTCTGACTTCTTTTGTCTTCTGTTCCTCAGCCCTGCAGAGGCAGCTCCGGCCCTGGGGACAGCTCTTTCTTCAGATGGCAAACTCATTTTCTCTCTAGCAGACCAGAGGGACAAGGTGTAATTCAACCCCTTTTTCCATCAGACACTGCTGCCATTGGGAGACAATGAAGAAAGTGATCTTTTTTGCTCCCTGAATAGGACCATGAACCCGGCACCTGCTTTTGTTACTGGCTTCTTAAGTCACTGGAGACATTTTTGCTGTCTTCCTGGGTCAGCAGCTGCTTTGGAGTAACAGTACCAACTGGCCTCAAAAAAAAGGGGGGGTGTATTTATATGAGGAGAGTTACCTTTCATATCCCTAAACCTCTTGTCTTTAGGGCTGGTCTAGAGAGTGAGCAGTTGGAAGTCAGCTGTGCCTTCAGTTGGACCACCTATGACCCTCATCTTCCCTGAATCTGAGCAGACAGGTGATTCCTTTTTTATCCTGCTCTCTATCCCATTAGACTCTGAGTTCTGTGTTCCCAGCACCTAGGTTGGTGCCTGGTGTGTGGTGAGTACGCAACAAATGTATGTAGAATGAATGGCTGGGCGAATTCCTTGAACTGGCTGTCCAGGTTTAGCTTCCCTCGTCCTGATGTGGGGGTGCCTGTGGGAGAAGGACCTTTGTTTTTAGAAGAAAGATTGCTTTGAAAGAATTATGGAAGTAACTGACTCGTAGAGTGATTTTGGGGGACTGTGTAAACTCCAGGGTAGGGCTTTTTTTCTCTTCATCAGCCTAGAACTTTCTCCTCAGTTCTGACTCTCTACTGGCAGACTTGTCCTCCTGTTTCAGGATTTATGTCCTGAACCTGACTCGGGCCTTCACTCCACCTAGGTTCTGGTGTTCCTGAGCCCACTCAAGGGCAGGGCAGGTATTCCTTTTTAGCCGTCATCCTGTCCCTGTAGAACAGGCAGCCCTAAGGACTGCATCTCACCCACTGCCCTCTGCACTCCCCCATCTGCCTGCATTCAGTCAAGTTCCACTTCGTTCTGAGGTGTCTGTGCCTTTGTCAGGGCTGTTGGAGACAGCAGGGCTTTTTTCCCCCTCTGTCAGCAGCTGGCCAGAGAGTGCCTGTTAGACTGCCAGATTCTGAGCCTCTCACATTGTTCATCTTTGTCTGGAACTCAGGGAGCATCCCTCCTGCCACCTGAGGTTTCACCTCACTCTTCGCTGTGTGGAACCACGAGGATGAAAGATGAACAGCCACAAAGAGCATGTAGTGGTATTGGACTATGGTGCTTTGAAATGCCCTGATTTTGAGGAAAGGTCCGTGGTCTGCAAGAATACAACTGGAGTCAAGGTTGCTGCCCCCCCCACCTTTCCCAGAAGCCTTGAGTTGGAACCGTCCCTCACTTCATAATGCCAAACATCCTTGTTTTTGTTTAATTTTTATCTGATAAAATGTTATTAAACAATTCCAGTGGTGAAACACACAGAGGAAATGACAAACTAGCATGTGTTGTCTTTTAAAATGCACTTAGTTCAAGTGGCTGTTTTAAAAGTCAGTTTTTCCTGCTGTTAGATTCCTGTTGTCTGGGCTGCTTTGCTCCTTCAGGTGGGAGGAGTCTCTGAATAGGATTTTATAGTGGCGTTAAAGCAAGAGCACCCAGTTCCTCCCTGGCTAATTGATTGTTCTTTTACATTCTTAGATTCACATTGCACTATGTTGCTTTCAGATCATGACACAGGATGGATCATGCAGATCAGTTTAGAGGTTCTCTACCTGTGGTTCATTGACCTCTCTCCACTGCTAAACAACAGTTTGTATGTAGGTCAATATGTGCCCTTTTCTAGTGAGAGTGTCTTAGTTTTCATCAGATTTTCATTAGAGTTTGTGACCTAAAAAGAAAAGAATAACTAGTGTTTTTTTTTTTAAAAGATTTTTATGTATTTATTTATTTATTCGACAGAGATGGAGACAGCCAGCGAGAGAGGGAACACAAGCAGGGGGAGTGGGAGAGGTAGAAGCAGGCTCATAGCGGAGGAGCCTGATGTGGGGCTCGATCCCAGAACTCCGGGATCACGCCCTGAGCCGAAGGCAGACGTTTTAACCGCTGTGCCACCCAGGCGCCCCGAATAACTAGTGTTTTATAGGAATTTGGGCCTTCTGCTCACA
Source organism: Ursus arctos (assembly GCF_023065955.2). NCBI lineage: Eukaryota > Metazoa > Chordata > Mammalia > Carnivora > Ursidae > Ursus > Ursus arctos. The sequence goes on from NW_026623008.1 coordinate 29,292,956, forward strand.
TAGCTAGTTTGTGGCAAAGTTGGATCTTGAGGTAGACTCTGGAATCCAGGTATTTTGACTCTACAACTCAAATTCTTTGCACTGTCCTCTATTATCCACTCTCTTCCAGGAGAAATAAGTGGAATATGCAGGAAACAGACACACGGTCTGAACTGATGTTTAATGTCTGCCTTTCTCTGTCTGCAGCCTTACTTCACAGATGAGGAATCCAAGGATCTGGTCTTTGGGACTCGGTGACCTCAAAGATATAGTGATTCTCACAGTAATTAATACATCATAGACTCTTGTTGTTTTTTTTTTTTTTTTACTGTTTCCCATTGTCTAACTTACGCTCTGTAAACATTAAGGTCCCTTTTAACCATTGAATCTTGCCCATGAAATTGTTCTTTTGAAAAGAGGAAACATATATTGTGTCCCCCTTGACTCCTAATAAATATTCAGATCTGCGCACAGTGGTTGGCTGCCTTGTTGGTACTGTTGACTGGCTGGTAGCATCGGAAGGCACAAAAGCTTGGGTTGGATACTTTTATTATTTAAAAATGTTCCCCTCCCTGCTATCTTAGCAGCTGTTAATCTTATTTAGCCTGATCTTTTCACGTGGGCACACTCCTTTTTCTTTGTTTTCACAGTGCCGCTTATACAGTTTCTTCACCTGCATCCAACCTGCATAATTGGGAGTTTTATGGAACATTATGTTTGACATTCCCCGTATTTGTTCTACCCCAAGTCACCGAATGGCGGCCTGCATGGCAGGTTGCTTGGAAAACCTTCAGGACTGGGGAGAAGGGTGTCTCTCTTGGGAGGCGTTCTTCCATGGAGTCTAACTCCGTTCGTTGCCATGGGTTTCTAGGATGCTGAGGCTTTTATGGTAAGATGAGCCAGAGTACCAGAGTGTGACTTTTAGGCAGATTGCTTAACTTATTTTCTCATATGTAAATTAAAATTTACGTTTTTTTAAATAAAGACATTTTAAAAGATGAGTATAATGATGCAGATAAACCACTTTTTAAAAAAGATTTATTTATATGAGAGAGAGAGCATGGGCACATGTGCACGAGTTGAGGGAGGGGCAAGAGGTAAAGAGAGAATCTCAAGCAGACTCACCACTGAGCACGGAGCCCATGTGGGGCTTGATCTCCCGACCCTGAGATTATGACCTGAGCTGAAATGAAGAGCAACCCAGGCACCCTGCAGATGAAGCACTTTGAATTTCTTACAATGAGATGCTATAGAAATCTCAGGGTTCCCCCCCTTATTATATAATCTGTGTAGTTTATCCTACAAGCCTGTGATTATTGGGCGGTGCGGGGGGCGGGTCATCTTTTTGAGGCTTATGGAGTAGAAGGAAATTTACATGAGCTACTGACATCATTAAAGCAAACCAAAAACAAGTCAGCTGAGCAGAATAGTGCCCTGGAGTGGGGAGCATGGTGGGGGGGTGGCTGAACTGCCTTTTCTCCTGAGTTGTCTATGGAGAACGTCCCGCCTTCCCAAGTTGTGCATTTAGCACTTAGGAAGTGGGCTTCACAGTCTCTGCTTCTGTCTCCCGGACGGACTGTGTTGATCAGCAGTGTCTCGCCTGTGTGTGGCTGTGTTCCATGCTGTAAACAGGACTGCTGCAGGCAGAGTGCAGTGTCCATTGTTTATTTTATAAAACCTGCCCCGTTGCCATGTGATATTTGCCCAAGAGCTCCTGTAGTGACATTCTTGTGTGGCGCTTTAAAGGTTTCATTCTCCAATGTTAGATGAGCCCCTAATTGGTGTCTTGAGAAGCATTAAAGCCTCTTTCCCTAGAGTTTAAACCAGAGGAGTGGTAATCCCAGTGGAGCCTGGGCTGGAGTCGAGAGAGAAGGTGGCAGATGAGGTGGCAGATGATAGGCAGGGGCCTGTTGTGGTCTCCCGCCTCATTTTTGCACAAAGGAGGGGCTGTCCCCTCCTGGGGAGGTATTTCCGCTCGCTGCAACAAATGAGGGAGCACAAAGGGCTGTAATGTAATAAGCCTTCTGTGGTGACGTCACTTGTAAATGTGGTCAAAGTCCAGTTCTTGGGGGCTCGGAGGTGCGGTGGTAGAGACAGTCGGTTCTAACGCTTTCACTTCTCAGCTGTCACCGTGCCATGCTGCCTGCTTCTAGCCACTGAACCAACACAGCTGGGCAGGGGCATGAATGCCTACAAGTACCAAAAGTTCCTGGAGGGACTCAACAACCTTAGAGGTATGATGGGGCTTCTGGCTCCCTGCCTTTATCCTTGCTGAGTTTGTGAACACTTGCTGTGTTGTGTGTTATGTGGGGTCTTTACTTTCCATCAGTTGCTCGGGGGCTTGGAAAGCCCTCTTACTCTGAGCTGGCCATAATTTTTGGTGTGTCTAGGGCTGGCATTGTAAATGCGATAGTGGGTGAGTGGGAGGGGATCCTCTTAGCTGCTTCAACAGCCGACTGTTCTCTTGCCTGAATGGGCAATGAAGAAATGTCCCCTGCTCTCTTGAGTCGAGCAGAGCTCAGGGCACTCCCGGGGCAGTGAGGGTGGAGGGCTCTTGCCATCAGGCACTGCAGCCTCACCTAGGTGTAGCTGTTTCTTGGGCCAGGTTTTCCAAGGCCTGTGTCTACAGTGAGTCAGAGTCCCACCTGGAGAGAACGGGGAATAGGGAGTGGTTGGGGGGAGGAGGAATGCAGGTTGACAGGCCTGGAAAGCCATGTAAAGGGATAAATCAGTGACTTTAAAGGAGGTAACTTTTTGATCGAATAATATTTAAAAGGAATAGTGTCTGCTTTACATGGTTGGCAGACTCTTCACTGACCACAGATGAAAAAAATGCAGGCCTCTTTGGCTCTTGAGAGGAAGATGAAGGAAATCTTTTTGCTGCTGCTTCTCTAATTAATTGGTTTTATTTCCATGTGCTTAGGAAGGTGCTCAACCCCTCCCTCTTTCATCAGCAGTCTGGATTCTGGATCCAGAGCAACCATGGGGTGGGTGCAGAGAGAGTAGGGGAGGTAGAGAGAGGAACAGGGTAAGTGGGTTTCTTTAGGGAGGAGGGAGTGGGAGACTCCCATCCTGCCAGCGTCTTTGGGTATTTTCCTTCCTTCCGTTATCTGTTGAAGAACTGTTTCTAAGAGAGCATATACATGGAAAGCTTTGTATGCTATCAAGGGATATGCAGCTGTAAAGCACTGTTCTACTAATTTCTGCTTTCTCTTTCCTTTTGTCTCCCTCTGCACCGCATAAATATTTTTTTTCCCCAGGACTCCTGACTCCTGTTTAGGTTTGGGTCTCTGCAAGCTCATCAGGCATCAGGCAGGTCTTAGCAAGAACGAGCCACATTAACTGTTGTTTCCCTGTCAAAGGAAGTTTCGAGCGGGCAGAAAGAGTCGGGACTTCTTCACCCAGACTCATGGGGAAGAGGTGTGAGACGCAGCACGGAACCAGTGGAGCTTCTCAGACACTCGTCCAGTTCTTGGGCTTTGTTGGGCTCTGGGTGAAGGGAGGGACAAGGATATACCCTTGTGCCATAGAAGAGCCCCCTTTTCTTGCCCTATTTCCTGTCTTAGAGGGATCCTTCTATATTCCTGGGCATCATGCCCACCCAGCAGAAGGAGCCCTTTCCCTCCTCTGTTTGCAAATCTCATGGAAGGATTATCAAACTTAATAACTTGAGTGTTCCTTCAGTAGAAGAAAAGGTTTGGAGTAGGAACCCAAGGCCTCTCCTTGGATGCTGAGCTCCTTAGTGTAGTTTTATTCCCTATTACCCTTGGCACCAGTCTTGTGATAAAAGGCCAGAGCTTCCTGAAGATGGATAGGTGGTGGATGGAAACTACAGGAGATTGACTTACCTACAGAATTGGAGAGTAGGACTTTTCTTTTTGGTTCTTCTTTGTGTCAGGTTTAGATGAGCGGTTAAATCACATGAGGGTGGCCGTGGCCGTGGCCTAAGTGAATCAAGTTTAGAAGTGACCTACGTAGATTCCTGAGGTTCTCAGGAGACCACCCCACACATAACCCTGTCCTCTTCTGCTGCAGGTGCTTCAGGAACAAAGTGCAGACATGACCGGTAGGGGCACTTCTTGTTTTCTTCCCACGAAACATGCATGGAGGAAAGAGTCCTTCTTCACTCCCTAAATAGGGGTTGCTTTGGTCTCCAGTTTCCTGTAACTCTTCTGACTTCCTCAGTGGAGCTAATGGTACAAATAGGTCTTGATTTGATCCTTTCAGGGGTGTAGAGTTTAGAAATTCCACCCTAGCAAAGGTTATTTCTGCTTTTGAAAGAGGTTATATTAAAACCAGCTTGGCAATCATTTATTTTCTTAACCCACCTATAAAGTTTTTCACCCCCTCCCTCCTTTGCCTCTTTCTTTTCTGGGAAGGAGTGAGTAACAGTGCTAGGAATGAACAAGTAACAGACGAGATACACCTATCCTGGGGTGTGTCCTGCGTGGGGCTGAAATCAGAGCATAGCAAAGACCACAGTTGCAGTGGCAGCTCACACTCTGCTCTTCCCGCCCCAGATCCGAGGGTTATTTTGGTTCTGCCTCTCCAAGATGAACTCAGAAGCACTTACTGCTGTGGGCATTAAACAAGAGGATATATATACAGTTGAGTGTCTGGAATGTTACCAGAGTTCACCAGATGTTGGTTCTATCTCTTCTTTCCCCGGTCCCTCCCGGAGACTTAGAATCATGATGAGTCCTTGTGCCTGCTTTAGTCCAGGATGAGCTCGGTCAAGTCACAGTCTGGCTGGGGAGTTGTAGCCCTGGTCATCCATCCACATGGTTGGCTCCTGGTCTTATTGATCTCACTGTAGGACGGTTATGATGGTTGAGACAGGAAGACAATAGCACTACTGATAATAGAAATAAAAGCAAGCATTCAGCAAATGTTAGTTATGGACAAGGCCCTGTTCTAAGGACTTTACATGTATTAATCCACGTAGCTGTTTAAATACTCCCATGGCATAGGTCATTTACATTGGAAAACCCAAGGCTTGGCTCATCTGAGAACATCGGTCCTGCTAAGGACTTCCTGGGAATATACCAGCCAAGATGGCTGTATTTGCTCTATTGGAAATAGCCACAACTGCCCAAGTGTATGTGTAACACACATTGGGGCACCTTATTTTCTGCGGGAGAGCAGAGTATGGTGGTTTGAGGTGAGGACAATAGATCTTTTTTTCCCCACACTGGCCTCCTTGAGCTGTGTCCTGTTTTCTAATCCTAACTTCATTTATATACACTGCATAATAGTCTTTATAGCGTAAAATGTATAAGATACAGCAGTCGTCTTGTTCATTAACCCAGAGAAAGCATCTGATTTAACCTTCCTTCTTTCCCAGAACTTGAATCTTTTTCGGGTGGAGAGGTGCCTGAAAGAGGGCATGTAGTTGTTGTGGTTTGGTATTTATAATCATTTCTGGAATGTTGTCGAAGCTGTTAGACAATTATTTCCTCAACTCTGGGCGTCCAGGCAGATGGTTAGATACAAACCACTGCTTTTGTCAAACTGTCTTATGGGCGGAGTATCACCCACTGTGCTTCCAGATTATGGTGAATAACTACTTCCCTTTTCCTTTTCACCTGTATCTTTGTGTATTGCAGAGGGGCTGATACAAAGAGGTCCTGCGCTTCCCTTTTTGTTTAGTTACTCACTTTGCTTTTCTTGACATGGTTCAGTTTACAGCCATTCTTCCATCTAGTGTTGAAGGGAGCTCAGTGGGAGAATAGACACATTGTAGAAGTCTTTTGAAGTACTCATCCCCAATTTCCTGTGAATCTTTGGTGCTCTGACACCAGTATTGGGGTGCAGTGTATCCCATTGTTGTGGCGGCTTCTGGGCTTTAATTTCAACTTTTCAGGCCTGCCAAAAACCATAGTCGTTGAGTGATTTCTGCCCAGATGGACCTCTCCTGTGGGTACAAGAGGTTTAACTATTGGCCCAAGTCCTTCTCTTTGGCAGAGTCCAGGCCTCTGCTGTGGCTTGGTAATTGGGGATTAACTAGGGAGGCAGAGACGGTAGTTGAAGTTGAATGATGAGAAAGTGGTTCTCTAGTCTTTTCTAAAAAAAAGTTGTGATAGGTCCATTAGGTAATGACTGATTTTTAAAAACCAGTATACTCCAGGGGCACCTGGGTGGCTCAGTCGTTAAGCATCTGCCTTTGGCTCGGGTCATAATCCCAGGGTCCTGGGATCCAGCCCCACGTCTGGCTCCCTGCTCAGTGGGGAGTCTGCTTCTCCCTCTCCCTCTGCTGTTCTCCACTGCTTGTACTCTCTCTCTCTCTCTCTGTCAAATAAATAAAATCTTAAAAAAAAAAAAACAAACCCAGTATACTCCAGCATACCCACACACTTTCACCTTTCTCTTCCTTGGCATACACTGTCCTGTTGCCTTTGCCTGGAATAACCATTGTCCTCTCTCTCTCTCTGTTTTTTTTTTTTCAGACTTATTTATTTATTTGAGAGAGAGAGAGAGAGAGAGAGAGAATGAGCAGGGGGAGGAGCAGAGGGGGAAGGACAAGCAGACTCTGCCCTGAGCATGGAGCCTGGGTTCCATCCCAGGACCCCAAGATCATGATCTGAGCTGAAACCAAGAGCCGGATGCTTAACTGACTGAGCCACCCACGCGCGCGGTCCTTCTCTTTATATACCAAACTTCCACCCACATTTCAGTGCCTAGCCCAACCTCATTTACCCCATTGTTTCCTTCCTTTCCTTTCCTTGCTCTCTCTCTCTCTTTCTTCTTCCTTTGCATTTTGAGATAGAATTCTCTTCCTCAGCACTTTAAACGTACTTATTTTAGAGCATGCCTATAGTTACCGCTATTAACTAGTTGTAGTTATTCAACTTGTTATAGTTATATTTTAGTTATAGTTCTTAAACATTTGATTTTCCTCCTACTCTTTACTTCTTGGGTAAGTTTCCTGTAACTTCTGTAAGCCTCAGTATTCTCACTTATAAAATGGGGATGATAATAAAATTTACCTCACAAAAGGTTAAGATTAGATGCAGTAGTAAGTGTAGCATCTGGCACAGAGTTAGAGCCCAGGAGATGTTCGTCATACTGTTGCTAAAGGTGGGCACCCTGACTCCTTTCTTCTTGCATCTGTTTCATTGCCTGCCCGGCATGTGTGAAGCATAAAAAGACATTTGAAGAATTGAACTAACCTCCTGTATCCAAATGTCCTTCAGTAGTCACCATAGGGGGTTAAAAAAAAAAGCCTCTGACATCGGTGCCTATGCTGTATACATTTATACAACCTTTTGTGTGGTTTTTCTCTTCACTGCAGATTTATGACTCCCGTGAGAAACTACAGTCATTTTATAGTTCTACTTAATTTTTGGTCAGAAAATGATACTATGTAAGACTCAGGCTGTTTTGAAACATTAAAACCAATCTCAAAGAATGGAAATGGACTGCTCTTGGAAGCATTGGGAAGATGGTGTTCCCAGTCCGTAGGCAGTCCCAGATGAGGAGCTCCCAGGATACCTTGGGCAGCGGCCACGCTGAGCAAGTGAGCACGGTGACCACTGACGAGCTGCGGGCTCAGTTTTAGTTCTTGGTTCTGAAGTGTCAGGTCATCGTTCTCATTATCTGATCGCTTTTCTTTGGACATCCACTTCGTTGGCCAGCCGGGAAGACTGTCCCTTAGCGCCGTGTCTGGGCAGGCAGGAGAAGTCCTCACACCCTGACACCACCCTTCAGAGATTGGCTTTTTTGGGGGGAGTTTTTTTTTTTCCCCTCTTTAATGTGGCTGGCTAATAAAGAATCTTAGGGGGAAAACGAAACAAAACAAAACTTAGGTTTTTTTCCTCTGCCATTAAAATAGAGGCACAATTTTAGCCATATAAGAAGCACAGAAAAATATGGGTAGCGCAGTTGTTAGGCTTCTGCCTTCGGCTCAGGGCGCGATCCCGGTGTTCCGGGATCGAATCCCACATCGGGCTTCTCTGCTGGGAGCCTGCTCCTTCCTCTCCCACTCCTCCCTGCTTGTGTTCCCTCTCTTGCTGGCTGTCTATCTCTGTCAAATTAAAAAAAAAAAAAAAAAAAAAAAGAAGCACAGAAAAATAAAAACCCCAAATCATGAAGATCCTACAATTCACAGATTATGTTCACACTTGCTGGGTTTCCATTTAATCTTTTTGTGTCCATATGTATAACATTGTTTTTATATATTTCGTTTTATTGTAATGTTAATTCTCTATCTTGCTGTTTATTATTTTGTGAGCATTTTTTATGCCTTTACCTGTCTGTCTACAACATTTCTTTTTCTTTCTTTCTTTCTTTCTTTCTTTCTTTCTTTCTTTCTTTCTTTCTTTCTTTCTTTCTTTCTTTCTTTCTTTCGCAGAATGGTGGTTTTATTAAAGCACGGGGACAGGACCCGTGGACAGAAAGAGCTGCTGCCTGTCTACAACATTTCTTAACGGCTATATGGAATTTATATGGATCATTATTTAACATTTCCCAGTTTTGTGGCATGCATATTTCTAATTTTTTCTGCTATGATACGATAATCAACATCCTCATAAATAAAATTTTCTATGCATTTCTGATGATCTTTTTAGGATAGATCTCTAGAAGTGGAATTACTGATCTTAATACATAGATTCAAAGCTCTGGGTGTTGGTTTTTAACTTTATTGCACTTTTAAAAGCTACCGAAGTTACCTGTAACACTTTGAATACCCCTTGGTATTCAAGCTCTTGGCCCCTTGCCCTCTAGGGATAGCTCTGTCTTCAGGCTTAATGGCCAGCTGGTTCAGATATTTTACTATGCAGTTAATTTCATCATGGGACAGGTGCCAGGTGTCTCTTTCACTTAGTCAGCAGCTCCCACATGTCATCATCTCATCACTGCACTGTTTTATTCTGAAACTTTTGTGCTAGCAACTCCAGGCATTTAAATGGCTTCATTGATCCTCCCAACCCTAGTACCTTTTCCGCTTGTACTATGAGATCCATCAGTGTTGATCAGGAAATTGCAGTACCAAAAATGACCTAATCATTGCTGTATAGAGATTCTGGATTGGAACCCCAGATTGGTCCGAGGTTGAGATTCTCTTTTTCTTTTCTTGCTGTTACTGAGCTAGAACCTAGCTAGTAGATTGGGCCAGTTTAACCTGATATAATTGGTTGACAGACTACTATGTCATCACCCTTGCTTGTGGTAGGTGACTGCCTCTGAAAGAAATCAACATATTGCAGTTAAGTGCAAATTGGCTTCTGTTACTTGGGACTGACAGCCTTAGGGTAGAATTACAGACTTGATAAGTGTACAGTCTTGTTTCTGACTTGGAGTTGACATCCTGGAGCAGACCATGTGGTTTTTCTAGCTGATGATACACTGGGGTGTTTGGAAATTAGCTTGAGGACTGACAGAAAGAAGACACGTGTATGGGACTTTGTGTGCAGGGGGTGGGGGTCAATAGAAATGCCTGTCTTTACAGCAGCCAGGATAGTGGAAAATGTCTTGAGTCACCCACAGGATTGCATCCTTCACAGTGAGAATTGTCTGCCCCTCCCATTCCCAGGGCCCTTAAGCAAACCAATCACAATGGGGTGATTCTCTCCAGTGCAAGGAATCTGGGAATCTGCATGTTTCTGGGGTGAGGCCTGTCAACATCTTTTACAGCGCTAGGCACCTATTTAGACCTTCAGTAAAAGTCCCGTAGTTTTTAGATGCATGACAGTTTTGTACTATTAAAATTTATCCCCTCCTTAATTGTGTGCTTGTGTGTGTGTATATTTAGCTCTTTTTAAAAAAATATTTAATTTTTTTAAAGTAATCTCTATACCCAGTTTGCGGCTCGAACTCACAACCTCAAGATCAAGAGTTAGATGCTCCACTGACTGAGCCAGCCAGGTGCCCCTTATATTTAGCTTTTAAAAACAATTTTTGTTTTTTCTTTTTATTTGAATATAGTTGACACACAATGTCACATTAGTTTCAGGTGTACAACCTGGTGATTTGACAAGTTTATGCATTATGCTATGTTCACCACAAGTACAGCTACCATCAAAAATATGGAATGCTTCATGAATTCGCGTGTCATCCTTACGCAGGGGCCATGCTAATCTTCTCTGTATTGTTCCGATTTTAGTATATGTGCTGCCCAAGTGAGCACCTTAACTGTATATATTTTAGGCTTACTGCATGTCACTGGCCTGGAGAGGGTTATCAGTCAATCCAAGTTCACACTGGGGTTGGCTTCTATTGCCACTGGTGTGAAATGCATGGAGAATATGGGGTTCCATGGCATAGCGATTAGTACTCTGGACTTTCAGATGTGTGGGGATAGTTCTGTGTTTTTTATTACAATAGGTGATGAGTGTTCACTATGCTTCTCTCTTCAGAGTGAGCCTATATGCTAACAAAATATAAATTATTTTTTCTCTCCCATCCTTGGTCTTGTGTTTTTTTTTTAAATTAGATTATCAGTATTGAAAGGGTAAGGCTCTTGCCTGCACCATTCTGCCACAGTTTCTTTTGGCTCTTTTCCTGGAGAAACGCCATGCTAGTCACCCTAATCATATATATTATTCGTTACAACAACTGTGGGGATGGTCCCTCTGAATGAATGCCAGTGGCTAAACAGCATCCTTTGCTCATTGTGGAGTGGGAGGAACCTTTTTAGACTTCCTGGTATGATATATATTGAAATCCTTTGATTTGGAAGATCGTTTTTTACAATTTGTTACCAACTAACTGGTTTACTCCCTGATAATGTTCCGTGCTTCTTCTCTCTTTTCTGGAAGTCCCCATATTTTTCCCTTCCCTCCCTCCCTCCCTCCCTCCCTCCCTCCCTCCATACCTTTCTGGTTTTGTTTTTGTTTTTGTTTTTGTTTTTTGAAGATTTTATTTTTTAAGTAATCTCTACACCCAACTTGGGGCTTGAACTCACAACCCCAAGATGAAGAGTTGCACACTCCCGCGACTGAGCCAGCCAGGTGTCTCCCCCACTTCCTTGCTTTCATTGAAAACCTGTACAAGGCATTGAGGGATTGTCAGTCCTGTGCACAGTCGGGGGGGGGGAGTATAGTTGTCTGTTTATCTCCATATCAGGTGCTATTTATAGAGATATCAACAGAGTGCTGTGAGAGCAGAGGTGGAGTGATTACTAGGGGCAGCATGGTGGGTGACGGGGAAGACTTGACAGCGAAAATGGTGCTGGAGCTGAATCTTGAAGTTGGGTGGCAGTTTGGCGGTTAAGAAGGGAGGAAAGGTACTTTGGAAAGACAACAGGTGTGCAAAGGAACAGACTCATGGAAGTCTCCGTTTCCTCTGGGGAAGAATGGGAAGTGTTACAAAGTAGGAAGCGGGGGAGAATGGGCAGTTGTTGAGGGTGAGAGATGAGGCTGGAATGGAAAGTTGAGTCTCCGTTCATAAAGGGCTAAGGAATAACGTAGGCAGAAGAAGGCGCTAGATATTTTCAAGGCAGAGAAATGATATAAACAGTGTGGGGCTTTTTAAGAGAAGCCTGACTCTGGCAGCAGCATGACAGGTCATTTCCAGGGAGGCTGGGCCGCAGCAGAAGTGGGGCCATACGTAGCTGATTTTAGTTTGTCTAGGATGACAGAAGGAAGGAGAGCAGGCGAAAGCCTTCTCAAAAGCAAGTTTGGTTCTGGAAACAAACACCGGATATTGCATGAAAGTTGGAGTGGTGATCCACTTCTCCCGCAGCTCAAGTCAAACCTGACCCCATGTTGTGCAACAGTTTGTGTTTGGCTGGGTATTTCCTGGGACTGGTCAGGCACTGCAGCAGGAGGCCCGTGGAGTGGCCAGGAGTCCAGCAGCCTCAGGTGCCTGTCAGTGATAAGAGGGAGAGAAAAAGCCCGTTTAGCTGGGGGTTGGGCCTCTTTGAAATTCTGTGGGCTGCCGTACCTGGCCCATCTTTACATGACTCTTTTTTTTTTATTTTAAAGATTTTATTTATTTATTCAACAGAGATAGAGACAGCCAGCGAGAGAGGGAACACAAGCAGGGGGAGTGGGAGAGGAAGAAGCAGGCTCATAGCGGAGGAGCCTGATGTGGGGCTCGATCCCATAACGCCAGGATCACGCCCTGAGCCGAAGGCAGACGCTTAACCGCTGTGCCACCCAGGCGCCCCTTTACATGACTCTTTACAGACACACTTGGAGTGTGGACCTCCGTCTGTGTTGGAGTGTTGGCATTTGACACTGTTGATGACTTCGCCTGCCTTTTTAAAAGGTTCTCCTCTGTTAGCTTCCGTGAGGGCATTTCTCGGTTTTCCTATACCCGATTGCTGTTTGTGTGCCTTTTGCTGGGTCTTTTCTTTTTTCTGACTCTACCACTGGCAGTTTCCTAAGGGGGAGGCAATGTAGTGATGTGGGAGGAACGTGGGCTTTGGATCCAGGCGGGTTTGGGTTAAAATCCAAGTTCCTTCATTTACCAGCTGAGTGACTTGGAGCAGGTTACTTACTTTCTCTGAGCTTCCATTTTCTCACCTGTAGAATGGGGACAGTACTATCTCCCACATAAAATTACGAGGATTAAATGGAGTGGCGGATGTAAAACTCCTAACAGTGCAGGCACATAAACCCACAATACAGATGTAGCTGGCGCTATGACACTGCTCCTGACCGTTTTTTCTTTTTTTCCCCCTCTAGCCGGTTCTTTGATGCCCGTCTTTCTTTGAAATTGCAAACTCCCACATCTGCCTTCTACTCCTTAAGAATCTCTCAATGTTTTCAGGTGTTATTTTTTATTGTGATAAAGAACATAAAATACCAAATCTACCCTCTTAGCAAATTTTTACATGTACAGCAGAATATTAACTGTGTGCACATTTGTTGTACAGCACATCTCTAGAACTTTCTCATCTTGCGTGACTGAAACTCTATACCGGTTGAACAGCAACTCCCCCCCCACCCGCATTGGCAACCACCACTTTACTCTCTGCTTCCGTGAATGTAATTGCTTTACATACCTCATGTAAGTGGAATCATGCAGTATTTGCCCTTCTGTGTCCAGCTGACTTCCCTGCACCTAATGTCCTCAAGGTTCATCTATGTTGTAGCATGTGACAGGATTTCCTTCCTTTTTTTTTTTAAGGCTGAATAATATTCCACTGTATGTATTTAAAAAAAATCTCAATTTTTTGGTCTATTTTTCAACTGCCTGCAGGACTTCTGTACTTGGATATCGCCTCAAACTCAGTACTTTCAAAACCAAGCTTAGATTTGGCTTTCCTCCTTGATTCCCCATTTTTGACAGTGGTGCTCACATTCTTCTAGTCTCCTACATCAGAAACCCTGGAGACATCTCTGGCTTCTCTCTCTGCCTCAACCCGCATTTTCAGTCTGTCATCGATGGTCCTTTGTTTCTTCAGAATTTCTCTTAAATTTGCGCTTTCCTCTGTGCTCCCTTTGCCATGACTCTGGTCCAGTCACTTATCTCCTCATGCCTGAACCACTGCAGCTGCCTCATATTTTGTTTCCTGTGCTTCCTATTACCAAAAAGTAGGACAGACCTTTTATTTTTATTTATTTTTTTTTTTTTTTAAGATTTTATTTATTTATTTGACAGAGATAGAGACAGCCAGCGAGAGAGGGAACACAAGCAGGGGGAGTGGGAGAGGAAGAAGCAGGCTCATAGCGGAGGAGCCTGACGTGGGGCTCGATCCCAGAACGCTGGGATCACGCCCTGAGCCGAAGGCAGACGCTTAACCGCTGTGCCACCCAGGCGCCCCTGACCTTTTATTTTTTAAAAAAAATTTTAAGTTTATTTATTTTAAGTAATCTCTACACCCAACATGGAGCTCAAACCTATGGCCCCGAGATCAAGAGTCGCACACCCCTCTGACTGAGCCAGTCAGGTGCCCCATGACAGACTTTTGTGTTCTGCCCACCCACCCGTCCCCCGACTCTTCCAGGCTCATCTCACATAATTTCCTAGAACACACTTCCAGCTGCAGACAGACCCATCTCCTCATGGTATCTCGAAGCACCTCATTCAGTCTCTCCTGCTGCCATGTGTTCAGCAGTTCTCTTTACCTGGAACACCCTTGTTCTGTATACTTGACTGGAACCTATCCATCCCTTCCAGCCTCACTTTAGGCTTTCTTCTTCATGAAGACTTCTTGGATTATCATTGTCCAAAGCTGCTGTATCACTTTCCTACATGGTAGTTTTGTCTTCCCGTCGAAATTATATGCTTTTTGAGGGGACCACTCTGTAGACGTTCCATTTCCATAACTCCCACAGTACTTAGCCCAGACCTAGCCAGGTTGAAGTGCTCATCGCAGAGCACTTACAAGGTATGGTGACCGAAGTGAGTCATTATTTCATTTGACAGGTAGAGTTGAGCACCCACCGTGTGTGCTGTGCTGGCCACTGGGATCTGGGGATAAACCGCACAGTGAGGAGACCAGTTATCTTATACACAAGCACACACAATATTGGTTGGTGGAGTGAATTTGAGGAAGCCAGGTCAGACTCTGAGAACAAATGACAAAAAGAGGGAGACTTTAGAAAATAGGCATAAATGAAGCAATAATTTATTGAGTATCCCCTGATGTTGATTTATTCTGGGTATTAGGGATACACCAGAGAATGGGGCCAAGTCTCTTCCCTTGTGAAGAGCTTATGTTCTAACATTTAAAGGCGTTTTAAAAATGAACACTTACTGTTGAGTGAAGCCCATCTGCAGGAGGTCAGCAGTGAAGGAGTTAATACACTTGTGGGGCTCTAGGCTTGGTTGAAGCAGATGGTTTCTCTACCCTAGGGAGTGTTTTTAAGGGGGATTAGAGGACAGGGCTGAGGAGGGCCTGAGACCTCTCTCTCTCACCCCATAGCACGCACACCTGCTGTTCTGGCGCCTGGTGAGCAATGTAACTTGTCCCCCACTTGGTCGGCACTTATTTGCACGCTTGCAAGTGTGGCTTTAGGGCTGGCTGTATGCTTCTGGCCTTCTTTTCCTTTCACGATTTTTATTTATTGTCCTACGTCGGTGAAGTCCCATTTTAATTTAACAGATGTTCGGACTTGTCTGTGTTCCTCTGGTTCACGTCTATTTTTACATAATTGTAATCCTGGCGTGTGTGTGTGTGTGTGTGTGTGTGTGTGTGTGTGTGTTTCTAATCTAGGTTTTGTGTGTGTGTGTGATAAAATACACATAACATAAAATTTACCATTGTAATTGTTTTAAAGATTTTTTAAAATTTATTCATTTGAGAGAGACCAGGAGCAGGAGCAGAGGGGTGGGTCAGAGGGAGAGGGAGAAGCAGACTCCCTGCTGAGCAGGGAGCCCCATGCATCTCCACCCCAGGACTCTGGGATCAGGACCTGAGTTGAAGGAGACGTCTCACTGACCAAGCCAGCCAGGTGCCCCTCATTGTAACTGTTTTGAAGTGTACAGTTCAGGGGCACCTGGGTGGCTCAGTTGGTTAAGCGTCTGACTCTTGATCTCAGCTCAGGCCTCCATCTCATGGTCGTGGGTTCGAGCCCTGAGTTGAGCTCCACACTGGGCGTGGAGCCTACTAAATAAATGAAGAAAGTTAGTTCATGGACATTACATACATCTGCAGCGTTGTGCAACCATCATGACTGTCTAACTCCAGAACCTTTTCATGACTCCAGCTGGAAACCCTGTACCCATTAAGCAGTCACTCCCCACTCCCTCCCCTCCCTCAGCCCCTGGCAGCCACTGATCTGCTTTCTGACTTGCCTATTCTCAATCTTTCATATAAATGGAATCCTATAACGTGGCCTTTTGTGTCTGGCTTTTTTCACTTAACATATACCTATATGTTTGCATGCCTTTTTCATGTAACATTGTAAAGATTTTTTTTTTTAACTGTTTCCCTACAGTCATTATAAGTCAAGTTATAATGTTGATAGTGGCTTCAGTTAGCCATTTTCTTAATTGTTGAATGCTTGAATTGACTCCAAGTTGTTGTTGTCTAAAAACTGCTGCAAGGGACATCTCCCTGACTATGGCCTGCCATCTTTCAGAGGACTCTGTGTTGCATACCAGCTGCAGAGGAACCATTGTCCTTGATTAGGATAGTGTGGCCTGTTACCCAACTCTGGGGGAGAACAGTCAAGTAATGAATTTTATATTGAAGGGAGCATTATACTTTGCAACAGAAGAGCTTGATCACCAGGGAATGGCAGGGAAAAGAAAGGTTTTTTTTCTTCCTACTGTCTAGAATTCTCTGACACTGCCTCCACCCTCTTGGGTGTAGGAAGGAACTGATTATAGCAGTTGAAGATGAAATGTTTTATTCATTTATTCATTCAACAAAAATTTGTGTGCCTACTATATGCCAGACGTTTGAAACTTTCCAGTGGGTTGAGCCTGGCTGAGCAGGACCTTTTACTCCACCTGCCTTTGATACTGCATGGGGGCAAGATGAGGACCTGCTTCCTGGGTAATCAAGACGATTTAGAGTCCTAAACCGTATGGAACCTTATTACCTCATGGTCTAACGCCTCAAGATTTGGTACCATAGATAGCAATCACACCTTAATTTGGGCTGTTCACTCCAGGGGATTTCAAAGCCAGGCTGAGACTCCTCATACCCGGCTACTCTTGTTTCCCACTGTGACAGAGACCTGGCTGCTAGGAGTTATGCCACCGGGCGTGTGTCCTCATAGTGGTTTTGTTGATAATATCATGGGTAAGGTAGCAAGGGGAGGGTGCTGTTGACTGGGTATAAAGGCTTTAGGCACTTTATTATCGTAATGCTACTGTTCTCATGCTCTGGGTGGGGGTTGGAGTATCACAGACTCAGAGTTTAGCCCAGATATATCTGGGGTCAGTGCTGCTAGGGCCTTCCTGTCTTCTGGCAGACTGTCTCCCTTCCTTTTTCTCCTTATTGACCTATTTTTAAAAATAGTCTTAATTTCTCTCTCCCCTGCTGGGCAAATAATGACCACTTAAGGCCATTCAGGGCCACACTATGCCTCTAAAACCCAGTGCTGAGTGGAGAAAACACTTGAGACAATTGCCAGATCTTCACAGTTTACTTAGGAAAGTGCTAAAACTCTGCATTGTTGATTTGGGGTGAGAAGCACAGAGGCTAGTGAGAGCCCCCGGAGTTAGGCCTCCTCTCTGCCTGCTTCCGCTACTGCCTGTTGGTTTTCTTACACTGTCAGAATTTGATCTGTTATGCGTCTGTATCTTCAGATGTGTTTTCCTGCCTAGTGTACTTGAAAACCTGTCGAGCACTCCCCTCTCAGGAAGGGGGCAGGGGAGAGAGGTCTTAGACCATCAGGAGTAGTAAGGATTTCGCTCTTTCTCTCTCCCTAGACCCTGGAGTTAACTGAATCGGCCTTGAGTTACTGACCGGCCGTGTGTTTGTGTTTCAGTGGGCTGGCTTTACTGACTGAGACACAAAAGCCCAAAGCACAAGCCATTCCCACAAGCCTAACATTTTCATATTTCTTTCTCTGCCAAAGAATCTTTGGTTAGGGTTGAGAATAACTAGTCTGTCTGTGGAAATACCAAAGCCTTTTGTTTGCCAGAAGAAAAGGGCTTTTGATTAAGGCCTCCTTCTCATTTTTTTCTTTTCCTTAAGCTGCTGTGGGAAGACCTCAGAGCCTGTGAAGGTACTGTGTTTGAGGGGTTTAGGGGAAGGAGAGATAGCTAAATAGAACCAGGAGAGACTTAGTCAGGTTTTACCACCCGTTTTGCAGAGGTGGAAAAAAGGAAACAACAAAATTTGTCCCATTTTTGGTGAGTGCTTTTGCTAGACTTACTTTCTTCCTGTCTTTTCTGAACTGCATCCAAAATAGTAGTTCCCCAAGGACCTGCACTGCTGATGACCTTAAAGCCCACATTGTCACTTAGTTTGACTATAGGCACGTTACTTACCCTTCCTCTTTAAGCCAGAATTTCTCAGCTTATAACACGAGGATTATAATTGTGCTATTTCCATAGAGTGGTAATGTGAATCAAGTGAGGTAATTATGTAAAAAGGACTTAGAACAGTGCCTGGCACAAAGTGCGTGCTCAGGAAATACTGACTAGTTCTGTAAATATTACTACTACTGTCTGTCTACTACAAATGCTGAGTGTAGCTTTATTTTCCTGATTTCCAATGTTGCTTCCAAAGACTGTCAGGCCTTTGTCTTTTTAGAATAAAAAGGAGGCAAACATTCCCATCAGGAATGATCTTTTTATCAGTCAACTGAGGCAAAGATTTATTCTCTATGTGGACACATCTTGGAGGTTTAGTGTCTCCATAGTTGGATATCAGCAAGGATTCCTTTTCATTACGGGGAACTTTTATTAGTACTGTTTGGCAAAAACAGTCCTTATTTGTGGAGTGGGCATGGGTCATGACTACAAGAGGTCATCTGGTTTCTTGGTCTTTGTCTGAGGGTAGCGAGGTTTCTTGTGCTCCAGGAGAGCCTGAACTGAGCTACAGAGCAGAGGCCCTGGTCTTCCAAATATATGGTAGTGAGAGAAGCAGGAAAAGGAAATTTCAGTAGGGAAAGGGAGCATCCTCAGGGCTGGTCTGGCCCCAGTGACAGTAGTACCAGGGCTGGGGAGTGTCATTAATGGTGCCCCTGAGCAAGTGTCCGGCCACTGCATCTCCCCGCCATCGATAAGAGACCTGCTGAGCCACCCGCCCCAAGCAAGCCTCTGGGCTATTTTATAAGCTTGCTACCTCCTTTCCCAAGTCTGGGGGTGGCTCAGGAGTAACACAGAAATGTAAGTCAGTTGTCTCTTTCTTGGCCTTTTCTGTTTTGTCTTTAGCTTTTAGGAAGGGTTTCCATGTCTGCCCTGTCTTCCCCACAGGGCCAAGTCTCATCTTACCTCTTGCAAGAGGTTAGATCCTAAAGTCAGCATATAAAGTGAAAATCCCAAATAATCAAAATCATCTTGGAAAAATACCTTAAATGACCCACAAATCAAAGTATATAAACACGGCTTTGTGTGTATGCCGGGACAGAGTTAGAACACCATATGAAGTAGTTGGCTTGTAAGTAGGGGACATTTCATATGAAAAAATAAGTATTCTCAAACACTAGAATCATACTGAGTATTCAAGGTGCCCACAGTGTAAGAGGCACATGGGAACCAAGACTTGCTCACGTCTCAGATCCCCGCACTCTCTCTCACGTTCACCCTGGTGCATAACCTTGTCTTAGTGCACAACCTCGCTGAGTGGATGCTTGAGCAGACCTCTGTGTGTATTTAAATTTTTGCTCTCTCTGGTCAGATTTGTGCAGTTAAACGCAAGTGTGTTGTGATTCTCCTGTATCTTTTTTTGCTTTCTGTTTTTATTTCTTCTGTTTTTTAAATCCTTATTTTCTTCTCCTGTTTTATAGCTCTCAGTAATTTTTTCTCTTGTTCAGAATGCTGATTTGTATGTTTGCCTTTTGCATTTCTTAATTTTCAGTGTTCAGGATTCTTTAAAGGAGGCTGGGAGAGAGCGAGTGGCTGGGGGTG
This sequence comes from Ursus arctos, assembly GCF_023065955.2. Taxonomy (NCBI): domain Eukaryota; kingdom Metazoa; phylum Chordata; class Mammalia; order Carnivora; family Ursidae; genus Ursus; species Ursus arctos. The sequence continues at coordinate 29,312,357 of NW_026623008.1, forward strand.
GGGGACACCCTTAAGAGTCTTCATTTAAGTTCTGTAGTCCCAGCTTCCACTTTCTTCCTCTTGGGTCCTCCACTAAGTTGTGATTATTATCCCTTGCATAGGAGGCCTTTTCTTTCCTTTATTTTCTTCCTGTTTTAGGCCATCTTTTTCTGTAGGAAATTACTGCTTAGGTTAGGCCAGTTAGAACTGCATTGACATTTTACCCACTAAGCATCAGTGGTTTAGCTCTAGAGGTTTAGTGCGTTCTGGGATCAACCCCAAATTCATAGTATCATAAAGAGGTAGATGAGGAAGAGCCCACCCAGAGAGGTTAAAGGACACTTTCCTCAAGTGACACAGCTGCTTAATGACAAGATGAAACCATGACCCAGGTTTCTCTGAATCACGTTGCTTGCCTTTGAAGCCTTGGAGGGGAACAGTCCTTTGAAAGACCCTTTAACTGTTTTTACACCCTGCTTTTTGGGGGAATTGTGACTTCTTTTGTTTAATTTTATTTCAGTTCCTTTCCTTAACAAAAACGCCAGCCAATATGAACTACAAGAGGGTTAAAATGAGTTCTGTTTCAAAGACGTATTTGAGAATTATCTGGCATCTTTTGGGATAGTCTGGAAACTTGGAGCTGTGTTTTGATTTCCAAGACTGGGAGTCACTGTCATTGGCCTAGAGATTTGAGAGAAGGGAGATTGGTGACCATAGTTACAGGAGGACGAGGGTTTGTATCACTTGGAATCCAAAAGGATAGTTAAGGTCAACAAACATTTGTTGAATTCCATTCTTTGCAAGGTGCAGAACTAGGTGTTGAAAATACAAGCATAGTCACAGCTTTCAAGGGGCTCACACGGTCCCCTGGTTCAACTTGAGAAAAGATGGTAGTGTGTGTACTTGGGGAGATACCTCAGCAAGGCTGTAGTTTTCTCTTATCCTGATTTGGTCATAGAACTGGAAGAGATGGAGTTTCTGTTCATTTGGAGCTTGGAAAAATCTTAAAACACAAGGCACTGAATGCTAGTTTGGTCTCAAATAGGTTGAGGTGGGGTTTTCCTAGGTATCAAGGATCAGTGGTATTTACTCAGTGAAAAGGGCAGTTGGGGAAGAATGGAGCTCCTTATACCGTTTTCTTTTCTTCCTAATGTTCTTCCTTCTGGGAACTACTGGTAAGCAGTAAAGCTAGGTAATTTCTCATCCTTAAAACATTTTTTTAAACTATTTTTTTTTTTGAGCATTGGGGGCGCTATCAGAAATAAGTAGCTAATAAGAAAAATGGTTTGTGAAAGATAGCCCTTGCTGCATGTAAATCAGCCGCAGTGAGGGGGGCCAGTCTATGCAGTCAGTGTTTCTTAGACACAGAGGCAGAAGGAGCTTCGGAATGGGAGGGCCTGCAGCTGTTCTGGTCTTTGTAACCCTGCCCCATTCTACCTGTTGTCAGGCTCTTGCAGCTTTTGTTGGTTCAAAATATCACATTGTCACAAAGGTCAAAGCTGCTTTCTCAATCCTAAGAAAGGAAAATGGGTTATTTTCAGCCACATATGCTGCTGCTTCACCCCAGAAAAAAAACCTAAAACAAAAAACCACCACCACCACCACCACCAAAACCCAAAAAAACCCAATAAAACAAAAACTTCAACAACCATGATTGACCTGTAGAGCCTCAGGTGTTGGGCCACCTAACAGGGTTTGTTTGTTTCTTTCTTTCTCTTTTTTAAAAATATTTTATTTATTTATTTGAGAGAGAGCCAGCACAAGCAGGGGGGAAGGGCAGAGGGAAAGGGAGAAGCAGACTCCCCACCCAGCAGGGAGCCTGACTGGGGCTCCATCCCAGGACCTTAGGATCATGACCTGAGCCGAAGGCAGACGCTTAACCGACTGAGCCACCTAGACGCCCCTCACAGGGTGTCTTATCTAGGACTTTTCTAGATTTTCATCATTTTGCTGTGCAAGGAGGGGACATCAGAGAACGGTTCAGGAACCACTCCATGTGCCATTTATAACGTTTTTATTGCTGAGAGGGGGATGGTGGTGGTGGTAGGAGCATTTGTGTGGGTAGAGCAAGGTAGGGCTGCAAGCCCCATGCCCAGTTTCTAATTGGCATTGGTAATACAACCTTTCAGAGAGTCAGCTCCATTAGGTGACTTTGTGGAAACGTCTCCGTTCTGCTCTATGCACTGTTTACTTTGCTATCTTCACCAGCAGCTGTGGTAAATGGGACAGCCTTGGCCTTCTCAAGTGCCCTTAGGCTGTTCCCAGTGACCCTCAAGTCTTAAGAATCAGTTGGGTGAGAATAATGCTGAAATCCTGTAGCTATTTGGCTCAAAAGAAAAGCTGCACTGCCATGGTGACAAAGCTCCCAGTTGAATAAGGAAAATGCCAATTTCCAAGAATCTGGGTGGTAGTTATTTTAATCAAGTTGAGAAACGGGGATCACCGAGAAGGGGATTTCCGCTGTATCTAGGCTGTCAGGGAAACAGTTATTCCCCCACTGCCTTCTATTTACAAATTCCAGGAGAGGAGCATGAAGCCTTGAGGCTGTGTCCCTGTCGTCAGTATGACGGGCAGTCCACAGAGGCCTGCTAGCAAACTGCTTTATAGTTACAGTTTTGCCTTTTAAAAATACATTATATACGAACATAATCGTAGTGCCTCATAGGTGCTACACATGCATGAACATCCTTCCCGAAATCTGCAAATACAAGAAGTTTAGAAATACGTACTTTATAAGCCTTGGCTTTTGGGGAAGCCAACTTGGGATTTCCCTTGTTACTTTGTCCAGTCAGACTCCTTGAGAGGGATGGTAAGAACGTATCTTTTTTCCCCTCCCTCTGGTTCACCCAAATGGGGGAAATTGTTGTTGGATTCGACAACATTCTTTCCCAAATGATTCTTAAGGCATGAGGGTCACTGAGATTTATTTTTAAATTCGTAGTCTTGGGCGGAGGGAAAGCAGTTGTCCTTACTGAATCCCCTTGTGGAGGCTCTCAGCTGCCCAGACACCACCCCCACGTCTTTACTAGGCACATTCCAGCAGTCTTAAAGCCCTGGCCCTCGGGAGTGAAATTCTGGCCTGGCGTCTCACTCATGGAATCCCATGAGCTGTAGCCATGCGTGGATTAGGTGTCAGATCGAAACGCTAAAGGAACAGGTGGCCTGTGAGCTTAATATAAAACTTCCGGCTTGGTAAGGTGGTTTGGGGGCCTTACGCTTACTGAAAGTTTCTTTCTGCTTTCTTGTTAGCTTTAGCCATCTTTTGATGGTCTCCTTAGCTCCCCCCAGAGTTTTCTAGGAGCATGCTGGAAGCTGTCAGAATATAAGTAGTTAACAACAGCCCCCCCCCCCCCCACCTTGGAGAATGATTAAACAGTGATTAAGTGATATTTTAACTTCTATTTACAGAGGAGAAATGGAAATCATCAGTAAAAGAAAAAAAAGTTAGTAGTTTTGACTGAAGTCGTCTTATCTTTCTTGGCCAGGGCTGCCTGCCCTTTTTCAGTTTCATTTTTAGCTACAAGGTGAACTCCCTCACACACTTCTTCACTGATGTCCATCTTTGTCTTTGGTCATATTTCTCTCTTTGTCCCTGCCCCCAACCTCCTTTCTTCCCCCCTTCACCTCTGCCTCTTTCCCTCCCTCTCCCATGCTGCTTTCTTGGTCAAGGAAAGCCAGTTGCACTCAGAACAGTGTTGGAGTGGGCCTCGGCTGCTCTTCTCTGTGTTCTGTTCCTTGAAAGCCTTGGGATGAAGCATGATAAGAGGTTTGGGATATTTGGAAAGCCCAAATATCTGGACTAGTGGAAGAATCACCAGATAAAGAATTGAAGATGCCTGGGTTTGAATCCCGGCTCTGCCGCTTATTAGCTGTATGATCTTGGACAAGTTACTTAATCTCTGTCAGTCTCAGTTTCCTCTTCTGTAAAATGGGGGTGATAATTCCTACTTGAAAGAGTAGGATTTAGAGAGGATTAGAGTTATGCATGGAAATATCATTGCCTGGCACACCCAAGAGGCATTTAATTATGTTTGAAAGTGGGAGCTTTGCTGAGTGATTGAAGAGGTCAGGGTTGATGGTTGCTAGTGGACTGCCTTTGGTTAGCTTTTTGCTTATTTAACTACATAATTTTAATTATATAATTCATATATTACATAAAGTTGTACTATTCTTTGCCTTTATTCTGGTTTAGTAAATATAGTGGCAACCCAAAGGAGGGCTAGGTGGGCCTTTAGTGTCCCCACTGCTGCCATCCCTCCGACCCCCGTCAGACCAGCACCTCTTACCCCAGCCACTCTAAATAAACAAATTTTAGTGCAAATTGTTTGTTATATAAATACAGCATTAAGAGTTACTAAGTTTGTGTCCACTCTTCCAACCCAATTGGTACACACAAGTCCATTTTATTAAAAATGTCTGGTTCCCTACTGTGGTACTGATACAAAGACATATTTCTCTCAGAAATGATTTGTGGCCAATTTATATAAAAGAAGATACAAAACGATTTCTGAACATTTTATTTTGTCTTATTTAAGGCATTTGTAGTGGAGAAATGGGTCGTGGTTATTCTACTCTTTGTCCTTCACTAAAGTGGAATGAGCCAAGGCCAGCGGGGCCTGGCAGATCACAGGGCTTTTGCTATTCCTTTCAGTAAGCTTGGCTGAGTCTCTAGGTCTTAGAGTACTCAGCTGTTTTGGAAACTTGTTAAAAAGCATAATGTGTTGTAATACGAAAGATACTTTGAGGCTGTTTAATTAGTATCTTTTAGTATATTACTTCTTTGGGGGGAAGGCCTTAAAATCAAGTTATCTCCAGTGTGCTGTTTTCTAAAAAAATATTTTATTTATTTATTTATTTATTTATTTATTTATTTATTTGCGAGAGAGACAGAGGGTGGGGAAAGGAGCAGAGGGAGAGGGACAAGCAGACTCTGAGCTGAGCACAGAGCTTAATGTGGGGCCTGATCTCACAACCCTAAGATCAGGACCTGAGCGAAAATCTAGAGCCAGATGCTCAACCAACTGAGCCACTCAGACCGCCCCAGTGTGCTAAGTATTTGACAGAGCATAAGGAAATTTAAATATTTATGTCTCAATGTCTCAGAAGACAGATTGCTTCTTACCTTAGATGTTCATGAGCTGGAAGAATTAATATTGTTAGGATGGCAGTGTCCCCCAGTTGATCTACAGACGCAGTGCAGTTCCCACCAAAATCCCTGCTGGCTTTTTTGCAGAAATTGACAGGTTGACCCTAAAATTCATACAGAAATGCAAGGGGTCTGTAATAGCCAAAATAATCTGGAAGTAGAAGAACAAAATTGGAGGACTCATGTTCCCAATTATCAGAAAGCTACAGCAATCAAGACAGTGTAGTCCTGGCATGAGAATAGACATATAGATCGATGGAATAGAATTGAGAGCCCAAAATTAACCCCCTACATTTATGATCAATTGATTTTTGAGAAAGGTGCCAAGACAATTCAATGTGGAAGGGATCGTCTTTTCAACAGATTACATTGGGACAACCAGATATCTGTATGCAAAGGAATGAAGGTGGACTCCTGCCTGATACTATATGCAAAAGCTCAAAATGGTTCATGGACCTATGTGTAAGAGCTAAAACTATAGAACTATTAGGAGAAAACTTAGGACTAAGTCTTGGCGACCTTGGATTAAGCAACAATTTCTTGAATATGACACCAAAAGCACAAGCAACAAAAGGAAAAACAGGTAAATTGGACTTGATCAAAATTAAAAATTTTATTGCTTCAAAGGACACTATTTAAAAAGTGAAGAGACACAGCACAGAATGGGAGAGAATACTTGCAAATCATATGTTTACTAAGGGCCTTAAATTCTATCAGTCTATATATTTTATTTTATTTTTAGGTTTTATTTATTTGAGAGAGAAAGAGAACAAGAGAATGAGGGCAGGGGTAGAAGCAGGCTGTCCGCCGAGCAGGGAGCCCAATGTGGGGCTTGATCCCAGGACTCTGGGACCATGGCCTGAGCTGAAGGCAGACGCCCAACCGACTGAGCCACTCAGGTACCCCTAGTCTTTATACATTTTAAATATAAGAGTAAAAAGGCAACTCAATCAAAAATGGGCAAAATATTTGAACAGACATTTCTCCAAAGAAGATAAGTAACCAATAAGCACATGAAAAGATGCTCAACATCAGTAGTTATTAAGGAAATGCAAATCAGAACCATGATGAGAATACCACTTCTTACCAACTAGAATGACTACTAATCAGAAAGACATAGTGAGGATGTGGGGAAATTGGAACCCTCACGTGTTGCTGGTGGGAATTGAAAATGGTGCAGCTGTTTCAGAAAATAATTTAGTGGTTCCTTAAAAAGTTAAAGATAAACCCAGTAATTCCACTAAGCAAGAGAAACAGATCTGTATGTCCACATAAGACTTGTATACAATTGCTTACAGGAGCATTATTCGCAATAGCTCAAAAGTGGAGACAACCCAAATATCCATCAATGATGGATCCATCAATATCCAGATGAATCGGTAAACAAAATGTGTCATATCCATACATTGGAATATTATTCAGCAATCAAAAGGAATGAAGTACTAATTGATGCTAACATGGATCAAACTTAAAAACATGCTAAGTGGAAGAAGCCTGTTACAGAAGACCACATACTATTTGATTCCATTATACATAATAGGCAAGTCCACAGAGACAATAAGTAGGTTAGTGGTTGCCAAGGCTAGGAGAGGGTGGAATGGGACATGACTGCTGATGGATATGGGGTTTCTTTGGGGGGTAGTAGTGACATGTTCTAAAATTACATAGTGGTGATGGTTGTACAACTCTCTGAATATATTAAGATCTATTGAATTGTACACTTTAAAGGGTGAATTGTATGGTGTGTGAATTAAATTCAATAAAGCTGTTATCAAAAAAATTTAGGATGATTTGTATGTGTGAATAGTATTTTGTCAGTTTGTGCTTGTCCCCTTATTCCCGCCACTTTGAATCTTTTTTTTTTTTTTTTTAAGATTTTATTTATTTATTTGACAGAGATAGAGGCAGCCAGCGAGAGAGGGAACACAAGCAGGGGGAGTGGGAGAGGAAGAAGCGGGCCCATAGCGGAGGAGCCTGATGTGGGGTTCGAACCCAGAACGCCGGGATCACGCCCTGAGCCGAAGGCAGACGCTTAACCGCTGTGCCACCCAGGCGCCCCCCGCCACTTTGAATCTTGAACTTAAGCACCACTGTCTTGAGCACTGGGCAGGTTACTGTTTCCCTAAAGCCTAAAGACGAGGAATTTAGGTATGTGGTAACTTCATGCAGAAGAATACTTGATGGCACCCTGTATGAGGAACAAAACCTTTTAAGGGGAATGCCCTGAGGTTGAAGGCTTTCCAAGTTTTAAGTGTGTCTCTCTGTGCCCTACTCTAGTTCTTATTTATCTTCTCAACTTCATCCATACACACCACATAGATAGTTTATGTTTTGGGTCACAGGCCCCATTCCAGCTCCACTGAGAACCTCACTTTCATTTCTTAAATTTTTTCCTCCAGGCTGTTGATCTTGCTCTCAGACAGTCTTTCCTAGGAGGTGTAGAGACAGCAGCTGGAGGAACCGCTGGGGGGCGCCCTGCCCTCAGAGGATTGACAAAAAAGAATGACTCCAGGAAGAGGCTTAGGCTTGTGTCGGCAGGAAGAGATGACTCATTTTTCATCAAAGGCATTTCAAAGAAAATATAATGACAGGATGATGTCAGAGGAGCAGGTGGAGACAGGAACCTTGATTGAGGCTGGAGGGAGGTGTTGAATAGAACGGTTGCCTGGGCAGTCAGAATGATTGACTGGCATAGATCACAAGAAACGTCACCTGTTTTTTAGTTCCTTTCCCATGAGCGCTGGTGTGGGCAGTGCTGTTCATGTGCCTTTAAAGCATGTGGTCAAGTCTCTGCCTGTCCTGGGTGTACTGTGTTCATATCTGGGTGAGACATCTCATGACACGCAGTGTGCTGTGCTCCTACACTCTCTGCATTAACTCTCTGGCTAGCAGGATCTGTGTCTTGGAATTGAACCTCACAGGCTCATGGTGGCTGCAAGTATGGCATTTCCCTTGGTATATTAGATACAGGAACTTGCCTAGATATCAGAAGGTCAAATCTCAGGGACTTCATTGCCAAAAGTACTCTGGTTCCCTCCAGTGTTTTTATTTTTTTGTTTTGTTTTTTTCAGTTTCCTCCAGTGTTTTGGCAAGAGCTGGATCTTTGCTCTAACCTCAGTTAAATTTCTTTTTTTCCCCCCTCTTTGAATTGGTGTGTATAGATGAAGCTGAGAAGTGGGGGAACCTTACAATCAGGAGAAAGGATAGTAAATTTTGGTATCTCTTCATATTGCAGATCACTAAAGTTGGTTAGGTATTTGGGCTTCCATTTGTTTTATTTTATTAATTAATTAACTTATTTTTAGTAATCTTTCCACCCAGCATGGAACTTGAACTCACGACCCCAAGATCAAGAGTCACATGCTCCTCCCACCCCCGTACCCCCATTCTGAGTCAACCAGGCACCCCCAGGCTCCCATTTATATTAAGATTGTAAGACAGTGCTCCTGGTCACTACTGTGCTTTAATACTTACCAGAGTCTATAATTATGAGGTTGGAGGCTAAATCAGCAGTTTTCAAAATAAGAGAGGGGGTATTTATTGCTTGTATTCTGTTGTCAGGATTCAGGTCTCAAATATCTGGGGAGAGATGGCTTAGCAATATCAGTTGCTGCTTTTGTGCTTTATGGATCATTTATCCGAAAGTGGCATGGAGGACTTTTTGGTAGCATAAGACAGAAGATATTGCCTCTCTTTAAGAAATATCATAAGCAAGGGCACCTGGGTGGCTCAGTCAGTTAAGTGTCTGCCCTTAGCTCAGGTCATGATCCTAGGGTCTGTGATCAAGTTCCATATCAAGCTCCTTGCTGGGCAGGAGAAGCAAGGAGCCTGCGTCTCCCTCTTCCTTGCCTGCCTCTCCCCCTGTTTGTGCTCTCTCTCTCTCTGACAAGTAAATAAATAAAATCTTAAAAACAAACAAACAAACAGTGAGAAAAGTAAAAAAAAACCAAACAAACCCAAAAAACCCCAAATATATAAACCTCAGAATTGGAAAGGGAGGGAGGAAAGCTTACTATTTGGTACTGTATTTATGTTTGTTTGTTTGTTTGTTTGTTTGTTTATTAATTAAAGGGGCAGAAGGAGAGGGAGAAGCAGACTCCCGCTGAGCGGGGAGCCTGTTGTGGGGCTCAATCCCAGGACCCTGAGATTATGACCTGAGCTGAAGGCAGACGCTTAACCAACTGAGCCACCAAGGTGCCCCTGGTGCTGTCTTTAATTGTTCATCCTTCTGGCTGATCATGGGCTGTTTTGGGCTAATACTACTAGGTAGATCTGTTGTGGGACTAAAACTGACCTTTGGGTAAGAAGGACATGAATCAGAAGGGACCGAATCAGATAACGTGTCTTAGAGAAGATACTGGACTTGCCTGGGCTCTGCTTGGCAATATTCGTCCTCCCTGTTAGTTGTGCTTCTCCCTATATCTCTCCATGAAATGACACATCATTAGAAGAGACTTTGAGCCTGAAGTGCCAAAAGACCCAGGGAAAACTGTTCTCCAGCACGGATTGGATTTGGGAGCCCCCTGAGGGTAATCTGTGGTCAGGCTGTTTCAGAAGTCACCACCTGACTCACTGACTCCGATGAGTCTGAGCAGAAGCCGCGGTCTTGACCTGGACATGTTTTGTGTACCTGCCCATGGTGTGTACAGATCTTCTCTCCCTTTGGTTATGAGCTAAAGTCCTTTAATCATAAGGTTGAGCAGTGGTAAGGGAGACATATTCTGACATACCAATTAATGAGAATGTTAAGGGAATCCATGTTGGGGCTGGGATTCCAAACATCTTTTTAGTTTTTGTTTGTTTGTTTTTTAAGTAGGAGTGGACTCTTAGGGGCTCATTGTCATCTATAGGATAAAATCCAAAACTCATCTTGTCATTTAAGACCTTCCATAATTCAGTCTGACTTTCTATACAATTATTTTTATCAAAATTATATTTATTCTTTTTTTAAAAAAAAATTTTATTTGAGAGAGAGTGTGTGCACACGCAAGAGCATGAGCTGGTGGGGGGGGCAGAGGGAGAGGGAGAGGCAGACTCCCCACTGAGCAGGGAGCCCGACTTGGGCTTGATCCCAGGACCCAAGATCATGACCTGAGCTGAAGGCAGATGCTTAACCAACTGAGCCACCCAGGCACCCCAAAATTATATTTATTCTTGTTTTAAAAGGTTAAATATTACAATGAGGCTTATAACAAAGTAATCTATCCCTCCCCACTTTTGAGAACTGCTTCCAAATCATTTAGCTATTTCTTTTAGTGTTTTCCACTACATTTCTTTTTCTTTTCTTTTTAAAGTAGACTCCAGCCCACCGTGGGGCTTGAACTCACAACCCCGAGATCAAGAGTTGCATTGTCTACTGACTGAGCCAGCCAGGTGCCCCTCTACTACATTTCTTAAATACACCCTTGTGCTAGTGCTTCTTGATTTTTCATTTTTAGACATTATCTGTTGATGATCTACCATCGAAGATTAGGATTTAGTTCTTTCATCCCTGCCATTTTCCCCCTTTCCCTATTTCCCATTGTCACACATTATTACTATTGTGTGGTATTCAGTGTTTAGGTTATTATGATTATATAAATATTTGCCTAAAGGTGAGTCACATATATTTTATAATTACATTTTCTTCCTCGATTGACTTATTCCCCCCCTGGAATTAATAATTGCCTTATTTTATCATTTGTTTACTGTTCTGTGGCCCTATCTCTGTGCTCTCCCATGGAAAGCTAAGACAGCTCTCAGTGTGTTGGAAAATATCAAATAATCTTTTTTTTTTAAATCAACCTTTTGGTTCAATATTTTCTTTCGAGACATCCCCCAGGAGCTTTCTTTTCTCCAATTCTGTCCTCCAACTCAAGCCTTTAGTAAAGTTGTCATTCTGGGACTTTCCTACACCATCATACTGGGAAATTCCTTTACTTCTCTTCTGTGTTGGATCCCATGTTTCCTGGATCTCATGCTGCCATTTTTCTTGGTTCACTCTATCCCTTCATTGGAATATATCTTAGAGTAGCCATCAAATTAGCTCAATATGCAACAGAAGTATCAGGGAAAATGGAAGGGAGGAAATTATCAAAGAACTAATAAATGAAAGACGTGTTTTCAAAATGAAAAAGACCCACAGAGAACTCAAATCAGCAAGTTAAAAAAGATCCTCACCAATGGACATCATCATAGTGTTTCAGAACACCAGGGATAAAAATAAAACCCTAACAGCTGTCAAACAACATCAGGTCACAAACAAAAGTCAGAAACCAGAATGGCATTGGACTTCTCAATAGCAAACTGGAAGACAGAAGGAGGAACGCCTTTAAATTTGCAACCTAGAAGTCTATACTCAAACTCTTACCAAAGAGAAATTAAAATATTTTCAGACAAAGATTTTCAGATTAGCAAAGTCTTAAAACTATTTACTGCTTATGTATCTTTCTTTAGGAAGCTACTCTAAGATATTTTTTAAAAGGGGCTCCTGGGTGGCACAGCGGTTAAGTGTCTGCCTTCGGCTCAGGGCGTGATCCTGGCGATCTGGGATCGAGCCCACATCAGGCTCCTCCGCTAGGAGCCTGCTTCTTCCTCTCCCACTCCCCCTGCTTGTGTTCCCTCTCTCGCTGGCTGTCTCTATCTCTGTCGAATAAATAAATAAAATATTTTTTTTAAAAAAAGATTTTTTTTAAAATGATTTTATTTATTTGGGGCACCTGGGTGGTTCAGTCGTTAAGCGTCTGCCTTCGGCTCAGGTCATGATCCCGGTGTTCTGGGATCGAGCCCCGCGTCAGGCTCCCTGGTCAGCGGGAAGCCTGCTTCTCCCTCTCCCACTCCCCCTACTTGTGTTCCCTCTCTTGCTGCCTCTCTCTCTCTCTCTCTCTCTCTCTCTGTTAAATAAATAAATAAATCTTAAAAAAAAAAAAGGTGGATCAAAACTTAAAAAAAAGCCATGTTAAAAGAAAAAGATTTTATTTATTTGTCAGAGAGAGAGAGCACAAGCAGGGGGAGCTGCAGGCTCCCCTCTGAGCAAGGAGCCCCATGTAGGACTCGTCCTGGGATCATAACCTGAGCCGAAGGCAGACGCTTAACCAACTGAGCCACTCAGGCATCCCTGTATTTTTTATTTCTAAGTGTTTAAAAGATTTTCTGAGTGTTCCCTTTTTATACTACTTATTCTTGGTTTATGGCAGTACTGCCTTAGTTCTCTCTGAGGATATTAATTACAGTGCCCCCAATCCCCTCGATGTTTTCCTCTGCTTCCAATATTGTCTCTGTTTCCAGCTCTTTTTGTTTGTTCATTTTGGTCTCTGTCTTTCATGTTGGAGACTCTCTTAAAATGTTCGCTGTTTCTTGGTGTTCTTCTTATTTAAGACTTAGCCCTTAAAAAAGCTGAATGGAAGCCTAAAAAGCTGGTAGGTGGGACTTGCTGATGGGTGTACTCTTAATGAATCACCAGGTAGGGGGAGGTCTTTCCCTCCAGAGAGGAATTGGCCAGTCTGCTACTGGGGCCTCGGAAGCCTGGCAGCCAGAGCTCTGGGGTTGCCAATCAGGACAGTGGGGCAGGGTGGAGAGGCTTGTTCATGATGTCAGATTTCAGTTAATACCCCTATTTTTAGTAAGGCACGCTTCTGACCTCGTGTGGGCCTGAAGACTTCCAACTGGTCTTCTTTTTAGCCTCCCCCTGCAGCTTCTTTCTGCTCCCTCAGCCTTCAGAGACCCGTGGTACATCCAGTTCCCCAGGCTTTCCGGAGCCCTGCAGCACAGATCACTGGTTTCTGACTGTTCCCTACTGGTCATGGGCACTTAGCAGAAAGATTAAGGTGAAATGTAAATTAGCGACCGTTGATCTCTCCACTCTGCAGTTTTTCAAACTTCTGTTGATATTTTTTATTCTTCTTTTCCGTGGGTTTGTGCCATTTTTTATTCCTTGACTGTGATTTTCCTGAGGTTTCAGAAAGAATGGAGATAACTATGCATGTTAAGTCTGCCACATACAACCTGAAGTTGGCCCAACTTCTCGCTCACGCTCTCGCTCTCAAATACACAAACCCTGTGCTCTAGCTTCCCTTGTACGTTCTCGTTTTTGTTTTCTTGCTCATGCCATCTTTCCTCCTTGGGATGTCTGTTCTCATTTCAGACCTTTGACATCCTACGCATTCTCTTAGACCCAGTTTATGTGCCTCATACATGGAAACCCCCCCCCTTTTTTTTTAATTTCTCCAACTGAAAATGACCGTTTCATTGACTAAACTTCCAAATTTCTTGTTCACCAAATCCTTGTGGTCTTGCCACCCTCGTGACACAGCGTACTGCCTTATGCTATAATTATTTATACACATACGACTTCCCTAGTTAGATTGTAAGGCCTTAAAGGGTATTGCAAGAGTGCTTTGTAATTTGTTATTATTGTTGTTGTTATGGGTAACAACACAGAACCTAGGCAACTAAATATTTCACAGAACCACAGAAGTTTAGGGCTAGGAAAGAATGTAGAGCTCTAGAATGTCAGCTCATTTTATGAATGAGTAAACAGATCCAGTGTGATTAAATGATCCTACAGTCATATGATGAACTAGGAACAGAACTGGAACTGGCACCTCCTCCTCTCGTTCTTGAACTGCTTAATGTAGTGGTAAAATGTGATATGTGCTTAATCAAATATTCTTGTTAATCCAGGGTTACCAAAGGGTACTTTCTGTTTCACTCTTCTTGAACATTTTTATACATATCTTTTTGGTCTTAGTCATTAGGTAATTTTGTCATAGGTAATATCATAGGTAATTTTTTTCTTTCTTCCTTTCTTCCATTTTCTTTTCCCTTTTCCTTCCTTTCTTTCTTTCTTTCTTTCTTTCTTTCTTTCTTTCTTTCTTGATAAATTAGGATCTTCAGTAGTATAGATTTAATCAAAAACTGAGCTGGGTAATAGTTTTATTCCAAGGTATCAGGGACCCATGGATTATAGGTAAGAGAAAAATGTAAGCAACTGTACTGAAAGTGCCCAGATTTCAAGGAAATCTTAAAAAAAATCAGTGATATCATGTATTTGAGGTGATTATTTTTCACTTAACAGTAGAGTGCAGACCCAATTTAGTTAAGTCCTGGTTAATTGAAGCTATGCTGTTTGATAATTCATCAAGGATTGTTGCTTCAAAGTATCTTTTTTGGGGGGTGCCTGGGTGGCTCATTTGGTTGAGTGTCTGTCTTCGGCTCAGGTCATGATCCCAGGGTCCTGGGATCAAGCCCCATGTGGGGCTCCCTGCTCAGTGGAGAGCCTGCTTCTTCCTCTCCCTCTGCCTGCCACTTTGCTTACTTGTGCTCTCTGTCTCTGTCAAGTAAATAAAATCTTAAAAAAAAAACAAAACCAAAGTATCTTTTTTTAAAAAAAGATTTTATTTATTTGAGAGACAGAGATAGTGAGAGAGAGAGACACACAGAGATAGCAAGAGTGAGAGAGAGAGAGAGAGAGAGAGAGAATGAACGGGGAGGAGAGGGAGAAGCAGACTCCCACTGAGCAGGGAGTCCGATGCCAGGCTCAATCCTAGGACCCTGGGATCATGACCTGAGCCAAAGACAGCTGCTTAACCGACTGAGCCACCCAGGCACCCCTGCTTCAAAGTATCTTTAAAGTAAGTTGTGTCAAAAATTATCTCGCTCTTGACAGTCATTTCCAAAATGTTTGAGATAAGCTTCAGAGATTTAGATATTCCAGGAATATCTATTGGGGGAAGTTGAACTACAACTATTATCTATATAGGGTTTGTTGAATATGGGGTGTGCCAGTCACTAATCAAAAACCCAGTGCATCTTTTTCCTCATTGCCCTCCTTTGGGAACTTGAGGGTAGATGGGCAGGTATTTAAGAGGCTGCTCCCTTTCTTTGAGATTCGGTTTTCATTAGGCTTTTGCCTTAAAAATGAGGCTGAAGATAGTAGGTAGTTCAGTACTGACCTGGCTTGCCGTCTCCACTGGGCAAGGTGTTGCTAGACAAGCAGTCTATGGTGGATGAACCATAACCAACCTCTAGGCTGGGTTGGGCTCTCCCTAATGCCCATGACTTTTGGTTTTATCCGAAATAGAATCTGTTGTCCTCAGATTTGAGAGAGCAAGGATTTATTGTCCTCGCAGGTGTTTCTGCCTTTGGCTGTTTCCGCATTGCCACCTGGCTGCCGTTCGAGGAAATTCACTATAGCTCTGAGTCCCTGCAGAGGGCTGAGAGGAACTATCCCTGTCTCCAGGATGGAGCATGTGTTCTCTTCCCTTAAAACTGTTACCCATATTTCCTTTTATGACTTGTTAAGTCAGAGGCAGCTGGGAGGATGCATCAGGGAAGCATTACTCACTGGGCACACATAGTGGCCCTGACTGCTGGTGGGGAGTCTGGGCTGAGCTGAGAGTGAGTCAGCTTTGGAAATGGAAAAATGTAGGGTAGTGGGGGGGGGGGCAGGGATTGTGTGCCAGTGACTGCTGCTTCTCTGCCTGTTCTTTCTTCTATAGAACTCATCACAAAGCTGTGAATACTGGGGATCCAGTTGGGGCAGCCAGTAAGCCAACCAACTTTGAGGTGATAATGTTTTCGTGAAAGGAGTGAGCTGACTGGACCTAGTATTGCTGCCTTTTATGGTGTGTGTGTGGGTTTCGGGGGCAAGCTTGAGCTTGTATAATGAGCGTTCTGTGTGTGCAAATTTCACTAGAATAAAAGCAGTCACAGAATCTCTTTGTCTTAGTCATAAAACTCAGCCTTCTGTATCTCTCTTTGTCCAGTAGGGGTCACTGGGGGTTTAAACTCTGAATGAGAGAGCCTGTCACTAATCTTATGGTAGGCCAATCAGACTCCTTGTCTTTATTGTGGCATCTCTGTATATTAAGCCCCCTTTTTTATATTAGTGCAGAAATAAAAAATGTGAACTTGTATTATGAATGTTGTGGCTCCAATGACTACTGGGTCTAAGAGATTTCCAGGAGTAACCCTAAGCTATAAAGAAAGAAATGGATGTATACAGGGGCCACCTGGTAGGAGTCGTCTCTGGGAATACTTGTAGTCAGAGTGCGGGGTGAAGCAATTTTTTAATAAAGCCATAACTGCTTGAAGAGTCCATGATGGAAAGGAGCTGAAAGGGATATGAAATGTTCTTTTAATTTTATTTATGCCAACTCAATCATTTTTTAATCAAGTTTTTAATTTTAATTCCAATACAGTTAACATACAGTATGTTCTGTAAGTTTCAGGTGTACATCAGTCATTTTAAGATGTCTTGAACATGAAAATAATACAAATTTGTAAAATTAGAAAAATTAAAAAATACAAAAAGAAAAAAAGGATTTTGTGGATCTATTGAGTATTTGAAGAACAGATTATTCAAGATGCTAGGTGAAGCAAGAAAGCAAGGCTGAGGTGGAATTGGTTTATAAATAAGACCAGAAGAGACTTTTTTTTTCTTTTTAAAGATTTTATTTATTTGACAGAGAGAGAGAGCGCGCAAGAGAGGGAACACAAGCAGGGGGAGTGGCGGAGGGAGAAGCAGGCTTCCCGCTGAGCCCGATGTAGGACTCAATCCCAGGACCCTGAGATCGTGACCTGAACCAAAGGCAGACGCTTAAGACTGAGCCACCCAGGCGCCCCTGAGGAGACTTTTTTAAAAAATGAAAGCAGACTGGAAGAAAACTATTTATTAAGCATCTGATATGTAGCTACCTACAACAACCCTGAGAAATAGGTATATTTATACACATTGTACATTTTAGGAAACTGAAGTTCCGAGATACTAAGTGGTGTCCCTAGGGTCACATAATTAGTATTGTAGTGATGCTAGTAGGGGAGATCCTATTAGGCGCATTCATTTGACTTTGGTCCTTGGACCCTGGTGAGGGTTCTTGAGAGCAGGTTTTACTAGAAGGTAAGCAGGGCCTGGTGGTAGATTCTCCTGAGAAAGACCAGAATGATTCTTGTGTTGTGAATTCGGGTTCAGAGCAGGCTCCAGGGGTCCACAGGTGTAAAGAAGCTGAAAGTCTGTCTTTGTCTTTGGGTGGCAAGCTTTTCCTCTTTATTGTTTAGGGCTACTGCCAGGATCTAGAAAACAGTCTCACAGAGATCTAAAATTAGTTGTTTGTGTGCAGAGCTTGGTTTCCATGGATACATAGTTTAAGTTTTTCTCTCTTACCTACCTCTTATCTTGGCCTACACTCTTCTTCTGAGTTTTGAATATAACTACCTATTGGCATTCTCAAGCCTGCCTGGTGACCTTATTCTTATTGTTGAGGTCCTGACCCTTCGTCAACCTCATGCCCATCCTGCCCCCTTGTGTTCCAAGGTGTCTCAGAGAAACTAAAGTGGATCACGTTTCTTAGCCAGACCACACTAAAAGATGTTTGCCTTTGAAACCGTTTTTATCTTTAAAAGAAAAAAAGGAAAGAAAGAAAGAAAAGAAAAGGAAAGAAACTGTTTTTATTTGGAAAAGCATTTTAAAAATGTGTTTAAGCTGGATAGGACTCAGATGCTAACTCTCCATCATGAATTCACTTGGAATGAGGGATATTTCTGTACAAAAATAACAATCCTTAGCAAAATTCAGGAGCAATCTCCATGGGCAGGGCTTCTTTTCCTTGAATTGTCTCCGTTTATTTAAGATACTGGCTACCAGGGTTTCCTGGAAAAAACTTAATAGCTAGGTCTCATTATTGCTTTGTGGGGGAAAATGATCAGAATCACAAAGAGAGAGATTATTTACAATAATAATACGGATATTACGGTGGACTAAATATTCTTGTCCTTTCCCTTTGTGAAGCAGTACCATTGAAGCCTAATTTTATTTATTCATTGAGTTGGTGGCTTAGAGCTGTTAAATACCACAGGTTTACCCTGACTTACCTCCTTGCATTGGCCACTGAAGATGACTGATACGCTGCTGAGGCATAAAGGCTGTAAGAGTAACAATAATAACAATAGCTAACATTAATGAGTTCATGTTTAATGTTTTTTTTAGAAAATAGTCAATAGCGAATGCTTGTGGTGTGTCAAATAGTCCATGTGTTTCCGCACTTAATCCCCACTGTACCACCAAGAAGAGGTGATTTTATTATCCCCGTTTTACAGATGAAGAAATTGAGGATTAAAGAGATGAAGTAATTCATTCAAAGACACACCGCTAGAACCTGTGAATCTAGGTTTCGCTAACAGACTGTGTCAAGTTTAGAGCCCTGGGCAGAGAGAGAGGTTGGGTTTTAAGAATGAGTTTTCTAGGGGCGCCTGAGTGGCTCAGTCAGTTAAATGTCTGCCTTCGGCTCAGGTCATGATCCCGGGGTCCTGGGATTGAGCCCCACATCGGGCTCTCCGCTTACTGGGGAGCCTGCTTCTCCCTCTGCCTGTGCTCTACCTACTTGTTCTCTCTCTCTCTCTCTCTCTCTTTGTCAGATGAGCAAATAAAGTCTTTCAAAAAAAAAAAAAAAGAAAAGAAGAATGAGTTTCTTAGGGGAGCCTGGGTGGCTCAGTCCATTAAGCATTTACCTTTGGCTCAGGTCATATGAGATCATGTCGTCCTGGGACTGAGCCCCATGGCGGGCTCCCTGCTCAGTGGGGAGTCAGCTTCTTCCTCTCCCTCTGCTCCCCCCCACCCCGTCATGCTCTCCTTCCTATCTCTCTCTCTAATAAATAAAAATGAAATCTTAAAAAAAAAAAAAGAATGAGTTTTCTAGGGGTGCCTGGCTGGCTCAGTCAGTAGAGCATGCGCCTCTTGATCTCGGTGGTGTTAAGTTCCAGCCCCATGTTGGCTGTAGAGATTACTTAAAAATAAAATCTTTAAAAATGGTGGGCCACTGCCTTCTGTCCTCCATTTAAGAAAAAAAAGATTTATTTATTTTTAAAGATTTTATTAATTTATTTGAGAGAGAGAGAGCGCACGCACAGAGGGAGAGTGAGAGGGAGAAGCACATTCTCTGCCGAGCAGAGAGCCTGATGTAGGGCTTGATCCCAGGACCCTGAGAGCATGACCTGAGCTGAAGGCAGACACCCAACCAACTGAGCCACCCAGGCGCCCCTAAAAAAGATTGATTGATTGATTGATTAGAGAGAGAGAGAGAGACAATGAGCAGGCAGGGCAGAAGGAGAGAGAATCTCAAGCAGACTCCCTGCTGTGTGCAGAGCCCGATGTAGGGCTCTGTCCCAGGACCCAGAGATCACGACCTCACCCAAACAAGAATCCGGCGGTCAACCGACCCTGCCACCCAGGTGGCCGGTTCTGTCCTTCCTTTATTTTTTTTATTTTTTATTTTTTTTAAAGATTTTATTTATTTATTTGACAGAGAAAGACAGCCAGCGAGAGAGGGAACACAAGCAGGGGGAGTGCGAGAGGAAGAAGCAGGCTCCTAGAGGAGAAGCCTGATGTGGGGCTCGATCCCAGAATGCTGGGATCACGCCCTGAGCCGAAGGCAGATGCTTAATGACTGCGCCACCCAGGCGCCCCTGTCCTTCGTTTAAAAAATAAAGTAAAATAAAGAATAAGTTTTCTAGGTGCTACCACAGAGCATCACCCATTTTACTGTCCATCTTTCCTTTTTTCCTTTCCTTTCCTTTTTCTTTCTCATTTTTAAGGATAAGTGCCTAAATTGCTAAGCTAGACAAGAAGGCCACCCAGAGTTTGGATATTGAGCAGAATCCATGTCTGGAGAGATTTCTAGAAGTGAAATTTCTGAATCAGTTAATTGATTTCTTGCCAGCTTTAAGAAAAAGCAAAACTTACACTGTGTTCTTGGAGTCACTTTTTTCCTTAAACTCCCAGGTGGATTTGGAATTCCACCCTTAAAAGTGGTTCAGCTCCTTTGTTATTGTGTGTTATCTGCTGGGCCTATCTAGAGGAGCGTATTGGGTTATTCCTGCCGTAAGATGAATAGTTTTCCAGGCATTTGCTCTCTGTTGAATATTTTTGCAGTCAGATAGATGCATTCCCAAGAAATGCTTAAATTTTGTGAATCTCATGGTTTACTGGACCTTGTTTAGCTCTTTCTAGTATGTTCCACCCTTATGCCCCTGGCTCTCACAGTGCTCTTCGGACCCTCTTGTTCATTAACTAATTCATTCAGTTATTACACTAATAGTTGTTTAGTGATGAGATTCCATATAGGAGAGCAGAATTCATCTAGCTTCAGAAACTTTAGTGAGAGAGTAAAAATAAGCACATGTATACAGTATGATATAATCTCAAGAGAGCGAGTAGTTTACTTCGAACTGGGATGGAGGGAGTCACCAGGGAAAATTCTGTGGAAGCATTGGCTTTAAGCTGGTCCATTCAAATGGGATTTTGACTTGTAGAAATGGGAAGGAAATACATTCCAGAGAAGTGAGGAAAATATTGTAAAGCCAGAGAGTTTTGGATTTAATTTGCTGACAGTAGGGAACTGGAAGTTTTAGAATGAAATTACAAATGAACATTCATTGAGCATTAAGATATACTCATTATGCATGTGTCAGGGAGATTATCTCACAGTGAATGTGGACAGGATTGGCAGGTTGAAGACTGGGATTAGGAAAATTAGGTAAATTATCAATTTATTAAGGTTTTGTACAGTCTGAGCAGTATTTAGTCTTTGTGGTCAGATGTGGTTTGTATGCTACTCCTCCAAATAATAATAGTAGCCAATAATTATTGAGCACATACTGTATGCCAGGCACTATATAAGCACCTTAAATGCATTAACATATTTAATCCTCACTACAGCTCTATGAGACAGGTACAATTAGTGTCATCATTTTACAGATGAGGAAATTGAGGCTCTATGAAGTTAATTAAATAATTTGCACAGAGGTGCTAATGACATGTATAGTAGAGCCTGGATTTGAACCTAGGCAGTGTGGCTTCAGACTGAGCTTGTAGTTACCGAGCAAGACATTTGGGAGATTTTTCTATCATTATTGTTTTCAGTGACACTTGGGTAGGTAGAATATTTTTTTTCGGTGTTCTGGGCCTTTGCATGTTGATTGTTGTCACAATCCCACATTGCTAAACATTAGAGACAGGAGTCATAGTGTCTCCTAATTAGCTCCTAGGAAGCACACACATCCCCTGCCTATCTGTAGTTGGATGCCTACTGGACTTATGGGGGGAGATGGATGACTAGAGCTCAGCGCCAGGCTTTGATGGCCTGGATCCTGCCATTCCCAGAAGCCCAAGGTTTCCAATGCTATCAGCCATATGCTAGTCTCTACCACAAAAAAAAAAAAAAAAATTAAAAAAAATTTTTTTTTTTTTTAGGAGAGAGAGCATGTGTGCCTGCAAGTGGGGAGAGAGTTGGGGGGGGGCGGAAGGAGAGGGAGAGAGAATCTTTTTTTTTTTTCTATAAGATTTCATTTGTTTATTTGAGAGAGAGAGAGAGAGAGAGAGAACATGAGCTGGGGGGCCAGGGGCAGAAGGAGAGAGAGAAGGAGACTCCCCACTGAGCAGGGAGCCTGACGAGGGGCTAGATCCTGGGACTCCAGGATCATGACCTGGGCCGAAGGCAGATGCCCAACTGACTGAGCCACCCAGGCGCCCCAGAGAGAGAGAATCTTTTTTTTTTTTTTTTTAATTAATGATTTTTTATTATATTATGTTAGTCACCATACAGTACATCCCCGGTTTCCGATGTAAGGCTCGATGATTCATTAGTTGTGTATAACACCCAGTGCACCATGCAATACGTGCCCTCCTTACTACCCATCACCGGTCTATCCCATTCCCCCACCCCCCTCCCCTCTGAAGTAGAGAGAGAGAATCTTAAGCAGGGTCCATGACCCTGAGATCATGACTTGAGCTGAAACCAAGATTCAGACACTTAACTGATTGAGCCACTCAGGCACCCCTATTCTCTACCAAATTTTTAATCTCAGGTGTATTTGTTGTTTGAAAAAAAGTCTCCTCTTTGTAAGCATTATTTTTCCAGATTTTGGCCCTTTAGATGGGTCCTAAATTTTTAGTCTATGTCTGCTCAAGTTAAGAAGCCGTGGATGTCAATTATTTTGAGACCAGGTCTAACTCCACGGCAGTGTAACAGTTACAGTGCCCCTTCTCACGAGCTTGCTTTCATCTCGAGCTTGCTTTCATCTCGTCAAAGACATGAAAGTGATTCTGGGGTGTTGCCTTGTTTTGAGATTTCTTGTGGGTAACGGTTGTGGGTGATCATTCTAAATTCTTGTGAGTGAAGTAATCCTAAAGAGAAGCAGGTCTAAAATCTTTAATGAAGTTTAGAGTCTTGCATTTACAGGGCTGCTTTGGTGGTTTGGGGCCCTGCCCATTGGCTATATGGAAGGGATATCCTGCGGGGTGCTAAATATGACTTTAAGTGGCCCGTTCTTTGTATAATAAATGCTCTCTAAAAAAAACCCCAGTCACTCCCTCCTGCCAGCCACTAACCACTTCCTATAAATGACAGCACACAGATCCATCTTAGTTTTGCTAAGTGAAAAATTTATTTTATTTTCACAAAGGCAGTCCTCCTCTTCTTTCTTCCTTCAGACAAACATACACACACACACACACACACACACACACACACAAGGCTGGAAACGAACTTTTTACCTGTCGTATGTAGACAAATGGTGTATCCAGGGTATAGCGTACCATCTTACGAGGAGTGAATGACTTTGGATACCTTTCATTGTCTTCTCTAATAATAACAGTAGGTTCAAATGTCTTGACGTTTGAGTGCTTTGGATTTTTTTTCTTCAGATTTCCTTGGTATTTTTGAATGGCACAAGCATGATATATGATTTTCTAATTAAGACTGTTTTGTAGTGGCTTCTGGTAGTAAGTACTAGAATAAGGCAGAGGCATGGCTTTCACTTTGGGAAATGAAAATATGGTGAAGATACTTATAAGTTACAAAAAGAAAATTGTACAGTGGGCGATAGAGACAGCACTGGCACTGTGATGTTCGTGTCGAAGTTGAGATTCTTCCCTTCTGGGCGGGCAGGGCTGTGTACAGACTGTCTTGTAAAGAGGAAGTATTCCAAACATATAAATATTTGAATTGTTTAACTGCAAGTTAGTGTACTTAGTTTGCCAGAAGGTTTTAGCAAAGGGAGACAGTGTGATAAAATACATTGATTTAAAATCAGACAGATAAAAGTTCAGATGTCAGTTTATCCTCTTACTTTGTGACTTTGGACAAAATAACTTGAATTTTCTGAGCCTCAAGTTCTTTTTAAAAATTATTTTTTATTTATAATAAATTTTTTTTTTAAATTTGAGTTACAGGTGACATACAATGTTACAAGCCCCAAGTTCTTTTTTTTTTTTTTTAAAGATTTTATTTATTTATTTGACAGAGATAGAGACAGCCAGCGAGAGAGGGAACACAAGCAGGGGGAGTGGGAGAGGAAGAAGCAGGCTCATTAGTGGAAGAGCCTGATGTGGGGTTCGATCCCATAATGCCGGGATCACGCCCTGAGCCGAAGGCAGAGGCTTAACCGCTGTGCCACCCAGGCGCCCCTAAGCCCCAAGTTCTTGATTTGTAAAATATCCCCATTTGTAATATTAATTAATAACATATAATAATATTAACTAATCCTAATAATATTACCAGGGTTAAATGAAGTTACAGATGTGAAGGTGCTTTCTAATAGCCACTCAATAAATGTTACTATATTGTAGTATTGGTATAGTATATTATAATAAATGCCCTTCCAAACAAGTTCATCTTCTCTGGCTATCACAGCTCCGGGACTTCTCCACAGTAAGGGGTGTGTCATCATCATCATCTTTGTGGCCACTGTGTCTAGCATGATGCTCTGTGTTTTTAAATTGAATGAATGAATGAAATATTCTGTTTCACAAGAGAGCCCTGCTCCAGAGGGAGCTCCGGCTTAGTCTCCCCTGGATTGCACTATCCATTTTCCTTCTGTTGCATTTATTCCTTTCAGCAAACACTGAAATACATTTCACGTGTCAAGAAAAGTTCTCTTGACTCTACATCCCTCTCTCTGCTTTTGCTTTACAGCAAAATTCCTTATCGTTTTTATTTTGTTGACACTAATTCTTTTCCCATTCTCTCTTTTTTACATTTAACTTTTAAAAGTTTTTTTTTTTTTTAAGATTTTATTTATTTGTCACAGAGAGAGAGAGCACAAGCAGGGGGAGCGGCAGGCAGAGGGAGAAACAGGCTCCCTGCTGAGCAAGGGGTCTGATGTGGTACTTGATCCCAGGACCCTGGAATCATGACCCCAGCCAAAGGCAGACGTTTAACTGCTGAGCCATCCAGGCGTCCCTAAAAGTTATTTTTTAATTGAGGTATAGATGACACATTATATTAGTTTCAGGCGCACAGCATAATAATTTGATATTTGCATATATTACGAGATGAATACTATAGTAAGTCTGATTAACATCTGTCACCTTATATAGTTACCAAAAGGTTTTTTTTTTCTTTGTTGTAATGAGCACTTCTAAGATATACTCTCTTAACAACTTTCACGTATGCAGTCCATTTTAAATTTTTAACTCTAGTCGCCATGCTGTTCATCATATCCCTATAAATCCCATTCTCTCTTGATCATTCCAGTCAGGCTTTTTCTGGCATCAAAACTGCCCTTATTAAAGTCACCAGCAACCTCCACATCACTAAATTCAGTGGTCCATTTTCAGTCCTCATCATGACACATTAAGAGCATTGGCATGGTTAATTACTACTTTTTTTTTCCCCAAGATTTTATTTTTAAGTAATCTCTTCATTCTACATGGGGCTTGAACCTACAACCCTGAGCTCAAGAGTCGCATGCTCTAACAACTGAACCAGCCAGCTACCCCTAATTACTACTTCTTAAAACACTTCCTTCCCCTGGCTTCTGGGGCATCATGCTCTTTTTGGTTTTCCTAATCCACTGGCTTCTCTTTTGGTGGTTCTTCCTCTTCCCTATACAATGTTACAGGTTTTCCAGTGCTTAGTCCATGAACTTGGTCTCTTCTCTCTCTCTGTTTACTCCCCAAGTGATCTCACCCAGTTTCCTGGCTTTAAAACTCATCCTGGGTCTCTCCTGGAACTTTAGATTCATATATTCAGTTGCATATTCAGAGTTCCACTGGTATATCTACTAGGCATTTCAAACCTGTATCCAAAAGGGAATTCCTACCCCGCCCCCAAAAGAACAACTACAACCACCAATGAGCCCCAAACCCTCTGCTTCTCTGGCAGTCTTTCCCATCTCAGAAGTAGTGGTTCTGTTCATTCAGTTGCTCAGGCCAAAACTCTTGGAGCCATGACTCTATCCTTTCTGTCCTCACCCCACATCTAGTCTATGAGCAAATCCTGATGACTTTCTAATTTATCCAGAATATGACCACATCCCACCAGCTCTAACAACACTCTGGTTCCAGCTATTGTTTCTCGGCCACCAGTTTTCACTTGGATTATTGGAATGGCATTTTAACTAGTGGCCCTGGTCCCATTCTTGCCTCTCAGTAGTCTGTTCTTAATACAGTAGCAAGGGGATTCTTTTAAGACCCTAAGTTAAATCATGTCACTCTCTCACACAAAACTTTCCAAAGCTTTCCTACTTAGAATAAAAGCCATAGTCTTTACAAATGGCCTACATAGCCACAGGTGATCTGATAATCTCCCTTGCTTCATCTCTTGATACTCTCCCCTTCTCTCTGTCAGCTCCAACCAATATAGTTTTCTCCATGTTCCCTGAACATACCAAACCTACTTCTGCCTCAGGATCTTTGCACTTGCTTCTTAAAAAATTTGGCTCATCTTTTCTCTAGACAGCCATATGATTTATTTGTTCATATTCTTTAGGTGTCTGTTTAAATGCCATCTTGTTAGAGAAGGCTTCCCTGAACATCTTATACATAAAACTGGAAACTTGACCCCACTGGCACTCCCATCTCCTCTTCATCTCTTTTAGTATTCTCCACTGTATTTGTGTGACTCTTGATTTCAGCTTAGGTCATGATCTCAGGTTTGTGAGATCGAGCCTGGCATTGGGGTCTGCGCTAGGCGTTGAGCCCCTGCTTAAGACTCTCTCTGCCCTTTCCCCCCCTCTAAAAAAATAAATAAAATAAATAAAGGTAACTTTACAGGTATTAAGGCAATTTGCATTTTTAAAGCTTATTTGTGAGAGAATATAGTATATTTACATACCATAGTGTAAAAGGCACCGTAGGAATAAATAAACAGCTAGTTTGTTAGCAAGAGAAGCTGTAACTATTCCCGGAGTGAACGGTGTTATAGAGGATGTTAGGTGTGCTCCTGACTGTTGGGTCTTCTGTGTTACCTTGTGTGTCCACACTTCATTTTATAAAACATCTCTTCAGAGAAAAGTAGGTGAAAAGAGGAGCAGTGGTACCGTGAGGCCTTTGCATATTCAACTCAGGTTGTGCGAGCTTCTTTCCAGTCTTCCAGTATGTTAGGTTTATTGCAGTATAATTTACATACAACAAAACTCACCCTTTTGGGTGTACAATCCAGTGAGTTCTAACAAATGTATACAGTTATGGAACCATCACCACAAAAGTTCCCTTGTGTTTTTTGTAGTCAGTTCCTTCTCTCACCCCCAGGCCTCGGCAGCCAGTTACCTGGTTTCTGTCCCCATAGTTTTGCTTTTCTAGAATGTCATATGGATGGAACCATACGGTATGTAGTCTTCTGTGTTTGGCTTCTTTCATGCAGTGTAATGCTTTTGAGATGGATCCATGCTGTTGTACCTGTAGTTTGTGGCTTTTTTATCGCTGTGTTGTAGCCCATTGCATGGACGCACCATGATTGGTTCATTAGTCCACCAGTTGATGGATTTTGGGCTGTTTCCAGATTTTCATTATTTTGAATAAAGCTGCTATTATCTTTCACGTACAGGTCTTTGTGTGGACACATATTTTCACTTTTCTTGGGTAAATCCTGGGAATGGTACTGCTTGGTCGTTTGGTATGTGTATGCTTAACTTCATAAGAAATTGCCAAACTGTGGGGTGCCTGGGTGGCACAGCGGTTAAGTGTCTGCCTTCGGCTCAGGGCATGATCCCGGCGTTATGTGATCGAGCCCCACATCAGGCTCCTCCACTATGAGCCTGCTTCTTCCTCTCCCACTCCCCCTGCTTGTGTTCCCTCTCTCGCTGGCTGTCTCTATCTCTGTCAAATAAATAAGATCTTTAAAAAAAAGAAATTGCCAAACTAGAGCCATTGTGCCAGTATATCCCCCCACCAGCAGTGTATGAGCGTTACATCCTTATTATTGCTTCACGTCCTTGCCAAGACTTGATAATATCGATCTTTTAATTTTGGTCATTCTAGTAGATACGTAGTGGTAAAGTGTTTTCAGTTGCTGCTACAGCCTCCGTATCAAGTTTTCATTTGTAAGCAGGTCTTAGTTTTGTGGAAGGCATTGTTTTCTGCTGTCACCGAGCATCCCCATATCCACTCGGGCAGCTAATGGTGGATTTTCCAGCTCTGAAAACACAGTGGTTTTTTGTCCTCCTTCTTCATCTTCATCACACGATGTCAGATCTGTCTCACGGAGCTTGTTGTATATGTGATCCTCTCTGTGATGATGTTCGGGTCCCTCGCCGCCTCCTCCTAGGCCATGCGTGTGGAGGGTTGCCCTCCGACTGGCCGGGGTACTCGTGGATACTTAAAATACATCCTTGTGTACTTCACCTCCTCTCCGCAAGTGATTCCCTAGTAATTCTGTGACTCTTTTCTTTTGGCTTCGTCCTGAAGTCTGGTGTTCCAGCCTGGCTGGGAATGGAAAGTTAAGAGTGTGACGTCCTCTGACACCCTCCCTTCTTGTAGAGGGGTCTGAGGTTTGTTTGTTTAAGCTGAACAGAGGATGCCAAAGATAGAATTTGAGTCAGCTCAGCACTAGCTTAGGCGCTCCTTTTCTCTCTCCTGGTTCCTCCTTGCCTTTCCCCTCCCCCTCTGGCCAGTTGTTTCCTGGGCTTTGTCTGAGATACGCTGTACAGTTTTAGCCCCATCTAGTACTGCCTGCTGAAAGACAGAGGCGAGATGGAGGAGAAGCCGCCAGGAAGTTTCTGACAACAGTGTGCTGCGGCCGCCGCCTCTGTGCTGATGATAGTTCAGGACAGCAGTAACCTCAGGAGAAAGGCATTCAGAGGCCTGCGCTGAGCTGCGGGCTTGTGGCTAAACTCAGGGAAGGAGGAAGGACGGGCCTGGAAATGCCTCTCTTAGATTCATCTTATTTGCCATCAACCATCTTTATTTTGACCCACGTTCTTGGAATTGCCGGCGTTCTGTACTGGAAGAGATGTGCCAGAGGCAGAGCAGGTAACTTTTGCACAGGAGTTATTCTTTAAAGTCAACCGTGGGGCTTCTGAGGGTGGGGTGAATGACGGAGGGCTTCCCAGTGGCTTTCCTTAAAGGGCCAGTACCTCTTTTCAGTCGGGGTGCTGTCAGACCTTAGTGTGTGTGTGGGTCTGCTGAGGACACTGGACTGCCCTGGGACCAGTGTGACACGCGGACTCGTCCCCATTCTATGGGGCCGTCTGCTAGAGGGTGCTGGTTTGATGAGGCGCTGTCTGGGCTCCAAGCTGAGAGAATCGGCCACTGTGCTGACTTGGGTCCTTCCCCCGAGAACCAAGGTCTTCCTTTCCCTACTTCCTCACAATCTCGAAGTGGCTTCTGGATCTTTGTTTTAAACCAAAAACAGAGTAATTCTATCACCCTCCTCTACGTAGAGATATGAGAAAACTTGTGGGATTAGAGAAGTTTCTGAATTTGGTGTATTTTTGGGTGAGAAAAGGCAGAGGAAGAAAGGCCAGTGAGAGGAAGGGGTGAGTGGTGTCCCTGCCACGGTGGCCCTGTTCTCTTTGATATGATTAAAATTGTTCCTTTTCCCTCAGGCAGCCATGCAATTTACTTGTTTATCGAAGTCATCCTGTTTAATGCATGGAAGTTAACTGTTCTTTTCCCCAGGGAGTCAGGCCCTGATACTTCAAAAACAATAATAATAAAATAAATGGTAGCAGACCCCTCTTTCTTCTCATATTTGCTATTAGTTACATTATATTCCTTTGATTTCTAAAAGCCCAGTGCAGGAATCAGCCTCACGTTTAGCTGATTCTAAATCTCCATGGCTGAGGATGAATAAAGTCTAACTTTTCCTGGAGTCCACCCTCGGATCTCCATGCCTTCAGGCCTGCCTATTACCTTCAAGCCAAGGTATTAAGATCCTTGTTACTTTGTATCTTAAAAGTTAAGATGCAGATTTGATGACTTACTACTTCGCTTTCTATTAAAAGTTCGTGCATGCTTGACAGAATTAGAATTAGAATCAGTCATTCCCCAGTGTCCTTTCCAGTAAGTCCCAGAAAAACTCTGGACTAAATATTCAGATCCCCGCATGTGTCTGTATCAGCAGAAACAGACATTTAGAAATATGTTTGCTTGTATGGTGGTGTGTTTAAAGAGGTAGCCCAAAGTGACATTCCTGAAATGTAAGCCTATATTGGAACTTAGAAAGAAGGGAGTAGGCAGGCATGAATTATTCGGCGGTATATTCTATTTCATATGCAATGAGAAAGTAAATACCATCAAGGCGGAGGCCGCTCCTTTCCTTCCCTGTGCACTGTGGTAATGACATTTCTAAACCACTAATTGATTAATATTTTAAAAGTTTATCTTCACTATAGGATTTTCTATGATACTTAGGAGTCAGAGCCCTATATTTTAAGTGCTTTTTTTTTTATGTTTTAGAAAATGAATTTCATGAACAGCCATAAACTGCATTGAAATAAAAAGAAAAATAAATTGTAAAATCTTTTTATTTCTATGAAACAATTTTCGTTCTAGTACCTAATAGTTAATTGGCAAGGTGCCGTGTTCACTTTATCTGTACAGTTGAAGCGGGGGTTTTATAATTGGAGATTACGGATACCAAAACTTCTGTAGGAGTGCTTAAGAGATCCTGTACCCATTTATTTTCATTTCAACTTTGAGGTGTATTTTATCTAAGATGTATTTAAAAGTAATGTGTCTGCTGTAATGTACTACTTGCCGATTGGACATCCCCAGAATAACGTTTCTCCGCTATCTCTAAGTATATATTTAAACTGCTTATAAATGTATAGTTTATTAAAGTGAAGTTTGTACCTTTTCATCTGGCCTTTTATTTTTTAATTGGGAGCGTTTCCCTCTTGCAGGACATACTGTAGAACATAGGTCCTGTGCCTGGTAAATTCTAGGCAAGGCTCAGTTGTGTGGGCTCGGGTGCTGAGTCCGTAACAGTGAGTGGGTAACACATTGCCAGGGGATGACACTGTAGTATTGGCTGAGTGTGTACTAAAAGATTTTGCGCTTCTTGTCCCACATTTCTAGTCATATTTACATATTATAAAGAATCTACAGAATTTTAGACATCCAAGGTAGTTGACTTTGAAGCAACTATTTCTGCTATTCTTTCAGCCTCTTGTATCAATTTATTTGAATAATATCCTGAGATTACCAGGCACACTGTGAAACTATTACTGTTTGTTGCTATTTGTATGAACCAGTTTTTAAAAAGGGTTCCCTGTGATAAAGTGGGGCATAGAAATAGACTGGATGCTGAAGCTGATACAACTGTAATTAATTTATCTCTACTTTCAATCAAAATTACTTGACTGGTTATGTCATTTGGCTTTAAAATAACATAAATTTGAACCCATAAAATAGATTTATACTGTTAAACGCTGCCTTCATTTATTTTTTTAAGCACTGTTTTTATATGTTCTATATGTTGAGTTGCATATAAGATTTGTTTGAAAAACTGATTGAGAACATGCAACCTCTGGATTATTCATCGTGTTGGTAACTGGGGAGTTCTTTTTTAAGTTGGAAGTTGCCTCTTTGTAACTTAGGCCCATTAGTCCAAATTCTTTTTTTTTTTTTTTTTTTAAGATTTTATTTATTTATTCGACAGAGATAGAGACAGCCAGTGAGAGAGGGAACACAAGCAGGGGGAGTGGGAGAGGAAGAAGCAGGCTTCCAGCGGAGGAGCCCGACATGGGGCTCGATCCCAGAACTCTGGGATCACGCCCTGAGCCGAAGGCAGACGCTTAACGACTGCACCACCCAGGCGCCCCATCCATTAGTCCAAATTCTGCCTGGCAAAGGTCAAGTCTGCTTTCTCTTCTAGGTGTCAGTCAGGCTCGCTTAGGTTTGAAGGCTGTCTTTGCCAGTCAGCACTTCCCTTTCCATTGACTATGTACAATTCCCTCATTTCTTAGTATTCTAGTATTCCCTTTGGACAGTTAAATAGGTTGTTTTTGCTTGGAAATTTTGGAGGCCAGGTATACCTGTGGAGAGGTGAAGGGAGTACAGCAGAAACATGGGGAAGCAATCGCCAATCACTATTCCTTCATTTTCCTTATTTTTTTTTTCCTGAATGTTATGTTTCTCAACCATTGGTGAGCTCTGGTTACATAAGTGCGTGGCTTTTACAACCATGTTCCCAAGTCACCATCTCTTCAGCGGATGTAAACAAGATACAGGAAGACACAGAGCGTTTGAAGTCATATAATGCCTGTAAGACAGAACTTTGCATTCAGTTAGTATTTAGATTTTTAAATAGTTTTTGATACACCCTGTCCACACTTACATTCACATATATTATTATTCCAAAAACTTCCTCCTGTTTTAGTTTGCATCCTCATTTTTTTCTCTAGGGCTGTTTGAAATAATCAGTTTCTCCCATACTCCTCCCCACCCCCACCTGTGTTCTAACTGTAGCTGGAGTTACCTTTCTAAAGTGCAGAGCTCTCTGTATCACTCTCCTGCTTAAAATCCATCAGTGCTTCCTCTCTGCTTTTAGAAGAAAATTCAAACTTTTCAGCATGACATGAAAGTGTTTTTATGAGGCTCCTGGCTGACTTGGTGGGTACAGCATGTGACTCTTGATCTCAGGGTCATGAGTTTGAACCCCGTGTTGGGCGTAGAGACTACTTAAAAAAAAAAAAAAAGGTGTTTTTATGATCTCCCCCTGCCTATTTCACTAGTTCCATTTCCTCTCTTGGCCTTACAAGCACCTGGTACTCCAGCCTCATTTAAAAACTTATAGATCTCTACCTCAAATGCTTGTACCCTCTTTTCAACTGGACTACTTGATACTTATCCTTTAAGGTAAGTAGTGAGCGCCTCTGGAAAGCCTTCCTCCACTGAAGTAAGAGTTCCTCTCTGTGCCCCGGTAGCACTGTAGTAGTGCTTCTTATCCAAACCTGTACTGTCATCATGCTCTGCTTGTCTCTCTCTCCTAATTACAGTCTTCTAGACTGTAAGATCTTTAAGAGCAGGGACTCTTACTCATCTCAGTTTCTCCAGTGTCTGAGACAAAATAGCTGTCAGTAAATGCTACTTGAACAAATAAAATGAAAGAATTAAGATAGCATTAGATATAAGCTGTAGCAGGGAACTTGTCTTATTCATTTATATACTTACAGGGCTTGGCTTAGCTTGACATGTGGTCTAAGGTAGGTGCTCAGTATAGGTTAATTGAATGATATAGAGTTGCCCTGTGTTTTAGTTTATTAATATCTCATATTGTGATAACATATGGAAAAAAGCTTTATGGTTCCTTGAGAACATTTGAATTTTTGCGTGTTTGCCAAAGGACAGATGGTCCCTCTCTAGGGTCTTGTTTTCTTAATCTACAAAATAAATGAGTTGGACAGTCCAGTCTCTTAAGGTTCTTTCCATTTCCAACATCCCACTAGGAAGACCAGCTATAATCCCTGGATCTGGACCAGGTGAAGTGCAACCTAAGATTGCATCACCTTTTCCCTCCCCTCCCCTCCCCTCCTCTCCCCTTTCCTTTTTCTCTTCTCTTCTCTTCTCTTCTCTTCTCTTCTCTTCTCTTCAGCAGCTCTGTGACACTGTTAAGCTTAAGAGCAGTTATAAAATGGTCAAACCCGATACATGCATTGCTGTTATCTCCCCCCTAGACACTGCTGTGCCTTCAGTGTTCTTGAACTTCATTCAGTACAAGACATAGGTATTCTAGGGGCGCCTGGGTGGCGCAGTCGTTAAGCGTCTGCCTTCGGCTCATGGCGTGATCCCAGCGTTCTGGGATCGAGTCCCACATCAGGCTCCTCCTCTGGGAGCCTGCTTCTTCCTCTCCCACTCCCCCTGCTTGTGTTCCCTCTCTCGCTGGCTGTCTTTCTCTGTCAAATAAATAAATAAAATCTTAAAAAAAAAAAAAAAGGCATAGGTATTCTAGTTACATTTTGTCCTGTGAGATTTGGTGTCACTTTTTGAGGTTGTTTGAATGTTGATTCCTCCATTTATGATATTAGCTTTGCATCCTCTATTCATCTTCTCTAAAAATTTGTTGTTAACAGGTACTTGATAAATAAGTAAATGGTCATATATCTAATATATCTTTACTCAAATAACTAAACCATTAACTGTCTTAAGATGGAGCCTTTGCCTTTTTCTTTCCTTAGCTCTTTTTTCTAGAGCTGTGTGGTGTGTAGGAAGACCACTGAACCTGGAGTCAGAAGACCTGGGTTCTAAGTCCTGGCTCTTTTTTTTTTTTTTTTTTAAGATTCTGTTTATTTATTAGAGAGAGTGTGTGCGGGTGAGAGAGCACAGGAAGAGGGAAAGGGGAAAAGCAGGCTCCCCATTGAGCAGGGAGCCCGATACGGGGCTCGATCCCTGAACCCTGAGATCATGACCTGAGCTGAAGGCAGATGCTTAACCGACTGAGCCACCCACGCACCCCAGTTCTGGTTCTGCTGCTGACTCTATGAGATGTTAGGTCACTTACTTCCTGTGCACTTCAAATTTCCCGTCTCCATGAGAAGAGTAAAGACTAAGGTCTCTAATTTCCTGTGCTTCTGGCAGTGCGATCACCTGACCTTTGCTTGGATGTGACATGGAATTGTGGTTGAGAGGCTGGGTCAGGCCACCTGTGTTCTCGTCCTAGCTCTGCCACTGCTGGTGTATTGCCATCAATCTGTCTGGCTCTGTGCTTCCTCATCTGTAAAGTGGGGTTAATAATACTGCATGGGGGGCGCTTGGGTAGCGCAGTCGTTAAGCGTCTGCCTTCGGCTCAGGGCGTGATCCCAGCGTTCCGGGATCGAGTCCCACATCGGGCTCATCGGCTGGGAGCCTGCTTCTTCCTCTCCCTCTCCCCTGCTGTGTTCCCTCTCTCGCTGGCTGTCTCTCTGTCACATAAATAAAATAAAATCTTTAAAAAAATAATAATAATACTGCATGGTTGTCTTGAGTTAGTTTTTAGAATACATTCTGCACATGGTAAGGACTATGTAATTGTGGGATTTGTTTGTTTGTTTATTTATTTATTTATTATTTTTTTTTTTAGTAATCTGTACACCCAATATGGGGCTTGAACTCACGACCGAGTTCAAGCGTCGCATGCTCTTCCGACTAAGCCAGCCAGGCACCCCAAGGACTATATAATTGTTTACTATCCTCATGATACTTTTTTCACAAAAGATATCATTGAGGACATAGTAATTTCCTGAAAGCTGCAGGGACAAAATATAAATATTTGTCTTTACAGTTGGGAATGAAAAGTGAAAAAGCCAATGTGGGAGTATACAAAAAGTTAGTGATATATTATGAATCATTGCCTTACACACTAGAAGGAAAGACTTCTGTGTCCGCTTCAATATCCTTAACAGTGGGTGATTCTGGCATTTAAGGAATAAATGTATAGCTTTGATTTTCTGTGCTATTGTAAGAAAGCCCATAGTTGTAAATTCTCCAATAACTTCGAGCCATGTGTAGAAGTACTGGCTTGGATCTCTTCCTTCCACTCAGCATTTTATTTTTTATTTCTATTTTTTTCCCATTCAACATTTTAGATATCTGCAGGTAGCAGTCAGATTCACTTTTTGCTGCCTCTTACATTTCTGGACACCCAGTGACCAATGACATGACTAAAAGTTGGGCAAAAAAGAAGGGGGATAGCCTGGGTAAATCACTGCTCAG
This sequence comes from Ursus arctos, assembly GCF_023065955.2. Taxonomy (NCBI): domain Eukaryota; kingdom Metazoa; phylum Chordata; class Mammalia; order Carnivora; family Ursidae; genus Ursus; species Ursus arctos. Next base: position 29,347,369 of record NW_026623008.1, read on the forward strand.
GTGCGTCTCCTCTGAATAATTAAGAGCTGACCGTGTTAATCAGATTCTTGCTGTTAGTAGCAGCTTCCCTTTTGAGGCTCAGGACGTCCTAGGAGGGAAGGCCTGTGTTTCCTGGCAGGTAGGCTGACCTTATCCCCAACGCTCTCCCCCAGCTTCCTCAGTCTGCAGTACCTTCACAGGAAATAGATTCTGCTTGGATGCCAGGGGAGTGAGGAGAAGGCAGGCTTTGATTTACCTTTTTTCAAACCTTACCCAGTGATGATTATTTTGACTCTTAGAGACTATGAAATTATTTAGTATTTCTAGAAGTAACCCCGCATATTCATTTGGGATATACCCTAAATCTCAAGTTGGCTGTAGTCAAATATTTTTATTTCCTGATCTTCCCAGGAGTGTTCTGTTGCCTTAAATATACAGCTCCCCCATGGCAGTGTAGTTATTCTGGGTTAGGTCCCTCTCAGAAACAGTAGGGTGTAACAGGAGCTGGAGCTTTGGAGCTGGACAAATGGATACGTAATCTTGGTCAAGTTATGTAGCCTTTAAAAAAAATATTTATTTATTTTGGAGAGAGAGAGTCATAGCGAGCGTGTGTGAGTGCAGGGTGGGGGAGGGGCAGAGGGGCAGGGAGAGAATTTTAAGCAGACTCCCTGCTGAGCTAGGAGCCAGAGGCGGAGCTCCAGTCTCAGGACCCTGAGATCATGACCTAAGCTGAAACCAAGAGTCAGATGCTTAACCGACTGTCCCACTCAGGCGCCTCCAAGTTATTTAGCCTTTTTAAAGTATTTTCATTTCTAAAATGGAAATGATAATACCTGTTTTAGAGAATTGTTGGGGTTAGATGAAATTGTATTTAAAGTTCTTAACACACTACCCGTGAACTGTAGATGCTCAGTTAATTTTAGCTTGGTTATTAATTGCATTCAAAATGTGTTAGAGACCAGAATATGAAGACAGAAGACACAAGACTCTAGAAATTTAAATCAGATAAAGGAAAAGTTTTTTAAAATATGAATCAAGAAACATTGATTCCTTTTTCTTCTCTCTTCCTTATTTCTTGTGCATTTCTCTTCTCAGGACAAGGTAAATTCTAGGAGGACCCTTCCTGTCCAAGGCTGACTAAAAAGAGTCTAATAAGGGGCGCCTGGGTGGCGCAGTCGTTAAGCGTCTGCCTTCCGCTCAGGGCGTGATCCCGGCGTTCTGGGATCGAGCCCCACGTCAGGCTCCTCCGCTGGGAGCCTGCTTCTTCCTCTCCCACTCCCCCTGCTTGTGTTCCCTCTCTCGCTGGCTGGCTCTCTCTGTCAAATAAATAAATAAAATCTTAAAAAAAAAAAAAGTCTAATAAGAGGAACAGAGTAGAGTTGTCGCGGGTTATCGGGGTGACTGGGAGCTTAGTCGAGGAGGGATAAAGTCAGCTGTGAGTCCCGTTATTAGTAAGTAGTAACAGGATTACTAGCAGTTTGTAGGTGGGAGGGATGCCCAGTAGGGAGTGAAGAAAGCTGTTGGGGGACTGAGGCAGGTCGAAGGGCTTGTTTAAATTGAGTGGCTTGCTAGGCAAGCTCGCGTTTACTCTTTTTCACTTGCAGTCTTTGGGGCTAATCTCTGCAAACTTGCTTTCCTGGGTGTTGCCCCTCCCTCCCTGCCTTTAGGAACAGGATTGGGAGTAGAATTAGCCTGAAGAAGTCATTCTATTTAGGGAAAGGGCAGTGATTAGGCCCTTATCTGTAGTGGGGCCTTTCTGAGTAGTGTGGGGCCCAGATCGGGATCGGAGTGGCTATCCTGCCATCTACAGAGGCTCCGCTTTTCTAACCCCTGGTTGGGTCAGAAGTGTGAAGAAGCAATAGATGGGCTGGGCCATCTGGTGAAAAAGCCCTTCATTGTGTTCCTTCAGCATTCCAGTGTCTGGTACAATTAGCCGAGACTCAGAAAACAAGTTGGACAAACAAGCGAGCAGCCTTCCATTGATGGATAAAGGGATCTCTGGCTCCGAGGAGTTAAGTGTGCTGACTGCAGACAGAGTGGGAGGTCTGGGAAGAGGAAGGGGACTTTGGGATGACATTCCTGGCTGGATGAGGGGAAAGAATGGAGCAACAAGCAAACAGTATTTTCGAAGTTGATGAAATCTGCCCGGCTAATCTCCCTGAGAGGCTGGCTGGGGCTGGGCTAACCTGTGAAGTAGGTGGAATCATTGCGAAGAGACTGTGACTCTTCCCTTTGGGCAGCTGTAAACGTGGGGAAATGAAGCTCCATTTAGAATCTGGGAATCTGTTGGCAGTGGACAGTGGATGGGATTCACTCTATTATAGTCTCTCGCATTGCGGGACCTTCTCAGTTGGTTAACACTTTACACGTACTTCTGCCCGAGAAGAGGCCAGCCAGAGGAGCAGTTTGTTGGGCAATGGATGTACTGTGCCTGACTTGGCAGTAAGCTGTTCTACCTTACCAGCTCTTCTGCAACTGTCTGAGATTCACCAGGTCACAAGCGTCTGCTCTGCAAATGGAGGGTAACTCAAAGACCAGCCTCTTTCTACCTGCTCAGGCTTACTCAATAACTTGGCTGGACTTTTTCCTATGAAGCTCCCACCTCTGTATGCTGCTGCTCTTCTGAAAACACTGAGCTGCTGCCTCTTTTGAACAGGATGCTATTTGCCTGAAGACCTGAACCCGGTTTTTGGAAGTGCCCTAGGGAGGAGCTTCCTCTCTGACCTCAAGGGGAGGAGGAGGTCATTAGGAAGTGGAGGGTGGAGCCACGTCTCTGTACTTCTGCTGCCTCTCTCTGCTCATCGAATAGCCTTTTGGCTATCTGTCTCTGTTTACCTCGAAGCCTTTTTTGAGGAGCTGCAGAGGGTGCACAGGCCGCTAGCTGGAGGTTCTTTGGAACACCCTCCTTTTGGGTGGGGTCAGCAGACACAAGAGTGCCATGTGGCCTAGTTACCAAGATGAGCACGAGTTCAACGCCCACCTGGTTGGCCGCATGTGCTGTATGGGTTAGTATGTGAAATTTTTTCCTTGTCTGGGCCTGTGGATCCCAAATAGCCCTTGCTCTCATTGACTCATAGGAATATATGGGCTTTAAAGTCTTGCAGGTGTTACAAGCTTTGGGCTTGTTAAAGTGTGCAGGGGAATAGACGGGTGCCCTACTTCCTGGGGAACTTCTTAAGCTTGTAGTGACTGGCAGTTAAGAGCCTGAGCTTTGGGTGTGGGACTTTTTTATAGAGACTGAATTCATGCTCAGGCTTCTTTTTGCCTGTATCAGGAAACCACTTTTAAGTTATGTTACATAGTTCTGAGAGTCCAGGGTGTATTTTTAGCAGAAGTTGGTTGGTTACGGAGTCCACCTCTGAGCGGACTGGATGGGGCGGGGTGGGGGGGGGAGGAGTCATAGTCTGGGTTTCCTCTTTCACTTACTCTCTTCTGCCAGCAATGAGGAGGCAAGAGGGCTCCAAGATGGTCTGGGGACGAGTCGGGGACGGGACCTAAAGAAGAGTTGCAGGCTAGGGGGTGTGTTGTGTAGGCTGTGACTTAGATCGCCCTGGATGAAGGACAAGAGTTCGTTTAAATAATGTTCTGTGACCTTGAGCAAGTGGCCCAGGCTTTTGGCCACAGGTTTCTCTGGCTTCCAAACTGCGGGGTGTACAGACTGGTGCTGGAATGAGATATCAATTCATCAGTTCTTGGTAAAATGAAAATGATAAGGAGAAAGTAGTGTGACTTTCATAAAAGGAAACTCATTTAAAGGCCTGTTCTTTACTCTGAGATGCCCTTCCTACTTTCCTGATGTTAAAATGTCCTTTATTTTATGAAAGAATTGTTCTTAGGTAGTAGTTTGGTTTTAGATATCCCTACTTAGCAAAAGAAAAGGTTGACAGCTTTATGTTAGGTTTTCTGATATTTTGGAACATTTACTGGTTTGGGAACTCCTGGATTGATCATCGACTTTGATAATTAAAATACCTTTTGATATTATATTCTTGAGTCTCTGAAGCAGGACAAAATGGTGAGCCAAATAGGCAGGCTTTCACCAAAATTGAAATTGCTGGCTGTTTACGGAGGGGAGAGAGCGGAAGAAATCTCAGAAGGGGTCTAGCAGAGCTACAGCTCTGATTCTGTCTCCTCATGGCTAGGCCAGTACTGCCAGATATTTAAGCGCTTTGTGAGAAACAAAGGTGGTATTATAATAATGTTTGGGGCACACGGAGGGGTTTAGTCTGTTGTTGCCATGCAGTCTAGCCTTTTATCTTTCTGGTATCATTGAGAGTTCCTCCCTGAGATCTAGAGAAAAGAATCTTCTGCATCTGAAAGTGCTTGGAGATAAAAGGGCCACTTTTCTGTAATCAACGAGTAGTTTAAGGAAGTTTAGAATCTTTATTGAAAGTTTCGGGGCAAAAACGTTCTCTCTCATCCTACCCTGTTTAATCCCCCAGAGGCAGTGAGGCAGTGTGGCCTAACGGTTAAGAGAATGGGCTTTGGCATCACCTGTCTGCTTGGGGCTCCTGCTAGACCACTGAGTACCAGCTAGATGAGCTGGGAGAATTGCTTTATCTTTCTATGCCTTGGTTTCCTCATTAAAAAAAAAAATTTAAATAGACCCTAACTCAGAGTCATTATGAGGAGCACATGATATTCAAGCGCTTAGCCCAGTGTAAGCTCTGCAGGTGATTTTGATACGGCCAGTTCACAGACTGGTAATTGGGAACCATTGACCTAGTCCAAACTCCAAACTCCTCACATTATAGATGAAACTCAGACTCAAAGAGGGGAGCTGAGTGTTCTATAAGGTAAGCATCGTAGACTACAGGCCAGCAAATCCAAGTTACAGACCTGTCCCTATGTCACTTTATCCAAGTTCTTAAATTTCTTAGCGCTTGGATTTCTTCATCTTTCAGATGATATTTTGAGGGTTCTTAAACCTCCGATCTCTTTGTATCTGTGATTTAGTTTTTCTGATAATCTAATGAATAGTCAAGAAACTATTGAGCTTTTCTCCCTCCTCCCTCCTCCTGGTGTGTCTCTCCCTCCGTCTCTGTGGCTCATTTCTCTTGCCACCATGCTAGCTTCTGGCTTATTTCTTTATCTAACTTCTGTTGTTTACTCTCGGATTCCCAATAGAGCAAAGAATTATCATTAATAAAGTTCCAGTTTGCCTGAGAAATAACATAAAACTTTAATTTTGCACTGAAGTTTCTAGAATTATCACCTCTCTAAACTCACAGTTCTCAATCTTCACTGAGACATTCTAAGCCTGGTGATGGATGCCTGTCATGAATCCCAGTTACAGTTAACGGTTTGCACCACCTCTTCTTCCTGTCATTACACAGGACGATATTGTGTTGCCTTCTGATAATTTCATGGTGGCAGTAGTATGGTGGCTAAAAGTCCATGACAGACTTAGATTTGAATCTCAGTTCTGATACTTGCTAATTGTGTGACTTCAGGCAAATTATTAGTAAGCCTTTTTGAGCCTCATTTGATAAAAATGAGGGTAAATAGTGTGTACTTGATAGAGTTGTGAGGACTGAGTCAAATACTAAATGAGACAGGCCTTGCACAGTGCCTGACACAGAGTAAGCACAATATCTAGGTCAGTCTTATCTCCCAAAGTTGACTTATGTATGTCTGAGGATAGGAATCATTTATAATGCTGGTGCCATTGTATATTTTTGGTAAGCACAGTTAATTGCTTGATCTCCATCTGTCTCTCTTTCTCTCTCTTCCTTCCTTCCTTCCTTCCTTCCTTCCTTCCTTCCTTCCTTCCTTCCCTCCTTCCTTCTTGAAGTATAGTCGACACATAATGTAACATTAGGTTCAGGCATATGATTCAGTAAGTTTATACGTTCTGCTATCTTACCATAAGTATATTTACCATGTGTCTCCGTATGCTGTTGCAATATTATTGACTGTATTGCCTGTGCTGTACCTTTTATTCCCGTGACTTATTCATTCCATTACTGAAAGCCTGTATTTCCCGCTCCTCTTCGCCCATTTTGCCCATCCCCACACCCCTCTCCCCTCTGGTAGCCATCAGTTTGTCCTCTGTGTTTGTGGGTCTGTTTCTTCACCCCATTTCTTTGAGCTTACATGAAATGGTGCAAAGTCTCCTTGGTCCAGACATGGCAAGAAGAATTTGGGAACGCTGTAACTGTAGGCGGGACATCTGAATGGAAATCCCTGCTCCCTGCTGAAAATCAGCCTTTTTTTTTTTTTTTTTTTAAAGATTTTATTTATTTGACAGAGAGAGAGAGACAGCCAGAGGGAACACAAGCAGGGGGAGTGGGAGAGGAAGAAGCAGGCTCCCAGCAGAGGAGGCCGATGCGGGGCTCGATCTCAGGACCCCGGGATCACGCCCTGAGCCGAAGGCAGACGCTTAATGACTGAGCCACCTAGGCACCTCCTGAAAATCAGCCTTTTAATTATCATTTGGGAATACTTTTTAGTCTGACTTTGAAAATGCCATCATAAAGTATCGTTGTAGTTATAACCTTGGCACATAGTGGGCTTTCAGTATATATTTGTTAAATGAATGAGTATTCTTGAGTACCCGTTATTGTCTTAAATGTTGGATATTTAAGGAAATTTAAACACAGTTCTTGACTCCAGAGCTAAAGTTCAGATTCAGATAAATAGGATTTACATAGAGAGATATGTAACAATAGGTTTTATATGCTTGGGGCCAAGTAAACTGAATGAACACAGGCACCTGCAGGCACCTAGAAGTGGCTGGCGTAGGCGGAAAGATAGAAAGGGAGAAGTGGGACTTCAGCTGGACCTTGTAAGGAGGCTCTAACTTAGATAACCCAAAAAGAGGGAGACAGATATTCCGGTAGGGACAATAAAGACAAGAATGTGCAAGTTATGTTTGGAAACAATAATATCAAAATGGTTGCATTTGAGTCATGCAGGGGAGAGCCCAGAGATAAAGTTGGAAGAGTAGATTGTAAATTTCTTCAGGTCAGAGGCCACTTATTTATCTCCTCCAGGCACCTAACACACAGGGAATAAAACCCAGAATTGAATTTCAAAGGGTTGTAACAGACTATGGAAATGAAGCACCTGCACTTGGTCTTCTGGGAGCCACTAAAGGATTTTTGAGTAGAGGGATAATACGGACAAAGGGGTGATTTCGGAAGATTTGTTGAGATAGGCTGTCTGCTGTACTTGCCACAGCCATAGCTATCAACTGTTAGTTTCAGATCTGTTGCCTCAATTCTGATTGCTCTTCTGAACTCTAGACCTAACGTTCCCACTGTCAGCAAGAAGGTCTACTAACACCTCATTATTTTTCTTCTACTTTACCCATTCTACCCAACGCCCCATCTGTGCCTCTTTCTATTTTCCTAATCTCAAGATACCACTCCTCCCAGTTCCTGGAAACATTAGTTGACCAACATTTATTGACTAGAAACATTGGAATTATTTTGAACCTTCCCTTTCCTTAACACACCTAGTCAATATTTAAGGGCTATTGTTTCTGCCTCTACATTATCTTATAGATCTGTCTGCCCTCTTTATATCCGTGCTGTCTCTGCCCTAGTTCATACTGTTAGATTTCTTTCTTGGTTTGTCAGTAGACCTCTAGCTGGTTCTTGTGCCTTAGTGTCTCTCTGCCGCAGACTGGCCTTCAGTCCAATGCCAGATTAATCTTTCCAAAACACTTTCTGGTTCAGAAAATCTTGGGGCACCTGGGTGGTGCAGTTGGTTAAGTGTCCAGGTCTTATTTTCGGGTCAGGTCATGATCTCAGGGTCATGAGATCGAGCCCTGTGTCAGGTTCCATACTCAGTGCGGAGTCGGCTTGGGACTTTCTCTACCTCTCCCTCTGCCCCTCACCCTGCTTACGCTCTCTTTTTCTCTCTCTCAAATAAATAAGTAAATCTTTAAAAAAATCTCAGTGGTATCATTTTATTTACTGAATTAAGTAGATACTCCTCCAATTTTCTGGAGTGATTTAACCTCATATGAATTGCAAGCTTCCTTTCTCATTAAATTGCTAAATGTATGCAGTGCATAGCTATGCAATTCCCTGAAACATATCCTGCGTACTTACATGTCTCTGAATTGCTGCTTATATTTCTTCCTCAGTTTGGAATTCCTTAACTCCTTTTTGTACTGGCCAAATCCTAATTGTTATCCAAGATTTAGTTCAGACACCGTGCCTTCCGTGAACTCTTCTGCTGCCCTCTGTCAGAATTAATCAACTGTGCTTATGAGCCTCATTTTGTGTGGTTTGTGTCTAGTGTATTATTTGCTTGATATTATTGTTAATTATTTATATATTAGTGTTTGCCACTAGATTGTAAATTTCATGACGTCAAGGAACAGGTCTGTTCTGACTGTTTCCCTTCTCTGTCAGCTCACGTATCTCATTTTTAAATTTCTAGGAGGCTGGTGCCTCTTGAGCTGCTGCTGCTGCTTCTTCTTCTCCTCTTCCTCCTCCTCCTTCTTCTCATTCTCCTCCTCCTCCTTCTCATTCTCATTCTCCTTCTCTTCTCCTTCTTCTTCCCCCTCTCCCTCCCCCTCCTCCCCCCACCCTCCTCCTTTTTTTTTTTTTTAAGATTTTATTTATTTATGAGAGAGAGACTGAGTGCACAAGTAGGGGGAGGCACAGAGGGAGAGAGAGAAGCAGATGACCTGGGGCTTGATCCCAGGACCCTGAGATCATGACCTGAGCTGAAGACAGACGCTTACCCAACTGAGCCACCCAGGTGCCCTGTTGGGCTTCTTGAACCATTTGCGATTTTTCTGTGGCCCTCAGGGAAACAAGCAGAAGTTCTTTTATTTGCTTTTGTAATGATTTATAATGCTCTGGGACTATGTTACTGGCTGTGTTGGATTAGATCACAGAGCTTTGCACCTCAAATGCAGGCTTTAATTCTAATTCTAGGCCTGTTCTCAAAGTGCTCCTTGTAGCGTAGGGCAGATAGACACATAAACAGTAATACTGTGCAATAAGCACAAGAGAAAGATCACCTAAACCACTGTGAGTAAAGGATAGGAAAAGCTCCTGGAGGTTGAGTTGAATAAAGAGCAATGAGTAGACAGACAAGGGAGAAGCTATATTCCACACAGAGGGAACACTGAATACAAGAGCAAGATTACATTTGGGCAAGAGTGTTCAGCAAGGCTGAAAGTTAGATTTTTATGAAAGGGTAGAGAGGGGTGAGTGGCAGGCAGGCATCACATCATAATTGGGTCTTAGATGCCAAGGTAAAAAGTTTGAATATTATCCTGAATGGCGACATCAGGCTTTGGAATCCAATGGAGCTGAGTTCAAATTGGACTTCTTTACCTACCTTGTGATCTCAGACAGATTACTTAACCTCTCTGGGCTTTATCTTTCCAGTAAAATGATATCTAGCTTTCAGGGTTGAGCATTAGAAACGATATACATAAGGTGTGCAACACATAAGCATGTGTTCAGTCAGGGTTAACTACTAATATTATTAGGAGGCTAAGGAGTCACTGAAGGGTTTTAAGGCAGACAATAACAAGATCAGTTTTGTTAGAAAGATTGCTGGCAGCAATGGAAAAGGATGGTGTCTTAGTTTGGTCCACGGACGTGGTGGCTGCAGCAACACACCTTTATTTCTCACAGTTTGGGGGCTGGAAGTCTAGGATCAAGGCAGCTACAGATTTGGTGTCTGGTGCAGGCCCTCTTCCTGGTCATAGATAGCTGTCTTCTCTCTGTAACCTCACATGGCAGAAAGAGAGTGAGAGAATTCTCTTGGGGTCTTTTGTAAGGACCACATTTTTATAAGGCTCATGACCCACTCATGCCCCAAAGGCCTCACCTGATACTATCACAGTGCGGGGTTAAGATTTCAGCATATGAATTTAGGGGACGAAATACAAAGATTCAGACCATAGCAGATGGATTAGAGCAGGGAAACCTGTTAGAAGCAGAGAGAAAAGAAGAGTTCAGTTTCAGACAAATTGAGTTTGAGATGAGCATGAAATGTTTAGGAGGCGATTAGACATGTGAGATTGGTATTTAGGTTGAAAGCCTGAGCTAAAGATATGGATTTGAAAATGATCAGTTACAGTTTGAACCATAGGAGTAGGTAAAATTATTCTGGGAGAATGGGGGAGAACTGCTCTTCATAAAACTTTTTTTTTTTTTAATTTATGGGTTTTTTCCCCCCCTCCTACCATGCACGTAACACCCAAAATTTTCATGCAGTTTTAGGTGGTTCATGGCACCCCTTTCCAAACCCATCTATGTACCTTTGGGTCCATGAATATCTTAAAAACCCGTAATAGAAAATGAAGGAAAGAGGGGCGCCTGGGTGGCGCAGTCTTTGGGCGTCTGCCTTCGGCTCAGGGCATGATCCCGGCGTACCGGGATCGAGCCCCACGTCGGGCTCCTCTGCTGGGAGCCTGCTTCTTCCTCTCCCAATCCCTTGCTGTGTTCCCTCTCTTGCTGGCTGTCTCTCTGTCACATAAATAAATAAAATCTTAAAAAAAAAAAAAAAAAGAAAATGAAGGAAAGAAGGCTAGGGATGAATGAACATCTCAGGAGTGAGCGGAAGAGAAGGAATAACCAAAGAGGAAGGAGGAACACTAGGGTGGAATGGAGACTCAGATTCAAGAGGGATAGTGAGTTTAAAAGGTGAAGGAATGATCAGCAGTGTCTTCTGAGTTGCCAGGTACGTAGACAGTTGTGGAGAAAGCAGTTTCAGTGAATTTGTGGGGCTCAAAGCCACACAGGTTACATGGGGGACTAGAAGGTGAGGAAGTGGAGATAGCATTGTCATCATACTTGTTCAGGAAGCCAAGGGGAAAGGAAAGAGAGAAGTTAAAGACATACAAGCCAGGGGATAATTGTTGGATTAAGGTTCCCAAAGAGAAGGGAAGAGGTGGGATCCAGATTTTAGGTGGAAGGACTTACCTAAGTTACCAAAGGACATCTCTACAGGTGAAACTAAAACAAAGAAAATTAGGGTACGTATTGGTAGCTCGGTGGACTGTAATGGTCTTAATAGAAGTTGGAAACAAGTATTAAATCCTTCTAATTAACCCCCACGTCATTCGTTGGTGCCTCAATATGTTCAATCTTAGAATTTCCCAGTGGGCGGTTGGGTTCTTTGTTGGCAGTTCATAGCCTTTGGTAGGGCTGAGTTTATAAGAAGCATCAAAGAAGATGGCTTTGTTAAATTGACTGGGGTATCTTTGAAAATTCTACCTCCAGTGTTAGGTAGAGAGATCTTCGCTGGGCCTGGAATTAAATTAGGGATTTATGTGTAGGGTGCCAAACCTTAAAGTTTCAAAGTCTGAGCTGTTTGGAGCATTCTGAAAGTTTAATAGTTAAAGTTGCTCTTTGGCTTCTGTAATAAATTTCCTTGCTCAAGTATTACAGTCTTAAACCCCAGGCACTGCAGTATCTATCCTCTTGTCTTAATGCTTAAATCAGGAAAGAACTTGCATGTAATTGATGGGTCTGCAACACAGGATCCTAAAAAAGGATCCTTCAGTTTTGGGGGCACAGTTATTCCATAAACCCTTTTCTGAGGAACTTACGGCTCAGCTGTAAAGCAGGCTAGCTAGTCTTGAGAAGGGCTTTTAATCATGTTGCCCTTAGTAATTATGCTCAGAAAAAGTGCCTGGAGCTCTTGCCGCTGAATTGAAAATCCGTTTTTAGCAGATGGAAACATAGTAAGATGGACCAGTGTCCATTGTGCCCGTCACATCTTCAGGTCTAAAATAAAAGAGGCAGTGGACTAAAAAGAAAAAGACATCTCATGAATGAAGCCCCAGCACGGGGCTCGAATTATGACCCTGAAATCAAGACCTGAACTGAGATCAAGAGTTGGATGCTTAACCGACTGGGCCATGCAGGCGCCCCCTGCTTCTTCTTTAAAATGTTGATTAGTTTAAAAGGAAATTTGTTAAATTTTCCTTTTCCATCTATGTATTATTTAACCTGTCATGGCAAATACATATAACTTTTATAATTAAAAGTTCTGAAAAGAAAAATAACAAGGAAAACTTATATCTCTAGAGTGAGAATTAAACCCGGAAATGGCCATTCTTGGTTATTCAGATATTAGTGTAGTGAGGCAGAATGGGTCTGGTGGTGGTGAAAATGTAGGGGGGGTGCAGAACTTTTAGTTGGCTTTAATTTTGTTTTCCCATCATGGCTGCATGTTTCAGCACACAGGTGACAATTATTGGGGTGTTGGTTTTTTTTTTTTTTTTTTTTTAACATACCGGACTGTTTTCTGGTAGGGAACTCAGCTCTGATTTCATTCTGTGTGTTTCATTAGCCAGTCTTCTAATCATATATTGGCCAGTCCAAAAAATTTTTGTTTTTGTTTTAGGTCATATCCTGTGGAGATACAAAAGTAAAGCTGCTAACAGCTAACATGCTTTACTTTTTGTATAAGCATGATCTCTTTCCTTAGGAGTTAGTGATCTCATTGGTGATGTAAGAATAAGCAAATTAAAAGTTCAGGACTCTATATAATTATATAAGTGCTGATTGAGTGATTAGCCTAGTAAGTACCCTAAAAATTTGTAGGACAAAGAGACTGTTGAGACCTGGAGTTGTCAGGAAAGGCTTCCAGAGTAATTTTTCTCAAGCACACATGTGATCGTGTCATCTTCTGTTTAAAATCTTTTCGAAATTTTCCCTTACCTTTTCCTACCAATTTCTCAGTGCTAAAGTTTGGACTCCTTAGCTTGTAAGAAAGGTCATGATTTGGCCCATGCCATCCTGTCTAGTTTTAAGTCTCTCCACTACCTAGTATACATCCTGTCTTTCAACCATCCTTGATTCTGTGCACTTTTCTGAACATAAGCTCCTGGTTGTCTCCACGAATTTGCATTAGGTGAAATTTTCCATGTAGTAGCTTTGTCCCTTCCCTTTAATTCTTGGCTAACTTCGAGTCATCTTTTAAGGTTTAGTTAGACTCACTCCTGTGGAAACTTTCCCTAACTGCCCATGTTTCCGTCTCTTGTTCGGATAGCTTAACCATTCATTTTTCTTCTGTTCTTGAGCACTCTGTGCTTAGCTCTGTTTATAGCGTGTAGCTCCACACCCAACATGGGACTTGAACGCATGACCCCAAGATCAGGAGTTGCGTGCTCCACCAACTGAGCCAGCGAGGTGCCCCGACTGTCATCTCTTTTAAAGATAGGGACTGTGACTTTGGGATCTATTTTTTCTTTTTAAAGATTTTATTTATTTATTTGAGAGAGAGCGAGAGAGAGCATGAGCTGGGAAGTGACTTTGGTATCTATTGTCGGAGTCAAACACAGGCTGTTCCAAGCATGAATACATCTTACTAAAGATGTATTCAAAGAAGAGCTGAATGAACGGATGAGCTAGATTTTAAAGAGTAAACAGTATTTGGGGCACCTGGGTGGCTCAGTCGGTTGGGCATCCAACTCTTGATTTTGGTCATGATCTTGGGGTTGTGGGATTGGGCCCAGTGTTGGAGACTATGCTCAAATAAACAAATAAATAAAACCTTAAAAAAAAGAGTAAATAATATTTGGATAGGTAGAGAGGGAGAGAGTAGCATCCCGTGAAGAGAAAATAGTGTGAGCAGTGTCAGTGATGTAGATGAGATTGCACTTGTAAGTTGGTTCTCATTCAGTCTGTAGATGACACAGGTTTGGAAAGGATAATGAAGATGTTGGATAATTGAATCAGCATCTAAAAAGGTGTTGGAATGACAGTGGTCAAATCTAATAAAAACCCTAGCTTCAAAAACTTGGAGGGCTCTATTAAGTGAAAGGTAGCCTGGGGTGCCTGGGTGGTTCAGTGGGTTAAGCGTCTGCCTTCGGCTGGGGTCATGATCCTGGAGTTCCGGGATTGAGTCCCCCATAGGGCTCCAGCCCTGCATTGGGCTCCCTGCTCAGCGAGAAGTCCGCTTCTCCCCCTGCCCCTCACCCCGCTCTTGCTCTCTCTCTCTCTCTCTCTCTCTCAAATAAGTAAAAAAAAAAGTGAAAGTTACGCTACACCTAAAAAAAAATTCTAACAGTTCCAAATGAGAGCCAGTAGGGAGAATTTATAAGGAAGCAAATGATGGCCTATTTATAGAACTACTAAATCGATATATTGCCTTAGGAGGTGTGAATTCTTTATTAAGTTTTAAGTATCAGAAATATTATAGAGTTATGCAGGATTTGGGCAGACCTTTCAACCCTGAACAGATGATTCTTTGTTGTTGAAGGGAATCCTGTTTTAGCAGGGAATAAGACTAGGTAACTAATTCTAATTCCCAAGTTCTGTGGTGCGTAGTAGGAAGAGATCACTGTTCCCTGCAAAGCATAAAAAGATTCAAGGCTGAAAAGAAGGATGTGAAGTTAAGAGCAAAGACATGGATGAGGTAACACTGAGGCTATAAACTCAGAAATGTGAGTAGGTAGTATATGCACCTGGAAGTGGAGAGAGAGTGTCAGCATCGTTCGAAAGGTAGCCATGTGGGTCTTACTAGGCAGTGAGTTAGAAGGGAGTAACTGGGCAGTAGGGAGGGACGACCTCACTGATGTTTGTGCGGATTATTAGTGAGCCAGAGTTATTTAATTCTGCCACTTTCTTCTGAAATGCTCTCTGACTTGGAGAAAAAATCAAGAGTTGAGCCTTGGTGGTAATTCAGGTTTGCAGATTGTCACGGTGAACTCTGTGGTAGAAGGTTAGGCAGGTGGCAGTTCCTGGGGGATTAGTGATGGCAGCTTTAATTGTTTAACTGTGTCATCCAGCATAGACCAGGATAAGCTCAGATGCTCTTAATAAAAGGGCTACAATAAGAATGGAGCGATAAAGCTTGGGAGTGATTAGGGGGCTGCTAAGGCGGCGTGTCTGGAGCAGGAATGCAGCGTGACTGTGGTGTCTGGCTATGAACTGGAGGTGAAGTTGAGCATGATGCCCGAGGATGCATGTGGAGATAGTGCATGTGAACTGAGTTGTTGGGAGGTTAAGGTAGACTTGCCATGTGGAGGGGGGCATGCGCCAGGGAGTGGTCGATGACAGTGAGCATGATTTGAACAAGGTAATAGGGGGACGTCACAGGCTTCAAATAGAAGAAAAGGAGCAAAGCTGATGGATCAGTAGGTCTGGAAGTGCTCTGGGGAATTGGCGGATGTGGGAGAAAGGGAGTCCTCTGCGGGATCGGGCCTCCGGAACAGTGATGCCAAATATTGGCAGTCATGCTTTTGTCAATGAGGTGCACAAAACTGAGAGTGGAGAGTGTGCCTGCAAAGAAGTGGCTCTGTAAGACTTAGCAGAAGGAAGAGGTGGGGGAGATGTGCAGTGCAGGTAAACTGAGCAGCTTTCCAGGGTTGCCTGGTTGGTAATGGCTGCTGAGAAAATGGGAGCTGGGAGTAGACACCAGGGCAGGAGAGGGTGGGAGCAGAGCACTGGTCCGGCAGAGCCGTATGTGAAGAGGGAGGTGGAACCGCTGCAGTACGAGTGGCCCAAATGCCAAGGCCACTCGACCTCTTCTGTGGGTGGTGTTCACAGCTTTGGCTTCTTGGAGGTTGCTTTGGGGGAAGCAGAGACTCACTCGCTCCCCCGATTGTGATGCTAAGGAGACTTTGCCATGGCATGGTTTTGAGGCGTATGATTCGGTCTCATCTCTGAAGTGTCAAGATGGTCAGGACAGAAGAGGAAGTTCAGACAAGCCAAATCTTCCCAACAACAAGACACTTCCATGGGTGTGTGGAAACCATCTCCATGGTCCACGGAGAAGCTGGGCGGTGGATGAAGCAGGGGTAGGGGAACTTCTCCGGGCTGTGCTAAGCCAGTGCCTTCTCTGTGTTTCCTTTACAGATGAACGGGACCGTGTTCAGAAGAAGACGTTCACCAAGTGGGTCAACAAGCACCTGATGAAGGTAGGACTCCTTCGTAGGGGCTGCCCCAGCACCTCTGGCTGCCCTTAAGCTGGATCTGTCAGTGCCTTCCCGCGGATAGTTCAGATTGCTTGTCATGTGCTCGTGGAGACACACATGTGACTTTTTAAAAATAACCAACATAGTCATAACAGTGTGGAAACTTGTACTGATCAGTTTCTTGGAGAGGACAGTAATAAATGCCATTACCTCAGAAGGTTGAGGTTGAGGATACCAGGGGGTAATTCCTGGATTCAAAGAATGCTTTGTTCCTAGCTTTACAAATTATTTTATAAACTCCCTTCTTTATTTTTATTTCTAGATCTGATTACTGTGTAAGGATGGGGCAGAGGCGCTTTTGTTCTCTTTCTTTCTCTTTAAGTGCACAAATCGTAAATGTTTAGTTTAAGCAATTTTTACCTGTGTATATACATTATAACCAGCATGCAGTTTAAGATGCAGAACACTTTCAGAACGGCTAGGACTAGGGAGAGATTTTATTAATTGTTTTTAAATAGAAGAGAAACCGAGGCAGAGTCATGTTTAAAAGCCCACCTAAGGATAAGCAGTATGACTAAAGTGGCAGTCCAGATTTGAAAACAGCATTTTTGAATGTTATGTAATAATCTCAAATAATTCACATAATTTTGAGTTATATTGATTACTGTTCTGGGAAAGGTCACCAGTGTCCTCTTAATTGCCATATCAGTAGCCTAATTTTATCTTTCTCTTATTTGATTTCTCTGCAGCATCTGATATTGTTGACTAACTTGTTATTCCTTAAAACCGTCTCTTACGTTGACCTCTAACACACTGATTTTTCCTGAATTACCTCTTTCCTGTATGAATGCCTTTTTCCTTCTCCAACTCCTCCATGTTGCTGGTTCCTCGGGGTCCTAACGCTACCCATTTTCTTGTTTAGTTCTCTGTACTCTTCTTTGGCAGTCTCATGTGTGCTAGTCACAGGGATCTTTGGTGGTGTGGAGCACAAGGAAGCACGAGTAGAAAAAGGATACGAGGGGATCTCCCAGAATCTGGTGTCTGGATGCAGCGAGGCTTAATGAAAACTAAACATTATCAGGCAGCTACTCTCTCTTCTTATTGAGGCCTGTGTTCTCTCCTTTTTCTTTCTTATCTTTCTTTCTTTTTCTTTTTTTTTTTTTTTTTAAGGATTTTGTTTATTTGACAGAGAGAGACAGCGAGAGAGGGAACACAAGCAAGGGGAGTGGGAGAGGAAGAAGCAGGCTCCCAGAGGAGCAGGGAGCCCGATGTGGGGCTCAGTCCCAGGACCCTGGGATCGCTCCCTGAGCCGACAGCAGACGCTTAACGACTGAGCCACCCATACGCCCCTATTTCTTTCTGTATGTCTCCTACATTCATTGCTTCTGCCATTGCTTGTGTGGAAGCTGTGGTGGCTGTCTCTCATGCATCATGGTGATGCAAACCCCTGTGGCTACATAATTCTGAAGACACAAAACACAGAAAATCTGATCGGCTGGGATGTTCTTTTCCTCCATGGGTCAGGTGTCCATCTAGAGCTCAGTAATCTCTGGCTAGGGAGATGGTTACATAAATCAACATGGCTTCTGAGGGCCACGTTTAATGGGGACTGCAGGTGAGGGCAGTTTTGCAAAGTACAAGATCTGGATAAGGACGTAACGATAGAGCCACTTCCTGTATTCTTTCCTAAGCCAAAGACAGTGTACTGGACAAGTTCATCTGGATGTCACCCAGACATGTCCTATATTCAGCACATCCCAAATTGCTAAATATTTTCATTCATGTATTTAGCTATCCAAATTAGGAATCTAGGACTATTTTCAATCTGCCCATCATCTCCCTTGTCACCAGCTCCAGTCAATCACTTCCAACTCAGACTCCTCTTCTCCATCCCCACGACCTCTGGTCTAGTCCAGGGCCTTTTCAGCTTGCTTTGATCACCGTAATAATTCTTAGTAAGGTTTTCTGTAGTAACACTGATAATGCAAATAGTAGCAATAGTTTGTTGAGTGCTTACCGTAAAAGCCAACATTCTGGACTAAGTCCTCTGTGTGGATTAGCTTCTTTATTCAATGAACTTATGCTGTAGACTCTTTCAGTTTTCCCATTTTATCAGTGAGGAAAATGGACTTTAGAGAAGTTAACTTGTTCAAGGTCACACCACTAGAGAGAGACAGAACTGAAATTTCAGAATTCAGGCAACCTGAAATCTAGAACTGGTGCTGTTAACGTCTGCAGTAATGGCCTGACTTCTCCCTACCTTTCCAGGCTCACGGTGTCGAATTCTCCTTCTGCCTCAGACACTTGCTGAACCATGTGCCATGCTAAGAGCCGTGTGCATGCTGTTTTATGACTGTATCCTTGCTCCTGCCCCTCCCTCTGTGTGGAACCTTCTGCAGTCTCTGTTCTGCCTGCGTAACCTCAATTGAACACCACCTCGACAAATATTTTCCTGAATCTCCCATATGGAATTGACTGCCCTTTGCTTTGTGCCCTCGCCGTATTCCTTATGTACTTCTGTTATAGCCCTTGTATACATTCTGTATCTTTCTGTTGATTTTTTTTTTTTTAAGATTTTTTATTTATTCATTTGACAGAGAGACAGCCAGCGAGAGAGGGAACACAGGCAGGGGGAGTGGGAGAGGAAGAAGCAGGCTCCCAGCGGAGTAGCCTGATGTGGGGCTCGATCCCAGAACGCCGGGACCACGCCCCGAGCCAAAGGCAGACGCTTAACGACTGAGCCACCCAGGGGCCCCTCTTTCTGTTGATTTTAACTTGAAGGCAGATACTGTGTCTTACTCTGTTAGTGTCAGGATAAAGAGGAAAGGGAGAGAAAATTGCTATTTCCCTCTAATTCCCTCAGTATGTACCATTTGCCTCCAGTTTGATGCCCAGACTGCTGTCGCGATGCAGAGTCCTTGACAGCCTGGCTCCGAGCCGCCCACCTTCATTTGCAGGCATCATCCCCGTGTAGCCTGTGCCGTGGCCACACGAGATAAGTCACCGCTCCCTAAACACCGTGTGCTTTCACACCTCCTTGCTTATTCGTCTCTCGCTCCCTAGAATGCACGTCCCAATCCCCTCTGCCTGGCCATCACCCACTTACCCTTCAAGGCCCATGTCCAATATCACCTTCCTGAGAATCTGACCTTCAGTCCTCAGACTAAATTCATCTCAACTCTCTTTCTCTTCCACACCACTCTGAAGGGATGCCTTGTGTGTTCGCGCACTGGTCTCCCTGTCCGCGTGCTCACCGAGGGCTCGGGCTGTATTGTACTACTTTCTCTACACATACTGCACCACAGATACGAGAAATATCCAGGATTTGTTGCCTCGGATAAATAATATTTTAACAGTGTTTTATAGCTTGCAAAGCACGTTCTTATCTGGCTTGATTCTTATGCTAACTCTGAAGGCAGTAAAGGTATTTTATCCTCTCAGTTTTCACAACTAAGGAAAGTGAGAATTAGAAGGGGTAAAGTGACTTTCCCAAGATCATACAGCTGGTGAAGGAGGGACCTGGGACAACTCATGAGTCTTATGACTAAAATTACTTAGTCTTTCTACTAAAGGTGCCCCCAACTTATTCTTTCATGCCTCATCTCTAACAGTTGGAAGAACTGAATTTATCCTGACTCAGGCTTGTTCCCTAAAGTTTGTAGTTGAATACAAAGCCCTGGCTCTCCGCTGTAGCCGTTGGACCTCTGCCTCAGTGCTGCGTGATGACAGGAGGCCCAAGGAGGGAGAAACGAGATGAACACAACAGAGCATTGTTAGAAATTGGAGGCTAGCCAGAGCTTTACTTCAGTCCCTGGCTATTTTTCCTCTCTTCTCGGACCCCCAGACCTATAGTTCCAATGGCATTTTCTCATCTTGGGATATTTGAGAGAGAGGGATTCACTGCTAATCAGAATCACTGCCATGCTGGTGTTCTTTGAACTTTGGGCTGAGAAATACGGATTGAGATTTGTTTTTTGTAATTCAGGCATCCCTTGCCGTGCTCCCCAAGTACACCCAGATTAATGTGGCCGTTGGCAAGTAGACGGATGTAAGATCAAAGCAACCAGGCCTCTCAGGTTCTGGACGTAGTTGACTCAGGATCTCTTGATCCCCAGCTAGCTCTGTGGGAATCAGCTTGTTGTGGAATAAGCAAATTAATTCCTCTTTATTAGTTGAGAACACTGTTGATCCCATCTTAAAACAGATTTGTTAAGGCTGTTGACATCTGTAATATATAAATAACCTAATTTAGAATGCAAGACTACAAACTGAAGTGTTCTGGGCGTATGCTAGAACCATCAAAAAGAAAAATCTAGAGGGACACCTGGCTGGCTCAGTCAGTGGATCCTGTGACTCTTGATCTCGGGGTTGTGGGTTTGAGCCCCACATTGGCTGTAGAAATTATTTTTAAAAAATTAAAAAAAAAATAAAATAAAAGTAGGCTCCATGCCCTATGTGGGGCTCGAACTCACAACCATAAGATCAAGGGTAACATGCTCTACTGACTAAGCCAGCCAGGCACCCTGAAAAATGTAGTTTTAAATGAGGTTTTATTTAAATTATTTATACCATGTCTCTAGGTCCTGGTAGCTGATCAAGCGTATGCCCCCAGAGAGAACTCCCAGAAAGGATTAGAGAACTGAGCGCATGCATTCCAGAGGAGGAGAAAGGCTTTCTCTGATCGGTTCTTGTTGACTTCAGAAGTTATAGGTGGAAAGGAGAGGCCAGTATTTCGTCTAGCAGATGGGACAGTTCTTATCCTTTTTATTCATGTATGCAATCTAGAAGCTACTGGCCTTCCTGGAATTTCAGTTAAGAATTCCAGGTATACCAGCAAAAGTTTTCCAACTCCAAATTTTACTCCAAACCTTCTCCAGCTTTTCTGTGTGAGGCTCTCTAGCTGGACACGAGGTGGTAGATAGCTGTAGTGATTCTCGGCAGCCCAGTTCTTCTGTAGCCGTACCCATAGCCATGAGACCGAAGCGCCTCATGGACTTTCACACACCTTTGGTTATTCACATCTGTGCGAAAGGTCAGAAGGAGACTCGCTCTGGAGTTTCATTTAAGAGATTGACAGAGTAGTGCTGTTTAGACACAGAGGGGTGGAACGTTGCCTTTGTTGTGCAGGCGTGACCATATGGTGGTGGTTCGTGACCATCTCTGCCTTGACCTGAGTTTTCAGGACCTGATTTCACTCCAGATACGTCTCAACCTTCACTGAAAGTTTTGGGCCTACATTTGGATTGGATTTCTACTCCCTACACCTGAGTGCCTTACCTGCGTGTCCTGTAAAGCTGCCCTTTGTGGATTTTAGAGTCATCCTCATCTTCAGAGAACCTTTGTGAATCAGATGTGGCTGGTGTCACTCACTGTTAGATTCCTCAAAACTTAAGGAATTCTCCAAACAGAGTGACAGTAGAATTCCTTATCAGCAAAGAGCCTCACGCTTTGCTCCCCTCTCCCTCTACTCACCCCAACAGGTTTCCAGCCTCTGCTCATTCCCTGCATTTGAGCACCGTTCTCTCACAGGCGGAAAGTCTGGGACAACTGTAACCTGTTTTTTAGCAATAGCATTTCGGCTTTGAAAGCATTTTTTTAGCATTAGTATTTTTAGCATTAGCATTTAGGCTTTTCCTTGAGGATAAATTTGGCCATTGAATCAATATGGAATTCCCCTCTTACGGTTTAGAAATCTACAAATTCAGAAATCCATTTAAAGTTACCAGGCTCACTCTCGCTTAGTGTACCTTTTATAAATGTAGATGAGAATAAGTAACATACTCTTCTCTTTAAAACTTTCTCCTCTGACCCGTTTATCACTCTTCAACATAGTTTGGGTCAAGGAAATTGAGCTGCTATGTTTCTTTTAAGTCTTAGAGGAAAGGTTTTCTTGATGAGATTTGCTGCAGGTGTCAAAGCATACCATGTGACAGTCCTTGGTTCTTTTTGGAGGAAGGGAGGTCCTCTTAATATGTCCTTTCTACCCTTCAGGCATCATGGAAGCCTTGTGAAGGGAAAGAGCACTGAACTTGGAGTCAGGAGATGGTGATGGGACACTTCCCAGCTCAGTGATCTTATACAGGTTACTTAACTTCAGGCAACGCTTTTCTCATCTGCCAGCTAAGAGCGTTAAAGTCCCTTTGGGCCAGATTCTGATTCCAAGTACTTAAGTGCAATTTATTCCCTTCGCTAAAGCCACTCAGAAGCTGGGGGAAGCTGTTTGTTTTTCTATAACTTCACATTTTTTTTTTCCCCCAAAATAAGCGCTACACCGAACATGGGGCTTGAACTCACAACCCGAGATCAAGAGTTGCATGCTGTACTGACTGAGCCAGCCAGGCACCCATAACTTCAAGTTAATCTTTAAAGAACTGGGAGAGGAGAGCTTTCCTTGGCTTATTAATGCACAGGAATTGGGGAGGATGGGCCTGAGTGGACTTGATCCCTCAAAATTTAGTCATTTGTTAATTTTTAAAAATAGCTTTTTTTGGGATTTAATTCACATATCCTACAATTTACCCATTTAAATAAGTATACAGTTCAGTGACTTTTAGTATTTTCAGAGTATTTCAGAGTTCACTACAATCCATTCTGGAACACTTTCATCATGCCCAAAGGAAACCCTGTACCTTTCAGTCATTCTCCCACCACCCACCCCCCCATACCTTCCCCCAGCCCCAGACAACCACGGATCTACTTTCTGACTCTATAGATTGGCCTATTCTAGAAATCTTTTATTAATGGAATCATACAACATGTGGTCTTTTTCTTTGTAACTGGCTTCTTTTACTTAGCATAATGTTTTCAGAGTTCATCCACACGATAGCATGTATCAGTATTTAATTGCCAAATAATATTCCAGTGTATGGATGTCCCACATTTTGTTTATCCATTTATCAATTGATAGACATTTGGGTTATTTTCACTTTTTGGCTCTTATGAATAATAAATGCTATGAACATTCTTTCATGCACACGTTTTTTTCCTGGACCTATATTTTCAGTTCTCTTGGGTATACACCTGGGAGTGGAATCACTGGGTCATATGGTAACTTGCGTTCAGCCTTTTGAGGAGCTGTCAGACTGTTTTCCAAAGCAGCCGCACCATTTCACATTCCTACCAGCAGTGCATGAGGGTTCCAGTTCCTCTCCATCCTCACCTTCAGTTACAATCTGTCTTTTTGATTATCGTCCTCCTGTTGGGTGGGGAGTGGTACCTTACTGTGGTTTTGATTTACATTTTCCTCATGCCCAATGATATTGAGCATCTTTTCATGAATTTGTTAGCCATTTGCATGTATTCTTTGGAGACATCCACTAATGTTGACAGTGATTTTCACAGGGAATGCAAACAGGCAAAGACCTGGGTCGTTGAAGTTATTCACTCATCTTTTTGTTGGCAGAATAGCATGAGTATTTGCTGGAGAGAAACATACGTATTGATGATTCTTGAGCAGTCTTAGCTTTGCCTGGCTGCCTCTAAAACATCTGATGCTTGCTCCCCTGGACTTCTTGTCTTTCCTTTCCTTCCCCTTTCCTGTTTTATTGAGACGGAAATGACATACACGACCGTATGAGTGTAATGTGTACAGCGCATTGGTTTGTGTACATTATGAAATGATAAGCAGTAAGTTTAGTTAGCATCCATTGTGTCATATGGATACGATAAAAAGAGAAAGCAAAAAAAGAAAAGTATTTTTTTCCTGGTGATGACAACTCTTAAGGCTTCATATGTGTTAGTGTTAGCTATTAGAGCCCCCCCCCTTTTTTTTTTTTCTGTTGGACTTTTTCTTAAGAGATTTGTGGAGAATTTTAGGGGCACCTTAGTGTTTGCAGAAGAGGTAAAGACTTTGGAATGGGGCAGGCCTGGACTTTATTGACCTGGCCATTTATTAGCTCTATGATCTTGGAATGTGAATTGAGCCCTCCAGATACCATCTCTGTATCTGAACATTTTCTGACATAGAAGTACTAGTAAGTGTTATCTAGTACTTTATCCTTCTCTAGGCTGAGCTGTGTCCAGTATGCTTCGGAAATAGACTATTGTTCTCCGTTACTGAAAATTCTCCAGGGGAAAAATGCTCCCCTCCCTTCCCCCATTACTTCTGTCTGTATCTCTCTTTTATAGTTTTTCATAGTTTATAATCAGTCAAAGACTGAGAGACATAATAAACTAGTCTTAGCTGAGTTTCTTGTAAGGCTGTTGAATTTTGCTGTTCACAGGTATAAAACATAACTGGAATTTTTAGAAGGAGATGTTGAGTCCTCGATGTGAAATTAACTTTATATTTCAAAGTACCACCTTTCTCTTTTCAGTACTCTGTGGTATTTAGTGTCCTGTTGATGATATGATCTCTCTTGTCCTCATTCCTTTTATAATTTATTTAAATAGTTATTCAGTGCCCATTCCTAATTTGAATGCCCTATGCTCAGGTCTTATCTATCAAAAATAAGTCCCTCAGTGTTGTCAGTTTTCTTTATAACTTAATATGAAGTGTTTAATATCTCTCTCTGTTTTTTTAACCTACAATTCATTTATAATCTGATTTCTATTCCACCACTCTCTAGAAAGTGAGTCTCAGAAAAACACCATTATTTGTAAGACTAAAAACCCTGTCTTGGTCTTCACGCTTCTCCTAGAGCATTTGATACTGGTGATCGTCCATCCCCTCCCTCCTTGATTACCCTTTCTTGTTTTTTTCCCCCTACCTCTTTCCCTGCCTTTTTCCACCCCCTATCCTTTGTTGATTGCTTTTCCATCTCCTGCCTTCTAATTTTGGCTATTCCCACAGGCTCAATCCTTAGCACTCTGCTCTTCTCTCTTGCCCCTAACCCAGAAAGGCCAACATTTCCCATGTCTTTAGCTAGCACCTCTATGCATATGACTTCTAAACTTAAGTTCTCAGCTGACCCAAATTGAATTCTGGTATTTTCAGCTGCTTCCAGAACATTGCCGTTTGTAGCTCCTTTGCTGCTGTTTTAAATACAACGTATTTAAAATTGAACTTTTCAGGGGCACTGGCTGGCTCCTTCGGTAGAGTGTACCGCTCTTGATCTTGGGGTTGTGAGTTCGAACCCCATGTTGGGTATGAAGATTACTTAAAAATAAAATCTTAAAAAAATTAAATAAAAGAAACCAAAATTGAACTTTTCAAATCCACTCTCTTCCCAGCCCTCACGACCTGCTTATTTCTGTTAGTGGTGCACTGTGGTTGTACAAGCTTGAAACCTCGGACCCATTTGAGGGAGAGGTCTTGAAAGCTTGGAGCCAGCTTACATGGGCTCACAAGAGCTGAATGCTAATTTTGTGAGCGGGTTGCTAAGCACAGCCGTTATGAAAAATTAAATTATATAAACTTATAATTAAATAAATTATAATTAAGATAAAGGTAATAAATACTCAAAACACATCACCTCATAATTATTTTACTACATGTTAATATTGTCTGTGCTCTTGAGGTTAATTATGTCTGTTGTATCTCTGATGGAAAAATATATAAAGGTGTGCTGTTGTACATTTCTTCCCAATACCACGTTTAGTAATATTATAGTAGTGGCTGGAAATTGGTCATGGTGGGAGTATTTAAACTATGGAAATCAACAAATGCTACAAGTCTGAGCTAGATGTATTATTTTGTCTAGACTTAAAAGTGGTGGAGAAAATGTTAATATTGCTGATTAAAATAAAAAGTGTATTATATCTATATTCATATTGTGAATAGCACAAAAATTAAAGAAATATTCCTTCAGTGTTTGAAAGCTATTATCTAATTCATCATGAACCATTTTCTCCAACTGGGTAATCTACCCATCACCTTCTTAATCCTTCACTCACACAGGTACACTCATACCTTGCATATTTCCATCTCTGTACCTTGTCTTCTGTGGTTTTACCATCTCCTGTCTTTCTGTCAAAACATTTTCTTTGTCTTATCTTTTTTTTTTTTTTTTAAGATTTTATTTATTTATTCGACAGAGATAGAGACAGCCAGCGAGAGAGGGAACACGAGCAGGGGTAGTGGGAGAGGAAGAAGCAGGCTTATAGCAGAGGAGCCTGATGTGGGGCTCGAGCCCATAACACCGGGATCACGCCCTGAGCCGAAGGCAGATGCTTAACCGCTGTGCCACCCAGGCGCTCCTGTCAAAACATTTTCTAATCCTTCCAGGCATGCCTGAGTTGCTCAGTTGGTTAAGCATCCAACCCTCGATTTTGGCTCAGGTCTTGATCTCAGGGTCGTGAGATTGAGCCCAGCATCAGGCTCTGCACTCAGCAAGAAGTCTGCTTGAGATTCTTTCCCTCTCCCTCTCACCACACTTGTGTGCATGCTCTCTCTCTCTGTCTCTCTAAAATAAATAAATACATAAAATCTTTTAAAAATCCCCCTCCAATCTTTCCAGTTGTTTCTCTTCCAGGAAGCCTCATCAGCTATTTCCAGCGTTTATTATTATTTGTTTAAATATAATCTCTACACTCAACGTGAGGCTCGAACTCACAACCCCAAGATCAAGAGTCAGTCAGATGCCCTACTGAGCCAGTCGGGTGCCCTGTAGCCATGATCTTTTCTGACTCCCATTCTGTTTGGAATGCTAGAATATTATAATTGGAAATGACTGCATTACAGTTTTCCACTGAAATGTGGAAATCCTAGTATCCTGGTCTCTGCTTGAGAAATTCAGTGACTAGAAACCCACTACTTGTGAAAGTAGCCCTTTTTATTGTTGTCTAGAGAACTATCTATGTTGAAAGTGAATCTTCTTCCTTCTACTTGCCACTAGTCTTCTGATTCTGTGTTGTGTCACTCAGTAAAGTTGTCACTGGACTTGGAACGAACCAGAAAACCTCTTGCTGCTTCCTGCGTTTATGTGACCTTAACTTCTCAAAGCCTCAGTTTCCTCAGTTCCTTCTGAGGATACGTAAATAAACTTCACAGGGCAGTTGTTTTGATTAAATAAATAAAATGAGATTATGGCTGATTATAAAGCATAGTAGTTAATGGCAAAGACTAAATTCAGAAAGCCCAAACTGAGGCCAGTTTTTCCACTTGTGACCTTGGGCAAGTTACATAACCTCTCTGTGCCTTATCTCCTCGGATGTGTAAAATAGGAGCACTACCTACCTTATCAATGTGAGAGATGCGATAATGTGTACAGCATCCAGCATGGTGTTTGACATTAACCACATTTTTCCAGAGTGAGATCTGTTTTCCCATAGTTTCAGTTACAAAATTGGAATTATTTTTTTCACAAGGAAAATCACCCTCAAAAGGTATTTTTTTTTTAACGATTTTTATTTATTTATTTGACAGAGAGAGACAGCCAGTGAGAGAGGGAACACAAGAAGGGGAGCGGGAGAGGAAGAAGCAGGCTCCCAGCGGAGGAGCCTGATGTGGGGCTCGATCCCAGAACGCCGGGATCACGCCCTGAGCCGAAGGCAGATGCTTAATGACTGAGCCACCCAGGCGCCCCCCTCAAAAGAGTTTTGATTTATTTTGAGAGAGAGTGAGCCAGAGTGGGAAGGGCAGAGGCAGAGGGAGAGGCGGAGAATCTCAAGCAGACTCTGCGCTGAGCGCGGAGCCTGACGCAGGGCTCGATCTCACGATTCTGAGATCTCGACCTGAGCCGAAATCAAGAGTTGGATGCTTAACCGACTGTGCCATCCAGGAGCCCCTAAATAGATTCATCTTTTTTTTTTTTTTTAAAGAAATATTTGGTAAGAGAGGAGTTAACATATAGTTACATTCTATGAAACACTAGATACCTCGCATTTTGTTTTCCTTTGCACTCTGGAAGGCTTTTCTTTTCTTTTTTTAAAGTTTTTATTTATTTAAGTAATCTCTACACCCAGTGTGGAGCTCGAACTCACAACCCTGAGATCAAGAGTTGCATGCTTTTCTGGCCGAGCCAGCCAGGTGCCCCTGGAAGGTTTTACTGATTCTGACTGGACTCATCTGTCATTGGCCATTGTATCACATTTTGGTCCAAAATAATTCCTGAGAGGTTTCAGGATGATTGACTCTCCATCACTTTGTCCAGACTTTCTAGAACATTGTTTACAGTTGGGTACAGTATGTAATAGATCTGGCTTCAGTTTTTATTTTTATTTTTTCTAAAGATTTTATTTATTTATTTGACACAGAGAGAGGGTAGGGGGAGAGAGCAAGCGGGGGGAGTGGCAGGCAGAGGGAGAATCAGGCTCCCCGCTGAGCAAGGAGCCCGATGTGGGACTTGATCCCAGGACCCTGGGATCATGACCGGAGCCAAAGACAGCCGCTTAACCGACTGAGCCAGTCAGGTTTCCCTGGCTTCAGTTTTTAAAATGCACATACATTTCTGTTAAGTGTTATCATTTCATGTGTATTGTAATCCTAACTAAAAGTTCCTGAATTTTATTATTGTCTCCTGTTTTAAATTCTTTAATCTGTGTTTACCTAGAACCAGAAATTCTTGTATAGATAATAAAAAAATTCAAGATCAAATAAAAATCAGTCTCATTCTCACACACAGGTCCGCAAGCACATCAATGATCTTTATGAAGACCTGCGGGATGGCCACAACCTGATCTCTCTGCTGGAGGTCCTCTCAGGCATCAAACTGGTGAGCTTCTCCCTTCTTCTCATGAGTGGCCTCACAAATGCAGTCCTGTTAATGACCTACCGGTCCATCTTGTTGAGTGCCAGGACTGGCCACCACTGCCTGCTCTTGGTTATGTGGGAGGAAGGAGAAGACATTATTGGTGGACTTTGTTTCTAACACAGACTGAGTTTTAAAATGATGTAATTTCATCTTAATGTGAATTGATGTATCAAATTCTCATTTTTTGGTGGAATCAGGTATCAGTTTTATTCCTTTCATATCTGCATTTTTTTTCTCTTTACTTGTTTTTTACCTATTTGTAGATAGAGTATATCAGGGGAACAGCAGATTCACATTTAAAGGTATTTTAGTAAGGTATATTTCTCTCTCTAGGCTCTCCTGTTTTCCCATCTGCTGTGAATTGTTTTATTTTCTGTATTCAGCTAAGGATGTGGAGTTTACATTGAAAACTGAGTTGTATTTAGAGTTATTTAATTTTTAGAATTCACCTCTCTTTCTTCCTTCTTTGATTCACTGAGTCTCACAGGTTTGGAGAAGTACCGAAGTTGATATCTGAGCACAGCCCGGGACGCGGTGCCTTTGAGTTCCTTGCGTAGTTAAATACGCCTGCTTCCTCCCTAACGTGTTAAACGTTGCTTGTGGGAAACACCCACGCATCTGAAGGCAAATCCTGCCTGGGCTTCTTGGCTCATCAGATGACGGTTCTTCTACTAGCTTTGTCTGAGGGATCAAAATAACCCCACTTGCAGGCTCTGTGTTCCATACAGTTGAGCCTAGTGGAAGCAGGCAGTCCTGTGCGGTTTGCGTTCCACTGCTAGTGTCCGCAACAACATCTTTTTCATTCAGAAAAGTCCAGGGCTGGGTACTGGAAACATCTCTGGGGAGAGAACGAACTGAAGCCCGGCCCACGCACTGCCTTTGGTGAATTCTTAGTCATTGTTTGCTGCGTTTCAAGGAGGGAATTTGGCACATTCAATTTCACTCCTTAAGTAATACTCAGTTTCTTCAAGGATTGGGACTTGGCTTCCTCTAGCCCCTTTGTTTTGGTTTCACATCTTTTTTGTCTTATGATAGAATTACTTTTATAATTTTTAATGGACTAAAATCGACAGACGCTTTTTATTAGCACAGCTACTGCTGGTGAATTCCACTTCTTATCTGGCCCTCATTTATAAATCTCATAAATAATAGAAATGCCACTTTCACATTGCTGGACTTCATTCTTCAACACACAGAGTTACATTTTGGGCATTTTGGCTGGGATATATGATGAACTCGTAATGATTTTTTTTTTTTTTTAAGATTTTATTTATTTGTCAGAGAGACAGAGAGAAAGAGCACAAGCAGGGGGAGCGCCAGGCAGAGGGAGAAGCAGGCTCCCTGCTGAGCAAAGAGCCCGATATGGGACCCTGAGGTCACGACCGGAGCCAAAGGCAGACGCTTAACTGACTGAGCCACTCAGATGACCCAAATTTGTAGTAATTTTTATATTAAAAGTCACTGGGTGTTATACGCAAGTAATGAATCATGGAACTTTACATCAAAAACTAGGGATGTACTGTATGGTGACTAACATAAAATAGTAAAAAATTAAATAAATAAATAAAATTGTTCCATGAAAAAAAAAGTGATTCTTTTTGGTGACATTGCTTACAAAACAGGCTAAAAACACTCCAATCCAATTTCCTTGCCTAACCTTTGAGAATCTGCAGGTTGTTTATGCAGATATTCATAGGATATCATCTTTTCACTGAGAACCATCCAAATATCTCTCCCATGTTTATTCTCACATTCTCTTTCTCCTTTGGTTGATTCACAAAAAGAGAGGATGGGTGGCCATGGAGAATTGAAGATGTGTTTCTTTTCTTTTCTTTTTTTTTTTTTTTTAAGATTTTATTTTATTTATTTTAGGGGGGGTCGGGGGGTTGAGGGGGGAAGTGGGAGAGGGAGAGAGAGGGCAAGCAGACTCCCCGCTGAGTGCAGAGCCCAACACAGGGCTCAATCGCAGGACCCTGAGATCATGACCTGAGCCGAAATCAAGAGTCAGTTGCTTAACCGACTGTACCACCCAGGCACCCTGGAGATGTGTTTCAACATAAGTGTTCAGTATAACCGTGTGATCTGGTCTTGATTTGGTTTTGCATGTTTTGGGAGGTGGGAAGGTATTTTCATATTTATTTTCACTTTTTTTTAAATATTACATTCATTTCCTTTTCATTTTTGTGTTGTGAATTTCCTGTTGCTCTGTCCTGTCTTTGCCTTGGTTGGTGGCCAAAGGAGCCAGCAGGGCTGAAGACCCTCCGTCCCGTGAGCATGCCCTCCTGGCGCCGTACAAACAGCGAGGAGCAGGAGGAGGAAGATGATGATGATGTCGTAGGTCCTCCTGGGGATGCCAGGATCCCAGCTGGCACGGCAGGGCCATCAGAGAGCCTGAGGTTCTCAAGGTCTCCAAGTAGCTCAGTTATCAACGGCCTTCTTCCCTCTGCACCTGGGAATCTGGGTCCCAAAGAAAGTGGTTAAAACTAATTGTGCCTCTTGCCACTGTTAGATGATCCTGGAGTGGGGATTATTTTGCTTATCTGAGAGTGGTTGGCACAAAAAGAAGCGTGGTGTTTGGAGGTGTCAAGTGCCTTTGTGACCTGGAGACCCATAGCCTTCTGGTGGCCTTGCTGTGTTGTCTGAGTCTGGATTGCAGAGCTGTGGAAAGTTCAGTTGAAGGCATGACAGTTAATTGCTCTTGGCTCCACACTTCAGACTAACTCTCACTCTCTCTCCACCTCTAGCCTCCGGGTTCTCACCACACACCACACACTGTGTCATTTGTTTTCAAAACAGCCTGTTGTTTGCAGACCACTCACTGCATGGAGGTTCTCTGCCTTGGTCAGTAATAGCAGTCGCTGTAGAGGACAGTGATTTTAACTCGCATGCTCTTACGGTGTTTATTTTTGGTGGGGAGTACCGAGGAGTGAAGTAAGAGTGTGTAAGAAGGGCATTTCCTGCTTGCAGGCCCTAAATTACAACCCATAATCTTTCTCCAGAAACAGGGATTAGGCAATATCCCTATTTCTGGTCTTCTTAAAATGATTTTTCCACCACCTCGATTTCCCTACCCATTGCCTTAGACTCTTCGGTTTCACAGGCTCTGTCGTCCTCAAAGCCATGTTCACAAGTAGTTTAGCTGAAATGACTGAAAAAGAGGTTCTTGCTAGAAAGATTTTTCCTAAACCTTTGACGGAAGAAGTTATCCTTTTGCCCAGGCAGGCCTCGACATCTCTGCAGTTTATCCTCCGGTGGGAGTATTGTTTAGACGTGTTGGGGGCCTCCAAAGAGATGCTTCTACCCTTATCTTTACATGTGTTGGGTTACTTTTTGTGTGGTTCAACCTGGGGGAATGTTTCCTCTGTGCGAGCACCTGCCACAGAGCTATCTTATTATTCGTCAGCCTTTAATCAGTACCACTTTGACATTTACAAATGAATTGGGTATATATGTATAATCTAATGAGAGTGTTGTCTCAGGCCCACTTTTAGTAAAATAAAAGCAACGTTGGAAAATGAGCAGGAGAAAAGGTGACAGAGGTAGATAGCCATCCTGCACGTTCTCACTGGGCAAACGGATTTCAAGCACTTTCGGATGGATAATAGCTGAACTGAGGACAGGGCACCAGAGGTACCAGAGGATGGAGATGCGCTTTCTCTCCTGTGGCTCGTATGACATCCGGGCCTGAGCGACTAGCGGGAAATACCTTTCTTTGGAGTATCATGTTGAACAGCCCTACATCACCAAGGTTTTCGTTGCTCTTGGTATTTCATACTGAGGTAAAAGGTGGCCTTCCTAAACGGACACCTCTCTGCCTGGAAAGTAGGTTTCTTCCCGATTTTTGTCTCTCGTTTTTTATTTTTTCACTTGTTTATTGAGCATATGTAACTCTTCATTCCCTGGCTTAAAATTGGCTACCTCTAGCTTCTTTTGCCAGGTTTTTAATAAGGTTGGCTCTATTACTGTGCAGTATGCAATTAGGACTTCCCACCTTCCCTTAAAATAGCATTTGACTGTGATTTTAGGAGCCATAGAGGCAGGCTTTCTTCCCGTTACCTGCACACCCAGAATCAGGTTCTGCCACATTGCCACAGAAGGACCTGTAGAGAAGCCGCAGCGCTGGTTCAGCGTTAGTAAAGCACACTGTGTGTTCACGGGAGGCGCAGTGGTAAACAAGCGTTTGGGAGGCCTCGGAGAGCATGGCGGAACACACACGGGTTCTGCCATTAAGGGGTGCTTTGTGTGATGCTCCCATGGCTGGCTTCCACCA
Source organism: Ursus arctos (assembly GCF_023065955.2). Classification (NCBI taxonomy): domain Eukaryota; kingdom Metazoa; phylum Chordata; class Mammalia; order Carnivora; family Ursidae; genus Ursus; species Ursus arctos. The sequence continues at coordinate 29,380,097 of NW_026623008.1, forward strand.
TGAGGAATTCTTTTAGTCCCTGAAATGAAAAAGGACTGGGGTCCGCGTGGGTAAATTGGTGTAGCTACAATTAACATCACCTATTGTTTGTTTGCAGCCCCGGGAGAAGGGCAGGATGCGTTTTCACAGGCTGCAGAATGTGCAGATTGCTCTGGACTTCCTAAAGCAGCGACAGGTAAGACGATTCCATGCTTTCCCTGTTCTGCCCGGGAATGCTGGCGTTGAGTCCCCACTTAGGAATGTTCTTAGCGCTCTTCGTGGGCCCTCGGTAATCACTGCACCTGACTGGCCCGGTCTGAGTCTTACCTGCTGGTGAGGAGTTGCGTTATGGTGGACAAATCATTTGGTCATCCTTGGATAGAGACAGTGTTAATAGAGAAGAGCAGGATGCCAGAGATTGGGGGCGCCTGGGTAGCGCAGTCGTTAAAGCGCCTGCCTTCAGCTCAGGGCGTGATCCTGGCGTTCCGGGATTGAGTCCCACATCAGGCTCCTCCGCTATGAGCCTGCTTCTTCCTCTCCCACTCCCCCTGCTGTGTTCCCTCTCTCGCTGGCTGTCTCTCTGTCGAATAAATAAATAAAAAATCTTAAAAAAAAAAAAAAAAAGATACCAGAGATTGAACCTTAAGGTCAAAAGGAAGATGGAAAATTAAATCAGCAAAGAAGATAGAAAAAATGTACATCATCCAGAAAGAGGGAAAACCAGAAGGTTACACGATCCTGAAAAGTAGAGGAGGGGCTGGTCAGGATTGGCCGCTGTGTTGGTGCCATATCAGGTCTGAGGGAAAGGTCCGAGCCATCAAGCATTGGTGACTTAAGAGAATGGTCTGAATAGAGCAGAAAAGCACTTGGAGTTTAGTGGGCCTGGATATAGAAGGGGAAAAAAGAAGTTTTCAACATTTTTTTTTTAAAGATTTTATTTATTTATTCGACAGAGATAGAGGCAGCCAGTGAGAGAGGGAACACAAGCAGGGGGAGTGGGAGAGGAAGAAGCAGGCTCCCAGCAGAGGAGCCTGATGTGGGACTCGATCCCAGAACGCTGGGATCATGCCCTGAGCCGGAGGCAGATGCTTAATGACTGAGCCAGCCAGGCGCCCCCAGCATGTTTTTGGACATAGGAGGAGAAGCCAGTCAAGAGAGGCAGAGGGAAATGAGAGTGAGGAGGAGTACTGAGGGGTAAAATGTTAGCCCTGGGAGATGCCGTAGAGATGTACCAGCCCAGTTTCTTCATCTCCTAGATAAGGAAACTGAGATCTGGACTGGTGAAAAGACCTGCCCCAGAGCGCACAAGCTGGAGCAGAGCTGGGACTTTCATCCAGGTCTCCTGCCATTGGAGTTCAGTAATCCTGCCACCACCCATGCTGTTTCTCCCCTTCCTCCCCACTTCCTGGTGGATGGAACCAAGTCCGGGGACTGGGGGTGAGATCCTGAGCACAGCTAGTATGGTTATCTTTGAAAAAGAAAAGGAAAATGCCCCTTTCTCTGAGATGCAGGGAGAAGGAAGGAGGGAGGGATGACGATGCAGGGGTGGTGTGTGGCAGAAAGGAAGATGGACGAGGGGGTCGGAGAGTTCATCTGCTTAGAGCCAGCCTTGTAGAAGAGCTGGGTCTAGCCGCCGGTGCTAGGCAGTAGCTCGGGTCAAGCTGATGTTGAATGGTATGCATATTTTAGAATTAGTTCATTTTTGTCACTTTTGTCAGTAGTTCTCATTAACTTGGGAAATTCTCCTTCTCTGTGCTCCCAGAGCAGTTCAGTCCCAATAGAACATCTACTGTATTATTTCTCTGTTTACTGTCATGTCATGTAGGCCCCGTGAGGACCAGGAACAGGATCTTCCTTAACATTTTTATCTTAATCGGCTGTCAGAGTGAATGGTCCATAATTGACACTTAATAAATATTTGTTGAAATAAATTGACAAACGAAAAGTGGTGGAAGAAGTAGAAGCAGTGTTTAGGGTAGTGGAGAAAGCAAGATTGGAAATGTCTGTGTGTAGAGCTAGAGGGAACCTGGGGGTTCTTAATAGCCAAGGTCGATTAAGAAGAATTGATTAGCTACACGTCTAAATAAGGACCAAGGGTAGATTTGGTTACTATGATCAAATGAAAATGTGTGCGGATAAGAACAGTGGCCTCAGAGAAGGGCAGGGTGAACTCTGGAACAGCTCTTGGTAATGGGAGATCCACGTCGTAGTTGTGTAGGTATCCAAAGTAGAGTAAAAGCAAAAGTTCTCAAAATGGAAAAGGCACACAAATTGTGCAGATAGGGTGACATTTGGGTCATTGTGATGAGTACTAAGACCGCCAGTTTTAGGAGTTAGGTGCTAAAGTCGTCAAGGGTTAGGAGAGATTGGGAGGTGGTTTGCCAAGATAGACTTCGGAATGGAGGAGGCCAGCTGACGGAAGTGGGACCGAGGAATACGGACTGGACTGATACCGCAGCCTACCAGCTGTGAGTCAGTGATAGTGGTTAGAAAAGTTTCTTCTCAATCTAGAAGGGCAGCATCTCCTTCTGGAGATACAGGTGTCTTTGTTCAGGCTGCTATAACAAAAATACTGTCGACCAGCTGGCTTATAAGCAGCAGAAATGTATTTCTCATAGTTCCGGAGACTGAGAAGTCCAAGAGCAAGGCACTACTGGCAGATTCGGTGTCTGGCGAGGTCCTGTTTTCTGGTTCGTAGTCCGCAGTCTTCTGGCTGTGTCTCCGCCTGGTGGAAGAGCAAGGGAGTTCTCTGGGGTCTCTTCTACAAGGGCACCGTTCCCATTCATGAGGGCTTCCCCCTCATGATTTAATCACCTCCAAGGCCCCACCTCTAAATGCCGTCACACTGGGTGTTAGGAAGGACACAAGCATTTAGCCTGTAGTACCAGGTCCCTATTAGTGTAGGGGAGAAGTGAAGCTTGTTTGAGGTCACTAGAGTTCTGCAGAGACACACAGATTTCAGTTCAATTGAAGAGATACAGGGAGGACAGCTCAAGGACAGTTTGTCACAATTGAACAGGAACTCGTGAGGGTGTGACAGACGAGGCTTGCTGAGCTGGTTTTCCTGGTGTCCTCGCAGTTTCACCACTGAAAGTACCACATCCCAGGAAATCTCTCGGTTTCTAGCACATGGGATGGTCAGCCACCCTAGTGGAGGATAGGGTCCGTATGTCTATGCACATTGTGTTGTTGGAGTGAGATTTTACAAGTGAAAGCAGATGCTAGTGGAGGCATGGTCAGGTGTGGATACCTTCAACAAGGAGGGAAAATGGAGGTGAGAGCAGGCCAAAGACTGGTAAGGCAAAAGAGCTTGCCACCCCCTCCACCAGGGAAAAAAGAAAAAAAAGTCAGGGCTGTGATGACTTAATAAAAAAGCAACTCAGGATACCACATGCTTACAAAGTTACCTTGCTGATGGGAATGCAAATTGGCATAGTCCTGCTGGAAAATAGTTTGGCAGTTTCTTATAAAGCTAAGCATATACCATATGACCCAGCAGTCCCACACCTGTAGATTTACCCTGTAGAAATGAAAGCGTATGCTCATGAATGGAGGAGCTTGATTCGTTATTGTCCCAAACTGAAAACAATCGGAATGTTCTTCAGCGGTTGAATGGGTAAACACAGCGTAGTCTGTTGATAACGATGGAATACCACTCAGCAATAAAAAGGAGCAAACTACTGATAGACGTTACAGCGAAGATGGAAGTCTCAAGGGTATTATGCTGAGTGGGGAAAAAAAAAGCCAGTATCAAAAACTTACGTACTGTGTGATTCTATTCATACAACGTTCTAGAACAAGTAAAACTGGGATCAGATCAATGGTTGGCAGGAATTAGGGCTGGGGGCAGGGTGTGACTACAGAGGGGCAGCATGAACTCACCTTTCTGGGGGAATGGAACTGTTCGATTATCCTGATTACAGTGATAGTTACCCACATCTGTGCAGATGTTGAAACTCATAGAACTGTGTGTGTGCGCGCGCACACACACACACACACAATGAGTTTAATTGTATATAGTGATGAAAATCTATAAAGATGAAATCAAAACAAAAAGTCCCAGAGCTCTGAGAACAGCCTCTGTTTTTTTTCCAGGTGAAACTAGTGAATATTCGCAACGATGACATCACGGATGGCAACCCCAAGCTGACCCTGGGCCTGATCTGGACCATTATTTTGCACTTCCAGGTAGGGCCTGTGAAGTTTGGGGTCACTGTTGCTTGGCTTGGACATTGCCTAGAGAGAGCTGGAAGCTGTACGGCCTTCCATGGGCCGAGCAGCTAGCCTTCGTTCTCTGTGCGTGGCCGAGAACAAGGGTGAGAGTAGGAGTGGCCTGGGGACAGAGCTGTTGTAGCCTAAGCCCAGAACTTCCTGCTCATTTGCATGCTGAAATGGGATTTGTCACTTGTCTGCGTGTTGGCAGTCAGGTTGTTAGAAGTCTGCTCAGCTGAGTCAAAACTGGCTCTTTGGGGACTCGAGTGTGGAGGGTTTGATGCTTTAGAAGGGTGGAGTGAAGGCTTATAATCCTACTTTGATGTAGACTTTTCCTCATCTCTAATTATCTTAAAACAAGCCCGGTTAATTATAGCACCGCCTTCGTCGGTTTGGGCTTCTGTAGTGAAATACAGGCGCACCTCAGAGACATTGCCTGTTCGCTTCCAGACCACCACAGCAAAGCAAGTCAGATGAATTTTCTGGTTTCTCAGTGCATATAAAAGTTATGTTTACACTACACTGTAGTCCATAAGTGTGCTGTAAATAGCATTAGATCTAAAAAAAACAGCGTACAGACCTTAATTTAAAAAATACCTATTGCTAAAAAATGCTGTCATCTCAGTTTTCGGTGAGTCATAATCACTGATCATACATCATCATAACAGATATAATGAAAGATCTTGAACTATTGGGAGAGTTACCAAAATGGGACCCAGATACGAGGTGAGCAAATGCTATTGGAAAAACGGCACGGAGAGACTTGCTTGACGCACGGTGGCCACAGACTTTCAGTTTGTAAAAAATGCAGTATCTTCCGAGTGCAGTACAGTGAAGTGAGGTGTGTCTGTGCCATGGATTAGGTGGCTTAACCAACAAATGCTTTTTTCTCAGGGTTCTGGAAGCTGGCAGTCTGAGATCAGGGTGCAGCATGGGAAGGTTCTTGGTGGGGGCCTGTTCCTGGTTAGCTCCTCACATGACCTTCCCTTGGTGCACGCATGCAGAGAAAGAGATCTCATGTCCCCGCATCCTTTTATAAGGGCATTCATCCCATTATAGGGGCTCTGCTCTCATAACCTCATCTGAACCTAATCACTTCCCAAAGGCCTGTGCCTTCAAATCTATCACATTGTGGGGGGGGGGCTTCAACACGAATTTTGAGGGGACACACACCTTCAGTCCATAGCAAGCACCTTAGGAGCTGGGTTTGTATATGTGCTTGTAAGCGCAAGTGTTGCTTCCATCATACTCAAGGGCGGTGGCATCTTGGTAGTGTTGACATGGTCACACCGCCTTCTTGTTGCTGCCCCCTTCCTAAGAGGGCAAATCCGTTTCAAGTCTGGATTGCTATTGGAAAAGAACAGCCTTATTTTTATAAAAAGACCGTTTTGAATCATTTTAGTCCAGCCAAACAAAGCTGTTTCTCAGACAGCTCTCCCACACACAATTGCTGTTTATGAGGCTGATAGATTCGAGGGAGCACTTCTTGAGCAGGTAAGAAAAGAAGGCTAATATAAATAACTCAAGGCTCTGACTCCAGGGGCTGAAGTGGCTGTGGTGTCCTAGTTGGGGCATTAGTGCCACCTGCTGGTTGTAAGGAGAACAGCAGGTGTCCCAGAATTCCGTTACCCAAGAAAATTCTGAGTTTGGGGCTTATTTCTTGGAGCTCTGGTTTGGAGGCAGTGCTGGCAATCTGGAAAATGTGGAAGTAACATGTGTTTTTGTGCAATCACAGGGTGTCTTCAGGCATGCTTTGGATATAGGGGTAACTAGGAACATGGACTTGGCAAGGGTGCATTAGCAGGGTGGGAACAAGCACTTTGCTGAGTTTTCGTGGAGGACTAGAGTTACCCCCGGAAACCATTATGAGCACAGGAGTTTTTTGTTTTTGTTTTTGTTTTGGGGGGTTTTTTTTGGTTGTTTGTTTGGTTGGTTTTTTTGAAGAAACTGTTTTGGTCATTTGTATTTTTGCCACAAACCTGTCCTCACTGTGAGTGCTGAGTGTTAGTCTCATAGGTGTGAGGTGAGAGGATGCTATCCACAGTGTGTCTGTTTACCCTGACTGCAGCTCAGTCTCTTTTTAAAAGGGAGACTCATGGACCAAGGAATAAAAACTGAATTGGTTCATCAACACTTTGCTGGGACAGAGGAGACAGGGGTAATGAAACTGTTCCTTTCCTGAACACCTCCATCAGGAAAATGCTTACTGTCTCTTTCTTTAAAAATTTCTTACATGGGGCGCCTGGGTAGTGCAGTCGTTAAGCAACTGCCTTCGGCTCAGGGCGTGATCCCGGGGTTATGGGATCGAGCCCCACATCAGGCTCCTCCGCTGGAAGCCTGCTTCTTCCTCTCTCACTCCCCCTGCTTGTGTTCCCTATCTGGCTGGCTGTCTCTCTGTCAAATAAATAAATAAAATCTTTTAAAAAAAATTTCTTACAAAAACTTTGAAACATTTAAAAGTAGAGAAAATAGTATGAAGAACTACCGTGTACCTATCACCTAGCTCAACAGTTCTTTACTCATGGCCAGTATTATTTCATCTTTATCCTAATCTACTCCTCAAACCCCAGTAGGTTATCTTGAAAGAAGTCCCAAACTTCATGTAATTTCATCTGTACATATGTGTATATCTCTGAAAGATATTCTTAATTTAAGCAAACTATTATAACACTGTAAAACTCAATAATTTCTTAAAATCATCAAATACCTGATTATTGTTCAGATTTTCTCAATTACCTCATTAAAAAAAAAAACAATTGGTTTCTTTGAATCAGAATCCCAACAAAGTCTACATATTGCATTAAATCGCTCCCCCCCCCAACATTGCAGTTCATTGAGGAAATCAGGTCTTTTGTCCTTTAAGGTTTACAAAGATGCTGATAGCATCTCTGGGATATCCTCCATCCCTCTGTTGTATTGCTTATGAACTGGTGGTTTAGATCTGGACCTGAGGCTCAATCCCATTCAGGTTCCTTTTTGGGGGATGTGGAGGGCAAGGGTGGTGGTGTTGAGTTGTGTACGTCAATTGCTGCGTATCAGGAGGCACATGTGGGTCCAGGTGTTACCAGCCTGATCCGCCCATTCCTTATTAGCTGTTCACTGAATGGTAGTTAGCTGTTCACCTAACTACTGATCATCATGCTAGTTCTACCGTTTCATTAGAAGTTACAGAACGGTGCTACTCAAGTTCTTTCATTCCGTCTTCGTTATTTAGCTGGTGTACTTCTGTAAAGAAGAACTTCACCTCGTCAATTACCCTGAGAGGTATCTCCTATAGGAAAGGGGAGATCCAAAGAGCAATGCTCCCGTCTTTCCCTCTGTTTACCAGTTTTCAGCATAATTAATTGGGTCCCTAATATTCTCCAGAGATGACAATGAAAGTTTCTTTCCTCTTCTTTTTTTTTTTTCTTAGTATCACTTATGACTTACGGGTTTTTAGCGGATGTAAAGGTGTCGCAATAAAATACCACTGTCATTCTTCCTAATACTCAAATAACTTCAGCTTTGACCAACGAGAGCTTCCTAAAGTTGACTCTGAGTCCTTTGGCATGACTCCCTTGGTCCTTTTTGATAATCCTTAATTTCTTGTGATGAGACGTTCCAGACTCTTTTTATATATTTCCTGTCCAAGACTTGAAATTAGCAATTTCTCCAAGGAACTCTCATTCTGACCACAATCTGAACGCTGCTGGGTTGGTCGGTTTTTCTGTGGACAGAGCTAGGCAATGTGTGTATTTTTCTCTTTTAAAAAATCATGAATTTATATGGATAGATCTCATTCAAACATAAATTACAGAGTTTTTTAAAGCTTATTTGTTTATTTTTTAGTAATCTTTACACCTCATGTGGGGCTCGAACTTAGGACCCCAAGATCGGGAGTCACATGCTCTTCCAACAGAGCCAGCCAGGCGCCCCAAAATTATAGAGTTTTATTTAACTCATTTGACTTTATATCTCTTTTCCTCATGCTGACAATCTTGATTCTAACACTAACATACTACTTATTCCCTTTTCCGTACACACACATACATGTAGATGTCTGTGTAGTCACGTGTATATTACATGTAATGTATTTGAAATAAAACAACAATCTCAGTGTCATTATCCACAGTATGATTGCTGAGAAGTTTGGGATTTCTTTGCAGTTTTCTTTGTCCTTTGGTTATATCTCCTAAGGGTATACAAATAATTATATTTTAAGGTCATTTGAAAAAAAATTTCTCTCTGTTTTGTGAAGCCATTAATTCAATACACAGTTAGGTTCATTTGTCTTTTTTTGCCTCCACAGTTTTAGGGATTGCTTTTTCCCCTTTCAGTTTTATTTCATGTTATATAGAACATCTGTGTTGTTCCAAAGGGACATTTTAAGAGTAAACATGAGGTATATTCAGAGAAGTCTGGCTTCCGTACCTGTCCTCTCTATCCTATATCTTTCCCTTCCATATTAGTTTCCTAACCGTTTTAAAACACCTTTTTGGTTGCCATTCTATTGTTTGTTTATTTTAGGAAAATGCATTCTTTTTTTTAAACGACTTTATTGTGGTATAATTTACATACCATAAAATCGACCCATATTCATTATACAATTCAATGATTTTTACGAGTTAAACAGCCATCACCATAATCCAATGTTAGAACATTTTCATCGTACCAGTAAGACCCTTCCTGCCCACTTACCATCATCCTTCATCCTCCTCCCCAGCCTCAGGCAACCACTCATTTATTTTCGGTCTCTATGGATTTGCCTGTTCTGGACTTTTCGCATAAATGGGATCATGGAATATGTGCCCTTTTGTGTCTGGCCTCTTTCACTTCGCATTACAATTTTGAGGTTCATCTCTGTTGTAGATGTGTCAGTATTCTTTTCCTTTTTATTGCTGAGTACTCCTCTGTGCTATAGATACCCTTATATATTTTGTTCATTCAGCAGTTGGACATTTGGGGTGTTTTCATTTTTTGGTTGTAATAAATAATGTTGATATGAATATGTGAGGACCAGTCTTTGTGTGGATGTATGTTTTTTTTCCCCTTGGATATATACCTTGGAAGGGAGTTGCTGGGTTGTATCGTAAGTTTATGTATAACTTTTTAAGAAACTGCCGCGCTGTCTTCCAGAGTGGTTATACCATTTTACGTTCCCGTCAGCAATCTGTGAGGGCTCTTACTTTTCCATATACTCGTCAAGATTTGTTACTGTCTGTCTTTTGATGACAGCCATCACAGTAGGTATGAAGTGGTGTCTTCTTGTGGTTTTAGTTTATAGGAAAATGTACTCTTTCCCTGAACTCCACAAACATATACCGAGAACCAGCTATGAGCAATATCCTAGGCAGAGTCTGCGGGAGATACAAAGTGAATCCGACACAGGCTGAGCCCAGGTTCAACTGAATAATTCACGGAAATGAGAAGAAATGCGCCATAGAATAACTTGATGGAGACTTAAAGAATCGGGGAGGTATGAGGCTGGGAGATGGAGCACAGTATGTACTCCGTAATTAGCAGCTATTGGGAGCAACTTGTTATAATTGTTAACGGACCTTAAAATTTCCATAGTTTCTGACTTAGCCTACTGTTCCCTGCCGTTCGTTACCAGTTTCACTAGGAGATAAAATACTTTTGGTTTCGTCTGTCTTCTGCACGCACATTGGCTACCTGCTTTTCTCTGTTCGCTGTTTCAGCCTAGCCGAACAACTGTTTTGTCTTCTTGCAGAGGGAAGCTCTGCTGCCAGAGGTCTTCTCAAATGCAACTGACTACAAATTCCTTTTCTTTGCTGTTCTTGCTGGCTTGGTGTTTGTCTGTATTAGCCAAGTGTTGGGGAGCATGGGGAGGGGTTCCCAGCCTGCAGAGGTTTTGGTTGGCTGATAAAGAGTTACATAGAGCCTCCACTATCCTTGTCTTGCTTAAGAGAGTTTGACGTGACTCTTGCTAGTTATGTATTATTGCGGTTTTCTAGGCTTTCATTACTGAGTATCTATTAGCTGTTCTCACCAAGGACACATGCTATATAAAGCCAAAGAGAAATGTAGAGTAGAGCTATCAAATGTTAGGGGATCAGTAAAATAGTCATTTTATTCTCTGTTATTGGTGCTAATGAAATATTTCTGATACAGCCAGCTTTCTTGCTCCCTCTGAACCCCCAAGTAAATACTGTCCCGAAGTTGATGCAGATCATTGCCATATATCATTCCCATACCACGAAGGTACAGACCTTTATGACAGATGAGGTAGTCATGAACAATATGTGCTGTTTTTATAGTTGACACAGATCCTATCTTCTATAGACCCTTTCTTTTTTATTTTTTTTAAAGATTTTATTTATTTATTAGAGAGAGAGAGTGAGCGAGCGAGAGAGAGAGAGAGAGCAATAGCCAGAGGGGAGAGGCAGAGGAAGCAGCAGACTCCCCGCTGAGCAGGGAGCCCGATGTGGGGCTCGATCCCAGCACCCCTGGGATCACGACCTGAGCCGAAGACAGGTGCTTAACAGACTGAGCCACCCAGGTGCCCCTAAACTAATGTTTTTGAGGTTTATTGTGTAGATAAAAGAGGACCTGATTTGTGCGTCTTAACTGTTGATGTGGACTAAAACATGAGTGGAGCCCCTGCAGCTGTGTGACACAGCTGTTATTTGCAGTCTATTACTTACCAGTATGAAGAAGGCATTCATTGCCACAGTGAACATCTGCGTACATGTGTCCTTATGCAAATAGGAAAGTGGGGTTTTGTTGTTGTTGTTTGGTTTTTGTTTTTGGTGGGTTTGTTTGTTTGTTTGTTTTTGGAAGTGGGTTTTTTGGATAGATACCTGGATTGGAATTGCTGGGTTATACCCTTTCCTTTATTTTGCCAAATTACTCTCAGAAGCAGCGTGTGACGCACAGTGTTGGATAACACCTACTACTGCTTGAACGCTTGTTTATGTGTTGTCTGGATCCCTGCAGTAGGATGCCAAAAGAATGGGTTTTGTCTCTTTTATTCTCTTCTTCGCCTGGCTTAGAACAGGTACTTAATAAATATTTATTAAGGGTGAATGGATATTTTATGAATTTGATCTCCTCAAAGCCGTGGGGTAGGTAAACCAGATGGACAGACTGTGATGGACATTTTCCAGTGCTGGGTGTTCAGATGAGCAACGGAAACACTCCAGCTGACATTTTTGGATTACATTTTCTGATCCTAATAATAGGATTTCTTGTCTCTTCATTTTGTCCAAGCCTGTTTTAATGCTAGGATTTACAGTTTTTCAAAAAGATAAGTTCTTCAAAGTCAGAATCTGACAAAATTAGCTTTCCGACTCTCAAGTGTTTATTAAATACTAGGGTATGTCTAGCACTCTGAAATTTAAAAAAAATTCAGGGAGTTAAGGTGAAAAGTGGTTTTTAGCTGGTAGACGCGAGGTTTCCATTTTTGTGCACCTTATGGCACTTGGTACTTGGCATATAGATGAGGCACCATTGATGTTTGTGGAATGAGTGAATGAGCTCATTCACTCCGGCTGTCTCCATGGGAGAGCTGTGAGCAGTAAACAGTTAACTAGAAAAAACCAAAGCAGAAGACCTGCAGAATGTCTGTGCCCTAGTCACCCCTAATCAGCTGCTTTCCCAGAAGGCAGCAGGCGGTGTGTTCAGAGCTCAGGCGAGATGAGAAAAAGGTCCAGGGGGAGGTCTTGGTGATCAGAGTTAACTTACTTAGTGAAATAGTGGAAGCAGAGCCCATGTGGAGTAAAACAAGCCCCCGGGGCACCTGGCTGGCTCAGTCTGTGGAGTATGTGACTCTTTGTCTTCGGGTTGTAAGTTCGGGCCCCACGTTACGTGTAGAGATTGCTTAAAAATAAAATCTTAAAAAAGAAGAAGAAGAAGAAGAAGAGAGAAGGAAAAGAAAAACAAGCACCCAAACTTTGGACCTTAGAAGGTATCTACTTTCCTTAGAGCCTAGTCAAGAGAGTATATTAAGACCCTAGTGGTGGTAGTAGAGGGTCTCCCATCTTGTGGCTTAAGTAACAAATGGGAAGCAAAGGGATTTACTATATAGGGGTTGTCTCATCAGCCCTCGCTCACCCCCCGTTACACAGGTGTGGTAGTATCCAGGTAAGGAAACGGAACCACCCAGCAAGTTAGTTACTTAGCTACGAAGTTCCTAGAGCTGGGAATTTGAACCTAGGCCTACTTTACTGAAAGCCCTGCTCCTTCCCGAGGCCAGTTTTCCTCTGGAGCATAAGGAAATGAAGGCCTGATTTGTCCAACATATGCAAGAAGTTTAAAAAAGAAAAGGCTCCTGGAAATAAATATGCTAGCTTCCGTCAGGCCTCTCTGTCAGCAGCGGTCAGACCCAGCAGCTGTCTTGCTTGCCCCGGAGTTGATCAGTTTCAGGAATTTGGTATGCTTGTATTTCATGAATTTTATTCAAGATCTGGAAAGCTCCATAGTTCCAGTTCTCTTTGTTGGAAGAACGAAGGCCTGGTGCCTGCCTAGAGAATTATATTGTAATGTCAGGTTTTTTTGCTGATCGAATGATTTCCTGAAGTCTGAGTTTCTCTCCCGTGCTAGTCTCCTTGTCTGGTTTCTTGCTATGGTTTATGATCACCACCAGGTGGTGCTGCAGCTTCGCACTCAGCGTTAGGGACCGGCCTGGGACAAACACCCACTGCGGTGGAGCCAGATGGGGGCAGGGTCTCAGGAGCAGTTGTGTAGGAGCTGTTGCCTTAGGGTCTCTTGTTGCTTTCCTTATGTGGAGGGCGTCCTTCAGGACTCCAGGAGAGGTTGAGCAGGGTTACGTAGAGCCAGGCCGGCTATGTCCCTCTGCTGTGTGTTCTGGATGCTCTTGGTATAGAATAAACAGTGGCAACAGGGAAGAAACACGTACAACCTCTTTCCACTCCATCCAGAGCCCCCTGGGTTGCGGTGTTGTCTCATCTGTCAGACACTGCACTAAAAATTGGGGTGGGCGAATCCCGTTGACGTGACAGGGTGATTTTTGAATCCAACTTTGAAGACTTTAATTCAGACTCTAATTCAGACTTCCTGCCCTACTGCAACTTGAGTAAAAACCATCTGGGCCTCATTTTAGCAACTTCCTCTTTTACTCCCAGTAGCCAGCCCAGTGTTATCTGTTTGAGCCCTTGGCCCACGTGAGTCTAGTTGACAATTCAGAACAGTAGGTATCTTCCTGTTTTACTTAATTGAGGACAGACTTATCCCTGCTGCAGTTGGAACGTAATATAACATGGGGTTGAAATGAAGTCTTTAAAAGGAGTTCACATACTGGCTTTGCCACTTACTTGCTGTGTGGCCCTGAGCAAATTATTCAGTTTTCTTAAATCTCTGTTTCTTTACCTGCAAAACAGTAATTTTGACCTCATATGGTTACCGAAGAATGAAATGAGGTAACGCATAGCTTAGCACGGTGCTTGGCACATAACGAATGCTGGAAAAAATGCTCGCCAGCGGCCTCAGTAATTACTGTTGACCGTTTGTGTCAGCTGTTGTTCAGCAGAGGCGGAGCTTCTCTGTTTTATTTGGAAGCCGTATCCTTTTTTACGGAGCTTCCTTAACACAGTCCTCCAAACCGATTTCCGAGTGTCTCCTCTGTGTCATTGGCTAGCAGAATTAGCAGACCTCTCTACTCTCCCTGTCTCTTTCTCTCTTCTGTCTTTCTCTTGGGCAAGGCGAAGAGGAGGGAAATAAATGCTGTACGAGGCTAGGTCTTTAAAGCCTGTGTGTCCTGACTGTGAGGAGTACGCTCGGCTCTCTCTTCAGGTTATAATTTGAAATAATTATTTCTGACCTGAAAAATTTGAACATATATGTACATGGCTTGATATTCTCTTTTGAACATCCTGGCACAACAATTTGAAATCTCTTTCCTTTCAGAGTCTGGGGGCAGTGATACTGGCAGCATCCCCAGCCCTGGTTCTTGGTCCTTCCCTGCCCGGTTGGGAGCAGCAGGCTGGTTTGCTTTCCCTCTTCCTCCTCCTCCTTCCTTCACGTTCCCTTCTTCCATGGCCTCTCTCCTTTCCCCTCCCTTTTCCCTTTACTCTTACATCCCACCCCCTCCTCCTCACCCTCCGTAGGTTCTCCCCTCCCCTGGTTTCTAGCTCCTTTTTGCTTTCTGTTTGTGTTTCTGAGGGCAGTGCTCCAATTACCTCATATTTGGAGAGAGGAAGCTGCAGCCAATCCGGTTTCTGTCTGCTTTTAGGTCAAGTGATTTCTGAACTGCAGTGAGATGCTTTGAATTTGTCTTGTTGCAGCTCTGAGCCTGTAAGATGGCTGTCTGAATCGGCAGCGGCTGGGAGAGACAGAGAGGCGGGGAGGGAGGGAGAAAGAATTGGAGGGATTGCCGGCATAGTGCACGTTTTTAAATGTGCATCGAATCCGATGAAGCCAACGTTGGAATTTCTCTGGGATACCAGGACCGGCTTAGCTGCGTTTTTGATGAGATTAGGAGAGGAAGGCGATGGGAAATTCACTGGGCTGTGTTAAGGAGCCGAAAGATTCACTAGCTATTCCTGACAAGGCTCCCATATCTCCTAAGAAAAGGGTTCGGTTCAAAAGGAAGTGGAGGGGGAAGAAAACCCCTACTCCAGAGGTATCTCATGAGGAAGAACCCTTGGAAGGAACCAGAGTCACTGAAGAGACGGAAACCCAACCGAAGTTAACAGTGAGTCTCCAGAAGGGGGAAGGAGCGGGAGGGGTAGAGTATCTCCCCCCAGACATTTCACTGCCTCGGAACTCGGCCCCCAGCGCAGGGGTGGGTGATCAGGGGATGATCGTGCAGGTGAAGGAGAGGTTCCAAGGGGAGATCCAGACGGCTCACCTTTTGTTAGAGAATGAGTCACCAGTTGCCGGAGGGGCCTGGGATTCCCTGGAAGAGGGGATGACTGTCATCGCTCACCTGCGTGATAACCCAGCGGAAAGCAACTGTGAGAAGTCAGTGAGCCAACTGGTGGAATTTCCGAGGACAGCCTCCTGCAGCAGCAGGGCTGTGCTGCTGCCTTTGCAAGGAGAGACTGCAGTGGGGAAAGGAGGGACTCCACTTGGACTTCGGAGCAGCACTTTGCCCAGGACAGACCACCCCACGGTCAGAGGGACTCAAGACTACCATTCAGAGGGCTGGCATGCGGGGGCAGGAACCATGGCTCTTTGCAGTGCCCCTCACACGGGTTCCTGGATTGCAGAACCTTCTGTTCCTTCATCCCTGCTGGACCAGTCGAGAGGCCATAAATGCACAGAATCCCCCCACGTGGGTCGAGTGCCCCCCCAGGGTCCCAGACTGCCTACTTCTCAGAGTGATTTATCCATCAGTGTCAGGACTGTGAGCATTTTGCCCTCGTCCTCTGGCTATGGCAGTGACGGGCCACATTTTCATGGGGTCCAGCCTAGAGACACAGAACCTGAAAAGAGCTCCACATCCTTCTCGGAAGAGGATGGCACCCTTTCTTTGGAGGCAAGTCACACCCCATTGTGGGGTCTGGAGGAGGTGGGTGGGCTTTGTTCACGCTTGGATTTCTGGCCCTCAAACTTACTAAAGTGGAGCGTGCTAAACAGTGAGGATCTCGGTACTTCTTCTCAAGCTTACCCGTGCCACGTACCAGGTTTGGCAAACAGAGTCTATTTCAGGTCTGCCCCTTGATGCTTGAAACCAAGTCTTTTGTTGTCTCTGGGGAATCCCTGATTCTGGGTAACCACGCAGCATAATTGCTCGAGCTATCTGGTAGGGTTATCTTTCAACGTGCAGTGCTAGGTAGCACTTAACTTTCTCAGGCAGGTCTGTTTATCAGCTTCCCTGCTAGAGGAAGTTGTGGTGTAGTAGAAAGGACAACGGGAGGCCTGGCTACATCTCCTAAGTGAGTGTGGCAGGCATGGAGAGTGTTGAAGGGGTTCGGGGTGAGGCAGCTCTCACCGACGTGATTGTTCTTCCCTGGAGAGTGATGTTCTTACGAGCTGATGTAATCCTGCTCCTGTGGGGACACTGCTAATGACAACACCCATCCAGTATTCACCCAGGTGGAGAGGGCTGGTCCTCCTTTGGTTCCTAACTCCAGCATTAGAGGAGAGGCACACAGAATTATCTGGAGATTAATCCAGAGAGGGGGTTAGGGTGGTTTGACGGTTCAAGGCTAGAAAAAGTTTATGTTCTGATTGGACTTGTTCATGGCTTTAACAAGTTTTTGTTTGTGAGGTATATATACTGAGGCGTAGGTGGCCGTGGTGATGGTGGTGGGTGCTGTGAATGCTTTTAGGGTCTAGGAGCAGGTAGGCATTCAAGAGATCTGGACATCAAAGGGGGAAGAGGACCCAGCCCAGAGTCTGGCATGGAAATGTGTGATTGTGTGGGTGACCGAAGTTACAACTCAATGATTGAAGAACTTTTGTTGGCATGTCAGCTTCTGCAGCAGAAGCAATAAAAACTTTAGGAAATGAGAGCAGCAAAAGGTGGGGATGAAGTCGGGCATTTTCCTTGCTACGGCTGTGGCCAGCTGCCCTGGTATCTGCAGAGCAGGGATGTAGCCTATGCACGGTGCCCTGCTTATCACCTGACAGCATGAGGCCGAGTAGAGACACACTCTCTTTTGCTTGATCTGTGCTTACAGTGTCCTCTTTGGGGATGAATTTGCTCCATGGATAGTCTCGTGTCAGTGCCCTTTGTTATTACAGAGTCTAGAAACTCCCAACAGCTAGAGGGAAATGTGCTATTTGAAAATACTTGTTATATGGTTGGACAAGAGGCCTCCATCAGTAGAGAATGTGTGTTTTGGGGGTAGGAAGGAAAGAGAAGTTGGAAAGGAAAGCAGTGGTGGCTGCTGGGGTGGAGTGTGCAAGTGTTTGACTCTTATCTGTGTTTGGAACAGATGGATGCAGAGCAGTTTTGCTGAACTGATTGCTGTGCTGATACCATTGGCGTTGAAGTTGAAGTTTGGAGGCACCATAATGTTTTAGGAAACATGCTTGTAATTGAGTGTGAGATTGTCAGAAAGTTTGGAGTGTAAAATTTTAAGGAGCTCCTAGTGGAAATCAGTTCTAGATAATGGACCATAGGTGACCATGGCACTTTTAGTCTGGGATCTCCACACTGAGAAGGGAAGACTGTGGACAGCCCTGTGCAGAGTCTTAAGGAAAAAATTGGTGGGAGAAACCTTTCAGACCACGATCTGTAGTTCAACAGTATTGACAGCAGTGTGATTCGTTTGCTGTTCAGTATGAGTCAAATTGGTGTGTGCTGTGTTCTGGGCATCCCATCCCTTCTACCCTTCCAGAGCCAGACCACTCAGTTATAGTCCAGCCTGAAAAACGCAGTGACTGCGTGTCAGCTCAGATGGCTGATAGATTTCTGGGGCTCCATGTCTGTCGTGTGAAGCAGGGATCACAGACTGACCATCCTATATCACAGATAAGAAGTAACTTCTCAGGGTAAGTGTGAGGTCCCTTCAGAATGAAAGTCCTTTAGGCCAAGAGGCCTGAAACCCTCACTGGTTCTGACAGGAACTGTCTTAAGGGAGCCGCGCCCTTATCAGCAGGCTGTTCCCCAGGCCTCGAGGACAGCGGCAGCCAGGGAAATAGAGGCGGTGTTCTGACACCGCAGGCCTCCTGTAAAATGTGGGTTGAGACTCCAGGCGAGAGCATCCGACAGGAGTGTGCGTTCCCTCTCTTGAGTGTGAGAGCCCTGGGAGGACACGGGTCAGAAGAGCAGCTGCTGCTGGTCACACTCCAGCTCCTTCCTAAAGAGGAGACGGCTGGCAGTCCACAGGCTTGATTTTTTGGTTTGCTTTTTGGTGCTTGTTTTGCTTTTAATATGTCAGAGTAGTAACCCTCCTTGGGAAGCAGTTCAGGTTCCAGAGTGCTGTCTGTTGTTGGCATAACTCAGGCTGCATCGTCTCTCCTGTGGATCCGCCCAGGGCGTACTGATGGGCGTGGGACCAGCCTGTGCCTGCGCAAACTTCGCAGTGGGATTTGTTTCTTTTCAGGATAGAGAGAAATGGGAACTGATTTTTGCTGAGTGTGGAGTTTAATGGGAGAAAACAAATGGTCTACTTTCTGGTTCACCTGTGATAGTTGATGCTTCCCTTGCCAGGAAATAGTTAATGCCGAAATAGGATGACAGGGATCAGCTAACAAAAATGGTTTTCAGAATAAGCGGGCTAGGATTTGGAGCTGGGTGGGAATGTCAGGCACAGAGCTTCTCTCAGGAGGACCCCCTCCCCCCAGCTGCCATCAGTATCCATAATACCTGGCTTACTGGAACAAGGAAAATTACTGAAAAATCCCTTCCCCCTCCCCGGCTTGGCTCCCATGCCAGTCTCCTGTCCACACTGTTGGCGGGTTCTGTCGAATGAAGAATCTGGCTGTATACCAGTGTCCTTGCCACGAAACCTTAGAGTCCCTACGGTGAATAGTAAGATAACATTGGAGGCTAAAAGTGGTGAGAAGGAAATTGGTTGGTATATTATTTTCTGGGCTCAGCCTTTTCAGTTTACAAGTATCCCTTTCCCATTTCTCCTCTTTAATTATAGGGAGTTGTTTTACTAATATTGGCTTTGTATTGCAAGAAGAAAGCAAAATTAACCAGATGATCCTATTAGACGAATGTAGCAGTTAAAGTCAAAGCTCGAGCTTTAAGAAAGGACTTTTTTCTTTTTCAAAAAATTAGTGCTAAAGAATCCTCATGAATTTTTAGGTATAACATGGTGGTATGGTTATGTTAAAGAGAGTCCTCATGACTTAGGGATGCCTGGCTGGCTCAGTTAGTAGAGCATAGAGTTGTAAGTTCAAGTTTCATGTTAGGTATAGAGATGACTTAAAAATTTAAATTAAACAAAAAAGCCTTTCTTATTGGGGTTCCTGGCTGGCTCAGTCGATAGAGCATGCGACTCTTGATCTCGGGGTTCTAAGTTTGAGCCCCACGTTGGGTGTAGAGAGTACTTAAAAATAAAATATTTTTTAAAAACCGTCCTCATGTTTCAGAGATGCTTTCTGAAGTGTTTGTGAAAGAAATGCCATGTGTGTGGGTTTGCTTCATAATAACAGGGGAGGGTGAGGTGGGCGGAGGGCAGATGAAACAAGATTAGCTCTGAGTTGAAGTGGTTGAAACTGGGTGATGGCTACCCAGGAGTTCATTATAGTATTCGGTTTCTTTTTGCATGTATTTGAAATTTTCTATTTCAAATGGAAAGTTGAGAAAAATAATGGTAATTATTGCATAATGCATATTCTGAAAAAGGATTAATATTCAGAATCTGTGAAATGTAGTATAAGTAAGGCAGTTAAGAGTGTGGAGTTAGACTGGCGGAGTTTGAATTCCAGCTCTGCTGCTTACTGGCAGTGTACCTTGGGGCGAGTTACTTCTCTGTGATAGGATTTCCTCATTTGTAAATTGAGGATAAGAGTAGTATATACTTTGTAGAGTTGTGAGAATTTTATGAGTTAGCACAATAAATGCTAGTTATTAGTATTAGTATTTAAAGAATCCCTACCAGGGGCGCCTGGGTGACTCAGTCGTTAAGCGTCTGCCTTCGGCTCAGGGCGTGATCCCAGTGTTCTGGGATCGAGCCCCACATCAGGTTCCTCCGCCGGGTGCCTGCTTCTTCCTCTCCCACTCCCCCTGCTTGTGTTCCCTCTTTCGCTGGCTGTCTCTCTGTCAAATAAATAAAATCTTAAAAAAAAAAAAAAAAGTCCCTACCAAATAAGAAAAAGGTAAATGCCCTTGTAGAAAAATAGGGGAAAACCCAGGAATAAGCAATTCACAAAAAAGGAGACCCAGATGCCTCATACACATTCCAGTAATCAAAGATATAAACATCAAAACAAGTTAGCATTTTATACCCATCCAAAAGTAAAAAGTCTGATAATCCCAAGTGCAGATGAGGGTCTAGAGTGATGGAAAATCCCTTTGCACCCTGCGTATGGAAGTGATAGTCCAAGTGAAACTGGTATTTGGAGAGCAGTTTACTAATAGTAGAATTGAAAGATGCCCATATTTTATGACCGAGGATTTCCATCTAGTCATATTCCCTCAAGAGCCCTCCAAGACTCTGAATTGGAATGCTGAAAGGAGCACCCCTTGACCATTAACCTAACTTGGATGTTGGTAATAAACATAGCTGCCTTTAGAGCCCTCTAACTAGCCAGGCATTTGTTATGAATGATGGCACCTGTCCTCACCTGCTCCTTGTATGCGAGTTTTCAGTCGTGGGATGAAATCAGCTAGAAACTTCAAGACATGAGAATCAAGTCTCTATTTGCTCACTATATCTAGTCCCATTCCCTGAGACTTACATAGACTTACATAGACTTACAAAGTCCAGACTCCACAGCCTAGCCTTCCAACCCTCAGTGATCTATCTAACCCTCTCTCCTTTGTCAGTTTTCCCTTTGAACCTACCTATCTTAACAGGTCAACCCCTCAACCATCTCTTCCAGTTTCAGCTTATATCAACTTCCAGTCTTTGTTTGCGTCCACTTTCTACCTAGAATTCTTTTCTACTTTCTCTTTGTCTATTCTAGAACATCCTTCCAGGGTAAGTTTAAATCATACTTGTTTAAGTGTGATTTTTTTATCACCCTAACCCGCACTGACTTTTCATTCTGCTGGGATCCTCTGCTGGATATTACTCGTTACTCTATTACGGTTGCGTCTTTGGGGCCTTCGGCGTAACTCTTTCAGGTGCCCTACCACATATGGTGCATGCAAGGTAAGATTTTTTTTTCCCTCCAGAAACTAGCCTTTAGAAAAGAGGGATTTTCCTTGTATTTGACTTTTTATAAAAAAGTTTTTCGTCTTGTTGGGCTCCCAGTGAAATTACAGTCAGTTCATGAAAAAGGATGAATGAATTTGTGTCACCATCAGTTCCATTGATATCAACTTTTATAGAGATCAACCCACATTAACTGGGTAGACAAAAAACCTAAGAAAGTTTTAGTTATATTGTTTTTGAGACTATAAACGTCCTAATTTGAAGCATTAAATGTATTGTGTCTAAGTCTTAATCACGTTAAAAACTTTAAAAAAATCATTCACATCACTTATAAAAACACACAGCAAGTGTTCAGATTATGGGAACCATAAATAAATACCAATAGAATGAATGAATTGGGGGAGGAATCTAATTCAATGTTATGCAACTGGATTCCTGTGGCTGGGAATAAAATTTCCAGTGACAACACGGATCCAGAAAAGTGCTGTTGTGTCTCAGAAATCTTACTAAGAAATGTAGGTGATGTTTTCTAGAATATTCACTCAAAGAGTAGCTTTAGTTTTTTTTAAAGTAGCTTTATTGATGAAAAAGACGTTGATGCCAAAGGTGAGTGTGAAGAGTTTGAATAACGTGGTTTTATGAAATGTAAAAGTAGAAAATGCATTAATTCAAAGTTTTTAAACAGTAGTTATTAAATTCCAGTTAGTTATCATACTGTAATATTCGTTTTGGGTGTACAATATAGTGATTCAACGCTTCCATACAACACTTGGTGCTCATCACAGCAAGTGGCATTAATTCTAAATTAATGCATTAGACATACTGCTTAATTTTAAACATGTATACATGTAAATAAATTTCTAAAAGTTTATATATTCAAGAGGACCACAGACGTTCCCTCTCTCCATTCCTCTTTTCCATCCTTCTGTTATTATTTAGAAAAATTGGGGAGGGCCTTGTATTGGGGATAGTCTTATTTTAGCCAGATAGGGCAGCTATCACATAAATTGTTTCAAGGCAAGCCTGTCTGTTTTTTTTATTTCCCTCCTTTCACCTGGCTAACTTACATGTCTTGAAACTCAGCATAAATGTCATCTCAGAGATGTTCCCTGACATTGCTAGTTTGGGCTACTTGCTTACCTCTGTCGCAGCATTGATCCCTCTGTGTGTCATATTGCTAAATTGCTTGGGCTTGAGGCCCGAGGTTGTGCTGTTGCCTTGAGATACCAAGAACTTAACACAGCTCCTAGAATATAGTGATTGTCAAAAAACAACAGAATGAATAATTGGTGTTTGACATTTTTTTAAAGAATTTTTTTTTAAGTAATCTCTACTCCCAGTGTGGGGCTCGAACTTGCTCACAACCCTGAAATCAAGAGTCCCATGCTCTACCAGGTGAGCCAGCCAGGCGCCCCAGTGTTTGACATTTTTGTCTTGAGATACCAAGAACTTAACCACAGCTTCTAGAATAGAGTGGTTGTCGAAGAAATAACAGAATGAATCAGTGGTGTTTGACTTTTTTTGTTCTTCTCCATGGTTTCTGGAATAATGTTAAGCACAGATGAGATGTTGTTCAGTAAATACTTATTGAATTATTAGGAACACATTAAGTTTTTAGACACACTTCAGAGAAGGAATTAATCAAGGCTTGGAAAGTATGGGTTGAAAGAGAATTCAGGTAGACCTGCATAGTGTCTGGGATGGTGTTGAGGCTGTCCTCCTCTCCAGATGGCTTCTTTTTAAAAATCCAGATGAGATAGGGCACCTGGATGGTGCAGGCAGTTGGGTGTCTGACTCTTAGTTTCGGCTCAGGGTTATGAGATCGAGCCCCGTTTTGGGCTCCACACTTGGTGTGGCGTCTGCTGAAGTATCTCTCTGCCCCTCCCCTTGCTGCTCCTACTCGCTCGCTCTTTCTCGCTAAAATAAATAAATATATCTTTAAAATAGAATAAAAATCCAGATGAGGGAGAAAGCTCTCTGACACTGAAGCTGGGTTTCTGCATTTGGGAGATTAAGGTAAAAGCTTCTACAGCCCCAAGGACAGCACTGCGCACGTCACATGTGAGCGTTCCATGAAGAGATGGACAAAAGCCCAATTTAATCACTAAGATGATTGTGATGATAATCCCATTTTTCTCATCCATTTCACAGTCTAGGAAAGGCCCGAATCCAAACGGGTATTTTTCCTTTCCCTGAGGGATCCAGACATTTCCCTGTCTCATTATAGCTGTGTGGAAAATCTGAAGTAAAGCTGTTCATTGAACTGTTTTCAGTGCAATATACAAGATATGGGATTGGCAGCTAGAATGCCACCAGAGATTGACTACAGTCGTGTTGGACATACAATGCCAATTAATTAAGCAGAAAAAAAAATTTTTTTAAATAAAGAACACAAATACTCAGATTTCTGCTTGTTTATTCAAATTCTATCCCTTTTCACTTCAACATATCCTGTTCCTGACAGTGTTTTTGCCTTAATATGTATGTGAGGCAGCTACAGTGGAAGTGCTGGGATCCGTCAGTGGTGGGTGGTATCTAGCCACTGACATAAGCATCTCAAAGTGTTTTTACGGAGAACTGGAATAGAATTGGTACTGGGGAGGGGCTGTTTTCACCGGAGTCATAGGATGGTAGCTTGGGTACTGTGATCCATCATTGGGCCCTCTGCTTTGCAACTCTGTACGTTGTTTTTTCAGCGTACTTGGAGTTGACTGAGTTTTAAGGGATTGACTCACAGTGATCATACTTGCTAGAGATTAACTGATATAAATTAATTGATTTATAACATGAGTTATAAATGCCAAGTGGTACAGTATTTGAACTGACCACTCAGTGCATTTTGTTGCTTTAGGATATTGTGAGCAAATACTAATCTGAAGATTGTCGGGTGAACATGGAGTCAGAGCAAAGAAATGGTGGGTAGAGAGATTCGTAGGGTGGTCTTACTAACTGGCATCATCAAAGTTTGGGAGCCTGATTTCTCCTGTAGAAATGCACCTGTCAAGGGGACGAGAATCCTGGAATCCACTGGTTAGGCCACCATTTTGCCATCACAGTCTTGGAGGCAATACTTATTGATTTCCCTTTTCTAGACTCCATGCAGGCTACCCATACTCTTTTGTTCTCGTAGTCTTTCTTCAGACACCTTAGAAATATTTAATAGTCTTCAGCTTTCTTGTATACGTAATGGAGTGTTAAAGTTCCTGGCCCTGTGTTTTTCTGAATTTAGAGTATCTTCACCAGATATTTAATCTTATCTACCAGTTTGAGTTTGTAAATTGTATTCAGAGACTTGGAAATGCCTTATTGCTGATTGCCCCCCTTGTACTGACCACCAGGGAGGCTACTCCTTTTACAGGGCCGCACCTGATGGAGAGAGCTGGGAGACAGGTGTTCTACTGACATGCCTGTGCCTTCCCTGCCCAAAACACCTGGCCCCAAAATTGTGCTGGGCGTGCTGTTTTATTTTATTTTTTTAAATAATATTTTACTTATTTGAGAGAGAGAGAGCCAGAAGCAGGCAGGGGGAGTGGGAGAGGGAGAAGCAGGCTCCCCGCTGAGCAGGGAGTATGATGTGGGGCTCGATCTCAGGACCCTGGAATCATTTCCTGAGCCAAAGGTAGATATTTAACCAGCTGAGCCACCTAGGTGCCCCCAGCATATGCTTTTTTATTATGATAGAAAGGAAATGCATGTTCCCTAGATACATTACCTACATCACTTTATTTAATCCTTATAATGACCCTATGAGAAAGTTACTATTTTATTTTAAATACGGGGATGATGGGGTACAAGAAGCTTAGATAATGTATTTGCCTGAGGTTACATTCCTGGTAAATACTTCCTCTCAAATTCATGTCTCTCTGACTCAAAGGCTTATTCTTTGTCTTATTGATAAAGTTTATTTTGTAGCTTTCATTATAAAAGTAAAGTATGTTCATTATTTAAAGTTTGAAGAAAAGAAGAGCAAAAAGAAAAGAAAATTATCCATAGTCCCAGTCCAGGAGAGACAGCCACTGTTGATATTAGCTTAAACTTGTTTGGTTATACTACGCACTGTTTTGAATTTACTAATAAGTAAGCTTGCTGTCAAAAAATAGTGCATCTCAGGATTCTAGGTGGGCCTTACCCCAAAATACGTTTGTTTATTTTATTTTTTTACATTTTTTATTGTTTTATTTTTGAACTAAGCGATGCTTAATTAAACATGTTAAGTGTCCAGCATGTGACCAGCACAGCACTAGGTGGCCGTGGGTGATGTATGGAAGCTCTGTGCTCACTGAGTCTCAGAGCTGGAAATTATTTCTTCTGCAACGTCCCCACTTCTGCGTGAACATGCCATGTTGATGAGCTCTCCCTCGTAGGGGCTGCTCTTGAATTTTAGATCGTTCTGATTATTAAGATGTGGGACTGGCTCCTCAGGAAACCTGCAGTCTTGGAGAGAGAGGACCAAATGTATGAAATAAAAGCCAGTAATTGAAGATCACGGTCAGTGTTATGTGGGAGTAAGAACTGAAGGGAGACCATCATCCATGCAAAGAAGAGCAATGGAACTCTGTTGTGCACAGCCTTGTGTTTGGACTAGGAGCTTTGCTTATAATCTCGTTGGTTATCACAGCAGCCCTGGATAAGGTAGTAGGCATTATTCCCACTTTATAGATGTTATGACTGAGGTCCAGCTTACAGTTGGTGAAGTTGAGATTCAAGCCCAGGTCTGCATGGAACCAAAGGCATGCGCTTACTTCTCTCCCATACTGTCCTCTCTCTAAAGTAGTTCCTGTGCTAGATTTGGGGGGTTTCGTAAAATAACTTTTTTTCTTATAAAAATGCACATAACATAGAAAATTTGGAAAATAAAAATATCACCTCTAATGCTACCTTTTAGAGATACGTGTGATGACTAGTTCGGTGTCTTTCTCTCCGTATTTTGCCTTATTTACTCTCACATACATATATGCACTTATCACGTGTCTTGTGTATACGTAAGTATATATCTGTACATATGACTGTATACTTAGGTATTCAGTATATCTTTTATACAAAACCACTATTATTATATACTATTTTGTTTGTGTTTTTTTTCTTTTCATAAAATATGGTGATCATTTTCCAATATCATTAAGATTTGTTAAAGCATATCTTTTTAAGTCCTACAGAGGATTCTACCATGTGTATGTGCTCTTACTTTGTAACCAGTCAACCCTTATTAGAGTTGAAGCTCTATAATTTTTGCTGTAATGTTTATCATATTTTTTAAAAGATTTTATTTATTTATTTGACAGAAAGAGAGGCAGCGAGAGAGGGAACACAAGCAGGGGAAGTGGGAGAGGGTGAAGCAGGCTCCCTACTGAGCAGGAAGCCCGATGTGGGGCCCGATCCCAGGACCCTGGGATCACGACCTGAGCCGTAGGCAGATACTTAACGACTAAGCCACCCAGGCGCCCCTGTTTATCATATTTTGATAAGCATTCTTGTATAAACGTTTTTTGCATGATCTCTGATGGTTTCCTATCAAGTGTATGTGTGTTTTAAGACTTTTGATTCAAAACTGCCATCTGGAGGAATTAGGTCCAGTATGATGTGTGAGAATCCATGTTCTCTCCAGTACTGGTAGTATCATTACAAAAATCTTTCCCTATTTGGTAGGTGAAAAATGACCTCTTTGTGGTTTTAGTTTGCATCCCTTTGACTACCAAAGAGAATGAATCTATGTTGGAGCTGTCGTCTGAAGTTCTGCCAGTCTTGGATTTCCTTCTAAGAGCCATATGTATGAAGCAGAGAAGGCTAGAGGCTTCGTCTTGTTTCAACTAAAGTACGTCCTGTCTTTTGGCAGATCTCTGACATCTACATTAGTGGAGAGTCAGGGGACATGTCAGCCAAGGAAAAGCTGCTCTTGTGGACCCAGAAGGTGACAGCTGGCTACACAGGAATCAAATGTACCAATTTTTCCTCCTGCTGGAGTGATGGGAAGATGTTCAATGCACTTATTCACCGGTACAGGTAAATGCAGTAGAATTTCCCTGTGCCGGGAGGAGCTTCTCGTCTTTCTTATAATAAGTTATAATGCCATTTTCCTCTCAACCAAGAATCAAGACCCTGGTTCATTTTACTTATCTAAAAAAGGAATATGTATTGAACTCCTACTATTCCAGGCACTGGGTATGAATATCAGTGAACAAAACAGCAACAGCTCTTGCTTTCATGGAGCTTATTTATTTATTAGGCGACAAGCAAATAAATACATGGTGTTACGTGATGGTAAGTACGTTACATAAGAGATGGGGTAGAGAGTGATGGGGTTGGTTGTATTTTGGACAGGGTTGCTGGAGATGGCCTTTCTGATTAGGGTGTCAGAGCAGAGCTGTAAAAGAGTGAGCCATGCAGGCCTTCTCGAGTCAGAGTGCTGCACTGGGAGGAAGCAGCAAGTGCAGAGGGTCTGCAGTGGGGGCTTACTTGGAGTGGATGAGAAACAGCAGGTGGCTGGAGTGAAAGGAGTGAGGAAGATAGGAATTTTTTAGTGGTCATAAATACATTCCAGGTTTCACTCTATACTAGTTTGTGATACTTCTCCCATGAAATCCAGCCTGCCTGCTCTGTGCATTTAGAATGAGCGAGCTCTAGGCTCCTGGCGTGTAATTGAAAATGGGATTAGTACCTTTCTACACCTCTTGCTTTCTCTCTAATGCAATTAGCGTATTCCAGTTCTGGGTACTTCGAAAAGGTATACTTTGTGTGAACTCATATATGGTGTGTAGATGGTGGCCTTTCATGTGCCTTGGTGGACTTTTACAGACCTGATCTGGTGGATATGGAGAGGGTACAAATCCAAAGTAACCGCGAGAACTTGGAGCAGGCTTTCGAAGTGGCAGAAAGACTGGGGGTCACCCGCTTACTAGACGCTGAAGGTGAGACGCCGAAGGTTCGCCTTATATTCATTGTCCTTCTCCTGGCAGCGTCGTCCGTTCTGACTAAGAAATGTCTTACCCTTTCTCTCTCAGACGTGGATGTGCCATCTCCAGATGAAAAGTCTGTGATCACTTACGTGTCTTCAATTTATGATGCCTTCCCTAAAGTCCCTGAGGGTGGAGAAGGGATCAGTGCTACGGTACAGGAACGCTTTCCCAAAATACCTTCTGACTTTGATACGTTTGGGTGGAATGTACTGATTAGACCTTATTTCTCAAGCACTCACCGTAGGCAGAGCATGTTTATACAGAGCAGACTGAATCTACATCCTCTTTATACATGGTCATCGTCTTTGGTCCCAGCCAATGAATCCAGATGCTGCTAATTTTGTAGCATTCAGCATAGACTATTCTAGTGTCAGGAAATTGAATACCCTCTTGAGAGTCCTTGAGGAGCTCTGAAACTGGGACTCGAAGCATTAGGCTGAGCAGCCGTGCAGGCAATTAGAGGAAAGGGATTTTATGTGGTTTGGGGTGGCCTAAGCCACTGTCTCCCGTGCTGGTTTTGTGTACCGCTAATCGGAAGGTGTGTGATATCTACCTTTTGGCAATAGGAAGTAGACTCCAGGTGGCAAGAATACCAAAGCCGAGTGGACTCCCTCATTCCTTGGATCAAACAGCATACAATACTGATGTCAGATAAATCTTTCCCCCAGAACCCTGTAGAACTAAAGGTAAAGTCACGGACTTAAGTTGTTTTTTGTAAATTCATTCGTGGGATTAAGTCTCAGAGCTTGTTGCTGCTGGCTCCTGGGTGAGGTGGGATAAAAGGTGGGTCAGGTTGCTTACACCCATCCACTCATTTACCAAATATTAATTTTGTAGGCACTTTATAACCAATATATACACTTCAAAGAAACGGAAATTCTGGCCAAGGAGAGAGAAAAAGGAAGAATTGAGGAATTATATAAATTATTAGAGGTAAGGAAGCTTATCCTTTACTGATTCTTGGGGTGTGCTGGTTTGCCTTATTGTTACTTCTTGGTTAAATTGGCCTGCATCCTCTTCCCAACCTGTATTAATAGCAATATTCTCAGGGTGACAGACAAGCCTTTTAGGCTGGTCTTGAAAATTTGTGGTAATGGGGCAGTATCAACCATCTGTATTTCTTAGAGGCTTTTGAAAAATGACATACATTTATTCAGAAATGTCGAGTTTTGTGAATGAGTTTTCTGTTTTTCAGAAGGAAGCTAATTCTTTCGCTAAGATGGAAAGGAAAGAGACTTCCACCCACATTTTGATTCCTAGAGAATTTGAAACTGTAGATTTGGGCATTGGGCCTTTGCAGAAGGGGGGTTATCGAGAAGACAGGAGGATTTATGGAAAACATAGAAGAAATGGAAAGATGTAGAACAGGCAGTAGTCCCTGTATTTTGGAGCTGGTTTTTCTGCTCTGACCGCAGGCTGAGGGACTGCTAGGTATTCAGCTGTTTCCTTTTATGGGACACGGGAGAAACTGCTGGTGGCGGGGTGAAGAAGCAGGAGGCGAGGTAGCACCAGCGCGTGAGACCAGGCCCGAGGGCATGGCTGTGCTTTTGGACTAAAGGAGTGTCTCTGGGATTTTTTAGGTGTGGATTGAATTTGGCCGAATTAAACTGCCTCAAGGTTACCACCCAAATGATGTGGAGGAAGAGTGGGGAAAGCTCATCATCGAGATGCTGGAGCGAGAGAAGTCACTTCGCCCAGCTGTGGAGAGGTGGGCCCAGGGCCTGACGGCGACCTGATGTGACCTACCCACTTGGAGCCTGGCATATGACTATGGTTTTTATCTTATTATAGGCTGGAACTGCTGCTACAGATTGCAAACAAAATCCAGAATGGTGCTTTGAACTGTGAAGAGAAGCTGACACTAGCTAAGAATACACTGCAGGCTGTGAGTGTGTGTAGTCTCTCCCCTCCTGTCACGTGTTCTCCCCTTCTCACCCTGTGCTCCCATGGTCCAGATTAATGATGGAGAAGTCCAGCCATGTCACTTCCTCACTCTTGGATGTGCGGCGACCCACTTGGCTCTCTCGGTCCGTGTGGCTGAGGGCACTGGCATTCTCCCACGTCCATTACTCCCTTTCCCTCCTAGGACGCCGCTCACCTGGAATCGGGACAGCCGGTACAGTGCGAGTCGGATGTCATCATGTACATTCAGGAATGTGAAGGTCTCATCAGGCAGCTGCAGGTGGACCTCCAGATCCTCCGGGATGAGAATTACTACCAGCTAGAAGAGCTGGCTTTTAGGTGAGGACTGTGAGACTCGGATAGAGGGCTTGCTTACTGCTGAGGCTCGCAGATCAAGAGTCAGGCTCTGAATCTTGTAACTTGGGTCAGAGGTCAGTGTCTCAGTGGGGATACTATAGGTATTTGGGGCAGAAAAATTCTCATGGTGGAGGACAATTTCCCTGTACCTGCAGGATTCCCTCATCATTGTGGCATCTTACAACAGCCACACACATTTCAGAGTGACCTGCCGGTTATAGTTCCACATCTGGGTTAGAACTGCCGGTGACTGAATGCATCATTTTACGGAGAAGAAAACCAAGCCCCATGGAGGGGATGAGAAGCATCTAAATCACGTAGTTTGTACAGAGCCAAGACAAAGACTCACACCTTTTGACCCCTAATCCATTGTTCATTCTGTTACACTATCCAAAAGTTACATAAACAGATACTGGTTTGCCTCCTTCCAATTAACACTGTAATTTGGCATTTGCCTCAACAGCTCCAAATGATGAAGATGTTAATACCACCTTGCGTTCATATAACACTTCCTTTTCAAAACACTTTTCCCGATATGGTCTCATTTTTATTTTTATCTCATTGTTATCAAATGGATAAGAAATATTTTATCATAAAAAGTACATTTCAGGGGTGCCTGGCTGGCCTAGTCGGTGGAGCATGCAACTCTTGATCTCAGGGTTGTGAGTTCAAGCCACACGTTGGGCATGGAGCTTACTTAGAAAAAAGTGAGGTACAGATTTAAGTCCCTTCCTTTCTTCTCTTCTTGCATTTCAGGGTTATGCGCCTGCAGGACGAGCTGGTCACCTTGCGTCTAGAGTGCACAAACTTGTATCGGAAGGGCCATTTCACTTCACTTGAATTGGCTCCGCCCTCTACTTTAACCACTACTCATCTAAAGGCAGAACCCCTGACCAAGGGAACCCATTCTTCCTCTACCTCCTGGTTCCGAAAGCCCATGACTCGGGCTGAGCTTGTGTCTATCTCCTCCTCTGAGGATGAAGGCAATCTTCGATTTGTGTACGAACTACTGTCTTGGGTAGAAGAAATGCAGGTGGGTGTATGTTCCAAATGCTTAAGCAGTGCTTTCAGGTTTACTGGATCCAGCAGCTCGTCGAAGGGGGCCAGGTTGCTCTATGCCCCTTGTGTAAACTCTCTTAATTATTAATGCTGCCTGGGACTCAAGCCCCCTTCTCAAACGTTAAATGGGCGGGTTCAGCTCAAATCCTCAAGAATCCCACACCAAATAGTGTAGGCTTTTCTGATTTAAAGCCCTTTGGGGATTTGTTCCCTTTAGCTAATTGCTCAAAGTGGAGCTCATGGGAGAAATTGCAGCCTATAAATCTCAGTCACCTTTTTGGAAATTTCCTCATTGGCAGAGGAGCTTATTCTTCACTCTTTGTTGTTGGTCTTACCTCTTGAGTTTAAGCAAGGCTCCCTGTGTTTCACTATTCTTAGGGGCATTATTTACATGTATTCTAGAATAGTGGTTCAAGTTCGATATTGTCCTTTTTATCCTTCTAATCCTTTTGCTTTCTTTATTTTTAAGATTTTATTTATGAGAGAGAGAGAGCGTGTTCGCATGAGCAGGGGGAGGGGCAAAGGGAGAGGGAGAAGCAGACTTCCCACTGAGCAGGGAATTAGGGCTCCACCCCAGGACCCTGGGGTCATGACCTGAGCCGAAGGCAGACACTTAACTGACTGAGCCACCCAGGCACCCCATCCTTTTGTTTTGTTTTGTTATTTTGTTTGGTTAAATTCTTCCCATGCCCCCATGTACCAGTAAATAAAAACATCCAAAGACAAGCTATTTGAAAATTACCTGCCATTGGTCAATAGTTGATGCCATGAATGAGTTTAACATTTTCAGATATTTCTTTCTTATATCCATTCTGATTGTGAAATGAAGAGCCTCCATAAAGGAAAAGGCCTAAACTATAAAGTTAATCTTCAGTCCACGGAAACATCTTTCTGGTTGGTAAATTCAGGAATATATCCCATAATGTGGCAACAGAAGGCTGCCCCTGCTGCAGTAGTTGGTGGGGTCTAGTCTCCAGCTCCTTTGGGGGTGACAATGGCATGTTTTTCTGTAAGAGACCATGATGGAGACGGCCTAGGTGTCCTCTTTCCCAGTTTTCTACCCTCAACCCCCTTGCCCGGCATCAGTTCTGAAAATTTTCTGTGTTTGCCTATTCAGCCAATTATATACATATTTTTTCTTTTCCAGATGAAACTGGAGCGAGCAGAATGGGGCAATGACCTGCCTAGTGTGGAGTTGCAGCTGGAGACACAGCAGCACATCCACGCCAGCGTGGAAGAACTGGGCTCAAGTGTCAAAGAGGCCAGGTTGTATGAGGTGCGTGCGTTCAGAATGCATTACGGGAGCGCGTGCTGAGGCGGGACAGGTAACGGAGTAGCTTGTACGGTGCAGCTATTTCTGAGGAGAGGGGGGCTCTGGGGGCGCCTGGGTGGCTCAGTCAGTTCAGCATCTGATTCTTGATCTCAGCTCAGGTCTTGATCTCAGGGTTGTGAGTTTAAGCCTCATGCTGGGCTCCACACTGGGCATGGAACCCACTTTAAAAAAAACCAAAAAAGACATAGAAGAAGGGGGCTCTGGAAAAGAAGGATAACCAAGAGCAGCACTTTACAACAAATTCCCTTTCCAAATGAAGTGCCCCTTTTACTCTTTGAAATACCCTCATGAGCAAGGTATTTTTTATTAACCCTTTTTACTAAAAAGAATTGTGATACTGAAAGCTAAGGTCAAAATCAGTAGGTAGTGGGTGCAGTTGCCAAACACGAGCCCTCTGCCCCAAAACTTCATGCTCCTTCCACTTCACCTCCCGCCTGCAGGGAGAGCTGGTACGGAGGAACTATTCACTCAGTCTCTCCCTCCCTCATTCTGTCTTCCCATTTGTGATTTCAGTTTTTCCCTTCAAAAAAGCCATCGAGTAGTTTGGGAATCATCAGGCATAGGTTTTGCTAGAAACCTCCCAGAGTTACTGGAACCACGAGATCTGTCAGCTGTATTCACCCCCACTGAACCGTCCCTCACCCACTGCTGCCCCAGGCTTTAAAACCTGACCCAGAGATTTGTTATCTCAGCTAACCAGTCCCTGTATGTGTGCAGACATAGTTGAAACCATACTGTATATATAGTTTACTTACTTTTTCTGTAATGTATTTTAATTTCATTCATGCCTTCCTTATCAGGGAAAAATGTCCCAAAATTTCCATACCAGTTATGTTGAAACTCTCGGAAAACTGGAGACACAGTATTGTAAACTGAAGGTGAGTTTTAGCTCTTTTGTTCTCCTCACGGACGATCCAGTTCCTTCCAAACAACTGTCTTCGCTAGTTCAGAAAGTTAATGATTCGGCCCTATTTTGTTTTTATGTTTATTAGGTTATATCACTTATTTTGCAATTGTTCACGTGCATTATAACATTTTCTTAATTTTCGCAGTGGGTCAGAAACCACTGCCCCAGAAAGTTTTAATTACGTAGAGCCTGTCCTGGTTTCCGTGTTTCACCAAAGTGACTCTGTGTGCTTTGAGACACCAAAACTAAAAGTTCGAGATCACTAGGAAAGAGACTCCTATCTCTTCTTCGTTCCTGTCTTTCAAGATTGTCCAGAGTAGGACAGGCCTAGGATCATTCTTTACTCAGAGAGCCCCACAAAAACCTGGGGAGTTCTGACTTCTTGCTAGGATTGACCGGGACCCTGGGAGTCCTGTTCCAAACTTGTACTAAATTTGAGTTCATGGAGAAGCACCTAGAGATGAAAACTCAAGGCTAAATTTATTTCCTGGTTATTCTTTGCTTTGATGTCACATGCGCTGTCTTCTGCAGAGGAAAGCCTGGAAATCTAACCTTGTAATCCTTGCTTTGTCTAGGAAACGTCTAGCTTCCGGATGAGGCACCTTCAGAGCCTGCATAAATTTGTCTCCAGAGCTACCGCTGAGTTGATCTGGTTGAATGAGAAGGAGGAGGAGGAACTAGCATATGATTGGAGTGACAACAATCCCAACATCTCGGCCAAGAGAAATTACTTCTCTGTGAGTCAAGCACAACAGACCTGTCATATTTATGTGTTAGCAGAGGGAGACAGAGAGGCTAGTCTGTTGAGAGCTTGGATTTCTGGATTTGCATTCTGCTAGGTAGAAATAGGGACCTCCCTGCTCAAGTGCATCTGTGCATGTGAGAAGTGTACATGGAGAGAGGGGAACCTGAGCCCTAGAATGTATTTACTTAGAATGCATTTAGAAAGGCAGTGTCTTGGGGTGTCTGGGTGGCTCAGTCAGTTAAGTGCCTACCTTTGGCTCAGGTCCTGATCCTGGAGTCCCAGGATGGCACCCCACGTCGGGCTCCCCGTTCAGTGGGGTATCTGCTCCTCTCTCTCCTCCCCCTGCTCCTTCTGTCTCTCTCTCTCTCTCTCAAATATATTTTTTTTAAAAAAGGCAGTGTCTTGGACAAAGAGAGTATAGTCTGCAAGTTGAGTCATTTCAGAATAGCTTTGTGTTTAAGGTGATAGGCTTTGGAGTACAAGAGACCTGGGTTCAAATTCTTACTCCTCCACTTACTGGCTCTGTGACCCTGGGCAAGTTATTTAATCTCTCTGGATCTCTATAAAATAGGATAATAGTACCACTTCAAAGGGTTGTGTAAAAGATTGACTAGCTAATATAGGCAAAGCACTTAGTATAGGGCTTGGATATTGTTTAATGGAGGCATACTCTCGGCTTCTCGCAAATTGTGAATTCTCTTTTATTCATTTAATAATTTCTTGGTCAAAAATCTTCATTAGTAAAATGGGAAGGGAAATTCAGCATTGGACAATGGTATAATTTTATTCTTTTTCAGTGAATACAGGTAGGGTCATTTTTTGCTAAGTGTATTTCCACATCTCAGAGGTTTTTAAGGATTTCATAAACTCTCTGCAAATAAGAAGCTTTTTTACTAACACTTTAGATACTTCTTAATTCCATTAGAGTTTAAAAAATATAAATATCTCCTGATCAGAGAATGGTATATGATTCTTCTGTGGTTAAAGGAGAAAGAATAGATGCTATAATACAGGAAACAGTCTGTCTGAGAATGGGCATTAGGCTATGGTAAAGGTAAAAAGAAAGTGCTTAGAAAGAAGGGTCAGATCTGACAGCAGGGATCAGTATCTAGCTTCATAGAAGAGCTAGCATCTCAGTTGGGTCGTGTACTGTTTACAGAATTTAAAGCCAGAGGAGGGCACTGCAGATTGATGGAAGTCTGAGCAAAGCGCGCCAGTCAGTGATTGGGATCTAAGGGTGTGTCAGGTACTCTGTTAGGCCAGTGGGGACACGAACCAGCCTCGCCTGCCAAGTTATCTCCTTTCTCTGCCTCCAGTGCTCATCCTGTGTTCCCCTCCTTCCTCAGGTCTGGCCCAGGTCCCATGTCCGTTGTGAATCATTCTCCAGTAATTCTAGCATTTTTGCTCTTCTCTGAAACCCTCTGGCATGTGCTGTTTATTCCTCTCATTTTGGCGCCAGGAGGCTCCTTTCAAGTTGGGCGGGGAACACAGCCTTTTCTTTATTGTTCCTCCCCCTTTAATAGCACTTATTGCATACAATCGAATTCCATTTTCAGGAGTTGACAATGCAACTAGAGGAGAAACAGGATGTGTTTCGGTCTCTACAAGATACGGCAGAGCTGCTGTCACTTGAGAACCACCCAGCCAAGCAGACTGTGGAGGTATGTGACTTGAGAATGTGTGGGGGTCAAGTGCTCAGACGTTGTCATTAGAGAAGCATTCAAATCCGAGACTTTGTTCTGTTGCAACACCTGGAGGAAGTGTCAGTGATCGTTTGTCTTGGACCCTCTCTTTTCATCCCAGACCCCAAAAGACTAACAAAGGAGAATATGATGAGAAACTAGAAGAGCTGTAGATTCTTATTGAACCATATTTTTTCCAGTAAGCGTCCAGGCAGATCCTGTCTCTTGTTGTTTTGGTGCCCTTGCCCAGAGAAGAGGGACAATGGAGGAACCGGGAGGGATTTATTCATGTCTGGCTTTTGCTGATCATTTACAACTGACCCTTGAACCACATGGGCTTGAACTGTCCGGTCCCACTTAAATGTGGATTTTTTTTTTTTTAAATAAATACCGTATAGTACTGTAAAGGTATATTCTCTTGTGATTTTTTAAGTAACATTTTCTTTACTGTGGCTTCCTTTATTGCAAGTATATAGTATATATATGGTATCTGATAATATGTAATACACGAAATAGGTGTTTATTGACTGTTTATGTTACCAGTAAAGCTTCCAGTCAACAGCAGGCTATTAGTAGTTAAGTTTCTGGAGAGTCAGAGGTCACACGTGGATTTCCGACTGCATGGGGGTTCGGCGCCCCAGCCCCTCCATTGTTCAGGGGTCCGCTGTAGTCGCAGTTGAGCGTGGGACAGGCCTTTCCTATGTAACCCGAGTTGGATGAAAGGCAAGCCTCTTTCTGATGGCGAGCGCTCAGCTGATGCCCGTCGGTTGTCTCCGTGTATCTTCGGTTGGCCTGTCGCTGGCAGAGCTGCGCTTGGAGGGGAGCGTTGTGCACAGGTGTTGTTAAGCCGTGCCCTTCTGTGTGTGTGTTTGGTTGCTGCAGGCTTACAGTGCCGCCGCCCAGTCCCAGTTGCAGTGGATGAAGCAGCTGTGCTTGTGCGTCGAGCAGCATGTAAAAGAGAATACTGCTTACTTTCAGGTATGTGGACTTTGTGCGTGTGTCTGTGTGTACTGTGTGTGTGTGTGAGAGTGTGCACGCACAGGAGGAGAAGACCCTTTTCCATTCAGGTGTGTGTGTGTGTACACTCGTGCAAGCCTGCACATGGAAGAGGTAGGGTGAAACACACATCTGCATTAGTTAACCTGTACTGTGTAAACCACCCCCCAAAGCACAGCTGCTTAGAACAACAGTCCTTTAGCTAGCTCTTGGTTCTGTGGGTTGGTAATTTGGGCTAGGCTCCGCTGATGTGAGAAAAGATGATTTTTCCCCTCTTGCCTAGCTTATGCGTGGCTGCAGGCAGCTGGCAGGCAGGCGAGGGGCTGGTGGGTGCCAAACGGCAGCACTTCCATGTCAGACGGTGGGGGTGGTGGGGTACAAGTGTGTATACAAGTCCCTAGCATCTAATAGGCTCTCCTAGGGTTCTTCGCGGAGTAGCTATGTTCCACAAACGGCCAGAGAGAACAAGTCCCAGGGCACAAACCCTTTTTCCTACTGTCACATTGATTAATGTGTCACTGGCCAAAGAAAGTCACATGCCCAGCTTCAAGGGGAGAAGTAGACCCTCCCTCTTGATGGGAAGGGCTGAAAAATACCAGGGCCATTTTTCTTTCTTTAGTCGATCACAACATCGAGAATATACTCCTTGTTTTCAGGTGAGTGTGGCAGGAGGAGATAAGCTGTTACCTGTATTTGGCTTTGCCCTAAATGAAATAATCTTCCCGATCATTTCGTAACCTTATCAGTGGATTGGAACATTTGATCACTCAACCTCTAGGCTTTTCACGACGTCTACCTCACAGCCCAGTGTCGTCACTAGCCGTGTTTTTGAGGAAGGGAGGCCGACTGACTTTCCTGTAGGATGCCATAGGCTTTGTGGTTGCCGTCACTCATATTTCTGGACGTGGCGTTTTAAGCCCTCGGTTTCTACGCCTGTGGACTTTGTAATGCAGCATCACGAGCAGTCATCAGTTCTGCCTAGCTCTGCACAGGGAGATGGCTCTTTCTCGGTTAACACCCTTGTGTTGTGATGAGTTGCACATGAGGTACCCCCCTTCCCCCACAGTTCTTCAGTGATGCACGGGACCTGGAGTCATTCTTGAGGAACCTCCAAGACTCCATCAAACGAAAATATTCCTGTGACCACAACACCAGCTTATCTCGCCTCGAGGACCTGCTCCAGGACTCCATGGTGGGTGTTGCGTCAGCGGGATGATTACTTCTGAGAAACAGAGTAAACCATCCCAGCTGCTGCTGTTCATATCCTTGAAAGCTCCAGGGCAATGGGTCATTACTATGCAGTCTGGCTCATATTCAAATAGAGTTTAACCCCAATTTTGTTCTTCTTTTTTTTTCTTTTCTTTCTGTAAAGAAGTTGCTAATAAGATTCCTTTGGGTGTGCTATTGAAGTAACAGCCTAGTCCTCTCCCCTTGAGCCACTTAGTGCTCAGCATACTTTCTTTGCATTGTTTCTATTTTAATTCAGTAGTTGGGACCAAAGATGAGGTGTAGAGCATGAAAAATAGAGTTGAAGGGGATTAGGTGACATCAAATTCTTTTTTACTCTCTCATGAAAAGAGAGTTAAAACCAAACCAGTGAACTAGACCTGAGCCAGATTTTTCCTCGTTGGTAATTTTGTTTTGGTAAAATGAGATACTAGAATATCGACTTTAACTAAGGGTGACGTTAAAATCTTACTTAGATGTAATGCAATATTTGTCCAGTTTATGTAGCAGTACTAACTTTTAAAAAACTTTGTATCCAGTATTTAATCCAAATCAATTTTATATTCATTTTCTCCAATGAATTATTCTTTCAGGAATGCTGGTAATAAAATCAGAGCAGGACCGTTTACATGTATTGAATATATGTTACACAGATTCGGCAGGACAAGGCTCCAGCTAATCCTAGATTAAGATAGAAGAGTATGTAACAGGGAAATTATTTTTTCTATATGAGAAGGAGGGGACTCTCATTTCAGTAGAAAATTATAAGTAAGAGAACCAGAATAACGCCAAACCGTCATTTTTTTTCATGAGTGAGACTTGGGTATTTGCAAACATTTGTATTATTTATTGATTTATTTTTACACTTTCAGGTATTATTAACCTGTGAATGGGTTCACATTCAGTGTTTCACCTGGGCAAATAATCTGTTAATTTAATTAATTTGGAATGAAGGATAAAAGCCTGACGTTTCAGATGTTGTCTCTAGAATGTCTCTCTTGGAGGTACTTCCAAGTATGAAGGAGGAATATAATAATCCTTGGCTATTATCTCCTCCCTTCCACAGAGTACCTTCCTGTCTTAGGGTAACTCCTCTGCAATTGTTGTCATATCTTCTCTTCTCGAGGGTCGCTGCTCTGTTCCCTCCTCTCCAGGTCAGGGGCATCGGGTTGGCGGCGTCATCTGGGCATGAAGTCACCTGGGTCTGCTCCTCAGCTTTTCCTCAGCTTGTCCGTCAGGTTCGGGAGCATCTGTCATGGCTTCTGGTTCTTTTCAGAACTTTTACCACGCTGAGCACTTGGTCTCTGGAACTTGAGATGTTTGGCTATGGGTTAGACAGAAATTGACATCTTTATTGCAAGGAAACGGAAATGGGTAGACCAGCTCTCAAGTATGGAACAGTGTGGCTGTCTCCCTGATATATTCCATTCCTCTTTCTTAACTAATAAGTTAAAGTTGTATTTCTTCCAATCATGCTCCCGGGGACAGGCACAGGTAGTTTATTTAAGCATTTCTTTTTCTTTACTTGCATATTCTTAAATCTTTAATGGCATTTCTTAACATTATTAACTCTTTACTCTCATCACATCTACTTCCATCCTAAGAAAGCCCTCTTCTAAGGACTTTTTAAACCTCAAAATGGGCTTGACACATCCTGGTAATACATGAAAGTTATCTTTTACTCTCTAACACAATTGGTAGTAGATTGCTACCAATTTTGTGGGCAAGAAGTTCATTAGTTTTTAAGATAATGGGGTTTGCAGAGACTTGAGAGCTTCAATTTTGCATGATACTTCTTTCAAACTAGTCAAATTTACGTGACTGTGGCACAGCAAGACACTAAAAGGTAAATCCTAAATCATTTCTCATGATGTCTTCACCAACAGCATTGGTTTATAAATTGTTGGTGGAGGAGCCAAGATCTTTCTCTAGAAAGTTTGACTCAATTTAAGAAAGTGAAATATTACTAGTAGAGCTTAGGAGGTATGATTATTTAAAAATTTCTTAAAGAGCACAATTCTGGCTTCTCCTAAGCGGAAGGCAAGAACTGGCTTCTTCCAGTAAGAAAGTGAATAATGATAATAATAATAGCAACAGCAACGTTGTTATTATTGTTCTAAACTTCCATGCTTTCTGAACCTTATTTGGGGGAATCCTGTGTTAGCTGTGTTTATCTGTATTTGGCAGCTGGCAGTTCTTTTTTTGTTTTCTGTTTTTATTATTTTTGCATGTG
Source organism: Ursus arctos (assembly GCF_023065955.2). Lineage (NCBI taxonomy): Eukaryota > Metazoa > Chordata > Mammalia > Carnivora > Ursidae > Ursus > Ursus arctos. The sequence continues at coordinate 29,420,364 of NW_026623008.1, forward strand.
GCTTCATGATTCATTGAAAAGGGCACAGGGAGAAAGCTGAACAATTTGAGTACAAAGGCACTTGGTAGAAGACAAATACCCTCTCCTTGTTTCTTTATCTTTGTATTTCTAAGATGGCTCCACCACGGATCCCTACTTAACTGAGAAATGACATTCTCTGAGGGAGTGGAGCACTCAGTTTTCTTTGTTGACTCAGCCTGAGGAGCAACATTAATGTCTTTCTGTGTTTCTTCTCACTTCGTAGGATGAAAAGGAGCAGCTTATACAGTCCAAGAGTTCCGTTGCCAGTCTTGTTGGGAGATCAAAAACCATTGTTCAGCTAAAGCCACGCAGTCCCGACCACGTGCTGAAGAGTACCATTTCTGTGAAGGCCATCTGTGACTATCGGCAGATAGAGGTGAGTCGGTGGAAGGGGTACCTCTGACTTCGGAGGGAAGGAAGGGAGAAGCAAAACCTTCAGTTAGGGTTATGATCGGGAGAGGTCCAATGGTGGAGGTGTTTTGTTTTGTTTTTTTAATTAGAATTTAAACATACTTAAAGAAAAATAAAAGCCCGAACTCTACAGTCTTGACCTGCTCCCTGCCTCGGGTATTGGCATCATCATCCGCCCCATATCCTAAGTGGTGTCAGAAATGGGACTTTGGGGGCACCTGGGTGGCTCAGTTGGCTAAGCGTCTGCCTTTGGCTCATGTCATGATCCCAGGGGAGTCCCACATTGGGCTCCCTGCCCCACAGGGAATCTGTTTCTCCCTCTGCCCCTCCTCCCACTCATTCTCTCAATCTCTCTCTCTCAAATAATAAATAAATAAAATCTTTAGAAGGAAGGAAGGGAGGGAGGGAGGGAGGGAGGGAGGGAGGAAGGAAGGAAGGAAGGAAGGAAGGGAAAGAGAGAGAGAGAGAGAGAGAGAAAGAAAGAAAGAAAGAAAGAAAGAAAGAAAGAAAGAAAGAAAGAAAGAGTACTTTGTAGCACCTGAGTGATACCTTTGGCTTTCCCCCTCTTATCCCCTACAGATAGTAGGACTACCAAGTCAATATCAACTTGTAAATAAATATCCCTTAGATATACCTTTTTCTGTCCCTGCAGCTACTACCCTAAGTTAGACTCTCAGTTTCTTTCACGTGGATCGTGGCATCGCCTCCCCAATTCAATGCGTTCTTTATCCTTCTACCAGCATGTGTTTTTTGTTGTTGTTGTTTTTTTGTTTTTAAGTTTCACTCATTTATTTGAAAGAGAGAGAGAGCACATGAGCGGGGAAGGGGCAGAAGGAGAGGGAGAGAGAGAATCCACAAGCAGAGCCCAAAGCAGGGCTCGATCCCAAGACCCAAGGTCATGATCTGAGCTGAAATCAAGAGTCGGCCACCCAACTGACTGAGCCACCCAGGTGCCCCCAGCATGATCTTAAAAAAAAAAAAAAAAAAAAAGGTCATTTCTCTGCTTACATCCTATAACAATTCCTCAATTTTATTTAGAAAGTGAATTCCTTAATGCGGCTTCAAGGTCCCGAATAATCTTTCTTTACCTCTCTAGGCCAGACTGGGTCATTGTCCCTTTCATGCTTTCCCTGGTAAATTGCATTTTTCACACAGTATTGTAACTCTATACCCCACCAGAATATGTGGAATATGGACCATGTTCGTCAGTTTACCATTTTACCATTCTTTTGTCCAGTGGCCCACCAAAATTCCAGGCACATATTAGGCTCAGTAAATATTTGTAATGCAAAAGAATGAACTTTTCTGGCACTTTTCTGTGTCTCAGTATTTCTGTCTATAAAATAAGGATGATAATGTTGGTTACTTATTTCCCAAGAGAAAGAATTAGTGATTCCAGAATGCTTGAACTTTTTCAGGGATTTGAGTGGGATGACAAGAAGGGAAGAAGAGGAAGTATCACAAAAGCAAAGTTGCAATTATTCGTGTCCCTTTAATGTTTACCCTAATGGTTATAGATGCAGAGAGACAGCTTCCTTATAACTTTCATATACTGACTTACTTGACATGTAATAAACATTTAACACTTGCTTTCTTGATTTATTTGATGTCACAGCCTTTCCTGTATTGTGTATTTATAAGGTTATCTTTTCATCACAATCAGGAACCCTCACTAAGTGATGGCAGATTTCAAAAATGATTTTTTTCATAAGGATTTCACAGCCTTGGAATCAGGCACCATATCATAATGGTTGTTGGTTTATCCATTAGCAGTAACTTGTGAGTTTGTCTCTTCAGATCACCATCTGCAAGAACGATGAGTGTGTTTTGGAAGATAATTCACAGCGGACCAAGTGGAAGGTGATCAGCCCCACAGGGAATGAGGCGATGGTGCCATCGGTCTGTTTCCTCATCCCCTCACCCAACAAGGATGCCATTGAGATGGCCACCAGGTAACTTTGCTCAGCTGCCACCCCTGCTGCTTGGCCTGAGGGAGCTGATGGAGGGATGAATCTGCATTTGTGATCTTAAACGGAGCAGCCAAGTTTTAAAGTTTCTTCTGGTAAAGACCTTCTATGATGATACCAAGTCTAGCACTGGCAGCTACGCTGTAGCTTTTCAGTAAATGCTGATGTTCAGTCGAGATATTCAGTGATCATGCTGGAGTTAAACAGTTTCCTCTCAGAAGACTGATTTTTATATTGATACTAAATTTTCTTCTTTATATTTTATTAATACCATATACATACATATTTTTAAAAGCTGAATTATACCACAAAGCTTATAATAAAACCCACCCACCCCAGAGTTCTACCTTCCCGAGTTTGCTATTTTCAACTATCAATTTTGAGATCACTGACATTTTAGTGGGATTTTTGGAGAGAGAAGATAAACTAATGGGTTTAGGTCTCTTATTTAAGTGAAGTCCTGGCTTCTAGTTTTCTATCCTGTTCTTTATAGTTCACATTTCTTGACTTGAAGAAATTCAAGGTAATGTGGTGTGTGTGTTGTGTTGAATACGTCTGCGTATTTGTGAGTTTGTAATTCTTCCAGGAGTTGAGATTGAATTAGGCATGGGATACTTTAGAAAAAAAATTTTCTCCAGTCCTCATACTGCAGTCTTATTTTTTTTTATTTTTAATAAGCCAGATGACTTTTTAAGTTGCTCTTAACTTTCGAACATCTTAGTAGTTTTGTGAATATACAGACCACAGCAATATACTTTTTAAGCATTGATATTGTCATTTTTCAACAATTCCAGGTGGGGTTATTTTATTTCTACTTTTCTCTATTACTTTTCTTCACGGATATATCTTCTCACTTCTCGTGATTATATTATACACAGATCACATTTATAAGACTGCTAAACATATGCTGACATCATGGACATAATACTGCAATAAATCCAGATTGTTTGAATATCTCAGTTAATTTTGTTCTAAAGATTGCCTTGTTAGTATTTGATTCCTTGCCCTTCTCTGCTCAACATATAAACCCAGTTCTGCTAAGGCAATCACATTTTCCCCCCGAAAAGGTCTCTGATGTAGATCCCAAGTTTTGGAAAAGCTACAGCCAGGTTCTCTGTTGTCTCTAGGGTGGAGCAGTCTTACCAGAAAGTGATGGCCCTTTGGCATCAGCTACATGTTAACACCAAAAGCCTTATCTCCTGGAACTATCTGAGGAAGGACCTTGACCTTGTAAAGACCTGGAACCTGGAAAAGGTAAGTGTGAAAGCCTTACCTCAGGCTCACATCCTATTGGCAAGCTTTTTTTGGAAGGAACTTTTTTTTCATTACTGTGAGACTCCTACCCACCCAAAGGGAGTAAAATGGAGTTGGGGATAGTGTTTCAGGATTAGGAGGTTCTAGGAACTAAAAACAGCAGCCTGCATGGCCAAGGAAATTCCTGATGAAAATAAACAACTTCTTCGGTCTTCTTGGCCGACCAAAGATTGTAGGATTCTTCTCACTCTGCAGGACAAGCAGCTCTTGTTTAAGTGTGTATATAGTGGAGGAATAATGGTGAATTAACCATTATGAAGGGTTGTGTCCAAAAGGGCACAGTGGATGCTTGTGGGGTGCTGGTAATATTGTTTCTTGATCTGCATGGGTAAGTTCTGATTCTGAAAGGTCAACATGTTTGCAATTTATGGTGTGTGTACCTGATTTGTATGTATGTTAAACATCAATGAAAAGGAGAACTAGAGAAAGTATAATGTTCCCATTCTACTAAAATTTCTTCTTCTTCTTCTTTTTTTTTTTCTTTTCATTAGCTTCGATCCTCAGCACCAGGGGAGTGCCACCAGGTTATGAAGAACCTCCAGGCCCACTATGAAGACTTTCTGCAGGATAGCCGTGACTCTCTGCTCTTCTCAGTGGCTGATCGTTTGCGCTTGGAAGAGGAGGTGGAGGCTTGTAAAACCCACTTCCAGCACCTGATGAAGTCCATAGAGAATGGTGTGTGCCTTGGGAAAAGGGAGAGGAATGGTGGATTGAGAGCCCTGAAGGGTGCTGCTAGACCTTCATGGAGACTAGAAAGTACCACCTTCTTACTATTTGAGTGGCTCAGAACTTGAGATAGAGAAAAACTTACAGAGATGAATTCTCAAAATCAGATCATGGATGACGAGGCCTTATTTCAGTCATTATTGCTAATCAGTGTATCGCATTTTCTTGTGGAAATAACATGTTTAGATCCTTAAAGATGAGTATACAATGCAGGGAATTTAGGATCGGGCAAAAGGTTCCCCCCATATAAGGCCTTGCTTTCATTTGTGGAATATCAGGTATGCTGCCCTCTATCTAAGCCTGAATCTATTGTTCTCAGGTTTCTTGACCTCTGTTGTGGTGCTTAGTGGTATCCTGTGGTTGTGTTTTTACAGAGGACAAAGAGGAAACAGTGGCCAAGATGTACATTTCAGAGCTGAAGAATATCCGGCTACGCCTGGAGGAGTGTGAACAGCGGCTGGTCAAACGAATTCAGTCTCCAGCCAGTTCTAGGACTGACAAAGATGCCCGGCAGGATAATGCGTTACGGATCGCAGAACAAGAGGTAAGCCTGAAGAGCAGGCTGGGTGCTGGTTGCAGTGTAAATGCTTTCAGAGTGAATTGGATGGCAAGACAATATGGAGCTTAAGAAATAAGGCAATGGGGGCGCCTGGGTGGCTCAGTCGTTAAGCGTCTGCCTTTGGCTCAGGGCGTGATCTCAGAGTCCTGGGATCGAGCCCCACATCAGGCTTCTCTGCTGGGAGCCTGCTTCTTCCTCTCCCACTCCCCCTGCCTGTGTTCCCTCTCTCGCTGGCTATCTCTTCTCTGTTAATAAAATAAAATCTTTAAAAAAAAAAAAAAAAAAAAAGAAAGAAAGGAAGAAGGCAATGGACTCATGGCATTCCTACTTGAGAATTGTTCACTGCAGCCTGCAAATGCCTTTTTTCTATGGCAAAGCATGATTTCAACTCCCAGTGTGTTGCTGACTGTTGATTAGTTTTCTACACAGTAGGAAGGCAGACAGACTGGCAGATTGTTCTAAGCACTGCATTTGGGCTTCATGTTTTAAGACTGCTTAGCAGAGATGCTACTGTCTGCTCTATCCCTTGTGTGCATGGGTTACTTTCTATGACATGGTTGTCATCAGCCATAGGATGCAGAAAATATTAAGGAAAGACTCAGATTCTACTCTAGGCTCTGATGCACACTGGACTTAACTCTCATTCTAGTTTCCTTTCTTATAAAATGGATATAATGCATGAGTCCAAACTGTATCACTTAACTTCGGAAGTTTTCCAAAACTTAGGAAGTTAAGTGATACAGTACATATAATGAGTTTCCTGAAAAAGTGAAATGCCATCAAAATTTAGAGTAGTATTTTTAAAATAAAAGCAAGTATTAATGGCTTCGTTATGTGCTTATAGGCATATAAAGAGAGTAAGCCGAAGTCCTCACTCTTGGCTTACGGTGTAAAGAAGGGTAAAACACTGAAGTCACAATTAGGACCTTCAGTATAAGAGATGTCATAAGATAATACCAAGGGTATTTGCAGGTTTTGAAGCAAACGTTGCTGTAGAGATTGAGAGTATTACTAGACCATTTCTACTTGGGATCATAGGAGAGAGCTCTGTGAAGAATAGTAGATTTGATGTGGGAGCTTAAAGGAATGGAAAGGACTGGCTGAATTAGCAGCTATTTTTCTTACCTTTCTCAATTATTCCTAAGCTTGAGGAAGAGGACGAGAGGGCAGTGTAATTTTCTTTGGCCGAGATGGGTCTAAATGCCCAAATGAGGCATATCATATAAACCTATAATTTTCATATTGAAACTTTAGTTTTCTGTAGTCATCTGAAACCTGTCCCAGCAAAATAGAACATTTTAAGAAATGTTAATATTTAGCTCTTCTAAAGGACATTCCTTTTTTTGATTTTTATTTTGAAGTAGTTTCAGTATACAGAAGATTTTTTTATTGTCACATCACCTTCACCTAGATCCCACAAATGTTGACATTTTTCTCTATTTGCTGTATCATTTTTTCTACAAATGTACATTATAATAATCTTTTTCTTTTCTTGAGAGTGAGTTCTGGACGTGATACTCTTTTATTCCTAAATACTTTAGTGTGCATTTCCTAAAATGTAGTCTCTCTCTTTTTTTAAAGATCTATTAATTTATTTGAGAGAGAGAGAGAGAGAGAGAGAGAGAATGTGCGTGTACAAGCTGGGGGGAGGGGCAGAGGAAGAGGGAGAGAGAGAATCTCAAGCAGGCTCCCCTGCAGAGTACAGAGCCCAACACAGGGCTCAATCTCACGACCCTGAGATCATGACCTGAGCCAAAATTGAGAGTTGGATGCTTAACTGACTGAGCCGTGCAGGCGCCCCAAGGGTAGTCTCTTATGTAACCAGAGGACAATGATTAAAATCAGGAAGTGAACATTGATATAATGCTGCTATCCAAGACTTCATTAAAATTTCATCAGTTGGCCTAATAATGCCTTTTTTGGGTACGCCCCCCCCAACACCAAAGAATATTTTTAGTACAGGACTCAATCCAGAACTTATCATGCATTGCGTTTAGTTGCTATGTCTCTTTAAATTTCCTTAACCTGAAACAATTTCTCGATTTTTTTATCATCTTTCATGCCCCTAACATTTGTTAAGAGTGCAGTTCATTTATTTTGTAGAACGTTCCTTTATTTGTGTTTATCCGAGGCTCCTCCATGATTAGACAGAGGATACGTGTTTAGGCAGGAATACCACAGAACTGATCTTGTGTCCTCAGTGTGTGATATCAGGAGGCACGTGATGTCAATTTGTCCCATTACTGGCAATAACTTGTACTGCTTGCTGCTCTCTTCCCCTTTGTAATTACTAAGCATATTGTGGAGAGATACTGAGACTATGTACATACCCTGTTTTATATCACACTTTCACCAGCTAGTTTTAGCATCTCGTGTTGATTCTTGACTGAATTAATTGGTATGACTGTTGCCGAAAGGTGATTTTCTAATTCTGTGATTCCTTTTACAGTACGTTATTCCTGTTTACATATTTACATTATCCCTATTACATTATAATAGAATAAATTTCTATTCTGTCAAAAGGGAAGAGCTTGCCTGCCTTCCTCCTTTCTTCTTTCTTTATGTCAGTATGGACTTAGGGATTCTTATGTTATTTAAGGTTTGTAAGTTGTTATTGTCTTTATTTTGATGTTCAGAATTTCCCAAATTTAGCCAGTGGGAGACCCTTTAAGCCGGCATCTATATCATTTTAACATGTCCTTACCATTCTTTTAGTGCTTTCTTATTTCTCAACAAAACAAAATAGTCTAGGTTCATCTTGCCTTTGCCAACCCCACCTATGTAATCAGCCATCTCTCCAAGGAGTCCCGCTTCCTTTGGATGGAGAATGCTATTTAGAAACCAAGATCTGGGTGCTGAGTATGCTCATTATTATTGGGGTGTCATTGTTTCTAGGTCTACTCAGCCGACAGAGCTAGAAAAATACATACTTACAAACACATATATGCATACACACATACAAAACCACCTCTGTCACATATACACATATATGTATACATACATGTGTATGTGTATATATGTATGTGTAATTCAGATGAATGTATCACAAAGGTGATATATTGATATCAATATATTTATCAATCTCTGTCTCTCATGCACACGCGCGCACACACATATACACACGCGCGCACACACACACACAGATGTAACTATGAATTCATATGCATCTATTTTCATCTGGTTCCAAACTAGTACCACAGGGTTCATTCTAACCTCTCTTCTTTCCAAATTTTAACTCCCTTTGCCAAGACTGAAAAACGTACTTTATGTTATCCGTAGTAAATTTACTTACTGCTCAGTTCTAGCGCGTAGAGATAAGTAGTTTTAGAACTGCTGACTCATGGCACTACAGAAAAACAAACCTACTAACTGGAGTTCAGCATTTATGTATGGTTCCTTTTGTCTTTAGCCTGTAGTCCAAATACTGTGTTCAGGAAATACTTGTGTGTGTTCTTCCCATCCGCCCCCTTCAGTGCTGTTTCGTAGTTTATTCAGCTACTTTTTTATATGGGGGGGTTGTTTGCAGTATTTGCTTATTACAAACAAGAACTTCTTGGGGCGCCTGGGTGCCTCAGTCGTTAAATGTCTGCCTTCGGCCCAGGGCGTGATCCCAGGGTTCTGGGATCTAGCCCCACATCGGGCTCCCTTCTCCACTGGGAGCCTGCTTCTTCCTCTCCCACTCCCCCTGCTTGTGTTCCCTCTCTCTGTCAAATAAATAAATAAAATCTTTAAAAAAAAGAACTTCTTTCAAACTTCTTTGTTCAAGTCTGTCTCCATTTTGTTGTGTATCTTGTTCCTGACAGCGCACCCAAGAGGATTTGCAGCAACTGAGGTCAGAGTTTGATGCTGTTTGCACGAAATGCAACAGCTTTCTTCATCAGTCTCCATCTGGTTCAAGTGTCCCAACTCTGCGCTCAGAACTCAATCTGCTGGTGGAGAAAATGGACCGTGTGTATGGTCTGTCCACTGTCTATCTGAATAAGTGAGTAAGCGGAGGATTTGGAGCCAAGGGGCAATGTTTTCACTGGGATGAGAAGGGGAAGTGCCCGGAGTGTTTTTAATGAATAATCCAGAGAGGTTGCAGATCTTGAAGATCATGTACTCATGAAGAGAGACCTTGGCCTTAGTTCCCGGGCAACATGGAGTGGGTTCATTGGGGTGCAGCGAAGAAACGCAGTGGTACAGAAAGGGAGATAGATTCGTAGTGTTAGGACTATTTTGTACCTCATTTCTGTTTGATTAGATGCCTCTGAAAAAAAAAAGAAAAAGTAACAGTAAAGAATAAAAATAAAAATTTTCAGTTAAACTAAATATAGTCTTTGAAGGTTTCCCTCTACCCACCATGACCATTAGGGTCATAGGTCTTAGACTCTTCGTAGTGTTACGTGGGTTTCTGGCCTCATGTTCTTTCTCCCAGGAGTCCATCACATGTGTGCGTGTCCCAGTATCACCAAGAACTTTATTTTGAATTGGCTTAAATTAGCCGCATGTATACCGTGCTCTCTTGTTTTCATGAAACCCTGTCATCATCTAGTAATGGTAACACTGACGTTAGCAGTTACGTTTTGGGAACTCTGTATAGCACTCCAAGTCTGTGGCTCAGCTCTTGAAATGTGTGTGTTAACGAAGGTGATTCTACCCTCTCAGGCTCAAGACAATCGATGTCATAGTGCGTAGCATCCAGGACGCTGAACTCTTGGTGAAAGGTTATGAGATCAAGCTAAGTCAAGAAGAAGCAGTACCGGCAGATCTCTCAGCTCTGGAGTCCCATCGGTCTACGTTACGGGTTGGTTGCTCTGAGTTTCTGAGTTTTGTAAGAGCTTGACTTAACATGCCCATTGCTTTGGGTTAGCAGAGATATGCAATTTTGGATGGCATGACAGTGATTAGCATTTGAACTAGGCAGAATAGCATATTTAATATATTTTAATGTGGATTCAAAGAAGTTGGGACTGAGAAATATGTTTAGCTGGAAAGGGAAAATAAAGGACTATGCCTTTCTATTTATTTTCTCCCTTTTCTTCCCAGTAATATCATAGCTACATCAGATACAATCGTGGTTGTACTGTAAGTTTGTAAAACACTTAGCTATCACCTCGTTGATTCTCACAGAATTGTGAGTGGATGGGGAAGAGATCTTTATCCCCACTCACAGATGAGCATCCTGAGATTCGGATTAGGCAAACAATTTACCTTGGTTTCATAGCTTATAAATGGGAGAGCCAGGTCTCAGACACCAGTTCTTTGCACATTTCTCTGTACTGTACCGCCCGTCCTTGGCCTCCTGGTGTGCATGAGCACTGTGGAGGTGTTTCTAGCACAAACATCATAAGGTCTAGCTTCTGATTTCCAGGTATAATGTGGAGCCAGCTGTGGACAATGTCCTTGTTTTCTACCTTAGTCTGAGTCCTTTTTAGCATGGAATATATTTAACCTGTTGCTGTGCTTGTGTTTATATAGCACTGGCTTAGTGATGTGAAGGACAAGAATTCAGTGTTTTCAGTCCTGGATGAGGAAATTGCCAAGGCCAAGGTAGTGGCAGAGCAGCTGAGTCGTCTGACCCCAGAGCGAAACCTGGATTTGGAGCGCTATCAGGAAAAAGGCTCCCAGCTGCAGGACCGTTGGCACCGGGTCATTGTCCAGCTGGAGACCCGGTGAGTGGTGGCCTCACCGCTTTTTCCTATTCAGGGACTAGGTTTTAAACAGAAATTGAATTATATCTGTGTATTCTTATTTAAAGGCAGGAAGTGAGAGAGAAGGGTACAAATTGAATGACAGCATGAATTCTGGACAAGAGAAACAACAGAAAATTGGGACCACCAACCCCAAAGCAGATCTGAGGCTTGCTTTTGGATCAGCAGTGATGGTCCTGTTAGCCATGCTTCTCCTGTTCCAGTTTTTATGTAGTTGAGCCATGATGACAATGAATCCAACTATGAGCCATTTTTCATAGTGTGGCTTTGCAGGATTTCTTGCTTCCACTTTCATTTGCTAATTCAGTGGTTTTTATTTCTGTTACTTGAAGTCCTCCTTCTGATGTCTGATTTGAATAGGAAAGATAGAAAATGATCTTTCTGAGGCTAGGCTGGGTAGGTAAATATATAGGGAGAGGAGTTCTAGTAGCTCATAAGTTTGGAATCATTCTCTATTATTGAATTACTTACTATCCCAAGTCTAGTTAGACTAACGGGAGTGATACAAGAAACTGTTACCGAAATTAACAGAAAATAACTACTGTTTTCACCCACCTTTCCCCAAGAAATTACAGCAGTCCCTAAAACATAACTAGGGCACTCTGTCATCAGGAAACAGAAGTATACAGCCAGCACTACCTTATTGGCAACCCTGGTGATCCTTGGCAACCTAGGTAAAAATTGGACAAGGATTATCATGGGATGCCGGGCTCCCAGGCAGTGTCCAGGGCTAGCATGCGCAACTGGTTTCTATTCACCTGCACCCCATAGGGCACTGGGTACAAGCATAGGTCCCGGCATTGCACTGCTGTTCCAGCAAAAAAAGACGTATCCTCTGTGATCAGGCCCAACTAGAGGAAGGGGCTAAGGAGGGAATCGCACCATTTATTTTATTGTTTGTACCAACGTATCTGATGGCAGTTTCTTTTCCTTTGCTCCTCCAGCCAATCTGAGCTAGAAAGTATCCAGGAAGTTCTGGGAGATTACAGAGCCTGCCATGGAACGCTCATCAAATGGATTGAGGAAACCACTGCCCAGCAAGAAATGATGAAGCCAGGCCAGGCAGAGGATAGCAGAGTGCTGTCGGAGCAGCTCAGCCAGCAGACGGTGGGTGTGACAGTAGCGTGGTGAAAGTTGGGGATGAGGGGGGTTAATTTTTCATAGAAGAAGATGATGGACTAGCTATTAAGCTTCCCCCAAATGGTAAGACATTCTGAGCCTCCTCTTCTGAAAAGAGTTCAAGCAGAATGGTCTCAAGATGATGCTGGGTTTGCATTTAGGCCAGACAGACTTGGAAGGTCCCTTCCAATCCCGACCTGTAGTGACTATATTGAAACCATAGATGGACAGATTACAATTATCTTGCTTCATTTTGTTACTTGATACTGCATTTGATCGAACTGGGATTAGAACATGGGGCATTGAAAACCGGGAAAGATGTGAACGGACAAAAATTATTTGAAGTGGTTTTTACTTGTTAGCATTTTGGGGATTTTTTCCCCCCTTTTTTTCTGTGTGTGTGTGTGGAGGGGGCTTGTTTTGTGTCGCATTACAGTTTAAACTATGAAGTCTGGTGTTAGATTGCTTGGATTCCAGTCCTGACTCACTCACTCACTATGACACCTTGACCAAATTACCTAACCTCTCAGTATTCCACTTCCCCATCAATAAAATGGATATAGTCCGTTATTTGTTCAGCCTGTCTCACTTGTAAGGTTATTATTGCTGGGATTCAATGAGGCGATACATGTAAAATACGCAGAGCAGTGGTTTCTGGGGTGTGGGCTCCAGACCAGTAGCATCAGCATCACCTGGAGCTTGTTAGAAATGCACATTCTCAGCCCTACCCAAACCTACCAAATCAGAAACTCCAGAGGTGTGGGGCCCAGCAATCTGTATTTTATTCAGCCTCGCAGGTGATTCTGATGTAGCTGAGATTTGAAAACTGCCTTAGAATATAATAAATGCTCCACTGTTTTGACGACCATAGGATAATGATAATGTTGTTGTGATACTTTGGTTTCTAGGATCTGTTTGCAGAAATCGAGAGGAATCAGACAAAGCTGGACCAGTGTCAAAAATTTTCCCAGCAATACTCCACTATTGTAAAGGTAATTCTGGCATATCCCTGAAGGCATGTAAATGATCTCCAGCATGGGAAGATCTTGCTTGTCACTGTAGGTTTTGTTTCTGGACAAATACGTGCTTCCACTAGAGGTTGACGCTGCCCTCCAGTTAATGCCAGTGTGTACTGTTCGTGGCCCTACGTTCGGGAATGCTCAGAGGGGTACCAGACATCAGCTCTGATTCAAGGAGTCACCCTTTGAATGATCCATAGGTTTTTTAAACTTGCCGTGTCAGAAACAGAATGTTTTGGATTTCCTCTCAAATATACTTCTCATTGTCTTGCCTATTTCAGGAAATAGTGTCCCATTTTCCTACGTGCTGAAACAAAAAACCCAAGAGTCATCCTTAATTCTTCTCTTTGCCATAAACTTTATGTTCAGTCTGTGAATAGCTTGGCTCCATCTTCCAATATGTCCTTGATCTATCATTTGTTACCCACCCACCTGCCCCCATTCCCCTGCTTTGCACCTAAGTAAGGAATCTTCCGACTATTCTAATACCTCTGAGCTGATCTCTTGCTTTTACTCCTGTCTCACAGGCTATTTCCCCACAAAGTAGCCAGACTCACCTTTTTAGAACATACTGAGTGTCACTGAATCTCAGACGTCATTTTATATACTACCAAAAAACAGGAAACTGCCAATTATGCAAATACCATTGATTGTAAGACATATTCTAGCTTCAGAGATACTAAAATGTGGGGGAAATGTACACCTCATAATAGCTGAAATACAGGAAATTAGATCATGCCACTCTTCTGCTCAAAACTGTCCAGTGACTACATATCCTATTCATAATAAAATTCTAAAGCTGTATATGGCCTATGAGACCCTGCATGATCTGCTATCCCCCTCCCTATTTCTCTGATAACATCTTTAAATAAAAATGACCTGAGGGGTGCCTGGGTGGCTCAATCGTTAAGCGTCTGCCTTCAGCTCAGGGCGTGATCCCAGCGTTCTGGAATCAAGCCTCACATCAGGCTCTTACGCTGGGAGCCTGCTTCTTCCTCTCCCACTCCCCCTGCTTGTGTTCCCTTTCTCGCTGGCTGTCTCTCTCTCTGTCAAAACAAAAAAACAAAAAAAAACCCTGAGATTAATATGTATTTATTATGTTCCTTCCCACTAGAATGTAAGTTCCAAGGGAGCAAGATTTTTTCTAACTTGTTCTCCACTGTATGTATAGCATTCAGAACAATGACAGGTGCGTAGTAGATGCTCAATAAGTACTTTTTGAATAAATGAATTTCTTTGGTTAATAACAGAAGACTTGGTATCACAAAGAATTGCGTTCAAATCCTAGCTTCACCATTTTCCAGGGTTAAGACTTTGAGCAAGTTTCTTAGCTTCTCAGAGTGTCCGTTGCTATATCTACAAAATGGGAATAGTAACTACCTCACTGAGTGGTTGTCAAGATTCCACGAGATAATGTATACATAGGACATTGCCTCAAACTTAAAATACATTCAGTAAATGGTAGCACCTGCTTTTATTATTATTACTATTTTGTTACTACTACAGTTTGTTTATTTTTTATTACTTTTTTAAAGATTCCATTTACTTATTTGAGAGAGAGAGAGAGCACAAGAGGGGGAGGGACAGAGGGAGAAGGAGAAGCAGACTCCCCTGCCGAATAGGAAGCCCAAAGCTGGGCTTGATCCCAGGACCCTGGGATCATGACCTAAGCTGAAGGCAGACGCTTAACTTACCACCCAGGCGCTCGAGGGAGAGGGAGTCTTAAGCAGACTCCACACTGAGCACAGAGCCCGACGTAGGGCTTAATCTCACGACCCCGAGATCACTCCCTGAGCGGAAACCAAGAGTCGAATGCTTAACTGACTGAGCCACCCAGGCGCCCCACTACTACTGTTCAATAGGCTGCTTAAGGAATTCATTGTGTGTTTTCCTTCTGCCTAGAGTCTTCTAAGTAGACAACAGAAAGCAGGACATTCTAGGCAAAGGGAACTGCGTAATCAAAGGCACAGAGGAATGGAAATACAATGATTATATGAGGAAATAGGAAATATGCTGGCGTAGCTAGGTGTATGGTACAGAAGAAGCAGTGATTATGAAAAAGGAGAAGGGGAGGTTGAGGCCAACCTATGAAAGGCTATGTCCAGTTCTCTTCGCTTTACCTTCTATTCTTGTTCCTCAACACGGGGTGTTAGAACCAGGAGCATCAGGACCATCTGGGAGCTTGTGAGGAATGCAGAATCTTCCACCTGCCAAATCAGAATTTCAATTTCAGTAAGATCCCTAGATGATTTGTGTGCATGTTGATATTTGAGAAGCTCTGCTCTAGATCTTTGTACGCTTTCAAACAGAGGAACGAAGTGGTCAGCTTTGTGTTTTAGAAAAGTTATTTTGGTGGCAGCATAGAAAATAAATTGGGAAGAGAGCAAAGCAGGGGAGTAGTTAGAGGCTCTTGCACCCATCCACATGAGAGTTGAAGAGGGCCTGGCCTCGGGGAGCAGTATCGGGATTGCAGATGGAGTGTCAGCCTAGCACGGGGACAGGAGAAGAGCATTGGTTTAGGATGACTCTGTTGCTCACCCAGTGGGTAATCAGGGAAACTCACTCTCTGTCTCTGGGCTTCAGTTTCCCAATGGATGAGATGAAAAGGATGGTCAGCAAACAACAAACTGCAAACCCAAGACTCAGCAAACTATGACCCACACGCATGCCTATTTTTCTGTAGCCCATGAGAAATGGCTTTAAAAAAAAAAAAAGTCGAAAGAAGACGACTACTTCATGACACATGAAAATTCTACGAACTTCCAACTTTCAGTGTCATACATGGCGTTGTATCATAACACAGTCACACCCTTTCATTTACTGAACGTCTACAGTTTCTTTCACTTAAGTGGCAGAGTTGAGCAGCTATGACAGACCGTATAGCCTGACAGTTTCCATCTGGCCCTTTAAGGAAAAAGTTCACTAACCACTGGTTTAAGTGATCACCAAAATGCCTTCCAGCAATGAAATATTATGAATCTGTTGCATGAGTTCTATGCGCTGTAAAGCCCCATGGAAGTGCAGTGAACTTTCTTCCTCCCCCAGGACTATGAATTGCAACTGATGACATACAAGGCCTTTGTGGAATCACAGCAGAAATCCCCTGGCAAGCGCCGTCGGATGCTTTCCTCCTCAGATGCCATCACGCAAGAGGTGAAAGGGTGGGGAAAGGACACGCCACTCTCTTCCCTTAAGGAAAGATTTGTTTGTCGGGGCCCTGGCAGTTTAATTTAGGGTTCACCTTTCTGTTGAGCATGTGATTTCATGAAAACTTCCTCTTATTTTCAACTATTTACATATACTTTTCTGGCAGATAATTTATCTATTTTTTTTTTTTTTTTTGGAACCATAGTTCATGGACTTAAGGACTCGTTACACAGCACTGGTGACCTTAACCACCCAGCATGTGAAATATATCAGTGATGCGCTCCGGCGACTGGAGGAGGAGGAGGTGAGGACAGCTGGGTCCTAAATCATTTTGAAAATAGAATTAAAAACCCCATGTCTCATCTGTCAAAATTTAAAGTGCACATACAGCCAATTCTCCTTGTTCACGGTACTGTGTTCTGTGACACTGCTGTGCACACTGCGTTAGGGAACGCTGGACTCTTGCATTTAGGGGGAAATACAGGGTTAGGTTCCTGTAAGCCTCTGTCGCATATTTCTGTCAATGAATAATCGATAACCTGTTACATTTAATATATTCTGTTGATTCAGGCCAAGAGCCCTCTAACTCACACCTGAATAAAGTTTATTTAACATTGATTTTCTCTGTAAGGCACGTCACAGCCTTCTTGTGCTTAGGAACACAAGACGGCACTTCAGCACTATGCTCGGGTCCATTTTAAATGGTGAAATCACCAACGAAAATTGTGAAAAATGTGGCAGTAAATAGACTGTGAAAAGGACACTTGTTAAGAGCTGTATAAGAGGTGAAATGAGAAGGTAGAGCACCCCTTGTTCCACCTCAGCTGGGACCATCGGGTATACCTGGGAATGACTGCGAAAATGCCACCAGGATTGATTAGGGGATTACAAATAAATTCCAGTGAGTAGAAAATTCACAAATATAAAATTTGTGAATAGTGAGGATTAACTGTATTATGTCCAACACTCCCACCTTCAAGTATCTTCATTGTAGAAATACTGTAAGTATGATGAAAGGAAACATGAGGAAAGATCCTTAATAAAACATAATTTGTTAAAGGGAAATATTGGAAACATACAAGTTCCATACAATGGCATGCTATGAAACTATTAAAAACAATGAAATAGGCTTATTACATATTGTGTTCTTATAATAAAGTAAGCTAGAGAAAAGATGTTAAGAATATCATGAGGAAAAGAAAATGCATTTACAGTGCTGTATTGTATTTATCGAAAAATCTCATGTGTGAGTGGAGCTGAGCAGTTCCAATCCCACTGTTCAAAGATTAGCTGTACACCAGATTTCTGGGGAAATAAGATTAAAGGGACATCCATGACGCATTTCAGATTATTTGAACTTCTTGTAATGAGTATATAATCTTTTTGTAATTCCAAAAAACTTCTCTCTTTGGAAAATTGTTTCTGCAGGTTCACCCACTTTTATAAAAGACTATTGGAAGCATTAACTCACCAATTTTTGTCTATGTGAATTAACAAAAAACTTCTTTATGTCAACAACTACCTCACTTAATCTCTGTAGACTTCACTCTCTTTACCTATACATTTAAGAATCATGAAAATAAGATGCTATATGTAAAGGGTTTTTAAAAATCAGCAAATAAATAAATAAATAAATATCAGTAAATAATTATTGAACATCTTTCATATATTTAAAAAATTGTGCTTTTTAAAGAAAAGGTGCTAATCTAGATATGATGAATTTTGCTACTAGTGTCATACGGTTAGGCACTGGAGAACAATGCTCTAAACGGGGTAAATTATATTTATCTTGGGGGTATTTCAGCTCCCTACTGGTTTAGATAACTTTCATGTCTCTATTTTAGGAAATCAGAAGTCAGGCCAGTTTAATAAGACATTGACAAAGATACTGATTTTCTAATTCCTATTCTAGAAAGTTGTAGAAGAGGAAAAACAGGAGCATGTGGAAAAAGTTAAAGAACTTTTGGGCTGGGTGTCTACCCTAGCAAGGAACACACAAAGCAAAGCTACCTCATCCCAGACCAAAGAATCAACAGACATTGAAAAAGCTATTTTAGATCAGCAGGTGAGTAGAAGGTCTGTCTGTCTCTTGTTGGGTAGAGTAATACGTAATAACGCAATAGGTGGGAATAAAGCAAATCATATGGGCCACTCCAGGAATGATTATCTCAACAAATGTTAACTCCCAGGACTTAAAGAAACTTACGAGGTCATCTTATTTGTACTTCTACCTTCTTAATCAACTTTCTGCAGTCCATTGGTAATAGTAATCTGACCTAAGCTAGGTTTTTCTCTAAGACTTTTGAAGTGTTATTTCAGATAATTTTTATTTTTTATTTTTTTTATTTTTTTTTATTTTTATTTATTTTTTTTTTTAAAGATTTTATTTATTTATGTGACAGAGAGACAGCCAGCGAGAGAGGGAACACAGCAGGGGGAGTGGGAGAGGAAGAAGCAGGCTCACAGCGGAGGAGCCCGATGTGGGACTCGATCCCGGTACGCCGGGATCACGCCCTGAGCCGAAGGCAGACGCTTTAACGACTGCGCTACCCAGGCGCCCCAATTTTGATTTTTTAATTTCTTGGGTTCTGAAGCTGTACTCTTTATTTCTGTCACGTAGGTTCTGGCAGAGGAGCTGACAACCAAGAGGGAACAAGTCTCTGAGGCCATTAAAACTTCGCAGATCTTCTTGGCCAAGCATGGTCATAAGTGAGTATTAAATGAGAATTTATGGCACATCTAGGGGACTGAATCTACCTGACTAAAACTTAGGGTCATGGTGAGATTTCAGGCTGTTCAGGGCTGCAAGAGCCAGATTGTGAAGAGCCTTGTAGGTCATGCCAAAGAGTTCGCATTTTACCTTGTTGGCTGTGGGGAGGGGTCTTCTGCATGATTGGGTTTTGTTGATGAAGGTTTCTAGAACAGTTTTATGGAGAATAGATTGACATGGGGCCAGAGTGGAGGCCTGAGAGACCAGTAAAGAGGCTTTTGTGATGATACAGGTGAGAAATGATGAGGTTGGAGAAGGGCAAAGGTTTAAAATATACTAAGGATGATGTAGTACTTACAGTGTTTGGTGACAAATGAAAATTGTCAGCTATAACTTCCAGCTTTCTGGCTTAGGCCCCTGAGCGTATGGTGATGTCACTAACCAAGATAGGGAATACAAAAGCAGGTACGGGTTGAGGGAGAAAAAAGCAGCTTTGGTTTTAGACATAATGAACGAGAAGAACCCAGAGGACATACATGCAAATACTTAGAATGTATTAGAAAGTACCTAATACATTAATATATGCCTTACATAGTTCTGCTAAAGTTGTCCAATGGGTAACTGTATATGTAAATTTAAAATTAATGAGAGAAGTCTAAAGTAATGCAGATCTGAGTCATCATAGTAGAAACCATGAGTGGATTAGCTTCCAAGGGTTCAAGGGCTTCACTGTGCTCCCTCAGCCTGTAAAGGAACTATGAGCGATACCTCAGAGCCCAAGAGAGAATAGAATTCTAAAAAGAAGAATGTGGTCAGAAGTCAAGAAAGACTGAGACTGAGAAGTTTCTATTGAATTTGGCAAGTTGGAAGTTTTTGGTAACTGATGAAAAGTTGGGGCATGATGTCAGATTGAGTATGATGGGGAGGTGGGAAGCACATGAGGTAAGGGAGGTACTCCTGGCAAAATTAGACTGCTCCTGCAAGAAGCCCGGCCATAAGAAAAGACAGAAATAATATAGTAAATAATTAAAGTAGAATATATGATCAAGAAAGGCTTGTTCTGGGGCGCCTGGGTGGCTCAGTCAGTTAATTGTCCGACTCTTGATCTCAGCTCAGGTCTTGATCTCAGGGTTGTGAGTTCAAGCCCTTCCCTGGGCTCTGCGAGGGGCGTGAAGCCCTCTTTAAAAAAAAAAAAAAAAAGATTTGTTTTCTTAAAAGATCAGAGGTACTTAGCTGTGTTTATGGACGGAATCTCAAGGATCAAAAGGGAGAAAGAGATTGAAGGAATTAGGAGAGAGGTCCCAGAAGAAGCAGGAAAGGATAAAATTCATCAGTCGACTAGACTGGAGTCAAGCCAACTTTTCCTCTGAGGTTTGAGGAAAAGGAGATTAGGAAAGGTGTGGCTGGAGGTAAATATGCCAGGAATGAAGCCAGAAGGTAAGAGGGTTCATGCCCAGTGGTCTGCGTTTCTTCTTTGAAATAAGCAGAGAGATTGTTTTCTGTGAGTTAGGGCAGCTGAGGGCAAGGGAATTAAGATGGATTGGGGCTTCCAAGAGGGTTGTCAGGAAGTTCTGAGGTCCAGTAGAGGCTGGGAACCAGTAGGATCTCCTCCAGAGGGACCTCCCTCCAGAGGGACACCCCCCCCCCCCCCCCCGCCTGCCACAGAGAGATAATTCACCTGCAGGCGGGAGCAGAGAAGTCCAATGGTTTGATTGATCTGGGGCAGGAGTTTCATCAGATTAGCAAGGACAGAGTTCAAGGATAAGAGCAGGGACCTGATTGAGATGACGGATTGTGGGGTCTGAACCCCAATGAGAAGATACTGAAGATCCTAAGGAAGACTGATAGATTAAGAAAAAATGGGTGAGTTAAGGAAAGCTTGGGAAAGCTCAGTAAGTTGATGGGTAGTTGTAATATATTCTCAAGAATAATATAGAATGGGATGAGGAAGATGTGAAATTCACCAGATTCAAGATCACGGTTACTTCTAGGGAGAAAGGTAAAGAACGGGGTTGGTGACAAATGTACACTGGACTTTGAATATATCTGTAATGCCTTATTTCTATGGAAAGGATCTAAAGTTGGGACACTGGGTGGCTCGGTTGAGGGTCTGACACCTGGTTTCAGCTCTGGTCATGATCTCAGAGCCGTGAGATAGAGCCCTACGTCTGGCTCCATGCTTAGCAGGGAGTCTGCTTGAGATTCTCTCTCTCTTTCTCCCTCCCCCCCCCCCCAGCTCTCTCTTAAACAAATAAATTTAAAAAAAAGAAAGAAAGAAGAGGACCTAGGGGTGCCTGGGTGGCTCAGTTGGTTAAGCATCTGCCTTCAGCTCAGGTCATGATCCCAGGGTTCTGGGATCAAGCCCACGTCAGAATCCTTGCTTAGTAGGGAGCCCGCTTTTCCCTTTCCCTCTGCACCCCCTTCCCTGCTCATACTCTCTCTCACTCTTTTTTAAATCTTAAAAAGAAAGATCTAAAGTAAATATGGTACAATATCAAAATTTGGTCAAGTCGGGTAGTGGGTAAATGAGAGTTCATTTATTTTCTCTTTTGTCTGTTTAAAATATTTTATTTTGAAAAGAGAAGTGGTATAAGAGTAAAGAAACATAACTGGAAAAGTAGGGTTATAATCAGAAGTTACTGTCAGACAGTAGATTCTTGAAATTTAAAAGTTCAGAGGTAGAATAATTTTAGATAATGGCAGGATCTGAGTTTGCCTTGTGTGAGTGCAGTTCAAGTGGAGTAGAGGCCATTTGGATCGGAGGCTGTTTGCATTGAGAAGGTTGCAGGACTACAGCATAGGCTGTTGGACAGTTGGTGACATGAATCATAACTTGATTGAAATAGACAGGAATATGAGGCAGATGTCAGTGTTCAGTGGATATGGAAGAGTAACCAGATGATCCATAGTTAACAGGGACACAGAAGAATGCCATCTTAGGGGGGAGAAATCATAATTTTGAAGCAATAGAGGAGAGTTTGGAGAAAGGTTTTTCTCTAAAAGAGCTTTAATGCTTCCTCTTCCAGGCTCTCAGAAAAAGAGAAGGAACAAATATCTGAGCAGGTGAATGCCCTGAATAAGGCTTACCATGACCTCTGTGATGGTTCAGCAAACCAGCTCCAGCAACTTCAGAGCCAGTTGGCCCAGCAGACAGAACAAAAGGTACTTTTAGTTTCTTTCTCCAAATGGGAAGGGTACCTTTCGAATGGTAAGAAAGCAGCTTTGCTGTTTGAGAATCATGTTCACTAGCTCTCCATGACCAGTGTGATTTAATTTTTAACCGCACCATAGCAGCCATTTGTCTCGTGTTTCTTTACTGGGGTTCCATGATGTATTGGTCAGTCAAGAATACTAGA
Source organism: Ursus arctos (assembly GCF_023065955.2). Lineage (NCBI taxonomy): Eukaryota > Metazoa > Chordata > Mammalia > Carnivora > Ursidae > Ursus > Ursus arctos. The sequence continues at coordinate 29,442,406 of NW_026623008.1, forward strand.
AGGCACTCATGGCTAACTCTATAGACCCTGTTTCAGCGTTTCTGTTGTCTGCCATTTTGTGGCAGACCACAGTTGAGAACATAAGTCCTATATTATGTCTGATCACAGGGCAGCAAGATTACTCCTTCATGGCATTGTCACTCAAAAGTTGATAGCCAGGAGTCCTGAGTATTGGAAAGAAAAAGCCATGTCCTCTTCCCCCTTACTTTTTTCGTATCTACTAAATAAATGAGAAATGTTCATTTCCAAGCAAACTGGTGGATTAGCTGTACTGACTGAGACGCTGGTTCCCCTTACCCATAGTCATCCCATCATGTGACATCTTTACCAGTTCCCACTCATGTTCACTTCCTGGACCATATGAAAATTGTCAAGTTCCTCCTGATTGTCCTGAGTTCTTCCTGGATACTTGCGTGTATATGTAAACTTACCATATTATATACATGTGTCTTTGGGATATATATGTGTGTTTGCCTGCTTATTTCCTATGTTGTGAAGCAATGGCCAACATATGTGGGGCAGGTCAAAGTTTGAGATCATGTGGTTATCAGATTTGGTCTAGATGATGCTCAAAATGATATTCAGACAAAACATGCTTTGACTCTGGTCCTTGGATATGAAATTGGTGCATCAGGAGCTAGAGTTGTAAAGACCACAAGACAGAACCAGCTGAGGTTTATTTGGGAATAGATTTCCAAAAGGATGTGCTGGTTCAGCATTCTCTATGTAAGGTAGCCCACTTCTAATGGCTTATTGCTTCACCATATAAGGGAGTGTGTGACAAGTTTTAACAATTGCTTGCTGAGAACACCCAGTTCTCATTTTGAAAGGTTAAAAAAAGGGGAGAAAAAAAGAGCCAAGCTGCCGAGCACCACTACATTGAGCATGATGTGTCCCTGGTACTGTTCGTGTGTTTCATGTGAAGCATTGTTCTGGTTAACTGACATCCTTGCTTACAAGTTTCACTAACCCTTTGGAGTTTAAGCACAAATGCACAAAAGGGAAAAGAGGACGACCTGTTTGGGGTTCTTTTTTGCAAAAAAAACAAACAGTCGCATGCTGGACGCTAACCCCAAGCTTACACTGTGTGTGCGATGCGGCTGAGCTGCTCCGTAAGGCTCTCTCTCTGTCTGCCCAAGGCGTGCCGCGACTCTGGTAAGTAGAAGCCTTTTACGTTTCCCTTCCTCCCCTCCCTCTGTCTCGCTCTGCTTGTTTAGGTCAGAATGCCCATGTTCGGTGGGACTGAACTGGATTTCGCTGGATTATTTCCCAGCTCAGTGCTTCCTGCCTGTCCTTCAATAAAGAGAACACTGGAGGGAACAGCATGTAGTCTTTTCTTTTTGTCTAGCAATTGGCCAGACTCCAGGTCTTTCTTCAATATGAGCATCTCTGAGACTCGAGGAATCTCACAGAAGAAATTAGAAGTTCTCAAAAGAATCTTTTCCTCTGTCATCTTGTCTGGTTCTGAACAGTCTTGGCAAGGATTTTATAAAAGGGATTATTTATATATCTCGAAGAGTCATATGCCAGTGCGATTTTCCCTCCGGTTTTTGCAGAACAGGCGCCTGGTAGATTCGCGTAACATACATTTGCTTTACACAAGGTGAACTACTTTCTAGGTCCGAGCACAGAAGGGGGGTGGGGAACAACACATAATATTTTAAGTACTGTGGAGAAGTCTATCTATTACTCCATTATTTGAACAAATAAAGTGAGTTAGGGATGTGAACCAATGTGTTCCCTCATTTGCCTTCCATTCTTTGTCTCTTAGAGCGTGCAACTAATTGAATTTGAAATCCTTGGTGTGTATGTCTTTAAAATCTAGGGCCAAGTAGCTTAAGACTTTTAAGGATTTCCTTACTATTTACCAATTTATTCATGAACTCAGCAAATGGTCGTTGAACTGCTGGAACTGTTCCTGGGGCACTGAATGGGTAACGTACCCGCTCCAGAGCCTGCTCTCGCTGAGACCGAGTGAGACGCGCTATCTCGGCAGCAGGGAAGTGACTGGCAGTTGCTATACCATCACCCTTCATGGATAAGTTCGAGAGTTACGTTTAAGAGTTAAATAAGAATCAGAAAGTAATACCGACCGAAGAGGGACAGACAGAATCTTCTATAGAAAATAATGAACATGAACAAGAAGAGGTAGAAAGTTGAGAGTAAAGAAAGTGTTTTAAGTGGCAAAACACCTGAAGGATTTAGTTTCCGAATACCATCATTCTGTGATAAAAGGCTTTAAAATAAGAAGTCTTTTAGGAGGTGATTTTAGGTTTTCTTTGCAAGGGTAACTTCGGCAATGTATAAGATTTGCCTTATTTCCTGGACTTAGGACCTAACTCCTGTGTATGATACTGACCTATCCTTCATGCTCTTCTGGATCCGATGGGGGAGGCAGGGTAATAACACAAGACTGAGAGTCAGACCTTGATTTGATTCTGGAACTCACTTGTTTTCTAACGCTGGACAAGTTACCTAATAACCTCGCTGTACTTTATTTTCTCATCTGGAAACTAAAGATTAAAATAACCGCTTTCATAGGATTGTTGCGAGGATTAAGTATCGATGCTCAGTGCATATATTAAGTGCCCCACAAATGATAGCTGTAAGCATAGTGCTTGTACTACCCTGTATAGCCTGGACTAGAAGAAACGTTGCGGGTGGTTCCAGAGGCAGAAGTCCCCAGTCTTCCTTCCTTGACTTGCTACTTCCAGTTCCCAGAACTGATTTAACTGGGGGCCATTGGCTTGGGAGGTGCTAATAATGGCCACTGACTATGACTGCCCCCGTTGTAAAGCAGCTGCTTGAGGACTATACACTGGGCTGTTTACAGAGATGCACAGCTGTTGTGTGGCTGCTGGCCTGCTTGAATCTTTCTTCTAATCCTGTGAACTGGTCCTGCTGAACTCATTAGCACAGAAGTACTATTTCAAGAGTCTTCTTCATGGGTTGCAACATTGAGAAGTTGCTATATAGAGTTGACTTCTCACTTCTGGGGAACTGGTATATTTCTAGAAGAACCTTTGTGGTGATTTAGTCTTAGAAATAGTTGACCTTTCACTTTCACTGCTTGCTACTTTGTAGAGCTTGTCACTCAGATATGCTTAATGCTACCATCTGTCAAGTAATCTGAACTTCTGGCCATGTTCAACATCTGCAGTTTAGACAAATTCTTTCTTAGTATTAATGCTGCCAGGCTTTAGAGTGTTTCTTACACATTGGGGCTCATCCCAGGCTGGGTTTTTCTTGTGGTCAGAATTTGATATACTATAGTTCTTTGAATGAGTCCTTTTAATAGTTGGGCTTCTCTGATTCAGTTTTCTTTTTCCTTTTTTTTTTTAGGGTTGCAGAGCAGTTGCTGGGGTGATTGACCTAGGCACAGTGGAGATATTTCCCATCTTCAAAGCCATGCAGAAGGGCCTCATTGACCAAGATACGGGCCTTGTGCTCCTGGAATCCCAGGTTATCATGTCTGGCCTCATTGCCCCTGAGACCAGCGAAAAGCTCTCTCTGGAGGAAGGTCTAGCCAGAAACCTCATTAATCCCCAGATGTACCAGCATTTCCAAGAGCTACAGGATGCCCTGTCCTTAATAAGCAGGCTTACTGAGAATAAAGGTCTTCTTTCTGTGGTGGAAGCAATTGAAAAGAAAATGATCAATGAGAGAGTTGGGCTGAAAGTCTTAGAAGCTCACCTGGCAACTGGAGGTTTCAGTCTCCCTCCTAATAAAAGCTGCATTAACCTAGAGGAGGCTTTTCACCAAGGCCTCATTTCTGCAAGGCTTCACTCAGTGTTAGAGTCTTACCTGAAATCATCCAAGAATCTGATAGATCCCAACACAGCTGAGAAAATCAGTTTGCTGGATCTGATGCAGAGATGTATTGTCCACCAGGACTCAGGGTTGAAACTGCTGCCTGTCAAGCAATTGGCAGGGGGAATGGTGAGCTTGAAATCAGGCCGGAAGGTTAGCATTTTCCGTGCAGTTCAGGAAGGCCTAATAGACAGACAGGTCACTGTCCGGCTGCTGGAAGCTCAGCTTTTTGCTGGTGGCATAGTGGATCCAAGAACAGGACACAGACTTACTGTGGAAGAGGCTGTAAGACATAATTTGATTGACCAAGATATGGCCTGTGCTATTCTCATAAGGCAGCTTCAGACAGGAGGCATCATAGACACCGTCACAGGGCATAGGCTGACAATAGATGAAGCAGTGAGCAATGACCTCGTAGCTGCTAAGATTGCCCTTGTGATTCTGGAGTCCCTTTGGTCATTCATGGGGTTGCTGTGGCCTGAATCTGGAGAGATCCTTCCAATCACAGATGCCCTAGAACAAGGTATTGTGTCTACTGAACTAGCTCATAAAATCCTTAGTGGCCGACAGCATATTAAAGCTCTGTTTCTACCAGCAAGCACAGAGGTTTGGTCCTGGAAAAAAGCAGTAGAAGATGGTATGTTGGACAAAGATCTTGTCAATAACTTAAAATCAATTTGCATACCTGATGTGATGCCCCACATGCAATTAGCAGATTCTTCAGAACGAAGCAAATTGAACATTAATCCTGGAGCAGTAGGTCTACCACGGAGCCAGAGCCAAACGGAGGGCCTAGTAAGCCCTAGCGAGAAGCTGTTGTTTCAGTTGATGACTCATAGCTATATCGATGTGCGGGATGGACAGAGGCTGCTCCTTTTAGACAACGAGCTCTTAGAGACACTGACAGCAAGAGGTGAATATCAAGCAAGTCCTCCAGAAGCGTTGGAAGTTGGGCATCAGAGACTAGAAACTCCCGAGGAATTACAAGAATCTGTAAATGTCAAAAGCACAGAAACTTTCTGTGATGGGCTGAATGTGAGGCCACGTGAGTTCCAGGGTTCTTTTCCGAATGAAGAATATCCCAAACGGGCAGATTGCGCTGAAGCGAAAGGCAAAACGACCACTGTAGAAATTGAAGCTTCCCCCATGGAGAACCCTGAGAGGGACCTATTTGTGGGAGAACAAAAAGTGAGAGTTCCAGATGTTGATACTTTGATGGTCCCAGATAAAGGCAAATCAGAGTTAAAAGGGCACTTGCTAGGCAACAAAAAGGAAGAACTAACAGGAATATCTACCAGAGAAAACATTAGCAGGGGACTTCTTACGGTACCCACTGAGGAAGCTGAAGATGTGACCTTGGTGGTGAGCAAAGACCCATTTCCTGTTGAGACCCTGAAGGAAGAATGGCGGACTCCCAGAAAGACTTCCTTTCTGTGTCAGACAGAACGAGCAGACACACTTGAAATTGAAATTCCAGGTGAAACTGGAAGTCCGCTCATAAAACCCCCGAGCAAAAAGTCACAATTTCAGGTAAAGAAAACTCTAGATTTAGAATCAGAGCTAAAGTCTGAAAATGACATGAATATTCATACTCTAGACAAAAAGAAAAGCTTAAATAAAACATTTTCGGGTAGGGATGACCATAAACAAAATCCAGAAGGACACGACACTGTAGGCGGTAGTGTGATAACGTTAGAAAAGACAAACGTGGAAGACAATGGTCATGAAACCTCCCTGTCATGTAGTCGTCCTTCAGAATTGCTCCAGGAAGCTACCTTAAATACATTGTCTGCACAATTACTAGATGGTGGTATCATTCACGAGCAAACAGGTCAGAAGCTCTTATTAAATGAAGCAATAGCCCGAGGTATTGTGCCTAGTCACACTGCTGTGAAACTTATGGGAAAACTGAACATGTTTCGGGGCTTCTTTGACCCTCAGACCTGCGAGTCTTTGACCACTGAAGAAGTCATTGATGAAGGTCTGATGGATGAGAAATTATTGCATAATGTCCTCAAGGCAGACAAAGCTATAAGTGGCGTCTTAGACCCCCGTACCCACACACTCTGCTCTGTGAAGGAAGCAGTTTCAGTTGGACTTCTTGACACACAAACAGCCTCCAGAATTTTAGAGGGGCAGGTGGTGACTGGTGGAATTGTTGACCTAAAACGAGGCAAAAAGGTTTCGGTAACTTTGGCTTCAAATCTTGGCTTGGTGGACAGTGCTGACCAGACAGAGCTTATAAATCTGGAGAAAGCTTCTAAAGGCAGGGATGCTGAGAAAACAGTTAGGGAAAGATTTGTTAGCTTACAAATGGAAACGACTGGAATTATGGACCCTGATAGCAAAACTCCTTTAACAATCATGCAGTCCATTGACAGAGGACTTCTGGAGAGAGAGGAGGCTGTTCGGTTATTGACTAAGCAGGTGGTAGATGGAGGTATCATTCACCATATATCTGGAATGAGACTTTCTGTTGATAACGCCTTTGAACATGGCATCATTGATGAAGATTTAGCCAAGCAACTCAAAAAAGTTGAGAACTTAAGCCTCTATCAGTTTTTTCATCCTGAAACCAAGGAAACTATTACCCTTCCTAAAGCCATAAAATTAGATCTTGTTACCCCACAGTTGAAAAGAGAAATCCAAGAAATTCAGGCTCGGACTGGACACTTTGTAGATCTCATTTCCGGCCAGAGATTGACCTTGGCAGAAGCTGAAAAAGAAGGACTGTTAACTAATAAAGCAATATTGTCTTCAGGAATGATGCATGGGATTGTAGATCCTGAAAATTACAGAATTGTTCCTTATTCAGAATTAGTAAAGAAATGTAAGATTGATATCGAATCTGGACAGAGATACCTAGAAGTAATTCCCTTCTCAGACATTAAAGATGAAGCAAGTGACAAAGTGCTTACATTGCCCCAAGCAACTCAGCTTGGAAAAGTGGACTTTGTATCTACACTGAAGGTTCTGGAAGCTCAGGCAAATAATGGGGGAATCATAGATACTGCCACAGGGAAAAGACTAACATTGGCATCAGCTTTGGAACAGAAATTAGTAGATGAAAACATGGTAAAAATTATTGCATCTCATCAGGTATTAAATGGAGGAATTGTTGACATATTTAATGATCAGAGAGTGACTCTAAAGGAAGCTGTTGAGAAAGGATTTATCAGCCCTGAACTGGCAACTATGATCCAGGCAGATACTTCAGAGTCCTGCCATCACGGGGCTCAGACTAAAAAGCAAGGTGGGATTGAAGTATGTGAAACAGAGAAGGAATTTCTAAGAAAGGAAATGTTAGTTGCTTGTAATCGGACTGCTGGAATGAGTTATGGTAAAGGAGCAAGTGAGAAATTATTTGAGATTGGAAGTCAGTCTGCACAAGGAAAAGTTAAAACAAGGGTTTCTGACAGAGGCCAGGACAAAAAGAGCAGGGAAATGTCATTAAAGGAATTGGAATGCAAGGATCAAGATATAAGAACTTCTCCAGATGCTGAAGAATCTGTCAGTATCATAATTCCTGGTGATCCTAAAGATACATCATTGGGCCAAGGTTCAGTGACACTCTCTCACTCGGAAATTCGTGATTTTAAACTCAAAGAGGCGACTAGTGATGACATGGAAAAAAACACAAATGAAGTGCAGAAAAACATAGAGGCCCAAATGGAAATTACTTCTCATATGAAATGGTCTATATCGAGTCCAGCCCCTAAAGAAATAAGAGAAAGCCAAGAAAGAATTATTTCAGAAGGACAAGAATCAGATTACGAAACTTGCAAATTGCTGAGTGAACAGGTTATGCAGAAACCAATGACTACCAGGGAGAAAAAGAAGAGGGAGAAGAGGGAGATGATTATAGAAGAAGGTGTCAAAACACGCAAACCAGTTCTTTCTGAAGAAAAGTTGAATCAAGAAACCACCATTAGAGCTGACCAGGCATCCAGTGTGGAGGGTCCACCTGTGGAAATAACCGTTAATGGAAAAGGAGAAGAAGCTGATAGAGAGCTAGGATTTTCTATCATTTGTCAAGCTGAAAACTCTTCCCCAATGATACCCAAAGGAATTTCGGTAAATGAGGATGTTTTAACATTCTTCAAACCTAATCAGGTCAGTGAAGGAGAAGTAAAAAATTTAAGCCTCTCCTTAACTTTAAAACCAGAAGAAAATTTATCTCAAATTACTGGTGGGGCCCAGAGTGAACCATTCTCTTCTACAACCCCAAGACCTGAAGGATTATATTACCAGGAATCAGTTGGAAAAGCCCAAGTTGCAGGCAGATCCCAAATTTCTGAATCAAACAAACCTTTCCAGGGAACTGTCAGACCAGAGACCACCTCTTGTCAAGATTCCTGTGTTACTTTTAAGACCAAAGAAACCAAAGATCTGATTTGCTCATCTAATGAATATAAAGAAAGATCATACCAGGAAGTACCTTTTGACTCAACAAGAACTCTTAAATTAGGAGAAACAACAGTTTCTACAGTAGAAGCAAAAGAAGTCAGTTATCTGGAATTCTCAGACAGAAAGGACTTTCATCGTCAGGACAGCAAAAGTGATAGTGAAATTTGTGGAATTCTCACATCTAAAATAATAGCAACTCAGGAAATGACTGGAGAGCAATTTCTAGAAATGTCAGACCCTAGAGTTACAGGTGTAGAAGCAGTGTCTTCTGAAGGCATGGTGTCTCAGGGTGTTCCCACAGTCTTAGCGTCCCTTCCTCCGGAGAAACTGTTCAAAGATGTGTCTCCAAAAGAGAGTGCAGGGCAACAGGATGCCACCGTTAGTCCCACTATTCCAGAGATTAGTGAAGAAAAGCCAGTGCCGCTCGTACAGCCTACAGTGAAGGTGGATAAGACACCACTGGAGAAGCTCAGAGAAAGTCCTCGTGATGAACAGACTCCCTTTGTGACTACAGCTGGGGGAAGGGGAAATGAAGGTGTAAACTCACAGCCCTCCAGAACAACTAAAGTAAGTTTCCCCGTGGTGTATTTGTATATGTATTTTAGATATAACTAGTGTAATGCTTAAACTCTTGACTGGATACTGAGTTTACGTATGTACAGTTGTGTGCATACATACAGTTTCAGGGGACTAGATGATTCCCTAAGGTATAACTTAGTTTACCATCATCTGTTTGTTACACAGTTGTTAGAAAATTAGGCAGAATGTCTTTCTGAAATTTGCAAAGGCTTTAAGTTAGAAGCTAACACTGGAGCTAATATGAAATAGCAGAGTGATAGTACCTGTAGTCGGAATACCTTTTGGAAGTTTTGCTACAATGTTTATAGATTGATAATTGTGAGCCTCTCCTGAGGAAGTTAATAAAATCACTTTTTTGTCTATTGACTTGAGGCAACATAGACGCATAGCATGTTTTATTTCATCCCACCCTATGTGTAGTAAAAATTCCTATTTGTCTATCAATAAGACCCAGCCTGCTTTTAAAAGCAGACTTAAAGGTGAATGTCTGATCTGAGTGAGTTTTCTTTTTGGCCCTACAGAATGTATTTAACCGACAACTCTGTCTAGAATATGATGAGAAGCTGGTATCCTACCTCTCTCTGTTACGTGACATTGAAATGAGGACCAAACAGATTCAGCCTCTGGACATAAACCTGGCAGAGCTACAGGACCTGCTGGGTCAGGCCAAGGTGGGTTCCCAGAGACTCCCTGCAGGCCCACCAGCTTGGAGGGAGTAGAGAGTATTCAGGAAGAAAAACATATTCAGGGGCTCCTGGATGGCTTAGTCAGTTAAGCAGTCTGCCTCTTGATCTCAGCTCAGATCTTGATCTCAGAGTAGTGAGTTCAAGCTCCATATTGGGCCCAGCATGGAGCTGCTTAAAAAAAATTATTGGGGTGCCTGAGTGGCTCAGATGGTTACGCATCTGCCTTTGGCTCAGGTCATGATCTCCAGGTCCTGGGATCGAGTCCCACGTCAGGCTCCCAGCTCAGCAGGGAGTCTGCTTCTCCCTCTCCCTCTCACCCTGCTTGTGCTATCTCTGTCTCTCTCCCTCAAATGAATAAATAAAAATATTTTTAAAAATTATTTTAAAAAAAGAAAGGCAGGGGTGCCTGGGTGGCACAGTCGTTAAGCGTCTGCCTTCGGCTCAGGGCGTGATCCTGGAGTTCCGGGATCAAGCCCCACATCAGGCTCCTCCGCTGGAAGCCTGCTTCTTCCTCTCCCACTCCCCCTGCTTGTGTTCCCTCTCTCACTGGCTGTCTGTCTCTGTCAAATAAGTAAATAAAATCTTTAAAAAAAAAAAAAAAAAAAGGCAAAGACCACCACCATTTAAGGGACCAAAAAAAAAAAAAAAAAACCAGATTAAAAAAACTGGAGATCTCTGAAGAACATCAGGAAACTCTGGTCTCACAAAAACCAAAGCAGAAGAGACTCAAGGGAGGAGTTGCATCAGGAGTAAATACAGTAGGGAGACTGAGTGAGGACTAAAAGGGAGATTTAGTGCCCATAGTCATGGGTAACCTTAATAAGAATAGTTTCAGTGGAGTCATAGGATACAAATGAGGTTTCGGTGAGAGCAAATGGGAGGTTGGAAGGTGGGAGCAGTTAATGTAAATCATTCTTTCCAGAAGCTTGGTGGTGCAGGCAAGCAGAGAGGTAGGACACTAGCTGGAGGAAATGTACTGAAAGAAGAATGTTTTGAGTGGATTTTGGGGCCAACGAGGAGGAACCAATAAAAAAGAAGAACTTGAAGTTAGGGGAGAGAAGAAATGATAATGGATGGCATGAGGTTCCTGGGGACATAAATTAGACAGCTTGAGTGGCTTGAGTGGGAGGAAGAGGAGCTCTTTTCCTCAACTGAAGTTAAGACTTGTCATAGGATTGGAGTCACAGTGAGGACAGAATTTAGAGGCTAAGCAGTTCTCTCAATATCTGGAGTGTGGCCTTGGGTAGGGCAGCAGAAGGGCAGGTGAAGATGATGTCCAGAACTGCCAACTTTCCCACTGCTTATTTCTGAGGCTTTAAGTTAGAAACTAACACTGGAGCTAAGGCTGAGGCCTTTGCTGAGGCTCAGAATATTGTAGACTAGCTGAGTTGGGAAGGCTGGGTTGGGATATTTTTCTATTTTTTCCTTCTGCCCCCTTGGAATTTGGAGTGGAAAAGTCTTTTTTTTTTTTTAAAGATTTTATTTATTTATAAGCATATGAACAGAGGGAGGGGCAGAGGGAGAGGGAGAAGCAGACTCCCCACTGAGTGCAGAGCCCAACACGGGGCTTGATCCCAGGACCCTGAGATCATGACCTGAGCTGAAATCAGACGCTTAACCGACTGAGCCACCCAGGAACCCAGGAAGAGTCGTTCTTTTGTTTGACTTATATTGTGTCACGTTATATAATGCAGAATGACACTCTTGAAAGAGGCAGCAAGTTGTATTGGAAGGTGCACTACACTGACTCAGGAAACCTGAATCCAGGTCCTTGCTCCAATGCTGAGGTGGGTGACCTCAGACAAAAATAAAATAAAAAATAATATTTTCAAACGCCGACGCATTGCTTCGGTAAATCCAGAATAATAATGTCTATTCTGCCTACCTCGAGGATTAGTGATTCAAGAATTGTGAGAACCAAACAAACGAATGAACATGCATAAAAACATTTCATAAGCTGTAAAGCAGGTGTCAGCATGAGGCGACAGGAAACTGTGTTCACAACTGATTCTTAAATAGCAAGAATTCTAGTCTTGATTTTGGAGGTAACTCCACTTTATCCCCCCAGGTATTAGACAGGGAGCTAAAGGATCTGTCCACGTTGGTGAATCAGGAATTAGAATGCGTGAATCAGATTATCATCAGCCAGCCTCAAGAAGTCCCTGCTCAACTGCTGAAGGCTCTAGAGAAAGATGCCAAGAATCTTCAAAAGTCCCTCAGCTCTGTGAGTGACACCTGGAATTCCAGACTACTCCACCTCCAGAGTGCTGCGGAAGTAAAAAAGGTTGCTTCTTGTTTTTATTCACGAAGGCTCGCAAAGTCTGGGCGGACTTGAAGATTTTCATCAGCTAATTTGCCATTTGTTTCTTAGACTAGAGTGTTAAGTCAGCACGAACAGCTAGAAGGCCGACTTCAAGATCTGAGAGCCTGGGTTGGCAGTACCAATCTTCTTCTGAGCAGCAAGGAATATAACGATGAAACCAACACTGACAGCCTGAAACACCGTCTCCAGCAGTTTGAGGTAGGCTCTCCACCCATTCTCAAGTGCGTTTTCATTGTCCTCGGAGTTGCCTCGGTTTTATTTTCCTGCAAGGGAAACCGGAATCTGTACTTCTCTTTCTCAGAAAAACTGATTTTCCATTTTAGAAATAAAGTCTGCCGTGTTTAGTTTTTTAGGTTATCATACCCTTAGAGCTTCAGTGATTATGTTTATTTCTCCTTTCAGCTATTCTCTGAGCGTCTACAGAATGGCCTGTTATCAACTTCATCTTGTCTTTGTAACTGACCATCTAGTATCCATCCTTTGTTTCTAATTTTACACACACCAATTTCAGGAGGCTTGTTGATCCATGATTGAGAGCATGGCTTGGCAAACTTTCTATAAAGGGCCAGATAGTAAATATTTTAGGCCTTGAAGGTCGTACACAAACGGACCATTTCTGTAGCAGCCATTCATCTTTGCTGTTGAAACATGAAAGCAGCTGTGGACAGTACATAAGTGGATGTTCATGGATGTGTTACAATAGAACTTGATTTACAAAAACAGGTGGCAGGCAGATTTGGCCTGGGGACTATTGATTGCCATCCGCTGATCTAGGGAGATGCTTTTTTTCTTCTTAAGCTTTAAATTAATTGATTCTTTTTATGAGTCAGTGAGAGAAAAATAGACACTGAGATACTCATGAGCTGAGGTGGGTTTTTTTTTCCTCCCGACATCGTTCTTTGTTTTGGTTATACTTAAGATAATATCAGATATTACTCACACTGGTTTACCCACCCTCTGCTATAGATAGCACACTCCTTAAATTCTTTCTAAAGTCAGAGCAGAACTAAAGATGCCCTCTCTTTCTGTTGTATCCTCTTCTTTTCCCCTAGTCTTAGGAGAAGCAGACATAGTTTGTCCATAGTCAGGCTTCTTGTATGTAACCCATCTCTTCTTGTCTTGCAAGAGTTGACCTGCCATCTTTGTTCATGCCTTTTCTTCCAAATCTGTCATTAGGCGCGTGAGCTGCAGACTTGATCTGCTCACTAACAGAGTATTAAAAAAGAAAGCAAGAGTGAAAAAAATGCCTTGACAAAGTATATGATATAAAAACACAGAGCATCTCATGCATGGTTTCGTGCCCTAGTTATAACTTAAATGAATGCCCTAATGGGAAGACAGCCACAGTCTGAGTCTTATTTTCCTAATGACAGTTTCCTAAATCCATTCATCACAGATGAAAAGAGACACTTAGCTTGATGGTAAATATTCAAGTAGCCCTTTCTGTCTGCTCTGCAGGATTGCTGACTACCCTCAGTTTCAAAGCGATACAGATGTAGATATCTTAAGTGTTTTTATTGCGTTTTGTGTTACATAGCTGATGACCACTAAATGTTTATGGAAAAATTGCATACTTTTAATTGTCTGAAAACAGATAAATTTTAGTGTTTAGGTAGGGGTGTGTGTGTGTGTGTGTGTATATATATATATATATATACACATATATATATATATATATATATACACATATATATATATGTGTATATATATATATATATATAACTGTTATATAAGAAAGTCTGACTGTAATCTTTTACAGCCTTAAAATATGTAGGCCACATTATTTACTCTAAAAATCATGTATTAGTGAACCACAAATAACTTGAGTGATTCCCGAGTTCTGGCCTTCCAGTAACTCACTGCTGGACAAATACAAATAGGTATTTGAAACTAAGAAAATACAATTAGGCAGACCTATCTCAGTCCAGAAATTCATGATACATTTTCTAAATCTTAAAAAAAAATTTTTTTACATATAACCTGGGATTAGCAGAAGTATAATTCTATAACATAAATAATTAAAAATTTACTGCATTTGGAGATCAAGATCCAGTAAAGAAAACCTAATTGTGATATATGAGGAGTTTGGGGAGACCAGAAGGGAGAGAAATTTCCTGTGCTGGTTTGGCACTAGAAATGATTAGTTATCGATGATAAAAATATAGCAAATTAACCTGCCTTTATTTATGTTGACTCTTTGATTAAAACCAACAGCTTCTACTTTGATAGAGAATTCGAAGTTTTACTTATTTTTATTTTTTTCATTTCCTTCCTTAGGATTTGAAGCAGCCCATGGCTGAAAGGAAATCTCAGCTGGATGCTCTTGCTTTTGATATTCAGTTCTTTATCTCGGAGCACGCCCAGGACCTATCCCCGCAGCAGAACCGGCAGATGCTGAGGCTTCTGAATGAACTGCAGAGGTCCTTCCAGGACCTTGTGGAGCAGACCGCAGCTCAGATGGATGCCTTGCAGGGCCATTTTCAACAAATGGAGCGGGCAGCCCAGGTCAAGGTCAGACTGAACCAGCGGCTGGGCTCTATTTGTCTTTTGGGGTATCCTCTCTGTCCTTGAGATTTCTGGCCAGACTCCATCTGTCATGATTCTAGGAGCCTGCATTGACAGTTTTTGAAATTTCATGTCTTCCAGGCCAGTTTGGTTCTGGTTTAGGAGGCAGCTATTCTGGCTGTATTTCTTGCCATGTTTTTGGTTTTACGTGTGCGTGTGAGAGAATGTGTGTGTTTACGTGTGTGTGCATGTGCAAGTATTTTCCTTTTAGTGAGACTCGACCTTCACTGTGTCTCATCATGTCTGACTTCCAAACAAAAGTCACATCCCTCGCCCTTATTTCTCCTCCTTTCTCCCTCAGCATTCTTTTCACGGCCATTAGGAACGGTTAGGTACTCTGAGCTCTTGAGAAGAATGGTTCTGAAATGAGATTTATTCTGGGGCTTTTCACATGATTAACAGTAATATTCCTTGACCGCCTTCACATAGCCAACAACGAAATTTTTATCAGAATCGTATTAATTTTTTAGCACTTTTTAAATCATGATTAGTTTCTAGCACCTTCCTTCACACTGTGATGCCCAGTGCTCATTCACTTATGGAAACCATCCTACCACTGTCCATCACAATCCTCTTCTTGCAAAACTCAACAGAATTCCATTGATGGTAACATCATAATCTAAGAATACTGAGAATGATGCTTAGGCATTTTTGCGGTTTGAATAGTAAGTTGGAGTTCAACAAGATGATATTAGAATGTCATTATCACCAGCAATCTGTCTCAGGGTTGCCTTTATTAAATATTGTATAAAGCTGAATGGAGCTTTTGAGCTAGGCTCAGCAGAAATTAGCTTAGTCAGTTCCGTATGTCCCCCATTATTGCTTGTCGTTCCAACTGTATTGAAATTGAAATTGAAATAAAATACTGATGCAACTCTTTAGGTTACTTTCCAAATCTGAAAATTTGCAGTATCCTTGCTTGGGAATGTATATAGCATGGTGTAGTCTGTGGATAATTAATGAAGTGGCATTGGTCTGAGCCACTTTAAGACACAACCCAGGGTAGGCCCCTGAGCTGCAGCAGGTGGTAGAACTGCATGTGAACATTCTCTCTGAGCACATAATTAATTCCACAATGTTTATTAACCTTGTTATTGTCAGAAATGCTCTGCTTCTCTCTATATTTGCCCTGAATGCATGTGTATGTCCGTGTGTTAACTTGTTTGCTTTGCTTTTTTCAGATTCAGTCTGCACCCATCCTAACCCATGAAGATCCCGTTTTACAGCTGAAGAGCTCTTAGGAGTTCTCTTCCAGTGCCCTTCTATTTGTCCTAAAGAGGGGGAGAGAGGGCCAATGTGGGCACCTGTTTGTAAGTGCAGGTGACTAAAACACCATCAGAAGGTAGAAACTGGTGGACAATGGTTCTAGAAGGATGGTCAGGAGAACACATCATGCTCAATGGCTCAATTAGGTGCTTCAGTGTCATGCAGCCGAGATGAGATTTGGAGAAAGGATCAGGCACAGAAACATATTCCCTTCCTCCCCGTGGGCCTGGCTTTTGTCTCTGATATCACTTGTAGACACCTGAAGGACTGAGCCAGTTGCTATTCTTGGGCAGTTTTCTTCTCAAAATAACCAAGCCCCTCATGCCTGGCATGTAATCATTCCATTTAATGGGTATCTGCATTTGTGAGACGTTTGATTTATAAAGTCAGCTCAATTATTAAGCTCGATTAGCTTATGAATTATCCAGATTCTTGATTTTTTTCCCCCTCCTAATCTAGTCCTTCTAATTTCTGTATTTTAGCGTAGTATTAGCATATCCTTTAGTTCTGGTGGAGGAATTGATCATAACCACTAATTTATTATTATCACCATTATCATTTATGGATTTGAGGCATCTGGGCTCTCTGTTCTCCATTTCCAGGGCTAATAACAGCAGCCTGGCAGAGGAACTCCCAACCAAAACCTGAGAGCATTCTCACCTGAAATTACCCCAGAATATAACCCAAACTATTGACCCAGGTCAACAGACTGTCCAAATGAGGGGAGCTTTCTGAATATGACTTCTGTGCTTTTTCCTGTTCTAGTCTCCCACCAACTCTTCCATCCTTAAGATATAACCTTTCTGTTTTACATTTCAGGGAGTTATCTTGTATTTGTAAAATGAGGATTATTAATCATCTCTTGGCCCCTTTGCATTTTAATTAGACCCTGCAGAAACAACAAAATACCTGTCACCAGAAACTGGAGGATCTTTGCAACTGGCTAGGACAGGCAGAAAGCACATTGGCAGGCCACCAAGGTAGAGCCACCCAGCAGGATCTCTCTGCTTTGCAGAAGAACCAGAGTGACTTGAAGGTCAGTGTGAGTTAATTCACTTTTCTCATTCCTTCAGCAAATCTTTATAAAGGCTCACTATGTGCCAGGCACAGTGCTTCATGCTGGCAACGTAACGGTAAACATCCCTGTTCTCATGAAGCTTAGAGTCTAGTGGGAGAGACAACATTACACAGATAAGCACAAAAATGAACATGTAATTATTAACTGTTATATGTATAGGGGCACCTGGGTGGCTCAGTTGGTTAAGCAGTTGACTCTTGATTTCAGCTCAGGTCCTGGGTCCTGGGATTGAGCCCCATGTCGGGCTCTGCGCTCAGCGGGAAATCTGCTTCAGGATTCTCTCTCTCCCTCTGCCCCTCCCCCTGCTTGCTTGCTCTCTCACTCTCTAAAATAAATCTTTAACTTTTATATGTATGAAGGAAAGGTTACCCGAGAATGTTTAACAGTCAGACCCAATCCTGTCTAGGATTTTAGAAAAGATTACTTTGAAGAAATGTCACTTAAACTGAGAACTGAAGAGCATGCAGGGGTTGACACATGAAGGGGCGGAGGGCGGAGTTGGACTGCAAAGAACAAAAGGAAGGTTAGTGAATGATGAGGTGGGACCCATATCATGCTGGGCCTTGTAGGCTGCATGAAGGATAAGGAGTGGTGGATGCCTGGCTGGGTCAGTCAGTAGAGCATGTGACTCTTGATCCTAGAGTTGTGAGTCCCAGCCCCATGGTGGGTATAGAGATTACTTTAAAAAAGGTGGTGGGGGGGTGGGGAATGGACACCTGGGTGGCTCAGTTGGTTAAGCATCTGCCTTCTGCTCAGGCCATGATCCCAGGGTCCTAGGATCAAGTCCCACATTGGACTCTTTGCTTGGTGGAGAGCCTGCTTCTCCTGATGCCTGCCGGTCCCCCTACTTGTGCTCTCTCTCTCCCACTTTCTCTCTAACAAATAAATAAATAAAATCTTAAAAAAAAAAAAAAAAAAGGCTAAGAAGTGATACCCAAAAGAGTATAAAGGACTAACCAACCCTCAAGTCAGCTAGAATCCCATTGTCAACTCCTCTGTATAGAAGAATGATCTCTTTGAGGACAACTCATTACAAAATAAGCATCATGTTTGTGGGCAGTCTCCTTTTTCGTCTTCACTAAGTATTTGCTTAGAAATTTAAATTTTGCTCAGAAAATTAAGTATTAGAGGGACGCCTGGATGGCTCAGTCGGTTAAGCATCTGCCTTTGGCTCAGGTCATGATCCCATCCCAGAGTCCCAGGATTAAGCCCCGCTTTGGGCCCCCTGCTCAGCAGAGAGCCTGCTTCTTCCCCTGCCCCTCACCCCGCTTGTGCTCTCTCTCTCTCTCTCTCTCTCTCTCTCACTCTCAAATAAAAAAAAAAAAAATCAAAAAAGAAAAAAGAAAATTAAGTGTTAGAATATTTCTTAAGTAAAAAAAATATCTTAGAAATTCTTATTTGCATTGGTTTAGGCCTAAACCTTAAGCAGATTACAGTCAGGGACACATACCTGGTGCAGGTGTGTGTCATCCTGGCTGTTCCATCTGTGTGCTGTTAGCAGTCTCAGAAGAAGTAACACTGATGTCTCTGCCCTCCCTGTGTTCATGTGTTAAGGATTTACAGGACGACATTCAGAATCGGGCTGCCTCATTTGCCAGTGTGGTCAAGGACATCGAAGGGTTCCTGGAAGAGAACCAGGCCAAGCTGAGCCCCCATGAGCCGACAGCTCTTCGGGAGAAGCTTCGTCAGGCGAAGGAGCAGTACGAGGCTCTCCAGGAACGGACGCGAGTGGCCCAGAAGGAGCTGGAGGAAGTGGTGACCTCAGCCGTACAGCAGGAGACTGAAAAGGTAACCAGACTTCTTTGATGCTTGGTATTTTTCAAAAACAAAAATTTTGGTGCCTGGCAAATGAGGGAAAGGTAATAAGGGGAAACTGCCTTACAGAGAGCCTACAATCATGAAAAGGGGCTACTTCAGGAGCTGGTCTGTGAGTCAGTATTTATTTTGGTAAGAAACAACCTGAAGGACTTTAAATCAGGAATAGTTGGTAGGAAGTTCATATCACCCACCCCACCCCCCAAAGAAAAAATATTTCTTGCTATCTGTGTACTCAGGACTTTAATCGGAAAGTCTTGGAAAGAACTCAGTGAAGAAGGGTAGTACTTTGGGGAGGAAAAAGCAAGTGGCATATTTCAAACATGAATCTAGATTGATAATCCAAGAGCACGAGGGGAAATATCTGGGGAGTCTTAGTGTGCCACAAGCTGTCCGCAAGCGGCCCCTGTAGATCAGCGGGAATTGTGGCGCTGGGATAAACCTAAAAGGTAAAATCTCAAATGGTTTTCTGCACCCCCCCTCGGCGCTGGCAGATTGAATTAGAATCCTTTGTCTGGCCGTGGACTCTGACACAAATGGGAGAGGTAGAAAGTATGGAAAAGAGAAATAAATTACCTGAAGGGGAATTCTGAAATATATGAGGCTATCACTTGGCATAACCTGTTTAATTAATAACAATACGGGAGCAGTCAGAAAATGGAATTCGAAAGGCAAGTTTTAGAACTCAATACTCTGTCTGGCAGGAAAAGGATGGGAGAAGTCTGCATGTCCCGTAGAGAAGGGTAGCTGGTAATCGAGTGTGACTGTACTGTTTCTGGCCCTAAAAGCCAGGGCATCGCTTCTGTACACCTGTGAGGGATTCCATAAAGCCTTGCTGGGCTGCCAGGACTAAGCCATCTCTTAAAGCCCTTTTAAATCCTGGATTTTGCTACCCCCACACCTCATGTACTTTGGGGGGGGGGGCAGCAAAGTAAGGTTTATTGAGCGATAACAAAGCTCCGGAGGAGGGAGGGGACCTAAGAGGGTTGCCCTTTTTTTTTTTTAAAGCAGTGAGATATGACAAAATCTAGAGATTGTTTTACGTAATTGTTTTTCAGCAGATTTGAAAGATGCTCATTCTTTTTTGTGGATACAAAGACCGTTTTATACACAGTCTTAGAGCTTCTCTTCTTTAGCATAAAAGTCTCACCTTTATTCTTAACCTTTGCTTGTATAGCTGAGTATCTAAGGCCTTCTCACTAGACTCCTTCTGTGGCTTTCAGAGTAAAGCAGCAAAGGAGCTGGCAGAGAACAGTAGTAAGATCGATGCTCTCCTGGAGTGGGTGACTTCTGTAGGATCGTCTGGAGGACAGATGGAGCAGCTGTCAGGAGCTAGCCTGGGGAAAGAAGCCTCTGATACCACTGATGCCCACAAGGGGGCAAGCCAAGCCCCAGAGGAACTGGACAAGCAATGTGAGAAGATGAAGGTGAGAATGTTAGCTTGTCCTCACTCTGCTGGGCGCCTCTCTGCTGCCCTGGGCAAGTCACCATAACCTCCTTGCCCCTATATCCAGTAAGCACAGTAAGTACATCTCAGTTCACGCCCTCTTTGGTACCTCAGCGGCTTCGACACTGTTGAAATACTCTCCTTTGGTTTCCAAAGTGCTACTCTGCCTCAGTAATCCGTTTTCCTTTCCTCTGGCCAGTTTGTGAGACACCAGTGTGCTTCCAGGTGGCAGCCTCCGCCTCTTCTCGTCTTTCAGAATATACTTCCCTTGGGTAGTTTTATCCACTCTTCAGTTACCGCCTGTACTAGAGAATTCCATGTTTGTGTCTCCAGCCTAAATGCCTGTGCGGAGCTTCAAACCAGTACATAAATCCATCTGCCTGTTTGTAACTTGGAACCATGAGCAGCTCAGCCTCAAAAAAATTGGAGCTTCTATTTCCTGTAGCATCCTTCCCACCCCCCCGCCCCGCCTCCCCATCAGACCCGTTCTCCTTCCTCTACTCCCACTTCATTGCCAGAACTAGACATCATCCAGGGCTCCTTCCCTTTTCCTCGCTCTCCTGTATCGAATCAGTCATCGAATCCCCTGCTTCTTAGATCTCTTTCAGAGTCATTCCCACTTCTCTATTTCCACTGAGCTATGATTGTGGTTCGGACTACTGTCAGCTTCCATTTGAGTTGTTATGACAGCTTCAACTGGTCTCCTTGCCTCGTGCCTTCTACTGTCCCTTCTACACAACTAAGTGATCTTCCAAAAATTCGATATCCTTAATTAAGCCTTTTAATGTTGCCTGTGGCCCTCAAGAAACCATTCCTTGGGGCGCCTGGGTGGCACAGCGGTTAAGCGTCTGCCTTCGGCTCAGGGTGTGATCCCGGCGTTATGGGATCGAGCCCCACATCAGGCTCCTCCGCTAGGAGCCTGCTTCTTCCTCTCCCACTCCCCCTGCTTGTGTTCCCTCTCTCGCTGGCTGTCTCTATCTCTGTCGAATAAATAAATAAAATCTTAAAAAAAAAAAAAAAAAAAGAAACCATTCCTTACTCACTATTTATCTTTGCCCATGTATTCATTATTCAGCAAATATTAGGCACCTGCTATATGTCAGGCATTGGAGATAAACCAGCGAACCAGCCAGATGCCGTCTCCTAGGATATTAACTGGCATATGCAGGCATATTTTATTGCATGATTGAAAAGCAATATGTTTAGGGAACTTAAAAAACACATGGATCACCTATTTTAGTAGTGACACCTTTATAGCAAAGAAATTTGACTCAGCTAGAATGCTTCTATTGAATGGCCTATGTGAGTCATTGCTTTATTTTGTATTAATAGGATTTTTGCCTCTTGCATGCTGCTGCTATGCTTGGAGATCCATCATAGGGTGTCCCCCAAAGTTGTGGCAGTCATACAGCACAGAGCAGAGATGGTCCTGCTGTCACAGGACTGCTGGCAGTAGTCAGCCTGACCAAGGAACTTCTCCATGGAGATGAGGGAGGAGGGAGACTGCCTTACTCGTGGTGGATGAGAATGGGGACACCTGGGGGGTATACAGACAAGCGATGGTACTGCCCCTTACTAGCTATTTGAGAAGGAAACATTTGTCACCCTAGCTTCCCTGAGATGATGTTGGAAGCTAACGCTATCAGGTTGCTGATACCGGTTGAAACTGGACAATGTTCTGGAAAAAATTAGGCTCTTGTCCTGATCCAGGAAATCACATACGGTATAAATAGGCAAGAACACTGACTGAACTCCCACTGTTGTCTGTTAGACTCAGGAAGAACATTTTGTTTTATTTTATTTAAAATTTTATTTATTTATTTGAGGTGGGGGGAGGAGAGAGCTTGCAACACCAGGTGGGAGGGGCAGAGGAAGAGGGGGAGAGAACCTCCAATAGACTCCCTGCTGAGTGTGGAGTCCCAGACCCTGAGATCATGACCTGAGCCGAAATCAGAAGTCAGATACTTAACTGACCGAGTCACCCAGACGCACCTAGACTCAGGAAGAACATTTTTAAAAACAAAACAACTACAACTCCCTAAAATAACTTACATTCCATTGAAATAGAAAAAAGGTCCATGTGTAAGCACATAGACATAGCACATATAAATAAAAAATACAGATTGCCTATGCTCCAGAAATACCTTTTACTCTCACTGGATTACAAATTGTTCATTTAATGAATTAATTTTCCAAGAACTTTCCTAGTTGGGACAGTGTTCATGGATATGTAAGTGACATATTTCACAGCTAAGAATTTGCAGTTTTTATATTGTCATGTCTGGCTCATCCAACTTACTCTCCCCTTCCATTAATGTGGGTATTTATGAGCTGGCCATTTGTGCCTTCTCTTAGACTAGAATGGTTTAGTGAAGAGAGCCAGATTCTAGTCTCAGTTTGTCCCTTAACTGTCTGCATGACCTTAGTCAAGACATGTAACAAACATGGATATCATCTGCTTACATTGCAGATTGTGCCTCAAATCAGTTGAGATAATACATGTGAAGTCTCTTTGAAAACTGTAAGATCCTGTATGTGTCCGTTCAGCCGGGACTAGTATATGGCCTAATACTTAGAGAGTAAGAGATACTGGTGATTTTTGAACAGCTAGAAAAGTGGCCTATTGAGATCTCTCTCTACTTCCAGCTGCAGACATAAGCGAATTTTTGTGGTATCCCTACTGATCGTCCTTTGTTTTGGGGAATTTATTGCCAGGCCCGTCATCAAGAATTGCTGTCTCAGCAGCAAAATTTCATCCTGGCCACCCAGTCAGCTCAGGCCTTCCTGGACCAGCACGGCCACAATCTCACGCCTGAGGAGCGCCAGGTGCTGCAGGACAAGCTAGGAGAGCTGAAGGGGCAGTATGCAGCTTTCCTGGCCCAGTCGGAAGCAGAGCTGAAGCAGGCACAGACACTACGGGACGAGCTGCAGAAGTTTCTGCAGGACCATCAGGAGTTTGAGAACTGGCTGGAGCGGTCCGAGAGAGAGCTGGAGAACATGCATAAGGGAGGCAGCTGCCCTGAAGCCCTTCCCTCCCTGCTAAAGCGGCAGGGGAGCTTCTCGGAGGATGTCATTTCCCACAAAGGAGACTTGCGATTTGTGACTATCTCAGGCCAGAAGGTCTTGGACACAGAAAACAGCTTTGAGGAAGGCAGAGAACCATCAGGCACTGGGGCCTTAGTGAAGGGCAAGTTGAAGGATGCAACAGAAAGATACACTGCACTCCATTCAAAGGTACCGAGAGGGTCCCACCAGCCTCTGGGGGGACGGTGGTGGGAGCCGTCATACAGCTGGGGGTGGTTTCTAGGGCTGAGGATAAGAACCTGAGGACACAGTGAGGGAGCTGAATTGTATATTGACCACAGGCAGAATGTCTTTACAAGCTCTGCAAAGATGCAAAACGTGGAGGCCCGTGGGCTGATGCCTAATCCCAGCAGTGTCAGGGGTCTGTCACCCTTCCTGTATCCTGACCAGCAGACGTGGGCTCCCAAAAGACACAGTACAGGGGACAGTGCAACCACGTGCACAGTCTTTATTCCTGCACAGAGCATCTAGGGTACATCCTTGCCTTCCTGCCTATCAGAGAACTCCCGTTAGCTCCCAAGCCGTAGAATCCAGTCAGCTCTATTACCTGTCTTGTGTACTTTGCCAGCATCTCTAAACTAGCCAAAAGGAACTCTGGACCTCCCAGTCCCTCCCTCCCTTAGCCTGCAACCTGAAGTGTATTTCTTTGGTGGCTTGTCCTACCACTCACTTAGTCTGAGCTGGTATATAACATGAAGTTGGGGTGAATAGTGTGGATCAAACAACAAGGGCCGCACTCGCAGAAGATTTCTGCTACTCATCTGTCCCTGGAGGCCTTGGCACCTCCCTTCACTGTGGTTAGAGTGATATCCTGTAGCAAGACCAGGCTTTTCTTTGGACTATGCCTAGGAAGCCCCAGGCTTTTCTTTGGACTATGCCTAGGAAGCCCCAGCCTTCAGCCGGACCTTGCCTAAGCCTGCTCTCCCTTTTTTCTCTGGCACAGTGTACACGATTGGGCTCTCACCTGACCATGCTCCTAGGCCAGTACCAGCAGTTCCAGAGCTGTACCGACAGCCTGCAGTCCTGGATTCAGGCTTGTGAGGCCAATGTGGAGAAGCTGCTCTCAGATACTATTGCCTCAGACCCTGGGGTTCTGCAACAGCAGCTTGCAACAACAAAGGTAGGCCGGGACACAGGCTGTTCTGTCGCCTGGGGTAGAGTACCCCAAAATAGAGTAAATACTCGCATAGTTTAAAGGCAGTGGTTGGGAAGCCTTGGACAAGATCTGATTCCTAAACACTTAATTCTAACATCCGTGGGTTCGGATAAACACAAGTATTCTTTGTAGCTCTAGTAGCACTATGCTAAGTAGCTCTTGGTTCCTAGAACCAGCTTTGATTACTCAGACGTTTTACTTTTGGCCTTTTTCATGGACAAGCAGCAGTTGCAGGAAGAATTAGCTGAGCACCAAGTACCTGTAGAAAAGCTCCAAAAAGTAGCTCATGACCTCATGCAAATTGAAGGCGAGCCAGCGCCAGACCGCAAGCATGTTCAAGAAACTACAGGTATGAAGCAGCAATAACAAGAATGCTCCCTTGATTCTCAGTGCATGCCAGTGTTCTGCAAGACATCACACCGTACGGTGCAAGTATCTGCAGCGCGGGCTAGGGGCTGAGGACACAGCAAGAGCTTACCCTGGAATGAACTTTGTTCTTGTACCTTTGAAGGCCTTTGCGATCTGGTTTCCACCCCTTCCTCCAGGCATTCTGCCTTCTAGCCACGCCCTGCTTCTTTCCTTTCCCAAGCGAAGTAGTCGTTTCTTCCTGACGTTACCCCTGAAGTTTTGCCTATGGCTTAGCTGCTATTATTGAGTGCTTGTTAGCATGTGTGATGAAATCTTGCTCAAGCTTCTAGATGTACCTGAGAGGTTACTTCCTTGTAAAGTCCTGGCCATCACCTCCAACCCCCAAAAGAAACTAAAGATAAGAAAGAGTCATTCTTCTTTCAGGCTTCTCTAGTACATTATTCTTAGCATCAGTATAGCACTTACAATTTTATTTTTATGGTTGGTTGTGATGTGCCCTTTTCTGCCTATGCTCACTTTTATAGTCTTAAGTTTGTAGAAGCCAGGGGCTTAACTATCTTCAGTCCTCAGCATCCAGCACAATTTCTGGCACTTAGTAGGTGCTAAATAAATAATGCTTTGTGAATTTGGCTCAAATACAAATGCACTTTAAGCTTATTCCTTCTATTTGTCTTTATGTCTGTTATTATTGTAATTAACACGTGTGATTTAAATACATTGTTTTTAAAAGCACCACACGAAAATGGTCTCCACTCTCTTCTCATGGCCTTGATTTTCCAGATTCCATACTCAGCCGCTTCCAAAGCCTCTCGAGTAGCCTGGCTGAGCGCTCTGCTCTGCTGCAGAAGGCAATTGCCCGATCTCAGAGTGTCCAGGAAAGCCTGGAGAGCTTGTTGCAGTCCATCAGGGAAGTTGAACAAAACCTGGAGGAGGAGCAGGTGGCATCACTGTCATTGGGAGTCATCCAGGAAGCCCTGGCCACTAACATGGTAAGACCTAGGCCCCAAGAGTTAGCATCAACGGTGTATTTGCTGTGTTCCATAATCACATCATTTTGAAAAAGTATCAGGAAGAGAATTCATTTCCATGAATCTTCTAATAGTTATGCTACAAAGTCATTAGTGGAATGGGGTGGAGAACTAAGGGGATGCGGTGTTCGATATTCCAGAGGCTCAGTTGCAGTCCTGCCCTCCTTGAGGAGGTGAGCATGTAATTATTAGATTATTAGTCTGTGGCTCAGATATCCTAGGATAAGTGAGCCAGGAGCTGACAGACATATTTTTTGGTAACAGAAATTGAAGCAGGACATTGCTCGGCAAAAGAGCAGCTTGGAGGCCACCCGTGAGATGGTGACACGATTCATGGAGACAGCAGACAGCACCACAGCTGCAGTGCTGCAGGGCAAACTGGCGGAGGTGAGCCAGCGGTTCGAGCAGCTCTGTCTACAGCAGCAAGAAAAGGAGAGCTCCCTGAAGAAGCTTCTGCCCCAGGCAGAGATGTTCGAACATCTCTCTGATAAGCTGCAGCAATTCATGGAAAACAAAAGCCGGATGCTAGCCTCTGGAAATCAGCCAGATCAAGATATTGCACATTTCTTCCAGCAAATCCAGGTGAGAATATATCTGCCACAGTGGCAGAACAAAGAGAAAAGAAGGGCAAGGAGGGGACCAACAATCACAGGAGAGCATAGTATGTCAGGGTACTAGAAACTTCACCTGCATTATCTTAAAAAATTACCACAACCAGTGGTGCCTCAGTCAGTTAAGCCTCTGCCTTCGGCCCAGATCATGATCTCCTGGTCCTGGGATGGAGCCCCACATGGGGTTCCCTGCTCAGCAGGGAGTCTGCTTCTCCCTCTGCCCCTCCCCCCTGCTTGTGCACACACTCTCTCACTCTCTCTTTCAAATAAATCAATAAAATCTTAAAAAAAAAGAAAAGAAAGAATTATCACAACACCCTGTAAACTAGATATTGTTTGTCCATTTTTTTAAAAAACACAGCCTAGATTGATTTTTCTACGTGTTCAGCCCAGATCAGCCAGGCTGCTTAGCTCATCATGGTCACTCAGGGTTCAGTTCGATGGGGACTCCGTCCTGCCCTTTGCCTTCACGACTACTGCTGCAGCAGGGGGAGGGCGCATTACATCCGTTTTTGTTTCATTAGTTTAAGCAGGTTTCAC
Organism: Ursus arctos; assembly: GCF_023065955.2. NCBI lineage: Eukaryota > Metazoa > Chordata > Mammalia > Carnivora > Ursidae > Ursus > Ursus arctos. The sequence continues at coordinate 29,469,170 of NW_026623008.1, forward strand.
ACTGGGGTTTCAAGAGGGTGGAGAAATGTATTCCTACCATGTACCTAGTAGGTGCAGAGTTAGAAATATTTGACGAAGAGTCTTACCTACCACAGATCCAGATACATGTGCAGGAGTAGGATTGTAGGTCACATTATATGCCTATACTTAGGTTGAACAAGGAGTGGTCACCTTGGCTCCAGGACGGCTGCAGGTGCCCGCGTTGCCCCCTATAGGACCTCAACATTCTGTATCCCCACATTGGTGCCTTGGGGTTATCCAGCTACCTACCGTTTTCCATTTTAAAGTAGGATCTCATGGTTTGGTTTGGTTTGGTTTGCTGTCCTTTTTGGGTTTTGTTTTGAGTCATTTCAGACTTACAGAAAGGTGGAAGGAATGGCACATAGACACCAGCATCCTTTTCACCTGGATCCCGGTCTGTCCGGATTCCACTGTTTTACATTCCCACCAGCAATGCACGAAAATACCTGTTGCCCCTACCGCCTCCCCAGCAGAACGTGTTGTCAGCATTCCAGTTTCTGTTAATCTGATTGATACAGCACGATATTTCAGTGTGGCTTTAATTTTTATTTCTTCTCTGATGAAGTTGAGTATATTTTTATACATTTAAGGGACATGTATTTGTAAACTCTTGGTTTGTGGCCTTTACTGTTTTCTGTCAGGAGTTTGTTTTTTGTTTTTTCTTCTTCTTTCAACTTAATAAGAGTTCTATATTAGGGAGATTAGTTCTTTATATATGCTATGTTGAAAGTCTTTTTTCACAGTTTGTCTTTTGTCTTTGCTTACAGTGTTTCTGGCCATTTGTAAAAGCTTTTTAAATTTTTACACAGTAAATTTTATCACTTCTTATTGAACATGCATTTTTGGTCATAATTTGGAAGTCTTTTGCCACACCCAGGTTTGAAGGAATTCGCCCATACTTGCTTCTAGAACTCAAATGGTTTCTTTCTTTCATTCTTTTACATTTGAATATTTTAACATTTTAAGTTCATTCTGAGATACAGTGTAGTATGAATCCAAGTTCTTTTTCTGAAGGGCTAGTTCCCACTATCATTTCTTTGAAAAGTCCATCTTTTCCCCAGTGATTTGAGAAGTCATCTTTATCAGATATAGAATGTCCATGTGGTCTCAGGTCTGTTTCTGGATTTTCTATTTTGCTTTGCTGGTCTGTCTATTCATGAACCATAGTATACTATTTTTTATTCTAGAGGTTTCATGGTATGTTTTACTATCTAGGAAGGCTAGTCTCTCTCTCTCTCTCTTTCTTTCCTTTTTTCTTTCAGGATTTTTCACACCGATAATTGTACATTTATTTTTCCATGTGAACTTCAAAATCAACTTTATTAGTCATGGAAAAATTGGTATTTTTATTTGGATCATATTAAATTTATTTATTCACACATGCATATATGCACCCATACACACGTACATACATACGCACACACATCTTTATGGATGTCTTTTCATTTATTAAGGTCTGCTTTTGTGTCTGTCAGAAATATTTTAAAGTTTTATTCATAAGGGTTTTGCATGTTTCTTGTTAGTTGGTTCTTAAAATTTTACCTTTTATGCTGCTATTGTAAATGAAGTTTTCACTCTTGATTTTTATATGTTGGTTTTATATCCTGCTACCTTATTGGATTACTTCATTGTTTGGTTAATTGTATTATTGATTCTCTTGGGTTTTACAAGTATATTTTCATATAATCTGCAAATACAGTTGTACCTCTTCTTTTCCATTTCGTATACCACAAATTGTTTTCTCTTATCTAATTGCGTTGGCTAATATCTTACGGTGTTACAATAATAGTGGAGAGCGTATCTTTGCCCTGTTTGACAGAAGAGATAAGCTATGGAAGCTTAGAGAAATTTAATAGCTTAAGATCACAAGCTAGAAGTAGCAAAGCTGTGAATGATTTTCAGGAGTCTTTTTGACTCCAAAAACCTCCATTCTTTTCATTCTGTCATGCTGCCTTCCAAATCTGTGAACATCCGTCTAAAGGAGACAAGACTCATTTTCGATTCCTAGCGACTCTCAGGTGGATCGGAAAAGTCCTCCATGTTTATTGCTTAAGTCTAGCAGTTGACCCAGTGAGCATGCCTGTTTTCTTGTTCCCTCTTTTTCTACAGATTAGGGGAACTTGCCCCCGATTTCATATAGATACCTTTTTTTAGAGTGTATTTATTTATAATGATCAGAGGATTTAGTACATTTCCCTGTTTGCTTGACAGGAGCTCAATTCGGAAATGGAAGATCAACAGGAGAACCTCGAGACTCTCGAGCACCTGGTCACAGAACTGAGCTCCTGTGGCTTTGCACTGGACCTCTCCCAGCACCAGGACAGGGTGCAGAACCTTAGAAAGGACTTCACAGAGCTACAGAAGACAGTTAAAGAAAGGTGAGTTTTCGTATGTGTTGGTCAATTGGGGGAGCTAATTTTTTCTTGCTGTTGAATGAAATGATTTTCTCTTCCTCCTTTGGCAGAAAAGATGGCATCAAGAAGTCTGCTACTGAGTCATAGGAGATTAGAAAGTGCCTCTTTTAGGCAAAGCTATTCAATCTACTTGGTGCTTAGTGGTTTTCTTTTACTAAATCATGAATTCCTTCTCGGTAATGGGGCTCAGTTTCCCTCTGTACAGTCAAAAGCCCAGGTCACCTGGACCTAACAATAAATTCGGGGCAGCAAGTAGGATTGTGGCAGGATTTGAAATAAAGAGAAAAATTGGAGGGGACTTTCCAGATGTAATTAATGGTTATATTGGTTCTCTTTCTGCTTGCTTTGACCACATTTAAGTTGTTGTTTTGGAAGAGTGTCTAGATTCTTCTTTTAAGGGAATCACGGGAATATATGACAGGGATGACTGATTTCAAATTATCTGCTGACTGTTTAAAAGTCATGATTCCATTAGTAAACTTCACATGGCTTTAGGAGCTTGATAAGACTTCCTCTCATGGTTTACCTATATATATAATCTTGATTTGGGAGGTGGCTGCCTGAGGAAAGTGACCAGAGAAAAATTGCTTAAAACAACACTGTAAGCCTCAGGTTACTTAGTGGAGAGAAGGGGAACGGAGGCCAGGGAAGCTTGTTCTTCCTCTGTACTCAGGGCCATTTAGCCATAGGAAGAACCAGGGACTCTGGCTTAAAGTTTAATAGTTGTGGCCACTTCCAAAATTTAATTTTGAAATTGAATTCTCCTTGGCTCATTTTACCCATTTGTGTGCTCTTTTTTTTTTTTTTTTTTAAGATTTTATTTATTTGAGAGAGGGAGATAGAGAACGAGCAGGGGGGAGAGGAAGAAGCAGGCTCCCCACTGAGCAGAGAGCCTGACGTGGAGTTCAGTCCCAGGACTCTGGGATCAGGACCTGAGCCGAAAGCAGACCCTCAATCGACTGAGGCACCCAGGTGCCCCTAGTGTGCTTAACCTAACTTCTCTGAGCCTCTGTTCCAGCATCTTCCTTGCTAAGGGGATTAGCATTTGAATTAGGCCTTGGAAAAGTCAACTACCTAAAAAGTGACAGAGCTGGACTTGAGATTCAAAGCCTACATTCTTTCCATTGTATCATTGCACCTAAATAGCCAGGCTCCTTTTAGTTTCTCTCACTTTCACTTTAGCCTGGAGTAAGATTGAAGACTCCTCTCCCCAGAAATGTCCAAACAAGGGCAACAGATTCCTTAGTTTGATGCTCTCCTACATTGTATGTCGTGGTTTAGCCAAAGCTGCTGTGGAAAAGATTATGGGAAGGAAAAGATGCCTAGAGTCCCAGAATGAGTGTAGTTTTAGTTCAAGTTGACATCTTTACAAAGCTTAGTCTGGCAAGTAACAAAATGTCCTCCTTGGTGTTGACAGAGAGGAAGATGCATCATCTTGTCAGGAGCAATTGGATGAATTTCGGAAGCTGGTTAGGACCTTCCAAAAATGGCTGAAGGAAGCTGAAGGAAATATTCCACCTACAGAGACTTTTATGAGTGCAAAAGAGCTGGAAAAGCAGATTGAACACCTGAAGGTAGGTGAACAAAAGGAGCTCCAGGAACCAGGCTAGACAGCAGTTTGGAAGCTTATGTGATCTTCAACTGTGGTAGGGAAGTGGTGCGACAAGTCCAAGTTATCCTTCTGCATCAGACTAGAAATCCCTCCATTTTCTCCATGTGACTCCCACCTGCCCCTACCTAAGCACTGAGCACCAAAATGTCTCCTATTTAAAAACCAAAACCAAAAAAGTCACCAGAGAGTAACATCTGTAAAGTTTCAGGTGTTTTTCAGTTGCCTCTCATGCTGTAGTGGGTCATAAAAAAGATAGTTGTTAAAGTCCAGTCCTCGAGAACCTTACACTCTCACTGTGTGTGTGAGAATTCAAGAGTTACATGTGAGCAGGTGACCAGATCCAAGACCAGGAGACTGAGGAAAAAAGAACGAGCTCTCCAGCTAAAAAAGGAAATGTTACAATCAGATGGTTGGACGGTACCTTCCAGAGTCAGATCAGCCTTTCTTCCATCCCCTGCAGAATCCCTTCTTTGATTCAGAGTCATTCGGCCTCTTCTTGCGCCTCTAACGCATCTCTTCTTTTTGTTGAAATCAAGCCATATCCACCTCCAACTAGTTCTCATGTATTCTCCTTATTTTCTTAGTAAAAAAGAATTTATTTCGAGCCAGACGACGGGGAGTTTTGTTGCTTTCACAGAGAGAGTGCCAGGAGCATTTGCTGTAGGGAATCCCCCAGGGCAGATGCTTTCCAATTTCTAGGTTCACAGTGTCCTTATGGCTTCAAGAAATTTTTCATAGTACCTTAAGGCCAAAAAAAAAAAAAAAAAAGGAAGAAGAAAGAAAAAGAAAAGAAAAAACTAAAAAGTCTCACTTGCTATGTGGTTAGGTCTAAATAACTTCGTAGTAGTTGTTCACATGGTGTCCAATAGATGTCGCTGTATTTCCCTGAAAATTTTAAAATACCCTGTGAGCAGATGCGTGGTTTGGGAACTGCGGCTCTTTGGAAGCTAGAGTGATTAATAAAGGAATTGACAGCAGTGAATTGACAAGGCTCAGTTTGCAGTTAGGCAGCATGAGCTTGCTGGACATTCGTGGCTCTGACTTTGCTGCTGGGCAGCTTAAAGTCAAAAGCAAACTAAGTAGACTGTCAGGGAAGTTCAGTGTGGAGGAAAGGATTCAAGGCTAAGAAGGTGCCCCTGCTTTGGAAGAAGTAGAATTCTACTTCTGTGGCAGGCAGTCCACATCTAGAGACAATATGACCTTATTGTTAACAGCAGATGCCTTTGTTTCCTAATGGTTTTCTGTGGTAGATAGAGCTCTGGCTTCAAGAAAATGCCAAGTGTAGCCAAGATTCTATGTATTTCTCTAGATCTTGATATCTGGCTCCTCATTTTACCCTCCATTTGCCATTTCCTTTGTATTCTTTGCACGCATGCCATTCCCTTTTACTACCTTTTTCCTCACTCAAAGCTTTCCTCTCTCTAGACAGAGTTAGATGTGTCTCCTCTTGAGCTCTCAGAGTTTACTGTCTGTATTTCTGTAATAACATTTTCACATTACAATGCAATTGATAATCTGACCTCTTGGTTTTAGGAATTGTTTCATAATCCTATTTTGTATTCCCAGGATTAAGCATGATGCCTGGCCTCCAGTAATGCTCGATAATTAATTGATGAATGAATGAATGAATGAATGGGAAGGTCCTGAATATTCCAGGGTATCATTCTCCCACATCATGGCTGGCTGAATCAAGATCCTGAAGTGGCTGAATACATGAGGATGGTCACTTAAAGCTTATCAGAAGTTAGGGAGGATATGTAGAAGAACAGTTGTCCCTACTGACGAGGAGAATGCTCCCGGGTGTTACATTTAGCTCTTCTGTTAACAGGGTCTTCTGGATGACTGGGCAAGTAAGGGAGGTTTGGTAGAAGAAATCAACTGCAAAGGCACTTCTTTAGAAAATCTCATCATGGAGATCACAGCACCTGATTCCCAAGCCAAGACAGGTGAGTGCCGGCTCTTAAAAATGCAGTGAATAGACATCATTCTTTGCTTTGGCCTTTGGCCTTTGGTTATGGCCCCGTATTTCATAAAAGTCAGAATCAAGGTTGGTATGAGAACAAAGGGGAGCGATCCATGAATCGGTCTTCCCTCTACCTGATCTGTTTCCCATTTGCTATATAACTTTGCTCCGTTTTGCAAAATTCCTTCCTATGATGGGAAAAAGTAAAGAGACTGGTTAGCCTAAAGGAACAGAGAAGGACTAAAATTGGATTTCCGTCTTGGCGGATTTCTTTCTTTTAAACATGGGAATGGATGCGTATGCATCATCTTTAGGTTGGAGTCAGCCCTGGAGGGTATAAGCATGGTATCTTGAGAGAGACTAGGGATTTAGGAGTCAGCATTGGTCTACCAAAGACTGCCACACTTCTTGGAAGTGGATACAAAGATTGTGCTCAGATATGTGAATAATCTCTGGCTGCAAATTAAATCTTTCAAACAAAATCCATATGAGCTCACGGTCACTTTCTGTTTTTAATTGGGACCTCATAGGTTTTATTGCCAGACTGTGTTAGTGCACACCTACAGTCACTTCAGTCATAAGGGAAACGTTTATTTTTTTCCTCCTGAGAACAGCCACTTTTCTGTTGAAGTTTACAGATCTCTTGGAACTACCCAGAAATGACAACATTTCAGGGAATTGGTGATTCTTATATTGCAACGCATAAAACCTCTAAGTTCAGGGACTTACTAGTGTGTGACTACATCAGGAGTCAGCAAGCTTTTTCTGTAAAGGGCCAAATAGTAAATACTTAAGGCTCGTGAGCCACATGGTCTCTGTCACACTACGCATCTCTACTACTGGAGCACAGAAACCGTCGTGGACAATATACAAGGGAACGGGTGTGTCTGTGTTCAAATAAAACTTTATATACAGAAATAGGCAGAGGACCAGATTTGGCCAGTATAGTTTTCTGACTCCTAGACTAGATCATTGGTTTTTCAAACATTTTAAAGCACTAAAGTCTTTTTAAAAATAATCTCAAATAGTACTCTATTCCATAAAACAGATACAAATGATATTTTGTTGGCATACATTTCCCTTATAAGTGAATTTATAGCATTTTATCTATTATAAAATCCATCAGTAAAAATATTGAGACTATCTTGGGGAATATAAAGATTTGACAGCATTTTTGGATGACAGCTTTATGATCAGATTTATTTCTCCATTTTGTTTGGTTGCATTGTATCCAGAAAATACAGGTCACACAGATAAGTAGTTGTAAAGGATGACGAATGTTTTTAAAACTGCACTTTACAGTTCACCTGTGTCCGAAAAAAATTGTCGAAGTCTTGGAAATGGACAACAGAAAAGTATTGGGTGTCCTTTCAATGAAGTGTTGGGCATTGCTTAATGGGCTTTTGGAAATTATTTGGTTCTGAGTGTGCATCTTTAACTGAATATCTATTTACTAAACTATTCTAGAGTTTTGTAGATAATTGATAGTAATGCAGATGATAATTGTCCATAGCAATTCAAGTAAATTTTGCCCAACAGAAAAGATAATCTCAATTATTATTGTCCTGTAGATTGCTAACCAGTTTCCCATTAATTACTCATTTATTAATCTCCTCAAGAGTCATGGGGTAGAAGTTGTACATTGAGTACAGGTGAAGGGAAGGGACTGAGGGGGCACAGTTACTGAGATGTCACCCACTATGTAGGTGATGCAGCCTAAATTCAAACACAAATATACTTGATTTAAGGTGAAAAAAAGTTCACTTTATAGTCTCAGAACACTCCTCAATTAAACTGAACTAGAAGCTTGAAAGTGATGTAATAAATTCTTGTTTCAAAGTTAAATCACCAAGAATTTTAATGAATGATCACATTCTTTTCTTAAACATAGAAAACACCTAAAACTGGCATTGAGGACGAAAGCTTGCCTGTAGCTTGATATCATCATGACCTGATGTGTTAAGAATTCTGTTGCCACACGGTTCTGCTCTAATGAGAGCCTCCTCTGAGTAGATGCACCTTAGCCTTTCTTGTCATTTTCTTGAATACTGCACATGTGCTGTACATGTCTGTCTCTGTACGAGCGGGCTTGTGTAGGTTTGACTACTGTAAAGCGCTAGCAGAGAGCTACAGCTTTTCCGGTCGGTGACACTCAAAGTGCAAGTTTAAGTGTAGGAGGGGGAGGTACAGAAGCTACTTCATTCTCTCCCCAAAGCAGCAGAAATGCGTTATATCTAATGGGTTAAAATGTGGTCAACATAATCGAATGTGCATGTTTTCTTGCCGTTTCTAAGTAGTTAGAAATACATTCTGAAGATTAAATTTAAACCAAACATTTACAGAGTCCCTAAAGCAGCTCCTTCAGTGCTTTGAAAATCACTAGCCTGAGTGCTCTCAAAGTTCTCGTCTACCTCTGAAAAATCACGACTATTACAGTTCTTGACATTTATGTAGCTCTTTTTGTTTCATAAAGTGCTTTCACGTACACTCCCTCATTACCTCTCTACAGTAACCCCATGGCAGCTGACCGGATAGCTAGTATTATCTTCATATCCTAGAGAAGACACTGAGGTCCCTCCATAGACTAAGGCTTGTATACCGAGTGAGTGATGGTCTTGGCCAGGACCTTCTTTTCCCAATTACTAGTCCAGTTTCTTTTTTGGTCATCACCCTACTGCAATGGAATATGATCTTTCTGTTTGATCCATTTTTTTCACTGAAAATACAATAATGTAGGGGTGCCTGGCTGACTTGGTCAGTTAAGTATCCAACTCTTGATCTCAGCTCAGGTTTTGATCTCAGGGTCCTGAGTTCAGGCCCTGAGTTGGACTTCATACTGGGTGTGGAGCCTACTTAAGAAAGAAAGAAAAAGAGAGGGAGGGAGGAAGGAAGGAAGGAAATACAATGTTAACATTTAAAAGTTTCACAATTACTATTTTTTAATATAACCTTAACGTAAAACTTTTTCCAGTGAAATCAGTGCACATGAGAGTTTTATTCTGTCCTTGTAATATAACGTTATATCATGAATATTCGTCACATTTCTGTATAATTTCTATAATTCCATGATCTGATTTTTATTTAACTTGGGACACTCCTGAAATACAAGGAATCAACCTAGGAGAGAATATAGGTGAAATCGTGGTAATTAGAAACAGAACCAAAGGCCCAAAGCAGAATTTATGGGAATATTTATGAGCCAGATTTTTTGGCGCTTAGAATTTCCGTTTTCTGGTGAAGGAGAGCAGAAAGTCATGGAAGAAAAGACAGAGAATCTGCCTTTTGAAGCAATATAAGGAGTCATTTTAATGTCTTTATTAAAAGAATACTGCTTTTTCTGTCCTTAATTACACTGACTGTTCATTTTTATCATGTTGAAGGACATTGATGTTAAAGTTGAACCTTTTTGGCTTTATTATAAATCCTCATTCCAAAATGTGGCAGACAGCACAGGTATTCTGAAGACTTAATAATTTTATCAGTACTTGCTTTGCAACATTATGGCAGGATCCAAAGAATTCAAGTTGGAGATCAAGGAAAGGAATTCGGGTTTCCTTTAGAAAGGGTTAGGAATCACTACTGCTAAGCAGCCAAAACACCTGAGTGATGCTCTGTTGCCTGGCAGCTAAAATGATTTGTCTCTTTCCATGAGTATGTTGTCTTGTGCTGTGTTAACCTCCTGATACCTGAGCTTAAAGTGAGTGCCAGAGAACAAATTCAGTGCCTGTATGTATTCCTAACACGTTTGTCTTGCCCTGTTTGTCTCCCTGTCCTTCTGCTCAGGTTCCATACTGCCCTCTGTAGGAAGCTCTGTAGGCAGTGTAAACGGATACCACACCTGCAAAGGTGAGAATGCCATTTCACAGTGCCTCTTTGCTGGATGTGTTAGGACAGTGTTCACGTTGGCATCTGTGTATGTTTCCGTATGTGTGAAAGAACCGCTGCCAGGATGGGTGTGAGGGTAAAAGTCTTGGGAGAAGCCACTGTGATGCTTCTTGGCTGGGTTGCTAAAGGCTAAACGGGTTGGCAGCCAGTGAGATACGGTACTAGGAAATAAATTGGACCACTAGATAAGACCAGAAAGGAAAGACCTTGAAGAAAATATATGTGAATCTTTGAGTCATAAGAAAGCCACATTAGAGGTAGTCTAGTCTAACCCTCAGCCTCCCGGCCCCATGATTTCTCTGTTATTTGGAGAAGAGGGAGCAGAAGAATGCCCCAAATCCTTCACTCCCTTCACTTCTGCAGTTCCCAAGTGTATTTAGCATTTTATTTGTACATCTGAGTACCTAATGTCAAAATCCAAAAGCAGATTAATGAAAGCTCTTTTGCTTTGTATATATAAACAAGAACATTTATGTGATTTAGCAGGAACAGAATCTCTAGTTCACTAGAAGGAGTAGGAGAGACGTTTAATCCTGATGAGTAATTTAGCATGAGGCACCCATGGGGAGGCTTGGAGAGCTATCCCCAATCTGATTTTCGTTTCTGTGATACTAGATCTGACGGAGATCCAATGTGACATGTCAGATGTAAACTTGAAATATGAGAAACTGGGGGGAGTGCTTCGGGAACGCCGGGAAAGCCTTCAGGCTGTCCTCAGCAGAATGCAGGAAGTTCAGAAGGAAGCAGGCTCCGTGCTACAGTGGCTGGAATCAAAAGAGGAAGTCCTGAAAGCCATGGATGCCTCTTCATCTCCAACCAAGCCAGAAACAGTGAGAGCCCAAGCTGACTCTAACAAGGTACTGTGTTTGCATGAGCGCTGCATCCCAAACACTAAGAGGAAGGGGCCGTTGTACCCGTGTTGCTGCCGGAGCCTGGGACCTGAGCACGGGACTCGGCCACCCACCCAGGCCATGAGGAGCCCTTTCAAAGGACTAATATGCCTAAACTCTCCTAGAGAATTTTCTTACCTATGAAATGAGAGATTATTATAAATAATATTCAGAAGCAAAACCAGGCACACCTGATTGGCTCCGTCGGGAGAGCAGGCGACTCTTCATCTTGGGGTCATGGGTTCGAGCCCCACGTGAAATGTAGAGATTACTTAAATAAATAAAACTTAAAAAAAAAAAAAAACAGGTCTGTTTATAGAAAGAGAATATCCCTCCTCTAAAGGATCGGCTCACTGAGAATGGGATCTTGTTTTCCCTATGATGCTGTAAGCCAAACCATTCTCATCAAAGCCCCTTTCCAACTCTTGGGAGTTTTAAGTATAGCTGTGATTACAGTTCATTCTTAAGGTTGACATGTAGGACTAGGAAAACTATGGGGAGAAATAAGACCATATAGAAAGTCCTATCGAAAAAGTTTTTTGCCAAAAATTTTTTATGTTATAATTGGACATAGTATGCCATCTTCTCCAGCTACATAAATGTCCTTGACCATCACCACCATCATCATCATATCTGACACTTTGTGTGTGTGGGGGGGGGGTTAATAATACCTTCTTACTGGTTCTACCAATATGTTGTACATAAAAGAAATTTAGATCCTGCCACTTAGATTTTCATTTTAAAGTAAAAATTGAAGCAGAAATGTTAAGTATCTTAAAATCATGAAATAAGACACTGATAGAATCAGAAGGGGAAGCTGTAATTACGGCCCAGTCTTCCCGTACTTTCCTCCACACACACAGCTCTGTTTCCCCTGCAGAAATCTCATGGCATCCCTGATGTTCTCTCTCCTAGGCCTTCCTGGCTGAATTGGAACAGAATTCCCCAAAAATCCAAAAAGTGAAGGAAGCCCTGGCTGGATTACTGATGACATATCCCAATTCACAAGAAGCCGAAAACTGGAAGGAAATGCAAGAGGAACTCAGTAAGTATTCAGAGGGATGTCGTAAATTCACCAAATTGCTTATCTTCAAAGCAAATACAGAATTTCAGCACATCCTATAAAGCAGGACTTATTTTTAGTTAATTTTCATAAGCAATCAAGAGGCCCAAATAGGGTTAGAGAGTGAGTGTGTCTGATTAGGGAAAAGAATCCAGAGATTCCACTCGAAAGTCTCAGAAGTTTGGCTTTCTTGGGCAAGTCAATCTGATAATCTGCTGTGATAAGGAGAGCATTGGTGATGAAAATGAAAAATGGGAAATAATCCATTCACTGGAAGGATTAGATGAATTATTCTGTGTTCATATTGAACTATATATAAATGATATTGGTGAATATTTATTGGCGTGAAAAAACATTGGCATGAAAGATGTTTATAATATAGTAAGAGTTAAAAAACAGGCCATAAAATAGTATAAGATAAACATGCATCTGTGTGTGTGTGTGTGTGTGTGTGTTGTATGTAGTTTCATATAACCACTACCACAGTCAAGTACAGAACTGTGTTACTTTGGTTAAAATTAAATGAAGGTTATTTTTAACTTAAATTTTTTTAACTAATGCTACAGGGATCATTTCCTGCAGTATATTAGGAATGTAACTTAGGGATCAGGCCACAGTGACTGGTGAGACTAAAGGAACACATTCTCTCATTTCCCCTCTACAGATTCCCGATGGGAAAGGGCCACCGAAGTGACCATGGCCCGGCAAAGGCAGCTGGAGGAATCTGCAAGTCATCTGGCCAGCTTCCAGGCTGCAGAATCCCAGCTCCGGCCCTGGCTGATGGAGAAGGAACTGATGATGGGGGTACTGGGGCCCCTGTCTATTGACCCCAACATGCTGACTGCACAAAAGCAGCAGGTCCAGGTGAGCCACGAAGCTTACTGCATTAAGCAAAGGAATTGGAGTCACATGAACCTGGTTTTGAATGCTGCTCTCAGCAAGTAGATTTCAAATGACCCTAGACAAGTCACTTAACCTTCCAGAGTTCCATTTCCTCACTTTAAATGAGATGTCTGTGAGGGCTTTATCATAGTGCCTGTCAGATAGTAAATAGTCGATAACTGTATTATTAATATCATTACAGAGGCAGTTAGATGAGCGGATGTGAGAATGGGGAATTTCTGACTACCTTGTAGAATCGTATTTTACTTTTAATCCCCAGTGGTAGTGATCATATTACTTAATGTAATGTCTTATATCTGCTGGCTTCACTTAAAGATTCTCTCTTGCTCAAACCTCAAAAAAGAATTGATTTAAGTGCCTACCATCATAGACATTTAGGTTGGTCAAATTATGTCATTTCTAATTCTTTCCTGCTGAGAACTTTTTCTTCTTCCTCCTCCTCCTCCTCCTCCTCCTCTTCTTCTTCTTCTTCTTCTTTTTTTTTTTTGGCTAGCACCAGAGAACCTTCTCTTGTTCTACATCCTCTTCCAGACTCTTTCAAACTTGTTCCATTTCTTCTCACCGTCCACCAAGTTCTCTAAACTAAGACCTAAGAGTAGTTTTTGAAGGAACCCTTTCTTTTAGCCCCTGCATCCAATTAATTATCAAGTCCTATTTAGTTCACTTACAAATATTTTTTATTCCACTGGTTTCCAGACTCTTTGGTCTTAAAACACTTTTACACTCTTAAAAATTATTGAAGACCCCAGGGGCCCCCGGGTAGCTCAGTCCAGTAAGCATCTGACTCATGATTTTGGGTCAGGTCATGATCTCAGGGTTGTGAAATTGAGCCCCACTTTGGGCTCTGTGCTCAGCACAGAGTTGCTTGAGATTCTGTCTCTCCCTCTGCCTCTCCCTCTGCCCTGTCTCTTTGTCTCTCTCTCTCTCTAAAATAAATAAATAAATTTGTTTTAAAAAATTATTGAGGCCCCCAAAGAGCTTGTGTTTAACTATTGATATCTATTAAGGGCACTTGGGTGGTTTAGTTGGTTAAGCATCTGACTCTTGATCTCAATTCAGGTCTTGATCTCAGGGTCATGAGTTTAAGCCCCACGCTGGGTGTAGAGCCTACTTAAAAACACAGAAAAATACTGAAGAATTTAAAAATATATATTTATTAATTAATTTAAAAACAATATTGGTTAAACTGTAACATTAACATAAGTAACATATTTATTTTTTATGAAAAAATAACATTTTCCAAATATAAAAACTTTAATAAAAGAGTGGTATTGTTTTATGGCTTTGCAAATCTCTTTGATGTCTGACTTAGTAGAATGTTCTCACACATTTTCATATCTGCTCCTGCACTCAGTCTACTGCAATACCAGACGTCATGTAGCCTCTGGAAAACTCCACTGAACATTCATGAGAGAAAAATTATAAAAGGCAAATAATATCTTAGTATTTTTATGACAATAGCTTGACTTCATGGACCCTCTGAAAGGGCCTGGAGACTCTGAGGACCCCCAGAGCATACTTTGAGAACCACTGTTCTAATTCTCCATGCTAAGTGCTCCTCCCTTATGGAGGCTTGATCTCAGGCCTCTACCATTGCAGCAGCCTCCTAATGGGCTTTGTCTAGCACTTTCTCCACACAGTTACCAATTATCTCCTTAATTCACACATCTGAATACATGAAAATGTTTCGCTGGCTCTTGGCTGCCAACAAAGTCCAAGTACTTGCTCAGTGTCGTATATGAGGCTTTCCACAATCTGGTCCCAGTTTGTCTTGCCAGCCTCGTTTCCCACTCTTCTCCCATATACGCAGGTTTCGGCTCACACCAGGTGACTCGTCCTTTCCTTGAACACACCCTGCTCATACTGCTCTGCGCCTGTGCTAATCTACACCTTCCACCTGAAATGCCCCTCCTCAGCCTGTCTGCTCACTGGGAGAACTCCTTCCTTGTGTCCTCTGTGAAGCCTTTCCTGACTTCCCTTGTCCCCTCTTATCATCCTCCACAGAATTAATCATCCTTCTTGCTTTCACAGTGCCATGTTCACATCAGTGTTATCATTCTTACTTTTTTTTGCATTCTATTTTAGTTCATCGTTTATGCATCTGTTATTCCTTAAAGTCATGTCTTACTTACTTAGGTACAGTGTGAGTAACGAACACTTTCCATAAATTATTTTATTTAATCCTTAAAACAGCCAAGATAAGTACTTTCTCTCCTCATTTTATAGATGAGGAAGCTGAGATTTGGGGAACTTTAAAAACTCACCTAAGGTTATATATACAGCTCGCGAGTGATAGAGTCAGGATTTGAACCTAAGCAGTCCAACTCCAGTGCCTATAACCCTAACTACTTTGCTGAGTGAAATAGTGGATAGAAAAGAGTAAAAACACATGCTACTTGCTTTAAAGAAGCTCATTGTCTAATCGTGCTATGTTATAATGGATAGATTGTATGCACTGTTGGAATTCCAAGAAAGAAACTTGGAAAAACAGAGGTATAGAGAGTTGAAATGGCAAGCCCAGCCAGGAATATAGCTAGCTCTGGGACCCAGGGTTCCAGACTTGCAGTTCAGAGGCCTGGGTTTTGTCTGGCAAACCTGATGAGTGCCAATCCAGAAAACAAGGCCAACGTTAGTAACTGATATTGAAACAGAGTAGGACAAATAAGAAAAGGAATAGGCACAATCAATGACCTTTCAAAACAAGTTTTTATGAAGCAATTGTTAGAAGTGATATTGCATTTTCCTAGTAGCCTGGTCCTTGGAGTTTTCTGGTTTATTTTCTAAAGGAGTTGGCACTACTTGGCATAATCCAGAATCGGTTTTTGTTTTGACACTCTTTTTACATCTGTCTTTTCTCTCTAAACATCTTGATGTCATTTCTATTACAGTTTATGCTGAAGGAATTCGAAGCACGCAGGCAACAGCATGAGCAGCTGAATGAGGCGGCTCAGGGCATCCTAACAGGCCCTGGAGATGTCTCTCCACCCACCAGCCAAGTACAGAAAGAACTCCAGAGCATCAATCAGAAGTGGATTGAGGTGACTGACAAACTCAATTCCCGTTCCAGCCAAATTGACCAAGCTATTGTCAAAAGTACCCAGTACCAAGAACTGCTCCAGGACTTATCAGAGAAGGTCAAGGCAGTGGGACAGCGACTAAGTGGCCAGTCAGCCATCAGCACTCAACCTGAGGCCGTGAAGCAGCAACTAGAGGAGACCAGTGAGATTCGATCCGACGTGGAGCAGCTGGACCATGAGATTAAGGAGGCACAGACGCTTTGCGATGAGCTCTCAGTACTCATTGGGGAGCAGTACCTCAAGGATGAGCTGAAGAAGCGTTTGGAGACAGTTGCCCTGCCTCTCCAAGGTTTAGAAGACCTTGCAGGTAAGTTAGGGTAGGCACACACGGCTGACATTAGTGGCAGGCCAGAAGATTGGCTTCATGATAGTCCCAAGACTCTAGGGTAACCTGTAAGCAGGTTTCGGACTCAGACTAGTGTTACCCTCACCCTTTGTCCAGCTTCAGTGAGAACCACTGTGGTTATCACATGTTGACTGAGCACTAACAATATGTGAAGCTTTATATGGCGTAATCCCAGAGATAAGAGCACTGATATCCGTTTCGTCAGCGGGTAGAGATTCATGCTCACAGATACATGTATAGGTGGAGTTACACACATACTTTCACTAACACTCATTTATACCGTGTGCGTGCACACACACATACATACCATATTGCAGAATTAGATGCTTATGATGGCCTTGTACAAGAAGAATTTTGCCATCAATTTGTTGCCTTTCTCTAGAAACATTTATGGCCTTTTACCAGCTTAGAAGTAAAAGTTTACTTCTGTTACTCAGATCACCTTACAAGGTTGATGTGAGGATTAAATGAGATCTAGCATATGAAGGAGACCAGTTCCGTGCTGCTTTTATGGTAGGCCCTCAGTTAGCATTAGCTTCCTTCCCCAAAGATTAGACCATATACTCTCAGCAAACATTTTGAATGCCATGTTCAGATTTGATTGGTTTACATTTGATTTTCTCATTTCAGCTGATCGCATGAACAGACTCCAGGCAGCTCTTGCCAGCACCCAGCAGTTCCAGCAAATGTTTGATGAGCTGAGAACCTGGTTGGATGACAAACAAAGCCAGCAAGCGAAAAACTGCCCAATTTCTGCAAAATTGGAGCGGCTACAGGCTCAGCTCCAGGAGAACGAAGAGTTTCAGAAGAGCCTCAACCAACACAGTGGTTCCTATGAGGTGATTGTGGCCGAAGGAGAATCTCTGCTTCTTTCTGTACCTCCTGGAGAAGAGAAAAAGACTTTACAAAACCAGTTGGTTGAGCTCAAAAGCCACTGGGAAGAGCTTAGTAAAAAAACTGCAGACAGACAATCCAGGCTCAAGGATTGTCTGCAGAAAGCTCAGAAATATCAGTGGCATGTGCAGGACCTCGTGCCATGGATAGAAGATTGTAAGGCCAAGATGTCGGACTTGCAGGTCACTCTGGATCCAGTGCAGCTGGAGTCCAATCTCCTGAGATCAAAGGCTATGCTGAGTGAGGTGGAAAAGCGCCGCTCCCTGCTGGAAATCCTGAACAGTGCTGCTGACATTCTGATCAACTCCTCAGAAACGGATGAAGATGATATCCGGGATGAGAAGGCTGGGATCAACCAGAACATGGATTCCATTACAGAAGAACTACAGGCCAAAACAGGGTCTCTTGAAGAAATGACTCAGAGGCTCAAGGAGTTCCAGGAAAGCTTTAAAAATATTGAAAAGAGGGTTGAAGGGGCCAAACACCAACTTGAGATCTTTGATGCTCTAGGCTCTCAAGCCTGTAGTAACAAGAACCTGGAGAAGCTAAGAGCTCAACAGGAAGTGCTGCAGACCCTGGAGCCCCAGGTAGACTACCTGAGGAACTTCACTCGGGGCCTGGTAGAAGATGCCCCAGATGGATCTGATGCTTCCCAACTTCTACATCAAGCCGAGGTCGCCCAGCAAGAGTTCCTGGAAGTGAAGCAGAGAGTGAACAGTGGTTGCATGACAATGGAAAACAAGCTGGAGGGGATTGGCCAGTTTCACTGCCGAGTCCGAGAGATGTTTTCTCAGCTGGCGGACCTGGACGATGAGCTAGACGGCATGGGTGCCATCGGCAGAGACACCGATAGCCTCCAGTCTCAAATTGAGGATGTACGGCTATTCCTCCACAAAATCCAAGCCCTCAGGTTAGACATAGAGGCCTCTGAAGCAGAGTGTCGGCAGATGCTGGAGGAAGAGGGGACTCTGGACTTGCTAGGTCTCAAGAGGGAGCTCGAAGCCCTGAACAAGCAGTGTGGTAAACTGACAGAGAGGAGCAGGGCTCGCCAGGAGCAGCTGGAGCTGACGCTGGGCCGCGTGGAGGACTTCTACAGGAAGCTGAAAGCCCTCAACGACATGACCACAGCGGCAGAGGAGGGTGAGGCCCTCCAGTGGGTCGTGGGGACCGAAGTGGATCTCATCAACCAACAATTAGCAGATTTTAAAGTAAGTCTTGCCCTTGTTTTTTAATCTTTTGCTATCTGATACGTATTTCTTTTCATGTAGCTTGGAAACCCGTTGTATATACATCTTAACTTTTGTCCCCGGGGCTGCTATTCTCACTTCCAACACCGTCAAAGCACACTGTCTGGAGACTAAACAGTCTCTTGGATTCTGGGCAACTGGTTTGAACATTTTTCTATTGTAATTTATTTCAGTGTCAATAACCAACTAAGGGTATAGAAAGAAATGTCCAAACGTTTTTGCTTACTCTGAGAATCTCCTCTTGTGATTTGTAACAGCAGCGGATGTTTCTCCGGGTCCCTGTTTTTCATTTGAGGTGTGAGAAGTCATAAGATAAACAAAGGTCATCTTCCTGAAGTGTTGATTTTTTTTCCTCATATTTCAGGGGAAAGTTATTGATGTATTATGAAATAAAATCAAAATTCTCATGAGTTATTAGGATGAAACATGACATTTCAAAGGAAATTCCCACTTAGAGCAGGCAGTGCTTAAGACTATACCCCAGGCCTCCAGGAGTACGAGTTCTTGGCCTATAGGAGAGTTTGAAAAGCACCACCCTAACTGCAAAAATGTTTTAATTCTTTGCCTGAGTCAGAATTTCCAGTCCTGAGATTTTGTGAGTCGAAATGAAAACAACAGGGGAAGATGGGAGGAGTTGACTAAAAAATGCGATTTTGCCAGGTTAGGGGCTTGGAACTTTCAGGACTGTCTGTTGGGTCATGGCTCTCAGGATAGGAGCCTTTCATCCTGAGTTTCCTCTGTTGTCAATGCCAAAAACGGCCTCACTCCACTGCTGGAGGGCCCTCTACTGCTTTTCCGTCCTGGTGCACGGAGTAGATGTGGAAAGGCTGCTTCCAGCACTTTGTTTCCATCACTAGTGTTAATTATTCCCACGTACACCGTCATACTCCTGCCATCAGAGTTTGTTCTCTAAAGCCCCTGCCTGTCAGGATTTTTTTGAGTACAGACATGGATGGAGAGGTGGTGTTGACACCAGGTCAGAGCCCCGTAGTCCTGAGAAAAGTTACAAGACCCAAGTACAGAAGGGTGGCTATTTCAGAAGGACCCTCAACTTAGGGGATGTTCAGCTCTGAAGCGGGACATTGGCTGAAGACCCTCTATGGTGTTTGGAGACGGTGCACTTTGGAGTGACAAGTCATCATTTTTGGGATTTTCGAGGCCCCAAATAAGGAGGGGGAGGAAGGGGAAATTCAGACCTGTGAGCCCACATGTTTTCTTCTTGGAAACGCCCACACCTCCATTCCAGTGGCGGGGTGGCCCTTCTTGCTTCATCACATGTGGTGTTCCTGCCTCTTCCACTGTAGCGCCTCAAAGGAGAGACTGTCTTCTACAGGCTCTGGCTTACTTAGGATTAGCTGTCTAACCAAATAAACGAATTTCTTAGAAAACTGAAGCCTCTCCCTTTGGGCTTCAGAATAGTTTTATCAAACTAGATTCTGATTTACATGGGAATTGTTTTAAATTTTATTTGCCTGATCTTCTAACCACTATGTCGTGTAGACGTTTTTCTTGATGAGTGCAGGTTAGTGTTAGTAAAAAGATGATGCTGTTCTCTCTGATGGTGATATCCTCAAGGATATTAGAGACATTTGGGGCTGCTTTGTATTGAACGTTTCTCAATCACTGTGCAGGTTGAGTTGGGTTTTGAAGTTCTTGTTTAGTGCGTCTTAGCGTGTGTGTAGCTTCTAAGTTCCTCCCTCTTTTTTTTTTTTTTTTTTTTAAGATTTTATTTATTTATTCGACAGGATAGAGACAGCCAGCGAGAGAGGGAACACAAGCAGGGGGAGTGGGAGAGGAAGAAGCAGGCTCCCAGCGGAGGAGCCTGATGTGGGGCTCGATCCCATAACGCCGGGATCACGCCCTGAGCCGAAGGCAGACGCTTAACCGCTGTGCCACCCAGGCGCCTCCCTAAGTTCCTCCCTCTTATCCGGATAGCTGTGTTCTACCCTCCTGCGGTTACTTCTCACTTCTGTCACTGGGCCTGCCTTTAGCAGTGTGTCCCTTACTTCTCATCTTCAGTGAACTGGAAAATGAAGTAAACAAGCCTGTTAAAATTGCATTAAATACAAGCTGGAATATAAAAAAGAGTCCACAGGCAGGCATACAGAGTGGATTTGAGGACAACTAATCATTTCCTTTTCATTTAATCCTAGGTTGCTAGAAACATTCTGAATTTTGATGTAGCTGGAAGATTTTAAGAAATTACTGGACGTTACTGTATTTTATTTGTAGCCTAGTATGTAGCCTGGAAGTGCTCAGAGTTGTCACTGCTTAGTTGTTTATGATAGCGTGTTTGTTTTGCTGATTTCTAAGAATAAGCCTCCCACTACCAATACCCTGTGAGGACTGGGACCAGACACTGATGAGCTGGTCCCCTTAGAGTGTGTTTCTCTGCAGGGGACTGCCGTTGAAATGCAAGACTGGGAGAAAAGAGAGAGAAAGAGGGTGGTGGAGCTGTGCGCCTTGTGTGTATCCTCCTCACGTTGGGGGTGCAAATCAGAAGCCTGGTTCCACAGGTCCGCCTTATAAAGTCAACGGCTTTGGGAAGAGTTTTTGTCTCCTCCCAGCAAAGGCCTTTGGTCAGGAGGGGAGGAGCACACTCCTGGCTCAGCTCCTGCTGAGCTCTTGGGAAGTGAAAACAATGGGAGGGGAAAGCTCAGTGTGTCAGTTCCACAGTCCCTGAGAGGCTAAGTAAAGGGAAGGTCTTTTTGGACCCATTCTGAGGACTGAGTCATTTTTGTGGTTTGAGTATTGAGTTCTGGGTTAATGTGCTCTATATCCAGCAATGGATTAATCTTCCCTCACTAAAACAGCAGACCAGATTCATAAGGCGTGACTCTGCTTTCAGATTCAAAGTGTTTCTAATAAGTCAAAACCAGAGGGGCGCCTGGGTGGCTCAGTCGTTAAGGGTCGGCCTTTGTTTCAGGTCATGAACCCAGGGTTCCAGGGATCTAGCCCCGTGGCCCTTTTTTGTTCCTTTAATGGGATCACACTCTCAGCACAGAATCTGCTAAAGAGAAGAGGATATGAGTCTATAGACGGAAGTGCGGGCTCTGCCCTGACCTGGCTGACTCCACTGCGGATGGGTGGAAGGGACAGATGAATCAGGTCTGGGGACAACCCCAGGCTTACTTGGGGCTGTGCAGTAGTGCTGAGAAATGCCTAGTAGAGAGGCAGCTTGTGGGAAAAGTTATTTCCTCCTTAAATGAACGTGAAAAACTGAAAGTCATTATTCCAAGGAAAGGCTTTTCCCTCAGTTGCTTCTGAGTAAATGATAGAATCTGGGCAGCCAGTAAGGATTATCAAATGGGAAGAGAGTCCTCTCCCACTCTACACAGGCAAAGACCTCAAACCTTCCTGAATTAGGTGCTTTACTGGGTTCCGTCATTCCAGAAATCTCAAATGAGAATGTTGAGTATGTTTTCAGAAAACTGGAAGGAAAAGACTTTGGCTAATCTCTTCAGGAAATTCTGTTTTCCTGAACGAGAGTCAGTGATTATTGAGGAAAAGGAATTGTATGTGCATAACAGGACACTAACAAGAAAGGAGGGACCTTTATTTCACTGAAACCGAAGCCAAAGAAATCTATTAACTGTGATGATAACACGAGGCTTTCCTCATCTTGAAATTCCCTGTGCTAGTTTTATAGTCAAGAATTGAGATCATTCTGGGTCTCAAACCAACCCCTTCCTACACACACACACACACACACACACACACACACACACACACTGTCTTTCTCTCTCTCTCTGCCCAAGAACCACAGTGGCCTCTCATTCGGGAAGCAGGGCATCAAGAGCAGCATCAAGAAACCCAGATGCCCTTGGTAGTCTGTATTACATGTGTTAATTTGTATTTACTGCGTATTTGGGCCAGGCTTCAGATTCAGCACTCCATCACTTGGTGACAAGAAAGAACAAGTGGGAAAAATGGAAACATTTTAGGGTCCATAGGTTTCTCACAAAGGTTCACTTCACCTAATGGTGCATTGAAAGCACCCAAGCCTGTTGGTCTTTTCCTTCCTTGCCTTTGAGGCTGGGCTGGTGGGATATAGGTAAGGCCGTGGGCTTGCTTAGGACTGTTCTCAATCCTAATTCTGGTTGAGCAGAGCCCGGGGTCAGGGATTGCGCATGCTTACAGCCTTTGTCTGAAGACCTTGGTATCCTGCCATAACGCCAGAACAAGAAGGCCCTGTAAACCTCTTCATTTGATTTTTTTGCTTCATGGAAGGCGAGTTTAGGCTTCCCTCTGAGCACACATGAAAACTCTTAGAAGACAGGGCCTGACATGGAGCTGAAAGGCTGCCAATTTACACAAAGATACTTTCCTGCCTTTCAAACAATTACAAAGACAGTATCAGCCCATCTACGGTTTTGCCAGTTAGATTCACTAGAGAATAAAGCAAATGAGATCAGCATTATCTGCCTGCCCTTGGAAAGAAAGGAAATCACACTTGGTATGACCTGTCTGTCACCTAGAGGTTTCAGTATCTCCAGCTCTACAACAGCAAGGAAAGTTGAGTAGGCACCCCTGTCCAGCCTCGTGCTGACCCTTGGCCTGTCCTGGTTTTTTCTTTCTTCCATCCTCTCCTTCCTTCCTTCCTTCCTTCCTTCCTTCCTTCCTTCCTTCCTTCCTTCCACGAGGCTACTCCAATAGGAACTACTAGGGTCCAAGGAAGTAAAGAGAATGCCCTAGAACAGCATTTCTCAGCCTAGGCACTCTTGACATTGTGGGCTGGATAGTTCTTTGTGGTGGGGGGTTGTCCTGTGCACGGCAGGGTGTTTGGCAGCCTCCCTGGTCTATACCCACTAGATGCCAGTAGCAACCCTTCTCCAGTGTAACAACCAAAAATGTCTCTCTAGACACTGCTCAACGTCCCCTGTAAGGCAAAAATCTCCCTTGGTTGAGAACCACTGCCTTTGAAGAAAATTGCCACCTACATGTGGGAAACTTAGAATTCAGCTGGAAAAGGTGCTGGTTGATTAAGTTAAATATTTATGTAGCAGACGCCTTCTCATAATCTGATTAAGGCTGTGTGGTAGCAGCAACTGCCTCTAAGTCAGCCTTCCTTTAGGCCAAGCCCTGGATTCTTGATTTTTGCTAGTACTAATCCGTGTCTGGTTTAAAATTTCCTAGGCACTTTCCCTGGCGTCAGCAGTTCATTTTTCGTGGAGTTGTTGATGCAGGTGTTTGGTTGATGATGCGTTTCTAAAGAGAAGAGGAACTTCCTGTGTGGAAATACTTCAGGAAGCTTCCTCGTTCCATGCTTTTAAGGGGAGACTACGGTCTGTCAGTTGCTCTCCTCAGCCCAGGAACTCACAGTTTGGCTGCTGATACTTATAACCCTTTGGAGACCACCCCCCAACCCCCCACCAGAATCCCAGGACTCTGTAATAATCCTCTCTGCCCCCACTGTAGCAAATGGGTGGGGAGAAGGTGAAAAAGGCAACTTTAAGGACTTTAGGTTTGCTTTATTTTTTTTTTATTTTTTTTTTTTTTTAAGATTTTATTTATTTATTTGACAGAGATAGCCAGCGGGAGAGGGAACACAAGCAGGGGGAGTGGGAGAGGAAGAAGCAGGCTCATAGCGGAGGAGCCTGATGTGGGGCTCGATCCCATAACACCGGGATCACGCCCTGAGCCGAAGGCAGGCGCTTAACCGCTGTGCCACTCAGGCGCCCCTAGGTTTGCTTTATGTTGAACTTTTTCCAGCCCCATTTTAAGTATCCCCACTAGTATTTTAAATATCAGCATCACAAAGCAAAATCCCAAGATTGCAGCCATTACATCATCTTAAAGGAGCCTCACGCCTCAGAGAAGGTAGTAAAACCAAATGGAAGATCGTCAAGAAATCATTGATGGATTTCACACACACAAAAATCTGTCTGCATATTTTGATAGCAAGGGAAGATTTTAAAGCAACAAAGGAAAGGACTGAGCAGTTTGATTTGAGTTTCCTGGAATTCTTCACATATCATATCAGCATGTAGCATTTGCAACTAAGGTTCACTATTTTTTACAAGAAGGAAGAAAAATATGTTTCTAGAAAAACTAGAATTTACTCCATGCAGAACTTAGGTTTATTGTTGAGTATTTGTTTAGTGAACACGGTTGAGATAAGCACAGACTTGTAGAACAGGACTGTTTCTCATTGTATCTGGAAATGAACGGTAACCAGTCTCAGGCCTTGGCTTAGTCCTCAGCCTTAGGTTCAGAAAAATCCTAGGCACCTTCAAGCTAGCTGGCTGGCACACGAGCCATAGCATAAGCAGGGAGCCTCTAGGAAGTGTGGTAAGTTGCTCTGAAGGGCACTTTATTGTTAGGGTTGGTTGGTTCACCAGGAATGAAATGAGTCCCACAGGGAGTCGTGTCAGGTCACCGCACCAAAGCATCACTGCACCAGAGGGCTGTCTCCTGCCAAACGGATTCTTCCCAAGTCTCAGCTGTCCTGGTTGGGAAAACCTAGCTATGGGAAGAATGTGCTCCCTCCCCACCTTCCTTAATACTTAGCCACTGCCACTACTGAGTGCTTTTCAAATACCAGCCTCTGGTATTGGCGGTGGAAGATGAATGGGATACACTTATTCCCTAGGCCATCACAAGCTGTTTTCCTGCTGCTAGCCCTGTGATTGAAACGTGGACCTTTCAGAACTTTGGCCAGTCTGGGATAAGAATAAGTGCTACGTGGTGATGGTCCATGGATCCCTTGGTGGGGGTTGGGAGGAAGGGGCTCCTTATTCCTTTCAGTCCATTCGTACTGAGCACTTGCTCTGTGCCAGGCCTTGTGGGGGGACAGTGTGTTACGGGAAGCAGGCACAAGGGAGTGCAGCGGCAGTGATATGTAGTGGCAAGTACGGTGAGAGACACCTAAGTCTAAGTGAGCTCAAACCCTAACCTCCCCCCATCAGTCAGACATTTAAAATTCCAGTTGCAGACAAGAGAACTCTGTGACGTGAAGGTGTTATAATACTTTGTTCAAGCCAACTGCAAGTGACTGTTAGAGCTGGGATTGGAAAGGTTTGTTTGGTACCAAAGGCCATGTTTGACCAATAGTTCTGAACTGGGGGCAGTTTTGCCCGTTAGGGGACATTCAGCAAAATCCAGAGACATTTTTGATTGTCACAACTGGAGAGGCTGCTACTAGCATCTTATTCAGCCCACTTCTAGAGAGGTGGGGGTTTGATATTTTTTCCCCCTCTTCAGATGCCATGACAAGTAAGAGTTAATTGACAAAAGAGTTCCACTGCCTGGCAAAGCTTCATGGTTTTCCTCCCTCTTTTAAAAAATTAGTCAACACACTAGTGTTAGTTCTGAGAGTGACTTACACAGATCTGTTGGATAAAGTCAGCATCCTGGTGAACTAATTTGAGTCAGTGGCTAAAGAATTCTCTTAATGCTTGACCAGTCCCCACCCCACCCCTCCACAAGGCTCCTGCTGTGGAAATCAATCAGCTGCGTATCTCAGGCCGCTTCCTGTAGGGTGTGTTATGGAATGGCATCAGCCCCTGCACCAGCTGGGAGTCCTGCTCTCAGTGTGATTTTATCAGACTGTCTCTTTTGAGCCTTGCTGTTTGGAACAAAGGATCCTCTGTTAGGAATGCAGAGAGCTTCTCTGATTGGACAGCAAACATGTACGCACATGGTTCCCATGGAAAAAACAGACAAATTATGCTGTAGCCTTTAGAACTTGGGCCTCCAAGGTGCCTTCCCTAGCTTCTGTCTGTTTTCACCCTTCTTTCTGTGGGTGCTTATCCTGCACCGAGATCAGTGTAGGGGCCACCTGATCTGATAGGTTAAGTGATGGCATCCTTCAGAACTGGTCTATATCTGTGCCTCTAGTCTTTTCCTTCTCCAGCCTTGGAAACTACATATTTGATCCCCACTATTTTCCCAGTCTTATTTCTTACATAGACCATCCATCCACTCCATCCACTTATCCCAAACACTCCTTACACATTTTGCCTATTTCTACCCAAACCTGAAGGCTTGGTTCAAGTACCATGTCTCCCCAAAGCCTCCTTGATCTACCCAGCTCACTACTTCTCCTGTTCTCCTAAACCACTTAAGATGTGTAGCTCATTTGGTCTTTATCATAGACTGCCAAACTTTGGTGTTTTCTGATTCTGTGCATTTGTCCCATCTCTAATCTCAATAAATTTATTTTCGTGTCCCTCGAAGTAGTTAACATATTGGTGTACATGTACTTGGAGATTAGCGAATATATGACTGATTAGATGAGTGCTCTTAATTTCTCATAAGCCATGTGAGCTCTGGGATTCAAAATGCTGTCTACTTTGCAAGACTTGAGGCAAATCCTTGTGAATCCTGAGAAATTCTAATCCTAGCCTAGATTCCGAACCTCTTTTTCTTGCCTGTGGACTCCCTTCCTTCTCTACTAGTTAACATATGTTAAAGGAACACAATTTCATTTTGGCATTAGCCTGAACAAGACAAAGAAAGAAATTTGCTACTTCAAGTGCACTTAAAGAAAGCCAAATCCTGAAATATTGTCTTGTAGTTGTTACCCATCACTTTAGAGTCATTGTCACCAACCCAGTTAGTTCACGGCTAGGAAGAGTCTTCATACTTCATGCAACTTACTGTAGTAAAAAAAAAAAGAGTTTGAGTCAGAAATACCCAGCTTTAAATTCTGGCTCTATCATTTACTAGCTAAGTGACCTTGGGGGAAATTATTTAACCTCTCTGTATAGTTACTTAAACTATAAAATGTGAAATGATAAATCATACCTTTAGAGTTTTTATGAGAGTTAAATGAAGTGATGTAGATGAAAGCACTGGGCATATATTAAGTGCTCAATAAATGATAATAATCTCTTATTTTACAAAAAAATGTATCCAGGCATACAAATTAGAATATTATGAAATCTTTTTAATAAGAAGTTATGCCCTTTGTGCCTAGAGATAATTATTCTCCAGAAGATTTGCTCAAAGACCCAGTTCCCGATTAGATTAGTTCTTTCTCTTTTTGGAAAAATGGAAATTGTGAGGGTACAGTAAAATTAGCTCAGTGGCAGCAGTGAAACAAGTGGATGGACAGACAGCTTTCCTGAGCAGTTTTTGTGGGGAACGAGTGTAGAGCTGGTTTCTAACCTTAGAGTTGCAGTATATAGGCAGTATAGGTCATGACTCGTAACACAACTTTAAATATACTTTATGTACACATACATACATATACTTGTTTGCTTACTTATTCATTAACTTGTTAACTTATTCATATCAAAATCCCACAGCCAGGGGCGCCTGGGTGGCACAGCGGTTAAGCGTCTGCCTTTGGCTCAGGGCGTGATCCCGGAGTTATGGGATCGAGCCCCACATCAGGCTCCTCCGCTATGGGCCTGCTTCTTCCTCTCCCACTCCCCCTGCTTGTGTTCCCTCTCTCGCTGGCTGTCTCTATCTCTGTCGAATAAATAAATAAAATCTTTAAAAAAAAAAATCCCACAGCCAGCATGTTTTTCTGAGACCATTTTGACCTTGGCTTATGTGCTCTACAAATCAGTGTTATTTTCATATCATTAACCAGAATTAACCAGAAGCCACTACCAGCTCAGTGACTTCCCCAGTAACTCAGAGTTACTCATCAGATCAGCTTTAATGATCTCAGGGTCCTTGGCCTAATTAGCTTTTAACATAGGCCATGTTATCTTCTGTTGCCATACAATGGCAACTACCAAGTCAGCATCTTTGGGAGAGACACCTCTTAATATTAATCAATCTTGAATTAAAACATTGAGGTGTGAGGGGAAAAGGTATCAGCTTAGTTTCAGAGGAAAGCAGCTTAAAAAACACAGATATAATTAATCTCTCTGCCAAGCATATATACCAGATCCAGATAGTTTTACAGAAAAGCTTTAATTCTTCACAGTTTCAGCAGAAATGTTTTTAATATTCGGTTATATGTATGTATGAGTTAAGGGAAGAAGGTGCTAAGAATTCAAAGAAATTGACTTCTCTGAGGCCTCCTCAAGCTTGAATTCATTGCATCTATCTAAGTGACCCATTTAATGTCTCTGTCATCTTGCAGTTCGTTCATTCCCAAAGGAAAAGCTCTCATTTGCGTCCAGTTCTTTACATTCAAACCTAAGTTTGTTGGTTGTTGATCAATGGCAAGAATTACTTTAGTATCAAAATAAAAGAGACAGTTTTCATAAATCTCTTTTCTCTGAATTATTTATCCTAACTCCTTTTCTAATATTGGAGAAAGGACCCCCATAGCAAGATTTCTTGGCAGTTCACCCCAAGGGCCTGTTTCATAGAAATAGCCAAGCAATTTTGTGAAGTTGTTAAGACGTGAAAGTTGTGAGGTCCTGCAAACCTGGAGCAGGAAAGACTGCTGTCAGGCGCCCTTGACTGATGCTCTCCTAGTGCTGTTCGCTTTCCTTTCAGAGTACTCATCACAAGTGAGTCCAAATGAGTATCTGCCGCCCCTACTGGAACGTAGGCTCCTGACCACATGTGGCTTATCACTCTCCCCCCTGGTGCCTGGCATAATTTAGAGCACATAGTAGACCCCAGTAAATGCTGAACAAGTTGAAAAGAATCAAGGCTCCGTCTTATTAAATTACTTGCCTTAAGACGACAGAAAGAGGAACTCAAAGGTCAAAGAAGTACAGGTGAAAAAGATAGCATCAGGACAGCCTCATGTCATGGAAGCCAAAGGAGCCGAGTCTCAGGAAGAAGGGAGGATCAGTACTTTCTCACCACTGCTTATCCTTAACCCACTAATGTGATCCAGCTGCTATCACTGCACTGAAACCGTTCTCTTGGAAGTATTCCCTGATGTCCTAGTTGCCAAAGCTTGTGGCCCTGTCTAACTCATCGTCCTCCTCATCTGTTATGCAGCATTTAACATCATAGCTTCTTTCTCGTAACCCTCCTGTGCATTTACTTTCCTGACATGGTATTCTCTCCATTCTCTTCTCTGGCTGCTATTCTGCTTTCTTTTTTGGTTGTCCTCCTACTTCCCAATGTGGTTCTAAAATTCTGTCATCTGCCCTCTTCCCTTTTCTCTCCACACTTAACCCCTGGATGTCCACCCCCTCACTCTTCTATGGGGGGAGACTTCCAAATCTGTATCTCTACCCCAGACCTCAGTCTTTTGTGTGAGGGGCCTTTCTGGACGTCTCCATGTGGGTTGCCTTTGAGTACTTCACACTCAGTATACTCTAAATTGAATGTGTACCTTTTCAAATAGTTTCTTCCCCTCTGCTGCCGTTTTATAGGACAATTATGCCCTCAGGAATACAAGAGAAAGGTACAACATTATTTTAAGTTTATTTACTCCTTAACCTCTCCCTTTTATCTGGTCAGTTTTGAAGTCCAAATATTCTGTCTCTGTGATTTCCTTCTCAGCTCCCTTCCTCATTTTCACGAGTTCAGGCTTTTGTTACCTCTTGCCTGAACTACAAAGTCCTCCTGATTGTTCCACCTTCAGTTTCCCCCACCTGCAGCTTATTCTGTACATACACCAATGCAGCAGCATCAGACATAAGCTCAAATCCTAAGAGCCTGGGCTTTCACTAGCTATGCTACTTTGGACAAGTAAGTTTACCAACTCAAGCTTCATTTATAATTTAAGAATTTGGATTTTTAAAATGCGATCATGTATATTAAATGGCAGTTTAATGAGTACCTAGTCCCAAATTCTTAGGAAACTTTCCTCCCACCACTCAGTAACTCTCATGAGCTCCTGGTAAGTTTAAGTAAATCTCAGTGTCATAATGATTTTCTGAATAAAGCATAAATTCATGCTTGGCACTCAAGGGCCTTGTTGAACTGGCCTTGAGCTACTTACCATTCTGACCTCTCATTTTTCCCTTTCAATATGCCCTGTACTGAAGCCATGCTGACTTTGAATTTGCTTCTTTAAGGTCCCTGCCTCTAGCCTTTCACTTAGAAATCCTGTCTTCACCATCTCTACATATACACATCCTAGTGAGTAAATGTAATTCCCTCCATAAAGGCTTCCCTGACTCCCCCTGCCTTCCTTCCCTCCACTCTTCTGTCCAGTCTTTTCTAATTTGCAGAGCCTGGTGCTTTTGTCATTACTGTCTTGGTGAGTGGCTAAAAGAGGGATTAATATACTGTCTTTTGGAAAGTCTGCAAGCAGGAAAGGGCTTACAGGGGTCATGAGAGTTCCTGCAGAGTGTGTGGAAAGTTTTCTCATGGGTTTGGAAATACATGTGAGCTCACAGAGCATCAAAATCCTTAGTATCCCATTTAAAAGAAGCTTCACATCACATTGTATTGCTTAATGAGCCACTCTGTAGCCATCTTTATGTAATAAAAACACCTCAGGATGGTAGTTACTGATGCCCAACAGGTACAGACTAATACTGTGGAGTTTCCACTTGCCACTAAATAAGTGCTTGTAAAGTCTAGCGAGCCTAAGATGAAAGGCATTTCATAGATTTAAAATGTGCAAGATGTAACCAGTCTTCTGTATCCTCCTCTAATCAGAACTAATCCTCCCAAGAGAGAGGGGTACATGAAAAGATAGTAAAGAATCTGGGGAAGTGTGGATCTGGGGTCTCCAGATTGTCCTAGGGGGCTGGTGGTTTAAGACTGGAGCAAAGGCAAAATGTCGGGTTCAAAACTTGGAGAGGGAGCTGTGTTAGGGTGTGAGGAGACTCCACCCGGCTGTCTTTAATTAAGAAGACAGCAGGAAGGGCCAGGATTGTTCTTTCTTCTAAGTTCACTGAAAGAAAATCCAACCAAATTTTGGTCTTAGGAATTTCAAAATAAGTAGAGAATTCTTTGAACTCTGTAATCAACTAACTGGAAACTAATTTGAAATTTGGCTTCAGCACTTATATTTGTGGTTACAGGAGTGGGGGAAGCATCCAAAGAGGTTGTCTGGAGCTCCCTGTACTTGTCTTTTGAAAAGTTTACACACAGCATGTGAAATGAACAGATGCTTTTTTTGTTGAAGCTATCAGGGTAACAAGAGGCTGAAAGCTATATCAGGTATTTATTTCAGTCACTGAGATGGCTATTGGCAGAGTTCCACATACCAAAACTAAAGAGAAACTCATGAACAGATTAAAAAAAAAAAAAAAAAAAAAGACATGGAGGAAAGAGCCCTGTGCTTCCTCTCCTGATTTCTTCCTAAACACATACTGATGATAAAAAAGGAGCAGTGCACTCAGATAGCACTCTCTGACTTCTTTTTTTGTGGTCGGGGAGAGAATTGGGCAACTTTATGTAATCCTTTCTATGACTGTGTTTGAACTTTGGGGAGATTTCTCTATAATAATCTCTTAACACTTTAGTCAGAGTATAACTTAAGCCAATAAATACTTTGAATTTTGAACTTCATAGTTGTTACAATGCTATGCTTATTTATATTACAATATGGAGCATTTGGCCAGAGTAGTGAGAATAAGGTAGATAGATAGGTGTGGGGAGGGATTAAGAAGACTGAATTGGTTGGCACCTGACTGGGTGAGGAAACAGGAAAGGAATTTCTGGCCATGAAGTTTGTGATTCCGCATCAAGATCATTCTTTATGATGGAATAACCACCCACCCCAGTCGAGAGCCAGAATTCCTCAGATTCTTCCAACCAGAGGGGCCCTGGCACACTAAACAGTCTGTTATGATATCTGAACACTTAAGTGAGTGTATTTGGCCAGGGAGACTTGCTAGTGAAATTGATCTTGCCTTCCCTGGGTTTTTCCAGTTGTACTGAATAATTAAAGGAAAATTAAGACCCAGATTCCCTGAAATGTTAAGTATCAGATCTGTAAGCGGATCATACCTTAGGATCACATTTTGTCAGAGTTAGAAGGGACCTTAAAATTCACCCCAAACAAACTGATAGAGGATTTGTTTCCCCCAAATCCTTGCCAAATGATTGCATGAATTTCTGCTCAAACACCTCCAGGGTCAGGAAAGTCATCGCTTTAGGGGACACTCTATTCTTTGAATAGCTGTGAGAAGGCTTTTTGTTGGTTCCAAATCTGCCCTTGAATCTTAGTGTGCCAGCTTAAGGAGACATCCAGAACAAGCCTCCTTCCTCCCACATCCCAGCCCATCAGACACTTCATGTTGATCACATTGCCTGGAACCTTCTGTAGGTCAAGCATTCTTGGTTCTTTCTACTGTTTGTTCCTCAGGGCACAAGGTTTCCAGTGCCTTGTAGTATAGCACCAGGAAGACTCAGGATTCTGGTATGGCTTCTTTAAAACTTTCAGAACTAAAGAAAAAGTTAGAAAGGCTATCAAGACACAATCTAGTCTATACCCTTCCCTTTCAGTTTACAGATGGGGAGATAGTCTTTTGGATTTGAGAGGGCAGAATTGATCAGCAGTCTCTTTTGAATTGAGAAATGAAGTATAACACATTTTGTCAGTGAACGATCTTTTTTAAGTTGCTTAATTCTTTTTCTTTAAGAACTCATGACCCAGAGATCAAGAGTGGCATACATGCTCTACCGACTGAGCCAGGCAGGTGCCCCTTTAGTTGCTTAATTCTGACCAGAGGCTTCAGCCTACACCTCATTTTTGCCAAGGACCTCTCTGGCACTCTAAGTTAAGCCTAAGGCTCAACTCAGGGGTTCACTGCCAGATCTCCATATGCCAACTCTTGGCTTCACTCACTGTTTGTGTAAAGGATAGAAATAACTTTTACATAAGTTTAACCATCTATATTGACCACATGGTTGAAAAGAGATTCAGAAATTTTAATAGACTTTGTTGCTTTTCCTTCATAAAATCATAAAGTGACCATCACAAAGGGAGCCGAGTATTGCACCCCTTCAGAAATGCAGCTGCCTCTGTTGGACAGTTTCCTGGGTTGCCCTTTGTACTTTCCTGGTTTAACAGTCACCAGGTGATTAGATGGCTTTTCTAAAAGCCAAAAAGCTGTGGCCCGGATTGTGGGCCAGTTTTCTCTCGTATTTTCCGTTTTGAGACTTGAAATACAGACACATGCTTTTGAGCTGGCTCCAGGGAGGCTCAGGTTTCCTTGGATGTGCGCCGCAATAAAGGAGCCCAGGTGTTAGGGCGTGGGTCTCCGCTGCCGGCGTCTCCACCGCCCCGCCCCCCTTCCTCAGTCATTGCCACCTCTCAAGTCTGCAGGCAGAGAAATTCTGGTGGGAGGATGGACCAAGACCTGATGTACAAAGAAGGGAAAGGGAGAAGGTGCCTAGAGTTCATCCAGTAACTTGGCCTCTGGGCGTAACAGAATGCCTTCGGGTATCAGGAAAGTGCCGGATTTAAGGCTAATGTTCTTGGGCCCGGCAGGAGCGCGCTAAAGGTGACATTGGAGGGACTAGGACAGCCTTTGGTGGTAGAGCTGGAGCCAGGAGCCATGCGTGCGGCCCGTCGCAGCCGGCGCAACCCCGCCGGCAGATGTGGCCCCGAACGGCCCCTGCCAGAACCCGCTGGCTGTGGAGAGGCGGGGACGCCTCTCTGGGTTCGCTCGTCCTTGGGCTGGGCTCGGAGCCCGGCGGGTCCGGACGCGGCGGGGGCGGCAGGGGGTCGGGCCAGAGGGAGGAGGGCGGGGCTTTCCTTTGTCAGGGGATTTGCGCGGCGCGGCCGAGCCTCGCGCGGGTACCGCCCCCCTCCTCTCGCCCTCTTGGGGGGCGGGGCTCTCCCTCGGGCCCTGGGGCGCGGTGGGCGTGGGCTTGGTGAGGCGAGCGGCTGGCGCCCGGACTCCCTGGCCCCGAACCGCGCGGAAGCGCCGCCCCCGCCGCCCCGGCCTCCAATCCTCTCCGCCGCCCCCTCCCTCTCGGCTTGGGTCGCTCCCTTTCCTTGCTCCCGCCGCGGCTCCGCCTCCGCCCTCCTCCCCTTGGCTCTCCGCGTCGCGCTCCCGGGCTTCCAGGGGGGCTGCCCGGGCGGGGCGGCGCGGCGCGGCGGCGCGGGGAAGGGGGAGGAGAGCCGCCCGCCAGCCCAGCACTTGCAGCGAGCGGCGGGCGAGCGGGCCGCTCTGTGCGAGGGAGGAGGGCTCGCCCCCGCCCGGCCCGAGCGGAGCCTTTTGTTCCCAGCCAGAAGTTTGCATGCCGGGACCGTAACAGCTGCGGGCGGGGAGGACGGCGGGGCCGCGGGGCCGGCGGTGGCGGAGAATAGAGGCGGCTGCTTGACATGCAGCCCACGGCGCGGCGGCTGCGGGCCGGGGACTGGCGGCGGCGGGGGAGGCGGCGCCCACAGCACGCGGGACTCAGCTGCCGGAGGGACAAACTAACTTCCTGAGCGCGGGACTGGAGGCCGGCGGCCCGGAGCCACCTGCCAGGCTGCGGTGAGGCATCCCTGGCTCTCGGGGCGCGCGGCATGGCGCGGGGGAGTGGGCCGCGCTGAGCGAGCGCTTGGACTGGCCCTCGGCCGCTGCTGCAGCCTGCCGGCCTCTCAAAGGCCCGGCGCCGGGCTCCACTTGCCTTGTTTTGCGGCCACAACGCTGGGCTGTTCTGGGAGCCACAACAATGCCATGATGTTTTGGAGACAGGAAGCCCCAAGCTGGCCCCGAATGAAGGACTTCCTGTGTTTAAAGTTGCAGGAATATCCGCCGACCAGCCCAGTTCAAATGCAAACACCCGAACTAGGGAGGACGAATGGCTAATTCAGACCAGCTGGACTCTCCAGGACTGGAACTGAGGATAAAGTGAAAGGAATTCTTAGGAGCTTGGGCCATACTTGAAGACTGGAGAGGCTGTGCCATTGTTATTAAAGGACACAATTGGTATAAAGCTTCTTCCAACTCTGGGTGAGAAGTGAGTGGAACTAGATTCTGAAAAAGACTTGTCAATATCAGATGGGTTTTGTTTTTTGTTTTTTTTGGTTTTTACTGACTGAATTAGAAAGAGCAGTGCTCTTAAAAGACACACACACAAAAGAAGCCATACAAGGAATTATTTTATGTTTGTTGACTAAATTATACCACTTAACTGTCTGCAACTATGAGGCTGTTAGCCTATGAGGAAAAAGCTGTTTCTCTTAGAGCTTCTCCCAGAATGGTTTCAGAGTTGGACTCGCAGGCCTTTCTGGAAGGCAGATCGAATTGGTGGTCCCCGGTTGTGAACGTGTAAAAGGATTTTTAACTTATGCAGAATGCGTTTTTGGGTAATTGGTGAAAAACTTTTAAAAGGTTGATATTTCATCTTGATTGAAAAAGTATGGGTAAGCCACTCAGCAGACCAGACTGTTTAAGGCAGAACCCCACCTGCCTGGGGAAAGGAGAGGAAGAGGATGGCTATATAGAGGATTGTTATGTTCCACAACGATCTATATATGATACAATGAGGATAAATGAACAAATTGACCAGGGGTCAAAGCTTAATCAGACATCGAAAAGCACCATGGAAAAGGTGGAAGGAAGTACTATATCCAGCAATGGTACGTTAGGAGCAGCATCTAATGTTTTTGAATCTAGAGCCCCAGAAGGCAAAAAGCTGGATGAAAGAATAATATTTGATGCACTAAAGTTAAGCAGCGATGTGCAGAAGTCAGCACCCGTGCCACCCAGAAGGCGACCAAATGCAGAACGCAAAGACAATGTTAACAGGAGATCATGGAAGTCCTTCATGCCACCTAATTTCCCAGAATTTGCAGAAAGGATAGAAGCTTCTCTCAGTGAGGTTTCAGAAGCTGGTGCTTCAAATCCTTCCTTGCAAGAGAAGAAGGAATCCAGTTCTGCATTAACAGAAAGTTCTGGTCATTTGGACCACAGGGAACCTCAGTCAGAGTCAGTGACTCTGGAACATGTGTCCAAATCCATAGAGACTCCAGAAGTGCAGGATGTGAAAATTTTAAGCGGAGGGTGCCAAGACTTCAGATCGCAGCCGCACGGTGAGCATTCTCCCCATGAATTCCAGCCTTTAGAATCAGAAGCTGCAGCAGCAAGTGGTAACACAGATGTAATGCAGGAACACAGTTTCTCAAGTGCAACCTGGCCCAGAGCCACAAAAAGTTTAGCTAAGGGAGGCTTCAGTGAGAAGCAGCACCCCCTTGGGGACACAGCCTGCACTGTGGAAATGCCACCTCTCTCCCCTTGCCTGAGTGAAGAGCTGTTGGATCCAGAATTACATATTCTCATAACTCCCAGCCTGAGAGAGAAAACAGAGTCTGAGCTAAAGTTTGAGGAGGATGAGCGGTGGATCATGATGGAGGCTGAGGAGGAGTGGGAGGAAGAGAAGCTGTCAGAGAGAGGAAAGATTTTTCTAACGGCAGATGAGAAAAAGACCAGCCTGGCAGATATTTTTGAAGAAAGAGAACAGGCAAACACCGTAGCAGTGGCAGAGGATGGGGCCAGTTGCTCAGCTGCTGTCCTGAGCACTTTTGACCACTTAGCTCTTGGTCAGAGTGGTTGCTCTGAGGACCTACAATCAGATAAGAACCATTTGGCTTCTGTTCTCGAGGACACACCTCTGGATTACAGTTGTGGTCTCCCAGGTGAGAGAGCTGTAGGTGAGCTGACAAACAGAACTGCTCAGGGGCTGGAGGGTCTCGTTTCCGACTTAGAATGTACCGTTGGTCCCAGTGATTCAGAGCAGCTCTCTGACACAGATTCAGTGCAGATGTTTCTTGAACTTGAAAAGGAGTGTTTATGTGAAGAAGGAGTAACCCCTCTAGCTGAGCTGGAGAGTCAAGCCGCTTCTGAAGGGCTGGCCCCATCCCAGGCTGCAGACAATGCACTTGTAGTTAGTCATTTTCCAGGGGCTGCCTTAGAAGAGGGACACATAGGCCTTTTAAATGTAAGGGTGAAAGACTCTGATACTGGATTGGATTATGAATATTTTAATGCCCTGGATTCTTCTCAGGTGCCTAATGCTATGGAACTTATTGTCTACTCTGATACCAAGAGAGACACTTCCACTGCTAGTGAGGAGGAGCGTGAAAAAGTGCCTTCTAGCCCCGAGACTGCAGGGGAATTTAAGTTCAGACACCCAGCTGATCTGGAGTCACTGGGAAAGCTGGACCCAGGAGCACTGCCCAACTCTGATCACAGGGCTTCCCAGGAAGATGACTTATTAGGCTTTGTAGCTGAGCTGGCCAAAGAAAATGGCAGTTTGTCCCAGGTGGACTGCAGTCACTCTGAGGGGAATGTTGACGAGTATGTTGAGAGGGTCCCCCTCAATTGTGCTTTTAGCTATGAACTAACAGATGTTACCTCAGGATCCGAAGTAGAGGTGTTCTCATATGATTCACATTTACTAACAGATGAGATTCATTTGGAAAGTGAGAAAGGAGCTATTAATCAAGAAAATAGCAGTCTGACTTCCTTGGGAAATGTGGATCCTTGTGAATTGTCCAAGGAGGAAGTGTGTGATGAGGATGGGGAGGGGCAAGAGCTGAGCTACGAAGACAAGCTTTTGGAGGACCAAGCCCCAGCACGTGTTCACAGAGCCTTCCCGGAGCAGATCTTCCAGGATCTCCAGAAGTCTGCAGAGTCAGATACTCTGACTCTGCCCCTGCTGGTTGGTGGCTTAGGACATAGCAGAGGTGGAGTGGAAGCCGTAAATGATTCAAAGCCCAAGCTGAATGTGGCCTCGTCGGAAGGCGAGGAGACAGAAATGAGAGATTCAGAATCGTTGCTGAGTATCTTTCTGGAGGAACAAGTTACCGAGGCCAGTAGTACTGAACCAGTTTTGGAGGAATGGATACCCGTCCCACGGAAGCCTGCCCCAGCTGCTGCAGCGCCCACTCCAGAAGATGCCCTAGATGCTGCAGTGTTCGTCCCAGCGGCCGATGTCCCGGTTGCTGCGGCGCCTGCCCCAGAGGGAGCTGCTGGGGCTGCTGCAGTGCCTTTCCCGGAGGCAGACGTCCCAGTTGCTCCGGGGGCTGCCGTAGAGGCACATGTCCCTGTTGCTTCAGTGGTCACTGTAGAGCAGGATGTCCTGGCTGCTGCCCCAGCTGTTGTAGTGCCTGCTTCTGAAGGGACTGCTCCAGCTGCTGCAGTGCCCACCTCAAGGGATGACATCCCAGAGGGATCTGTCACCCTGGCTGCTGCAGTGCCCACCCCGGAGGATCCTGTCACCCCAGCTGTTAGAGTGCCCACCCCGGAGGTTCCTGTCACCCCAGCTGATAGAGTGCCCACCCCAGAGGAGCCTGTCACCCCAGCCTCTGTAGTACCCACCCCGGAGGAGCCTGTCACCCCAGCTGCTGCAGTGCCCACCTCTGAGGAGCCTGCAGCCCTGGCTGATAGAGTGCCCACCCCGGAGGAGCCTGCAGCCCTGGCTGATAGAGCACCCACCCCAGAGGAGCCTATCACCCCAGCTGATAGAGCACCCACCCCGGAGGAGCCTATCACCCCAGCTGATAGAGCACCCACCCCGGAGGAGCCTATCACTCCAGCTGATAGAGCGCCCACCCCGGAGGAGCCTATCACCCCAGCTGATGGAGCTCCCACCCCGGAGGCACCTGCAGCCCCGGCTGTTAGAGCTCCCACCCCGGAGGCACCTACAGCCCCAGCTGCTGCAGTGCCTGCTATTGAGGAAGTATTCCCTGCTGGTGTACCCTTCCTGGGAGATACTGCCCACACTGATCCAGTGCCTATCTCAGAAGAAGGAACTCCTGTTCTAGAGGAGTCTTCCCCCGCTAGAATGTGGATCAAGGAGGACCTTGATTCCCCAGGATTTGGAATAAAAGAGGTGACTGGCACAGTGCTGCATGGGAAAGTGCCTCTGGCTGCAACTGATGGATTAAATTCAAATGAGGTAATTGTTGCTCATTTCGTTGGGAAAGGATCTGGGGAGTAAAGTGAGATTTGCAAGTTCTCTGACTTCGTAGTGATTAGAAAGGACACAGTCCTTTCTTTGGTTCTCTTTGGGGGCAATGGGCTTTTCTGGTCTTTCTATTGCATTTATGGCGAGAATATGTCTTACTTTCATTTGGTGAAAAACTTTACAATTCGTACTCTGTTTTTTTATTCAGTGATAAGCCAAGCCCAAGGAAAACAGGGATGTAAACAGTTGTTGGTTTACATTTTGGAAAAGATTATTAGCAGGAAGGGGTGATTCTGCTTTTGAAAATGGTAGTGAGCATGTTCTGTCCTAAATCAAGAGGCTGCTTTTTAATCGGTGATGTCAGCAGTGAGGTTGGAGCTGGAGTGTGGGCTTTTAGAGAGAACCGGGATAGTTCTTAGCACTTGGCAAGTTAGATGTCCTGAATCACCGGTTTGCTCGTTTATTAAGGCAGAATCCTGTGAGGATAATGAGATAACCCGTGGAAAACACCCAAGTGTGTGAGATTTCAATCACTGTCACTATCCTCCCCCTTTCTCTTCCCCAGAGCTGTGTTGGTTGGTTGAAAGAATTCACCAGAACAGGTTGGGTGAAGGCAATAGCTAGAAGTATGAATAACAGCTTTTTAATACAAATGTGTGTTTCTTAAAGTCAGAATAAGTTATAATAATGCTTACAAAAAGAGATATTTTAGCCATCTTGTCAAACTTTGTGTCCTTGAAGCAAGTCACTCTTTTTTTTCCTGGACCTCTTGTTTCCTAATCCATAAAATAAGGGAATTGGACTAAATGTCCTCCTGCCTCTCTCTTAGCTCCAAGGGTCTAAGCTTCTTAATGTTAGAGAATGGAATGTGTTAGGGAACTGATGGGAACAGTGTTCACATCCTTGAGCACTCCTAGTCAAAGACATTTAAGATTGGCTGCTTTCTACAGTTCACTGCCCCGGTGTCATTTGGTCAGTGGTAGGGAATGAAGGAGGTAGAAGTTTCATCTATCTAAAACAGTCGGGGATTACTGAGTACAGAGGTGGTTTTGATTTTATACCATCCCCAAGGCCCATTCAATGGCTTCCTTGTAGTGGGCATTCACTGTTGACTGACAGAGTGAATGTCAGTCTCCTGAATATCTGTGATTGCTACAGAGAGATGGGTTCTCGCATCCACCCCATGGCAGAGCCTTTCCGGGCAGCCTTGGTGGCTAGAGCACCAATTAAACCTGCAGCTTCCAGCGACGAAAAGTCATTTTGATTGCAGGCCACAAGCTGCCAGCTTTGTACAGATCCTCCTGTTTAGCTGAGTGGTGGTGGTATCACCTTGGGCTTCACCAAATATTTTGTAACGTAGCATCCCATTAAGCTGTAATGTATCACCTTTCAGACTGATGGAATGATTCTGTTTTCTGAGTTTTAACTGAATTTGGGAGTGACACCAAAATCCCAGAAGTCACAGGCCTTCTTTATTATAACAGAATATTTTTAGTATAAAGCCTGCAGCAATAATCAATGAAGTATAGGGATTAAATTTGTAAGGAGCTGATCAGATCTGCATAAAGGAAAAATTCAGAGGAATCCTTAATATCAGTCTCAGATCTGTTTCCTCACCTACAAAATTAGTAAATGAGGTTAGATAATTTCTGAGGCTCCCTCCAGCTACAGGAGGTAATCATTTTATGAAATACCGCTTGATAAAATGACAGGAGAAGGCAGTGGTGGGTTGCAAGTTTGTCCATTATCTTTGAAGTACGGTTACTTTATGGAATATCTGTGTACGTAAGCTGATGTCTGCATTTGTGTATAAAAGAAGAAATTTGAGCCATCGCCCCAGCCAGGATGTTAACCAAAAAGAATGTAGAGAGGCTATTTTGAAAATATTTATTGAAACAAAACAGGTGTCATTACAGAGGTAACACAAGTATACAGATTTTGCTAAGCTGGTGAAATATTATCGAGAGAAAAAGTTTTTCCAAGATGAGAGCTGTATGGATTTCATTTCTTCCCAAAGGTATCCTAGAGGCAACTGAACCTGCCATTTTAATACATAAACACTTAGAACTCAGCAAGTGATCATACCTGAAATGTGATTTAGATTTTGTGTGTTTGTGCATATATACAAATGCACACCTGTATATATGATTAAAATAGATACAAATTTTTCTTTCTTTTTAAAGTATTTATTTATTTGAGGGAGAGCACACATGCTCAGGAGCACACAGGGGAGGGAGAGGGAGAAGCAAACTCCCTACTGAGCAGGGAAGCCTGACACTGGGGATGCGGGCTCCATCCTAGGACCTTGTGATCATGACCCAAGCGGAAGGCAGCCGCTTAACCCACTGAGCCACCCAGGCGCCCTGATACAAAGTTTCTAATAGCATTAATGAGCGATTGGTAGAAGAACCAAAAATGCTAGAACTTGTTTGCTATCCCTTTAGTGAGATCCTAGGCCCACTGAGAGCAATCTGTGGTTATTTAAACCCTCATTTCTTTTGCAGACTTCTTTAATCTTATTTCCAGACAGTAGTTCAATGGAAGACAAAACAATCTTTTAATATAAATTAGAGGTTCTATAAAATTCAGAATTTACCAGAGAGTCTTTTAAAGAAAAAATTGGGGAGCCCTACAATCTTAGTTCAGTGTTTGAATGCTCATCTGATCAGCAGAACCTTCCTAAATTTGTTTGCTTTGCCTACTACCATTTCTGTACAAATACTCATTCACTGGATAAATATTTATTGCATACCTACTCTGTGCCAGGTATTGGGGCTCCTGCAGTGAATAGGATTGGCATAGTCCTTGCCCTTGTGGAACTTACACTGTTTTAGCAGAGCCAGATATTAAGCAAAAAGGACACAAATAGAGGAGCACCTGGCTGGCTCAATCAGAAGAGCATGTGACTTTTTCTCCCCACCTAAGACTGATTTATTTATTTCAGAGGGAGAGAGAATCTCAGGCACTCTGCTGAGCATGGAGCCCCACACAGGGCTCGATCCCACGACCGTGAGATCATGACCTGAGCCAAAACCAAGAGTCAGATGCCCAGCTGACTGTGCCACCTAGGTGCCCCAGAAGAGCATGTGACTCTTGATCTTAGGGTCATGGGTTTGAGCCCCACACTGGGTATAGAGATTATTTAAAAAAAAAAAAAAAAAAAACTTAAAAAAACTCCACAAATATATAATTGCCAATCACAGCAAATGTTTTGAATAAAAAAGGCTGTAATAAATAACAGGGGTATTTAATTATGTCAGGGAAAGGATTTTAAAACTAAAACTGGAAGGATGATAGAAGTTACTTAGGCAGAGAGTCAGAGGGAAGAATACTCCACGCAAAGGATATGGAAGCTGGGAAGAGCTTGGGATGTTAGGCCTCAAAGAAGGCCAAGTGGCTTAGCCCATGGTGAGCGGGGTTTTGGAGCAGAGCCCTGAAATAAATCAGGAAAGGTAGGAAGAGGCCAGATGAGGCAGGGACTAAGAGAAGTTTTCAAAAGGATCTATACTTTAAAAGCCATGAGAAGCTATTGAAAGATTTTAAGGGGGGGGGGAGATTTTAAGTAGGAGAGTGAAATTATTTCATTTACATTTTTAAAACATTACTCTCAGCCTAACGATAGAGAAAACCAGTCTACACAGACAGTAAACGTTCTCAACATTGGCTGGAGTTTATAAATCTGAGGTTTATTTTGTCTTATATTTTATTAGTTTGTCTTAGGTTGATTGGCATGAAATAGAGAAAACTGAATGGTTTGCAAAAAAGAAAAAATCAAACACACACACAAACAAAAAGAAATCACACTGGCTGCTGTGTGTGGAGTGCATTATAGGGGATCAAGGACAGAGTGGAGAGGCCTGCTAGGTTACTGCAGTTGTCTAGGTGGCTTGGACTAGAGAGATGTCCGTGGATTTGAAGACAGTCAGTTAGATTTAAGATATATTTTGGAGGTAGAATCAATAAGACCTGATAATGACTTTTATGTAGGGAAGGAGGGAGAAGGAAAGGGAGTTATCAAGGTTGGCTTCTAGGTTCTAGTTTGTACAACTGAGTGGATGGGGCCAGTAGTAAATTTTTTATTTAGGGAAGAACAGATTTGGGGGAAGAAGAAAGGAGGAGGTACTGTTCAGTTTTGGAATGGTTAAGTTTTTGAGGTACCCATGATTCATTTGTATGGCAATATTAAGAAAATATTTGGATGTGCGGATACACACACACACAGGCATATACAGACACATACATACCATAAACATCATGGCTAATATTTAAAGCCAAGGGAATAGATAGAATTGCCAAGAAGAGAACCCAGGACTGACATCCTCCCCTGATCCCCACCCCAAAAGATGAACATTTGGAGGTCTAGAAGAGAAGGAGGAAGAAAGCAAAGGAGATAAAAAATGGAT
Source organism: Ursus arctos (assembly GCF_023065955.2). Taxonomy (NCBI): domain Eukaryota; kingdom Metazoa; phylum Chordata; class Mammalia; order Carnivora; family Ursidae; genus Ursus; species Ursus arctos. The sequence goes on from NW_026623008.1 coordinate 29,512,564, forward strand.
CAGGAAGGATGAAAACTGGGAGAATGTGGTATGACCAAAGATAAAAGCGTTAAGTTCTTTGGGAAATTTTCTGTTTTATGCCCCAGTTGCATCTACACCCTTGCAATAATTTGTACTAGTGTTGTGCTCTGGGAAATGTCTGCCAGCTCTGGCTGGTTACTAACATGGCACAGCCCCACTGAAAACTAAGGAATAGGAATTTTAATGCATCTAAAAGCACGGATTTTGCAGAACAGCTTTATTTGGAAGTTGAGGGAAGGGAGCAAGTGTTTTCAAGTGTACTTTCTATAACATTCTGTTCACTTGTGTTCAAAATAAATATTTAGATAGTATTTATTTAGGAGTAGTATCATCGATTTCCAAACTTCTGGAAAAAAGATGAGACAAATACCCATTCCCTGTCAACTTAATCCATGGAGTGGAGCTTGAGAAGCAAAGGAAGGAATCTCTAATGCTTCTATAGGGAATGTTCATTGACAAAGTAAATGCAAATTTTTAAAAAGAATTAGCTCGGTTATATGAAAGAGATTACTAAGTTATTTAAATGTATTTTATTTCTCTGTGTCATGTATATCGCTATCCGGTAGAGTTTCTTGCCAAGATGGAGATATTCTCTGTCTGTACTGCCAGTACAACAGGCAGTTGGCCACATATGGCTGTTGACCACATGAAATGTGGCTAGTGTGGTTGAGGAGCTGAATTTTTAGTTAAATCGCCTCATATTGGACAGCACAGAAGGAACTTAAATGTCAAGTGTGAGACAAGATTTGCTTACTGGATAAAAGGGGGCTCTTCAGTGTGGACCTGACGTCTTCCCTCCTCACCTTTCTTTTTCTTTCTTTGCCTTTCCAACCCCCACACCCTGCCACCACCACCATTTTGTTGCACCCAAGCAACTTATAACATTGGAGTTGGTTTTTTCCCCCTCTGCTTTGATTTTTCTGCAGTGAAAACATCTTTAGTAGAAAATGGAATCATAGCACTTGCTTTTTCCGGGAATCATGTTGTTGGGGCAACAGTCATTTTTAGCTGAACCGCCTTGCAGTGTTGCCTAACAAAATATGGTGTAATCAAATTATAGTATAAAATGGAGCTCACTGGTAATTACCTCTGTAGCCTTCCTCGTTGAGTGCTCCCTGGGGCTTTTCCTCCCTGGTGCTCACTTATCCAGCCATAGCCCATTCTTTCAAGAATCGGTTTCCTAATCCAAGTGTGATCTGTATCTCATATAGGCCAAAATTAATCTTAACCCAAGCTTATGTTTTTCTTTTACATTTTTGTTCTCTTCCATTTTCTGTCATTCTTTGGCTTTAATTGACTCACCTGTCGCACTGAAACTGAAGGAACATTTCGTGGAAGAAAAGAGAATGGCAATCCAATCCAGATTGGATCTATAATATGTGTAGAATGTAGCTGGTTTTATCCTCTGATAATTGAGAGAAGTCTGATCTTCGAGACAATTATCTATTTCATTCTTTTCCTTAATACCCGTTAGAGTGTCAAAGTATCATTTTCTTTTGACTCTGTTTCCTTTTAGAAATTTCTAAGTCATAATGGAGCTTATTAACTGCAGTAGAAAGAAACATGCATTGTTTGTTACACTCCTTCACATTGTTTTAAAATTCCATTATTTAATGATGAACATGGATATATAATATTATAATTTTAAGAATGCTTTATGTGTATCTGCATCTCAGAGTATGTGCCTGAAGTTGGTAAGGACATTTCCCAGTATTACTGGCCCATTTCCTTTTGTAATCTCAGGAATACTGTTCCAAGATTATTAGCGGTGTGTGGTCTGTGGCCCTGGACCAGAGTGGAATTAAATGACCACAGGGGGATTAAACTATGAGGTTGGCGTTTTTCACAACATTAATAATGTTTTGGCTAATTGAGTTATTAGTCTAGTCAAAGAAGAGCATTGCATGTATCAGTGGTCGGTTAAAGCTATTCCCCAAGGTATTTTTAATAACTGGTCATTTGGTATTATCCTTCCCTTTTAGGATTGATCTACATCACACTTTTATGATATCTTGAGGCTAATCCTTCTCTATTCTCTATAGCTTTTTGCATTAAAAATTAAGCAAGCAGAAACCAACCAACCAACCATGAGTCATTGGCTAAAAGACCTAAGTAGTGCCATAACTCTCTGTAATTACTTGTCCAGAGGAGGATGTATTGAAATATGAAACCACGTGTTTCCTTGATAGTTCCCCTGTACAAATGGCTTGTTTTCTCTTTTTTCTTTTTTTTCCTGCCCCTCCTTTGTTAAATCATAAATCTCCCAAGAATGACCAGTCATTGTGTGGCGTAGAGGATCTGATTGCTGCCTTTAGATTAAAGCTTTGGCTTGCAATTATCTAGATGTTTCAGAAAGAACAGGTGGATCCCCTTCAAGTGAAGCTGCAGCAGGTGAATGGTCTCGGCCAGGGATTGATTCAGAGTGCCGGAAAAAACTGTGACGTGCAGGGTTTGGAACATGACATGGAAGAGATCAACACTCGATGGAACACACTGAACAAAAAGGCGAGTGGCCAGGGGGTAACTAGTGCCCTGGGAATGGAGGGTTTAGAAAAGGCGCATCTCAATCCGAGGTTTCCCTGCAACCTGAATGCAAGTACAAATTTAGCCGTTGTAATCTGGAATTGGGGGGGGGGGGGGGCGGTGGTCAGTAGTCATTGAAAAAGCTCTCTCCTTCCTCATAATGAGCCTCTGCATCTGTGATACAGGTCGCACAAAGGATTGCACAACTGCAGGAGGCTTTGTTGCATTGTGGGAAGTTTCAAGATGCCTTGGAGCCGTTGCTCAGCTGGTTGGCAGACACTGAGGAGCTCATAGCCAATCAGAAGCCTCCATCTGCCGAGTATAAAGTGGTGAAAGCACAGATCCAAGAACAGAAGGTAAGCGAGAATGTTGGGACGGTGAACTGGAACAGCCGTAGGGAGTGGCAGACAACACATGTGCTTAAGAGTTCGGCAGCATATTCCGGAGTCTAGGAGAATCCTGACCTACTTTGTGTGACCGCGAAAAGAAAGGTGGAAATGATTCACCTCTTCTTACTTGAATCTACCAGCTTTCTGTGGCACATGCCAGACCAGAGAGTTGTATGCGTTTGTGTGTCCTGCTTTGGTGTTTCACTCACAGCTCTGTCTTATGAGGTTTTTGGTATTTTTAGGGTCAGCAATATTCTAAATAACACAGTATATCATGTATAAGGTTCTGGCTATGTGTTTTGTTGGTATAATTTCCATTTTAGTGCATTTTTCTCCTGGTTCAAAATAAGTTCCCTGTTAGCCACATAATGACCGTCACTCCTACATTTAAAAACCGAAGTAAGCGTATGAGAAGTTTAGCAACTCTGCTGCATCTCATGTTTTTGCCTCAGGATGGAAAGAAAGCCACCATTATTCCATTCAGTTTAGGATTTGGTGGGGTGGGGTTTGGGGATCTTTTGTTTGTATTTTCTTCCTTATTTCAGATTTTAAAGTGACCCTGTGTTACCACTTTTCATTCTCCTTAAACACTATGTGCACTAGTTACTCCAGCGGCTCCTCGATGATCGAAAGGCCACAGTAGATATGCTTCAAGCAGAAGGAGGCAGAATAGCCCAGTCAGCCGAGCTGGCTGATCGAGAGAAAATCACTGGACAGTTGGAGGGTCTTGAAAGTAGATGGACTGGACTACTCAGCAAGGCAGCAGCCAGGTAAGGCCAAAGGGGTTTTGAGGCATGGGTCAGAGAAGGTTGGTTTTGTCCGGTTTTTGTCTTGCTATCCCTGAGGTGCTCTAAAAGGTCCTGGATGAGTCATAGAGTGTTCTGGAAGGTGTATGATGGCTTTTATCTTGAAGGGGAATAAATTTTTGGTGATGGTCCTCAAAATCACAGTCACTCTCAGGAAGGAAGCCTCAGCTACTCTGTGAATTTCTGAGGACCGGAAGACTCATGGCTCTGTGTTGTTGGTCTGCTGAGATACAGTCATGCTTCCAAACCGACAGACACTGACGCCTGCAATCCAGCCAAGTTATTTTCTGAGTTTTTGAGACAGATTTTTTTCCCCTTCATATTTATAAATACTACTTTTGATACTTGGAATTGAAATTTATCATATTTCTCTTCTGATAGCTTATCCCAATATTAGATGTTTTTGCATCTAGGAGCTAGTCTCTGTGATTCTGTTAAGTATATGGACCTTCAAGAGATGCAAGAACAATTTTCAGTAAGTGGCCAAAAGACAGGCAGCATACTTTTCTTCTCCGAGGAAGTGCTTTCTCCTTCCATAGTTGTATACCCTAACATCACTTAAGCTTAGTATGTCGCCTGAATGTCTTTTAGCTTCTATTGTCCCCAGTTTTAAAAATAAATGCTAGCTAGTTAGAAATCTGTATGAGTAGTGTAGGTGATCATTTATGATTCTTTCAGTTTTCTAGGTAGCCAATGGCAGTTGTCAGCTAACTACTCTTGAGTCTCCTTGTTTCCACTGGCCCATGGTGTCCTTATTTCTTATCTGTGTTGCAAAATATTGTCGACCATATTAGTTGGGAGAAACAAAACGAAAGAACTCAACTTATTTTTTTTTAATTACGCTTATTTTTATTTCCAGATTGCACTGCTTTTTTTCTTCTGTTTGTCCATTTCCACTAATAGTGCCATTAACCTTCCACTTACAAGGCTTCAAACCGTAACCCCATTTTTCCCCCACTCCTTTGTGTCCCACATCTATTAGGATGCTAAACTCTGTCCATTTTACTTCTATAGTGTCTTCCCTATTCATCCATTTCTCTAATTCCCATTCCCTACCTCAGTTCCTAACTTGGGCTAGTCCACTTGAGGTTGCTCACTTGAGGTAGTTCCCTAACTAACTCATCACTAGTCACTCATCACTTCATTACTTACCCTCCAGCTTCCCCTTCGCCTTGCTCAGAAATTTAATGACTCCCTGTTGCCTATGAAATAAAATCTAAACTCTTTAACCCAGCATTGGAAGCCCTCAACTGTTTGGCCCTAATCTACATTTCTTAGTCTCTCCTCTTCTTCTCACTCCTTATATTTAAGTGAAGTACACCATATTCTTCAGTATCTTCTGTCACTTCCTAATTCTGTGTCTTTGCTGATGGTGTTGCTTCTTCCAAGAAATACCTGTGTTTATCTTCCCCTTTTCTACGAAGCTTTTCTTTGTTCCCCAAGCGTGGTATACCTTCATCTTCCTCTTAACTGCTGTAATTCTTTATTCGTACCTTGTACCATTATTTTATGTACTTAATCTCCTACGCCCGTAAGCTCATTGAAGTCCTGACTTACTTCTGAAGTGTCTTTCTATGACTCTATCTTTCTGTCCTACCCACTTCCATCCTCCTAGCCTAACACAGTTTCTAGGTCAATATTTTAAAGAGAAATACCAAGAGCAACTGCATTTGTTACAGATATCCTAAAGACTTTTATTTAGATTCTTTAATATTGGATTTTTGATAGCTCCAAATTATGTTAGCTCTTTGCTACCCCAAATCCTATTACACTGAGTTCTTTAAACTTTCAGATTCCAAAATCCAGAGAAGTCAGGAAGACATAAAGATCAGGGATAATTTTTTTCATGATATAGTATGTTTATTAATAATAATTTTTATTATTAATAGCTTATTAATAATCTTTATTATTAATAGTTTATTAATAATAATCTTTACGGTTACGTGCTTTAGTTATGTTCATTGGTGATGTATTTTGAAGGCTGGCATAAACAAATTATTTTGTACTTCATATTGACATTTAAAAATAGCATTTAGAAGGGTGGTTGGCTGGCTCAGTCAGTAGAGCATACGACCCTTGATCTCAGGGTTGTGAGTTTGAGCCCCACACTGAATGTAAAATTTACTTTAAAAAAAAAATAAAAATAGCAGCTTCATATTCTTCAACATTAAAAAAAAATAATAAAAATTAGGGCACCTGTGTGGTTCAGTCTGTTGAACATCCGACTCTTGGTTTCGGCTCAGGTCATGATCTCAGGGTCCTGGGATCAAGCCCCACATCAGGTGCTATGCTCAGCAGAGTCTGCTTGTCCCTCTACCTCTACCCACCCCCTACTCATGCCCCATATGCATGCTTGCTTGCTCTCTCTCTCGCTGTCTCTCAAATAAATAAATAAATTTGTCCAGGGTACACAGCACAGGACCTGGCACATTTCCTGTTTAGTAAATGTTTGTTGAACTAAAGTGCCTCATGTACTTCCAGGCCTTTTCAAATAATATAGCATTTAGTCTATTCTTAACAATTCAAAGACATAATTACGCCCTTTTATTATTAATCTGGGTGTCAGTCCAGTTCTGTAGTTGTTTTTCTTTCACTCTCCTATCAGGCTTCCTCTCCCCATTGTAATTTGCTGCTTTTAATCTATAGGCTACTTGAAATCTCAGCTTATTTAGTGTGGGTGTTGCATTAAGTAAGATTTAAGATTCCAAGTGAGCTGTGAAGTCTATAGTTCTTTTGATTGCCATGTGTGTTGGCAAATTCCGCTACTCTGAGGTCATTTTTTGCCTTAGATCTGGATTCAGGGTTATGTTCTGGTGTTTAAAGTCACTGGGACCCGGGAGATGGTGGAGGAGTTCTGGTCCATAGTCTGTCTATACTCCTCACATGCTTGCTTCTCTTAACTCACAAGTGAAGGTAGCAGTGACAGGGAGAGAGAAATGAAAACTGATGATGTTTTTGACTCCTTTAAAACTTTATTTTGGTCTCATGTTTAGATGATGCGTATGCTACATCCCGTAGGAGAAAGAGCATTAGGAGGTCTGATTCGAGTCCTCATTGCACTGTTACTACTCACTGGGTGAATTGGACAAATCTTTCTTTAAGCCTTCAGGGTCAGCTTTCTCTTTCGTAATAGTGGGATAATTATTCTGCCTACCTTACAGGGTGATGACAATCAAAATAAGGCAATGCTTATGGAAAGCCTTTAAAACCACGAAGTGCTATGTATATGTGTTCTGTTTACTGTGGATACTTAAAATGTACCTGGTAAAGATTAGTCTTTCACTGAATATAATACAGTTAGTCTTAATGTGAATTTCTGCCTGAGCAGTTTGTTCTGTATATTTGTGTAGGCAAAAACAGCTGGAAGATATCCTGGTTCTGGCCAAACAATTCCATGAGACAGCTGAGCCTATTTCTGACTTCTTATCTGTCACAGAGAAAAAGCTTGCTAACTCAGAGCCTGTCGGCACTCAGACTGCCAAAATACAGCAGCAGATCATCCGACACAAGGTAGGAGAGGCTGTGGCAAATGCAGACACAGCACTGCAGTCAGAGAGCCTAGAAATTACCTGCCTACGGCAGTCTAGAAGATATGTTGGGCGGGGCAGGGCGGGGGGTTAAAAATTTAATTTGAGATGTCCAGTCACGTCCTTGAAGTAAAAATAGCAATAGGCTAATAGGCTACCATCAGGAAAAAAACAGCTTTTGTTCTCACTGTTTGTATTATTTTTGCCTTTCAGTAGGTGAACTTTTTATATTATTTAATTTATTCTATCATTTGTTATTCATTGTTTCATGTTTACTTTTCATTTATTCTGTTTCTGTTATTCATTTTTTCCATCTGGATTTCCAGGCTCTGGAGGAAGAAATAGAAAGCCATGCAACAGATGTGCACCAGGCAGTCAAAATTGGGCAGTCCCTCTCCTCCCTGACATGCTCTGCAGAGCAGGGCGTGCTGTCAGAAAAGCTAGACTCCTTGCAGGCCCGATACAGTGAGATTCAAGACCGGGGCTGTCGGAAAGCAGCCCTGCTTGAACAGGCACTGTGTAACGCTAGACTGTTCGGGGAGGATGAGGTGGAGGTGCTCAACTGGCTGGCTGAGGTTGAGGACAAGCTCAGTTCAGTGTTCGTAAAGGATTACAGACAGGATGTCCTGCAGAAACAGCATGCTGACCACCTGGTATTCACGTTTTCCATTTTTATTGATCATGTTATTAAGTTTTATTTTGTAATTTTGATTCATGTTTCTCTTCATTTCTTTTCTCTTTAATTCCAGACATTTCAACTTAATTTTATACATTTCTACATAAGCACGTAGTTATAGCCTTGTTGCTAGGGACTAAGCTATCCTTAGATGAGTCCGTGGAAATACTTGTACTTAAACTGAATCAGTAGCTCTAGAAGACGATCTAGAGCACAGTCAGGGCCATCTCCTCTCCAGCTCATGTTTTATATCATTAGGTCAGGTATCACTCCGTTTCCGTCTGAGCAGTTCTATGGAAGAGAATGTAATTTAACAAAACCAGAAATCCCTAAATATAGCCCAGGGTTTGACCACGCAGCTATAACTTCTGAAATATTTCTAGAATTCGTATGCTCAAATTCCAGGGATTGTCATCTTAATAGAAAGAAAAAATTGTTCTTTTCATCTGATTTTTATGAAATTTCTTTGGGGATAGTAAAAATAGGCAAAGTAGTTTTTTTATTGTTGTTGTTGTCTTAAATAACCTAAGATTCTTCTCCTTCATTGACTTCACATATTGAGAATTTTGAAGTAGGATCCTGATTGAAGTCAGCCTGTTCTTGCTGACTTTCTTCTCTTGAACTTTCTGAGCCTTGGTTTTGGACATAGTAGACATTTTTGCTGAATTTTACTTCCTCCTTTCTTGGGCTCAGATTTGGTACCAGTAGATTGGTAAAACGGATTTAATCCTACATCTCCTCTTATCCAGTACAGGGGAGAACTTGCCTGTAAGTATCAGATTTAATTATTTCTGAGTACTTACTAGCATAACCAAAGAGATAATGAAGGAATCGAATATCTGATGTGTAAACTAACCTGGTATTTGTCTCTTTCCTTTAAACTTGCCTTCTTAAAGGTCTCATCTTTCTTTCCCTTTGTTGTGCCATAGTTTTAAGATTAATGCTATTCTTTCCTTTCAGGCTTTAAATGAAGAAATCATTAATAGAAAGAAGAATGTAGATCAAGCTATTAAAAATGGTCAGGCTCTTCTGAAACAAACCACAGGTACTTTAAAGTGCGTCTCTTAGCACCTCTGCAGTTAGGCAATCCCATCTCCCGGGAGATAAGCACCCTGCACTACTAGCCCCTTCTCTTTGTATGTAGGAGAAGCTTAGTATTCGCTGATTGTATTACCATGTGCTTCTGGAGACTGGCAGCCTGGGGTCCCATTTCCTGCTAAATCTTTTGAAAACTAAAAGACCTTGTTGTCTCACATTTGGTTGTAGATGATGACTCCCCTTGCCCTCCAGTATGTCCAAGGCCAGCAATCATGGAACGGTGCTGGGAACATCTAGAAACACCTGCAGTTGAATTCAGATCTTAATAATCTCAGAAGTGGCTTCTTTTATCAATTAGAAGGTTTATTTCCCACCTCCCTTAGTGTGGGATGGTAGGTGAAATTGCTACCAGAGGGAGAGAGCATCTGTAAAATTCAAGCTCTAAACTGAAGAAAGGGGGATTAAAGAGACTTCCTCATCCCTGGAAAGAGACTCCCTCATTTCCTCTTAAATATAAATAATTGTGTGCTGTCCCCCATAGGTGAAGAGGTATTGCTTATCCAAGAGAAACTGGATGGAATCAAGACTCGCTATGCAGACATCACAGTCACTAGCTCCAAGGCCCTCAGAACTTTAGAGCAAGCCCGGCAGCTGGCCACCAAGTTCCAGTCTACTTACGAGGAACTGACCGGGTGGCTAAGGGAGGTGGAGGAGGAGCTGGCAGCTAGTGGAGGACAATCTCCCACAGGGGAGCAGATACCCCAGTTTCAACAAAGACAGAAGGTGAGCTGTCCTTTCACACAGTAAAGGGGAAAAAAATTTCCTCTTAAAATCCTTAAGTTCAGATTTTTAAGTTTTATCACCAATGGTCTATACCTTAAATCTAAACCAAAAAGTTCTGCCTCGTTTGTTTCTGGATCGCTCATGGACAGTAAAATATGACATAAAGGCAGACTTATGTAGGACCACTTGCTGAGGTCTGAAGAGGGAGAGAAAGACCGAATCACAGATCCCTGGGAAGTTTGCTTCACATGGTAACGTTTTAAAATTTACTTCTGTAACTCATTCTCTAGGTGCTTCGTGATTATATTTAGTTTTCCTGCAGGACCTAGTGCAGTTCTAGATGTGCAGAGAAACTGTGGAGGTACTGATTGAGTTAAATGCCTGTGGTTAAAGAATTATTTTATCAATTCTATTGAAATGAGGAGAGAAAAAAAGAAAGAGGCACTCTTTGTTTTACCCAGGGACAGTCTGGCCCAAGAAGTGTTGCAGACAGTTCTAAGCAGCAACTAAGCCTAAAGTCAAGCTGTGGAATGATTGAAAAATCTGAGACAAGAAAAAAAATAAGTGGAGGAAGGAGGTCAGAGCCCTGCTGGGATGTGTGGTAGAGATAGCACTTTCCACCCAGCACAGCTGCTAATGTGCTTAATTTAGCAAGGAATGGCCTGAAAACTTTTTTTCCCTCCTTAGGAATTAAAGAAGGAGGTCATGGAGCACAGGCTGGTGTTGGACACAGTGAATGAAGTGAGCCGTGCTCTGTTAGAGCTGGTGCCCTGGAGAGCCAGAGAAGGGCTGGATAAACTTGTATCTGATGCCAACGAACAGTACAAGTTGGTCAGTGACACTGTGGGACAGAGGGTGGATGAAATTGATGCTGCTATTCAGAGATCACAACAGGTAATGTTTATAAACACCTCTGCATTAACATTTGAGACAGCAGGGATGTATGTATAACGTACAGAACTATGACCCACATAAATACAGGCTCAGGAATAGGAATAATGAGATCAAGGGAAATCTGATGCAACGGATTATTTCAGTGATGGGAAGTGATTGGGTAAAGATATGTGAGGATGGATCTCAAGTTTAACTGAAACTATTTGACCCTTTTTGAGAAGACGGGAATTTGTGGTAGAGTTTATGTGAGCCCTCTTCTCAGCTGCTGCCCCATTAAGAGGCAGATTCTGATAGAAGAAGATAATATCCAGGACCAAAAGGTCCAAATGCATCCCGATCTTAGTTTGACATAATCAACTGTTTTAGTATTAGCTGGGGGAGGAGGGAAAGGAACCAAGAACTATAATTACTATCAAATATGCTAACCAAAATAGCAGAGCCATCCAAAATAGAACGTTCCCAGTAAACACAGGTGTCATATTTCCCTCAGTCTTTTTTCCTTCCTGCTTTCTGGAAAAAGTTATTTGCTTTCCTAAGTAGCTGGATATGCACCTATTAATGTGTCATGGTGCAAAGTACGTATAACATGACTGCTTCAGTTCACAGTGATGAGCAGAATCTTTGTGAACCACACGGAAGCTAGCTCTGACTTCAAGTGTATCCCCAACATGTCTTTATTGGTATCCCTAGTCTTGGGCAGATATTTCAGTATGAAATTTATCATGCTTGGGCGGAGCTTATTTCCTCTTTAAATAGATATTAGTGTAAGTTGGCAAAGTTGAAGAAGAAAAACAATGGGGGGCCCCTAATTAAATAGCAGTTATATAGAACGTGTTCTTCGTTTTTCTTTGTTTCTGCATGACCCTTGGGTGTTCTCCTGGGTTCTTATGCTCGTTCAGCTGAGCAGGCACTTCCTCGTTAACTGGCTCAACTGTCTGCTGCCATGTTTAATGATATATTTAAACATACAACTAAAACTACCCTTCAGTGTATGCGTAGGAAAAAGAACTGGCAGAAAGAGAGCACAGTCTCATAAAAGCATTGTGATTAGAAGTATATTTTTAAGAGTGTCAGTTTCCATTGTTGTTCCCAGCTGTAGGGCCACTAACTGGGTTTTGTAACTTCTTTCTGAAGAAGTTGAAATAGGATCAACTCCTATTTGTTGAAGTATAATCCGTTCCAAATTGTCTTCATCTTGATTTATGATTTTATGAAATTCTCCCCAGTTTTGGCTTTACTTCATAGATACAAACCATATTAGTGAAAATCCAGGCTTTTCTGTGTTGAAGAAATTATAATTCTAAGGAGGTGGACCTTTGTTATATGTAGTTTGTTCATTTTCCTTTAATATGTCTGTTAGTATGAGCAAGCTGCTGATGCAGAACTAGCTTGGGTTGCTGAAACAAAACGAAAACTGATGGCCCTGGGTCCAGTTCGCCTGGAACAAGACCAGACCACAGCTCAGCTGCAGGTACAGAAGGTAAGTGTGACACAGACGCACACACTGTGCCCTGAGCGAGGGGAATCTTCGCCCACTTAGAGTGACTGCAAGAGAGTTCCTGACCATCCCAGGTGGAATAATGCAGTTTGATGATGGATAGAGATTAAAAATACTTGTTTAGGTAAGGAAGAGATTCTTTGCTTTGTGAAAAAGGGAGCAGGAGGACCATTAATTCAGGAAAGAATAGTTAGCAGTTTTCTGGATGATTTTTAGGAGAGATGATACTTTTGTAAGCTACTGAAAGATAAGCACTGAAGATGCGTGGATAGGCAAAGTGTCAGCCTTCAGAGAACAGCTTTGATCTGGCTTTATCAGAGCAAGGAGTTTTTCATAGATTGTGTCTAACATTTCGGTAACACAGGCGTGGGGTCCTTTTACTTCGTGACCTAACTCTAGTTCACTTTCAAAGGCTTTCTCCATTGACATCATTCGACACAAAGATTCAATGGACGAACTCTTCAGTCATCGTGGTGAAATCTTTGGCACATGTGGGGAGGAGCAAAAAGCTGTGTTACAGGTGAATTGCATTTATTTATTCAGCATGTTGTTCTTGACCATGATGAGTCAGTACAATTGTGAAATGATATTTAAGAAGGTTTTTCCTTTCTGTTACTGGTAATGGTATTAAAGTGCTGCTTGATGTTCTGGGGGGTTCACACCTCTAACCCTGTGTGCACAAATGTCCAAACAGTCCTACTGTATGATGGGAAATATATTGCAAATCCATTTTCTTTATAACCGAGGATTTGCTTCTCCAGTCCATAAGGATCTTTGAGTTACCTTTCAAAGTATCTGTGATAGATTTTTCAGAACCATATACAGATATTCTTTCTTCACGTCCTTCTAAATGATCAGACCAGTTTTGTTTTGGAAAGACCGGTTTTGTTTGTTTTTGCAGAGGTTGTGGTTAACCGCTGTTTCCTCAGAAATACTCATAAATTGAGCTACTCACTTTAAACGTATGAAGCGTAAGTGTCAGGTTTATGGAGACATTTTTGTCAGAGGAAAAATGCCAAGTGAAACTTGATGGGTGGAGGGCCCGTTGCAGGCCCTGAGGTCTTCTGTCTTGAACTGACCCACCATAATAATGCTGTGTCTGAAATTGTGTGTCTTCACTAAAAGGTTAATGCTGTGTTGTGCGTCTGACTGTTGCTCTGTTTGACTGTCTTTGAAACTACTTTCATGTGCTAAAAAGTCTAGAAAGATTACATATATGTGATAGGAAAAAAGAGAAAATTCAGATAAGTATAAGGAAAATATAAATCACTTGTAATTTTGCTCAATTAATCCATTTCTGAGCATTAAAAACCAAAGGTTTTTAATGTATATACACTTATATTTTTCCTTAAAAGAAGGGTTCATAAGAGTAATAAGTATTATACTTTGTTGTTCATAGGAAAAGACAGAGTCTCTAATACAGCAGTACGAAGCCATTAGTCTGCTCAATTCAGAGCGTTACACCCGCCTTGAGCGGGCCCAGGTCTTGGTGAACCAGTTTTGGGAAACTTACGAGGAGCTCAGCCCCTGGATTGAGGAAACCCGGGCACTGATAACACAGTTACCTCCTCCGGCCATTGATCATGAGCAGCTCAGGCAGCAGCAGGAGGAGATGAGGGTAAGGAGCATGCTGGCTTTTATTTCATTGCAGAACTGAACATGGGCTCCATGATTTATTTGAAAACAACATATGCATTAGTGCCTACCTGGTGTAAGTTCTGTGTTAGGAAATTAATTCTTAATCAGAATTTCTTTGCACAATACAAACGCATACCTGAATTCTTTCCCTTGTCCTTAAAATGAATGCGTTAAAGAAAAGCATGGAGATATCAGAGCCCGGGGCATTCAGAAGTAAAGAACTAAGTAAACACCAAGGGAACTTTTCATCTTTCCAGCCACCGAGGGATGTTGTGAGATGGGTGTGGCTGGGTGGCTTTTTCCATTTGGTTCGGCCCTGGTTGGAGTGGGAGCCTGAAGAAAGGGCAGAGAGCATTTGTGGCATGTAGTTTAGGGGAAAAGGGGATCTGTAGACACTTAATGCTGTTACCATTAAAGATAGTTTTTAATGTTTCTTTTATTTGTGGTTAATGGCTTGTGCTTCCTTTCTCTGTGTTCCTATACGTGGAAGGATATAAACTGAAGGAACCGGCAATAAAGTCAAGGAGTGGTTGGATTATTAGTAATGTTGCCATTTGTGCCTTGTCTTGCTAATGTCTCTCAGTTTGGGGAGGGAGACAGGTATTTAACCATGTAAATTATAATACCGTACACAGGAGTGTTTATATATACAGAAGAGGGGGATTAAACTTGTATCGGTGGGGACGGGTGGGGGGAGTAAGAGAGGATGTGTCTGGGAAGGCTTCCTGGGTGATGGGACATCTGATGGCTTTCGAAAATTAGGTTTAGGTAGTGTTAGAACCTCAGACTTAAGTGTTCGGTTTTTCTTTCATAAATGGTGAGATGCTGGGACTTGCTGGTTTTTAGCAATTCAGTTTGTTCCTCTCAAAGTTGATATGAGCTCTGATCAAAATATTTAAGCAAATTAAACTGGTACAAAAACGCTCACTTTATTTTTTTACATAGCAACTCAGGGAATCCATTGCCGAACACAAACCCCATATTGATAAGCTGCTAAAGATAGGCCCACAGCTAAAGGAGTTAAACCCCGAGGAGGGGGAAATGGTGGAGGAAAAATACCAGAAAGCAGAAAACCTGTATGCCCAAATAAAAGAGGAGGTGCGCCAGCGGGCCCTGGCCCTCGACGAAGCTGTTTCCCAGTCGGCTCAGGTATGTGTGTGTCTTAAACGCATGACCCCTCAACCTGTCCTGTAGTCTAAGCAGGAGGACTCTGTGTCAGGCGAGCCCCTGCGGTCTCGAATGTCTAGACCAGCATGCTGATGATACATCATCAGTAGACCAGGAACCTTGGCCTGTCTACATTTTCATTCCAAGGAACATTGGTATACTGACACTGTAGGGGGGTAAAACTCATCTCGGCTGGCATATATCGTCTGTGGACAGTTTCCTTGAAAACTTTATATTGTGATGAGTCTTTAGCAGGGATGATTTTGGATAAATTCACCTTGAAGCAACAAATGTGTCAAGAAAAGTCCGATTCCTATTTGGCTTTTTACTTTTGAAATTTAGAGAACAGCACATGAATTTTCTTATTCAGGAGGCCACCAGCTAGTTCCTGGTTCAGAAAAAGATGCTTGAGTAGGGAGAAGTAAGAGCCAAAGAGAAACATAAACCACCAGCAGTGGACTTTAAAGCATGTAACTACATACTTTTCAACTAATATATTACTGTTAGTGGTATTTTTGTCATGTCTGGGTATTTTATTCCTATGTTTAGTGTCAATATTCTTGGTTAATATTTGTACTTACTCAAGTTTCTCCCCCCACCTTCCGTCCCATCTCTCACTCACATTGTGGAATGTGTTACTTTGTGTTGTTGCTGCCTGCTCCTGTCTTCCCCACATCGTCACATTTCATTGTTGTGTTGACCGCGCCCACCATTACAGATTGCAGAGGTAAGGTGCCCACCGCCACTGGGATTACGGGGTTCTCATGAAGCTGAGAATTGAAAGAATTTACCTATAAGGAAATTTCCTTAACTTCAGTGAAATAAGTTTTATTAGTGTGGTTTATTATGCCAGTCTCACCTGGGGTGAAACCTAGAAGTGAGGTAGTGGTGGGGAGTGATTTTGTTGAGGAAATCCCACTGTGTCTTCCCTGTAAGACACTTAGAGTTGATAAGCCTTATTCCAGTGAATCCAGAGTCGGTTCTAGAGAGCTTTTGGGGAGCAAGCTTATCTTCATTGTTCCCTTCCCCCCTTCTCTGCTTCAGATTGTAAATGAAAATTTTATGATTATAGTCATGTTATTCAGATGCCAGAAAAGTGGGAAGATAAATTGTTCTTTTAGAATAAACATAGATTTGGCCTTCCTTAATTACCTTTCATCATGCCAACATTTTCCCTTCTCACTGTTACATGTGGTGGGTTATTAAATTGCATGCCATTTACCTTTAATCTCCAAATCATGTGGTATATTGAGTTCCCCATTCATGTACACAGTTGGTGGAGGGCCTCTAACTTGTTGGTCTAATCTGTTGCATGCAAATGTCATCTGAGATGTTGACACACTGACTCTCACCAGTTTCATGGTCTTGTCCCTTTCTTGTCACACTAGTTGGAGTAGGGAGAGTATTGTGACAGCACTAAATGACTGGAGTTGATTTCTGGCATATTACTTATATCTTTTTGTTTGTTTGTTTTGAAAATAAACATCTACTTTCTTTTTTTGATGGGCCAGCACTGGTATGCTATGCCCAAACCAGTTTCTTAGGCCAAACCTAACACTTGACAGCCATCAGGCTAGGCTGAATGCAAGTTATCCTAAACAGTAGTAGATTTATACCCTGGCCTTGTTCCCTAACATTTTCCCCAGAAATGTGGTGAAGTATTACTGTGATGGCTAATGGTCCAACATTTGTTTAGTTCCATGATAAAATTGAGCCCATGTTGGAGACTCTGGAGAATCTCTCCTCTCGCCTGCGTATGCCACCACTGATCCCTGCTGAAGTAGACAAGATCAGAGAGTGCATCAGTGACAATAAGAGCGCCACTGTGGAGCTGGAAAAACTGCAGCCTTCCTTTGAGGCCCTAAAGCGCCGTGGAGAAGAGCTCATTGGGCGATCTCAGGGAGCTGACAAGGATCTGGCTGCAAAAGGTGCTTGACGAATCTAATTTTTTCTTTCTTTCTTTTCTTTTCTTTTCTTTTCTTTTCTTTTCTTTTCTTTCTTTCTTTTTCTTTCTTTTTTTAAGTGGGCTCCATGCCCAGTGTGGGGCTTGAACTCAAGACCCTGAGAACAAGACCTGAGCTGAGGTCAAGAGTCAGATGCCTAACCTAGTGAGCCACCCAGGTGCCCCTGAATCTAATTAATTTTTAAAGAAAATCGGTAGAATAAATTCTAGGCTGTGGTTACTCCAGCATCCCACCAGGTATATTTCATTGAATGTGAAGGCAGGCCCCAAGTAGTGAGTATTCCACAAAGTCATTTGGAAGTCATTTGGAATCCAGAACACATCTCCCCCATTAAAACAAGATTATAATCGGTAGATTCCCAAGCCAGGAAACCAATGCTCTTTTAACCCCGAAAATGAGTAAGCTGCAGTATCCATAGTAGATGGAACATAACTACCTTTTGTAATGCTTTATGTGGGAAACACAGTTTCAACACAGAACACTGGAAACAGAGTTCTCATCTCAGCCCCCTTATAAGTTAGGTCTTTTAGTTTTGTTTTTGGTTTTTTTAAGATTTTATTTATTTCAGAGATAGACAGCACGTGAGCAGGGGGAGGAGCAGAGGAAGAGGGAGCAAGAATCTCAGGCAGACTCCCGACTGAACACAGAGTCGGATGCAGGGCTTGATCTCAAGACCCTGAGATCATGACCTGAGCCAAAATCAAGAGTCAGACGCTCAACCGACTGAGCCATCTAGGTTCCCCTTGGCCTTTTGTATCTTAGCCATACCTTTATGTTAGATGATAACTCATTTTCACATTACCTCTGTGATCTCTTTCTGTGGGAGACCCACATAAGTGGAAAATACAAATGTCAAAATAAGAAAGCAAAGGTAGAAAACTGTTCTTCAGTTTAAATTTTTAGAGCTTTTTAAAGGATAAGAACTAGGCGAAATTTCTGATGATGCAGATTCAAGTACTTAGAGAGTCCCATTCATATCTATTCTTTATTCCCTCAGAAATCCAGGACAAATTAGATCAAATGGTATTCTTCTGGGAGGACATCAAAGCTCGGGCTGAAGAGCGAGAAATTAAGTTCCTCGATGTCCTTGAGCTCGCAGAGAAGTTCTGGTATGACATGGCCGCTCTCCTGACCACTATCAGAGATACCCAGGACATCGTGCATGACTTGGAAAGCCCGGGCATTGACCCATCTATCATCAAACAGCAGGTGGAAGCTGCTGAGGTGAGACAGAAGCAAACCCATCCTCCCCAAAATCAGTTATCCAGGTGGGAGGGAGGGATAGGAGGAGAGAATCTGAAGCAGACTCCGTGCTGAGCGCAGAGCCCAACAAGGGGCTTGATCCCACGACCCCCATGATAGATTTCTGGCTGTAGATTATAATCTCTTGGAGGCTGGAAGCATGAACCTTTGGTAAACTATTGAAGCTCATTAGACCTTCCCTAGACTAGTTTATACATATTGTTATATAGATAAATATATTTCATACATCTATGTAGTATGTGAGAGAGACAACTAAAGAGAAATGAACCGAGTCTGAAGTTTCACTGTCTGGGTAGGTGAAATATGAAGGACATTGAAAGGCTTTCATGAAATTGACAGTTCTGTTCAACATCTGCTATTGATGAGGGTATAAACTACATTTGCAAAGTTTGGGAAGTTCTGTTCTGCTTTCTGTTTTGGCTCACGTTCTGTTCATTTACATGTAGACTATTAAGGAAGAGACAGATGGTCTGCATGAGGAATTGGAGTTTATTCGAATCCTTGGAGCAGATTTGATTTTTGCCTGTGGAGAAACGGAGAAGCCCGAAGTGAAGAAGAGCATTGATGAGGTGTGGAAAAATGGATATGGAATTCAGATGACACATTAGTGGACTCATACTGAAGACTGATATTAATGAAAGAATCTGTTTTTCCCCCAGCTGAATAATGCCTGGGAGAGCTTAAACAAAACCTGGAAAGAGAGGCTAGAAAAGCTTGAGGATGCCATGCAGGCCGCTGTGCAGTATCAGGACACACTTCAGGTGAGAGGCCACAGAGTGACCACCACAGAAAGAAGATTCTGTGTTCTTTTTGTCATATTCCATATCCAGCGTCAGAGTGGATCACCTTTACAGGACTGGGGCATCCTCAAACCTAAGACAGTGCTGTTTTGGTATTTCTAGCCTAAGTTTCCCATTCCTAGTGAGAAAAGTACTGATCTCCCAAGTTCTCCTCTTCTTGCCATGGTTTCATCATCATCTTTACCCTCAGGGTGGCTCTGCAGTGAAGCTGGTCGTACTGTGTAAGTCCCTGCTTGCCAGAGGTTCCAAACCCACGTTACCTTGAAGTGCAGCTTGGCACAGTACTTTCACCCCACCCTGAGCTTGCTAGGTGGCCATGATAAATACTAACTTTTATTCACATTTAGTTTTTCCAGAGTGTAGTTTATTTTGGACGTTATCCTAAGAACACTGGCTCCGTTCTTCAATCTCCATATCACTGGAGTAAAGATCATTATCCCTTACCTCTGCCTCCCACCTAAAAACACAAGCAGCACAGGGTACTTTGAATTCTGTCTGCTTATTTCAGCAGAGATAATGCTAATTCTCTCCCAACAGCTGGTGCTTTTTTTTTTGGTTTTTGACGTTTGTATTTTTATTTTAGGCTATGTTTGACTGGCTAGATAATGCTGTGATTAAGCTCTGCACCATGCCCCCTGTCGGCACGGACCTCAACACTGTTAAAGATCAGATAAATGAAATGAAGGTTTGTCACTGGGAGTGGCTTTGGAAGAAGGGTTGCTTTTTCATTTGTTTTTAAAGACTTTGTTTGATGTTAATATGAAGTCTGTCTTTGGTAGGAGTTCAAAGTGGAAGTTTACCAGCAGCAAATTGAGATGGAAAAGCTCAATCACCAGGGTGAACTGATGTTAAAGAAGGCTACAGATGAGACGGACAGAGACATCATTCGAGAACCGTTGACGGAACTCAAACACCTCTGGGAGAACCTGGGTGAAAAAATTGCCCACAGACAGGTGAGGCAAATGGTAGAGTCCATCATTGGACAACTAGCTGCTGTTTTCTAATTTCCTGACAAATGTTTCCTTTATATCTTTTCCCGAGTAGCACAAACTAGAAGGTGCTCTGCTGGCCCTTGGCCAGTTCCAGCATGCCTTAGAGGAACTGATGAGTTGGCTGACTCACACTGAGGAATTGTTAGACGCTCAGAGACCAATAAGCGGAGACCCAAAAGTCATTGAAGTTGAGCTCGCAAAGCACCATGTAAGTGCTCAGTTTTCCTCTCTAAGCCTGTTGGTTTGAGACCAGTGTTGTCACCAGGAACCTTCTGATGTTGTGTGCACCGTAGAGAGCCAGGCTTGATGATGTATCCATGGAAATAAATGGCGTTCAACTTTTTTTTTAGGTTCTAAAAAATGACGTTTTGGCCCATCAAGCCACAGTGGAAACCGTCAACAAAGCTGGCAATGAGCTTCTGGAGTCTAGTGCCGGAGATGATGCCAGCAGCCTAAGGAGCCGTTTGGAAACCATGAACCAGTGCTGGGAGTCGGTGTTACAGAAAACGGAGGAGAGAGAGCAGCAGCTTCAGCTGACCCTGCAGCAGGTACGTGTGTCGCCAGGCCGGGTAGGTGGGGCTGTGCACGTCACAGCACCCGGAGGAGCGCCTGTCCGAGTCAGTCAAAGGAAAGCAGTTGGGAGTAGAATCCCCTCCACTCTTATGTCTTAAGAGGAAGGTCAGTTCCGTGCTAGAACTTGTCTGGAAAGAATACCTTTGATTGAGTGGTTCTTTTTGGATTTGTTTGTAGTCTAGTCTCTTCAGTTACTATTCAAAGTTAGTAGATCTTGGCTACGACAAAGCTTGCTGACGGATTCGGTTATTTCTTGCATCAAGTCAGGATTCCTCCCGCCCCCCCCACCCCCCCGCCAGTCCATCTACAATAGTACCTAAGTCATTCAGTTCATCAAGTTATTATCAGACATCAATGATAGGTTATAATGAAGTAAAAGGATTCTGCTAGATTCTAGAAATAAATAACTGTATTGGCTCCATGCTAATCCAGCAACAGAACCACCCTGAGAGCAGCCCAGAAGTCCTCCCTCAGGATAGGCTCCTCATATGGTCATTTAGGAAGTCTACTTTTGAAGCTGAGAATTGACCACTGACCTTGCTGATATGTCTTTTCTCAAAGGCCCAGGGTTTCCACAGTGAAATTGAAGATTTCCTCTTGGAACTGACTAGAATGGAGACCCAACTTTCTGCCTCTAAGCCCACAGGAGGACTTCCTGAAACTGCTAGGGAACAGCTTGATACACATATGGTAATAGACATTTCTTGAAGTTGAACATAAACCCCTGTTCAGCAGCTCCTTACTGAATTCACAGACGTGTATGTATCTGAGAGTCTGCAAAGTATGCATTTTTACCGACAATCTAGTACAACCTTAAGGATGGCTGCTTTTATGTGGGCGTTAATACCCCTACCACAGGCAGCAGTGGTGACGGGAAAGCTTGACTGGAAATACATTGGTGAATTTTGAGTTGGTCAGTCGCTTGGCACAAGGATATTGACTGGAAGGTGAGAGCATGAGGAAGACAAACACATAACACAGATGTGCCTCCACTTAGGAAAAGAGTGTTTGGGGCACTTAAGGAAGTCAGTAGATACTGACAATATTTTACGAAAGGGGCTGAGGGGGAAAAAAGGCAACATAATTTCTAGGCAAATGTTTGAGGAAACAGAAATAAATTATTGGGGTCTATTTTTGTGATCTCTGATCCTTAAAAAAATCCTCTTTACTTGATAACAAAATTATTTTAATTTTAATGAAGAATGGTAGGATTCATTGCTCAGCAGTTGAACTGAATCCAAAAGAAATGGTTTTAATCAAGAGTGAGGCCTTCCTGGACTTTTCCAACTGTGCTCATAAATCTGTGTGTGGGTGTCTCTCGGGGAATTGGCATTGCCAATCTCTTTCTTGCCTCTTTTTTTTTGTTTTTGTTTTTGTTTTTGTTTTTTGCAGGAACTCTATTCCCAGCTGAAAGCCAAGGAAGAGACTTATAATCAACTGCTTGACAAGGGCAGGCTCATGCTTCTAAGCCGTGACGACTCTGGGTCTGGCTCAAAGACAGAACAGAGTGTAGCTCTCTTGGAACAGAAGTGGCATGTGGTCAGCAGTAAGATGGAAGAAAGAAAGGTATCACCACAAAATACAGTGTGTGATTACTGGGCTTGAGTAGTTTGCTTGGCGATTACATGTAATTACCATCTAGTTTCTGTGAAGATTCTTCAAAGACCAGTACATGGTACCAGAAGTTTCAGAACTGATACCCTCAGGATCGCTTTTGTGCTAATCAAGCTGTCTTTTCTGCTGTTAAATTTCTATTTTGTATCTGTGTCAAGTTGCATTGATGGTACTAGTTTCTGCTGATATTTGCTTTTATTATTTATTCCTTTTCTGCCTTTACCAGTTAAGACATCACAGGCTGTTACTGCTCAGTGATGGACTTATATAGCCCATATTAATCACCAATTCGTGTTCCTACTGAAAAACAAGGTTAAGTTGGAGTCACTGGTTTGGGATTGGGAGGGTCGGAACAGCATGCAGGAAGTCGGGCTAATATTCTCCGCAAGGAATTTGGACTCTAGTATAAATGGAGTGTGCAGAGAATTTTACTAAAAATTGGGAGACAGGTAGATTATGTGACCTCTTCCCGTTCTTCTTCAAAAATCAAATTCTCTTCAAAAGAAAAGTGATCAGGGATCAAGGCCTCAAAACATTGGTTTTATGAATACCGAGTTTTGGAGTATCCCTCAACACTGTGCAGATCAAATATAAGATACGTGTTCAAATCTGTTGACGACATCCATTCATTCAGTGGTTCTTAAGCATGTATGTACCAGGCACTGTGCAGCTAGGTGTATAGTGGAAGCAAAGGCGTGGACCCTATCATTTTGAAATTCAGTGGGCAGAAAGGACATGAAACAAATATTCACATATCTAATGAACATTTTGAGAGAAGCATTAATTTCCTAGAATTCTTTTAGTGTGGGGTCTGGTACTTCTCTTATATGAAGAATGACCAGAGGAGCTGAGTGTAAGGCTTTGTTCTAATTCTTAGACTATCCTCTGTTATTCCTGCAGAATGCAGAACTAAGACTAATTAAAGAATCTGAGGCAGATTTTGGCTCATAATCAAGAAGTTTCTAGAAGGTTTTCCCATCAATGGAGCAGGTTGCCTTAAGAAATAGTGATCCATCACTGGTGGAACTGGTCCAACAAGGGCCGCATATCAAGGATAGTTATTTTGGATTTCGTAGGACATTACACTTCAGTTTCACTAAAGTCATTTATTAAATGTGTGTGGTGGTATATAGATAGAAGATACAGATAAAATGATGTGGAGAGATGTCCTGTCATCTAGGAACTTGCATTTCTGTGATAAATTTGAGGGAGATTTTCTTTTTCCTTTTAATTGGTTTTTGATTGGGTCTTACGTTTTTGTAACATTCATTATAGTCTTTTTCTAGGTTACAAAAGTAACCTGAAAACACAAAGAGAAAAACCTCTACAGTATGACTCAGTTAACAGCAATTAACATTTATCATGTACGTCTTGGGTTTCTATGAGTATTTTAGATACATTCATTTTTAACAACATGTCATTATTCCACTGTGCCTGCCTGGTAGATGGGCCAGGGACAGAGGCCCTCACTTAGGTATGTGGGTAGAGCTTATCTCTGAGGGTGGAGCTTGTAGACTCTGGAATTGGGTTGTATTCTTGGGCAGTGGCACATGCCCCGAATGAGCCATTGTTTTTGCCATTGTGATTTAGATCAAAGTGTCTAAAAATTTATATCTAATGTTGCCAGATTTTTGCTTAGAATTTATGGCTCTTATCACCTTTTCTTCTTGTAGCTTAAAAAGGAGCTTCAGGGGTGCCTGGCTTGCTCTGTCAGTGGAGCATGCGACTTTTTTTTTTTTTTTTTTTTTAAGATTTTATCGATGTATTTGAGAGAAAGAGAGCATGCACACAAGAGGGGAGGTGCAGAGGGAGAGGGAGAGGGAGAAGCAGACTCCCCGAAGCCTGATGTGGGGCTCACTCCCAGGACCTCAGGATTGTGACCTGAGCTGAAGGCAGACGCCTCCCAAGCACCCCAGGAGGATGCAACTCTTGATCTCAGGGTTGTGAGTTCAAGCCCCACGTTGGCCCTAGAGCTTATTTAAAAAAAGAATAAGCTCCAGCCTCATACATTTTCAGGGGCCGTGTTTTCTGAAAACACTTAAACAGCACTGCATAGGCATCATCGTTAACAGTAAAGCGCTTTTCATTTAGTTGTTTTTACACCACAAAAGTACATTCTAGGGAAGTGAGGCTTTGCCCCAAACAAGTTGCAGCCCCTGCAGCTGTCACCGCTGAAGGATCTGTTCACTTAAATTTACTGAATAGTTTCATCCCTATTCTTTAATGTCCCAGGAAGTGGGGAATGGAAGAGAAAGCAACATAGCTGCAAATCGTGCTCTTTCCTTTTCATATGTGGTTGTTTTGGTTTCAGACACTAACGTTGAATTGCCCCCCCCCCCTTTTTGTAAGCAAGGCATGTTTGGAGGTTGATTAAATGAGGCTTCCTTTTTAGAGGTCATTTCATTTGGTGTACAATTCACGCCTTTGTCCTTGAAGCTACAATTCCTGAATTCGGCACTTTCTCCTTTTGTGTGTGTGTTTTAATTAAAATTCAGTCAAAGCTGGAAGAGGCCCTCAACCTCGCAACGGAATTCCAGAATTCCCTGCAAGAATTTATCAACTGGCTCACTCTAGCAGAGCAGAATCTCAACATCGCCTCTCCTCCCAGCCTGATTCTAAATACTGTCCTTTCCCAGATTGAGGAGCACAAGGTAACTATGACGTTACGATGTTCCCTTTTTGAAAGGACTAGTTGGAAGAGAAGCTCCTCTATGTTGTTCTCAGTTTAAAAAGAGCAACGTTTTCCCCTCAGGTGTTCGCTAATGAGGTCAATGCTCATCGAGACCAGATCATTGAGCTGGATCAAACTGGGAATCAGTTAAAGTTCCTTAGCCAAAAACAGGACGTTGTTCTGATCAAGAATTTGCTGGTTAGCGTCCAGTCTCGATGGGAGAAGGTTGTCCAGCGGTCTATTGAAAGAGGGCGATCACTGGACGATGCCAGGAAGCGGGCAAAACAAGTGAGTTATGGAAGAAAGGCACCAATTTATTGAACAACCTTGGGATGCATGTGTGGAGTCTCTGGAATGAGTTGCATGAAAGTGTAGTTTGCATAGTCATTCCTGTTATAAGTTATTTTTTATGTAATTGTAGTTCCATGAAGCTTGGAAAAAACTGATTGACTGGCTAGAAGATGCAGAGAGTCACCTGGACTCGGAGCTGGAGATATCCAATGACCCAGACAAAATTAAACTCCAGCTCTCTAAGCATAAGGTAAAGCGGTTCATGGCTCTTAGGTCGTGAGCTTGGTATTCACTGAAGATTGCTAAAAACGGAGGTCAGAGCTAGTCAAAAGAAAGTCAGTTAATGTTGGAAAGTCAAAGTGATGAAACCAGCACTCCATTTTATATCTAGACCATGTCTAACCATAAGAGTCGTTCGTTTGAATAACAGTTCAAACAAAGTGATTGTGGGAGTAACCAGTTAAAACTACAGGTTTTAGAAGTTGTCACTGCTGTATATGGTATAAACAAAAATTTATAAATTTCTTAAGGACAAGCTGTTGTTCAAGAGGTAGTGACATTCATATTTTGATTACCAACCTGAGTACTGAAAATTTTTCTTTGTTCCAAATCAAGATGTCATCTGACTTTTAGCATCGGTTTTTTTCTTTCCTTTTTGGAAACAGGAGTTTCAGAAAACTCTTGGTGGCAAGCAGCCTGTGTATGATACCACAATTCGAACTGGCAGAGCCCTGAAAGAAAAGACTTTGCTTCCTGATGACACTCAGAAACTTGACAATTTACTGGGAGAAGTCAGAGACAAATGGGATACTGTTTGTGGCAAGTCTGTGGAGAGGTAAGTGTGAATATTTGCTTTGTGGCTCTGTATATTATCCCAAAACTAACAAAGACTGTTACTGGATTCCATAAAATGGCCATAAAGCTAATGCATCAATAATAGGTTTTGTGACATCTCAATATTTCTAGTTCATTCAATGAGAGTTATGAAATAAGTCGAATAAAATATTAAAATTCTCATTTAAGCTTGAATCCTACCGTATTAGAGGCCCGTAAACTCAAGTCAATAGCAACAGATTACTAACTCCAAATATTTGTCAATGACCAGTTTGTGATACTAACAGGTATCTCAGGCACTCTCTCACTGTGTCAGCGAGCAAAACCTCTGGATGCATCACCTCATTCCACGATCATAATGCCTGACTTTACTGGGTGGTTACTGCTGAGCACATGCCAAACAGATGCTACTAATTTAATCCTCGTAACAACCACTGAGGGGGATACTGTTATTCCCCTTTTACAGATGAGGAAAAATGATCATAAAGGGGTTTCTTAACTCCCCCACAGGGTCACTCAGCTACTAAGCAGCAGAGCCGGGGTTTGAAGCTATTAGATTTGGTTCTGTAGGTTGTACTTTTATCCACTATGCTGTGTAAGTAACACGGTACATTTGTATTATTTGTACTCCCTTTTTTTTGGATGAGGTGACTGAGGTTCAAAGAGGGGATGAGAAAGTCCTGGGTCACACAACTGGTGTAGAGCTAGGAGTTGCAATCCTGACTACAGAACGTGACCAAAACCATCATCCTCTACCTGAGTGGTGTAAAATGATTAACACAGATCTTGGGTCATTAGGGTATATCCTTGTGTGTAACCGTTGGACTCTTAAGGTGCCAGGAGGGCATCTGTACCACCTGCTACACTACACTTACTCCATTCTAGGAGTAGTTGGATGAAAAATGTCTAGGAGTATCTCTCAGTCACTTTTTACTCTTTGCAAACCAGTCCAGCATGGAGGGCCCTCTCTCTCGAGCTCAAGCAGTATTCCATTCCGCAGTCAGAACTGTGAGCCACCCGAAGAAAAGGGATCTCTGCAGACAGTGAGGTTTGTGTGCTTTTCTCAGGCAGCACAAGTTGGAGGAGGCCCTGCTGTTTTCGGGCCAGTTCATGGACGCTCTGCAGGCCTTGGTCGACTGGCTGTACAAGGTGGAGCCGCAGCTGGCCGAGGACCAGCCCGTGCACGGGGACCTCGACCTCGTCATGAACCTCATGGACGCCCATAAGGTGAGGGGCAGGAGCCAGGCCGCCTGGAGCCAGAGCCGGCGGGTCGTCCGCCTCTGCGGGCCTTCTGCTCATGCTCCCCATCCGGGGGAGAAAGGACGTCAAAATGAGCCTGTGTCTCCTCGTCGGAGAGACGGCCGCTCCTCACTCTGTGTACTTAGACTATTACTGGGATTCTGCGTCAGTCACACAGATTTTACCGATTGCTTTGATTCCGATTTGGCAGTGTGTAAAGTTCACCTTGGGGTTTTCCCCCCCTTCCTCTTTGTATCTCTCCATTGCGTCACACAATGAATTTAAACTTAGGAGCCCCTCAAGATATCCATTTCCACTGACTCCTAAAATGAAAATGAGTTCTTGTTTTAATTGCTTTTGGCCCTAGCAAGCCCAGCACCATGCACAGCAATGTTTATGTGTAACCTACATCTGTCGTGTTAACCTCCGTACTGTCCTCTTGTTTTAGCACAGAGCATTCAGCTTTACTTGAAATTACATCAAACTCTTACTGTGCACGTGACAGATGTGTTCTTACTTAACTCCCACAGTTCTGAAAATTTTGCTATGACATCATTCCTGTGTTCCAAGTTAGGAAACTGGGACTCCAGCTAAGTAACTTACCCAGGGCCATGCCACTTACCTTTAGAGCCACCTCTCCCGGTGGTTCTTTCTCACACATCGTCCCGCCTCTCTCTGCGTAAAAGACACATGACTGGAACCTACCGAGGATAAAGGAACTAAGAGATTCCTTTCCTCTGTGGTTTTGCTTTTTGGGTTCAAAACATTTCTCAGTAAATTAATTCCTCTGTTTTTCTTTTCTAGGTTTTCCAGAAGGAACTGGGAAAGCGAACAGGAACCGTTCAGGTACTGAAGCGGTCGGGCCGAGAGCTGATTGAGAACAGTCGCGATGACACCACGTGGGTGAAAGGACAGCTCCAGGAACTGAGCACTCGCTGGGACACTGTGTGCAAACTCTCTGTCTCCAAACAAAGCCGACTTGAGCAGGCCTTAAAACAGGTCAGAGACTTTGGTGGGGACAACCCAAGGGGGAAGATCTGAGCAGATTCATTCTTGTTTCTTTATTAGGATCAGTTCCAGCCAGCCTCAAAAGGAACAAAAGGTCAAACATTGATATTGTGAATGTTCTACAAGATTTTAACATCCATTTGTATTAGAGAGAAAAAAATTTCAGTTGGTTTTCCAGGATCTACAAATGAAAGATGACCTCTGTGGGGGGCCTTGATACGGCCAGCAGCGCCTATGATGCACTGAGTTCAGGCCCAGCCCCGTCCCTGGCATACCCCAGTGTTCAGTACCTGGTCTGCAGAGAAGTTCAGTCTCTTGTGCTTGGTTATTTCAGGCGGAAGAGTTTCGGGACACAGTCCACATGCTGTTGGAGTGGCTTTCTGAAGCAGAGCAAACGCTTCGCTTTCGGGGAGCACTTCCCGATGACACAGAGGCCTTACAGTCTCTCATTGACACCCACAAGGTAATCCAGCCCCAGGGTTCAGTGACCCAGGCCACCCACCAGGGTGAGGGCTGCCCACCACCAAAAGAGAGCAGCTTTTGCTTGGGAATTTCAGACCACACGTCAGAAGGACTGAATCCAGAATGGGCCCAGCTTACTGGTTTATAGTAGGGATGAGAGGCAAATCACCAGTGGGGTTTGTGACACCTTAAAGGTCTTTCATTTGTTTTTACAAAAGTGATGCATGTTGATAGAAAACAAGTAAAACAACATGATATCATATAAAGAAAACTGTGGACTAGTCCACCCTCTAGACTTCTCGCCTGCACACAGCTTGGTTTGGCTTTCTTTATGTTACCAGCTTCGGGCCCTGAGCCTCTTGCAGAATATGATGCAGTATCTGGGGCCATAATCTGTCCTAATAAAAAGGAAAATACTTCCTTTTTTACTTTTTGTGTTACCCACCAGGCGATTTTAATCTTGGTTTTGGCATTGGGTATTCTGTTGCTGGTATTTCTAAAGCATTACAGTGTTTTATAGTTGTCATTTGTCCAAGACAGTACTGTTTGTTTATACACACAGAAGTGAATTAAAACAGGATTTTTAAAAAGGGAGAAAGGAACTCAGAATAGGGCAAGGGTCACGCCCAACCTGGGAAAGGGGGCACCTGCCTGTGTCCTTCCTCATTCTTGTCGTCTGTAGCAGAGACAGTCATTCTTACGTAAACCCTTCACCTCCTCACATCTTTCAGAACTGGAAAGAAAGTACCAGAGACACCAGGATGGAGGCTTGTAGGGCCCTGTGTGAACACACACGGAGGAAAAAATACGTTGAAATCTTTCCCCCCTCACAGTGTAAACTCACAGTGCCGCTAGAGTAGATTTCTTCAGTTCGGGTTTTCAAATCTTTTTTGTTTAGGAGTTCATGAAGAAAGTGGAAGAAAAGCGAGCGGATGTTAGCACAGCGGTAGCAATGGGAGAGGCCATCCTGGCTGCCTGCCACCCCGATTGCATCACTACCATCAAGCACTGGATCACCATCATCCGAGCTCGCTTTGAGGAGGTGAGTTCCTGGTTTTAGAGGAAGACGACACGTGCCCCAGGTGGTGGGTTTATAGGGAAAAGTGCTACTGAGCTTTCTCCACCCACCCCCCAGATAAGGAATTTCTCCTCACTCTGGGTAGCTCAATAAGGATTAAGTTAGCATTTTAGTAATGATCGTTTTCTTGATAATGGAAGAATAGTGCTGGTGTAGTGATGTATTCATCGATGAATTCCAGCGGACTCGGTTTTGTAGTTTTCCCTCGTCCCGAGAAATCCTGTGTTTAACAGGGCGTACGTACTAGACTTGCTTCCAGGAGTGCTGATTGCATATTCCAGCTCTGTCACTACAGTAATTGTGAGGCCTCTCGAGTGCTTGAGTGGTCTTCCTCCTGAAGGTCATTGTTAGGATCAGATGACAAAATGGACTTTGGAAACAAAGGGATGTGCTCGACTGAGAGAGGCGATGGTTTCTCTCTCCCCAGGTCCTGACCTGGGCTAAGCAGCACCAGCAGCGTCTTGAAACAGCCCTGTCAGAACTGGTGGCTAACGCCGAGCTCTTGGAGGAACTTCTGGCGTGGATCCAGTGGGCTGAGACCACCCTCATTCAGCGGGACCAGGAGCCGATCCCTCAGAACATTGACCGAGTGAAAGCACTTATCGCCGAGCATCAGGTGTGGTAGTTGAGTTGGGCGGCCGCAGGCGTTCCCCACGTGGCTCATGGAGCCCATTCCTTTGCCCTATTTCTTTTTAAATGGCTATGATAAATATTCGCACAGACTTGGCAGCTTAAAACAACACATGTTTATTATCTCAGAGTTTCCGTGGGGCAGGAGTCTGGGCACGAGTCCTCTGGGTCCTCTTCTCAGGGTCTTATTGGGCCAAATCAAGGTGTCAGCCAGCACTGCAGCTCTCGACCAGGCTTACTCAGGTTGCTGGCAGAATCAGACTCCTTGTGGTTGTGGGACCTGGGTCTCCATTTTCTTGCTGGCTGTCAGCCAGGAGTCACTGGCTCCCAGAGGCTGCCTTTAGGTCTCAGCTGCCCGGCGCACTCACAGTGAGGCAGCCTAGGTCTTCAGCGCCAGCAGGAGAGGCCTCCAGCCTGCTCAGGCAGAACTTACATGGTAAAATGTAATCAAGGGAGCGATTCTCCCATTCTTTCCACAGGTGTGACCCTCCCTCAAGGGGAGGGGCTGATACAGGGCGTGTACCCCAGGAGTGGGAGTCCTTTGGGCCATCTCGGAAGTCAGCCAAGGTTTTACACCTGGGTGCAGAAAGATCTCTTGCCTGAACCCGGAGATGGGCAAGAACAGCACATCAAACTAAACCGAACGAAGGAAAGCTCAGTTGAGCTGTGTTCATAATATATCCTTGGGAGGCAAAGATGGTTTTTAACCATGATCATTTATACTGAATGCAAGCGTGGATCTTGCTTCTTGCTTAGTTATACTGTGGACATACAGTCTTTTTAGTGTATATGAATAATTAGCCTCACCCTTGAAAACCCCTTGTACTTGCTGTCAAGGTTGCCCACATTGACACCTTCTCTCCTGACTGAGAGATTATCTTCTTATTCAAGGCCACCCCCTCTCCCTTCTGTGATCTCCTCTTTTCCTTGTGTCTTCAAGCTCTCCAATTCTATTTGCTCTTTCCTCCAAACCTTCTAGACGTGTCCTCTCAACCTTGTGTTCCCTTTGAGTTACCCTCATTGTTCCTTCCCTCCTTTTTCAAACAAGCTTCTGGTCCCCTGTCTTCTCTCCTTGTTTCCCACTCACTCCCCAGGTCCCCGGGGGTATGGCTCCCATCCCCATCAGACCACTAATACTGTCCCAGTCACATCCCACGGGCTAAATCCAACTGATGCTTCCAGTCTTTGTCTTGCTTGACATGTGACAGAGTTGCCTCTTCCTTCCGAAAACTTCTTTTGACTTCTGTCCTTCCATCTTGTTTTTCTCCCGTCTCCCTGTTCCTTCTCAGTCTTTTCAGCTGGTTCCTCTTCCTCTCTCCACTTGTTAGTGTTGTGTTTGCTTAAGTTCCATTCTTGACCCTCTTCTCACACTGTTGAGGTCTTACCTAGTCCAACAGCTTCAGCCACTGCCTATAATCCAAACCTTTCTTGTCTGTTTCTTCATCTCCAGTACCATTATTTCCAGAAGTCTAGACGTACAGTAAACCAGAGGCACCACTGAAACTCCATGTTATCCGTGCCACAGCCTGCCTTCCTTTCAAGCCTGCCTCCTTGTCCACCCAGCTTCTGTGATGTGTCTGGGATGCGTGCCTTTCCCTACGCCCCCCACATCTGGCCAACCCCCGGGCTCTAGCTGTCCTGCTTCCAGAATTCGTCTTGGTTCCATCTTTCCTGCGCTGGCTCAGGCCCTCACCATGTTTTGCCTCAGTTACTGCAGTAGTTTCCTAACTCCTCCCCCACTACGTTCTGCCTTCTACACCGAAGCAGGAACCATAGCTCTAAAATAAGGATCTCATCAGGTCTCTTCTCCAAATCAAAATGGCTCAGTTGCCCTCCATTGCTCTCCAGATTAAATCTCAGTCCCTTAGCCAAACACAAGGCCTTAATGGATCTTTCTCCTGCCTACCTCTCCAGCCGTCCCTGCCGTCCTTCTGATTGCATCTTGGGCTCAGCTGGTGATCTGAAGGGCCCTGGCTCACTACGTCGTCAGGCTCCCTGGCTCTCTCTGCACCGTGCCTTCTGCTAAGACTGCCCTCCACCCAGTCTTTGGCCAGTTCTTCATCCCTCACCACTCCCGTGGGGCCCATCTCAGGCAGCTCTCCGTGGCACCTGAGCCTGTGGGGTGCTCATCCTCAGTCTGTCTTGGCCATCCTGGGTGGCATTCATTGCACTGACTTCCTAGTTTTCCTCACTCAGCTGTGAGCTCCTTGGAATCAGAAGCCATGTCTGATCCCTTCAGGTTTCCAGCACCTGATGAAGTGCCTTGCTCAGCTGTGTTTCCTGAAAGGAGTGAGACAGTGTACAAAGGCATCTGTTCCGTCCTGAGCTTGGGCTTTGTAAGAAGTTGCCTGATTCATTCTTAGTCCAAGAAAACACTGAAGTCTCTTCCCTGTTATTTGTGTTTGACAGACGTTTATGGAGGAGATGACTCGCAAACAGCCTGACGTGGACCGGGTCACGAAGACGTACAAAAGGAAGAATGTAGAGCCCGCTCACACCCCTTTCATCGAGAAACCCCGCAGTGGCAGCAGTATGTTTCTAGCCTCCTGTGTTAGGGTGTTTCATTCCGGCTGTTTGAAGATGAGCACTTTCCAGAACCCTGTCAAAAAACTTCTTTTTTGGGGGCACCTGGCTGGCTTGGTAGAGCGTGCAACTCTTGATCTCAGGGTTGTAAATTCAAGCCCCATGTTGGGTGTGGAGCCTACTTTAAAACAAAACAAAACAAAAACCTTTTCCATTTCCAAAAACTAGATTGGATTTGAACTAGAATATTTTTTTTTGAAACTCACTTTTCTTACACCAACACATAGTAACTATGTTCTGTTTTCTTGGACTGGCGTAAAGTTTTGGAGTTGTCAAGCGGATTGTTTTTGCAGTGGCCTTTCCATTGTTGCAGTCATCAGTGCTAGCTGTTTACATCTGGTTTGCACTGATTTAATTACCAGTTAAATCAGCTGCTGTAGAGCCATTGCTTTTTTGGTTGAGTTGACCTTTCCTCAGTTTGCGAAGGACAGAATAAATGGAAGATGTGAGACAAATACCTGCTGGCTGGGAGGAGGGGCCGGAGTTTGGAAATTAGTATGTGTAATACCCGAATGTTGCCAGGTCCCAGGTTTCTTTTCACATTTACTGACTGGATACCATTTTAAAGGTGTCCTGAGTTAACACATCCAGCACTTTCTCTTCGTGAACGGACAAATCCAGCTTTTCTAATCTTGCAGTTATTTTTCCTTTTAGGGAAGTCCTTGAGTCAGCCCACACCTCCTCCCATGCCAATCCTTTCACAGTCCGAAGCGAAAAACCCACGGATCAACCAGCTGTCCGCCCGCTGGCAGCAGGTGTGGCTGTTAGCGCTGGAGCGGCAGCGGAAGCTGAATGACGCCTTGGATCGACTGGAGGAGGTGAGGCCCTGCCATGCAGCCTTCCCTGGAGGGAGGTGACTTCTTACCTGAAGGCCCTCTTACTATGCTGTGTGCCTTGACCAACTTCTCTAGAAGTAGAAACAGACCAGGGTGAGCCAGTACTCTGTCCCTCAGGGCCTGTAGGAGACAAGCACGTGTGTGAGGAGACCACTCACAACAGGGTAGGTCACAGCACCTAGTCCATTTGAGGGTCCGGCCTGTGACCCGACCCTCCTCAGCACCTGGCTGTGATCAAGAATCAGGAGCATGACTTTACAAAGTTACCTCCAAGTGTGGAGCTGATCACAGTAACGACCATTATTGGGCCTTCTGTGTGAAGATATAAGCTGCACAATTATGAAATAAGGGTAACTTTATGACCTTGTTATTCCACTAGTCTTCACTAATTACGAAAAGCAAATCTATTTTGAAGTATCATTAACCAACCTAAAAAATATAGTACTACACATCCTAGTTTCTAAAACAAATCTCTAATACCTTTTATATTTTTTTCATTTGTGCGTATCAAAGCAGCTATGCCCGGAAGTGAGTGTTCTGTGTTTTTTGTTGTTATTTCTGTAGGTCAGTTGAGTTTTAAGCATATTTGGGTTTTGGCTTTTTCTTTTTTCCCTATTCCTTCCAGCTTTGGAGTTGAAAGGCCAGGGGGAAAACTGCTGCGCTGTCTCAGTCATTCTGAGTCTCCCACTAGCATAGTCCCAGCAGCTCAACATCACCTTGCGCACTGCACAGGCCTGCTGTTGTCTGCCAAAGCCGAACATTTCACATGGAGATCAGGCGGGCAGTTTGCCCCCTCTGGTGCCATTCCAAAGAAACACGCTTGCGTGCAGGGTTGGATTCTTAATGTTTCCAGCCAGAGCTCAAGTGATCTCATGGGAAACATGAGCCTTCCGACATGGGCCTCTGTGTGACCATAGTTCTTATCAAAATCACATAAGGGAGGAGTGCTAAGGACTTCTCTTCTGGGGTAGACTCCATCCCCTTACATCTAAGAAGGTGATCCTTTGAAAAAGTGCAAAGGGAAAGCAAGGCTGGCTCCACCCATTCTTGTTCTCTGTGCTCCGTATTTTCCATGGTGGTCGTTCAGTTACTGTTTTTCTCACTGCTTCGTTATACCACGGCTCATGTCAGTAATCATGGCTCTAAGTGAAGGACCCAGATGGTGCCTTCACCAAAGAGACAGCACGTGGATATCATTGTTGATGCCCCTCCGGAAGGCCTGCATGGCTTTACTGAATGTCTGAAACTTTGGGTATGCTCCGGGCAGGTTTGAGGGCCAAAATCATAAGTCTTGTTGACACCTACGATTTCTGTCTAGTTGAAGGAATTTGCCAACTTTGACTTTGATGTCTGGAGGAAAAAGTATATGCGTTGGATGAATCACAAAAAATCTCGGGTGATGGATTTCTTCCGGCGAATTGACAAGGACCAGGATGGGAAGATAACACGGCAGGAGTTTATTGAT
Organism: Ursus arctos; assembly: GCF_023065955.2. NCBI lineage: Eukaryota > Metazoa > Chordata > Mammalia > Carnivora > Ursidae > Ursus > Ursus arctos. Next base: position 29,547,827 of record NW_026623008.1, read on the forward strand.
GGCATTCTAGCATCCAGTGAGTTCACTCATAGTTCCAGAAGTGGGTCTCACCTGGATTCCTTGCACTTGGTGGAAGCAGGTGATATTCTGGCTAAATAGCCTTTCTGAAGTTAAAGCAATAGTCTTATGGAAGAAGTAATGTGACTGCTTATTACTAAAATTGGTCTGTCATTTTGATGGAAAGAAGAACCTCGTTTTGCTGGAAATTTAAAAAACAAAACAAAACAGGTCTTATTGACACAGTGTGGCAAGTAAAACCCGTTTGAGTTATAGATTAAGGAGCCAACTTCGTGAATGCATGATGAGGTTCTAAGTAAAATGTTTGAGAAAATACATTTTTCATAATACCAGTTCCTGACATCTGTATAACAGCTTACAAAATACATGATCTCATTTTTAGCAGGAAAAATACTTGAAGCGTAAAGTAGCTAAGTGACTTGCCAGGATCACAAGGCACATCTCGCAGCTGTGCTGCCTTACACGGCTGGCCAGGACAGGCCTGTCTGCAGAGGTGATACTTGAGGGGATAGTTAGAGGCAAAGGGAACAGCAGGTACAAAGCACTGAGGTGGGCACGAACTTGGCATGTCGTCGGGATAGAAAGATTAACGTGGTTGGGATGTCGTGATTTAGGGGAGTGGCGAGAGATGAAGTTGGAAGGACCAGCAGCAGCCAGTTCGTGTGCGGCCTGGTAGGCCCTGGGGAAGAGAGCAGATCTAACCTCTTATTCTAGAGGCAGTGGGACAGTGAGAGGCCACCAGAGGTTTTCGCCTGAGAGGTCTGATTCACATTTTAATAAATCACCCTGGCTACTATAAATATTCATACTTCCTTTGGGAAGCAATTTGTCAAGAACCTAAGGCAGTTACTGAAACATAGAAAAACTTCATCCTATTCCAAATTGTCACTATCCTGAAATCATCGAAGTATCCAACAGTGGATAAGAGTAGATGAGTAATTCTTATGTTGGATGGTAGATCTGTGGGTAGTTTTAATATTATGTCTTTTGGTATATCTGAAATACTGTTTTGGGTTTTTTAATCGCATGGGGGTGGAGGAAATCTATAAGCAAAAACACCAAAAAACTTAACAGTGAGTAGTCTTTGTGTACTGTATCTCTGGGTGACTTTTTTTAAAAAAAATCTTCTCTATAACATCATATCTTCTAAATGAGCATGTAGTGCTTTTCAGAAGAAAAGCAAGACATAAATATTTCTTCTTTCAAGAAGTATTTGCATGCCCTCCAGCAACCCAAGTAAGCCCTCTTAATTTTCCAAATGTGATTACTTTTCTCCAGAGTTCCCTACCACCAAGTTGGAGATGACTGCTGTTGCTGACATTTTTGACCGAGACGGAGATGGCTACATTGATTACTATGAATTTGTGGCTGCTCTCCATCCCAACAAGGACGCTTACCGCCCAACAACGGACGCAGATAAAATTGAAGATGAGGTACGGAAGTTACTGTATTTGGAACACACTTTGACCGTAGTGGTTGGGCAAAATGGCCATATCAGCCCCGTGGCTTATCTGTTACAGGGTCATTATCTGGAGTCTGTTTGGGGGTCCTCATTTGGAGGATGCTGCCCCAGAGGATGTCTGGCTATTGAGCTCTCTCTTTCAGTCCAGATGACTTCCCATTCCAATGAGTCACATTTGTGTGGTTCCTCCAAAGTTCACAAACTTACAAACTCATCCTGGTTCATAGGGACCGTGTTGCTTAGAACAGACTCCTCTCTCAGACCTGGGCACCCCACATCAGGATCCAGGGGGAGTGGTCTTTAAAGCAAGCCTTTAAGGAGTAAAATGTGAAGTAATGTGTAAGATGATGTGTACCCACCAAGCTTTCTGCCTAGTTAAGGACTTTTTAACATTGGAAATCGCACCCATCACCTGGAAAATAGCAAATTCATTAGTAACACATGGAGATCCTAGGATCTGAAAAGGGAGATCCTGAAAAGGGAGAGATTAGTGGGTCAGGTCTTGGGTATGGCCCGGAACACCCCAGGACTGACTTCTGGGACTCAGAGTCTCCTAGATGGAAATTTAAATCAGTTTATAATTTGCTTTATTTGATTTGATTTTGACGCATATTAGCACATTTCTCTGAAGGAACTTGGAAGCAAATGTGTAACATGTATTAATTTGGAGTAAAGGATAAATGCATATATCAAAAGCCTAAAATACCTCAAAGAGATATAATGAAGAGCTTTCTGCTTACATGTAAAAATCTTTGTTTCTCTGAAGAGGAAGTCTTGTTTTACCCTTCACACTTTCCTTTTTTTGTTGTTTACAACCAATAGGTCACAAGACAAGTGGCTCAGTGCAAATGTGCAAAAAGGTTTCAGGTGGAGCAGATTGGAGAGAATAAATATCGGGTAAGGAAGAGAAAACCAGACCTTTGTGGTGGTGGCTCCTTCCACGTGGCCCTTACAGGTGAAAGCAGCCTGACGCCCCGCAGGCTGGGTGATTCCACCTTCCCACTGCCCGTGCTGGGAGGACCGGAGCCAGGGGGACTTAAGATGTGGTCTCTCTCATGTCTATAGATTCCAAATGTCAGGTGTCCTGTTGGGTTAAGCTTAGTGCCCTACATAATTCCACCCGAAAAATAGTACCATATTTAGCTAACAGTAGCTCGTACTTTAGTTCCAGTGTAGGAGATATTTCAGAATTCTCTCTTTGGCTGATCAGAGTCTTTAGGGAGATGGTGTCACCTGCGCCAGTTACCTGAAGACTAACCCATCACTCCGAAGTGCTGGTCAGTGTGAGCCTGAGTGGCTCCCAGGCTCCGAGAGGGCTGGAGGAACTCTCTCAAGGTTCCAAGGGATACTCTGTCTGCTCTGAGCTGGGTTACCAATAGGGCCTAGATGCACTAAGGGGACGCCAGGCTCAGTAGTCTTCCCTGGAAAGCTGTTCTGTGGGCATAATTTGACCATGAATTATGCTGTGTTTCAGCTGCTTTAGGACCAGGGTTAGGGGATAGAAGGAATCTGAAACAGCATTTCTAAAATCTATTTAGCAGTTTATCCGGATTCTCTAAAGTCCTGAGGAAAACCTAGGATTCGTAAAGAGAGTTCAGATTGTACAGTTACTTGCACCGAGTTAGAAATAGGAAAATCTAGGTTCCATTAGTACATCAGAATGTCTTCAAAGTACACCAAAACCACCCTTGGGCTCCTCTTAGCTGGGGAGTGTTGGGTGACTCTGCCCCTGTATCCAGCCCGGGGCATTTAGTAAATAAACTGTAAGCAATCTTGTGCTTGCTTTTGTTGCTTTTTATTTTCTTGTTTGTTTGTTTTCTAATTGTCTATGAGAGAAATGAAGTAACAAGAGCAATCAGTAGAGTGGAAAAGTTAGGTCTTTATAATTTGTAAAACCATGCCCCCATGGCAGGAGCTCTCGAAGAATATGCTTGAAGACTGGTAACGGGATTGCGTGATTTTTATTCCTTAGTGTTAATTTGACAAAATGTTCTCTCTTTTTTTTTTCTTCATTTCCTCCATCCTTTACTCTTTTGTCTGTAGTTCTTCCTCGGCAATCAGGTACAGTGTGCCTTGCAACATTCTCCTTGGTGGAAATGGTCTGTGTAGTTCATGCTGCCTGTTCTTTGCTGTGGGGAGAGGACCATGATCTGAAGCATGCCTGGGTCACATCTGGTTGTCTTACCAAGTGGAGAAACTGCTAACAGGGTTAATATTATAAAGCTGTCTTAGCAGCAACAGCAGCAGCAGGATATGTTTCTTTTTAAAAGGAGATGAAATTTTCTATCCAAAATTAGATTGGTGAAAGACAGTATTCTGCTGGACTGGTTCAGGGGAATTTGAAGCTATGGTATCAATCCATCCCCCTTCTTTTCAGAATAGGAAGTCAGAATAGCAGAAGGCATAGTTCTGTCTTTTGACAGATAACCCAAATTTTATAGCGTACATGAAATCAAAAAAGTCTTGGGGGTACTTAAGTACTCAGTCTGTTCAGGTACCTATTTACTTGTATTTATCGCATATTTTATAATTATGAGGTGCCTGAGAAGCACGGTATAACAGTCATGATTTGGTCATAGCTTGAAGTTTGCTACTTATGTCCAGCTAGCCAAACTCTAAGGGATCAATTTAGACTTGCAAGAAAAGATTGAATGCTTTTGACTCCACTTGGTAATTCTAACCTTATAGATCTTTTTGAGGGCTCTGGGGTCCTGTGTCTTCAAATGGAAGGAAGTTGCATGGGTTAAGTCTGTCTTGTGATGTGAAATTAGAAACACTAACAGGTGATTTGAGGCCCTTGATCAGTGTTAAGTCCCAGGCACTGCCATAATCATTCACTACAGTAACATTCTGGGCCAGTGGGAAGAACAGAGGATAGAAACGAAAGACAAGAACAGTCAAAGAGGGTTTAAAATATCATTGCAGCACAGTGCCAAGGCACACCTCCAAGCTGGGCCTGTTCCCTCATACCTGCATGTGGGGCCCAGGCATCCTCTGAAGTGGCACTGATGTCCTCGTCCGATGCCCCACTGACTGGCAGAGGGTCAGACGAGTTAGTTCCGATGTTGGAACAGAGTCATGGGGTTCATTTTGTGCACGAGGCACCTGCGACCTGAAGGCGCCCATGCTGACAGTCACACAGCTAGTGTCAGAACCACTGCAAGAACCCGGGTCACCATAAGGGGTTTTCCAGTTAAGGAAACCAAAGTTACTGTTGCCCTGAGACGTTTCCAGTATCTGCACCTCACGGACAGCCCAGCTCTGCCAGGTTTGCACAGGTCCCCGGTTTTGGGGCTGCTGTAGCCCCTTCTCCCACTCTCACTCTGGCCTCAGTGCCCCAGCTACTTCAGCTGCTGGCTTGGATCGAACCTCCTTTTCCCTACAGCTCAGCAGAAACAAGTTAGACTCTTTCAGAGAGGGCGTTAGTGAGAAGTTAAGGAGAAAAAAAGAGTGAGTTAAGTAAAGTAGTTCTAGAAGCTGACAGACACATAATCTACGGGACACAGTGACGTTAAGGGTAAATTCTTCTTGGAGTCGCTTCCTGATCCACTGTGGAGGACCTAGAGGCCCTTATTTCCTCCCTCTCCACCAATCCAGAGAGAACCCCGACTAGTGACTCGAGTGACTTGGGCCGTCCCTGCTCTTGGATGTGGCAGAATTCTCAACCTCTCCCCCAGGGCCTCCCCATTTTCTCTATTGGGCCAGCTTCTGAGGGAGGCGCCCTCAGGGGCCAAAGGGGCAGCTTCCTTCCCGGGACAGGACACTTACTCCCTCACATCTCTGGGCACCCACTTCAGTGCTTTTTATACTACACCGTGCTGTTGCTGTGGTCACTCTATAGAAAATCTTAACAACTGTGGGGATGAGAGATGTAAGACTCTTTCCATTTTCAAAGTAGAGGGCTGGGGAGGGGGATGGTGTTGTTTCAGTCACTTCGCTGCCTATGTAAACAGTGCACTTGAGCCAGTACAGGGTAATACCGACAGTTACCACAATTACATTAATTTTGAGGGAGGTTGGTTATGTGTCCTTGTCAGACATCTTTTCTGGCATTTTCAGTTTTTGTGCCTTGTTTCAGAGTTACGGTTCTCCTTTATAACTTGAGAAATCTTAATTAACTAATTAGTCCCTTCAACTCCTCCCCCTATGCCAACATTCTCCTTGAATTAAATAATTTTAGGAATGCTATTTCTTCTACCAGATGTTTGGATTTTGTTTTGGGATCTCTGCATGATTCCCTTTTGTTGCCTCTTACCTTATTTTAGGAAGAGGGTAATTTATGCAATGGGAAACTCCAGATGTTAACAGGCTGGGAAGCAGGGATGTTAAATTAGGAAAAAATAAATATCAGAAAGTCATGCTTGCCTTAATATCCCAAAAATGGTTGTTAAATACTATTTATAATCAGCATGGTTGATTACAACTTTAATTTTTTTCAACTAGATTTTAGTATAAATGCCACAGTCATTTGCTCAGCTGAAGAAACTTTTCTGCTTGGTGACATCACAATTAGAGAATACCGAGGGCTTATTTCTGAAGACCTTGTGTGGAAAATCAGATTTCCTTCTACGCTTGTAATAATAATGATGCTTGCAGGGGTTTCCTTAAGGCTTGAAATAGTATTTCCTCTTCTCCGTTTACCTTCCAAGCACACTGTATTCAGAAGTTGACATCCACTTTATATCCACCTTTTACGAAAGCAAACTAACATAACAATTTTACTACTGGGTTTTAATCCGGGCAGAATGTTTAAAAGAATCGAGGTGAGCTAACGTTTATCTGTCCTCTGCCCTCCCCCTTTTGGTGCAGGGGGAGGGGTGTGACCACCGAAAGTTAACTTTGTCCCAGTAGAAAGAATATCGACACCATTCTTTACCTTGATATCTCCGCTTTTCCATATTTTAAATTGTTCTGCGAAAATGCCAACTAGTGAGTTAAAATTCTCCCCAGAGTGTCAAATCATCACCTGTCTCGTCTGAATACAGTCTGCTCTGGGAAGGAGGCCTCGGCCTGCTGGAAGGCACGGTCACTCATCACTCTCCCCTTGGTCCTGCAGTTCGGGGACTCCCAGCAGCTGCGGCTGGTCCGCATCCTGCGCAGCACCGTCATGGTCCGAGTTGGTGGAGGATGGATGGCCCTGGATGAATTTTTAGTGAAAAATGACCCCTGCCGAGGTAAGGAACCTTCCTGAGCATGAATTAGACGCAAGGTACGCCCTCGCCACTGATCTTTCCTGCTTACACAAAGTGTCAGTAGTGTGTCCGTTTGGTTTTTATTTTGTTAAGCTGCCCAGATATCGCTCTACCAGCACAGATTAGAACTTTGGGGTGCCCAAGGAGACCAAGAAGAGAAGGCGGGAGAGGCTGATGCTGTCAGGGGAGACAGGTTTTGAGGGACACAGTAACAAGAATTAGGAATTTTTTGTTGTCTTCAAATGTTTCAGTTTGAAAGGTGTTCAGCCTAGAAAGAGCCTAATGAAGCCGTTGAGGTTCCTGGTTAGTGCTCCTGACCCCTCTCCCCGTAATTCCTATGCCGGAAACCTGGGGAGGGTGTTAGGCTCTTCCCATGCAGGGAAGGACTGGAGGCTCTCCCTTGGCCGGGAGAGGGGGTAAAGAACACTGAGCAATGAGCACAGACACCTGCGAGAGAGTTGATCACCGAAGCAAGACAGGGGGTATGAAACATGGAAGGGCAGGCCTGCCAGCCCCGCGGCAGAAGAAGAGAGGAACTGAGTATGATGCTTGCACCTGCAGGCACAGGTGTGTGAGGGCTGCCGCAGGGCCAGGTGATCGAGTTCCGGTGGCTCAGTCCTCCTCAACTGCGTCCTTTCCTTTTTCCTGTTAGCCAGCTGCATGTGGGTACACAGGAGGCTCCCCCACTGTCTGCCAGTTTGTCTTTCTTGACCGGTTTCTGCGTTTCCTGCTGTCTCTGTTTCTTTGTGTTTCTTTATTTTTTTTTATTCTAGTTCACCATCCTGGGAGTAAAATAAAGCGCTCTGATTCCAGCTCTTCGATTTCCAGTCAGTCTCCCATAGGTTGGCTTTTAAGCTTTGTCCCCCCTTCCCCACACCCCAGCCTGTTGAGAATGGCTTTGCTTCCTCGACTGTAGCACCTCTTGGCTCTGTGGTACCTGCTGCCTTCACGAATGCTTTGGAATAGCCAAGCCATAGCTTTTCTAACTTCTGAGTTGACAGAGCATAGAGCACTTCTGTTGAAACAGTGCCCATGGAATTTGTTCGAGTTTCTATGTATTTAACCGATACTTACATAGTTTCTTAGGTACTACACGCTGTTACAAGCAATTTACAAATAATAACACATTTACACTTGTGTGGGGTATAGATTCTATGATGGCCTCCATTTTACAGAATAGGAAATTATAGAAAAGTTAAACAACTTACCTAAGTACAGACTGGGTTCCAGTCCAAGACTAGTATGGCTCTGAAGTGTGTTCCTGATTGGGGAGCCGGGTGTCTCAGAGGCTGACGTACCCACCACCACCCCTTTCTGTGTGTGGATTGCTGGTTCAGCCTGCGTAACTTAATTGGTAAGGCGTATTTATAAACCTGGCAAAAATGTTTACAGTACAGTTACATAACTTCTTTGGAAGTGATTTATAGTCCTGTTTTGAAGTGTTTAGAGCTAAAGGGTGCAGTCCTCACATGAATTCAGATATACCATAGCTTCTCTTATTTTAAATGTCATTCCGCATTTACTCCAGTAAACAGAAGTAATTTTCATTAGTTTATATATATGTATATATAGTGAATTTTGAAAGTACCTGTTCTGATAAAAACTTGAAAGGGTTTAATCAGTTTTATAAGTTAATTGCAAACAATGCAAACTAATTTCCTTGATAGAACAGTCCTCCTTCATTGTCTTAGTCAGGAGCAGGAGCCATATATATGATTTTAACCATAACTTGGTAAAACAGCATTATTCCTTCGCAAATCTATCAGTAAGGTTTTGGGGTTTTTTTGTCCTGTATGATTGGACTAAACACACAGAGATGTTGCATGTGACGTTTTGGAATCTGGATGCCTGTTTGCTGCCTGCTATACTTGCTCTACTGACAATAACTTCATGCTCTTGGCCAAGGGCAACACTGCTTTGCTCTGTCCTTATGTTAATAGCTAAAAACTGGAATCCCGCCAGGAAGTTTGGGAGGGCCGCGTAGTACCTATTCTCTAAGGAACATAGTAGCCTTTTCAGGGTCCCTGGGAGCAAACAAGGTAAGGCTTTCCTCTGTGCCTCTCCAGGAGTATCCTCTAAGCACCCAGTAATCCCCTCGATTCCCCTGATGGCAAGAGGCCAGCACTCCCCAGCAGTCTTAGATGTCATAAGTCTGCCAGTGACAGGATGAGCATTTCTAATCAAGTACAAAGTTGCGCGAGGAGGTGAACACTTAAGGGCTGGGGTGGATGTACGAAGTGACTGGGGAGGGTATGGACGTCACAAAGAGAAAGGTGTCCTGGAGCTGTGTAGGATTCTGTGAGGATTCACATGGCTTCTAGAAGCACTGCCCGGGGCAGATTCTGTATTCATTTGCGTTGCATTTCCTTGACTGTGTGGACCACAGAGAATGCCGGACAGAGGCTAGAACACAGCTGACGGCAGTGTCACACCAACATGCTGGGCGTTTGTTGCCCTCCACACACTGTTTCAGAAGGCGAGGGGGCTCGGACTGCACAGTGCTCTAGCCAGATGCGTAAAGTGAAAATACTCAGCTGTTTGTTGCCCTCCACACACTGTTTCAGAAGGCGAGAGAGCTCGGACTGCACAGTGCTCTAGCCAGATGCGTAAAGTGAAAATACTCAGCTAGGTAGGTTCGTGACACTGCCCAGAATCGGAGGTTCAGCTCCTGAATTCATCCATGACGAAGGGGATCATGATGGTTTGGGTGGTGATGAAGACAGTACCTAAGAAATAGGTCTACCTTTATTTGAGGGTGTGTTTTTGAGCATTAGACAAATTAGTTCCCCCAAATAAGTGAAGATCTAGAAAACGTCATTTATGAAGATTTGAAAGACAGTTTGGCTGAGAACCGAATGTTTTTCTTTATTTTTTTTTTATTGTGGTAAGGTACACATAACATAAAATTTACCATCTTAACCATTTTGAAGTGTTCTGTTCAGTGGTTGTGCTACTATCACACATCCACAGGGCTCTTTTCGTCTTGTAAAACGGAAACTCTGTACCCATGAAACAGCTTAGAACTCGGTTGTAACTAACCAACATCGCGTGGCCAGCCTGAGTCCCTTAGAAAACAGCGGCCTCTTTGGTGTTGAAAAACTGAAATGGTTGCCTTCAGGGCCTGGCCTCTAAGATGTGATCTTCAAAAAATAATGGTCAAGTGCTTTTGGGAGACACTGGGTTAAAGCTAAGAAGGTTTCTTTACTGTAGAACTTCCCAGAGCTTACAAAACACTGATTGCATTAGGAATCTCCCAAGGCGGGGGGAGTGTTTATTGAATTCTTTTTGTAGGAACCCCCTTAAAAACCTTAGTTTGGGAAACTGCTATAAACAGTGGAAGACCATGGAAGGATTTTGAGCCATCAGAGTTGTCAGGTTTTTATTTAGAAATTCCATTTGGGGGGATGAGATGAGAAATGAGACCAGTTGGAAGCCTACTACAGCCATCCAGGGTAGAGGAGAGGCTCCATGAATCACATAAGTGTAAGGGGGTGCAAGGGGTGTGGGAATGCTCTGGGGGTTCAAGAAGGGCCATTTCAGAGTCTTCCTCTTGTATCACTCTGTTGTTCTTGTCTGGGAGGGTTGGTGCAGAGATAAACTATTAAATGTTTACTGGGCTTAAACTACATGTCTGAAGTTGGGTATAGTTCAGGGTCACAAGCAGTTCTTTTTGGGTGAACCCTCAGCTGAGTCATGAATTTCACTCATCACTGTTACCTTAGTGCTTTTGCTGTGTGCCCACCATCAGGCTGGGCACATTAGCAAACACAAGATAAATAAGTGTAAGCCCTGAATCAGCAGTTATTAGTGATGGAAAGTCTTACTGAAGTACCTGTGTTAGTGCTGAAGGGAGTTCTCTTGAAGAATCATTAGCATAGACACAGACGAAAGCACTGAAGTCCCAGAAGATGGATGAGTAGAGAACCCGGGTCCAAGGAATGAGCCGTGAAGGGCACATTCTGTTGGGGCCTGAGGAGGAAGGAAACAGCTTAGCATTTACAGACCACCCTGACATTGGGGTCAGCCTGAGGAAACTGAGGCCTGGAGCAGGAAGAGCTGGTTGGTCACTGAGCCTAGACTCTCACTCAGGTTGTGATACCCATGTCAGCCCTTTTTTTTTTTTTTTTTTTTTAAGATTTTATTTATTTATTTGACAGAGAGAGAGATAGCCAGCGAGAAAGGGAACAGAAGCAGGGGGAGTGGGAGAGGAAGAAGCAGGCTCCCAGCGGAGGAGCCTGACTCGGGGCTCTATCCCATAATGCCGGGATCACTCCCTGAGCCGAAGGCAGACGCTTAACGACTGAGTCACCCAGGCGCCCCCCCCCCCGCCGCCCCATGTCAGCCCTTTTAACCTGACACCTGGATATGTTATGTCAATGTAGTATATTGAGAAGAATTTGATCTCGGAATTTGGAACTACCCTGCTTGGACACCCATGCAACCTGATTTAAAATCTGAGTCTACCAAGATTACTCGGTTCCCTTGAGGACATGCAGGTTTGGGCAGAAGAGGGGGTGGGCACAGCTACCTCAGATCTGCTGAAGTCATGATTCCTGGCCAGAATGAAAAATCTTACATTAGAAAAGAACAACAAACGTTCTGTATATAACGATTGATTCCCTTTTCCCGAGTTTCACCAGTGGTCCTGTGTGTTCGGGTCTATCTAGCATAATCTAAAAAGTAAACAGTGCAGGATGGATGAGGAGGTAGGAAGTTATTGCAGAATAACACCTTTTGGTGAGAAATAACCTAAGGACATATTCCGGAGGAATTATTTCTTTTAAATTAGTAGTGTCTTTCACATTTAACATTTATGTTGGCCATCCTTGGAATCATCTGACCAAATCCAAATTTTAAGTTCTGGTCTTACAGCTCCAGAAAGCCATGGGCCAACACCCACTGGCCTTCAGAGCAGTTTCCAGATTGTTTCTACCCTGACGTTCCTCCCACTTGCCGTTGTCCCTCCAGCTTCTTGTTGCTTTCAGTTTTTGACTTAATGTTTCTCACTGGCAAGTTTTGTGCATGGTCTTCATCTTTCTCTCTCTCCTCCCACATGTTTACTTCTTAATGATTTTATCCTGATCTTTTATCCCGAGTTCCTGGACCCCTTCCCTCCGGATTATTATCAACTGAATTCAAATAGAAGAGTCTGGACGATGTTGATTTCAATGATTTTTTTCTCCACTATTTGGTTACTATATATCCTGCAAAATCTGAGCAAAAAGTACACATGTACTATGAGAGAGAAAAGAGGGGGTTTGATTTAACGTCAGAGGTTTGTGCACTGCTGCATCCGCTTTCTTTGACGTTGAGTTACGGTCTGCTTGCCCCGGGGCCAGTGGCAGGGCAAGAGCATTACCACAGAATGGCATGGTATTTTGTATATAAAGTTCTTGATCGTGACAGACCAAGGGGCTGGTTAGTTAATTGTCTGCTGTGGGTAAGAATCATGACAGACTGACAGATCATGAATTTCTGTCTACTTCAAAAGAATCCACAGATGGTACTAAACCTGTAGCCTCTATAACTGTTATCATGGGGTCAAGCAGCTGTATGACCATCAAAGATACATTTTTTTAAGATTCACTGACATTGTATGTGTGTATTTATTGCTTTTTTAGCACGAGGTAGAACTAACATCGAGCTTAGAGAGAAATTCATCCTACCTGAGGGGGCATCCCAGGGAATGACCCCTTTCCGGTCACGGGGTCGAAGGTCCAAACCGTCTTCCCGGGCTGCTTCCCCCACCCGCTCCAGCTCCAGTGCTAGTCAGAGTAACCACAGCTGTACGTCCATGCCGTCTTCTCCAGCCACCCCAGCCAGTGGTACCAAGGTACGTACCGACCTTCCTCGTGGCCTTCTTCCTGTTCCCGTATTTACAGATGGTCATCGTTGAATGTAGCCTCTGAACACCTCCAGCAAGGAGAGGAACGTGAGGACCTACAGACCAGGCTCTACCTACACCAGCCTTTCCAGGCCCCAGTAGATAATAGGACCTTTTAAGATTTTTACTCTGAAGGACATTTATTAAAATATGAACTCAGATCTTAAGTCAGAAACACTTTTTGCCACATATTTTCCATCCAGAGTTCCTAATTTTGGAAATCCAGGCATTATCTTTGCAGCCGAAGCTAACGGATAAGTTTGTTTTGATGGGTTACTTATGAAGAATGCTGTTGCCTTTCTGCCTGGTCCCTTTTATCCTGTTGAACTGATGCCCGTTTTGTTTTGTTTTCTGTTTCTTTAAAATTCAGTGTCTTCTATTTATTTTTCGTGTTCCCAATTTGCTTCCTTTCTGTTCCATTTTCAATTGTTCCCGTCCTTCCCTTTGGATTTCCGTTTCGCAGACTCCACTTCAGTTCTCTCGCTGTTATGACAAACCCTGGTTGGTAAACAGTAAAGCTGGCACCCCTGTCAGGGACAGCCATTATCCTGACCTCCAGCTGCCCAGCCCCGAGGTAGAGTATGGTTTTGCTGACTAAGGACACAGTCAAGAGGAGGCCCTCGCTAATGCCCAGACCTTGATCAGCTACTCTTCCTGACACAAGTCCATGCTCTCTTCCATCTCTATGGTGCTTGCTCTCACAGCTGATTCGTCTAGTCAAGTGTTTTTCGGGGGTTTCTAACTCGGACTCACCAAAACTGGAGATAAATAAAAGATGCCTAAAACCGGATTGTTTAACAGCTTGCTAACAGTCTTTAGAATGATGTTTTCTCCCAGGGTGATAAACAGTGGTCATTCCTGGTGATCTGTTTATGGATATTATTTATAAAACTCAGGCCTCTTGGAGTCTCCAAACACGAGCTACACAGACGAGTTACGAACACTTGAAATTCAACTGTGGTGCATGTTCAGCCGTGTTCTATCTTTGCTTAGAACAGAAGAGTGGCTGGCGTCCCCTGCCCTGAGCCACTTCCCCAGGGTGGTTGGTATCGCCAGACGGGTCTGAGGCATGCGCGCTGCCTACCTCAGCCACGCCCCGTATCAGTGGTCACTGCTCTGAAGCTCAGATTTTAACTTCTGAATTTCTTGGCCTCGTCACTTGGGTGTCCGAAGCCTTGATCTGAATACACTCGCTGGCAGTTAAGCATGTTTGAGTGCAGCCATTAAAGTGCCCGGAGCATTTTTGGAAGAGCAGTGTTTCAGAAACAAATCACAGGCCACTGGCTTGCCTGAGAGCAGGAAGATTTGCATTCTAGCTCCGGCTGGGAAATACTGGATTCTTGTGCCTCAAGAAAGTGGGAAATGTTAAGAAGCCAGTGCCTGTGAATGGGCTGCTGCTTTGGGATTCATCTGCTCCAAGCTAAACCTCCAGTTCAGAAATCTGTCCGGTTTAGAACATGATCTGGGGACCTGTTGCCAGCAGAACCCCAAGACTCAACATGCTTACCTTGCTTTTCTTCTTCCTTAATGGCTCCAGTTTCATGAAAGTCTCAAAAGTTCTAAAATTTTAAATGTTTTAATTATGAAGTACAAAATACTCACAGGATTCAAATAGACCGGCCTTTTTGTTTTGTCTTAAGGTTTTACCTTTTGTTCATTTCGAGGTTTCACCTTTCCTAACCTGTGGGTGTTGCACAGGCCGCATCCTGACGTGAACTCCCAGCCCAGGGGCTCCGGGGCTGCGGTCTTCCCGGCGGCCGTGCGCACGAGCGGTAGCTTCTGAAACTGGTGCTCTTCCTCCTCTGTGGGCCAGGAGGGTGTGTGCGTGAATGTTAATCACTTTCTGCCGCTTCTGCTTTTCCTTTCTAAATTAAAGACATTCAAGAAACACAATGAAACAGGTTGCTTTACTCTTTCCTTTTGTATGAACATCTTAAAGGTCCTGGAAAACAGTTTACACAATTCAAAAGAAAAATTAGAACAGTGTGTTGTGGCCTGAGTGGTATTTAAAATAGACTTAAATTTTCCTTCTCCAAATTAAGTCTACTACTATTTAAAAAAAAAAAAGAACAGGCAACAAAACCAAAACAAAACACCTACACTCAGTGGGAAATGTTGCTTCTCCCAGTAGCAGTAACAACGGGTATCTGTCCAGCTCTTTTTCCACTAGGAAGTGCTTCTACACACGATTTATTCGTTCAGCAGGTGTTTATTGAGCCGTCTTCTGTTCCAGACTCGGTTGTAGGTGCTAAGGATGGGACCACAAACAAAACAAAGGCCCTGTTTTTGTGGAGTTAGACTTGAATGCAGGTGGGGCTGCAAACAAGGGTAGGCGCGCCAGATCCTGAAGCCCGGGGAGGAGAGCAAGATAGGCCGTCTTCAGGAGTGCGGCAAGGCCTCTCTGATCAGCCATTCCAGCCACGCCGCCCGGAGGAACGGGAGACTGAGCCACGCAGATACGGGGTGGCCCAGGGGATTAAACAAGAGGGAGTGTGGTTATCTCCATTCTTTCCAGTGAAGAAATAGATCTTGGCTTCACTGAGGTTCCTGCACACACGCATCTAGTGAGAGAGGCTGGAGTGATCTTTGCATCTCCATGCTAAATATTTAGGGCTAGAACCCATCTTTCAAATTTTTAACCCCAACACTTTGACACTTGGGATTATTTGGATTTTTTTTTTTTTTTTTTTTTTGGCCATTTCTAGTGGAAATTTGTCAGTAACATATTTGTCAGTAAATTTCTAATAGAAGTTTAGAAGACATTGTGAAATTTTAAATTGGAACATAAGACCTTTTGTGTGTTGGAATTATTAAAATATATGACCTCGGACCCTTTGAAAATAAATCTTTGTTTTCCTGGACTTTTAATTTGCTTTCCAATCGAATAGATGTGAGGAGGCTTAAGTAGACCTTTTTAAATTGAATTTCAAAAATTTTACCTAGTAAATTTGACCTTTCTTTTTATTTTTTTTTTTTTTAAGGTTATTCCATCAACAGGCAGCAAGTTGAAACGACCAACACCAACTTTTCACTCTAGTCGAACATCCCTTGCTGGTGATACTAGCAATAGCTCTTCCCCAGCCTCCACAGGTGCCAAAACGAATCGGGCCGGTAAGTACCTGTCCCCGTCCATAGGCTTTGGGGTGCACAGGGAGGGGGAGTGGCCAGGCTAAGAATTGGGGAACAGCAGCCTCTGGGCAGTGCCTCACTGCTCTCCAAAGAGCAAGTAATGAGAGCAGCATTAGGTGTGATGTCCAGAGAGCCCGGCAGATTCTCTGCTGCCCTTTCCTTTCCCTCCCACTACTGTAGCTAGCTATAGCCATGTCTTTTGAGAGCAGAGGCTTCTATGGCTAAAGCCGGGCCCCCTGTTCTGGATCAGGAATGACCATGTTTGAGAGAATGCAGAAGGCAGGAGGGGCCTCCTGAAGTGGGCCTTCCTCAGAAGGCCACTCATTATTGGAACTGGCAGTTTGCTAGTAATTTTTCCAACACTGTGTTTGTGATAGCTGTTGGCAAGCTGAGAAAGTCAGAGAAAGATCACATCTGTTCACCTGTTGATGTTCTTCATGGGAGCCTACGAATTGGCCTCATTTGGCCTCATTTCTGGCACTCTTTTCGCCTGTCCCCGACCCCATGCCCTATAGCGGGCTCTCCTCTGTGCCCAGGTGACTGAGCAGTCCTGCTTGGCACCACTCTGGGGGCCACGCGAGGTCATGTGCAGCTGAGAGAAACTGGCTTCTGATCCTCGGGAGGCAAGCTTCTCAAGGAGAATCAAAAAACCAGAAAAGGTTTCAAGCAACTGCTGTGTAGATGAGGAGATGGGGGGTCCAGAAAGGCTCTGATTTGCCCGGGGTCACACAGCATATCAGGTGGTTTTGGAGTCAGAGCCCTGACCACTGGGCACTTGTTCTCGCTGTCCTCCATGTTATCTCTATTAAGTCTGCTGCTGTATTCTCGAATTCCAGACCCTAAAAAGTCAGCCAGTCGCCCTGGGAGTCGGGCCGGGAGTCGGGCCGGGAGTCGGGCCAGTAGCCGGCGAGGAAGCGATGCCTCTGACTTTGACCTTTTAGAGACACAGTCTGCTTGTTCAGACACTTCGGAGAGCAGCGCCGCAGGGGGCCAGGGCAACTCCAGGAGAGGGCTGAACAAGCCTTCCAAAATCCCAACCATGTCTAAGAAGACCACCACTGCCTCCCCCAGGACTCCGGGTCCCAAGCGATAACACTGTACAAGCACCCCCAAGCCTCTATCCACTTTGAAGCCTGCTCCGTACATTGGGTGTATATTTATTCTGAACAGGAGAAGTTATATTGTTAAAAGTGTAAAAGAATAATTGTGTTATGAAGCTGCCTTATTTTTTTTTTCTTTTTGTAAGTTACTATTTTCATGTGAATATTTATGTAGATAAAATTTGCCTCCTGGTAACCCTGTAATGGATGGGGCCCAGAAATGAAATATTTGAGAAAAACAAGTGAGAAGGTCAAGATGAGAATGTGTATTAAAAAAAAAAAAAAAAAAAAAGCCTCTAAATAGGGTTTCTTCGCGGTGCAGGGTTGTAAACCTGCTTTATCTTTTAGGATTATTCCTAAATGCATCTTCTTTATAAACTCAACTTGCTGTCCCAGCAAGATAAATTATATTAAAAAAATAATAAGAATCCTGCAGTGTTTAAGGAACTCTTCTTTTGTAAATCGCAGACACCTCAATTAGCAAGAACTGAGGGGAGGGCACTCCTAATTGCTTTTTCCAATGTTTTTAATGCTGTGTGATTTTAACTGAAGAGAGGGAACCTCCTCTGGTGGTAACGTTTGCACATGATCAGCGAAAGGAGTTCATTGCAATACTTCGAATACTGGCTCAGTACTGGGTGTTTAAAGGACAAATAGCTGCTAGAATTCAGGGGTAAATACGACTGTTCAGAAGACGTCAAAACATTAGGGTTTTTAAGAGTCCTGGTTTGTAACTTCCTATTCAGCCCAGCCACCAACAACTCCTGTGCTCACCGGGACCCAGGCCCTTGGCAAGGGGAGACTCCTTGGTGGCACGGTGAATTACACAATTGTTTATCTGCATTTTTGCTATTTATTTAAATGGTCGATCAACTTCCCACAAACTGAGGAATGAATTCCACGAGCCTATTCTGAAAATGTGGACATAAACACTTTGCTTGTCCTTCAAAGGAGTTCACCAGCACACCTGTTAAGTCCCGTTTGCTTCCGTCTTTTTTTGTGAGTAACAAAGTCAACTGACCAAGTGACCATGAAGAGGGGCTGTCTGGGGCTCCTGTTTTTTAGCTGCTGTTCCTCTTCAGCTCCGACCATGTTGCTGTGTGATTATCTCAATTGGTTTTAATTGAGGCAGAAACTGAAGCTCTACCAATGAACTGTTTAAAAACAAGACACACTTTTGTATTAAAATTGCTTGCAGTAACAAATTTGTATTTCCTGATTTTCTTCTCAACTATTACCTTAAATATAACCTGTTACCCTGGGTATGATTGTGTTTTAGGTACTTAAATGCATTATTCAACTCAGAATATCTTGGTGGATAAATTATGGAGTTCACGAATAGATTTTTTTTTCTTGTTTATTTCATCCTTGTTAGTTTTAACAAAGCAACAAAGAAATAATCAGGCTATTGTTAATATAAATCTGTAGGGAATGTCTCCACTTAGCTGATTACACAAATAACAGTATGTAAGAAAATTTCTGTGTTAGAAATCACAAAGATCCCAGGTTTGAGAGGATGGGGCCAGTTTCCCACAGTAGGCTGAAATTTCTGGTAAATTATTGAATTTCAAAAGTGAAAGCAAAATTGGTCATCAAATCCAGCTCCTTCCTTTTCCAGATGGAGACACTGGAATGGGAAAGTGGGAGAAGGGTTATTTGCCTGAGATCACAGAATTAATAAATGGCAAAAACGGACCTTGAATCAATCACTGATTCCCTATTTAAGCCTGGCATTTCTATTTCCTTTAGCCCCTAGTTGGTTTTATAATAATAATTAGAACAGCCAAATATTAAGTAATTCTAACAGGAATTAGGCTAGGAAGTAACAAGAGAACTTGAGATGTAGGAAAGGGGTTCAAACTCAGGCCGCCTATGTTTCTGATCATTAAGCCATACATACTCATATGATCAGGAATTGGGTGAGATAGATACATCTTTGCCACAGCTGTTTGATAGAATTTTTTTTAAGATTTTGTTTTTATTTATTTAACAGCACAAGTAGAGGGAGCGGCAGGGAGAGGGAGAAGCAGACTTCCTGCTGACCAAAGAGCCCAATGCGGGGCTCGATCCCAGGACCCTGAGATCATGACCTGAGCTGAAGGCAGACACTTAACCTGAGCCACCCAGGTGTCCCTCCCACAGCTGTTTGAATCCAAATATCCAGATTAAAAGAAATCCAGTCTGATGGATCCTGAAGGAAGTGCTTACTCTATTCCCCCCTGGAATTAAGAAACTTCAAGCTGCCAGACTGTGCAGGATAGTATTTTCACCCAAATTTGCTTCTCTAGGCTTCGTGGCAGCAGAAGCATAGTTAAAACAGCTTGACCTCCATCCTTTCAGATTCTGGACTGTGATCACTTGTTTTTTTGTTTGTTTGTTTTTACCAAGTAATTCCTCCCTTAGTCTTTGCAGCAAAGCTCAGCTAGTGGTGGAATCTGCACAAATTGTATTTCCATTCACCAAACACCTACACGCAAGGTATATGCATAGGGACGCCAGAAAAAAAGCTTAACATTATCTGGGATACCAGTGCTAAATATAAGATACAAATTGGGTGTCAGCTGGGTAGAGATGCAGGAGTCCCTGGGGTTTTGAATAATACAGTAACAACAGCTAACATTTATTGCCCGCTTGCCACAGGCCAGTCACTGTGCTAAGTGCTCTATCTACAACGCCACCATCGTGACCCCATTAACAGATAAGCAACAGCCTGGGTGGTTCAGAAACTGCCCAAGGTCACAGCTGGGGAAAGCCCTCGTTTGACACTACTTTCTCGGAAACCTTCCCCACCTCGGTTCCCTTCCGGTTCCTGAGTTACAGGATTCCGCTCACATCCCCGCCCCCACGTCCCAGCTCCTTGTCCTCTGTCCTTCCAGACGCTTTGCCCAGGGTCTCCTAGCACAGCCTTGGTTCTGCCTTCTGTAAAGACTATGATCACGTGACTTATCACCTCCGTTGAGGGGCGAGCCACTCGGGCAGAGACTGGTCGGCTTCATCTCTGGCTCAGGGCAGCGGACGGAGCAGCCCATGGAGGTTGCTGTTGAACTGAGTTGTGGGATGACACCCTTTGGGATGGCTAAAACCTGATGTTTAGGTTTATGGGAATGTGAGGCCCATTGTTAAAAGAACACAGCTATCTCTGCTCACCCGAAATTGAGAGAAATGATTTCTGCTCTAAGAATCAGGCCCGCACTGGGCTGCTTACAATCTGGCTGGAAGCCCAGTGTTGCACGATACACGACCTGCGGATTACAGGCTAGATCTGAGACTCCAGAGGATGTGGTGTGGACTCCAAGGGGAGTACAGAGGGATGCCCAGAGGACAGTGAGGAAGACGGGAGATTCAGAGTCCCTGAACAAGTCTGACATGGGGATGCCCCCTTGACTGCCCCTGCCTCTGTTATGCAGTCACCAAGCCCTGGGGATGCAGCCTCCTCAATGGCTTTCTCCTCCGCCCTCCCCCCTGTCCTGGAAAAGGATCATGGTCATTGTCCCCCCGCCCTCATTACCGTACCTGCCTCCAACTGTGGGCCTTGACTCTAATCTTCGCCCTCCGATCCATATGCACCCCTGCAGCAGACTCTGTCTTGGGCACTTTCAGTGGCTAAGTTGCAACACCCATAAGGGGCGTATAAGCAGTGTGGAAATTTACCCGTTGGATAAAAGCAGACTAAGCATGGGCTTAAGGCACCAACAAATGACTCTTTGTTTATTAATTTATGTACAGTAGGCTCCACACCCAATATGGACTTGGCTCAGGACCCTAAGATTAAGGGGCGCACGCTCTACCAACTGAGCCAGCCAGGTGCCCCAGCAAATGACCGCTCAGATTTAAAATGTGATGTAAAAGTTCTGATATTTTTTAATTTGTTTTAAAGATTTATTGAGAGAAAGAGTGAGTGAGCGAGAGAGAGCATGAGCAGGGGTTAGAGGCAGAGGGAAGGGGAGAAGCAGACCCTCCTGCTGAGCAAGGGGCCTGACTCCAGGCTTGATCCCAGGACCCCAGGATCATGACCTGAGCTGACAGCAGACGCTTAACCAACTGAGCCACCCAGGTGGCCCAAAGTTCTATTTTTAAAAGATTTTTTTGAACTAATCTCTACACCCAACATGGGGCTTGAACTCACAGCCCGAGATCAAGAGTCCCACACTCTACCAACTGAGCCAGCTAAGCGCCCCGTTTTGATACTTTTTAAAAGTGTGAAGTGATCATGGGAAATTCTTCATTTTGGTGGACTTCTTAATTTATTTTGAAGTTTAATATTGAATCCACACTGGGGCCCCATAACCATCTGTTGTCCAGGGCTCTCATCTAGTCTCCCTGAAAGGCCCCTTGGGTCCATCCTTTGTCAGCCCCTCAGGCTCACCCAGGACCATTGGCCCCCCAGGCTCTCCAGGTTCCACTGAACAGCTCACCTGTCCACGCCCAGCTCCACTGTTGTGTGAAGGGGAAGTCCCTTAACCTCTCCGTGCCTCAGTTTCCCCATCTGTTCAAAGAGGGGGTCGAAATGGCGTCTACCCTATATGTGCGCGCATTAAAGCAGTGATTCAGAGCACGCATGGCACATGGTAAGTGCAGAGTGGTACCTGCATTACGCTCCCCAGAGTCTCACGACATCAGCAGTTTCCTCGGCCTGGTACACTCTTCTCCCACTGACCCTTCCTGTCATCCCAGGCCCATTCTTCCAGCCTTCCAAGCTCAGTCTAGGTGTCACTGACTCCCAGCGCAGCGCCTTAGCCATAAATGAATAAATGCAGCAAGAGAGCGCCCAGGAAGAGCAGAGTGTGCAGAGGGGGGCTAAGTCAATGGAGGGGTTTCTGTGTAGAGCCTTCTCTTGCAAGCCCTTGGGGGCCCTGACAATAAAGGTGTGCATAAGTTTTCCGGGCGCTCCGGAAGGGCCCCAGAGCTCCCTGGCCCAGCTGGAGGCTGGTGCGCGCCTCCTGTGCGCGGCTAGATCGGCACCAGAGGCCGCAGGGCGCACAGCGAGAGCTGGAAGTGACAGCGCCATCGCGGGAACATCGGGGAGTGTGGGGAGCCCGCCTGGGACGCGGGCCGGGAGCACGCGGGAGCCAGGTGGCTAGGCGCCCGGGAGCAGAGACGGAGCAGGTGTCGGGGTACGAGAAGCCCCCAACAGCGCGTGCAGAGGAACAGCGGGGAAGGCGCCGGGTGGCCAGCGAGGAACTGCAGAGGCCGCTGGCAGAGGAATGCGTCCCACTTTCCCGGCGCGACTGGCACCTGAGAGGCCCCTCTCCCTCTAGACCCTACTGAGGCCTTTCAGGTCCCGGAGCGACACTCCGCGCACCAGGCGGAGCGGCCGGGTCACTCGCTGGCGGGACGGAGACTCTGGATCCCCGCCCGGCGAGAGCGCTCGAGGACACGGCCCGCGAGACGGCAGGTCCCCGATTTCCCCCGACAGCGCCGCTACCCTGACGTCCCCAGGCCGAGGCCCCGCGCTCGCCGACGGCGCCACCAGCGGCTGGGAGAGGAGCCCAGCACGGCCCCCAAGTCCCGACGTCCGGACAGGGGACCCCTCACCCGAACCGTCCAGCACCCAACAGCTGCTCACACCTCGGGATCGCCGGCACCCACGAAACCAACCGAGATCCACAGCCCCTTCTCCCGGCGTGTGTTCCGCGCCCTTGGCCCCGCCCCGCGCCCCCATTGGTCGGAGCCGGAGGGGGCGGGGCCCGACTGCGGCGCGCGGGCCCCACGGGCGGCGGAGGCGGGGCGCGCGGCGCAGACTGCCGGTCCCACCGAAGAGGCGTCCGCGGGTCTGCGCCGCCCGCAGCGCCTACGGGAGCTCGCCCGCCGCCCCTGCCTCTGAGCCGGCCTCGGCAGCAGCAGTCTGTCGGTACGGCGGCCACAGACACGTTGGCCGCCGGACCCCGGGCCCCGGAGGAGCTCCTGCTGTGAGGCGGCAGAGGCCTCGTCCACGCCGCCCAGAGCCCAGCAGGTGCGGCGCGGGAGGCGAGCGGAGACAGCGTCGCGGCCGCCGGCAAACCCGCCCCGAGCCGCCGAGCCCGAGCCTCGCCGGCCACTCGCCGTCGGGGCGGCCCCGGGCTCGGCTGGGCCGCGGAGCGGATGCGCGCCCGCTGAGCGCCCGCCCGGCCCGCCAATGGCCGCGCGCCCCGGGCCGCTGTGGCTCGTGGGCCTGGCGCTGTGCGCGCTGAGCGGCGGCGGCCCCGGCCCGCGCCCCCCGGCCGGCTGCCCGGCCCGCCGCCTGGGCCCGCGGGAGCGCCGCGACATGCAGCGCGAGATCCTGGCGGTGCTGGGGCTGCCCGGACGGCCCCGGCCCCGCGCGCCGCCCGCCGCCGCCCGGCTGCCCGCGTCGGCGCCGCTCTTCATGCTGGACCTGTACCACGCCATGGCCGACGACGACGACGAGGACGGCGGCCCTCCGGAGCGGCCCCAGGGCCGCGCCGACCTGGTCATGAGCTTCGTCAACATGGGTGAGTGCGGCCGCCGGGTGGGCGTCCGGGGCCCCGGTGACCGTACGGCCCTCCCATCGGGTGGAGAGACCCGGCGCGGGCGGCAGGGGTGCGTGCACCGCCTTGGCCAGTGTGCGCCCCGCCTTGACCAGTGCGCGCCCCTGCCGCGAACAGGTGCCCCCTGTTCGTGGCCACGCCCCCACAGAGGGGTGGGAAGTGTGGAGCTCAGGGCCGCCAAGTCCAAGGGCTGTGGGCCTCGTGGGCTGTGGGACCCTCAGGGGCAGAGGCGTGAATGTGAGTCCCAAGGATGTCCCGCCCCCGAACACACCCAGGGGTAGGAACCATCTCCTGTCTGGTGGACCGGGCAGTGCCAGGAAGACAGTCTGGTCCTGGGGAGACAGATGAGTAAACAGGCCGGGATGCTGTCACAGTGATAAGGGCGGTACTGGAGAGAAGGCCAAAGTTCAGTGTGGAAAGCCCCGGTCACATCATCAAAGTGACCTGAGCCGAGAACCCAGATGTCGTGAGTGCACAGCTGCCTGTTCCCTGGCCAGAGCCCCAGCTCCTGTAGGTGAGGGTGTGGCTGTCAGGGCAGCGGGTGGCGAAGGAGTAGACTCTGAGCTCAGTGGGCCAGTCGGTCGTCTCGTCACCCTGGGCCTAGCACCTGGGACATGGCTGGCGTGCAGTGAGTGTCCAGGCCTGTGAAAGGACCAGCAGGCCCCTTGGACCCTCGTCATTCTCCCACACAAAGCCCAGCCTTTCTTTTCTGCAGAAATTTTTCTCCAAGTCTTGGAGCCATTTGTGGTTAGAGTACTTGAAGTTGTCTTTCCCATTACTAAATGCTCTTTAATCTACAGTCGTGAATGTCCTCTATCCGCTTTGCTTCCTGTCTGTGGCCAGTGAGGGTCAGGGGTCCGGGCTGGAGCAGACACCCCACTGGATCTGGGGATTCAGGGACTGCAGCTCAGACTGAGGTGGGGACAGGACCCTTGCCAAGGCCACCAGCATCCCTTCACCTACAGCATCACCCTTCCCCTCCCCACAACCCTGGGAACAGACATGATATTCATCCCCATCTCCCAGATGAGGACAGTGAGGCTCCGAGAGGCAGTGTCATGCCCAGGATAGCACAGCCTCTCCATGGCCCAGTCAAGACAGGCCCAGTTTGTTTGGTCCTACATCCAGGCCTCAAGGAGGTGATATTTCTGTCAGGAGGGCAGGCTTTCAGGGTGGAGAGAGCTTCCAGAGGGGTTTAGGCAGAGAAACCCAGGGGATGGGGCAGCAGCAGCTTTTGTGGGGTTTTCAGCCATTTGCTTCCTCTACTAGGGCAGGCAGAGTGGACAGCCAAGGAGACCTCTGTCCCCCACACCCCAGAGCTGGTGGGTGGCTGAGGTGAGGAGTGAGCAGCAGGAAGTGGCTGTTAACCTCTGCTGAGAGCCAGGTGCCAGGCATAGGACTTGGTCAGTGCGCTCTGAATGCCACCTACTTGGTTAAGGGCAAGGTAGGGGACTCGGGACAAAAGAGACCATGTGTGAAACTGAGGCCGGAGCCCTGTCCTCAGGACAAGCTGACCTGGGCTCAGAACCAAGAGGGATTGTGGACACAGTCATCCTGAGAATGACCCTTAGGGCAACATCCATTAGAGTGAGTCACTGCCCAGCCAATGTCCTGCTTCCCCAGCATCCCCTGGGTGAAGGCGTGCACAGCCTTGGTGGGAGCTGTTACTGTGAATCAAGCAGCGCCCTTAGCTCAGACAAATCTGATTCCTCTCCTGCCTCTGCTGTGTGACCTTAGGCAAGTCTCTTGCCCTCTTGGAGCCACAGATTCCTCCTTGTTCAGTGGGGCTCCTAGAGATCAAGGCATCGTCAAGGTTATTGTGTGATTGGTTGATAGATGGGAGGAGCAGAAAATCAGCCCTCTTGTAGGTGCGCCTGGGCTGGTCCCTGCTGACCCAGCTGCTGCCCAGCCTTGGATGGGTGTGTTGGGAATGTCCCACACTTCTTACGTGCAACCCAGACACAGATTTTAAAAGCCAATCAAAAGGCGTCTATACCTATTTTTAGAATAAAAACTAGCCCTTGAAGTTCTATAGCCTGAAGGGTCCTTGTTTCCTCCATGTAGTAACATGTAAACTGTTTTCCAAGCCAGTTCCATGGGCTCAGAGAGGTTAAATGGCCAGCCCAGGGCCACACAGCCCATCCATGACATCATCCAGGGCCTGTGGATTCCAGATGCCGCCTTCTTCCCACGCTGTCTGTGCGTGTTGCATTAAGATCGAAGGCCTCTGACGCTGTGGGATTAACAAGCAGATCTTTGTTCGGTGGAAGCCCGGCCTGTGGGCGGGCCCAGCCGCTGTCAGAAGGGCCTTCTTTATTCTGATGTACTAATTGCACTAGAACTCTTTCGGTTTGAGTGGTTTTAACTGGTAATTACCTAGGCTGTAGGGGCAGGGCGGGGGGTTAGACACCTAGCAGGATTCTTTGCTTGTTGAAGGCCCAGGCCCCAGGCCCTTGAACCTCCATGGAGTCTAATGGCAGAGTCGCCGCGGTACCAGCGCCCACGCCCGGGCTCCTGTCCCTGTGCCTCCAGCTCCACCTCTCCTCTTGGCCTCATCTGGCTCCTGAGAAGCCAGAGCCGGTACCTGCCAGGCCCCTGACCGTCCACGGCAGCCTGTGGGACCCAGAGACCACGGGCCTGTCCCAGGCCTCCGGCCCACAGGTCGGGCCTCTGTGCCCAGGCAGATGCTTTAGGAAGCCCGTGTCATGGCTGACTGTGTCTGTAGGGAGGCCAGGGCTGGGGTCAGAGCTGGGGCCCCTGCCCGGCCTGTCAGTCAGTCTCAGACTCTACACTCTCGGCTCCCCTTGGTCAGGACACGGTAGTGGGGGCCGATAGCCACGTGGAGCTGACAGGGTCTGTCCTCGGTGTCCCCTGTGCTCAGGGAGAGGAGAGCCCTGAGCTGGGAGGCAACCTCCCCTTCTTATACCGCCTGGACCCGCCACTGACTCCTTCCTGTCCCGAGAACCTCCCTTCCCTCCCTGGGCCTCTGTTTTCTCGTCCAGTCCACAGCCATGGTGTCAGAAAACAAGGGGCCTCCCAGCCCTGACCCCCTGGCTCTGTGTTGGAGACAGCTCGTCACAGCACCACCCCGTCCCCTGGGCCGGAGCGTGGGTCTGACTGGCTCTACCTCGGGCACCTCGGGCCAGCCCTGCCCCTGATAAGGGGGGAGTGAGGCCGGAAGGACCAACTCTGCATGTTCCTCTTGGCCTTCTCCACCTGGAGTCAGAGGAGCAGCAGGTGCCATGTTCCGGGTTGAGAAACTGAGGCACAAACAGCCCTGCAGGCAGAGGTCTAGCCAGAAATGCATGGAACCGTCTTCACTGTTGTCCCGGCCCTTCTCTGACCAGACTTATTCCCGTGCCTCGGGCAGCCGAGGACAGGGGTGTTGACCTGAGGTGTTGGGCTTGGGAGCGGCAGGACTGAGTGGAAATGAGGGACCTGGCCCGTGTCCTCCTCAGCCCTGTGACCTTGGTCTCCATGAGCCCATGGTCACTTTCCTTGGTTCTTTTTTCTTTTTCTCTATTTAAAAGAAACCTTTTTTTAGGGGCTCCTGTGTGGCACAGCGGTTAAGCGTCTGCCTTTGGCTCAGGGCGTGATCCTGGCGTTATGGGATCGAGCCCCACATCAGGCTCCTCCGCTATGAGCCTGCTTCTTCCTCTCCCACTCCCCCTGCTTGTGTTCCCTCTCTCGCTGGCTGTCTCTATCTCTGTCGAATAAATAAATAAAATCTTTAAAAAAAAATAAAAATAATAAAAAATAAAAACCCCCTTTTTTTTAAAGATTTTATTTATTTGCTTGTCAGAGAGCATAAGCACAAGCAGGGGGAGTGGCA
This sequence comes from Ursus arctos, assembly GCF_023065955.2. NCBI lineage: Eukaryota > Metazoa > Chordata > Mammalia > Carnivora > Ursidae > Ursus > Ursus arctos. The sequence continues at coordinate 29,574,929 of NW_026623008.1, forward strand.
GGCAGAGAAGGCAGAGGGAGAAGCGGGCTCCCCGCTGAGCGAGGAGCCTGATGTGGGACTCGGGATCCCAGGACCCTGGGATTGTGACCTGAGCTGAAGGCCAGACGCTCGACAGACTGAGCCACCCAGGCGTCCCTCTTTGGTTCTTTACTAGGGAATTCTTTCATTGTTTGTGAATTCTCTCGACAAATAGTCGTGCCAGGCACAGTTCTGGTTACTGGGGTATGACAGTGAGCCTAACCAAGTCCCTGCCCTCAGGGAGCCGGCCATCTACGGGGAGCAAATAATAAATGCATAACCACGGAGAGGGTTGTCAAGTGGTCCAGACAGTGACACCCCCATCTGGAAACCAGGAGCGGACGGACAGTGGGAAGGCAGACTGGACCTGGGTGGGGAGTTCTGACCTGGGACTCAGACCGAGTCTGCATCCTGATGCAACCACCTGCCGTGTGATCTGGGCCTTCCAGTCCACCTCTGGGAGCCTCAGTTTCTTCCTCCGTCAAATGGAGGCACTCGTGGTACCCAGCCTGCGGGGCTGTTCGGGGACCGTGTGAGATGATGCCTGGTGAGGACCACGTGCCCAGAACCTGCAGGTCTGTGCCTTCATTCGCATCACAATTACGGTCACATCTATGTTTTGGGAAAGAGTGTAGCTCAGAGAAGTTAGGTGATTTTCCCAAGGTCACCCAGCAGGTCTGCTCCCTGTCTCCTGTGCTCTTCTATATAGAAGCCGCCTCTCCGCCCGGGTGGGGGCCTGGCCCGTCATTAGGTGCGTTAAGTGTTGCTGAATTGGACTGTCTTGAATGTATGTTGTGAAGAGAATCCTATTTAAAGTGTCTTTATTGGTTTGGGGTTACAAAAATAAGACATGCTCAATATACACCATTCAGACCACATAGTAGCACGTGACATGGGTGCCCCAGGGGATCCTTTTCCCAGCAGCCCATCGCCCTCAGGCACCCACTTCCTGACATCTGTCACAGTGCACTCCTGTCACCCATCCTTGAGCTTCCTACACCTGGCATCATACAGTGTGTGCTCTTAGGCCTAGTGTTTCACTCAACATAGTTTTTTTGAGATTCATGTTTATTATCATTGTCTCTGTAGTTATTTTTTAAGTGTTTTTTTTTTAAGTCATCTCCACACCCAGTGTGGGGCTCGAACCCACAACCCTCAGATCAAATCAAGAGTCAGATGCTCTTCTGATTCAGCCAGCCAAGCATCCACATAGTTCTTTTTTTATAATTGAGTTGTATTGCGTTCCACAAGTATATGCATTTATCCGTTTTTATTAATGGGCGTTTGGGTGGTTTCTGGTTTTGGGTTATGAGTCGAGGTGCTGTGAGCATGCGCGTGTGGATGCGGCTCCTGTAAACCCGCGTTCTAATTCCAACTCTGCCACTTGGGAGCTGGGACATGTTACGCAGGTGCTTTTTAAAGTTTTGGAGCCTCATTTCCTCACCTGTGCGGAACTAGGCGAAACGCGCAGTGGGGCTGGCTAGATGCTTGTCACGTGGCAGGAGCTTACTCACTGAGAGCTATTACGCCCTGCTTGTTCCTCTGCTCATTTTGAACCCTCTGCATACAATATCCTCACTTCCATTTCTACTTTAAAAAGGGGTGGGCAGAAGTTTCCAGAAGTCTGACTGTTTCCACCGCAACTACTCCTGAAAAGATAGGCTCCTTCTGTGCTGGAAGTCCCATCCCCCGTCGTGTGTATTTCTCTTAGCATTTGAGTCACTTTCTGCCCGCCTCATTCAGGGCCACGTCTTGCCCCTCTTTCTCCTGCTCCCTGAGAAACCATGAACAACCTGAGAACAGGGGCCGGATCTGACATCCCCCCAGCCCCCGTGTGGCAGGTGTTGGGGGCAGGCCTGCAAGGTGAAGGGAGGAGGAACCCAGTGGGAGGCCGGGGCTGAGCACGGGGCAGGAGCCCGGGCCTGGTCGGCTGGGGCAGAGCACAGCCCGCCCTCCCTGTCTTTCTGGAGCCGACCATGGATGCGGCATCTCCCTGGACGCTTCCCTGGGACCTCCAGTACTCCCAGGGCCCTGCCTGGAGGAAGGCGGCTTCAGCACGCATTCTGGGGGGTGGGGGACCTCACTGACAGGTGACCCCCCCATCCCAATATCGCCACCTCGAGGGAATCTAGGGCCACTCATTTCACATGGTCTTTAAGTCTGAAAGAATGTGCCCACCCCTGCCCACTGATGGGGGCTCCTCCGGCGCTGAGGCCCAGGGCAGGGAGGTACACCCGGTCCACCTCCTCATGGGAACCCATTCCCCACAGGGGAGAGGGATGTGTCACTGTGACCACATCTTCCTGGAAAGCTCCCACCGTTCAGTTCTTTCCCCGGATTTGCACTGGGGAATCGTATCCTTGCTCAGTCTCCTTGGATCTATTTTTGGCCTTGACCGACTTGATGTGGCGGAGTGTGCGGGTGTTCCCTTTTAATTTGGGGTCTAAAGCCGTCTGAGGCCTGGACCGGCAATCATGAGTGCAGAGCCATTTATGGAAGCAGCTCTCAAAAAGAGTCAGTAATGAAGACTGACTAAAAATACCTTAGAAATGAAGCCTTGGCCTCCTCTGGGCAGCACCGAGATTTCTGGGTGGGAGGAAGAAGCCCTTCAGATGCAGAATTGGTAGGTGATCAGTTCTGCAGCTCCCCCCGGCCTCTCACCGGCCACGGAGACCTGGGTCTTGCTTTAGGTCTGAAGGGGGCCCCTGAGCCTTGTCACTAGCAGGACTCAGCGGACGGGGCCAGCGCGTCTGCCTCTGGGACCCTGGGGAGCCTGCCGTCCACCTCAGCAGCCTGGCCATGAGACAGGGCCAGTCCCACAGCCAAGTGAAAACGTGAGGGCTTCTGGTGGAGACCCGCTGTGCTCTGGAAGCCGTTCCCAGCCCAGCAGGCTGCCCCACTGTCCCGGGGAGCTCGGGAGGAACCTGCAGACACGTCCCTCTCTGGGCCCCCAGGACAAAAGGAGCTCAAGGGGAGTCCACTGAGAGCCTCCCGTTTCCGCCCCACAGGGTGCGGTCCTGCCCGCGATTGCTCACCGTCCAGAGGGGCACACGAACCAGAGATAGGACCCCGGGGGCAGGGGAAAGGGAGAGGCCAGCAGGCTGATCTGTGCGGGGTCAGAGGAGCACAAGGGGCCTGGAGAGCTGGACTGAGAGGAAAGTAGCCATTAGACACGGCAGGATGAGGGCGACTCAGGAGAGGGCGCTTTGGGGAGGGCCTCCGGGGGAGGGAAGAGGCGTTTGCAGCCAGAAGGCCCAGGAGGCCGTGAGGTTGGGCTGGCCCAGCTCAGGGGGGCCTGGAACCAGAGCTTGGGCTCCTCCTGGGGGCCCCGTGGGGCTGGGAAGGGTTTGAGGGCAGACAGGTCAGGAGAGTCTATTCTCTTAACAGCCACTCTGAGCTAAAGGGAGAGGATGTCTTTTGAAGTCTTTTTGGTCAGAAACAAGACAGATTTAGATCACCAGGATACCCTTAAATTTTGTCCAAGTCACAAAAATATCCAAAGCCATTGTTGGTGTTGGGCCGCTGGGCTCAGGGTGTGGCATCTGGTGGTCAAGCCCGTGAGCGGTGGGTGCAGATCCTCAGAGGCAGAAAGGCAGGGTGTAGTCAGCGGCCGCGGCGGTCAAGGACGTCTCCGGCACGCAGCATCCTTACCCATAAGCAAATGTGGAAAGAGGATGGAGGAGAAGGCCAGGAGTCCTGTGAGTGTTTATTTTCCTGGAGCCACAGTCATGGAGTAGAGAAAGTAAACTCTGACTGCTTCCCCACGTGGCGCTTTGTAGAAAATAAGGTACCTGTGGAAACAGTGGTGCGTTGTCTGTCCCTGGTGGTGGGCCCGTGCTCTGCCAAGCCCAGGTGTCTCGATGGAGCCGGCTGTCAAGAGCCTCTGTTGGCTGCTAAAAACCACAGGTGGCTTCCGACCCCCCTCACAGGGTCATGGACTATCGTAGCATCGACAACTGTTGAGTTTAATCAGATTCTTCCAGGTCACAGAGCCTCTTTGAGGCCCCGGACAACACCTTAATCAAGGACCCCGTTAATATCACTAGGAATAATACCACCACGTTGTCCAATTTGACGCGCATATTTGTCTCCAAAATCCGTACTTCAGTCTAATGGAAAATATCAGATAAACTGACATGGGGGTCATGCTACAAAATAACTGCCCAGTGCTCTTGAAAAGGGTCTGTGTCCTGGGGGCCTGCGTGGCTCAGTCGTTAAGCATCTGACTCTTGATCTCAGCACAGGTTTTGATCTCAGGGTCGTGAGTTCAAGCTTCATGTTGGCCATGGAGGCTACTTTAAAAAAATTTAAAGATTAAAGGGGCGCCTGGGTGGCTCAGTCGTTAAGCGTCTGCCTTCGGCTCAGGGTGTGATCCCGGCGTTATGGGATCAAGCCCCACATCAGGCTCCTCTGCTATGAGCCTGCTTCTTCCTCTCCCACTCCCCCTGCTTGTGTTCCCTCTCTCGCTGGCTGTCTCTATCTCTGTCGAATAAATAAATAAAATCTTTTAAAAAAAGTAAATAAAAGTGTCAGTGTCATGAAAGAAAAGGAAAGACTTAACAATTGTTACAGATCAGAGGAGACCCAGGAGACCTAACAGCTAAATGTGATGTGGGACCCTGGATGGAAGTCGAGAACATTCACGAAATGAATAGTGGAAAACCTGGCAGAATTCTGGGAAAGACTGTAGTAAATAGCCTTGCACCAATATCAGTTTCGTGGTTTTGATAATTATGCTGTGGTTTGGTTACGTATGATGTTATCATTAGGGGAAGCTGGGTAAAGAGTATAGGGGATGTCTCTGTACTATTTGTGCAAAGACTTTTCTCCAAATCTAAATCACCTAAAATTATCTCAGGGGCGCCTGAGTGGCACAGTGGTTAAGCGTCTGCCTTCGGCTCAGGGCGTGATCCTGGCGTTACGGGATCGAGCCCCACGTCAGGCTCCTCCACTATGAGCCTGCTTCTTCCTCTCCCACTCCCCCTGCTTGTGTTCCCTTTCTCGCTGGCTGCCTCTATCTCTGTCAAATAAATAAATAAAATCTTAAAAAAAAAATTATCTCAAAATAAAGTTAAAAGCTTAAAGTGACTCCCACACACCCTTCCTGCATTATCCCCATTCCCGCCCCTCCCTTGACATCCTTCATAGCCGCTCACGTACAATCACCTTGTTTGCTACCTGGCTTCCCCACGCACTGCAAACTCCATAATGTCCATGGGGGCACGGGCCGCTCTGTGTCCCCAGTGCCTCCATAGTGACGTGCATACAGGAAGCTCTGCTTTCAAATGTGTAGGAGTAAATGAATTAATTTCCTGGGTGTCTCCAGGGAAAATGAATGGGAAAACTGAGTTTTAGAAGCCTCCTGAGCATGTATAGTCAGGAGTCCTTTCCATATGCCCGAAGGTGAAGTTATGGGACCCCCCCCCATATTAGGAATCCTCACCCCCAGATGTTGCAGATGGGGGAAATAATTGACTACCCAGAAATCTTGCCCCAGGCATCAGTGGTCCCCCCAGGGCCACCCCAGAGAGAGGATTCCTGGCAGGACATAGCTCAGATGGCCAGGATCCAGAACACAGGCCAGGCAGGGAGCACCCACTGCTCCTTCAGCCTGGCCAAATCTGCCAGGGGACTGGGAAAATAACTTCCCAACCCCATACGCGGTAGCAAAAAAAAAAAAAAAGAATTTCCTGGGAAAACCCAAGAAGTCACGTTGTACAGACCTTGGCCTTTCCCATAAATTCCCTCTGCGGACTATCAACAACGGGGGTGGGGAAGGGTGGGAGGCAGCAACAGGCCAATTCCAGACGGACTTTTATGCCGTCCTTTCAACGTCAGAAGGTGGAGGTCAGCCTGATGTAGTGGAGCAGCGCAGACGGGGGTCAGGATCCCTGGGTTCCATCTCTGTGTGTATAAAAGTGTGTGGTGGGGGCGCCTGGGTGGCGCAGTCATTAAGCGTCTGCCTTTGGCTCAGGGCGTGATCCCAGCGTTCTGGGATTGAGCCCCACATCAGGCTCTTCTGCTGGGAGCCTGCTTCCTCTCCCGCTCCCCTGCTTGTGTTCCCTCTCTCGCTGGCTGTCTCTCTCTGTGTCAAATAAATAAATAAAATCTTAAAAAAAAAAAAAAAAAAGTGTGTGGTGACCTCGGTCTTCAGAGCACTGATGTTCTGGAATCTTCAGCACTTTCACAAAGGGTCAGTTTCTGTTTTGTGCCTGAGCCAGAGCAGCCGCAGTGGTGGTGCTGAGGGGCTGCCTCTCCGAGCCCGGGCATCGTTGGGCGATTCCAGGCCTTGGGGAAGTGGAGGGTCGGCATGAAGGTGCACTAAGAAGGAAAGGCTCCTGTGTAATCTGTTAGAAGCATTTGCTGGACCACATGCAAGTACCTACGACAGTAGCAAACATGGCCTTTTGCAGTTTCATTGGACCCTGTATCAATTGGTCATTCTGCAGATGTGAATACTGAGGCCCAGAGGATCAGATGCCTTGACGAAGGTCAAGCAGGTGAAAAGGAAACCATCCAAATGCCTTTCAGATGAATTTTGTTATATATAAATATATATAAATAATATATTTAAGATTTTATTTATTTATTGGACAGAGAGAGACAGCGAGAGAGGGAACACAAGCAGGGGGAGTGGGAGAGGGAGAAGCAGACTTCCCACCAAGCAGGGAGCCCGATGCGGGGTTCGATCCCAGGATCCTGGGATCATGACCTGAGATGAAGGCAGACACTTATCAGCTGAGCCACCCAGGAGCCCCTAGTACATTTTTATGTTACATAACCTTTCATTCCATACTTTTATTTAGAAAAAGAAAATTGAAGGTCTCCCTTTTCTCCCCCTTGGCTCTTGAGATTCCCACATGAAGGCTCTATGGTGCTGGCAGGGTGTGTTCACTTTGATACAGGGATGACGTGAGGAAATTGGAGGCCAGCACCCCTTCCCAACTCCTACTCCTATGGAATGGCCATCGTTCCTACCTACCTGATAATGCCCGCCCCTCCCAAAGCCCTTTCAGGCCCCTCTGTGGAAAGGCTCCTAGTATCCCCACTTCGCAGATGAGGAGACTGAGGCCAGTTAAAGTATCTGGTCACCAGTAGGGTCAGGGCTGGGACCAGAAGCCCCAGCTACAGGCCAGAGCACCTATACTTCTCGATGCTGTGTTAGTGGCAAAAGCAGGGGCAGCCGGTCCAGGAGCTACTGTGGGGCAAATCCAGATCCTAACAGCTGCTAGTCCTCAACACCAGCTTTTGAGAAATACTGTTTCTGGGGCACCTGGTTGGCTCAGTCAGTTAAGTCAGTGAAGACTCTTGAATTTGGCTTGGGTCATGATCCTGGGGTTGTGAGATCCAGCATGAGCCTGCTTACGATTCCTGCTCCCTCTGCCCCATTTCTAATACACAGAACCAACTGCTGGAAAGCTGTACACCCACACGGCTCCAGCACAGGGTGGGGGGGGCTCCCCGTTGGCCAGTTACAGTTGCGTCGTGTGTAATGCTGCAGCCCGGGAAGGTTTACTAATTTCTGATGAAAAGCATCCCTTTCCTAAAACGTGCCACGTTCTAGAACTTGCCTGGAACAGCCAGGGTGGGCAGTTGCCTGTGCTGAGCTACTGGGTGGAAGCTTGGAACCGGGGTCAGTTCAGGTGCACAGGGGTCTCCTGACCCCGCACCCAGGTCAGCAAGGGAGGGAGGCCGCAGAACGTGGTCCTCCCGTGGAGCTGGCGGGTTCGTGGGTTGTTCCTCGGCCCCCAGATCCGACAGGGAATCAGCGGCAGGGCTGCGGCCTGAGATTGCCCGCCGCCCCGCAACCCGCTGGTCAGCCCCACAGCCTTGGGAGCAGATCCGTGTTCGCGGATCCGGTCGGATGCTCCGAGAAGAGTCGGGTGAAGGGCGTGACTGAGCCACCCTCCTTCACTCTCTGGGCCACACCCTGTCACAGCCAGCGGCCTAGACCCGTGACGTCCTGCACGTCCGGGATTTTACACGGCCACGGAACAGAGGTGGTCCGTGCAGTCCCTGAGTCCACAGAAATTGCCACCGAAGCTGTGCGTGTGTGTGTGTCTGTAGGGAGGAGGGGACGCGTGTGTCAGTGTTCATGGCACGCATCCCCGGTGCGGGTCCAGAGCCCTGCCCTCCACGCTTTCCGCGTGTCAGGACACGGCTGCCACCCGGCGTCGCGGCCTCTGCGGCTCCTGGCTCCCGGCCGTGCCTGCACTGCGTGTCCTGCACCTTGTCGGAGGGTGGACATCTTATTCCTTCTCCTCCGTGGTCTGGGGAGGAAAAGCCCATCTCCTCCTGTCAACATGTGTGTCCACCGGACCCGCCCAGCCCAGCTGTTGGCCTGTCCCTCGCTGGACACGGTCCCCACCGTGAGGACAGGAAGCGCTCCCCACATCCGCCTCCGCCACAGCCTGGTGACTTGTGGTCACTGAGCCCAGTAGCCAGAGAGAGAGTTTTTAAAAAGACTCACAGACATGTCATTAAAATCTCAGTGTTGGGTTTTGGGGAAGGTGCTGGGCGGCTCCCACCCCTGCTTTCCGGAAACACAGATTTGCGGCATTTGAAAGTGACAAGAGGCTAAAGTGAGACGGTACTAAATATACTGTCCTGGGCATTTCCGGGCAGCGGGGGAGATGTGGGATTGACTCGCCACCCCAGCCTCCTGCCCAGACAGACCAGCCCCGCCACCGGCCCGCCTGGGCTCCCCCTCCAGCCTGTGCATCACCTTCCCCTCCCTGCGTATCTTCCACCCCCCCAAAACCACATCGTGCCCCTGCTGCCCAGAACCCTGAACCCCACTGGCCAGAGGCACAGCCCGGGCTCCTAGACCGGAATTCCAGCCCTCCAGAGTCAGACCACAGCCAGACTCATAGCCAGTCCCCCACAGCGCTGACCTGTGGACGCCCCGCACTGCACACCTGTGCCTCCGAGGTCCCCTCTGCCTAGAATGGCTTCCCTGCCACCCTCTCCACCCGACAGGACTCCGTCCCATCCTTCAAGGCCAGTTCAGGTGGCGCCTCCCCTGGGAAGCCGGCTCAGATCCCACCCCATCGTGGGACCGTCCAGCTTCTCCAGGACCTGACCAGGTGTCACCAGGAGCTGTCACTGCTACCTTGCTCCTTCTTGTTCCTTTCCATGTCTCCCTCTGACCCTCCTTCCTCCTTCACCTTGTCCCCAAACAGGACCGGCCATCCTTTCGTCCTTTGCTGTGTTTATGGGTGTTGTTCCCCTGCCTGTGCCGTCTGTTCCTCAGCCCTAGGCCTTGGTTCAGGCTGGCCCCTTCCTCTGCAGTGCCCTCCCTTGACGTGGTGGCACAACCACGCTCACCCCTGCAGGCCCAGCCCCAGTGTCAGCTGCAAACCCTCCCTCTCCCCCAGACTCCCCTGCACGCACATGGCACATCGGCAGAATCTGGACAGCCCCGGCCTCAGACCTGCCCGCCCCCGTAGCCCTTTTCTGCCTTGGGTCTGATGTCAGTCTTCCCAGAGGAGGGACCTGCCCTCTGTCTCATACTTGGGTCCCAGAGCCAGCGGGGGTGGGCGGGGCAGGCTGGGTTTGGGGTTTGGGGGCCAGAAGCGGAGGCTGCTCTTGCTGGCACCACGGCGTGCCGGGCCCTGTGCTGGACACCTCAGCACAAGCCCCGTCGCGCCCTCTCAGCACCCAGGAGGCAGAGCCTGGGAGCAAGCCCCTTTGCAGAGGAGGGAGCCATCCCCACCCAGGCTGCCCGGGCCCCCAGCTCCCCTGGCTCTGCCCAGAGCACAAGTGACCGGGGGCCCCGCTGTGTCTTGCAGTGGAGCGTGACCGCACCCTGGGCCACCAGGAGCCCCACTGGAAGGAGTTCCGCTTCGACCTGACCCAGATCCCAGAGGGCGAGGCGGTCACAGCCGCTGAGTTCCGGATTTACAAGCTGGCCAGCGCCCACCTGCTCAACAGGACCCTGCACGTCAGCGTGGTCCAGGTGGTCAGGGAGCAGTCCAACAGGTGCCTACCCTGCACCCGCCTCCCGAGGAAGCCTGGCCGGGGAGGGGACACTTGCCAGAGGACAGAAGGGGAGCTCCCTGGGGAGCACGCTCTCAGAGGCAGAAGGATACTTGGCCGAGGCCTCGTGTCACTGTGGGGAGAGGCCCAGCGTCGGTCCTGCTGCAAGTCCCTGCCCTGCTGTGGGACCTTGGGCGGGTCACTGAGCTCCCGAGCCTCAGTTTCCACATCCGCACTGGGCCCAGTAACACCTTCATACATAGATACAGAGAGAAGGCACGCGGGGCGCCAGCCCGAGCCAGGCGGGGTAGGTGCCCCCGAGTGGTCCCCTAGGCAGGCACTGGAAACTCAAAGGCGGCTGTGGCGGCCCTCAGTTAATTGTTTTTTCGTGTCCACAGGGAGTCTGACTTGTTCTTTTTGGATCTTCAGACGCTCCGAGCTGGGGACGAGGGCTGGCTGGTGCTAGACGTGACAGCAGCCAGTGACCGCTGGTTCTTGAGCCGGAACAAGGACCTGGGGCTCCGCCTCTTTGTGGAAACGGAAGACGGTAAGGCTCAGGGTTGGGCAGCAGTCCTTCTCCTGGGGGTTCCTCCGACGCTGCTGGCACAGAGCCAGCTGCAGCCACCTCATTTGGCCCTGGAGGCCTGGCCTCTCTCAGCCCAGTGGCTGGGGTGATAATCCCCTACCTACTTTGGGGACTCAGCAGGGCACAGAGGGTGAAGTTCCCACAGCAGGAGTTCCCCTACCATGACAGTCTCCCTCCTCTCCTTTTGCAGAACCAATATTTCAGTTGCTAAGAGGGAGTCCATGCTGTCCCTTCCCAAGAGCAGCTGTGTACGTGGGGCGTTTCCGCACTGGGCAGGGCCGAGGGAAGGTGGTTATACCCTCAGACTCAGATCAGAGAGGCCCGGGTTTGAATCCCAGCTCTGCAGTGCTCTAACCCGGTGACTTTGGCAGGGTACTTACCTTCCAAGCCTCAGTGTCCTCCTCTGTCGAATGAGGGTTCACACCTTCATTCTTGTCCCAGGTAGCTGGGGGAGAGCCTCCGGTGTTGCAGGCAGTGGAGCGGGAAGGGAGAGGCCGAGGGTGGGCACAGGATGGGCGGATCTGAGCTACAGCAGCGGCCCTGTGGCCGGGGCTGGACGGGCCGGGCCAGGTGGGAGAGGAGACTGAGAGCTGCAGGGCACATTCTGAGCGTGGGCGAACCCAGGCCCGGTGTCGGAGTGTCGAGGGCAGCTCCCTGTACTACGCAGCAGTGGAGGACGACAGGATCTGAGTCAGGTTTTTAGAGAAGAACCCTCTGAGACAGCCCCTCGAGGAGGGCATCACTCACCCTCGGTGTGACTACGCTTAGTGACTTAGGCTTCTCGAAAGTGCAGTGGGGACGGGGTGGGGGACGTGAGTTCACAGAGGAGAAAGCTGCCTGCCCCACGCAGCAGGCGATCAGGTCTCACAGGGACGTCCTGTACGTAGTATCCCCTTGACGTGATGGATGGGAAGGGCCCTTCATCTCGTGGTCTTCCCCCCAAAACCCCGAACCCCGTCAACCGTGAGAGAAACATGAGACAAACCCAAATGGAAGGACGTGCTACAGACCGCCCGACAAGTACTTCTCGACATCGTCCAGGTCGTCCAAGACAAAGTCTGACAGCAGCCCAGAGGCGCCTAAGCAGCTGCGACAACGGAATGCCACGTGGGGGCCAGGATGGGGCCCTGGAGGGGAAAAAGGACAGTGAGATCCGAATACATCGTGTTTAGCTTGTCGTCAGACGCCAGTGTTGGTTCATTAGTTGTGACAAGTGCACGGCGCTAACTTCAACGTTAGCATTTCTCGGGGAAACGGGCCCTGGGTGTCCGGGAACTCTCTGCACTGTCCTTGCGGTTTTTCTGTAGACGTCAGCTATCGTAAAATAAAAACTCACCATATGGATCCAACATAGGCCCACCCCGACATCAGCGGGGACAGTAGTCTGGGGGGACAAGAGCAAAGTCAGGCCCAGGAGACAAGCCTGCAGGGGGAGCAGACAGGTGCTTGCTGGTAGCCGCGGAAATGGAGAAAAGTGGAGAGAGGAGGACTCATGGAAAACATGCATTGAGCCAGTGGCCATTTTTAATAGAATCTTTTTTTCCTGCCTGAGTAAAAGTCGAGGAGGGGCCGGCTTGAGGGAGCAAACCAAGAGTCCTTTTTGGCCGCAGTGTTATTGAGAGTCCTGGTTGACGTCCAGCTGGAGTGTCAGTTGGGACAGGTGGGTGCTGGAGTCACAGGTGTGGGAAGCACTGACTTCTAAGTGGACTGAGAACCATGGGACCGGAGCAGGTCACCCAGGAAGGGGGTGTCGATGGAGAAGGAAGGGGATGGCCTAGAACCCTGGGGCCTCCCACATGGAGAGGGCTGCCCAGAAGGGACTATGCAAGGATCTCTCCCGCCCGCTGGGGTTTTGGACTGGAGACGGGCGGCCTTCCCGCCAACCTGAGCGCCCAGGGTCGGTCTTCCCCTCAGAGACGCCGCCGTGGGGCCTCTGTGGGCATCGCTCCTTCCCCGTCGGCCCGCAGGGTTGGGTCGCCTGGGCCGGGAGGTGCGGCGCTTCCAGAGCCCCTCAGAGCGTGGAGGGGCCAGGGCGTGGGGGGCCACGTGGTCCCCGTGTCCCCGCCCCGCATGCCCTCCCTGCTCTGTGACGGGGCAGGGGGGCCAGAGCCTGGAGGCGGAGTGCACTCAGGCGACCCTCTGGCAGCTCACGGTGGCCCTAGGGCGCTGCGTCCCCACTAGCCACTCAGAGCCCGTGCTGGCCGAGGCCGAGGGCTGTGTGCGTGGCCTGGCCACCAGCGCTCGTGCCTGCTCCGGAGTCTACACGGGTCCCGTGGAGGGCGCGAAAGACCTCTCCGACAGGGCCAAGATCACGGTCGGCGGCTTTGGGCTCTGGAATTCCAGAGAACCTGGTGAAGGCGCTGCCCAGGGCGCACAGCAAGGACTTGACCGTGGGCAGCAGCACCGTGGGGGCGGACGACTTTGGGCTGGGCCTTTTCCCGGAGACCAGGCAGGTCCCCCCGCATCGTTGGCCCCTACGTGGGGGAGAACGAACGCGCTGTGCGAGCACCAGTTCCTGTTGGGCGAGCTGGAGCTGCCGCCCCAGGGCACCCTGTCGCTGCGGGGGGCACCGGGGTGCCCGTGTTCTACCCGCCCACGGCCTAGGGGACCCTGGTGCAGGAGGGAGGTGCCCCATCAGGCACGTGCCCGGCGGCCACATGGCCATCGTGAGCCAGCCCCGAGAGAGGAGGGAGTTTCACGGGACCGCTGTCTTCTGGAGCAGCTGGTCACGGCTGGTTTTGCTTTGGTGAAAGTGTGGAAGGCCCACCGCACAGGAACGTCATTTTCAGAGGAAGCCCCAGGAATTTCAATGGGCCCACGTACAAAGCCGCAGAATCCTCAGCGCTGGGCGTGGAAGAAACTGTGGACGTGGGGACGTTTGTCCCCGAAGACGTCCACGTTCCTAACATTTGTGTGGACTGCGTAATCCAGGGGGAAAATATGAGAAAAGAATTGAGCGTCTAACGGTGCGGACGGAGGAAGGTGAAAAGCCAGGTCTGTGGGTGACCTCAAGGCCCGCATCCTCACACGGTGGCTCCTGAATTCGAGGACGGCACGTGCCCTCCCGGCCAGCAGCCCCACAGCTACATCCGGGCAGTGAGAGGGGGCTCCTGGGCTTGCGTCCGTTTCCATTACAAGAGGAGGCGGATGCAGATCTCAGCAGCGCGGGCGAGCAGACGGTCACCATCTTCCCGGGGCTGTTCTTTCTCCAGCGATGACTCGTCTGCCATAATTCGAGGGGGACACCTGCACCCGCCATGCTGGGAGCCATGCAGGATTCCCAGCACGGTGACCTGGCTAACCGGATGGTCCCCGGAAAGCAGGTGAAAGGCATGGGGGGAGCCATGGACTTGGTGTCCAGCGTCAAGACGAGAGTGCTGGTCACCATGTAGCACCGCGCCAAGGACAAGGAACCCAAAATCCTGGAGAGATGCAGCCTGCTGCTGCCCGGGAAGTGCTGTGCGGACCGAATCACCCCGAGAAGGCCATGTTCGACGTGCACAAGAAGAAAGGCCTGACGCTGATGGAGCTCTGGCATGGCCTGACGGTGGACGACGTCAAAAAGAGCACAGGCAGCCCCTTCAGCATGTCACCGAACCTCAGACCCACACAGCAGGTGGCAGCCTGACCCGGGAAGGAAGCCCTGGTCACAGAGGGTGGGTTTCATTTGAACCCACAGGAGGTCCGATCATCTCTGTCCAAGGCGCTGGCCGTCTGACCAGTTTTCCTACCACCAGACAGACTATTCTCTCAAGAGGGAGATGGCTTTAATTAAAACTCAAAGGAGAACATAGCCATTTATCTTGTATGTTCTGTGCGCCCTGAGATTGGTCTGGTACCATCGTTGGGCGCTCGGACGTCCTCCTCACTGTGCTGTTTACATCAAATTCTGTGTGGCTCAGATGTCCCCACAGGATGGCTTTCACAGAAGGGGCTCCCCTCGTGAATGAGCCATGAGATGCGGGGGGGATGATGAGGAAGGAGTGACCACCTCAGTATACCCAAGGCCCCACTTTGCCAGTACCGTGAAAAATACACAAGCATAAACACGCATGGTGACCTGAGGAATGCTGTCTGCGTGAGCTTGTCTTCCTGCAGCCCCTCTGACTTTTCCTCTGGGGCCTTTCATCTTGTGGCTAAATTCTGTAGCCTCCCCTCCTTCTCCCTGCACGGCCTCCTTCCCGTAGCTAAATAGATGTGTTTGGAAGGACAGCGAGGCTGTCTGGCTGGGCCAGAGCACTGGTAATGCAGTGATAGGGCGGGGAGAGAGGTTCCTCTGTAGATAAGCAGTCCCCTGTGTGCTGTCCAAGGCGGCGGCTTGTGGTAGGACGGGGTTCTAGAAACCTAAGACAGGCTTACAGTTTTTCTCATCTTCAGGCATGGGGTTCCTGTGTCGCCCAGGACACTCAGACCCTTTCTGCCCGTCGCGGAGCACTAGACCAGCCTGTCGTCACTACTCCCTTACAGCACAAGATAGGCCGTGAGGTGTTTCATCCTGAACCCACAGCCTCACAGCCTTAAAAGAACAAAATGAGTTCATATGTGTGCGTGTGTGCCCAAATGTGTGTGTGCGTGTGATGGTAAAAACAAAGCCTGACACGGAGCACGACGCACATTCTCAGTGTCGCTCTCGAGGGGACACACACCCATCAGGAGCACGTGGGCAAGAACTGGGGGTTGCAGCTGGTGAAGGAAGGCCTTTCAGGGAGGCCTCCTTGGGCCCTTGCCCTGAAAGAAGGGCCAGATCCTGGAACAGAGGGACAGAGACACCGCTCCCTGAGGGGGCATCCGGGGGGTGGGGGGGTAGGTGGCTAGGGACCATGACCAGGTTGGGGGTGGAGTGGAAGGCCATCAAGTGGGTGGATAGTGGGGCTCTTTGGGGCTTCTGGGGAGGGGACCTGTTCGGCCCTGGGGGTCAGGTTTCCAGCAGCCGTGGGACAGGCAGAGCTTTTCAGGAGCAGACGGTGAGAGGTGTGTAAGATGGTAGGAAGGAGGAGGAGAGTGGAGTTCCTCATTCTCACATGATGAAGTAACCTAGCCAAAAGGACAAAAGCAGACCTGGTCCACAGCTGGGATTGTCCGAGGTTTCAGCCAGGCACTGTCATTTCCTTCAGCCTGGCACCAGGGTCACACCCAGGACCGCAAGCTGAGGTGGGGCCAGGTCTGTGGGGAAGAGTCAGGTGGTACCGAGCAGGAGGAGGCCTGGGGCTCTCGAGAGGCGGGAGTGATCCTGGCCTGGCCCAGTTGGGTAGGGGTGTGAATTAGGCCTTGAGCACCTGCGCAGGGACAGATGGAGCAGGTGAGCTGCTGAGATTTCTGGGTGCCGATGGAGCAGACTGAGAAGTGGGGTGAGGCTGGAGGTCTCATGGGCCCCCCCTGGCCGGGAGAAGCAGCATATTCCATCTGGGCCAAAGGGGAAAAGCCACAATGTGGCCCACATTCTCAAGGCCTGATGCACACACCCCATCAAGTGCAAAGGGGACAGCATGCCCACCAGCACCCCCACAAGGTCGGGTATAGAGGCAGGGACCCTGGGCCCCAGAGGCTCCCACCTCTGCCTTTCTAGAAAGCAGCCTTCCAGAGCAGGGCAGCCTAGGGCCCGAGCACCTAGACAGCTCGGGCCTTCCATGCAGCCCATTCTCTGCCCCCGGGAGACCTCAGGACGATCCTTGATCAGATGGGTACACAAGGAAAGCCAACAGTGAGCACAGCCTCAGGTGACAGATCGCCCTCCCTGGCTCCTCAGTGGACAGTTCTCTCCAGGGAACAGGGATAGGACAGCGGCACCCACAGGGGTAGAGGGCTGCCCAGCCGCCCAGGATCGTGAAGTTGCACTCTAGTGCCATGCAGACGACGGTCACCCTCGTGCTCCGTCCACTCTGGGCTCCTCGTGGCCTCACTGGCCCTGCCCCTCTGCTCGCAGGGCTTGTACTTGTCTTGTGGCTCTGTGTCCTCGTGGTTCTGCTGCTTCCTCATGACTGACTTGCTATGACCCAAACTCTCCCGAATGGCTTCTCTCTGGGCTCCTTCCAGTGTTAGCTCCTGAGCTGAAGACCTCCTGTCCCAGCAGGATCGTTCCCCAGCGGAGCCTCTGATGGGTCTGGTGCAGTTGTGTGTGGCAGGTGATGTCATAGGTCAGAGTTTAGTCTCTGGATTGATTTGTTGTTCAATCAGCGTGGCCCAAGGACACGGGCCTACAGCACAGCTGTTTAAGGGCTGACCTTGACCAGCTGAGCAGGACTGTGGGTGGCGCAGGCAGTGCCCTTCACCTGTGGTGTATCCCAGTGAATCATAATAGACCCACTAATGGCACAAACATAGGTATTTGTATATGTGGACGTCTGTATACTGTATGACAAATGCATGTTTCTATACATATGTGTGTGTGTGCATGTCAGGGTGGCCACATTGAGGGGACACGGAGGGGAACAGTTGGCATTGTGTGTTACAAAACATAAAATTGAGTTAGTAATCATCTCCTGTCATTTAAAAAATTCCACAGGAAGAGAAAATGAAGGGGTCTGTGGCATTCTCATCTTTAGAATGAAAGTGAGGAAATAACCAATGCGTTTAAACTGAAGCTAATATCTAAATATTAATTTGGTGTATTTTCTCAAAGGAATTTTATACATTTGAAATGCTCATAATGGAGACATTTTAACAGTAGCGAACACGTTTGTGTGAAAAAGTTGGAAAAAATACAGACACGGTCACCATTGTGTAAAACTTCAGTTGACATGAAAATATGCCAGAACGGCGAAAATGCTGTGTTGGGAGTATGGAGAGACTTCTGAGTGATTTTTTTCCCTCAAACGTTACAATTGCTATTGTATTACTTTGACAATTAAAAAATCAGGAGGCGGGGAGCCTGGGTGGCTCAGTCAGTTGGGCAGCCAACTCTTGGTTTCAGCCAAGGTCGTGATCTCAAGGTCATGGGATTGAGCCCTGCCTCGGTCACTATGCTCAGCGGGGAGTCTGCTTGAGATTCTCTCTCCCTTGCCCTCTGCTTCTCCTTCCCTCAAATAAATAAATAATTTTTAAAAAAGATTTTATTTATTTATTTGACAGAGAGACAGCCAATGAGAGAGGGAACACAGGCAGGGGGAGTGGGAGAGGAAGAAGCAGGCTCCCAGCAGAGGAGCCTGATGTGGGGCTCTATCCCACAACACCAGGATCATGCCCTGAGCTGAAGGCAGACGCTTAACGACTGCGCCACCCAGGCGCCCCAATAAATAAATCTTTAAAAAATCAGGGGTCATTTGGAAATAAAAAGAGGTATAGAAAGTTTTATTGGAGTTGACATTTCGATGGGTCATGAGTGTTTCTTAAGGCATCCTCATCTTGAAGCATCTTGAAGCAGATCCTATTTTCATGGGCATCCCTCTTCCTAGCCAGAGGCCCCCATGTGTCCCTGCCCACAGCCTTTTCTCTCTTTTTTGACCCACAAACCTGGGGTTAACGCCTTATGTGAATAAGAACTTGGGGTCTGGAATAAGATAGATGTGGGCTGAACCCCAGCTCTGGGACTTTGGCCAGGTGTCTGCCCTGCTGCCCCCGGTGTCCTGTGTGTGGGCATCAGGGGACACTTAGGGCCCTGCTCTTGGCAGTGCCGGGCAGAACAAGCCCTTGCTATGCCCTGGCAGCTGCTCCCATCCACTGGGGCACGAATCCATCGAGTCCCCTGAAAATATGGGGTGGGCAGGAGAACTCAGGCCTCAGAGCCCTCAGACGGAGGTGGGAACCATGGTTCTGTGCGCCGCTGGCAGTGTGGCTCCGAAGTTTTCCTGAGAAGCATGCTGTCCAGGTTTACTGTGGAGATGCACGAGGTCATGAGTGGGAGTCGCTCGAACCTGTGAAGGGCCACACAGATGGCAGTCTTCACCATTGTCACGAATGACGACCCTGTGTTGGCAAGGCCCCCTCCCCTGTCTCCCTCAGGTCTCCAGATGAGGAAACTGAGGCCCACCGCCTCTGCGCGCCAGGGCCCATGCAGGCTCTGGCAAAAGTGTCCCCTCTGTGCCCTGTGCTCAGCCCCTGCCCGTGAGTGACCACCCTCTCTCCTCTCTCTGTCCCAGGGCACAGCGTGGATCCTGGCCTGGCCGGTCTGCTGGGGCAACGGGCACCGCGCTCCAAGCAGCCTTTCCTGGTCACTTTTTTCAGGGCGAGCCCCAGTCCTGTCCGAGCCCCTCGGGCAGCCAGGCCCCTGAAGAGGAGGCCACCGAAGAAAACCAACGAGCTGCCGCACGCGAACAGACTTCCAGGGATCTTTGGTGAGGTCCGGGGCGGGCCTGGGGCTGGGCCCAAGGACAGCTCGGGGGACAGAACCCTCTGGGCCCTCCGTAGGACCAAGCCTGTGGTCACCCCCAGCACTTTCCTGACACCCTCTTTTGCCTCCTGTGTCCTGAGGACCAGCCACTGCCCTCTCCGTCCCTGCCACCCAGAAGCGCCTACTCAGCCCTCCCCTGGCTCACCAGGGCTTTTTCTAGAAGTCTCTGTCAGCACCAGGTGCCCCTTCCTCCAGGCACTGGTGGCTCTCAGGTCTGCCTGGGAACCCCGAGGATCCGCAGTTGTTCATGTGAACGTCTCCCCACCACACTGAGCCCCTCAGGATCAGGGATGGGCCTGCCCTGACCTCCTGCCCTCCTTTCCTCCATGGAGAGTCAGCCCTTTGGCCTCCGTGGAGTGGGTGTGGCAGGAGCGCTGGGGTGAGGTCAGGAGGTGTCTCTGCAGAAAAAGAGGAGCCACCTGATGGCTCAGGGTCCCCTGGGCTGTGTATCGGAGCATCGGGGGTCACAGGTTGGAAGTCAGGGGAGGCTGGGCTGAGTGCAGGGTTACTCTTGCTATCGGGAGCCACCTGGAGCCATGGAAGATTCTCGATCGAGCTGGGTCGCGGCACCTGCAGAGCTGCAGGATGGGCTTTGTGACACCAAATGAACAAGTTTTACTTCATTCATTTGTTCAACAAATGTGCCCAGTGGGGTGTCCCCGCCCTGGAGCTCCCTGTGGTAGCCACCCGGAGCAGGAACCCCAGAAAAGACCCCCTCTGTCCCCGCAGATGACGTGCACGGCGCCGACGGCCGGCAGGTTTGCCGGCGGCATGAGCTCTACGTCAGCTTCCAGGACCTCGGCTGGCTGGTAATTTCTGAGTGTCCTCCCCCTCCTTAAATGACAGTCCCCACCCGGAGATCCTAAGGGTAGCTCCAGGAGGAGGCAGAGTTACGGGTGATTCTAATTTTCTCCTGCATTAGCTTCTGTGTTTTCTGAAGGGAGAATGTCTTACTTTTATTGTGAGAAGGTGCTTTTTGGTAAAAGCCATGAAAACAGGGATAGTCCGAATCCTCAGCCCTAACGCGTCAGATCTGCAACAGGGAAACGGAGGCCGGGCCGGGCCGTGCGTGCACGTGTGCTGGGCCTGCAGCTCTAGGGGTCGTGGGCGGTGGGCGCAGGCGGGGAGGACGATGCCCGGTGCCGACTGCACGTGAGGGGGCAGAGCCGTGCCCGGCCCCGCCTGCTGAGGGTCTCCCGGTGGTGCCCGGCCTCTGGGGGGAGCCTGCCTGGAGGGACCCTAGGGCTGGCGGACTGGCCTGGGGCTGGGGGAGGGTCAGGGGCAGCCCTGTGCCATCCTGTGCCAGGTGCTAGATTCAGGGGCTCAGGAGCGGGCATCTGGATGGGACTCACCTTCTCCCATTACCCCCCAGGACTGGGTCATCGCCCCCCAAGGCTACTCAGCCTATTACTGTGAGGGGGAGTGCTCGTTCCCGCTGGACTCGTGCATGAACGCCACCAACCACGCCATCCTGCAGTCCCTGGTCAGTGCTGCGTCGGCCGGCCGGGCCGGACCCACGGGGAGAGGGGCTAGCACAACCGGGTGGATGGAAGCCCCTGCCGGGGGGTCGGGGGGCTCTCTCTGCCCAGAACCTTCCCTGCATGCACGAGCGGTGACGGCCGCGCCTGTCCGGAAAGCGGTCACTGTATGGCCGTGCTGGATGTGTGGACTCCTATGCGCCCGAACCCGCATCCACCCGCCTTACCCTGCCTGCTGGCGCACACCCACCGCTGTGCACTGCACACGCACGTGTAAGGCCTTCACAGACAGGATGTGGGCACCCAGATTTACAAGACATGCTTGCTCACGGGCAGACACACGGCACACACGTAACGGACGTGCGTCCCTCCTGGGGACCCGTGTGCTCTGAACACACACATCACCGTGCGCGCGGCGTGCTCGGCTCCCGGGACGCGATGTACGTGGGGTGAGTGACGCGCACTGCGTTCAGCCGCCCGCCACGTGTGTGTGCAGGGAGGGTCACAGGTGTGCCCTGCGGAGCTGCTGGGCTTCGGCCTCCCCTTCTGTTCACCTCCCCGCTGGCGCTCTTCCCTGGCTCCGCGGCCCTTGCGCTTTCCACAGCCGGTCGGCTTCCCGTGCTGTGGCCGGGGTTCCTCCGCAGGCTGCAAAATCTACTGAAATGATTATATGGTTTTAGCCCTTTCTGTTATCGATGTATCAGACTGATGGTGAGTATTGAACAACCGTCGCATCCCGGGAGGAAATCCCACTTGATCATCGTGAAGGATTCTTGAATGTATTGTTGGAGCTTGCTCCTATTTTGTTGAGGATTTTGCATCTGTGTTCATCAGCAATACTGGCCTGTCGTTCCCTTACTTGTGGTGTCTGTCTGGTTTTGGTATCAGGGTAATGCTGGCCTGGTAGAATGAACTTGGAAGCTTTGCTTCCACTCTTGTTTTCGGAAGAGTTTGAGAATAGGTGTAGCGCCTCTCTAAGTGTTTGGTAGAATTCACCTGGGAAGCCATCTGGACTTTTGCTTTGGGGAGGTTTTTATTACTGATTCAACTTCATTGTTGGTCGTTGGTCTGTTCCACTTTTCTTTCTTCCTGCTTCAGTTTTGGTAGATTATATGTTTCTAGGAATGTATTCATTTCTTATAGATTGTCCAATTTGTTGGCATATAATTTTCATAATGTTCTTTTACGATCTTTATATTTCTGTGGTGTTATTTCTCC
Organism: Ursus arctos; assembly: GCF_023065955.2. Lineage (NCBI taxonomy): Eukaryota > Metazoa > Chordata > Mammalia > Carnivora > Ursidae > Ursus > Ursus arctos. The sequence continues at coordinate 29,596,533 of NW_026623008.1, forward strand.
TTTCACCTCCGATTTTGAGTCCTCTCTTTTTTTTTTTTTTTTTGAGCCTGACTAAAAGTTTATCAGTTTTATTGATCTTTTCAAAGAACTAGTTCCTGGTTTCCTTGATCTGATCTACTGGTTTTGTTTTTTAAGTAATCTCTGCACCCAACATGGGGTTCGAAGTCATGACCCCAAGCTCAGGAGTCCCATGCTCCACCAACGGCGCCAGCCAGGTGCCCTGGTTTCTTCCTTTTCTTTCCCTTCCCCTCTCCCTACTCCCCCTTCCCGCCCTCCCTCCCACCTTCCCTCCCTTCCTTCCTTCCATTTTGTTTATTTCTGCTGTACTCTTTATTATTTCCTTCCTTCTGCTGGTTTTGTTTGTTCTTTTTCTAACTCGTTTAGGTGTAAGAGTAGGTTGAGATTTTTGTTAGTTTGTTTCTTGAGGAAGGACTATATTGCTATAAACTTCCCTCTTAGGACAGATTTTGCTGCATCCCAAAGATTTGGGACCATTGTGCTTTCGTTTTCATTTGTTTCCATGTATTTCTTAAATTTCCTCTTTGATTTGTTGGTTGACCCATTCACTGTTTGATAGCATGTTATTTAACCTCCAATGAATGAGTTCCTTCCAGACTCTCTTGTCATGGGTTTCTAGTTTCATGTGTTATGGCTAGAAAAGATGCATGGTATGACTTTAAGCTTTTGTAATTTGTTGAGACTCATTTAGTGGCCTAATATATGATCTGTTCTGGAAAATATTCTGCGTGCTCTTGTAAAGAATGTGTATTCTGCTTAGAATGGAATGTTCTGAATATATGTTAAAACCATCTGGTCAAACGTGTCATTCAAAGACACGGTTTTCTTGTTGATTTTGTTCGGATGATCTATCATGTCCTAACTGGGGTGTTAAAGTCCCTGATATTATTTTATCAATTACATCGTGTTTGTCTTACTGTTTTATGTATTCAAGTGCTCCCATGTTGGGTGTATTTATACAATTGTTTATACAATTTAGACAACTCTTATGTCTTCTTTTAAGATTTTATTTATTAGAGAGAGAGAGTGCGAGCGCATGAGCAGGGGGAGGGGCAGAGGGAGAGGGAGAAGCAGGCTCCCCGCTGAGCAGGGGCCTGATGCGGGGCTGATCCCAGGACCCTGAGATAATGACCTGGGCCGAAGACAGACACTTAACTGAGCCACGCAGGTGCTCCTTTTTTTTTTTTTTTTTTTACAATTGTTTTATCTTCTTGTTGGATTGTTCCATTTATGATTATATAGTGTCACTTTGTCTCTTGTTTCAGCCTTTATTTTAAAGTCTATTTTGTCCCATATAAGTATTGGTGTCCTGGCTTTATTTTCATGTCTGTTTGCAAAATAAAGGCTTTCCACCCCTTTAAGTCTGCGGTGTCTTTAGATCTGAAATGAGTCTTTTATGTAGGCAGCATATAGATGGGTTTTGTTTTGTTTTGATTGGAGCATTTAGTCCATTTACATTCAAAGTAATTATTGATAGGGATGAATATCTTACCATTTTGTTACTTCTGTTAGGGTTGTTCTTGTAGTCCTCTGTTCCTTTCTTCCTTTGCTCTCTTCCCTCATGACTAGTCGGCTTTCTTTGGTAACATATTTGGATACCTTTCCCTTTAATTTTTGCACACGTATTACTGGGTTTTGATCTGTGGTTACCGTTAGGCTTGCACATAACACCTTCTGCATACAGCAGTCTCTATTAAGTTGGTTCTTTCGATGAACCCATTCTTTACCCCCGCACCACCTCATCATTTAGGTATGTGGTGTCATGCTTTACATCCTTTTATTTTCTGAGTCCCTTGACTGTGTATTTTTATAAACGTATTTATTTTTACTGCTTTTGTACGTCTTACTTTTCTTAATCTTACTTATGGTCTTTTCTGCCCACTCAAAAAGTCCTCTTTAACACTTCTTGTAGGACTGGTTTAGTGCTCATTCCTTTAACTTTTGTTTTCTTGGAAGCTCTTTATCTGTCCTTCTAGTCTGAATGATAGCCTTGCTGGATAGAGTATTCCTGGCTGCAGATTTTTTCCTTTCAACACTTTGAATAGATCATGCCACTCCCTTCTGGCCTGCAGTGTTTCTGCTGGAAACTCAGCTGATAACCTTATGGGGTTTCCCTTGTAACTTTTTTCTTTTGTTGCTTTAAAAAATTCTCTTTATCACTACTTTTTGCCATTTTGATTACTGTGTATCTTGGTGTGGACCTCCTTGGGTTGATTTCGTTCAGGGATCTCTGTGCCTCCTGAATCTGGATTTCTTCCTTTCGTTTCTTCAGCTGTTATTGCCTCATATTCTGCCCCCTTTCTCTCTCTTCTCCTTCTGGGATCCCTACAATGCAGATGTTATATGCTTGATGGTGTTGCTGAGTTCCCTAAGTCTACTCTCATTTTGCATATTTTTCCTCTCTCATCTGGTGAACTTGATTACTTTCCATTACTCTGTCCTCTGGGTCACGGATTCACTCTGAGCCCTCTAGCCTACTATTTATTCTATCTCGTGTGTGTGTGTGTGTGTGTGTGTGTGTGTGTGTGTTTGGAATGTCATTTGTGCTCGTCTCTGGTCCTTTAACTCCCTGTTAAGGGTCGCACTGATGTCCCCCACTCTTTTCAAGTACAGTACCATTTGAGCATTACTTTATTTATTTTTTTTTAAAGATTTTATTTATTTATTCGACAGGATAGAGACAGCCAGCGAGAGAGGGAACACAAGCAGGGGGAGTGGGAGAGGAAGAAGCAGGCTCATAGCAGAGGAGCCTGATGTGGGGCTCGATCCCATAACGCCAGGATCACGCCCTGAGCCGAAGGCAGACGCTTAACCACTGTGCCACCCAGGTGCCCCTGAGCATTACTTTAAATTCTCTATCAGGTATATCACTTATTCTGTTTGTTTTCCTTAGGTCTCTTGCTGTGATTTTGTCCTGTTCTTTCATTTGGAACATGTTTACCTGTCTCCTTACTTTGTCTAACTCTGTTTCTGTGTGTTAGGAAGGTCAGCTGCATCTCCTGCTCTTAAAAGTAGTGGCCTTCTGAAGAAGAGGTCCTGTAGTGTCCTGCACGTCGTGTCCCACTCACCGGAACCTGGTGCTTCGTGGGGTGTCTCCTGTGTGTGTTGCATACAGCCTCTGTGGTGGCTGAGCCGCTTTGTCCTTCAGTCCGGTCGTCTGCGATGGCTGTCTGTCTGCTGTGGGCAGTGTTGGTCCCTGTGGTGTTAGGTGGCCAGTCTGGGGCCACGTTGGGCTCGAGTTGAGTCACACCAGGTGCACGTTGGGCTCGAGTTGAGTCACACCAGGTGTTTGTGAGATGCAGCCACACCAAACTACAGGGCGCTTTTCCTGTGTTGTCCCCGAGCAGCTTTTGTTGGTGGGCAGGGTGGGGCCTGTAATCAGACCGGCTGTGGGTCCCCAGTCCCCTGCTGGGGCACAGCCTGACTGCTGTGTGTAGTCGTGGTTCCCTCTCCCCAGGGCAGGAGTCTCTTTGAGGGCCCTGTCGGGGCTGCTTGCACACCACCATGCTTAGAGTACCACCTTGAATGGGCTCCAGCCAAGACTGTCCTGGAGGGAGTAGATCTGCAGCGGGCGTGGGGGTGGGCTACGCAGTGTTTGCCCGGGGTGTGTGCGGGTTCTCTGCGAGAGGGGCCCAGCTGCTGCAGGGAGCGAGGCTAGCCCAGCTGGGGGAGTGGAGCTGCCAAAGCTCGGGGTGCAGGGAGGTGGCGGTAGCAAGGTGTGAACGACCACCCTCTGCAGGAGGGGACCCACGGGGCTGGAACCGAGGTGGGCATGGCTGCGGGGGCGGGGTGGCAAGGTAGGTCGGAGTGTCAGAGCTGTGCTGGTCCCCACAGGAGGTGGGTTGATGCTGGGGGACAGGGAAGGGAAATGGCGCCTGTCTGCTCCTTTGTTCATCAGCAATACCGGCCTGTCATTCGCTTTACTTGTGTCTGTTTGGTTTTGGTATCAGGGTAATGCTGGTCCTGAAAGAGTCCGCCAACCGTCTCTGCCTGGGGCCACGCTCTGAGAGGTCAGCAGCTCTCCCTCCCATATGGCCCGGGGTTTCTTCCAGCTGCTGCTTCTGTGTTGTCTCTCTGCGGGCCCTCTGTCCCACTGTCTCCTTAGGTGGGGACTCCGTCTCCTCTGGCCCTCCCAGAACTGAGCTGCTGAGTTTTCAAATTCCAGGTTTTAAGTCCTGCGGGTTGTAAGAACTCATAAAATTCAGCCCCTCTGGCTTTCAAAGCCCAGTGTTGCGGGGATTTGCCTTCCCTGTGGAGCTCCTGGTTAGTGTTCCTCTCCCCTCCCCCTCGAGTGTGGAGTTTGTTCTGGTCCTTTGGTCATTTCCTGCCTTATTTACACGATGTGTCATCTAGCCGTGTGCGTGGGACGAGGCGAGCTCAGGGTCCTCCCACTCTGCCATCTTCTACCAACTCCGCCATTCCTAAGCTTTAAATAGTCCTGATTCTGGGGTCGAGACTTCATTCTAGAATGTCTGCCTAGAAACCTAGTGCCTGGCACACCTGAGCCTATTTGTCTGGTAAGATGGTTGAAGGGCAGGTCTCCAGGTGAGAGGAGAATCGTCACTGACCGGGGCTTTGGCTCTGTGGTAACACTGCCTTTCTCACGTCAGGTGGGATTTGCTGCTCCCCACCCCAGCCGCCTTCTGGGAGGAGCTCAGTGGTGATGAGACCCGTGTGCGCGTCCCCAGGCTGTCCTCTGCACACGTGCTTCATGCTCCCCCAGCCCTTGGGCGTGTGGGCTGATGGTCGCACCTACAGCTCCCAGGACGGCTGGGTGGGCTCGGGCGGCAGGGAGGTGTGGGGGTGCTGGGAAGGTGACGTTGGGGGTGGTCAAGGGCTGGCTCACAGGGCTTCAGGGTCCTGCCGAAGGTGCCAGGTGGGGGGACTTAATCCCACGTAAACTGAGAAGCCGGTGCAGGGTTTTAGCAATGAAGTCTCACGATGTGACTTCCTCTCTGGAAGTCTTGCTCCGGGGGCAGCGCGCACATGGACGGGGTCGAGGGCGGGGCAGGCAGGGAGCCGAGGGAGGGGCTGCTGCGGTCCCCTGACAAGGGGCCGGGGGCAGCTGGTGCAGGTGGAGGCAGGGCTGCTGGCGGGAGCGGGGGTGGGGGGATCCTTGGGGTCTGCAGGCGAGCCCAGGCACAGGAAGCCTTGTCCGGCGGCAGAGTTGTTGTTGGGGTGGAAGGCCCGCTTTGTTGTGCCACTCCCATGGGTCCTGTTTGTCTGCTGGAATGTTCCCTGTCTCCCCTTCCCTCCCCACTGAGTCTGAGAGCAGCGACCGTGTCTGGGACGTTTCTGTGCCCCGTCCTGGCAGGGCTGGCACAAGGCACGTGTCCTAGATGCGTTTGTGCTGGAAACGGGACAAGTACCGGTATACCCGTCGGGCAGAAGGGAAGGTGAGGCCCACAGATGTGTGATTTGTACCAAAGATGCAGCAAGTGACCCTCCGCTTTGGTTTCCCAGGGGCTCAAAACCAAGCTGAACGCAAGGGCACGTTGGCCTCCACGGATCATTCTGTTTGGTGCCAGATGGGGTAAAAGGCCTTCCTTCTGTCACTCAGCTGACAAAGCTCTCTTCTGGGGGGAGTCTCAGGCCGCACCCCTGCGGTGCCCAGCTTCTCCCCAGCGCCCCAGCTCAGGAAAGGCCCTCCCTGGTTTCCAGCTACGTGGAGCCCCATGGCCAGTGCAGGCGGGCGGTGTCCCCCAGTTTTGTTCACGTGGGCTGAGAACACCAAGCACTCCCCCCCCTCAGCCCCCACACATGGAGCCGGGGAAGCTGGGGGCAGCAGCACCCACGCCCCGCCTGGCTGGACTTCCCCACGGAGGCCTTGGCCTCCCCCTGGGCCTCTGAGAGGCAGCCGGGCCCCAGCCAGCCAGTGTCCTTCCAACAGGCCGGCTCAGAGCTGGGGCGACAGGGACAAGGTGGGCCCTGAGGGGCGGGGGCCAGGCTGCCAGACAGGTTCCCCCACCTGCCAGCTTCGTCTGGGTCCCGCTGGGCAGCCTCCGAGAGGGCCGGCAGCCCTGGGCTGCGGTAGGCTTCCTCTCCTCTCCTGCCTCCCCCCACCTCGGCCGCCTCCAGGTGGGGGGCCCGGACCCGGACCTGGAGTCACCGGTAGTGTAGCCGGCCCGCCAAGGCTCAGGAAAACCGATTTTAGGAGGCTGAGAACAGGCCGCTCCCTCAAGCAGGCTCCTTGCTGGCAGTCAGGCTGTTAGGAGGGTCGCAGGTCCTGCACCCGGTCCCCATCCCTCCACCCCGCGCAGAGCACGGGACTCAGCACCACCTCGGCCTCCGTGCCCTCGGTCTCTGGGTCTCCATCTGCCCAGAGCAGGAGCTGGGTCGTTACCAGGGGCGGGAAGTGCTCCGAGGAATAACCGCGTTGGACACCCCAGGGGTGGACCTAGGATTCTAGGCTTTTTCCGGTTCTGTGAGCGTTCACTGGCCCGCGTTCGGGAGGGGAGACAGACCGCAAACAGCGAACGGGGACAAGAGGTGATCAGAGACATCGCAGAAGCACGGAGAGGAGCGGAGGGGACCCCGGAGGGCTCCTGGGCACACCACGTGCTGGGGTGTCCCGTCTGAGGGTGGCGCGTGTGCCCCGAGGGTGGTGGGGCAGGGCAGGGGTGCAGGGGGACGGGATGGGGCACGTCTCCGCGTGAGCAGCTGCCTGGGCTGCAGGTGGAGGATGGAGCGGGGGAGGGCGAGCAGCTGGAGCTCGGGCCAGCAGCAGCTAGGGTCGGGGGTTCCGGGGCAGGCCCCCTCGTTCACGCCTGTGCCCGCTCCCCGCTGTGGCCAGGTGCACCTGATGAAGCCAGACGCGGTCCCCAAGGCGTGCTGTGCCCCCACCAAGCTGAGCGCCACCTCCGTGCTCTACTACGACAGCAGCAACAACGTCATCCTGCGCAAGCACCGCAACATGGTGGTCAGGGCCTGCGGCTGCCACTGAGGCCCTGCGCCTGCCGCCGTGCTGCTCCCGTCTGGCGCAGGCCCTCGCCAGAGGCGGGAAACCCTCCCATGCCATCAATGCTCAGGCGGGGCGGCAGGGAGGGCCTGCACAGCCCTGCCACAGCCTGCCAGGGTCTCCCCGGGCCCCTCTGCCCCTTCCCTGGGGTTTGTGGCAGACCTGACGCACACAGCTGTACCGGAGACACGTGGACTGCCCTGGGTTCCGCTCAGAAGTCCTGCCTTAGGACGTGTGCTTGGCCACCCCCAGCCCAAACGGAGGCTGGCCCAGGCCCATCTGAGGGGCACCTGGAGTGGGAGGCCGGCTGGCTGAGCTTTGAGCAGGGAGGAGGGTGTTCCCCTTTCCGGGCAGCACACTGGGCATTTCCAGGGCACACACTCCTTCAGGACCATGTATTTCTGGGCTCCGAACGTGGCCCGCTAGCAGACAGCACATTAGAAAAAGAACAGGCCGGACGGGCCTCATACTAAGACGGATGCCGACAGGGATGTTTTATGGCATGTGTCTTGCCCTCCTTGGGGAAGAGGTGTGACCCCCCCCCCAATCCCTGCCCAGAAGCGAATAACCTTGGGGGCGTCCAGTTCCCTCCACCTTTTCCATGTGAAGCTCCGCGCCGAGACGAAGTTAACAGAGGCGACGACTGTGGCCGCAGCGGGAGGTCCAGGCTGGCAGACACGCGGCGCACAGACACCACTCCCCAGCTCCTCGCCCACGGCCAACGTCAGTAAGCAGCCTGGGTGTATTTTCCACTGAACCCCCGGCACACAACTCCAGACACCCAGCAGCTATTCAGAGTGGAAACGAACTCCGGTCCCCCTTCTGCCACACTAAGGAGCAACCATTTCACCCACAGATGGCGCCTGGGCCACCGCAGGCCAGGTCTGGGGCAAGGGTGGGAAGTGTCCCATAGCATCCAGGGGTTAAGAGCAGGCTGTTCACCAGTCCGCACCACCCCGTGTGCCCAGCAGCCCTGGCCTGTTTCTCGAGATCTGTGAGCCAGAGAACAGGTCCCTGTCCAGGGGAGTGACGGGCAGTAATTAGGCTGGCCCGAGCGAAGGTTCCCGGAAACCAGTGTTCCTTGGAGCAGCCGCCACGGCAGCTGGAGTGTTTACTGGATTTCTGACTTGCTAAGCCTGTAATTTACCTGCTGGTGCAGACAGAGTCCAGCTGCCCGACCCCTGAAATACTGTCATTAAAAGCAGCCCGTGGGCCCACCCCACCCCACAGGCACAGCCCAGCCGCCTCTCGTGTGTCACTCCGCATCCAAGGATGCGCCTCTCAGCAGTCACTCCGCACCCCGAGGAGGGGCCCCGGGACAGCAGGTGTGACAGCGGGTGTGGACGCTGGGGCCCTGCTGCAGGACAGCGGCCCCTCCACAGGGACCGGGAAGGGACTCTGGAACGAGCCCAGAGGAAGAGACCCTCCCCGGGTACACAGAGGGTGGGCCCAGACCATCTGCAAGGTGAAGAGTTCCCTAGTAGCCGGGGCTTGGACCTCAGGCTGGCAGGCACTGGAGCACAAGGCGACTAGAGTGTCAGACCCGTGTTCTGGTTCTGACTCAGCCACTGACCTGTTTGCTGTCCGGACAAGGCCCCTTCCTGATTCAAGCTTCCGTCTCTCCTCTGTGACATGGGGACCTAGGACTCCTTCCTCGGCCTGAAACCCTGACCCCCTCCTGACACGGCCCGGACAGAGCCTGAGCCCAGCCGCCACAGGACACGAAACCTGCCATCTGGGGACCTTAGTCAACGGCTCTCCTCCCAACATCAAGGGCAGCAGAGGCTCAGAAACTTTTGACAAGTGTCAGTATTTGGTCTCTTCAATGCCCAGCACATAACCTGCCGCGCTTGGAAAGCTTGGAAAATCAGTGTTTTAAACGTGCAGACGGCCTTGCCCGTTGGGTGTGCCCACAGGCACGTTAGTATCATGACCCGAATCCCCTCCTGTGCCACCAAGCCGAGAGTAGAACGGTCGCGGCCTTTCTGACGGACTTTTAGAACCTCCAGCCATCCAGGCGGCCACCAAATGGAAACCACACAAAAGGCCTTGGAGAAGAAGAGTGGGTGCAAAGTCCACAGGACGGCGGCCGTCTGGTTTCCTGGTTGCCCCCGCAGCCCCGGCTCCGCTCAAGGCTGCGCGTTAGAAGCCTACGTAAGCTGCTCAGCTCAGGCCCGCTGACAGCAAGGGCAACGCTGCCAGCAAGAGAGGCCGCAGAGGAATAGCCAAGTGCGGGGCCCTTGGTGTGTGTGGGGGCGACTGCTCCGTGTGCCTCACCCCCAGTGCATCTCCACCATCACGGCGCGGCCCGGGCCTGACGCCAGCCCATCAGCCGAAGCCCCATTCTTGTGTCTCTCTGTAGGGACGTGGGTAACATGCTTCAAGAAATGCCCAGAACTGCACAGGAAAGGGGGCTGTGAATAGGACAGGGTGGATTTTGGAGCCTGCAGACCTGACATGGGACCCTGGCTCTGCCTCTTGTTAAATTCACCAGATTTTGTCACGTCTGAGTGAGAGGTCTTTCCTCTGAGTGGGGCATCGGTTCCGCCCTTACAAGGCCGTCGTGGGACCGGGTGCACCCGCACAAGCCCCTGGCACCACGTTCAAATGAATTTGCGTACCTGGGCCTCCCCTGTCGGCCTTCCTGTTAACACCTGCTCCTCCCAGAACATGTCCAGGAGGTGCTGCTGTGTTTACTTTAAAGCTGCTCTTTTCCTAAAAAAATCTAAATGTGGTCCCATCTCGGGAGGAGGTGAGACTTACCCAGTCCCCTGCCTGACGAAGTCGCGGCCTGCAGGGACCCGCAGGGACTCTCAGCCATGTGGCCGGGCGCCCCTCCTGAAGTCCAGCACCCACCTGCTACCGCCGGGAAGCTGAAGGGGGAGCTTTCTGGAATTTCTCTTCTTACTGGGAAGCCCTGAGCAAGCATTTGGCCCTTTAAAAAAAAAAAAAAGTTTTTCCTCTCTGAAGAAAATATTACATGTGTGCCAGGGAAATTTTTGAAAATAAAAAGCATAATACAAATACATGTAATCCCAGCACACAGAGCTAAGCATTGTTAATAATTCCTTCCAGTCTTTTTCCTTGACACACACGTCTGTCTTTATGTAGAATATATGGATATCTTATAAAGTTAGGCTTGTACGCGGTGCACTACTTGATCTGATTTACTCAGTCTATGATATATTTAGAAAATTTGTTATTAAATCTTTAAAAACACAACTCGCAGCATTCCATCCCTTGACCTCTGCCCCAGTTCCGTCACCATTCCTTCCCCAGAGGCGGGTGTGAGGCCCCCACGACCCCGCTCTCGGGAGCCCTGGCCCAGCTCCAGGAAGGCAGCCGGGTGCTCAGGTCATCAGCCGGGACTCTCGGGACCTGGCATCTCACCTCTGCGGCGCGGGTCACCACCTGCAGGGGGGTCATGGGTGGACCCGTGTGATAAATTCCGGGGAAGCCCTCGCATGGCACAGAGAGAGCAACTGCTACCTTTTGGTTCCTCGTCCACCATCTTCCGGGCCGGTCTGCTAGTCCCGCCTTCCCAGGGCGACCAGGGACACGCAGTAAGGGGCCCTTCCCTCCCCGCAACAACTCCCCTCCCCTCGTTTCACGGGGTTGTGACCAGTCCTCCCTCCTGGGGCTTTAGGCCAGCCTGTCCCCCACCCCCGCGCACATCCTCCCTAGAGCCAGCCCTACTGAGGACGTCGCACACATCTCTTCTCTCCCAGATGTCACACCAGCCCCGAGCGGCTGGCGTCTTCCTGGCCTCACCGCTACCTGTCCGGACAGCCACGACTGACCAGCAGTGAGAGGGATGCCTGGGTTAGGGAGCGAAGGTCCCTGCTGGGAATACTGCAGGTCACGATCCCGACCAACCAAGGGGGACGAGCCCCACCTGAAGGCAGAGACCAAGGTTGGCCCGCGATGCTAGAGATCGGGCTAGCTGCCCCCTCCGCAGGAGCTGGCCTGGCGTCACAGGCCAGCAGGCTTCTCCTCTCCCCTCCCCTCCAGGCTCAACCTGACTTCAACCCAAAATGAGAACCAGCCCTGCCCGACGGTTTCGGAGCGCCGATCCTGGATCAAGAGCCCCTGGCCGGCAGCAGGGGAGCGGGTGGCAGCCCCGGACATTGTTTCTGGTGTCTGGTGGCCTCTGGTGCTCAGCCTGAGAGCACGGACATGCTAGGAGGTGGCCCGGCTGGCCAAACGCCGGTGTCGGGTGAGAGCAGCAACGCTACAAACTGTGGCGCCAGACTTCGATTTCCACTCGGTCTGGGGTACGGCAGGCGGGGGGGACCATCGCTGGCTGATTCCTCAGGGCTCCCAGCACCAAGCACGGTGCGTGGCAGGAGGGCTCCAGCCATTCTGCGGTGCCACAGTTCTGACCGTCGGTCAGTGACTGAATGAGGGACCGGGTGCCCAGCAGACGCACGCCAGGTGTGAGGGCACGAACGGAGCCTGGCTCCGCCAACTCAGCGGCCTGGTAGCAGCGGAGAGGGGGACGGAGGCACTTCCGCCCCAGCTCTGACCCGGGCGGCCCTGCGGTGGCCTGACAAGGGCTCGCTCTCAGACACTCGGCCCGGGCGGGAGGCAGACGGCAGGGGAGGTGCTGCAACCTCTGCAGACACCTGGGAGCGGGCGGGCAGCCGTACAGAAACCAGGATGGATTTTATCAGAAGCGATGCCCCCAGAGGGACGTTTGCGCGGACTGTCGACAGCCCTTCGACCAGGCAGCTCAGACTCTAGGACGATAATACTACGTGGATGCCTTAGCCTTTCATGCAGTTGACAGCGAAATGGTGAGCTGCGCTGTTGAAGTCATTGCAGATGGGCTTATCCGTTCTTTCATCCATTCAACAAATACTTACTGTCTGCTTTGTAACCAGGCTCCTGGTAAGCCCTGGGGACACTGGCCCCAGCCCGGGGTAGCTCAGTCTAGCCACTCAGAAGGTAATGGATTCATCTCGGGAACGCAAGGCTGGTTCAACACCCAAACAGCAATAAACAGAGCACACTGACAGAGTAGAGTACAAAAATCGCATCGCCATCTCAGTAGACACAGAAAAGGCATCTTACAAAACCCGACACCTTTTCATGATAAACACTCAACAAACTAGGAAGAGAAGGGCACCTCGGTCTGATAAAGAGCACCTACAACCCCACATGGTGAAGGACCAGGTGTTTCCCCTTAAGATCAGGGATGAGACCAAGCTGTCTGCCCTCACCGCTGCTATTCAGTATTGTATCAGAGCCTCTAGTCAGGGGAAGTTGCAAAAAATGAAGTGAAATTTGCAGATGACATGATCTCGTATACAGAAAATCCTAAGGAATTCACTAGAAAACTCAGGACTAATAAATAATTGAGCAAGGTTGCAGAATATAAGATCAATATATAAAAATCAGTTTATTTCTATACTCTAGCAATGTACAATCTGAAAATGAAATCAAGAAAACAATTCCAGGGGTGCCCGGGTGGCTCAGTCAGTTAAGCGTCTGCCTTTGGCTCAGGTCACGATCCCAGGGTCCTGGTAGGAGCCCTGCATTGGGCTTGCTACTCAAGGGGGAGCCTGCTTCTCCCTCTCCCTCTGCTGTTACCCCTGCTTATGCTATCTCGCTCTCTGACAAATAAAATCTTTTTAAAAAATTCCATTTACAATAACACCAAAAGAAAAAAGTACTTAGGAATAAATTCAACAGAAGTACAAACTTATACTCTGGTAACTATAAAATATTACTGAAAGAAATTAAAGATCTAAACAAATGGAAAGACACCCATGTTCACCTAATGTCCTCCCTGCTAGTCCTTATGTTCCACAAATGAGTGAAACCATATGATAATTGTCTTTCTCTGCTTGACTTACTTCACTTAGCATAGTCTCCTCCCATAGAAGGCAAAAATGAAGGGGGGAATCAGAGGGGGAAGGAACCATGAGAGACTATGGACTCCAGGAAACAAACTGAGGGTTTTGGGGGGGGCGGAATGGGCTAGCCCGGTGATGGGTAGTAAGGAGGGCATGTACTGCACGGAGCACTGGGTGTTACACGCAAACAATGAATCATGGATCACTACGTCGAAAACTAATGATGGTGACTAACATAATAAATAAATAATAAAAAAATAATAAACTTAAGAAATATTATTATAAATAGCTAGACTTGGAATCACTGCTCCAAAAGATATGCAAAATTGTAGGGCTTTTGATTTGCATCACAAAGTTGCTCTCTAGAAAAATTATATTTATACACACACACACACACACACACACAAAGACAGCCATGTCCACGGATTGGAAAACTTGATATGGTAACACTTCCCAAACTGCACTGATCCCGTGCAGTCTCTATCAAAATACCAGTTGGCTTTTTTGTAGAAATTGACGTTATCCCCAAAATTCATATGGAAATGCTAGAGATCTAGAACAGCCAAAACAACCTGGAAAAAAGAACAAAATTGTGGAGGACTCACACTTGTCAAATTCAAAATGTACTATGGAGCCACAGAATACATGACAGCGTGGAACTGGCAGAGGATAGATCAATGAAACAGAATAGAAAGTCCAGAAATAAAACCCTTACATGTATAGTCAATTGATTTTCAATAGATGCCAAAACATTTAAACAGGAAAAGAACAGCCTTTTCAACATATGATGCTGGGACAACTGGATATCCACGTGCAAAAGAAAGAAATTCGACCTCTTCTCTCACACCATACACAAAAATTAACTCAAAATGGATCAAAGCCCTAAATGTAAGAGCTAAGCCATAACAATCTTAAAATATAGGAGTAAATCTTCATAACCTTAGGTTAGACAAAACCTTCTTAGTTATGATGTCAAAAATACACTGATGGAAGAAAAAATAGATAAACTGGACTTCAACAGAATTAAAACCTTTTGTGCTTCAAAGCACCATAAAGAAAGTGAGAAGACAACCCACAGAATGACAGAAAACACTTGCAAATCATGTATCTGATAAGAGACCTATACCTAGAATATTTGAAAGAACTCTTGCAATTCAATAAAAAGATAAATAACCCAATTAAAAAATGAGTAAAGGATCTGCATGGACATTTTCCTAAAGAAGATACACAAATGATCAATAAACCCATGAAAAGATACTCAATATCATTAGCCATCAGGGAAATTCAAATCAAAACCACAATGAGTGGGGCACCTGCGTGGCTCCATCGGTTGGGTGTCTAACTCTTGATGTTGGCTCAGGCCATGATCTGGGGGTCGTGGGATCGAGCACTGCATCAGGCTCCATGCCTACCTGGGGTTCTCTCTCTCCCCCTCCCTCTGCCCCTCCCTGCTCTCTCTCTCTCTCTCTCTCTCAAAAAACAAAACAAAAACAAAACCACAATGAGATAGCACTTCACACCACTAGGATAATATAAAGAGAATATAAAAGAGATAGTAACCAGGGATGGCGGGGATATACAGAGAAACTGGAACCTTCACAGGCTGCTGATGGGACTACAAAATGGTGCACTTTGGAAAATAGCCTGGCAGTTCCTCAAATATTAAAAAATGGTTATCATATGCCTCAGCAATTCTAAGTGTAGGTATCTACCCAGGAGAAATGAAAACATATGTCCACACAAAAACTTACACATAAATGTTCACAGCAGCATTATTTATAATACCTGAAAAGTATAAACAAATGTCCATCAACTTATGAACGGATAAACAAATTGTAGTATATCCATACACTGACTGTTCATTGCCAATTAAAAAGAACTAAGTACTGATACATGCTATATCATAGACGAATTTTTTGAAAATATTATGCTAAGTGGAAGCCAGCCACAGAAGGCCACATATTGTGTAATTCTATTTGTATGACATGTCTAGAATAGGCAAAACCAGGAAGACAGAAAGTAGATTAGTGTTTGCCTAGGGCTGGGGGACAAGAAGGGGAATGCTAAAAGGTGCGAGGTTTCCTTTTGGAGAAAAATGTTCTAAAATTATTTGTGGTAATGACTGACTATGAGTACGGTAAAAACCACTGACATGTACACTTTAAACAGGTGAACTGAATGGTATGTGAACTGCATCCCAATAAAGCTGTTTAGAAAAAAGAAAGAAAGAAAGAAAAGCACACTACAGAGCAGCAGAGCCTAGTGACACACACATCTGCTCAGCAAACGGAAGCACCAGGCACAGGCACCCGGAAGTGCGCGCGCACGCGCAGACGTGACAGTACCGCGGAAGGCTCCTGGAGGACCAACATCGGCGCTGAAAAAGCCCAGGCTTGGCGAGGGCTGAGGGGAGCGCGGTACGAGGAGCCGTACGGTCACCTGCGCTAACGAGAACGCCCGCTGCCCACGGCGGGGCGGCGGGACAGAGGGCTCCCTTGGGATGGGGACCACGTCCCGCTCCCCTCTCCATGTTGGAGGCGGTCGAGATGCCAGACACGTAACAAATCAGCCCCGTGAACCTCAGCGTTCAACAGTCAGACGTTTACGCCGTTTAGGACACAGTAGTGATCGAGGAAGACCGCGTCCTGCCTCATGAGGCTGACGTTAAATACTCGAGGAAGAACGAAGCTGACTAACAAGAAGGGAGGACAGGAGGGCCCATTCCAGAGAGAGGGCGGGGCAGGCCTCTCACACAAGGCGCGCGGCCCCTGAAGGAAGTGAGGGGTGACCCCCGTAGATGCCGGAGGAAGAATGTTCCGGGAGAGGAGGTGACACGACCAAGGCCGAGGGGGAGTTTGCTGCGACATGAACAGCAAGACTGCCATGGGGACAGAGGGCGGAGCAGCACATTCGGGGAGCTTGGGGAGATGCCAGTTCTCAGGTCGGGGGGTCCCTCTGGATCCCGCACGCACGAGGCGGCCACAGGAGGGCCCTCAGCAGGGGAAGGACGTGACTGCGTTGATGACTACCTTGCGGATGAGACCAGGAAGGGAAGGGGCAGGAGTGGAGACAGGGAGACGCGCGTGAGGACTTGGTGCTAGTGGAGGGTGAAGAACAGGCAGACCAAAAAGCGACTTGAAGACGTGCGGGTCTGCGGGGTGTATGACAGAGGACAGGGGTCAAGGATGATCCTAGGCTGAGCAGGCAGCTAGGGTCTGGGGGGAAAGAGCAAGAGAGCCCGTGAGCTCTGAGACACCCATGGGACGTCCCACGGAAGACGACACGGAGAGACCCACACGGGGGCGGACAGTGGGCAGGATTCACTCACAGACGGGACTGGAAGCCCTGGGACAGGAAGGGACTGGCTAGCGCGCTGGTTCTAAATAGGGTAAGACTGCCCCCTCGAGGCTACTTGGAAACTTCAAGGTATGTTTTTGGTTGTCAGTTTTCCTGGGGGTGCTATTGGCATTAGTGGGAAGGGAGCAAGGAACCCAGGTATCCTCCAACGGCCCACGTAAGGAAGAATTCTTCTTCTCTTTATTTTTTTAAGTAGGCTCCCTGCCCAGCATAGAGCCCAACACGGGGCTTGAACTCACGACCCTGAGATCAAGACCTGAGCTGAGACCAAGAGCTGGACGCTTAAGTGACGGAGCCACCCAGGTGCTCTAAAGAAGCATTATTCTTAATCCTCTCAGGCTTTCACATGCCCTGAGAAACATTCACATAGCAGAGAAAAATCTGTTCATAATGATCTGAGGTGAGAACCTAACTCCAGTTTACATATAAATCCAAAGACTTATAGGGGCTCCTGGGTGGCTTAGTTGCTTAAGCGGCTGACTCTTGGTTTCAGCTCAGGTCATGATCTCAGGGTCCTGGGGGCACTGGGCTCCGCACTCAGCGGGGAGTCCGCGTAAGTCTCCTTGGGATCCCTGCTTGGCGGGGGAGCCTGCTTCTCCCTCTCCCACTCCCCTTGCTTGTGTTCCCTCTCTCGCTGTATCTCTCTGACAAATAAATAAAATCTTAAAAAAAAAAAAAATCTCTCTCCTTCTCTGTATACCCTGCCCCCATCCCTCTAAAATAAATAAATCTTAAAAAAACGAAAACAAAAACAATGACTTATTTTTTGCATTGAATTTTTCCAGAAATAGACCTACCACATAAACTGAGGGAACATTTAATTTTTTCTTTTGTTCAGAATGTTACCAAGAGATTTTCACTGTTTCAGAAAATCATGTCACTGTGGTCCTGCCAACAAAATACACCTGTGCCAGTCCACACTGCTCACTGCGGCTCTAGACAGAAGTGCACGTTTAAACATTTCACGTGTTTAGCTGTGTCCAAGCATTTACATACTGAAATACACACCATTTTATTGTAAATCAGTTCCCTTTCATTTTCTTTCATATTATAATTATGACATAACACTATTTTTTAAAAACTGTGTGTTGGAAGGATCTATGAGCTGGGACCTTCATTTCTGCCTAGAAAAGAATCAGGTCTAAGAGGCGGGCACTGGGCTAAGAGGTTAAGAAACCACGAAGGGAAGAGGGGGGGAAGAGAAGCAAAGCAAGGGTCGCACTCTGGGTCCCGAGACACCTGAGAGGTCGGCGGGAGGACACAGGAGACTGAGGCGCAGCGGCCAAGGAGAATCTAGGTAGTGGGCGAGGTGGACTGCAAGGGGCGCCTGGGGAAGCCACTGAGATCTCCTTCAAGACCAACACGCTCACTCTCTCACCTCCCAGGAGCGCGAGAGCTACCAGCCCCGAGAGAAGTTCCGTCCCAGGAAATGCCCTCGGCAGAATGGAGCTGCCCACCCCTCCTGGGAATCATTCAGAATTCATGATTGCGGTGGGGGGAGTGGGGTTCAGAGGCCTGGCCTCCAGGCCTCAATTCAGAACCAGTGAGAAGGGCTATCGAAGCTCCAGGGCCCCCTGGGACGAGCTAAGCCCCGGTGTGACTGCACAGTGGCTGTTTCACTCTCTCCCCAATCTGCTCCCACGGCCTTGCAGTTGTCCCTGAGATCCCTCCCTGATAAGCTTTCTGCATGCAATCCTCCAGAAGTCTGTTTCCTGAAAAGTCTGACCTAAAACAGCCAAAAACTGAAAAGAAAAAAAAAAAAAATCAAGTAGCGGTAACATGAGTATGTGTTTCAGAGACAGAGCAATAGAAGCCAAAATTAACCCTTGAAAAAATGAAGGTTGCCTTTGGCGGGCAGAAAGATGACAATGTGGGGGGAGAACATCACGGTGTAACAAACTTCACAGGACAATTTTCTCTAAACTATGTGCAATGATGACTTCACTAAACATTTTTTAAAAGGCTAGATTTAAACAAAAAAAGGATTATGGGTAAAAACTGTCATTAAGAATATTTAGGAAAATAGGAAACCCACAACACCTGTGATAGCAGTCACCTCTGATGCGCTGGAGGCCGAAAGGAGAAAAAAATGTTAGCTTTTAACGTATCGCCCTACAAATAGCCCCTTTCCAGTGGAGAAAGCTGGCAGCCGTCTCCTTGAGCAAGTGGCCAAAGAAAGCAGTGACGTCATGACGCACATCCTCACGAGACGCCCCGGTGAGGCGCTCCTGCCAGCACGCGTCCCACCGGCAAGCGCCAGGCAAACTCAGAAACCATCGTAAAAACGGGCCTGCTCTCTTCAGAGTCACGGAGATCAAGGAAGACACTGAGAAACAGAGACCCCGCTCCGAACAGAGGAGACCAAAGAGACGCGACCCTGTCGTGCAGCATGAGTCCCTGCCAGGGAAGGACAACCGCTGCGGTTACTAGAAAGGACGATCCCGGGGAAGGTGAGGACATCTGAACGCAGCCTGAAGACGAGTGAACAGTGCACGGACGCTCCAGTTCCTGCTTCTGAGGGTCGTGCTGTGATCTCACAAGGGAACGTTCTCGTTCTTAGGAAACAGACACTCCGCTATGTGGGGGTCGAGAGGCATGACGTCCTCAACTTCCTCTCTACTGGCACAGTGGGGGGGACCTTTCTGTGTGTATAAATTAAATGGAAAAGCGTAGGGGACAAAAAGTAAATTAACGAGTGGATAAAGGATAGATAAGAGTTCCTCGCACTGTTCTCACAGAATTCTTATTCCGTAAATCTGTAAGTTTGCAAATACATCAAAACAAAACTACAAAAAAATAGAATTTATAACTTCCAACTGCCTACTCTTTCTAATAGTCCCTAAGCCTTTACAGAACTTCAAAAAAATGCCTGCTCGGGCTCACGTGACGAGATGCTGGGGTCCCGGACGCCTCAGAAGGGCTCCGATAAAAAGCGTGGAAGTCTCAGGATTCCAGGCAGCTTCCTCCCAGCCTGCTCAGCCCCCGGCGTCCGGCCCGGCGTCCCGCTCACCTGCTGTCATGGGAACAACGTCGGAACGCAGCAGCATCTGGATGCGGCCGGCCGGCTTGTTGCCGATCTTGATGTCCATGTACACCTGAGGATTGGACCGGGCCTTCTTTGCCGCGGGCTCGCCCTGGCGCGGGAGAGATCGTGAGGTCGGCGAGCACTCCGGCTCCCCAAGCAGAGAGCGAGTACTCTGCACACACGCCGGGAGCCCAGGTGCGGGAGCTGCAGCAAGGGGCCGCCCGGGAAGGCCCTGGGCCACGGAAGGGGCGGCAGAACGCAGGGGCCAGCCGGACCCCCAGGGACGGGACCCCCGAGCACCGGCTACCTCAGCCCCGCCCCGCAGGCTCGGGACCTCGTCCCACTCACCCTCAGACGCGCCAGCTCGCTGCACCCTGGCCCGCGGTCACAGACCCACACCTCCCTGCCCGCAGTGCGCCCACAAACCCCAGTTCAGGGGCGCCTGGGTGGCTCAGTCAGTTAAGTGTCTGCCTTTGGCTCAGGTCATGATCCCAGGGTCCTGGGGCCCCTGCATGGGGCTCCCTGCTCACTAGGGAGCCTGCTTCTCCCGCTCCCTCTGCTGCTCCCCCTGCTTATACTCTGTCAAATAAAATCTTTCAAAAAACAGAACACAATTAAAAACACACAACCCCAGTTCGAGCCCACCACCTTACTCCCGTTACAGCGACCCATAACATCCCTCTGTGCTGCGCCCTACAGATTCACTGCCAGGCTGCCGCGGAAGCAGCGAGGGCCGGGCTCCGGCTGGGGCCTGAGCCCCGGGAAGACAACGACGAGGTCGGGCCTCGCTCTGTGCTCCAAGTGCCCCGGACGACTGGCTGACAAGTACAACGTTCGGTACAAACCCTACCGCTGGTCGGCTAGAGAAAACCATTACCTCTGAGGTCAGCATGTACACACTGGGCCTGCAGGCCCGGTTCTGGAGCTGTTACGTAAGGCCCTGGAGGCCCTGCGACCCGGCGGGGGAGCGATGGCCGCGAACGCGAGAGGCGAGCAGCGCCCGCAGTGGCGCAGCCCTGGCTCCGATCCCGCCCCGCACTTCGGAGCTGCGTGCTGTGGGACAAGGTGCCGATCTCCCAGCGCTCGCTTTTGTCGCCTCGAGCTGGAGACAGGATTAGTGTTTATCTCAGAGGATTACCGTTGGGGTTCAATATTTGTAAAGCACTTGGAACAGTGCCTGGTATAGAGGAAGCAACATTTAAACATCTGTTAAATAAATAATGTCAAAATAACGCCGTAAGTGCCAGGACTGAGGAAGCCACAGGAGCCCAGGGGCCATGGAAGCCCAGAAGGAACCTTACCTCACCCCACTGGGGGGGCAGAGAAGTTTGCTGGAGAAGGTAGCAGCTGAGCTCGGCGATGACAGGTGAGTAGGAGTGAGTGAGAGAAAGTCGGCTGGAGAGGGAACTTTCAGGCCAAGGAACCGGGGATGCGAAAACAGACTGATAAGCACCTACGCACCCCACCCTAGACCGCCAAACGGGCGCGCGGTGCGAGAGGGGAGCGGCCGGAGCCCGGCCTCACTCCTACAGGTGAGGGGCCCTCCGACTGCTGGAGCAGCGCCACGTGGTCAGCTCTGGGCCTTAGAAAGCTGCCTCTGGCTGCTCAGGACGGGAGCGAGCAGGCCCCGGGCAGGGAGACCAGCTAGCGAGCTGCCGTCACTATGCGCAGGAGAGAGGACGGAGGCTAAGCCAAGCCACTGCGGCAGCAGCAAACAGGAGAGGAGACGCAGGCAGACGTAAAGAGAACATGAGCAGGACATGGCAACACAGCAGGTGTGAACTGTGATGAGCAGCCGGCGGGGACACGGAAGTCCTTGGTTTGGGTGACTGCGGGAGACACCAAAATCCACTCCGATCGGGTACTCGGGATGAGCAGAGCAGGAGAGAGGAAATCCACTTCAGACATACTGTGTTGATTTACGGTGACCGGGAGAGAGGAAATGCACTTGGGGTATGCTTTGTTGATTTATGGTGACTGGGAGCCAGGCAGGCGGAAACCCGTGGAACTCGCGAGCGAGGTCAAGGCTAGCCCTAGAGATCAGGAAATCGGCAGAAGGCTGAGTGGCTGTGATAAGCTCGGACACGGGCCACAGTGGCCGAAACTGCAAGGACAGCGTGCAGAGAGGAGCCGAGGGCTAAGGGAGGAACTCGGAGAAACACCGTGGCTCCAAAGGTGGACAGACGAGGGGGAGCTCGGTTATTCCCAGAAGCAACGGTCACGACGGAGCATCGAGAAGCAGGAGAAAGTGCTGAGGCAGGAAGCGCCTGGCACCTGGGTACATTCTGAGGAGCTGGGACCTCTCTGGAATCAGGCCAGGAATAGAAGACCGAGAGCCTGGTGCCAAGGTCTTCAGTGAGGGCGCGGGAAAGGTCAGGAGGATGGCGGATGCTGGGAGGGGGCGTCCTCACTGTCCTTTCTCATCTCAGACCCCCACCCAGTTCAAGCACGCACAGGACACTTCTCCCCTAGAGTCCCTCAAGGACAAGAAAGCCAAGCTTCTCCGTTCAATTCACCCAGCGCCGCCCACGGCAGACGCGCCCTGGGTGGAAAGTGCCAGCCCCGCCCAGGGAAGCGCAAGCCTTCGATCTCACCTCCTGGGTTTCCACTTTGGGGGGCTCCGACCCTTCTTCCTCCTTATTCTCTTCAAGAGTCTTCCCAGAACACTTCTTCAGCCGGTCATCATCTGCCCACACCGAAAGGGAAAGAATGGAACACGTGCTAAGACATTCAAGCTGTCGGCCAACTGCTCCCTTGCTGTGCCCAGTTCTTTGCTGCCTTGTCAGCAGAGCGGACGCCCCGTGGGGCTCTCACCGGCAGAAGTTACCTCTTCGGACAGGGAAGCTGTCACTGGAAATGTCAGGCCTTCAGGTCCCGCTCTCCACAGAGGCAGGGGCAGATGAGACAGAGGAGGACTGAGCCGAGCCAACAGGGAAGGCCCAGCCACTGTCAAGGCTGGAAGGGCGCAGTCTGTGTCTACATCCCGGGACAAGGTAAAACGGGCACAGTGGCTCTAGCTTTGGAGAGAATCCCCACTCTGTTCCCACGGAGGCACCGCATTCTCTCCTCCACCGCACAGCTCTCTACCGTGAACATTCACCGCCGCCCAGGAAGTGAGGCCGGGATAAAAAGCAGCAGAGGCCAAAGATGAGCCTTCCTTAATTCTCACCAGTTTGGCTAAATGGACACAAATGGTCCGCCCAAAGAATTCAATTCACTATGAAAACAACTGCAATACAACTCAGCTGCTTAAACCTTGTTTAGGCTAAAAAAAAAAAAAAAAAAAAAAGATTCCATTTGCTTCTAAGAAGTCTATGCTGGGAGCCCACAGCCCCCAACGGCAAGCTAAGCACAAAGCTAACCATGAACTCCCTAAGCCACCACACACTTCTTTTCTGTCAACACCAACAGGAAGTTCTGTGCTGGCATGATCTTCGGATCTGAGCTCAGAATTCTGAAATTATAAGGGTAAATGCGGTTACCATGTAGTGAGGCCACTTTAAAAAATCAAGATCGGGGCACCTGGGTGGCTCAAGTCAGTTCAGTGTCTGCCTTTGGCTGAGGTCATGACCTTGGGGTCCCAGAATGAGCCCCACATTAGGCTCCCTGCTCAGCAGGGAGTCGGCTTCTCCTTCTCCCTCCCCCCGCCCCGCTCGTGCTCTCTCTCAAATAAATAAAATCTTTTTTTTTTTTTTAAGATTTTATTTATTCGACAGAGAAAGACAGCCAGCGAGAGAGGGAACACAAGCAGGGGGAGTGGGAGAGGAAGAAGCAGGCTCATAGCGGAAGAGCCTGATGTGGGGCTCGATCCCGTAATGCCGGGATCACACCCTGAGCCGAAGGCAGACGCTCAACCGCTGTGCCACCCAGGCGCCCCTCAAATAAATAAAATCTTTTTAAAAAATCAAGATCAGCACTAAATGGGAGAGCAACAGTATTGCTGGCTACTGGGGGACACGTTTGATGAAACAGTAACAGAGAACACGGAACGACGTATAGGAATATTTTATTATCCAAGAATAACTGATACTAGGAAAAGGTAAATAGATCTTTTAAAAAGGTTTGTTTCAGGTCTTTTCATGAAAACTAAAAAAAAAATCTGAAAAAATTCCTTAATTTAGTAAGAACTAGGTTATAATTATAGCTATGCTCTCGTTCTTAGAAACAGATGAATCAAGTACAAATTTTACTTCTAGCAATTAAGAAAAAATTGAACAGCATGAAATATCCTTATTTCATAGTCATAAAGATTGATAAGAAAAATAAAAGACTGATCATAAAAAAGGGCAGGGTAGAAACATAAGAGTTTTGTTGTAGGCAAAATAATGGTGCCCTCAAAGATGTCCACATCCCATTCCCCAAACCTTCAAATATGCAGAGTTAAACAGCAAGAAGGAAGTAAGGTCGCTAGTCTGCTGACCTTAAAACAAGGATATCATACTGGATTATTCAGATGCACCCAGTGTAATCACAAGGGTCCTCTATGCAGAGGGAGGCAGGAGAGTTAGTTTCAGAGTGATGCAGTGTGAGAAACGACCCACCTGACCACTGCTGACTTGAAGATAGAAGGGACCAGAAACCAAGGCATGAGGCAGAGGCAGAGGCAGAGGCAGAGGCAGAGGCAGAGGCAGAGGCAGAGGCAGAGGCAGAGGGAGAAGCAGCCTCCCTACAGAGCAGGGAGCCCGAGATCCCAGGACCCTGAGATCATGACCCGAGCCAAAGGCAGATGCTTAACCGACTGAGCCACCCAGGCGCCCCCGTTTGCGGTGTTTTTAAAGCCACTAAATTGGAGGTAATGTGTTACAGCAGTAGGAATTTAAATCGTTTTCTCTTGAAGCACTCAGCCTATCACAATCCTTGCAGGTTTTCTCTGGTTTAACTTTAGGAGAGAGCCACTTTTCAAGGGCTCAAAAGTCTCCGCTCTGTTGACCAGAGCCGACCACAGCAGTTTTCCATGACCGCTTTCACACGCTCCATGGAACCCTGCCCCTGAGCGAGCTTCGGTTTTACCTTGCAATCCATTCACACTCTATTTGCGGTACGTCGCCCTAGACTGGAGGCCAGCAAACTTTCCGTCAAGAGCTAGACAGTAAATATTTTTTGTGGGTCATTCACAGTCTCTGCTGCATATTCTTTTTTTTCCCCCACAACCCATTAAACATATAAAAAACGATTGAGCTCATAGGCCATACAAAAACAGGCTGCAGGCTGGATGTGGCCTGTCGTTCCGAGTTTGCTGACCCCTAACGTAGATGGGGAGAGACTAGCCAACAAAGATGGTTGGCATTTATGCAAATGTTCAACAGAAAAGATTTCTTTTTTTTTTTTTTTTTTAAGATTTTATTTATTTATGTGACAGAGAGACAGCCAGCGAGAGCTGGAACACAGCAGGGGAGTGAGAGAGGAAGAAGCAGGCTCCCAGCGGAGGAGCCCGATGTGGGACTCGATCCCGGAACGCCGGGATCACACCCTGAGCCGAAGGCAGACGCTTTAACGACTGCGCTACCCAGGCGCCCCCAACGGAAAGGATTTCTGAATGAGAATTCATTTTCTAAGTAGCCAGTTCACTGTGAATACTTTCAAATAATGACAACTTTTGCTTCCTAGATAACTTTGAAACTGCGGAAACTGGAAACACACAGGGGTCTGAGGGTCCCAGGTACCGTCAAGCAGCATCCCCATAACGGCTTTAGTAAAAAGCAGAGTCTCAGCCAGACCAGGCTGTCGGCTGCCGCTGAGCACCTGCTAATACGAGTTCATGCTCGCAGTCCCACTCTTCCTGTGGTTAGCACTCAGATAAAAGCTCAGTAGCACAGGCACAGGAAAAAAAGGCACATTTGCCCTTCTTACCTACCTAGATTATACGCATTTAACAAAGACCATGTACGAACTGCTTGCTATGGCTGGTGATGTGAGGATGTGTGCCCCACGCGGGGCATGATCCCAGGACCCTGAGATCATGACCCGAACTCAAAGCAGACACTTAATCGACTGAGCCACCCAGGCGCCCCATAAATAAAATCTTTTTTAAAAAATTTAATCTTTAGATGCTTCCAGAAATATTAAAATCATTTTGTTTTAGCTAAAGAGTGAATTTTTAAACTTTGTAGTATCCAATTCTACCATTACAGAATATAAGCCTTAAGTTACTTTCCAAGCATTATAACTTTTGTCTATAAGACAGACGAAGTTATCAATTACTCACTCCAACTGAGCCCCAAGTGAGCACAGAGTGCTGACCTCACTGCTGAGTTGGGTGACTACTAGTGAAGGGAGCCTAGTGCTTGTCCTCAGGGAAACATTATGTTAGCTGGCCGACAGCAAGAGCAACAGGAGTCACTAGTTTGTAGAATTCAGGGATGGTACAGCCCCCCACAAAGCCAGCCTTACTGTTTTATTTAAGAAACAAAGAACTGACGGCTCAGACAGTTTAAGTATCACACCCAGAGTTAGTGGCACAGCTCGGTCTAAAACTCCTATCTTAGAGAATAACAACCACGGATCAAATAGAAACGCGCACCTTAACTGTGACACCATTTTAAGGGCAACTCCCCGGGGTGAGCAGAGGTCAAGGCCCCCAATGTTGCGGCTGAGCTTCCCTGCTGCCCTCTGCTACTTAAAAGCACAGCTGCCAACAGGGAGGTCTGGTCAGCAGGCGTGGTGTGAAACAACACTCAGACCTTTCAAGATTTTTCTAAAACTATCTTCCTACTGAATCCTGTTTTACAGTTTGTATATTAAATGATCAGAAATCAAAGGCCCAAACGGCTCCAAAGTGGAGAAAGCCTTTCCTCACATCCAACAAGCCATGAGTCTCTGTGAATTCCAGCCCATGGCCACACCACCGTCCTGGCCCTGTTGTCCTCAGCACGTTCCTCTTCCATCGCCAAGATCACAGTCATGTTGACCCAGAGAGACACCCTCCTGGACTTCGTTACATACCAACCATACACAGAATGCACATGACTTGAAATTTTTTCGAAACGCTTTTCCTGACACAGGAATCTGAAAATGAGACACTGAAAGGTCTCACCTGTTTCACCAGAAGAAACTAAGTATCTGTGACGTCTCCAAAAGGAATAAAAGCAGCATGAAGAACTTTGAGGTCCACCTCCTCTGCCAGCCCCCCTGCAACGAACCAATGCTCTCCGCACTCTTGCTACAAGCTGCTGCAACACTCTGTTAGCAAGACAGCAGCAGGGGGGGAAGGAGGAGTCCCTAGTCTTATGGGTATACAAAACGACCTGTGAGGTACACTCCTCCCCCATCCCGTTTCAGACCTACATCTAGCCTCCGGTTACCGTGATACCTTCATTGCTCCCAGTTTGACTCTCTTCTATATGTCACTGGAATGAATCCAACAGAAGGCAAATCGAGTCACAGCACTATTCTGCTTAATATTCTCCAAAAGCTCATTAATGCCCACCGACAGAGTCCAAATTCCTTAGCACGGCATATAAGACCCCCCTAACCTGAGCCCTGCCCACCTACTATCCTTCTTTCTCCCTTGCTCCCTCAGCGCAAACCATTTGCCCCCAGACGTTAGACTACTTCATCCCTCCAGGCTCTTGCTGCTCTCCATTCAGGCAACAGCCTTACTTCAGATCTTTCAAACCCAGCCCTGGCCACTGTGCCTCGGGGAAGTTCGCCCTCCCCTATCCAGATGGGGTGCTCATTCCCTGAAACCCTCAGCCCGACCCTCTCATCAACACTGTCCATCATACGCTCGCATCACGGTGCTCACCAGCTCCTGCGGTAAGGATGTTTCCATAATTCCCCAGCTATTCTGTGAACTCCTTTCTCTAAGGGGCCAGGACTGCGGAGTTTATGGAATGAATGGGCATAAGAGTTTGGAACGCGGTCCGAAGTCACAATAACAGATCTCACCAACTCTCCGAGACCAGGGTCAGAGGGGAACGGGTTCTGGGCAGCGCTAGGCCCAGCAAAGCCCTTAGGTCGCGGGCGCTGCTCACAGGCTGGGGGAGCAGAGCCACAAGAGACCCGACCGGTTCGCCTCAATGGAGCCCCCACGCTGGCTCAACAACGAACAGCACCGGCTAGGTGGCAGCCATCTTGCTCCCCGGCTCTTCCGCCGGAAGCTGTAGCTAGGCCCTGCCCCCCCCCCGACCCGCCCCCTCGCCGGCCGTCGAGGGCGCGGTGCTCCTGTCCAGTGGCAGGTGCATCCTGGTTTGGGAGCACTCAGAAGGTAACAAAGGACACAGATTCATAGCCGCATTAGCCGCGGAAGTCTGCAAATATGGGACTCTACTTCAGACCCAGCCTTTATTTTATTTCTATTTATTTTATTTTATTTTATTTTATTTTATTTTTTAAGATTTTATTTATTTATTTGACAGAGATAGAGACAGCCAGCGAGAGAGGGAACACAAGCAGGGGGAGTGGGAGAGGAAGGAGCAGGCTCATAGCAGAGGAGCCTGATGTGGGGCTCGATCCCATAACGCTGGGATCACGCCCTGAGCCCAAGGCAGACGCTTAACCGCTGCGCCACCCAGGCGCCCCTATTTCTATTTATTTTAATGCTGGCGTGATTAACATAATTAACAATGTTATATTTGTTTCAGGTGCACAATATAGTGATTCAGCGAATACATATACTGCTATTGGCTCAAGATAAATGTAATCTTAATCTCCATCACCTATTTCACCCATCCCCCCCACCCACCTCCCTTCTGGTAACCACAAGTTTGTTCTCTGTATTTAAGTCGGTTTTTTGGTTTGTCTTTTTCTTTGTTCGTTGTTTCTTAAATTCCACATGAGTGAAATCATATGGTATTTGTCTTTCTCTGGCTTATTTCACTTAGCATTACACTGTCTAGCTCTATCCATCCATGTTGTTACAAATGGCAAGATTTCATTCTCTTTTATGGCAGAATGATATTTCAGTGTATATATGTGTGTATACACACATACACACTTCTTTATGCATTCGTCTATCAGTGGGCACTTGGGCTGCTTCCATAGTTTGGCTATTGTAAATAATGCTGCAATAAATATAGGGATGCATGTATCCCTTTGAATTAGTATTTTTTTTTTTTTTTTTTTTTTTTTAAGATTTGCCCATTTGAGAGAGAGAGAGAGAACTATTGGGAGGAGGAGGAGAGGGAGAGGGAGAAGCAGACCTCCAGCCAAGCAGGGAGCCCGATGGGAGGCTTGATCCCAGGATTCTGGGATCGTGACCTGAGCCAAAGGCGGACGCTTAACCAAATAAGCCACCCAGGCGCCCCAGTATTTTCATACTCTTTAAGCAAATACCCAATAGTGTGATTACTGGATGGTAGGGTAGTTGTATTTTATTTTGAGGAAACTCCATACCGTTTTCCAGAGTGGCTGCACCAGTTTGCATTACCACTCCCAGTGCACAAGGGTTCCTATTTCTCCAGATCCTTGACACTTGTTTCTTGTGATTTTAGCCATTCTGACAGGTGTGAGGTGACACTTCATTGTCGTTTTGATTTGCATTTCTCTGATGAGTGGTGAGCATCTTTCCGTGTCTATTGGCCATCTGTCTTTGGAGAAACGTCTGTTCACGTCTGCTGCCATGTTTTAATTGGATTATTTGGTTTTTTTGGATAGGCTCTATGCCCAACATGGGGCTCGAACTCACAACTCTGAGACTAAGAGTTGCATGCTCTACCAACTGAGCTAGCCAGGCGCCCTGAGTTGTAGGAGTTTTTTATGTATTTTGGATCCTAACCCTTTATTGGATGTCTACAAACATCTTCTCCCATTCAGTAGGTTGTCCCAGTTTTGTTTCCTTTGCTGTGCGTAAGTAAATCAGGCCTTTAGCTACTTAAGGTGAGATCAGACCTTACAGAAAATGGGGAGCCTGCTAAGAGAGAATTTTCCGAGGAAAATGACCCCCTGGGTAAGGTCCCAAGTAAGGACAGCCTACCAGATTTTAAGGAAGGTAAGAAGTTAACTATTCCTAGAGGACAAGGAGGGCAAGTAGATTAGTTGACTGGCCAGGTGAGGGCTGTTTTGAGGACTAGAGGAAGCACAAGACACTTAGGACTCCAGCATCTGTTTGCTGGTACACTCAGACCTAGCCCCCAAGGCTTTTCCATCGCTGGAGAACTTAGCTGCATAATCAACTGACTGCAGAAGAGGGGACCCAAAAACGCCAGCTAACACATCCAAGGAGGGCGGGGCTGGGTTCTGCCTATCTCACCATACACCCTTCAGACGTGTGCCAACCCCACCCTGCACCCAGTTCTCCTGTGCCAAACCCAAGGTCGGCTATGATCAGACTTCTATTCCCTGTAGGTTGAATGGGGGTCCGTTATAAAGGTGGGCCTCCCAAAGAAGAACGCAATGGGACAGTTCTGTACACCTTGCTAAGAGTCTGTTTATAATCATCAGGGCAGCTTTATCCAACTCTAAATACCTCCAAGTGAAAACCGGATTTAACAGAATAAAACTGGTCAGAGTGAAACAGGACAGAGTTTTATGGAGATTTTTTTCTTTATTGAGAAACTTAAGACTTGGGTACATCAAATAAAACCAATTTCTGGGGGAAAATCAAAACCCACAATAGAAAAAAAAAAAGTTAACACTGTCCGGGTCATAGCAGAACCCAGAGAATATATTCTTTTAATTGAAAAATTCTAGGTGCTTCATAATTGACCTTTTGATACAAAATGACCTATTAAACTTCCAATTTGTGGTTCTTGGTGTTGAGGTCCATAGGACACGCTAGAAATCTTCAAACCTTGAGCTGAATTCCAGGAGGGGTTATTTGGCTTTTGAATCCTGAAAAGAAAAGCACCAACACACATTAAATAAATCATCAGAAAAACCCGAGCTGCACTGAAGCCTCCAGCTTATAAACAGCATGGCAGAGCAGTGCCTCCTGACGCTTGGGTGGGACGAGTTTGTGGGGCTGTCCTGTGCACTGGGGGACATTAACAGTATCCCTAGCCTCTACCCACTGGATGCCAGTGACACATCTCCAGTTGTGACAACCAAAATGGGTCTCCATTGGCAAATGTCCTCCGAGGGGGCACCGCTGGCTGAGAACCACCTGCCCGAGGCTAAGCTAGGTACTATAAAGCCCCATGCCTTTCCTGGCCATTCTGTACTCGAAGCTACCGCTCTCTTGCTTAAATTGCAAATGAAGGGTCCAGGCCCTTAGCATGTGTCCTTTTCCCTTGCTTCTGGCTCTGGTTTATCTGGTTGTCTCCTTCCTCCATCAGGAGGCGCCCGCCAATCCTTGTCAGAGGTCCCAGTGAAGCCTCACTCACCCCCACCCCTGCAGATGGGGGCCATGGCCCCCGGGGTCAGAAGTGGACGAGAACACACCCTGTAACTGCAGTCAGGTGTGTCTGTGTGTCCCACTGACACCAGGGCCTGTGCCCCCAGTGTTCCCAGAGCCACGCGGCAGCTGCACACACAGCTGGCCTCACCGACCTCAAGCCAAACCAGGGAGACATGTTCACAGAAGTGAGGCTGTGGGAACAGATTATGACAACGCCTTGTGTATCATCTAAACCAAAAAGGTCATTCTTGAGAAAGATCTAACCAGGGGCTCCTTTTGGAGAAAATTGTTGTTTGCTTATTTTACGACCTGTTCTCTTTTCTCCAAATTAACTTTTCCAGATGACAGAGAAAACCCAGGTGACAGCCTGCCCGAGTCACCGGGTGACAGCGGCTCTATGCGCTGCCCCTCATCTTTTAGGAAGATATTCACAAGTCAAAGCCATTGCAGAAAACAGAACAGCCAAACATACGGTTTCTCCTTGTCTAAGAGGTAGCAGCAGCAACAGCGCCCACCTTCTGGGCGGCTTCTTTCTTGGCGTGATGAGCCTGCAGAACCGCCACAGCTTCGTCCACCTGCGAGGAATCTCCAGGCGGTTAGGGACCTCGGAGGAGAGGCCCTCGGCCCCTCCCTGGTGCCCAGGCCCAGTAGCAGTGTCTCCCGGGGCTGCCCGCTTTTCCTAATTCCCACCCCCGGCAGCTCTCAAATGACAGGCGCGGCACGAGGAGAGGGCTGCGGGGTGTGGGGACCAGCTCACCTTGGAGCGGAGAGACTCGGGGGACTCCAGCATGTGCAGCAGCTCAGAGTTGTCAATCTCCAGCAGCATGCCCGTGATTTTCCCCGCCAGGTTTGAATGCATGGTTTGGATGAGTGGGAACAAACGTTCTCCTGGGGGAAGAGGTCTAGTTACACCCAGGTTGAAGCCCAGTGAATGGACACTTACGTTCGGGTCAGTGCCAGGCTCTGGCCCCCTCTTCGGCAAACACACAGGTCACTCACCCAGCATCTGCTTCTGCTCCTGGGGAGGCGCTGCAGCCAGCATGGAGGCGGTCAGGGGCTCCTGCCCCTGCACGTGGACGGCAGGCTGCGGTGCCTGGGAACCAGGAGAGGCAGCAGGTTAGCACCAAGGAAAGGACACTCGATGGTCCTGAGCCTGACCACTCAAATCCGAAAGCCTACCATGTGAGAGATGGAGGTGGCTGTCCTTGCCGCGAGCTAACTGCAAGCTGGGGGATGAGGGCGCTACATGAGCAACGGAGCGTTACAGGCTTGAACACAAAACCAACTACGATAACAACAGCAGGCTATTACAAGGGCAAGGAAGTGAGTAAGAAAATAAACCTGCAAGGCTCAGCAATCATCAAATGATTCCATTCATGATTACATCCCGCATCACTTTACTGCAGCAAATGTTTTTATTTCATCAAATGCTCGAGGACTGTCAACACGCATCGTCAATGCCTGTCACAGCCCCAAAAGGCAGGCTCTGAAGGTGAAAACAATTTTACAGAAGCCAAGTTCTGAGGCCTCTCTCATTTGGGCGGCATGGCACAGGAGCAAGCAACGTAGGGGCCACAGAGCAGAGTGTGGCTCCTCTACACACGACTACTGGGCTCTGGGTCCAGCCCCATCCCAACTTAAGCTCTCTGCCACTGAACTTCTGTCAGGTGAAGCGCTTTCCTGCCTCCACGTCCCCATCTTGCAGAGCAGCTAAGCATGACCTCGGCCCGTGGACGCGAGCAGCTCAAAGAGCCAAGCGAGCGCACACATGTTGCGAGGAGGAGGCAGAAACACCAGCTGTTCCTGCTGGGGCGTTTCTGAGGCTACTACGGCGGGGGGGAGTACCTCCCAGCCCCTTCTCTCCCGCTAGAGAGAGCCCGAGAGGCAGTGTTGCCACAGAAAACACGGCACCCTGCCACAGAGCGGGCGTGTAAGACCTGTTGGAGGAATCAAAGCAAGGCACCTTTTCAATCAAGTGCAAACAGGGCAGATCCTTTTAGCATTCTGTTTGGTAGGCCTCACCTGCAGAGGCTGGATGGCAGGGTGAGGGCTGCGGACACTGGAGGCGTATTTGTAAGGTGCGACAGCCCGAGGGGCAGCGGCAGCGACAGCGGCACGAGGCGCTAAGGTCTGCACAGCTGTGGGAACACCTTAGGAAAAGAACAAGCGAAATTAAAGCCCATCAGTCTGGGCAAAGACCCGTCAAATCCCATCTTTCCCCCTTCTGTGTGCAGCCAATACCACCTCCAGACTGGCAGCCGTCAGTCAGCCCTTGCTGGGCGGCGCCAGCCCCACCAAAGTCCATAGCCAAGCGGTCCGGGCACTCAGACCCTACAACAGACCAGCAAATGCACATCAGTGTCGGCAGCAGATGTCCAACTGGCCACGTCCCACGGAAGGAGCCATTCCAAAGCACGTTCACACAACACATCGCACACGGGACCACGACTGCTACTTCCGGAGAGCAGCCAACAGAGAACATACAACTCTCTCCACCTCTTGGAATACGGGACATAGTCTGTAAAGAACAGTTTCCTTCAATCTCCCAACCCCACCCGGAAGAACAGGCTGCCTCTGTAGTCATCCAGCTAACAAGCTTCTATAATTAACCTTTCTCACATGAGTCACCAATGAGCAGAATTCTGAAGTCACCGACACTCCTAGGACTCCCATTGTTTCTCTGCTCCTTTACGTACCAACCAGAGCACACAGCTAAGATTACAGAACCAGAACTGGAACATGGGCCCAACAACCTGACCAACCCCGGGCAGAGCCTAGTCAGCCTGACTCCCTCCTCCCCAGGCCACACTTCTCAAGGCCAGTTTGCTCACCGACTCTCTGAGCGGTAGTAGGGAGGCCGCGAGAGGCCGGAGCATTACCAGTTGGAGCCAGATGGCGAAGAGCGGGACGAGGCCCAGACTGGCGTATAGCACTCGGCATTCCTTGGAAGCCTGGGGAAGACAAAAATTATGCATCGCTGACGAAGCATGTGGACCAGAACCTCGGCTGCACTTCAGGGGGGCGAGGAGGAGAAGCGGGGAGACCAGGAGAGGCGCATCCTGGGTGGTCAATCACCGTCCCCACCACCTACCTTGAGGTCTCCCACCTTGCTGCCAGCGGGGGTTAGGCCTCATCTGTGCTAACTGGTTGGGTGTGTAATATGGAGGTCTTCCCTGAGCCTGCAAGAAAGAGCATCCAAGCCCTTTTATTTGAAGGACCTGAATCCACATGAGAGAACTAGCTCATCTCATCTCACTGTCAGGCCCAAGGCTAATTATTCAAGAAGTTCTCTGAGTGCTCGAAGGCCTGGGCAAGGGAAGGCCAGTTAATGGGGATTCTTTCATTCTAACTCACCACTGTGTGACAGTAAGAGAGAGAGAGAGAACGAATAAATCTTCATTTTCCTGGGTCCTTTCTCTGACAATCTGAACTCCAACATCCGAAACCCCTCTCCCCAACCACAAGCAGGAGCAGCCGTCCGGGGGACACGAACACAGGCAGACCCACCTGCGGAACCGCTGGCACAAAGTAACCTCCAGCTGCAGGCTGGAACTGATTTAAGATGGCGTTGGCAGGCAGCGCTCGCATTCCGGCCACCCGCTGCATATACTGGTTGGTCAGGTGAGCCTTTCTCTCCTCCTTCCTCTGGGCCAGGGCGACATAGAGTGGTTTGGAGCCCACGATGCGTCCATTCATCTCAGTGACTGCTTTGGTCGCCTCTTCAGGAGATGAGAAGCAGACAAAGCCAAACCCTTTGCTTCTCCCATCCTCCAACATTACCTACAAAGGGACCAGCTACTTAAGGAAAAGGTGTTCTATGTTGGGGGACAGCTATTAAGAGCCAAAAAACCTGGTTTCTGCCTCAAGAGTTCCCAAGTCTAGGGCAAGGGTTCTAGCCCTGTCACTCGATGTACCCCGGACCAATTAAGTCACAACCTCTAAGGACAAGACCTAGGCATTTTCTTTGTTAGAGCCCCAGATGATCCCAAAGTTTCTAAACACTATGATACGGCTAAATGTTAAACCAGGAATCCAAAAGTGTTTCCTGACACCTAGAAGCATAGTACCGACCTTTGGGTACCCACTAGAGATGTGGACAGTGCCAAGCTATTTACTTGTAGAACTCGTCTGCCCAAGACCTGGGTGAACAAAACTCTCATCATCTCCTAGCAAGGTTAGGATAGGCTTTTGAAATACCACACGCGGGCAGGAGTTACAACCAACGACTGCCACCATTAATTCAATGGGAGTTAACAGCAGAAAGATGACCAGCTAGGACAGACAGTTGGATTCTAGTCCCCATTCAGCAATTTCTAAGCTGTGTGACTTTTTTTTAAAAAATTAAACATTTTATGTATTTGAGACAAGTAGAGCACAAGTAGGGGGAGTGGCAGAGGGAGAAGCAGGCTCCCTCCTGAGCAGAGAGCCTGATGAGGGGCCTGATCCCAGGACCCCGGGATCATGACATGAGCCGAAGGCAGACGCTTAACCGACTGAGCCACCCCAGGGGCCCCCCCGACCCGCCTTTGTAAAAAGACTTTTTTTTTTTTGAGAGAGAGAAAGAGAGACTGCATACATACATGGGAGCAGGGGTGGGGGGTGGGCAGAGGAAGAGAATTTTTTCCTTCTAAGATTATTTGTCAGTGAGAGAGAGAGAGAGATGGAGAGAGAGGGAGGGTCACAGAGCACAAGCAGGGCGGCAGGGTAGGCAGAGGGAGAAGCAGGCTCCCCGCTGAGCAAGGAGCCCATTGTGGGGCTTGACCCCAGGATGCTGGGATCATGACCTAAGCCGAAGGCAGACGCTTTACTGAGCCACCCAGGTGTCCCAGAGGGAGAGAATCTTAAAAGCAGGCTCCACACTCAGCAGAGCCCCGATACGGGGCTTCATCTCAGGACCATCTCAAGATCATGACCTGAGCCGAAATCAAGAGTCAGATTTTTAACCAACCGAGCCACCTAGACTAGATGCCCCTGAGCTACGTGATCCTAGACGCTTGCCCTCTCTGAACCTCAATGCCCACGAGATCCTCTAAGGCAAACTGCCTCGGAGCCACAGGTCTACTGCTTCCGGCTGTCTTTTCCCACATACGGCTAGTCATTCACAGACGGTTTTTCCCTCATCTGAGAAGCTCACTTGTAGCTCCCCCCTGGCCGACCTCCTCAGAAACACTGGTAGCAACAGGACAATGTGTGGTTGGAACCATTTTGTGTGTTAGCTTGCTGCCCAGACAGCCCTCCTGAAACGGAGGACGTGAAAGTAAGGATGTCTATCAACCCGATGGTTCTCCATCAATGAGATGGGCCAACAGCGTCTGAAAACATGACACCCTGATCTCGAATGTGGGGCCTGTGAAACTTACAAGACACGGTTCTTTTATTCTCTTCCTACAAATGCCAACTCGAGCACTGTGCTGATAAGCAAGGAGAGACCATCGCGTTGAGAGGAGGGGAGAGAGCAGTTTTCCTCACACTGATGAAGGCCAGTCAAGGAGGTGATAAGAGGGAAGGGGCGAGGAAACAAGGAACCCAGACAGGGCGGCCCCTGATCAACTCCCTGTTACAACTGACGTTCCTCTGACGACACTCCTAGGTTGTGCGTGACTTAAAGCTAAGGGCCAAGGCAGGGTCACCACGTCTTTACCAGCCCACTCGGCCTCCATTCCCGTCCCCGAGAGGACTCTGACGTGTGCTGCACGTCCGCGGAGCAGCAGTGTCTGCATCAGGCTATGACCCAAAACCTTCACACACCGTCCCTCCCCCCGTGGACCACGGCCGTGCGCGCACCGTCCTCACGTAACCGGTTGCTCTCTACACAGTGTTCTCGGGCTCATGGACTCCAATTCCTTATCTTTAGGAGGGGATTCATATGCACTCACCCTGCTGCATCCGTTGATAGGAATATCAAAGAAAACCAAGCAAACATGCACACTGCACCATGTGAAAGAGCCATCTTTCCACTCCCCTTCCCCCGCCTTTAGCTTCATAAGGCCAGGACGCGTCAGGACTGAAGTTCCCAACCCCAGTTCCCAAGTCTTCAAACACCTTTGTTCAAGAAAAGTGTGGCAGAGTCGTAGAGACAGGCCCCAAGACAAATGGAAAACAACCCGTCTGGATTTCCTCTGCTCATACTGTTGCACCATGTGTCCCCACGCCAGCACAGAGCAGCAAAGAATGGGAAAGATTCAGGTGCTTGGGGGCCAAGAGGAAGGACCGCTCGGGTTCACCTCCACACCTCAGTGCCTGGGGACAGCGCAATGTATACCTGACGAAACACCCTTCTCCAGAGCATATACTCAGATGCGTAACTGGAGCCCAGGAGGAATTTGCTAGATTAATGTCGTATCTATTCTCAGAAATGAACACAATTTAGTTTCCACTCCTTCAATGAAACAAATGCCAAGACCTCTAAGAACTGTAATTTCCACTTTCGATCCCAAATCTCAGCATAAAATACCTTAGCACTGGTGATTGAGCCAAAAGGAGAAAACTCTTTCCTTAACTTCTCATCATCAATGGTGTCATCCAAGTTCTTAATGTACAGATTCACCCCCTGAAGCAGAAGGATCACCGTTAATGCACGTCTGCACCCCAGAGATGCCCTAAGACACTGGTTCTCAAAATGTGGTCCTACACCAACGGCCCCCCTCCTTGGGTACTTCTTAGAAATGCAAATTCCCGGGGCCAAAACCCAATCTACTGAATCAGAAAGTCTGGCGTTCTGAAAGCCATGTTTTACAAGCCCTGCAGGGGATTCTGAAGTGGGCTCAGGGCTGAGACTCCTGCCACGGACTCTGACAGAACCCTCAGTGTGGGCTTGGCTTTCTGCACAGCTGCTCTGGCCGACCACTGGCCCCAGCAGGGCTACTGCCACCACTCCAACAAAGGGTAATCATTTAAGTAAAAAAAACCCCACACAAGTAAGAACAGACTGAGGCTTCCAGAATGAGTCCTTAAATCAATCAATCGCTTGCCCTTGTTCTAGAATCGCTGCTGTGTCTGGCAGGTATTTCCTTTTACACCTGAGGATCTTGGGAGAAAGGAGAGGAAGAGGCAGATTCCAGGTCCCCAAAGAGAAAGCCTGCTACAACTAAGGGTGCTCTTGCCGGTATCCTAGTAAACCCCTGGTTGGGAGCCCACGCCAAGACCACCTCTCACCTGATACCGACTAATTCTCTCTTGTTTCAGCTGTTCAAATTTCCGCTTTAACTCAGCCTGCCGTTCCACTTTCTTCTGTGCACGGCCTACAAAAATCACTTTCCCACTGATTTCTTTTCCATTCATCTCTTCCACGGCCTAAAGAGGAAACACAGGTCTTAAAATCAAGACGTAGAGGCAGGGGCCTTGGCTCTAGAGGCCTGAAAGTCCCACCAAACACTTGGAGAGAAGGAAATCTTTCCTATAGGGCTAAAAACTAATCTATTCCGTCTGAAATCAGCTAAGCAAATCCAAACTTCATGTGTAAAATGGGGTTACTACTTAAATGGGTTATTGGTCCAGATGATACCAAAAAAAAAAAAAAAAAAAAAAAAGGTAGTTTTATAAATACAAGCACGACAGACATGAGCCGAGGCTGCTAATCTGGGCGTCTCAGAGTCTCTCACGCTCTTCCGTGGGGAGCGAGTGGTGTAGGCTGAGCGCCCAGCATCGTGCCTTCCCCGTAAGCAGCCGCTACTGTCAGCAAGTCAGCAACTCCTGGGGCCCGAGTCCAGTCACTAAGAAGGGGAGCAAATACTCCTCCTATTCTTTCTACCTACGGGCTGCACAGCTGAGGTGCCAGGCAGGTGCCGAGTGCTCTGGGAACAGGTACACGATGGGTTACCATGTGAAGTCCCCTCAGGCCAGTAACTGCACCACTCTGATACTCGGGCAAGCCAGCTCCGCTCGGCTATGTGCCAGCCAGGCCCTGCTCACGCTCGGGGGCCACTTCCTGCAAGCGTTTCCCCCGACCCTCAGGGGACTCTCACCTTATTGGCATCCTCGTGTTTCTCGTAACTCACAAAGCCAAAGCCTTTGGATTTCCCACTGGGATCTCTCATCACCTTGACACTTAGGGTCTTACCTATTACCAAAGGACAGAACTATTAGTAACACCATCTCTGTGACAGCTCAAGGAGAGGCGGCTTCTCTAGGCGCCCAAATGAAGCCAATTTTGCTGAGCCCGGATGGGCTCTCAAAGAGGCATCGTGCCGGGCCTTCTGCTGCTGACCAAGCTACTGAGACGGCCCCGGGGCTGGGAAGAGGTAGGATGAAGCCAAGAGTCTATTCCTTTCTACTCTGTGACCCTGTCATGCAAGGTAGTTTGCTTCTGGGCCTAGGCGCCCTCGTTGCTGAAACAACTACGACACAGGAGTTCTAGGTCTGGTGGACTCTGGAAAGGGGCGCAAGGGGCGAAGAAGCCCAACTTACCAAACTGGCTAAACAGCTCTTTCAGGCTCTCATCATCCACCTCTTCCCCGAAGTTTTTGATATAGACATTAGTGAACTCCTTGGCTTTGGCTCCAAGCTCAGCTTCCCGCTCTTTTCGAGACTTGAATCTGCCCACAAACCTAAAAAGAGACCATGGAAAACAGTGAACACCCGGAGGAACAAATCATGATTTCCAGGGGCCCAAAGGAATACAGGTTAAAGGCTGACAGGAGAGGTTAAAACACACGAGTCCCCATCCAACCACCAAGAGAGCAAGCTCAGAGACGCCCCGACTCCCCAGCAGAAAGAGAGAGGCAGGACCGTCCTGCAAGGACCAGCCCCAGGACTCCTGGCTCAGACCAGGGCTACTCCTACCACATCACACTGCCTTCGTGAAGAAACCTGATGACCATGTTTTTAAAACGTTCATTTCTGTGCATCTATGTAAATGCATAGAAAAGGTCTGGAAGGATACAAACCAAACTGTTAACAGTGGTTAGCGCTAGGGGTGAGACTGCTAGAGTGAACTACGAGGTAGCCTTTGCTTTTGCACTGGACAAACTCTGGCGTTGCTGACACTCAGTGGGAAAATGTACCCATACTCCGAAAATCTTTACATCTCTTTCTAGTGATACCTTTGGAAGACTTCCCCACTGGCCACATACACATTACCAACGCAATTCGTCCCCTGGTCTGTTCAACATAAAAAGGCACCCCACAAAGAACAGAAATGATTTCTGCTTGCTATAGCCAAGACTTATCGTCCCCTCTCTCCCTGCATGGCTTAGCTAAGACCCCCACCTCCCCATTCTGCAATAACCACACCAAAGCGACAAGATCTATTATGAACAGCGTCTTCTGCCATCAGATGAGATTTTTCATCATAACCAAATCAAGTATTACTGTGGAGCCAGCCTTGTACGAGAAGGCCACTGAGTCATAAGTTAGCCAAGTGGAGATCTGGGGACAATTTGGCATCAACCCCTAGCAAATGACCCCATGGACAGACCTGAGTCATGGGAAGGCCAAGGTCACATGGCTAGTACACAGCTCCTGGTCAGTCCAGGGCCCTCTCCACTCTGCCGCTGGCCAAGACCCCTGCTCAGAAAGGGCTCAGAGCTGCCTTCCAGCAAGCCCCAGTTGCCGGTGCTCACAAAACCCACGGACGGATGATGCTTTTCAGGGAGAGGCAGCAGGCAGGCCATGGCTTGGGCAGGAAGCCCACCTTGGCGAGTCAAAAGGGCTGCCACGGCTCGGGCAGGGAGACTCACCAGCCCTGGAGTGGAGAGGTAGGAGCAGGCCACACTGGGCCGAGAGAACCAGTAGCCGCCTTGTGTGTGTCAGTTAATACCGAGGTGGGGCCGCGGCTGGCTCATGCGATGGCTGCTGCTCCGGACTGGGACACTCACACTTTGCGGTCATTGAGGAGCATGCCGTTCATCTTCTCGATGGCCTTGTCAGCAGCCTCTTGCGTCTCGAAGTGGACAAAGGCATAACCCTTAGAGCCGTTCTCATCACACACCACCTGGCGGAGAGAAGGCAGACCACTGTAGCACCACCGGCATCTCCAAAGATCCGAGAACCACATGGTCTTCTACTCAGAGTTTCCGGGGTCTGAGAGGCCGCCAGCCCATCCACGGTCCGAAGACAGGAGACTAGATCACGTCAAGGTTTCCTAACGCAGAGCACGTTACCAAGCACCCAGTGATGTTCTGTTTACAAATGGCAGCCGCTATTAGGCTGCTTCTACGCCAAGTGTCTTATTTCATTAAAAGACCTTGAGATTTGGGTGCAAAAGCACCATGCTGCAGAAAAAGTGACCATTTTCCAAGCCCACAATAGAATTTCAGTCTAGCGTGGAGTCGGACATGTCAACAACCGCCACACCAGTTGTACAAAATTGTCCACACAAACAGGAGCACAGGGAAGGAAGACGATGACTTCACACTTCTGAACTGACAAAGTGCAGCGGCCCGGAGACCCGAGGCACTGCTCCGGTCCCCCCTCCCCCACAAAAAGAGAAACCCTTTGATGCCCTGCAAAGGTAGGAAACAGGAAGGATATTTTAGGCAGAGGGAAGAATAAACAAAGACACAAAAGCACCTGCTGGTTATGCTGGGCTGCGGCACAAGATTACCTACAGGGAACTTTTGGGCTGCAGAGCCATTCCCAGCACTTCGAAAATGGCCATATCCTGTCACCCAATTCCAAGGCTGTTCCCCCTTCAGTGTTTCTCTTGTTCTCACGCGTCAA
The DNA here is from genome assembly GCF_023065955.2 of Ursus arctos. NCBI lineage: Eukaryota > Metazoa > Chordata > Mammalia > Carnivora > Ursidae > Ursus > Ursus arctos. Next base: position 29,637,683 of record NW_026623008.1, read on the forward strand.
TAAATATTCTGAAGTCACTTAATCAGGTGCTTACCTTGCAAGACAGAATGTTTCCAAAAGCAGAAAAAGTATCATAAAGTGCCTTGTTATCTATAGATTTGTCCAGATTCTTGATGAAGACATTTCCCACACCAGATTTTCTCAAAGAGGGATCCCTCTGAGACCACATGATACGGATTGGCTTTCCCTTAATCACATCAAAGTTCATGGTATCCAAGGCCCGCTCAGCTGCAAGAGAGAAACACAATTCAGTCAAGGATATAAAACGTCACCTCTTGTAGGCGACTGCCACCATCCCAGGCACAGAGGACTCTACGACTTTTCAAGGTAATTGCTCTGATATAAGGCAACTCTATTAAAATTAAAGGGCATCAGATCCCTCTAGCCTGTGTTGCTCCTGCGGGTAGACACTCTGGCCTGTCGCTCCTTCTCCTGGCAAAGTCTCCAGCCCTCTGGGCTGCACCCTTGCTGGGTCAGGGGGTTGGGCGAGATCATCTACATGGCCTTCTGGCACCAAGATCAAATCATAATACCGCACATTTGACTAAGCGGTATCAGTTATAAAGACTTTGCTGCCTACGACCCATGGTGACACAGGTGGGACAGGTGACACTATCTACTTCATAAAATGAGCAAACTTACGTCCAGGATGGCTAAGCCGTGCAGCTAACTAGTGATTAAGAAACGAATACCAGATTTCCTGATTATTTTTCAGTAAGGTATTGCATCAAGTTACCAACTAGCTGTCATTTTGTCTATGATCCGTCTATGAGACAAATGACAGAATAAAATCTAGGACTGACTGACTGGGGAGAATGTGCTATCCCTGAATTCAGCCCAGTTTCTAATATTTTCAAATTCTGAGAACAGAAATTGATTCAAAAACCTCCAAACGATAGATACTAATGGTCACACATGGCAATAGTCCTTTTATTATCAGGATGATAAGGACGAAACCTCATTTTTCTAAGCACATAGCGCAGTAGGCTCCACAGCTCGTTTCCAGGTCTTTTCAAGTCTTAATCTGAGTTCTGTGGAATTCCAGAACTTCAAATGCCCTGGTGCCCAACCAAGTTGTTCATCCAGTGCCTTGGGACGCTTCCCTAGCTTCCCAACAAATCCATGTGTGTACCAGAGACCACTTAAAGGACCAGAAGCTAAAAACACACCATCACCTGTCAGCAGCAACCCTTCTCTTACTGGTAGTAAGGAGCTCCCGGAGCTGGTGGCACTTGGACCTGACTTATCAACGAAACCCCCAGAGTCTCCTCCGTGAGGGGATCGGGGGGAGTGGGACGGGCGTTCTCCTGTCTCAAGGCACCACCTCACTTACGACAGGAACAGAATTCCCTAACTCTGCCCCTCCACAAGCTCAGTTGTCCAGTCAGGGGAGGGAGTACCTCCATCTCACTCATCTCCAACCATTTTTCTCACCTTCTCAGGTGGGCTGGCTGGGTATGGGAGGGAAGGTCAGGGAGAGCGGAGACTGGGCAGACCCAAATCAGGAAAAGTCCAGGTCCAGAAGCGGTCACCTGTGATGGTTTATCGGGGACCCACAGCCTGAGAACCCAGGGTCTCACTGATTAGCAGCGAAGGAGCCATTTCAACACAGCTCCTCGCGTCTTTCCAGACGGTGCTGCAGAAGGCAAGTCGGCTTAGTCTAACAAATCTGGCCGGGCTTATTTATAGCAGGGAGAGGTCCTGCAGAGGCATGTGCTGGCGGACGCACTGACCAGTGGCTTCTGCTGCTATCACCAAGTGACAGGACTTTTGTTCAGAAAGTGTCAAAAAGGCAGGCAACAGCCAGTGGACCCACTACTCTCCCCAAAAAGGCCACCTGGCCACCTCTGTGCCCTCTGGCCAGACACAGCTCAGAGCACATGGGCAGTTGATGGTAGCAGCACCTCGGATCTCTCAACAAGTCCGATTCTCTGGTCTCAGCTGCAGCTTGGGCAAGCGACATTCTCTGTGCTTCACGGACAGCGAACAAAGCGTGGACAAAAATAGGGACCCAGAGATCCTTTGCCATAGAATGGCTCGTTTCTCCCAGTAATGGTCCCTACAGTTGTTCCCTTTTAATCTGAAGTCACGTGAGGCCCCTGATTAGGTTTCCTCTGGCCTCGCTCCGGCCACGCCTGCAGCATACCTCTCCACTGTTCCAAGCAAGGGCCCCAGTCTGGGCTGGCGGGGCCCTGTGCTGACAGTCCCAGCTGAGCCTCCAAACCTTTTCTGCAGTTCCCTTCCCCTCTCTGGAGTCCCATTTTCTTCAGATGGGATGAAGGAAAAGGGTTTTGACGAGGGTAAAGCTCTGTTCACAGGTGAGGCCATAATTCCCACCAGCCCAGACTACCTGGATCCCCCTTCACAGCTCAGGGCTTCGTCCACAGTGTCAAGCGCTCCTCCACCCCAGGAGCAAAGCCACAGACCCAGGAGCTGGCCTGGCACATGCAGCGCTCGTGGCGCCAGCGCGAGCCCCTGCTCAAGTAAAACGAACAGAATTGTTCCCACTGCCTCCCACTTGCCTTGAAAGACCCCTTATCAGTCCGAAAGCAAAGAGACTCAGTCCCGGGTAAAGGTAGGGGAGGGGGCAGCAGCGTGAGAATCTAAAATTTCTGCAGGAATTGTGTTTCAATTGTTCTGCCTTTCTGGCAGGCCTGTGAGGGTCATGAACCCATGCTCAGTGACCAGACAAGGGTCCCACTAAAGCAGGACCATATATATACACAATGGAGTGACAGCGACTTTCTCCAAATCCCATTTTACCATCTCCTTGGGTTCCAACCCCACCGCCACCGCTGATCAGCCCAAGGTCACCCAGTTAGCAAGCAGTGGAAGCAAGACTGAAACTCCGGTCACCTGATGCCAGGATCTTCATTCTCAACCCCTGCATCCCGTGTGTGTCCCCCCCCCCCCCACCTCCATGGGGTAGACCCCGAGGGAACCCCTAGGATTCCAAGAATTTGTGGCTATAAGCGTCTACTCACCGTCAGCCGGCTGCTGGAAGTTGACGTAGGCATAACCCAGGGAGCGGCGGGTGATCATATCGCGGCAGACCCGGATGGACAGCACAGGCCCCGCAGGACTGAACTTTTCATACAGCATGGCCTCGGTGACGTCCGAGTGCAGGTCACCCACGTAGAGGGAGGCCATGGGGTAGCTGCTGGCCGCAGCGTTCATCTCCCCAGCCCCCACCACCCCGAGCCCCGCCAGGAGAACTTCTTATAGGGACCACACAGGACAAAAGGGGCTCTTCTCGGAGCCGTGGCCCGTGCCGCGGCTCACAGGTGGCAGAGTGAAGCTAAGAGACGCCGGAGCAGGCTCGGAGAGACGGAGGACCGGAAGGAGGAGTTCAGGGACAGCTCGTTCGAGACTGCAAAACCGCAGACAAAAGGCTCTCAAAAACAATATGGCCCTCCCTGGGAGTTTGTAATTTGCAGCTGTCCTGGTCTGAAGCTCCGAATTTCAAAAGAGGAAAAAAACAACGTATTAAAACGGGGACTCCCCTCCAAATTATAAAAATTCTCCAAGAGGCAACCAAATGGTGCCCACGGCGGCCTCCGGGACACGCGTTTCTCTATAAATATAGGCCTCGCGCTCCCGGCGGTTTAAGATTACAGCAGCCAGGGGAAGAGGGAAACCAAATCTTGGTCGGCGCCGACTCGGCAAGCCCCGGGGGCCGGGCGCGCAGCCTCCTCCCACGCCGGGCCGGCGAAGGGCAGCGCGGACACGTGGTGCGCCCGGGGCCGACGCGCCGGGGGCGAGGGCGGCGGGCGCGGGGCTGCCACGCGGCGCGGGGGCGGCCGGAGCGGAGGCGCGTGGACGCGGGTGGGCGGCTCACCACCGGACCGACGGACGCCAAGGTGCGGCGGCGGCGGGCGCGGGCAGGCCGGAAGCGTGCAGAAGTGACTTCCCCGCGGGCTCTCTTAGGAGGATGCGCTTTTTTCTTTCTCTGTCTCTTTTTTTTTTTTTAGATTTTAAAGCATTTTCGGGTTTTTTTAATCTTTTCCTGTTTTTCCTTCAGGCTGCTAGAGCCCGAAAGCGACGGAGGCTGCGGCGACCCGGGGCGGAGAGAGGCGGCCGGGGGAGCCACCGCTCCATTTATACCCGCCCGCCCCGGGCGCTGCTGGTCGAAGGGCGCCTCGCGACCTGGGCGCAGTCGTGCCCGCCCACTCGGCCCGGGGGCCCGAGGCGGGGCGGCCACGCGAGAGCGACCCGGCGCGGCCGTGCGGCGCCACAGCGACCCCTGGCGCGCGGAGGACCGCTCCGCTGGGGTCTGCTCGGGACCCACGGGCCGCTTTCCAGCGGGGTAGACGGCTCACCGCCGGGCCCTCCAGGAACAAAGCACCTGTAACCCACCCACAGGCTCAACGTTCATAAGCCATGTGTTGCTTATTGTAAAATACAGGTGACATAAAATAAGTTATAATGATATAACAAGTGGTTCAGCATGTAAATGTCTGGGTGCAAATACGAAGACATTCTGAAGTTTTCAGAATACAAGACGGCGAGGTCGTTACCCAGGACCCGACAGCCACATCTGCAGGAGTATCCATGGGTGATGGGATTAAATGTTGGTAAAGCTTCAAAAGAACAAAATAACAATCATCCCCCTTTTTACATGGTGGTGACCTTCCTGGAAACCTTGTTGACATTTAAGGGAGCAAAAATATTTCTGTTTAGGGGGAGGAGAAGGGGATAGATGAAATAGGTGAAGGGGATTAAGAGGTACAAACCTCCAGTTATGAAAGAAATAAATCACGGGGATGATTAGGATAGGAAATACAGTCAAGAATATTGTGATAGGGGCGCCTGGGTGGCTCAGTCATTAAGCGTCTGCTTTCGGCTCAGGGCGTGATCCCGGAGTCCTGGAATCGAGCCCCACGTCAGGCTCCTCCGCTGGGAGCCTGCTTCTTCCTCTCCCACTCCCCCTGCTTGTATTCCCTCTCTCGCTGGCTGTCTTTCTCTGTCAAATAAATAAATAAAATCTTAAAAAAAAAAGAATATTGTGATAACTTTGTGCAGTGACAGAGGGTAACTACGCTTAGCGTGGTGAGCATTTCCTAATACGTAGATAACTGTTGAACCTATGTTGTACACCTGAAACTAATATAATATGTCAACTACGCTTCAGTAAAAATTTTAAAGATAAAAAATAAATTAAAAATCCTTTGTTTCTACATAAAAAGGACTCAGTGGAGGCTTCAACAGTTAAAAACTTTTTTCACCTACATGAGGTTCTAACAGGTCATTTGAAAGTCATGTGGTATGTGGGAGAAGTATACATTCTGAGCGACTGTTTCCATGTGTTGCAAGATATACAGCATCCCTTCTTCCAGAAATGCCAGGAACCTCCCTCCTTATCATTGTGACAAAGGAATCCAGAAGTTACCAGAAGGCACACAGACACTCCCATTGAAAACCACTGATTTGAGTAAAGGAATGAAGAACTACACATATTTATAGATTGATTGATTGATTCATTCATTCATTCATTCATTCATTCATTCATTCATTCAAATTAATGGTTAATTGGAGCTCATTCTATGCCAGTGCCAGATATAGGTGCTAAGGGATACCATGGTAGATGAGGCAGAGGAAGTCCCTCTCTGCCTCACGCAGTGTAGAGTCTAGTTGGTGCATTAAATCAAGAAACACCTTTATGGAGTACTCTTTCTGTAGATAGATCTCCTCCTCAGGGAAGCCTTCCCAGACTACCCTGTGGTCTAAAGTAGCCTGCCGACACTGTTCATCGTTAACACACCATCCTGTTTTCTTGTTTTCAAGGCTCTTGTCAATTACCTGAGATTACATTTCTCAAGTACATGTTTACCTGTTAGGTATCTGTCTTTTCCTCACTGTATATAAGCTTCACGAAAGCAGGGACCTAGAACAGTACCTAACATGGCACATTCTAAACGTTCGATCAATATTTGCTAAATAAACAAATGAATACTAGGCACCCAGGAGCAAAGCCCACAGATCCCTGTCCTCAAGCAGCTAACTGCCGTCTTGGGGGGGAGGGGGTTTGCTACCTGGATGACCTCGAGCAAGCAAGTTCACATCTGACTCTCAGATTTCCAGCCTGTGAGTAAACTAATAAAGGTACTCACTCAGTGCAATTATTGTGAGAATAAGGTAATACACACGAGTCGTTTTGTGTAAATGTTAATTGCTATTATTCTCAAGCTACCCTTGAACGGAGAAGAGAGGGGAGTTACCTACAGGAAGACAGGGAGAACAGCATGTGTTAAGGCCCTGAGGGGGAGTGGGCTGGAGCTGAGCCCGCAGGACTGTGGCGCAGTGGGGGGTGGAAAAGACCGCCTGCTCTTGGAGACTTGAAACACTTTGGACTTTATCCTGAGATCAAAGGGTAGAACTGAAGGATTTTTAACAGAGAAGTGACTTGGCTCAAATTACATTTTTAAAAACACCTCTCTGGCTACAGAAAGGAAAAGGATTAGAGGGCGGGGAGGGAGAAGACCTGGAAGTGATGGCCGCTGGGGTAGTGGCTATGGAGATGGAGGAAGTGGCTTGACTTAAAAAAAAAAAAAAAAAAAAAAAAAGAGTGTGATTTGTGATTAACTGGATGTGGGAAGTGAAAGGATAGGCATCACAGAGGGTTCCCAAGGTTCTGGGAAATCAAGAAAAATGAGGATCCCCCCCCCCACATCTAAACACAGGGGTGTCACTTAATTCGTCTTAGAAGGGGGAGATATGCTAAGTCACAGAAAAAGCCACCTGGACCCCGGACCTGCAAAATTCAAACAGGATTTGATCCGAGTTAAAAGCAGGCCTGGGGGGGGGGCACCTGGGTGGCTCAGTGGTTAAGCGTCTGCCTTTGGCTCAGGCCATGATCCCAGCTGGAAGCCTGCTTCTCTCTCTCCCACTCCCCCTGCTTGTGTTCCCTCTCTCGCTGCCTCTCTCTGTTAAATAAATAAGTAAAATCTTTAAAAAAATAAAATAGTAAAAAAAATAAATAAAAGCAGGCTGGGAAGAGGCTGGACAAATGACCAGGCCAGGCAACCTGCTGAATGGGAGAAGATATTTGCAAATGACATAGCCGATAAGGGGTTAATATCCAAAATATGTAGAGACTTAGACAACTCAACACCAAAAAAAATCCCAAATGATCTGATTAAAAATGGACAGAAGACCTACATGGACATTTTTTTAAAAAAGACATACAGATGACCCACGGACACGTGAAAAGATGCTCAATGTCACTCACCATCAGGGAAATGCAAATCAAAACTGCAGTGAGATATCACCTCCCACCTGTCAGAAGGGCTAGAATCAAAAAGACAAGAAATAATAAGTGTTGGTGAGGGTGTGGAGAAGGAACCCTCTTGCACTGTTGGTGGGAATGTAAATGGGTGCAGCCCCTGTGGAAAACAGTGTGGAGGTTACTCAAAAATAGGAAAACTGGGTGCCTGGGTGGCTCACTTGGTTAAGCGTTTGCCTTTGGTTCAGGTCATGACCTTGGGAGTCCTGGGGTCAAGCCCCTCTGTCCGCTGTTGGGCTCCCTGCTCAGCGGGGAGCCTGCTTCTCCCTCTCCCTCTGCCCCTCCCCCTTCTCATGTTCTCTCTCTCTCTGTCTCTCTCTCTCAAATAAATAAATAAATAAAATCTTTAAAAAAAATAGGAAAACCAAATGATCCAGTAATTCCACTACTGGGTATTTACCGAAAGAACATGAAAGCGCGAATTCAAAAAGACATACGCACCCCTATATTTATCATAGCATTATACATAGTCAAGATATGGAAGCAACCCAGGAGTCCCCTGATAGATGAATGCATAAAGAAGATGTGGCATATATGTACACAATGGAATATTCCTCAGCCATAAAAAAAGAATGAGATCTTATATTTGGGACACTCTGGATGGACCAAGAGGTTACTAAGTGAAGTAAGTCAGACAGAGAAAGACAAATATCACATCATTTCACTTTTACGTGGAATCTAAAAAACAAAACAAAGGAACAAACAAACAAAAAGCAGAAACAGACCCATAAATACAGAGCACAAACTGATGTTTGCTAGAGGGTAGGGGGCAAAATGGGTGAAAGGGAGTGGAAGGTACAGGCTTCCAGCTATGGAATGAATGAGTCACAGGGATGAGGGTACGGCATAGGGGACACAGTCCATGGTACTGTAGTAGTGTTACCGGGGGACCGATGGGAGCTGTGCTTGGGGTGAGCACACACAAGTACAGGTTGTCCAGTCGCTATGTTGTACACCGGAATCTCAAGGAACGTTGTGTGTCAACTATACTTCAGTTCCAAAACAAAACAAACAAACAAACATTTACCAGGCCAGTGATCAAAGAAGGAGGCCTGGGCACATCAGTTCAAATCTGCCTTTGCTGGAGTGGGGAGGGGTGTAATTTTTTTTTTCACTGGGGCGGATGCTACTCTTAGTAGGTCTGTACTTGATAGATGGTGTGACGTGTCAAGAGCAAGACTGTGCCCAGGGCTGGGAAGAGGAAGAAGAAAAGACTTCAAAGTAAAGAGATGGAGATGGGCATAGGTCTCTGCAGCTGACGATTTTGTAGTATAGCAAAAATAGAAAAGCTTCGCCTTCCTGCTTCATTCGTCATTCAACAAACTCTATGAGGCATTCCTAAGAGCCAGGCTCGTTCTGCTCTGGGTAATGCTGGGGACAGAACTATGGGCTAAACATTCACAAACCAACTTGTCCTTCTTGGGGAGAGACATAAGGAACAAATAAGTGTGTGTGTGTGTGTGTGTGTGTGTGTGTGTGTGTGTGTAAAACTTGTGAAAAGTGTTTTGAATCTAGAGACCTTTTGAAGGTAAGAACAGGGGAAACCCAGCCCCATCCTCCCAGCAGGAGGCTGATTCTACCTACAAAAGCTCTCTTCCCTATAAGCACAATGGTTCTGCCCCTCAGGAAGGAAGACCCTTCCTTGTGCACAGACAGCGTCTATGAGATCGTAGAGGTTTGGTTCAGACAAGCTGCGAACTTTGGACAGCAGCCGTCACATTTCTGGGCCTCCCCCTCTGTATGATGGGATCAATAAGCCCTTTAATGAAGAGGGGCCTGGTATCTGATCCCTGGAGAAAAGACATCTTTCCTTTCCCGTCCTCCCCACACCGAAAGCTGAGAATCTGCGTGACCCTTTGCCGGCCTTTACAGTTAGTCGAAAATGCCACGAATAAACCACCATTTACTGAGCACTGACTATGTGTAAGCCATCGTCTTCAAACCTCAAACCAGGACTAAACGCGTGTGGCATGGCCAAAGACCAGGGCATTAAAAGAAGGAACTGACCTAAAACACCCATCATCTGTGGAGGTCCAGGGTATAAACGAGGAGGTTCATAGCTGCTGTCTTCCTGTTCAGGGCCCCGGCTTGGATGCCAACTAGATGGAGAAGACATTATCTTTTCCCTGGAACTGGTCTCAATCCTGTGGGAACAAACTGACTCCCAGATCAATTCTTACAACCCAATGCCTGTGGAGTTAAGTGCCACGGACAGGAGGGGACAGGAGCCCCAGGTCCTCGGGGAGGGACTTTCCACACTGAGGCTGAGGATCAAGGAAGATAGCCTGTAGGAGGTGACAGTGGAGGTGAGCCTTTAAGGGAGATTAGTGTTTGAGAGGGTAGAAATGGAACGGAGGCAGGGAGAATATTCTATAAACAGAAGTCCAGAGATGGACAGGCCATGTATTAGCCTGGATAAGTCACTTCACATTCCTGGGCCGCGGTCTCCTCACTGGTAGAGTAGAAACAATACCACATATGTAAACGTCCACGCAGTGCCAGGCATAAAGTAAGCAGTTGGCGGACAGTGGTTTATACAACACTGTGTTATGACAGCATGACCTTTTCAAGGTCGCTGTGAGCGGCCCCATGAGGCTAGAATTTAGGGGGATGTGTGTGCGCGCGTGCGTGCATGCGTGTGTTGTGTACGTGTGTGTGCATGTGTGTAGTGAGGAAGGAAACTGCAAAGTAGAGTTGAGCGTTTGCAGAGGTCCTTGAATGCCATTCTAGATTGTTGCATTCCCCAGAAGTAATGGACCTGATGCTATTATTTGGAAATAATGACAGTAACAGCTAACATTGCACAGCGCTTCCTCCACGCCAGGCGCTAGTCCAAGCCCCGTAGAGTAACTGGCTGAGCTCATAAAGCTGGCAAGAGTGGGTTGAGACTTGAGTTTTTCTTGCTCTAAATCTCATGCTGTCAAAAATAATACTAATAATAACGATGACTACATTTACCGAGGCTTACACATACCATTTCGTTCCATCCTCACAATGGTCATGGAAAGTCGGCGCTATCACCAGCTTGACAGATGAGGGAACTGAGGCTTGGGAGGTTGTCTGACGTCTGTAGCCTGACCACTGGTAGCTGGTAGAAAACTGGGAACCGTGGAAGCGTGCCACTCCTAACTCCTTCAGAAGAACCTGCGGCGGGGGGGGGGGGGGTACTTGATTGACAGCTGTTGTCCCTTCGGCTCCACCATCACATTCAAGCAGGGCCCACAGCCAACAATGAGCGTGGTGGAGGTATGTATGAGTGCCGGCCTTTTCCTGTCCGGCAGTGGACTCTTCTAATGGATATCCTCGGCTCACGGACTCCCTATCTGCCTGCTCGAGATTTCCTCAAAACTGCACTGCAGTATGGGAGCTCCTGGGTGGCTCAGTCAGTTAGGCGTCTGACTCTTTTTTTTTTTTTTAAGATTTTATTTATTTATTTGACAGAGATAGAGACAGCCAGCGAGAGAGGGAACACAAGCAGGGGGAGTGGGAGAGGAAGAAGCAGGCTCCCAGCGGAGGAGCCTGATGTGGGGCTCGATCCCATAACTCTGGGATCACGCCCTGAGCCAAAGGCAGACGCTTAACCGCTGTGCCACCCAGGCGCCCCAGGCGTCTGACTCTTGATTTTGGCTTAGGTTGTGAGATCAAGCCCCACGTCAGGATCCATGCTGAGCGTGGAGCCTGCTTAAGATTCTTTCTCTCGGGGCACCTGGTTGGCTCAGTCAGTTAAGCATCTGCCTTCAGCTCAGGTCATGATCCCAGGGTCCTGGGATCGAGCCCCACATCCGACTCGCTGCTTAGTGGGGAGCCTGCTTCTCCCTCTGCCTCTCCCCCCCTGCTCTTGCTCTCTGTCTCTCTCATAAATAAATAAAATAAAATAAAATAAAAAGATTCTTTCTCTCCCTCTTCCCCCCACCCCGCCCACTCGTGTGTGTGCGTGCGCGCGCTCTCTCTCTCTCTCTCTGTAATACAAAACAAAGCTGTAGTCTGAAGCTCTTCCTTCCCGCTCATCTAGCAGGTGTCAGACTTAAGTCATGGTCTGTCGGCTCTCCCTGAGAGAGCTAATATTTTTGCTCCCACCTCCCTTATCCTTCACAGGCATTGTCCCAATAAATGTCTCATACGCCGAATCCCCCCTTGGTGTCTGCTTCTTGGAGAACCCCAACTAACACACCAACCACACACTACAGACTCTCAACACACCTGCCTCTTGCGGAGGGCCCTTGAGGTTGACAACGCAGTTCATGCCCACAAATTCATTTCATGTTGACAAAAAGCATGTTCAGTAACTCAGTGTCTGAACAGCTGGGAACAGGAGTCTGTCATAAAAGTCTGGTGGCCGTAAGCAGGGAGAAGAGCACCCAGGTGGGACAGGGATATACGTCCTGCCCGGGGTAGCTCTGCAGGCCAGCACCTTGGCTTCCTGACCCATGATCTGGCTCCGGCACAGAAACAGACCCAGAGAAAAGAGGAGGCTTTAGCAGCCTCCACTCAGAGATGGACCCAATCGTCCCTCAAAAGTAGCCATCCACCTTGCTCTAATTCATACTCACTATGCTGAGTTCTCACTTGAAATTTGATGTCTGGAAAGAACTCACTCCCCGAGGGGAGGTGATCTTGGCAGTTGGCAGAGTTAAAGCCACATGGATACCTTATATGAGAGAGCCCTAAATTTCTAGACCTTTAGATGGAAACCTCTGTGTCGCTCAACATCACTTGGGAGCTTCTTAGAAACACAGCATCTCAGGTCCTACCCCTACACCTGCTGAATTAGGATCTGCATTTTGTCAAGATTCCCAATAAAATTTGAGAAGCTCCATTCTGTTGTGCTCTGCCCCCTCTGCCCTTCCCTGGTCTAGGTAATTGTGATATCCATGCAATGCGATATTATTCAGCAATTTAAGAAAAACATACTAGCACATGCTGCAAAATGAATCAACCTTGAAAACATCATGCTAAGTGAAAGAAGCCAGTCGCAAAAGATAGCACATTGTAGGATTCCATTTACATAAAATGTGCGGCAGATGCAAATCCATAAAAATGGAAAGTAGATTGGTGGTTCCTAGGACTGGGGGTGGGGAGAAGCCGAAGGGAAATGGGGAGTGACTGATAATGGGTAGGGGGTTTCATTTTGGGAAGATCAAAATGTTCTAAAACTGGTTGTGATGATGGCTGTACAACTCTGTGAATATCCTCTAAACAATTGAATTATGTGCTTTAGATGGGTAAATTGTATGGTTTGTGAGTTACATCTCAATGAAGCTAGCATATATATATAAAAGAGTGTCTGGTTCACAGAATTGTTGTGAGGACTCAATAAAACCATGTGTGTAAGGTAAGAGTAGCTAGACACAGACCCTGCCCTTGAGTAGCTCATAGTTTATTGAAAGAAATGACAAAGGCATAAGAAAAAACTATCTGAAAATGAATGAACAATGATTCCTGAATGAGGCACAGACTACATGTTGGGCAGCCCATAAGAGAGAGAAGTAACCTGCCCATCCATCCATCCATCCATCCATCCATCCATCCATCCTCCTGTCCGTGCATGCAGTAATTACCTGACATCTATCATATGCTGGTCATTCCATCTATCCGTCCATCTGTCCATCCAATAATTACCTGATACCTATTATATGCTGGGTACAGGGAGCCGACATGACTGGCATGGGAGACAGGCAAGCAAACAAATACGTTCCATTGCAGCATGAGGAATGCCTTGGAGAGGACACAGTGTAGGTCCAAGGGAAGGGATGATAATTAACTGCGAAGGCCAGAAAAGGGCTCTCCAAAAGTGGACATCTGGGCCCCTCTCTTTGTCCTGATATAACTTACTTACTCTTTCAAACTAAAAAGCAGTTCTTGCTCATCAAAACATCTAGGAAAGAGAATAAAGATAGTTTACCTTAAAAATAAATCTGTCAGTTATTTTACCAGCAAAAACAGGAGGGGTTTATTCAGAAATAGTAGAAAATTGCTGTTTGGAACTCCTGAAAAACAGCAAATGCAGGAAGAGGCTTTCTCTGAACTCCCCTTATCTGCCTAAAGACAGATCCTCCAAAAGGACTCAATGGTAATCAGTCCTCTCCCCCAGAGTTTTGTCCACTGAGGAAGACTGACTCATCACAGAAGAGGAGACTAGAAGTCAACACCACACTCAGACAAACTTTGTCACAAACCGTTATGTCTCTCATCTAGTCTTCTAAGGGACTCTTCACCTTTCCTAAAAATCATTTGCTCTCCCCGAAGAGGCCTATATCCTCCCTCCCCTTCCCCTATCAAAATGGGTATTTAAGCCTGAATTCTAAGCCATCTCAGAGAGTTACTTGTTTTTTCCCAAGTATCTCCTGTGTATGCCTGAGGTATACATCTTAACAAACTTGTACTTTTCTCTTATTAATCTGCCTTTTATTGCAAGGGTCTTGGCCAAGAACTCAGAAGAGTAGGGAGAAAATTATTTTGCCTCCTGTATAAATGCAGTGGAGGGTGAGGGGAAAAAAAGACACTCCCGGGTTTCTAGCGTAGGGTACTGGAGAGATGGCAATGGCTCTGTGAAAGATGGGGACTCAGGACGGAAGGAGGATGACCAGGAAGAGCTGGGCATACAAGCCTAGGGGGCCCTCAGAAGAGAGGTAGCAGGCCAATATTTGTCACCTGGACCAATGCAATAGCTTCTTAGTGGCTCTTGCTGACTTCCAGTCCGCTTTTCATTCAGCTGCTGGAATAGACTTTTGAAAATCCTTTCCCCTGTGTAAAACCCTTCAAGGTTTCCCACTGCTGTTAAAATAACATCTAGACAGGGGCGCCTGGCTGGCTCAGTGGGGAGAGTGCGCGACTCTCGGTCTCGGGGTTGTGAGTTTGAGCCCCACGTTGGGCATGGAGCCAACTTAAAAAGAATAAATAAACAGTTAAAAAAAAATAACATCTAGCCTCTTTACTGTGGCTTACAAGGCCCCGTACAAACTCATGGATGCCGTTCTCTCCAATCCCGTCCTACTTTATGCCTTGCCTCCCCCGTTCTAGCCGCATTGCCCTTCTTTCGGGTCTTGTTGCCCAAACCAGAAGAACCCAGGCATGGTGCGTCTCTCCTCTCACCCCATCCCCCAACCACATGCAGCTAATGGGTAAGCCCTAGATTCTGATCCCAGGCCCACCCAGCTCTGCCTTCCGCACCAAACGGTCTCAGCTTAGGCTCCTCTCCTCTCCCTTCCACTCTGCGTAGCAGCCAGACCTATCTTGCTAAAGTGCCAATCCAGACCTGCCACTCCCCCGCTTCATCCCTTGGGCATCTCGTCATTGCCTTCAGAACCAACTTCAAATGTCTTCACAAAGTCTTCCAAACTGCCTTGCTTCTGCTCTTCCAGCTGTCCTTATGCATAGCCCACCTCTGCCTCCAGTATAGCTCCAGGCTTTTGACAATCTTCAGGTCCAACCGGAAAGCACCTGCTCTGGAAAGCATGCCTCCTCTCCCTGTGTGGACGTGCAGGAAGTGCGCCCTTCCCACCGCACCCGCGCTGGTGGAGGGGGGCGGTCTTGTTCACCTTGGTATCCCTCCTGGTAGTTTAGCCCCGGGGCGGCCCCTGGAGCAGCTCTCCTCCCCAGCTCCCTCAATCCCAAAGCTGATGGAACTGGAGGAGCAGAGGGCAGTTTTGCAGGAGTCTTAAGAGCGGACAGGTTTGGTTGTTTTGCAGAATGGAGGAGTAATGGTTTGGAAGCAGCAATGGAGAAGGCCACTTCTGGTGGGGGTGGGGGTGGGAGAATGGGCAGACGGGTCTGCAGGGAAGCAATGCTAGGGGGAGGTTGAGTTTTCCAGAAGGTACAAGGTTTGGGAGCGAGGCAGGCCCTGGAGGGTGGAACCAGTGGTTAAGGGTGCAGACTTTGGGTCCTTGAAGTTTACAAGCCATCAACACGCAGGTGATAGAAACCATGTAACCCACTTAGTTCCTGAACCGCAGGCAGAGTGGTAGTCGTGGGAGCCCTTGTTGTTGGATTGGAGACCACAGGGCCTGACCGGATGTGACGCAGACATCCTAACTGTGGTCAGCCTGAACTGGTCCGTGAACCTGGGCTTTCGTGGGTGCACTGGACACACTGTCCAAATTCCCAGCAATGCGGGTGCTGATACCGAGGTGGGAGGATCACAGAAGAATCCGCTTATCTGGGAAGGCCTTGAATCAGCACGGGGACACAAAAGAAAGGAGTTTTGGGTTCGGATGGGGGGTGGGGCTTGTGTGGGCGCTGGTGAGAAGGCCAAGCCGCCCCGCCTCGCAGATGCCCACGGCTCGCCCCCGATGCCTACAAAGCCCCCGCACCCGTCTCCCTCCAGCGCCAACACCTACTCTGCAAGCAGCAGCCAGAATCATTTTTCAAAAATGTAGATGAGACCGTGCCGCTGGCCTCACACAGCTGAAATGCTGTTACAGGCTTCCCATGGCTCTTGAGACAGGAACGGGTCATAGTATTTTCCAAGCTGCGGTGGTAACGGGGATGATTTTAGGTGGGACATGGAGGAATGTCAACATTTTTTCAATTTCAGCTGTGTATGAGAAAAAATGTAAGTGGAATGTCAGTCCTCTGACTTCATGAATATTCTTGCTCAGGGTAAGGATACAAAGGGAGTCAATTTAAAGACAATTTTAAAGGAAACAATAGTACAAATGGGGTCCCATAAACAAGGTATTCGAATGATAGAAGCCCCTCCCCAATCTCATCTGGGTCTCCCTGGCTCTTGCTGTAGGGCCTGCAAGTCCTTCAAGATGTCACCCGCTAGTCCGCCAGGAATGTTCTGGATGTTTTCCCTTGGTTCCCCACTCCCACCCCATCACTCGTGCTTGGGATCTCCACTGCAGCATCACCCTCTCTGGAGGGGTTTTTCCTGTGGTTGGGGCCTATCTCACAGGTTCTGCCGTTGGCCCTTCCCAGCACTTTCTGCTGTTTGTGATGACTCCTTTTGCGTCTGGGATTAAATTCACTGCCTCCCCCAGAATGCAACCTTCTCGAAGCTGGGCTGTGTCTTACACACCATTGTAGGCCCAGCACCTAGCAGAATGCCAGTCGTGTATGAAACACTCATGTCAATGAATGAATGAATGAACGAATGAGCAAATGGATGAGCCCAGGGACTTGATCTAGAGGCTTCTGATTGTTGGTGCCACCGAGCTGTGGCTGCCTCCATGGAATTCGGAGGCACCAGCTCCAGCCTTTGAACAAGAGGCCCCACATTTTCATTTTGCACCAGGCCTCACAAATTATGTAGTTGGTCCAGAGGGTTCAAGAAATTAGGAAGTGAGGATGATAGGGTTGGCATGGGCAGGGGGAGGGGGAGGGGTTTGAAGCACGGCTAGGAAGGAAGGATGGATGGGGTTGTAGCCTCTCTCTCTTTCTTGACCTAGTTCTGGCTCTGCCACCAGGGATCAGGGAGACCAGATCTGAGCCCTCTTCCCGAGCGGCCCCAGCTGTGCTGTGCAGGTGGGGTCAGGGGCTTCTGCCCCAAGTTTCCAAGTGCCTCCAGCCACTCCTCCCTGGCCTTGGGCTTGGCCTCTTGCTCCCAGACTCTCCCCACCCCTCATTGTTTGCTCTTCTCAGACACCTCAGATCTCTGATGCCAGACCTTCATTACAGGAAGGTTTAGGTCCTCTCTCTATATAGACGCCACATGGAGACTAATATATATTTATACATATATATTATATATCAGTCTTAATTTTTAAATTCTTAAATATTTATTTTCATTATTTTTCTAAAGATTTTATTTATTTATTTTGAGAGAGAGAGAGAGGGCAAGCGAGAGAGCACAAGCAGGGGGAGCAGCAGAGGGAGAGGGAGAAGCCGACTCCCTGCTGAGCAGGGAGCCTGATGCGGGGCTCGATCCCAGGACCCTGAGATCATGACCTGAGCCGGAGGCAGCCCCTTAACTGACTGAGCCACCCAAGCGCCCCTTCAATATTTTTTTAAAGCCTGGAGAGGGGCGCCTGGGTGGCACAGTCGTTAAGCGCCTGCCTTCGGCTCAGGGCGTGATCCCGGCGTTATGGGATCGAGCCCCACATCAGGCTCTTCAGCTATGAGCCTCTTTCTTCCTCTCCCGCTCCCCCTGCTTGTGTTCCCTCTCTCGCTGGCTGTCTCTATCTCTGTCAAATAAATAAATAAAATCTTAAAAAATAAATAAATAAAGCCTGGAGAATAATGTAACAAACACCCATGTGTTCATCACCCAGAGTAATCGACTGTTAACATTTTGGTTCCAGATATAGTTTTTACATAAAATAAAGAGAACACCACAGATAGAGCTGAAGGCCCCTTTGTACCTCTCCTGGGTTCAATTCCTCCCCCTCCCTTGATTCCCAGGAGCTGCTGTTACTATTAATCCAACGTGTATCCTTCTAATCTATTTCTAGGAACAAAAGGAGTGTGTGTTCCTAGGAGCACTGTTTGTAATACCAAAACGTGGAAACAACCCAAATGCCCATCAACTGATGAATGGATCAACAAAGGTGGTCCATCCACATAACAGAATATTATTAAGCAATAAAAAGAAATTTCCAGGACCACCACATGCTGACTTGGATCAGCCTTAAAAACATTGTAAAGGAAGAAACCAGACACAAAAGCCACAGATTGTAGGACTCCGTATCTACGGAGTAGGCAAACGCACAGAGAAAGGAAATGGATTTGTAGTTGCCAGAGTGGCTGCTGGGTGGGGAGGAAGGAGGAGTAACACGTGACTGCCCAGTAGGCATGAGGCTCCTTTTTTGGGTGATAAGAATGTTCTGGAATTAAATGGTGGTGATGGTTGCACAACTCTGTAAATATAATAAAAACCGCTGAAATAGGGGTGCCTGGCTGGCTCAGGCAGAAGAGTATGCACCTCTTGATCTCAGGGTCGTGAGTTCAAGCCCCACAGTAGGTGTAGAGATGACTTAAAAATAAATAGAACTTAAGAAAAATCATACTGAAATGCACATTTCAAAATGGTTAAGATGGTGAATTTTATTATGTGAATTTTATCTCAATAATAAATAACCAGAACGTGATTTTTAAATGTTTTCCTAAGGTCTTGCATACTGTGGATTATTTCTGCACCTTGTTGACTCACTCACCGTTGTATTGATACATGTAAGTCGGCCTGGTTCATTTGTTTGCTGCTCAGATGTTTTTTATTGGAGCACATGCCATCCTTTTTTTTTTTGTTTCCTACCGGCGGACATTACAGTTGACACAATTTTTCTGCACTAGCAGTGCTGCCGTGAACAGACTTGACAATGTCTCCTGGGGCACATTTGGGAGAATTTCTTTGGGGGTATATAATTGCTGGATTGTAGGGAATACACATTTTCAAAATATTGTCACATTGCTCCCTAAGTGGTGGTGTGGATTACACTCCCATCGGCAGCC
Organism: Ursus arctos; assembly: GCF_023065955.2. Classification (NCBI taxonomy): domain Eukaryota; kingdom Metazoa; phylum Chordata; class Mammalia; order Carnivora; family Ursidae; genus Ursus; species Ursus arctos. The sequence continues at coordinate 29,656,353 of NW_026623008.1, forward strand.
TGTGAGTTTCCGAGAGTCCTTACCCAAAGCCTGTTACTATCAGACTTTGATTTCACCTATCTGATGGCTGTGCAGTCTCAATTTACTGCGGCAGTCCCTTTATTTCTAGTTAACTTCTTTTTTTTAATTTCTTTTTCCTTTCTCCTTCTTTCTTTCCTTCCACCCTTTTCCCCCTTCCTTCCTTCATTCTTTTCCTTTCGTAGTATTTTCCAGGCTCTTTGGACCTTTCTTTCTTTTTTTTTTAAAGATTTTATTTATTTATTTGACAGAGATAGAGACAGCCAGCGAGAGAGGGAACACAAGCAGGGGGAGTGGGAGAGGAAGAAGCAGGCTCATAGCGGAGGAGCCTGATGTGGGGCTCGATCCCATAACGCCGGGATCACGCCCTGAGCCGAAGGCAGACGCCCAACCGCCGTGCCACCCAGGCGCCCCATCTTTGGACCTTTCCACTTCCATATGGATTTGGAATGAGTTTGTCCAGACCATGAAAAGATTTTTTGGAATAGTTTTGAAATCATTGATTTTCTTGCAAGCTACTCACATCATTACTATATTGAGTGTTTCCCTCCAGGAGCAAATGATATATTTCCACTCCTTTAGATCTTCCTTTACTTCTTAAAATAGACTTTATTTTCTAGAGTAGTTTTAGGTTCACAGCGAAATTGAGCAGAAAATACAGAATTCCCATATGCTCCTTGCTTCCCACACCCATAACTCCTCCACCGTCAACATCCCCCACATCTGCACACCCCACCCCAGAGTAGTACGTCTGTTACAACCGATGAACCCATATCGACACATCGTTGTCATCCAAAGTCCGTAATTCACATTAGGGTTCACTCTTGGTGTTGTGGATCTTACGTGTTTTGACAAATGTGCAGTGGCATATAAGCAGCGTCCTAGCGTCATATGGAATAGTTTCACTGTGCTCTGCCTGTTCCTATCTCCTCCTCTCCCACAACCCTTGCAGCCACCGATCTTCCATCTCCATAGTTTTGCCTCTTCCAGAACGTCCTATAGTTGGGAATCATATGGTATGTATCTTTTTCACATTGGCTTCGTTTGCTTAGTGAGTAATGCATCAAAGTTTCCTCCGTGTCTTTTCATGGCTTGATAGCTTACTTTTTTTTTTTTTTGGAGCTGAATACTATTCCATTGTCTGGATGTGCCACAATTTTCCACTCATCTACTGAAGGAGATCTTGGTTTGTTTCTGAGTTTTGGCAATTATAAATACAGCTACTACAAATATCTGTGTGCAGGTTTTGGCATGGACATAAAGTTTCAGCTCATTTGGGTAAATATCAAGAAGCACGGTTGCTGAATTGTATGGTAAGAGTATGTTTAGGTTTGTATTCCTTTACATAAAAAAGTTGTATAATTTTCTGAGACAACACCGAGCAATTGTTTGTTACATATCTTCCTAGGTCTCTTCTAATTGTTGTTGCTATTGGAAATGGCATCCTTTTGATTATGTTTTCTTGTTTCCTGTTGCTAATCCAAGAAGGATTCAATAAGAGCGCTACCGACTTATGCACAATCATCTACTATTCAGCAAGCCTACCAGTTATTCCTATTAGTTTAATACTTCGATGTAGATGCGTTTATTTTCTAGATATAAAATAAATCATATGCACGTTAGCATGATCTTAACTCTTCCTTTTTTATTTCTCTAACTTCAATTCTTTCTATTATTTTATTACATTAGCTAAAAATGCCAGTACAATTGTAAATAGAGAGCATTCTTATCTTGTTTTTTTTTTTTTTTTATGGGAATGCTAGAGTTTCACCCCTAAGTATGATGCTTGGATATTTGGCAAATATCCTTACCAAGTTGATGTGTTACCCTCTTCATCTTAATTTTCTAAGATTAGGGGAAAAAGTGTTTAATTTCATCAAATGATTTTTGCACATTTATTAAAGTGATCATACACTTTTATTCTTTTAAGGTACTAAGGCTCAGAATACAGGAATTGTTTTCCTGGTGTTAAACAATCCTTGCATTTTTGGCTAAACTCTATTCTATACTTCTATATAATATGGATTCTATTCTATTTTTTAAAAGATTTTATTTATTTATTTGAGAGAGAGCATGAGAGCACAAGCAGAAGGGAGGGGTAGAGGGAGAAGCAGACTCCCCGCTGAGCAGGGAGCCCGATGTGGGGCTCGATCCCAGAACCCTGGGATCCTGACCTGAGCCAAAGGCAGACACTTAACTGACTGAGCCACCCAGGCACCCTCCAATGTTAATATCATCCAAAAATACTCTCAGAGATCTACCCAGAACAATGTCTGACCAAATATCTGGGTACCCCATGGCCCAGTCAGCTCGACACATGAAATTAACCATCATATAGGGAGAATTTGTTCTTTGAAGGTGTGGGAAACCTTCTGTAAAACCTCCCGAGCCTGATAACCTTGTCGTGTGTGCTTGTTTGGGCAGGAAGGTTGAGTAACTTATTTTTCATGAGGATCATTCTTTGGAACCGTTCTGCCCTCCAGGGACCAACACGGGCTAGTCTTCCCTGTTTCCCTTTAGGGAAGCCTGATCTTTACTTAGGATCCAGGGGACTAAAGAAACCAGGAACCACGGGCTATTCTATTTTGTAGAAACTACCCGCTTTGGGGCTACCCCTATCCAGGCATTATGTATTTAGCATAGCAGTTAAAGGTGTTATTTTTATCTGACCACAAGAGGGCAGTAATGGATCAAGAACGGACGCAATATAATAAAACGGCTAACTTGTGGTAGATAAAAAGATTCATTTTTCCTTTTCTGTTCATAAAGACCCTGAGACTTTGGGAAACTCAGAAACTTGTCTGAATCATATATTCCAATATAGAGAGAAAATATGGAATTTTAACTTAGCTCTGGCTCCAAAATTCATTGCTTCTACTATGGGTACAGTAAATAACTACTCTTAAGTCATTCATATTTTCATTCATTTGAGAGCAAGATAGCAGAGTGGCTAAGAGTTCAGTCTTTGGACTCAGCTGATCTGGATTAAAATTCTGGCTCCATCACAGACTAGCTAGCCCCATGAGGGCCCTGTGCCTCAGCTTCCTCGTCTGTCTGTGGGGATATTAGGAAGGACCTCATAAAACCTGCAAAAATGAAGTGAGACATGAACAAGTGCTTAAAACAGCGCCTGGTACTTAGTAAAGGCTTAATGAATTTGAGCTACTGTTATTATTAACTCAGCCAATATTTATTAAATGACCACCCTGTTCTAATGCCCCTGCTGTATGTACTGGGGCTGGAGACTGGCATGCCTGCCTCCCGCAGCTTACATTCTAGGGAGGGAAACCCGCAATAAACAAAATTTAGAAATTTTATGTTTTTCAGTATGAGTAATGAAGGTGGCCAAAAATAGAGCATGGGGGGATGGGTAGTGCCAGGGGCGGCTTGAAATTGAAAATGGGCTGTCAGAGAAGGCATCACGAAGTGACATCAGGCAGAACCCACAGGAAGTGAGCAGGGAACATTGGATATCCAGGAGCCACGTGGATATCCGGGAGCAGAACATTCGGGCAGAGAGAAGAGTGAGGGTGAGGGCCTGAGACAGGACGAGGCCTGCCTTCAAGGACCGGCAAAAGAGACCGCGTGCTGTTAATTTTGTGTGTCCTCGTGGCCAGGCCGTGGTGCCCAGCGCTTTGGTCAAACTAGCTGTTGCTGTGAAGGCACTTTCTGGATGGGATGGATGTTGCCATCAGCAGACTTGGAGCAGGGCGGGTTACCTCTGCCGTGTGGGTGGGCCTCATGCAACCCTCTCGAGGCCTTAAGAGCGAACACTGAAGTCCTCCTGAGCGAGAAGGAAATGCTGCCTCCACGCGGGAACACAGAACTCCTGCTGGAGTGTGCAGCCTTCAGACCCCAGACCCCAGCGACTCTTGCCCGAATCTCCAGCCTGGGCCGGCCTGTGGAGTCCAGACTTGCCTGCCCCGCACGGTGGGAGCCAAGTCCTGCAAAGAAACCTCTCTCCGCATACACGGTCTGCATCGTCTCGGCCCCGTTTCTCGGAAATCGTCCGCCCCGCGCGGGCCAGGGGCGCAGAAGACGGTGGGCGCCGCGGGCCCGAGGGGGGGCGCGGGGCGGAGCCCACGGTGTGGGGCCTTGCTGCCCCCGGGAGGGCGGCGGCCTTTCCGCGGGCGGCGGAGTCGTCGGGCGCTGCTGAGCAGAAGGGCGGCCTCATCTGACCTGCGTGCTCAGCCGCCCTGGCTGCCGCGGCGAGAACGGACCGAGGGGCGAGGGCGGAGCAGGGGGACGCGAGGAGGCCACCGCCGGGACGCGGGGACAGACGGACACGCGCTGCTGGCCCGGACCGGAGGACAGAGAAGCGGGTGAGGCCAGGGCTGCGCTGACGGGCTTCGCGCACGGAGCGGTGCGGGCTGTGAGGACAAGAGGGGTCAGGGACAACCTCGGGGCTTTGAGACGGAGCCGCCAGAAGGACAGCGCGGACATTTCCCGAGACCTGGAGGCGCTGGGGGGCGCGGTCAGGGCGGGGGTGCGAGTCAGGAGTCTGGTTCCGGACGTGCTCTGCTGCGAGGCCTCGCGGAGCCGCGGCCGCGGCGTGTCCACACCTGCGCTTCGGCGCTTGGGCGGCGACGTGCGTCGGGCAGCACGGAGCCTCCTGGCCCGAGACCACCGACCACACAGGGGGGCGGGCGGCGCTCCGCCTGGGGCTCGGGCCTGCGTGCCCCCGTCCGTCCGCAGCTCACCAGGGGCTGCGCCTGGAGCCCCTGCGGCCCCTTGCACCGCCCCCTGCGCCGCCCCGCCGGGGTCCCCCCACCCAAGCCGCGGGCTCGGGGCCCAGGCGGGGCCGGGGACCCCCACACATCCTCCCCACGGTTCTCTGCGCGGGGTCATCACACTGCGGGTCAGGGTTTCCCAGAAAACAGGAACAAACCCCAAACCCGGTTACCCATTAACCCAGGCCTGAGCGAGGGCCGCGTGGACGGGCCTCGTTTTCTCAGCCCAGCTGGTTACAGTTGGTCCCGGGAAGGCACGTGGGTTCCCGCTCCTGTGCCAACCTCCGTTAATGAGGTGTGGTTCTGGGTGGTGCCGTCTTAACAAGAGGGAAGGGATGTAGTCATCGATGAGCCGTGTCTGCTATGGGGACAGGATCTGAAAGTGGCCGTTCGCGTGCCTCGTCTACCTGCAGATACTCACGGGTCTTGACTTACGAGGGCCCGTGCGGTGTGGGTCAGTCAGCCCGCTTCCTGAGATTCTCACTCAGAAAGGGAGATGCTTTCAGTCCTGCCTGAATCAAACAGAAGAGACCCCAAAGCCAACGCGTGTCACCGTTCCACACACCCCACCAGCTAGAGAATGAGGGCTTCCCAGCAGCCCTTTGTATCAGAGAACCAACTACAGGAACAGAATTGCAGGCCCTGGGGAGGACATGACTGGCGACCCCAGCTCACCGCTGTCTTTCTTAGTGGGCAGGTGACCTCCCTGAATCAGGAGGTCTGTGTTTTGAATTAGCTGGACCACATCTTTCAACCAGCCTCAGGAAGGCAAAGAGTTAATGAAATTCTGCTATCCGAATGAAACTTTCTTCCTTAGAGGCCACGTGATGTGGGTCTCCAAGTTAACCCCAGGCAGATTTAGAATTAAGCATACAGCATACCAACCCAAGAATCAAAACTTTAGCATTACTCTTTCTGTTTTTCCTTAAAGATTTATTTATTTATTTATTTGAAAGAGAGAGAGCACAAGTGGGAGGAGGAGAAGGAGGGGAGAGAGAATCTCAAGCGGACTCTGCACTGAGTGTGGAGCCCCATGTGGGACTTGATCTCACAACCCTGAGATCACGACCTGAGCTGAAACCAAGAGTTGGACGCTTAAAGAAATCTATGTATATTAAGTTTTTTATACAAATCGACTTTTAAAAGAACTTAAGTTTTACGATATTTATAGGGTGGATTTATCAGATTTATACAAATGATCTAAATCCTCAGGGAAGTTTTGTTTGTCTCAGATAAGTGAGTCAGTATCACAATGCATTTATAGATGCACCTTAAAGTATTTGAAGACGAAGTTTGTTAAAGGCCATTAGGAGCCCTTGCCAAAATCTGCTACATCTTGAAAGAAGATTTCTAAGCCGAGTTTTAAAGGTTAAGAAAGAACTAGTGTTTTGATTTAGTAATTTTAATGATAGAAAGGAATTGTGGACTCTAAAAATAAACTTCTGAATAGTCTTTCTGTGCTCCAAAACCCTCAGGAGGGGACGCCTGCCTGGCTCAGTGGGTTAAGCTTCTGACTCGGTTTCGGCTCAAGTCATGATCTCAGGGTCATGAGATCAAGCCCTGAGTTGGTCTCCGCGCTCAGTGGGGAGTCTGATCGAGATTCTCTCTCTCCTTCTCCCTCTGCCCCTCCCCCACTCTTTCTCTCTCATAAATAAATCTTTAAAATAAACCATCACCAAATGACCATCAACAGATGAATGGATCAACAAACGGTGGTACGTCCATTCAGTGGAATACTACTCGGCAGTAAAAAAGGAGGGAGCTTATTCACAGAACCTGATGGATCTCCAAACCATTATGCAAAGTGAAGGAAGCCAGACTCCAACAGAAAGCAGATGAGGGCTTGCCAGGGGCTGGGGTAGCACAAGGTGATTGCCTGCCAAGGGTGGAAGGGAACTTAGTAGGTAACAGAAATGTTCTATGTCACGATTATGACGAACTGAGTGTGCACATTGTCGACTCATCACATTGTCCATTTAAAATTGGTGAACTTATTGTATGTAAATTATACATCGATATTATTGCTTTTTAGAAAATAATACTATTCTCAAGGTCACCCAAACCTCCATATTCCACATGAGGAATAAAGCAGGGTCACCTTCTGAGAATGGACCAGAAAGGGGAATGGGTTGTGAGGAGAGAGGCCGAGGAATAATGTGCTTGTTGTAGAAAGCCCAGAGCCAGCTGGTGGAGAGGCAGAGTGGGCTTCCATGTGAAATTTCTGACTATGAATAAATCAGACCAATGACTTTTCTAGTCAGTTTAATGACTCTTTCCCAGCAGGTGTGGACAGGCAGGAAGTCGGTTGTAACCCAGATTCAGGTTTTGTCTGGTGTATTATCCATTGCTGTGTGACAATTACTTCAAATTGAGTGTGTTAAACAACACACATTCATTACCTCACAGTTTCTGTGGGTCAGGAGGCCTGGCACAGCTTACACGGGTCCTCTGCTCAGGGGCTTACAAGGCTGTGATCATGGTGCAGGCCAGGCTCATCTGGAGGCTTCGCTGGGGGGAAAACCACTCTCAAACTCATTCAGGTGGTTGGCAGAATTCACTTCCTTGTGCTATATGGTGGGGCCCTGGCTTTTTGCTGGCTGCGGTTGAAGCCTGCCCCTGAGGTCCCAGAGACCACTCACAGCACCCTGCTCCATGGGTTTCTCCAACACGGCCACTGACTTCATCAAATCTGCAGGGAGAGTCCCTTTCTCCAGGTGGCCAAGACAGAGTCTTACGTAAGGTAAGGTACTCGTGGGGGGGGGGGCATCTCATCACCTTTGCCATATTCTATCAATTAGAACCAAGTCACAGGTCCTGCCTGCAAGGGATTGATTATTCAGGGTACGGACACCAGGAGGCAGGGGGTCATGGGGGCCATTATAAAGTCTGTCCCCACACCTGGTGACTGCAATGGAGGGAGGAGTGGGGCAAGGACTGAGGTTATTTGAAGGGGTGGTTACAGATATGAGGGTCCATAGGCTCTTAGCAAGGTAAGGAAAGAAGTGAAACCAGGAGGTGACCAATGGCTGGGAGGGGGTGGTGGGGTCAATGATTTGAAGACCTCTGTGAGGTTGGAGAATTTTTGCCATGGGAAAGCTGAGCACAGGGAGCTCAGAGGAGAGCACATGGCGGCTGGAGGATGGGAATCAGGATTCTCCAGAGAAGCCATTTTTGGTGGTGGTAGGTTCTGTGGGAGTGGGCAGTTGAGGTGGTGTGAAGGTGGTGCTGGAATTGGAGAGGCCTACATGGGCTCCCTGCTCCCACCCTTGTCCCCTCTCAGTCTGTTCTTCACATCGTGACTCCTAATATGTATGCCAGATCCAGTGTCTGTGGACAATAATCCTCCCATGCCTTCTTGCCTCACTCAGAGTAAAATCTAACATCCTCTCATGACCTGTCCGCCACCCCTCTCAGACTTTATCTCCTGCCACTCTCGCCCTGCTGTCTACACCCCTGCTATACTGGCCTCTGGGACTAGCCCTTGACCCTCCCTGCCTAGAACACTCTCCCCTCTGATAGTTGCCTGGCTCCCTCCCCCTTCCTCCCCTTCCTCCTTCCCTCCCTCTCCTTCCCTCCTCCTCCTTCCCTCAGCCTCTTTCCCTTCCCTCCTCTCCTCTCTCCCCCTCCCTCCTTCCTCTGGTGTCAGTTCAGACTGCCATCCTAGGTAAAATCGCGCCTTCCGCCCATCACTCTCTGTTCCCTTATCCACCCCATCCTTCTTCCCCATCAAGAATTCCATGTATTTATGTATTCGTCTAGGTGTTGATCATCTGTCTCCCTCTGTGAATCTGGGGCTTTATTTACTGCTGTATCCCAGCACCTCGAAGAGCGCCTGGCACATAGTCAGCACTCCCTGGGTGTTGTTAAGAAGGCACACAGAGCTGGCTTCTATGTCTTAAGGGGTGGCTAAGTTGATACTGGTGGGCGTGAGGCCAAAGCCTTGAGGTGTAAGCCAGGAGTCGTTGTGGAGGTCTGGGTACCCCTCCCACCCCGATATGTGGAAGGGGTGAACAGAGAAGATGGAGCATTTAGTAGGCTTTAGAACCTGGCAGTTAAGAGCTCTGCCACCTAACAGCTGTGTAACATTGGACGAGTCACTTAATCTCTCTGAGCTTCTGTTTCTTCATCCGTAAAATGGAGACAAGAATAGAAACAAAACCTGAACTGCGGAGTTGTGCGGATAAACTCCGACCCCACATGTAAAGCACTTGGTACCGGGCTTGCATGTGGCAAGTGCTCAGTAATGGTTGGCTAATGTGACGGGACTCCTGCGTGCCTGCCCGTGATCCATGACCTTCTACTACTGTCCAAACACGCTCTGCCATTTGCTGTGTTTCTGATCTGGGGGCAAATTATTTTGCCTGAAATATGACTGGGTTTCTCATCTGCATTCCAGAGATAATAATTCCTGCCCTGGCTCCTTGACCAAATCGTGGAGGGGCGTGAGTGAGGTACCCTCCCTGAAGGCGCTTAGAATGTAATGTGCTGTGCCTTATGGAGCATTCTTACTGTTCTTTCTCATTGACCGATTCCTTTTGGGGTTGCTGGAGTTGTTCATTATTTTACTGGGGCTCCATCGGAGCATCTGGGTACCCGGGCTGGGGTGGTACACACTGGACTTCCTTGAGCAGAGCAGGGCAGTCCAGACCTGGCCCAAAGGCCTGAGCCAACCCTGACTTTAAAATGGCCCTTGGGCTCAGGGCAGCATAGGCTGGCCAGCCAGCTTTCTGAGATTCATGGGCTGAATGACACTCTTGCTTCTTTCTACTCTGACATGAAGTTTAAAAAAAAAAAAAAAAGTCTTGAGAGCTAGGGTCTTTGGGGACCCAATGCCTGGCCCCTCTTCACCCACCACTGTCAAGTAATTAGAGGGGCATCTCTGCAGCCCTACTCATGAGACGCTCAACTTTCACAAACAGAACCCACAGTTCTGTGAGGTCCAGCCTTTCACCGGAGCTCCAGGCTGGCTGGGTCCCAGACAGCTGGAAGAGAAGCAAGCAGGACAGTCAGCCTGGGTCAGGGAAGGTACGGACATCAGTCAGGGCCTCCTCCCCAGTGGGGAGCCAGGATGCTGGAGGGAGGCCCTCAGGGCGCCTTGTGGCACACAGTCCCTCCAGGGGAGGCTGATCAGCTGTGGGTGAGGACCACTGGTAACGAGCCCTCCCACTCTTACACTGTGTTTTCTGGGGGACTTCTCCGGAGCCCTGGGCCCAGTGCAGACACAATTCGATTTGAGGGTATCCAAGCTACCCTTGTGGAATCAGAGAATGGTGTGGAGTATCTATACCTGGTTCCTTAAACTCAAAGTAAATTGACCTCCAGATCATGTGTGCACGCATTCCCCCCCGCACCCCCACCCCGGCAGTCAGTAGCTTCCGATGGCCCTCCCAGGCTGGGTGGTAAGGACCAGGTGACAGAGGTTACCTGTCGCCACCCCTTCACACCTATTGTAGAGAGCAGGGCTCAGACGCATGTCCCAGCCTCCTTTACAGTTTGAGGTGGCCGTCCATCAAGGTTCTCACCGACCGAAAGTGGATGGACATACACAGGCTACTCCCGGGTCCAGACTTTAGACTGGTCATGCCTATACCAGGCTCTTGTTCCCTTCCTGCTGGCTTGACACCATGGAGACCTAGCATCAAACATGTAGGCACAATGCCCTAGGGGATGACAGGGAATCAAGATGGAAGGAATCTGGGTTCTAGAATGTCTGCATTGAGCAGACATTCTGGCTGACTTGGAATATTCACCGGGAAGTTACACAAGAGATAAATAAGCTTCTGTGTTCTTTCATCCACTGAGTTATTGCTGGCCTCTTTGTTACAGCAGCCAAGCCTTACTCTCACCCGCACAGGGGAGAAAAGCATGGTGGGATGAAGGCTTCCCAGGCTAACATAACAGTCCAGCCCACCAGTCCTTTAGGTCTACCACTGAATGTCTTTGGCTTTGTAACAGGAGGCAGTTTGGGAAGGAAGCAGGGTACTGTACCGGGTAAGACTCAATCAGATAGACCTTCATTTTCATTTTGACTAGAACATTGATTAGTATTGTAAATTTTGGGTGCTTTCACTAACAAATTGAGTCTCAATTTCCTCTTCTGTAAAATGGGGGATAATAATAGTACTCACTCCCAGGACTATAGGGAGGATTATATGAGATAATGTAAGTCAAGGGCTCAAAATGTTTACTGTTATTAATGGAATCAGCTGATATCCAGGCCGATTTTTCCTACCCTCTTTCCCCAGGAAGAGGAGAAGGAAGCTAATATCTTGGGTTTTCCACAAAGTAAAAAAAATACTCAATGACTCTTGAATGACTTACAAATCCCCAAAGCTTTTTTTTTTTTAAAGATTTTATTTATTTATTCAACAGAGATAGAGACAGCCAGTGAGAGAGGGAACACAAGCAGGGGGAGTGGGAGAGGAAGAAGCAGGCTCGTAGCGGAGGAGCCTGATGTGGGGCTCGATCCCATAACGCTGGGATCACGCCCTGAGCCGAAGGCAGACGCTTAACCGCTGTGCCACCCAGGCACCCCCCCCCCAAAGCTTTTAACACAAAATGTTTCTTATGCATCTACCATGGGCCAGGGACTAGGAGGGGCTTGGAGGACAGAGATGCCCTTGTGGAAATTAATTTCTGCTTTGCTTCTCAGAAATATCAGTTCTTTTTAGGCTCACAAACTGGAATCCAATTCACCTACTGAATGGAAATTCATGTTGAGTAGGGAAGAAATCCCAACTCTTCTTCACAGGTCCTTACAGGATGTCTGGGCTCTGTTGCACACAGGTTAAGTCATCATCTCTGGGGCCTGGGCACTGATATTTTTTAAAAGCATCTAAGTGTTTCCAATGAATAGGTAGACTTGAGTCTGGAAACTCCTTCTCCCAGGCACTACCCCAAGCAAGACTTTCTTAAACGGGTCCAGCCTTGGCATTTTCCTTGGCATTCACCTGGCAAAACCTTCCGTGGCTTCCATTGCCTATAAGTAAAGCCCAAATTCTGCACAGCACCCAAGGTTTCCCCCAATTTGGATCTGGTCTCTTTCCACTAATGACACTAACGGCTAACACTCAGATTGAGCGTTTCCTATGACCCAAGCCCTGGGCTGAGGGCTTTCTGTGGGCTACCCCATTCGCTCTCCCCTAACTTTAAGAAATGGTGCCTTGGCTTAGTTGTCTCACCTGTAAAATGGGAACATTCCAAGGAAAGCATTACCAACAGTACCCAGTACATAGTTAGCACTCAGTTAATAGCCATTACTGCATCATCCCTACTTTATCAATGAAGAAGTTGAGGTTTAGGGGTGTTAAGTAACTTGCCCAAGACCACAACCCTGATGAGTGACAGAGGTGGAGGCTGGACCCAGGAAGTCTGGCTTTAGTGCCTAGGCTAGCCCGCCTTCCCTCTGTCCCTGAAGGTCTGTGCTCAACTTAGAACCAACTCGCAGGGCACCCCTTGACGTCTTCAGGTCTTTGCACAGAGGTTCCCTGTGCTGGTAGAAGGCCTCCTCTGGTGCTCCTTCAGGAAGCCTTCCTCCCAGCTGTCCCCTCCCCCATGGCCACCCCAGGCAGAGGCAGACATCCTCTTTGGGTCCCCCCAGCCTCCTCAACAGGCCCCGCTCCATTCTCACCTCAGCAAACTGTCACTAGACAGAGGTCCCAGGCCCGCGGGCTGTCCGCGTGCGCACCCCCTCTGGCTCCACCACGCCTGGCCTGGCATGGAGCAGACCTCTGCAAATGTTTGTCGGATTGATCGCAAGCCAGATCCATCAGGGCCAGAGTGGAGAACAATACCTGCTGGAGGGATGCCTGCCTGTTCTCAGCTGTCAGTGTACGCTCCAGTGCGAGCACACTCACACTTTTCTTTGGCCAGAGCCTCTTCACCATTTGCCAGAACTTCCAGTCCCTTGGCCCTGCCTCTTGCTTTGCTCTCCAGCCTCCCCCCAAAGCCGGCCAGTGGGGGGTTCACCCCTCAAGGACCTGTATCATCCAGCGGCTTGAGTGTGGAAGATTCCTCACCTCCCCAGTTCATTTATTTGAGAAATATTTATTGAACGACCACTTAGAGCTAGGTACGGGGCTTGGCACTGGGTCCAGGGTGGAGTGCAAGCCACAATGGTCTCTGGCCTCACAGAGCTTACGTGCTGGTGGGGGAGACAGTCAACCAAGAAGTAAACACACACGGATGTGCGATGGCAAGTGCCTTAGGAAGGGAAAGAATAAGGGACTTTGAGACAGATGAACTAACTATTCAAGCACAGTAGTCAAGGAAGCCTAGTCTGAGGAGCTGAGTTTAAGCCAAGGCTTGAGGGTATAAAGAGCCTGACCATGCAAAAGCTAGGGGAAGGGCATTCTGGGCAATAGAACAGCATATGGCAAGTCCTGGAAGTGGGAACAGGCTGGAATGTTGACGAAATGAAGGAAAGTGAGAAGCACAGCGAACAAGATTGGAATTGGCTAGAAGTCTGAATGGGATGAGAAGAGGAAGAGCTTGGATTTTATCTTGGGAATCGAGTAAGTGTTTTACGCCAGAGTCAGTATGATATGATTTGCATGTTTAAAGCTCTCTCTGGTTGCCTTGAGAACTGAGTGACAAAGCAAGAGGGAAGCAAGGTGACCTTGTGGAGGGCAGTGATCTGGGGGCAGGTGAAATGGCCAGACGAGGGTGATGGCTGTGGGCTCAGAGAGAAGTGGATGGACTCCAGAGATCTTAAAAAGTAGAATCCTTCAGAGGTTTTTAGAAGAACTAAAACAACTTTATTGGATGCCTGCTACAGCCCCAGCAAGGGGGTAGGAGTCGGGGACACCAGAAAGGCCTGGGACCAGAAACAAAAGATACAAGTCCTCAACCACAAAAACAAATACGTAGTCACCTTTCCCACCCACCATCTCTTGGGGACAATAAACCCAAGATCAACTCAGATGCTGAAAGTTCTGTGCCATTCCCACCTCATTCAATGGTGTCAACAAATTCTTCTGGAATTGGGTCCTGGAAACGTGGAAGTGGGTTTCCCATATTCTCAGGCTGTGAAGTTGCAAAATTGCAGGACTGCAGCGCTGACCTGGTATCCTGGGAGCAGGGAGCCGTCAGCTGGGATAGCCCGGGAGAGGAGGACGAGGGGCCGGAGGAAGATTAGGAGCAGGAGCAGGAGAAGTCCTTCCTGCCCTTTGGGACAAAGGTGAAGTCGGGCTCTGCCTTCTGCCACCTCTCTCTGCCCACCTTTCCCAACTCCCGGGAGCCTGCTGACTTGCCCTCGTTGTCTGTCTCCATCAGGAGCACTCCTGGCTGGTGACCCACTCCCTGAAACACTGCCCTCTCTCCCCGCGGCTGCACATCTTGGATGCCTCCAGGAGGACAGAAATCTGATCGAATGAACACTGAGGACTGAAAGAATACATTAGCTTGTCATGCCTCCTGGAGGAATTGGCCTTTTCAAAAGAGATTTCTGGGTCATTGAAATGATCTCTGCCCTCTGCCCCATTTCTCCAAAAGGGCCCTTTCCCCCAGGGTTTTTGGCAAACTCTATGTCTGAGCCCAAGGATCTCCTCAATTTAGTCTCTGGGGAGGGTAGTTCCATCAAAGGGTGGGGGTGAAAGAATCTTCCCAGGGGTGACATTCGAAAGAAGTATTTACTAACCAGTGCGAATAAGCACCAAGGAGTCGCTGGCTGGAGGACGCCGTAGCCTCCGGTCGGCCGGGCATTAATCAGCGTGGGGTCCTGGCGGAAAGCCACATGGGGCAGGGGGGCATTTAGAGGCCCTCAAGGGAAGCAGGTATTTGCCAACAAGCACAGAAGTGGCTCCACATTTTAAAAACCAGCCTGGCAACACGGGTCCAGCTGAATGTCAGTCCCATGTCTGCCCCAGTCCTGTCCAGTCTCTGCTGTTCCTCCGGGAATGGTGGCCAGGCCATTTGTTCCCTCCGTTAGAGGACAAGCGGCCAGGGCTGGAGCTGGGTCATGAAATGGCCTCTGAGCAGAGCCAGCTGCGTGGCATCCCGGGTGAACAGGATCTCAGGCCCTTGACCCGCCGCCTGACCTTGAAGGGCCGAGCCGCCTCTGACTGTCCTTCCTCTCGCCCCTCCTTGCAGTTATTTTTGTCCCGCCTGACAGCCCTTGGCTGTCCCACAGTCTGGGCTCTGCGAGCCGGATGCAAACCAGGCAGCACAAACGTCTGGTGCTGAATCCCCAGAGGGCTCCTCCTGGGGCGCCATCACATGGGAACGTGACCCTCCACGCTGTGCACCCAGCAGGGACCAGGCATCTGGAGGATGGTGACCGTGTGAGAGGCAGGGAGCTGGGTTCTCTGCTCCATCCCGGCTCTTGTCTGGGAGCGCTGTCCCAGGCCTGGTGGTAAGGACCCCCTCTGTTTTAGAGCCTTATTGCTGCCCAGAAACCTCCCATCTCTATGCAGGGAACTGTGGGTAAGCTGGAGGGTAGGTGTCTGCAGCAGGGAAGACTCCCGAGCAGGCCCTCCTGGGCCCCTAAGCCCCGGGCCTTGGTTGCAGTGGACAGGGGGGCCTGTCCTGTGGTTCACTGCAATGGGGTGGGCAGGGGCAGCCAGGGGTTCCCCAGAGACCACTTTGTGGCCCCTGCTCTGCGACTGTCTCCGGAAGGGAGGCAGACACTGTGGGGGCCTGGGAAGGCCGCAACAGTCAGTCACTGCTCGGGCTGGGTTCCGAACTCTCTAGGCAAGCAGGGGCCTGAGGCCATTGTGCCTTTTAGGTTCAAGCTTTGTTCCCAGACCTTAGATTCCTGCCTGCTGCCCCCTGTGTGCCGGGACAGGAAAGAGTCTGGGCAAAGCTTATAGGGGCCCTCCCAGAACTTATCGGTCCCACATAAGAAATGAAACCAGGCCTCTAAGATCAGAACAGCTCCAGGAGAGCTGGATTGGGAAGCTGGGACGGACAGTGAGGAGGGGAGACGGGCCAAAGGAGGAAGGGGCCTCTGACAGGTGAGGAAGATGTCTTCACAGAGAGATGAGCCAGGACAGGAAGCAGGGCAGAAGACAGCACTGTTTTTAGAGCTCCTGGAAAAAGAACCCTCCTCACTCCTGCGGAGAAGCCAGCTCAGAAAGCCCCGATTTCAGTGATTTCAGAGACCCAGGAGTGGCAGAGCACAGCTCCCGCTGGCCTCCCAGCTGCCCCCGGGGAAGAGGGCCTGGCGGCAGGAACAGCCACATAAGCAGGGGACCCCACGATGCTGGGGGGCAAGGGGGAAGAAGATCGTAAGAGGGGTGCCATGTGGCTGCTCCTGGCAGCCCTGATGCTGGGAGCCACAGGCAGGGGGGCAGCTGGCCTCTCTAGGGGGCGGGCCCTCCGCGTGGAAGATGCCCCTCGACTGGGCAGCAAATTCCTCCGGGCTGGCAGGACGGTACCAGCGGCTCTGCGCACAGGAGTGGTTCGGAGGGCCGGGATGGGGTAAGCAAGAGAGGAGGCGCTGGGGAGGACGGGACCGGGCACTCTTCCCAGGATGGTGAGCTGGTTGCTCGGGGCTGACAGCCCTGGACAGCTCTGGAAGAAGGACCAGGGCCAGGCAGGGAAGGCCAGGGGGCCAGTGGGTGTGGGAGAAGGCTCCATTTCGGCTGCATAGCTGTTGAGGTGCGAGAGAAGACGAATCCGGACGGGGTCTGCTCGGCTGCTCGGCCCTTCCAGGACCCCCAGGTACCTGATGACCTCGGTGAGGCACTCCCGAAAACCAATGCTCCGGAAGTCCACTGCCAAGGCTCGGGCGTCAAAGAATCCTGCAAAGCGAGGCATGATGAGGGTGTATGCCAGGCGAGGACCAAGTGCTAATCCTGGGGTCAGACCTGTGTGACCATGGGGATGCCACCTCACCTCTCTGAGCCCCAGTCTCCACATCTGTAAAGTGGGAATAATCACCCCTACCTGGGGGAGAGGGCCTGCATTGTGAGGATCAAATGAGTTCACTGAACTACGAAGCATGGTAAAATGGAGAGTACCGTTTTCATCGAAATTCACAATGAATGCAGAGAAGAAACTTGGCGACCAAGATAATGTCATTTAAGTGGGCGCCTGCCAGGTGTGAAAGGCCTATGCCCACGGAGGCATAGAACAACCCTGCCTACTGGTGGGCATGCATACTGGGAGGGGGGGCACAGCCGTCATAACCGGGGTGTCTCCTCAGAGAAGGCAGCAGAGAGTCGCACTGAAGCCTGAGGTCTCTGGAGGTCAGGAGAGCAGAGTTCAAATCCCAGCTCTGCCACTGAACTAGAGGCCTGACCATGGACACGTCTCTTAATCTTTCTAAGCCTCAATTTCCTGGGCTGTAAAATGGGTGTATAGTAATACTTGTTGCACAGGGTCGTGAGGGCAAAATTAAACGCAATGGTGCCCAGAAAGAGTCCATGAATTCAAAGTTAACCATCATTTACACTTGACCCTTGAACAACACGGGGCTTAGGGGCACCTCCCCCAGCGCCACTGAACACCTGAGTAAACTTTTGACTCCCCCCAAAACTACTAGTAGTGGGAACCACCAGAGATCACTTTTTCCTGTGATAGCAATTTCCTGGAGAGGCGGACTGCTCAGGTGGAGATGATTAGTGCCGCATGAGGTCTTAAGCAGATATTCGCGATTCTTGAGCTCACCGTGAGAGCGACAGGAGGGGGCTAGGAAATTATGACCCGAGTACAGCATGTACAAACCAGTTACGATTATACTGCGTCTTCACGTTTACATTTCTCTCCACTGCAAACGGCCCCGTGCGCGGTCTGAGACGGTTTGTAGGAGGAAGTTTTGCTAAATTTTAACTTCAGTAATAGATGTGTGTATATTTTATGGTAGTGAGTGATAAAACAGACTCATATCTACATTTACTTTATGCATTCATGACACATCTAACTTTTTCTTAATTTTTTCAATATTTCTAGGCTATGTGGTGTGTCTGCAATTTTTTTTTTCAAACGGTTGCAAACCTCCAAAAGTGTTTCCACTTAGTACAAAAATTCTGCCTGTAAGTGAACCTGCATTATTCAATCCTGTGCTGTTCAAGGGTCAACTGCACATTACTGGCTTGGCCCCCGGAGGCGTGTGAGTTTGTCCCCTAGCCTGAAGGGCAGTCCGGAAAGCAGGACCCCACTCTGGTTCTCGGCTGCCCCCATCAGGCTGGGATCCTCAGTCTGGCTGGTTTCAGTGAGGTCTGACCAGGTGGCCTGCCCACAGAGGTATTCAGCTCTCACGGCCTTTCCACCTGCCCCTCTCTCAACCATCCTCTGTGCAAAGACAGACCAGCCTCAATGAGCACTGGCCTCATGACTATGGCTGCAAATATCTGGTCCCCGGTTCATGGCGGAGGCTCCCACAGAGGGACAGCTCTGCAGGAAATGGTGTTTGGAGTCAGGCCTCCTTGGGGACAAGACCTTACTCTGCTGTATACTTAGCTATGCGACTTTGAATAAATGCCCTCAGTTTCTGCATTTGCTGTTCTTTTTCAGCTACCATTTTCTGAGTTCTTATTAAGTACTCAATTTGCATTATCTCATGTAATCCTCAGAAAAATCCTATCCTTATTCCCATTTCAGAGATGAGAACACTGAGGCATAGAGAAATTAAATCACTTGTCAAAGGTCATAAAACTAGCAAGTAATAGAGCCAAATCCACAATTCATGGGATTTCAATCACTTCAGTTCAGGATTCTAACCCAAAGCCAGCGTTCTAAGTCACAGTCCTGTCTTCCCGTTAGCCCTTGGCCAGAGAAGGGTGATGCCAACAACCCCCAGCTTCGAGATTCTTGTGGGAATCAAATGAGATAACATTGGTGAAAGCATTTTTGAAACTGTAAAATGCTGGCCAAAATATTAGCCACTATTTTTCTTTGAATTGGATACCCGTAAATGTAGTTGCACAGGTCTCCCCCACTGGTTGATTAGAATCAGAACTTTTCACTGTTGGCCATGCATTCCTTTGGCTGAAGTTCTCAAAGTGACCACCTGCATCAGGGTCATTGGGCGTGCTTGCTAAACTTGCAAATTCCTAACCCCCAGGCCAGGCCTCCTGGCCCAGAGTCTCTGGGGTGTGCCCTGTGGCTGTCTGCCCCCAGATGATACTGCGGCTCACTGAAGCCTGAGAAGCACCAGGCTGGGTCACTTGAAATGCGACTGCCCCCTCCAAAGGTGGCCAAGTTAAGGTTTTAGGACTTAGGTTTTTGTGGCCCAGGTCTGTGGAGCTTTCAAGATTTCTCAATTGTGAAATCGCCAAAATACACAGCGAGGCTTCATGCAGACAGAATTTCCATTTGTCCAGAAGTCTTTTTAAAGCCACAGTTCCATGACTTCACTGCAATGGACCAGCCCAAAATAACGGCACGAGTTACATTTGGGTTCCACTAAATCCCACAACGGATTTTCAACTGTGAGCGTGACCTATGGTCCCAGCGCTGCTAAGGACACGGTATGATCCCAGCACTAGCCCAGAAGGCACACCAGTGAACATCCGTGGCTAAGCATCTCAGGCAGCCTCCTCTTGGGATTTCAACTGGGATCCCAGTGAGAATGAGTGCATTCAGGCTAAGGCTTAAGGAGAGTGGGGGTTAAGGTGGGGGGGGGAACCCATAGGGACAGGTCATCTATGCAGACCTCCTCCAAGGGCTAAGCCTGGAAGGAGTGGAGTTGAGGACAAGCTGGGGACCAATGAGGACACTGACAGCGGAGAGGGCACTGCTGAAAGGGGAGAGCCGGGCTTTGTGGCTGCTGCACCTGGGCCTGCTTCAGCCCCACCATAGGCCGTGAGCTCCTTGAGGCCGGCGACCACATCTGCTTTGCTCACCAGTATATCCGCAGGGCCTAGCCCCCAGACATGTGTTTCATGAATGACCCCCGGGACAGAAGAGCATCGGTACCTGTCCCACCAGTGGCGTGGAGCATTTTCAAGTGATCCACTGTCATCTGCAGGACCTCGGCCTTCTCCAGCTTGGAGGAGCCCTGTGTGCACAGAAGACAGAAGTGTGAAGGCCTCCAGCTGACCTCTCGCTCCCTTCCCTGTGGTGTCATCAGCCCTCACTGGCTCCCTGTCCCTATCTTCCTCCCATTCCACCACGGCCTGTGGGCAGGCTTCTGCTTCGGCCAAGGCTTCCCAAACGAACAGACTCTCTTTAGTTCCCATTTCAGTCTGCACGCACACTGCACTGCCGAGCGTCCTTCCCGAAACCCCTCCCCCTGTGACACCACTTCTGGCTTCTTCCACCACCTTGCCCTGCCTGTTCCCTTACAATGGGGCTGTTCCCCAGGGGGCGCTGGCTCCCTTTTCTCACGTGGCACATTCTCCCCGGAAGGTCTCATCTACCTCCACAGCTTAGCGCACCATCCCAGAATACCACTCCCGTGTACCCACCTGCTTCCTAGACCAGCTTCCCCGGGAATCCAATGTCATGCTCGCCACACCCAAGATCTAGCTCATCCTCTTAGCCCCGCAGCACCTGCTCTTCCTCTATTCTCTCTCTTGAGCAATGTTCGCTACGCCTCCAGCATCACCTGGTCTCCCAGGTGAAACCTGAGGGTCAGACTCTCCCTGTGAGCTCCTGAGGGCAGGTGCCAGGTCTAGGTCACGGCTGGGCCTGTGAAAATTTCAGTGAACGCCTGTGGAATGACTGACTTGTTCTCACCAGCATAAAGGAAGGCCCATGACCCATGACCGTGCCTTGGAGCCCAGGGTGGAGAATCCTTGAGACTGTCCAACTGATTTCACCTTCTGACTCCCTTCCCACTGTCGCCTTCGTCCTCCACATGGACAGTGGCAGGGCGCTCACATCCCCGAGAAGCCTGTTCTGCTTTCAAACAGCTCTGGAACTGTCAGCAGTGCAGAGGGCGAGGGGGCTTTCAAGTCACACAGTTCTGTGGTCCGGTTCTGTTCTGCGACTTCCTAGCTGTGTGATCGAGTGCAAGGTACTTCACCTCTCTGTGCCTCAGTTTCCTTCCCTGTGCAATGGGCATAATCATCCCTACCCTTCAGGATCATTTTGAGGATTCCTTTCAAGGGGGTGATGGACAGAAAGGCGCAACATCAGAGACACCAGCGTAAATGGAAGTTTCTGTCCCCTTTCTCCCTGGCAGATATTAGTGGGTGACACATATCGGCAAACAAGGCACCAGTATTTCAGGCAGCTGCTACCAATCCATGCGGCATGCCACGAAAAATGGGCCGTACCTGCCACCTGCGTGGGGTTTCCTCTGGCACCACCAGGAATGTCACATACCTGTTTCTCAAAGGCGGTGGGGACCAAGCGTCGCAACTCCGAAAGGCTGCTGTTGATGCGGTCTCGGCGCCGCTTCTCTATGATCTAAAACACAACGACAGGATTTTACTCGCAGGCACTTCGCCAGTTTCCAACATGATTTGATGGACACGGACTCATATCTTCCCTCACAGTATTTTTGTGAGGGAGGGAGATCTGTTGATACTTTATGGAGGAGAAAACCGAGGCTCAGAGAGGGGCAGTGACTTGCTTAATGTCACACAGTAAGGAAGTGCAAAGCTGGGAGTGGAACTCCAATCTCTTGTCTTGGTCAGCAGGGGTGATGTTCAAAATGCTTAACTGCAGGTACAGCAGGAGACGGACCCATCAGAACAGGGACACCAGCCACAGCCCTGCCGCGGGCCCTGGAGGCTCCTGCAGGCCCAGGTTACCTCTGCAATGGCGGGGTGGTGAAGAGGCATTGCTTCCATCTGGGAAGGCCTCTCATTCACACGACCTCATTCTCACCTCACCCTACTGGTAGGAGAGTACTGATAGCAGAGCAGACATTATGACCCCCCATTTTACAGATAAAGATGGGGGCTGGAAGGAAGTGGTTTGCCTAAGTGAGTGGCAGGGCTGGTCTCTGCCACATTCCAGGTCTTTGTACGCCCAGGGCAGAAGCACAGCTGCATCCTGGGGGCAGAGTGGGGCCTGGGATGAGGCCGCAGAGAGGCAGCCAGGGA
This sequence comes from Ursus arctos, assembly GCF_023065955.2. NCBI lineage: Eukaryota > Metazoa > Chordata > Mammalia > Carnivora > Ursidae > Ursus > Ursus arctos. The sequence continues at coordinate 29,678,038 of NW_026623008.1, forward strand.
GCCTCCTTCTTCTGTTCCTCTCCCCCGCCCCTTCAGCACCCTGAGAGGAAATGAAAGTTCTGGGCTTGGAGAGAAGAGGAGGAAGGCTGGAATAAACAGTAAGGGCTAACTGTGTGTCAGGTCTTGTCCTGAGCATATTACATTAATTCATTTAATCTTCAAAACAGCCCTGTGAGGTAGGTACTCTCCTGGTTCAGTTACACAGTTGAAGGAATGAGGCGCAAAGGTTAAGTGGCTTGCCCAAAGTCTCTCCCCTAGCTACTGGCAGAGCCAGGATTGGCCCTCAGGCCGTCTAAATGGGGGTGATGTTTCTGACCAGCGTTCTCCGGACAAGGCCCCTGGGGACTCAGGGCAAAGATTCGTCGGGCAAGTCCGCAGACAGACACTCACCCCTCTGCGTTTCTTCCTGGCTTGCATCTGCGAAGGGCTGGGGGTGGACAGCGGCCTGGCCATCTGGCTGCAGAAGAAGAGAAAGGCTGATTTTTCAGAGCTCGGGGACCATCTCCCTGGCCTGGGCTGACCTTGCAGGAGGCGGGGATGTGGGCGGGCACAGCCCCCTCCCAGGCGGGCCGTGGTCTCCCCCGCGGCCGAGGACTCCCAGGCGGGGAAGCGGCGCAGGGCAGGCGTGGGTGGGGACCCATGGCTCCCCCCACCAAGTCGCCCCTGCGCTCGGTTTCCTGCCTCAGGGTCCCGAGGCGGCTGGGGTGGGGGGTGGGGGATGGGGGCTCTCGGCCCGACCCGCTCGGCCTCGCCCCCTGCCCCTCGCCCCTGGCCGGGGGCGTCGGGAACCGCAGCCGGCCGCCGCGCTCCTGCAACCCGATCCCGGGCGGGGCGGGCGAGGGCACGGGCGGCGGCGGCGGCGGCGGGGCCGGGCCGGCGGGTTGGGTTTCAGAGGGAGCCGCTGGGAAGAGCGTGGAAAGAGCAGATGCCGCCGCTTCCCACGGGCCGGGCGCGCCCGCCGCCCGCCCTCCGCCCCGCCGGCAGCTGCCGCCTCCTCCCACGCAGCGCGGCCCGGGCGAGGGGGAGGCGGCATCTGGGTCACAGGCCCCCTCGGACTCTCAGGACGCTGCCCTGGCCTCCCCCGAAGGCCCCAGCCCCGCTTCGCGTCGGGCCGCCCCTCTGCAGGCGGGCCTGGCACAGGATGGACGTTTGCTCGCACCCCGGGAGTCCCCATCGCGGCGAAGAGGCTCAGCCCCGGGGTGGCTGGAGCTTTCCTTCCCCGACTGACCGAAATCTCCAGCCCAGCCGCTCGCCCCGCTAATTTCCTGCTTCAGAGGCTCTCCCGGAACGGAGGGGATTCACGGGGTTGCACGGAGGGCCATTCATTTGGCCGACACCCCGGAGGCCGCATTCGGTCCAGGGCTGGACTGGATGTGGTCAGCCAGGCCCCAGCTCCCAGGGGGAGATGCCCTAGCAATGAGTAACTTCAGACAAGGTGACTCCCTGCCATTTCCAAATGCAAAATGCCACACATCTGAACACGGACCCATAAGCTTGCCTCCGACTCAACCACCACCTGTGTCTTCCCCCTGGGCTCCCATCTCAGCAAAGGCAACCGCATCTCCTAGTTCTGTGAGGCCACCTGGCCACCACTACTTTTGATTCCTCTTCTGTCCTCACCCACCTCATCCAAAAGTGCCCATTTCCATTCCAAGTCTGAGATACATCTCACCTCTGTCCTGCTTATTTCCACTGCTGCTGGGAGGACCAAACCTCTGTCACCTCTCACCTGGACGGCTGCATGACTCTATTGCTGGGTCCCTTTGCACCCCTTTCACTTCCTACAAACAGTCCCAGTGATCATTTAAATACACATCTGATTTTGTCACTTTCTTAAAACCCCTCAGGGCCTTTCCAATGCTTTTGGGATCAAGGCCATCATTTTCATGTAGCCCAGCTGGCTCTTGTCACCTCCTGGACTCAACTCTCCTTTGCTTTGTGTGTCCCAGCCTGTGAATGCTCGACTCCTTCCTGTGGTCGCACATACTGTTCCCCTAGCCTAGAGTTCTCTGATGCACCCTGTCTCCCCACCCCCAAGCCTCAGGCTCTTTGCCTAGTACCTTCTACCACTGTTCAGAACTCAACTCAAATGTCAGCTTCCTGGGGGAGGCTTTTTTGACATCCTCCCTCCCACTAGATAGCTCCTGCTCCATCCTCCTAGCATCCTGCAGTCACAGATGTATGCCCATTTGTTGTTTTTTACGTATATGATTATTTGATTAATGTCTATCTCTCCACCAAGTGCGTAGGCTCTCTGAGGTCAAGAACCATGCCTGTCTCATTCACCATTGTAGCCCCAGTACCCAGCAACTGTTTGGAGCACAGCAGAGCCTAGGGTTGAGCTCCCTCTTCTTCCCCTCTTTGGCATCACTGGGGAGCACAGAAGTGACACCATAAAACCTACCTCCTAGGCCTTTGTGGAATGGGGGCCTATGTGGTTCACCAGGAGGGTCTCAGCCCATGTGACTGCCGTCTTGGCATGAGAGCTTAGATCATTTTCATCAGCTGCTCAAAGAGAGAAGGTTGCAGGAGAGTCCACATCAACAGTGATCAAATCCCACTGCTATGTCCCTGGCCTTGTCCAGCTACATCTGGAAAAGGATATCTCCTTCCAAACATCTGCATGAGAAGAGCTGGTAAGAGGCCTGTGAAGCTCCTGGGTGGGATGGCCCAGCACGCTAGGTCCAGGGCTCAGATGGCCCGATCCTGAGATCTGTAGTGCAGCTTGTTTACAAAGCTACACTCAGGACAGGCCCCAGGAGCCAAGGGATACTAAACATGGCCTTTGTCCCCCTAGGCTGGATAAGGAGTCTCCAGGGGTATTGGGTTAACACTGTGCACGTCACTGCCCCCCAGCCTGATCCCTCCTCAGGGACCATCTGTCGGAGGCTGACGCACCCCTTGCAGGGCACGGTGGCTCTGCTATCCCTTTATCCTCTCTCCTGGTCACTTGTTCTCTGCAGTATTAGCCCCCTTCCCCGACTCCCATATCTGACAGGCAAACCTCACTTCACAGTTTTCTTGACATCGCTATATATATCTCCCTCCTTTGAGCCTAACAAAAGCCCCATTTTACAGATGAGGATGCTGAGGTTTGGAGACCCCAGGCAGCTTGCCCAGCCTACATAGCTGCTAAGGAGCAAAGCCAGCATGGGAATCCATGTCTTCTGGCTCCAAATTCAGCATTGTTTTCCCTCTTAATTCCTATTTCCTGTCTGTCTGAATAGCCCTCCAGTCCCCTTATCCTTAAAGCTCCCAAGAGCTCAACCAGAGCTCACTTCCAGGCTGTGATCTGGCCCTGACACTGGGGGGCGGGGGGGTGAGAGCTTCTTGTCTGACAGTCTGAAAATAAGGCAGATTTTCACGGACCCAGAGAAGATATGCTGACCACCAAGATCTGCTCCATGGGCCTTGAGTGGTCCCGAGCCAGATTTCTGAGGAGGTCTTTTGGGGGCGGGGGGGGGGGGGAGGAGAGCAGCTTTCTAGGTGGTCTGGCTGCCAGTCCTGACTGCCCTCAGCACTCACCCTCAGGCCTCCTGGGGCACTCTCCCCCCACCCGGGGAACCCTTGCAGAGGACCCCACTCATTTTGCATTAACCAAAGGCAGAATCATGATATCCCCAATGAAGGGTTTTCAGGAGCACTGAGCCCACTTGTAAAATTAGGCAAATCTGAGAGGGGAAGGGTCTGTTCCAGGCCACACAGCAAAGTAGAGGAAATTCCAGAACTGGAGCCAAGTCTCCTGGCTTTTAATCTTCCCAGTGCACCCCGTATCGTCACCCCCTCCCCCACCACGTGTGTCACATAGCCAGTACTCCTTGTTCTAGACAGTACTTCCACATTCACTTGTCTCGCTTATTGCACAATGGCCCTGTGAATTAAGTCTTATTGGGGCTATTTCACATTAGGAAAAATAATCATGTGATAGATGGAGTGACAGAGACACAAAGAGTTAAGAATCATGCCCAGCAAATCAAGTCTTCAGGCTTCTAGTCTTTTCATTAGACCAAGCTGCCTTGTGAACATGGCGCCCTCCAACTGAATGGTGACGCCTTCCAGAGCGACATTGGTTGGAAGTTACCTCGGGCTAGATCAGGGAGCTGTGCACTTTAGCTACATTATGTCATCGAAGGCTCACCCTATGAGGTAGGTGTTAGCAGCCCCCGTGTTGTAAGGGAGAAAACTGAAGTTCAAAAATGCCCACGTTGACGGTGGTGAGAATCAAACTCAGGTCTATCTGACTTCAAAGGCCACCATGTGCCTTAAATCATGTAGGAAAGACCCAGAGACCCGGAGCCAGTGCCTGACATATGACAGGTGTTCACTGAATGTTCACAGAGGGGGAGGGGAGAGAGAGGCTATATACTCTCAGTTGGGACCCAGCATGGAGGGGGGGCTGGGTTCAGATAGGAGATCTGTGGGTGATTTTCTCATATGGGGCAAGATGCCGCCACCAGGCAGATGCCCACAGTGACAATGGAATACACCCTTCTCCGTATTCTCACATCTCTGAATGTGAGGGATTTGTGCCCTGCCTGTGACCCCAGGGAGGCTGGCTGCCCCAGTCCCGTGGCCCTTGCCACTGTTTATCTGGCTTTCTTTGTACATGAAGCTCTTCTTCTCTGAGAGTTCCCTGAGGGCAGAGGCTTAGCAGGATACATCTGGGCCCCCCACGCCCAGCCCAGGGTCTGGGCCACAGCAGGCATCGTTCAGCACACCCTGAATTGAAGCATTGATGTCTGCTGGGGGGAGGGCCCTTTGGTGAGTGCTACAAAGAGGGGTCTATAAGTCAGCCTCTGCCAGATGTCCAACTGCTTTCTCTGCTCTGAGAGGGTCTGCTCCTCTAAGAATCTAGATAGTCTCTAAAACTGGGCTCTGGGTAAAAGGACAAAATGCCATGTAGGAAAAATCTGCCCACTGATCTTTTATGCCATCGCCCAAATGCCACCACCTTCAAGCAGCCCTCCCTGTTGCCTCTGCTTATAAGTGACCTCTTCCTGCTTGGGTGCCCTCACAGCCCACAGTCTGTCTCTCCTTCCATCTTCCATCCTGTCCACGGTCTTTTTGTGACCTGGCAGGTCATTGGCCAAACTGCAAATTCTTGGAAGACAGAGCCAGCTCTCTGGCATCAATTTCATGCCTCTGATTCATGAAGACCCAATGACATTGAATTTGAGAGCCCTCTCCACCACCAGCACGTGGTACAGGGCCCTTCCCCTGCTCCTAGCAGGCGCAGACTCAGAGAATTGCTTCTCTAAATAGCAGTTTCTGCTAAACAATTTAAGAATGCTAATAAGTTGCATAGGAAATTGTATTATATATCTCAAAACCTAATTAATGTACAGGATGCAAGGGGGATATCTATTGCTTTACCTCCTGTTATAAGCCATAAATACTTGGAAGTTGGTGGCATTTTACTAGGATTTGTGATTGAGGTAGGATCTCCTGGACTCAGAAAACTGGAGTCATTGAAATGATGAATTCCCCTAAGAAATATCCCCAAGGATGAACTGAATCCCCCTTTCCAATCCTCCTGCTCTAGAGAATCAGGCTTGGATGAGCCAGGAAAGATCAGATAGCCACCTCTCTTTCCCACTCCATGTCTTCTTTTTATTTTATTGATGAGAAAACAGGCTCAGAAAGAGAAAGCAATGGCCCGAGGTCACATGGTGAGTTGATGTCAGATTTGGGGCTGGGACTCAGGCTTGCAGACTCCCACTCAGTCCCCGCTGCTCTTTCAGGGCTCTGGGCATCACGTGTTGGGTGCCTGACAGGAATTAAACATTTGCTGTGTGCTAAGCCCTGTGCTAAGCCCATGACATGCATCATCTTATTTGATTTTCCCCAGTAAACCTGAGATTGGTTCTATTATTTATACCCATTTCACCGATGAGGAAACTGAAGCTTAGATGGTGCCCAGAACTGGGGGAAGTAGCAGAACGGTACCAGTGGGGTTGGTTCTAGGGGTTTGAAGCAAGGCAGAATATTTACCAAGAGGTGAAAGACATGGGCAGCAGGGTGTGCGTTAGAAAGAGTGTTGGAATTGGAGACTAGGCCCTGCACTGGCAAGTCAGCTGTTATTTTCTTCGGTACCAAAACCTTAACTCCAAAGTCCAATTTGCTCAAGGGAGGGGAGATTTTCTCCCCCCTGGAAGCTTTTTGTGTACTACGTGGAGAGTGCACCCAAGCCAGGGTAGACTAGAGAAAGTATGGCTATTCTGCCTACTAAGCGGATTCCGGACAGGGGGTGTGGAACCGAGAGCCGAGGAGGGTTTCCTAAGATCTTCAGGGAAAACTCCTCGGCAGTGGCCTTAACCTGGCGCTTCTACAGAAAGACGATCACCAACCGGGCGGGAAGACCCCAGAGCGGACCTCCGCTTCCATCCCGGCGCCCTGAGCCTGAAATGGTCCGGGGCGCAAAGGATCCAGACACTCGTGCGTGTCACGGCCCACGCTGCACACGTGCCCCCCACTCGCACTCCCAACCCCCACCCCACACACACCTGCGGGCCGTCGCCCACACCTGCATCTCCTGAGGCGGTACGGAGGACGAGTCCTAAGGCCCGCTGAACCCGTCCAGGCTCTCCCAGTATCCCCATCCGGCCCTCACCTCAGCTCGCCCTCGCGGCCCACGTCGATGGGTCCGTCGGACTCGCTGTCAGAGCCGCTCGGCTCCCTGGGCCGTTTCATGGCGAGCGCAGGCTCTGGGTCTCTGCGCTACCCGGCCGGCTCCCGGTGGAGAAGTCGGGCCCCGCCCCCGGCCCCGCCCCGGCCCCGCCCCGGCCCCGCCGCCCTTTCCCAGGGCCCTCTCCTGCGCCGCAGCCCCCGGCGCCCCGGCGCCCCCTCGCCCCCGCGGTGACGCGCAGGCCGAGCCGTGGGAAGGCCCCGGGCGGTCACCGCCCCCTCCGACGGCTGGGAGGTCCGGCTCCGCTCCGCCGCCCTGGCCGCCGCGCGCTGGGTGGCCTTGGGCAGGTGCCCGTGGAGGCCCACCTTCGGGGAAGCCAGGGGTCCCCGTCTGTCCCTGGTTCGCCCGGGGCGCTGCGGGTCTCTGGGGGGCGCCGCTCCGCGATGCCCCAGTTTCTGCAAGAGTCGAGCCCGCCGGTTCCTGCCTCCTGGGTTTCTGAAGGAGGCGGAAACATCGGGTTTGGTGAGGTTGGTGGGGTGGCTGTGGCCTGATCCTTGACAAGAATCCTCCGGCAGCTTTTCCCGTGGGGGTCCAAGGCATGTGGAATGTGTGTGTGTGTTGGGGCGGGGGAGGCTCCAACGTGAGAGAGGCGGCTGTCATGCCCCCTAAGGGACGGCTGAAGTTGCGGCTGTACCGCGGCTCCGGCCAAGAGAACCGGGCTGGGGGGTGGGAATGGTGGGTGTCCCTGGGAATCCGTTCCCATTTATCAGAGGCGGTGCTGGCCTGGGAGGCCAAGAGCGCCAGGAAAGGGCTCCACTCCCAAAGCTGTGGCAGGGCCTCAAAAAGGGGGTGGGGAAGTATTCTTCAGCCTCCCTTCCTGAGTCTCCCTCATGCAACCAGACCAAACTGTTCACTCAGTGGAGACTCCAGCTAAGAAGGGAAAGTCAAGGAAGATTCTCAGGGATTCACCAGCCATCCTCATGGCCCAGTACCTCAGGGAAGCCCCCAAGGCTCAGAAGGAAGCGGAATGGGAAGAGCCTGCAAGGTGGACTTCAAGAGCAGGGAGGAGGAGATGGGAAGGCCTTGATGTGGTGGGTCAGACACCAGAGAAGTCTCTCCCTTTCACCTACCCACCAGGACACAGAGGAAGCCACCCCTTTGCTTGGGAGAATAGGGTTGGTCATCTGAGAATACCTGCAGACCTGATGGGGACACTTGATTACAGCAGTGTGGAAAAACATTCCTGTGCCCCCTTCCACACACGTCCACAGACACAGCCACACGGTCAAGCACACAAACACATACATACACACTCTGAGATACAGTAGTCAGCACCTGCCTGTAGCCTGTGCTTTCTCAGGAGGCCCTGGGGGTCACCCCAGCCACACCTACGGACTCTTATCCCAGATGCCCTCAGGGCTCACACACCTTCTGTGAGCACATAGCAGTGGAGTGGACATCTCAACCAACATAGAAGTTGCATGATCCACGCACTATGCATTCCCTGGAGAGGCAGAGCTCAAAGATGCCACCAGATATCTGCCCTGTGTAAGGACTTCGATTGCAAGGCCTGGCAGTGTCGCCGATTTGCAGGGGAAGGTGAAGGGCTCTGTTGTGGGCATGTTCATATGAGATGCCCCAGGTCATCAAAATGGGATGTACAGTTAAGCAGGGGGTCTGGAGCTCAGAAAGAGGTCTAAGGTGGATATTTAAATCTGGAAGTCACTAGGTAATAGGTGGCACTTAAAACTACAGGGATAGACAGATTACCCAGAGAGAAAGTGTGGATGGTGACAGAGGAGGGGTCTAGCTAAACAGTTAACGGGTAGATACTTATCACACCGGAAACTGTTTTGTAAATATTAACTCATTTAATTCTGGACAGCTCTATAAGGTAGTAATATTGTGTCATCCCCGCTTTACAAATAGAAACAGAGACCCTGAGAGGTGGAGTAACTCTATACCCAAAATGGACAGGCAGTAGGGGCGCCGTCAGTCAGTTGACCATCTGACTTTTGATTTCGGCTCAGGTTATGATCTCAGGGTCCTGGGATAGAGCCCCCCACATCAGGCTCTATGCTCAGCGGGGAATCTGAGATTCTTTCTCTCTCCCTCTTGCCCCTCCCCCTGCTTGCATTCTCTCTCTCTCTCTCAAATAAATAAATAAATCTTTTTTTAATGGACAGGGATTAAATGGAAGGGTTGGAATTCAACAAGACAATTGGGTTCCAGAACCAAACCATTAGGCTTTATTACCTTGTATGGCTCTTAAACATTAGGCTCTCTTATCTAGTACTGAGCCTGGAGCTGTGCCATCGATACGGTAGCCACAAGATACATGCAGCTACTAGGCACTTGAAACGTGGCTGGTCTAAATAGCAAGTGTGAAGTACATTCCAGAATTGAAAGAGAGTGAAAGGAAAGGAAGGTAGGAAGGAAAGAAGGAAAGAAATCTCATCAATATCTTTAATATTAACATGTTATGATGATGATATTTTGTACATATTAGATTAAATAAAATATATTATTAAAATGAACTGCAGTTTTCTTTTAGGTTTTTTTTAAGATTTTGTTTATTTTTGAGAGAGCAAGAGAGAGAGAACACGAGCGGGGAGGGGGGAGGGCAGAGGGAAAAGCAGACTCCCCGCTGAGCAGGGAGCCCCACATGGGACTCAATGGTGTGACCATGACCTGACCTGAAGGCAGGCGCTTAACTGACTGAGCCACCCAGGCGCCCCTAGTTTGTTTTTTTTTTTTTTTTTAATTTGGCTACTAGAAGACTTTATGCAACTCTCATTATATTTCTGTTGGATAGCACTAATCCAGTGCAGGGTTACTAAACCAGCACATTTGGGGCTGGAAAATTCTTCTTCATTTTTTTTTTAAGATTTGATTAATTTATTTTTGAGAGAGAGAGAGAGAGAATATGCACAAGTGGGGGGAGGGGCAGAGAGAGAAGCAGGCTCCCCACTGAGCCGGGAGCCCTAGAGGGGACTCAATCTCAGGACCCTGGGATCATGACCTGAGCCAAAAGCAGATGCTCAACTGACTGAGTCACCCAGGCGCCCTGGGGTGGAAAGTTCTTTATTGTGAGGGGCTGTTCTGTGCTTTGTAGCATGTTTAGCAGCTCTCTGGCCTCTCCTCATTAAATGCCAGTAGTACCTGTCCCACTTAAAAACGTCCCTAGAGGGGCACCTGGGTGGCACAGCGGTTAAGCGTCTGCCTTCGGCTCAGGGCGTGATCCTGGTGTTATGGGATCGAGCCCCACATCAGGCTCCTCCGCTATGAGCCTGCTTCTTCCTCTCCCACTCCCCCTGCTTGTGTTCCCTCTCTCGCTGGCTGTCTCTATCTCTGTCGAATAAATAAATAAAATCTTAAAAAAAAAAAATGTCCCTAGAGGGGCGCCTGGGTGGCGCAGTCGTTAAGCATCTGCCTTCAGCTCAGGGCGTGATCCCAGCGTTTTGGGATCGAGCCCCACATCAGGCTCCTCCGCTGGGAGCCTGCTTCTTCCTCTCCCACTCCCCCTGCTTGTGTTCCCTCTCTCGCTGGCTGTCTTTCTCTGTCAAATAAATAAATAAAATCTTTAAAAAAACCACACACATCCCTAGATTGTGTGAGACATCCCCTGGAGGAGAAACCACACTGGCTGAGAACCACTGGCCCAGGGAAACCCCAACATTAGAAACCCCAACATTAGGCGTTGAGTAGGAGAGAAAGAGCTGCCAGAGGAGACTGAGAAGGAACAGCCAGGGAGGTGGCGGAGAGCCAAGGAGGGTGTTAGAGCAGCCAGAAGAGTGTTTCACGTCTTTGGTCAAGATCCTTTAAAGTGTTGGTCAAATCATGTCACTTCCTGCTCAAAACCAATCCTAGGTTTGCCTTCGCGCTCGGAATAAAATGCCAGGGGCTGACTGCGGTCTCTACATAGGGTAACTTATCATCTAAAGCTGGGGCGCCCTTCAGAGGGAAAGGAGGCAATAGTAATAACTCTGCCGGGACAGCCCAAGGCACCCAAATGTGTAGGGTCATCCTAAGCGCTGGCGCCGGCCCTTACATTGCTCACTCAGCCACCAGAGCCTTCTTGCCGTTCCACCAATATTCATGTCTGTTGCCACCACACGGCTTTACGTTTGCTGTTCCCTCTACCTGGACCCCGCGTCCTCCAGATCTTCTTAGGTCACCTCACTCCATTCCGGGCTTTGCTCAGATATGCCGTCCTCAGAAAGGACCCTCCCAAGCTTCCATCTAAAATAGCCACCAATCCCCTGGTCACCCTGCGTCCTCTGCCTCACTTCATCTTACTGTATCGCATCTATCAATATTGCTGACATCATATTATGTAGGTTAATATATTTGTTTATTGTCTGTGTCTCCAACCAGAAGATAAACTCATTGAGGGTAGAGATTAGTCCCTTCCGTGTACTGCTGAGTCTCCAGCGCCCCGCACAGTGCCGGGCACGTAGTAGGCGTGCAAGGAATAAATACTGGCTGGCGGAAGAGCGAGCTAGGCCAATCAAGAGCTGGAGGAAGACGTGGAATCCAGCGTTCGTTTGCTTCTGCTTTTGTTTAAAGTCGGGAAAGAGTGGGGTCTGGCTCCAGTAGCAAGGACTTTTACTACGGAAAGGCTTCCGTCTTGGCTGTGAAGTTCCTGGGGTAGGAATCATTTTTGTTGTTCACGACCATGTCCCTTCATATCTAGGAAAGTGCCCAGTACCTAGTGGGCATTCTAAAATATTTATAAAATAAATAAATGAAATAATAATGATGTTGATGATAACAAAATTCAACTGCACTCACCATATTCCAGGCACTGTACTAAGTATTTTGACATCTATCAACCCACTTAAACCTCACCGCAACCCTATGATAGAGGTTGTTATGACTCTTTATTAGAGTCCCATTTTATTGAGACTTAGGGAAGTTAAGTAACTTCCCCAGGGTCACACAGCTAGTAGGTGGTCGAGCTGGGATTCTACCCAGGCAGGCTGGCCCCAGAATCCACGCTGGTAACTACTATGTCCCGCATTAGCATGGGGTAGACCCATCAGGAGCCTCCTGCATCAGACCAGGCAATGGGGACTGGGTTTGAGGCGGAAGAAGAGGGAACAAACCCAAGTGATGCTGGATTCCTGTCTGGGTGACTTGAGTGGGAGAAGGTGACAGGCACCAATGGGAACACGGGAGAAGGGGAGAAGTTCAGTGTGGCCATGCTGTTGGTGAGACCTGTGAATACCCAGGAGTAGAACCCGGAGAGAGGTCTGGACTGGAGTAGAGATTGGGGACTGGTAGCTGAAGCCAGCGGGCACAGGAGCTAATGCAAAGCAAGAGGGAAGAGACGCAGGATGGAACCCTGAGGAACAACAGCCAGGGAAACTCTGGGAAGAAGGAGGAAATCAGGCAAGCATGGAGTGCCAGGGGCCACGGCCAGAGAGGTCCAAGAACAGGCACTTGGTCACCAGCGCTGGGACTCAAAGAGGAAGATGGGCAGTCACAAGGTCATAGAGGCCTTGGCATGAGTGGAGGAAGCAAGGCAGGGGCCAGGACAGGGAAGCTTCTGAGGGAGGCAGGTCAATGAAAGAGCCCTGCAGGGCCTCAGGAGGAGTTTGCTTGCTGATGGGGGGTGGGGTCAGGAGTAGGCAGAAGGGTGAGCCCTGGGGAGCCCAGGAGTAACCTCAAAGGGAGGGAGGCACAGAGGGGACCTCTACTTTCCCCACCTGCCCTGTCCCCCTACCCCAGAGCTGAGCAAGCAGGGAGATTTTCAGAGGCAGGGGTCAGGTCTAGCTCAATGTCTGGTTCCCACCCGAGGTCACCCTCGTCTTCTCTTGGGGGCTGGTATTCAGATTCCTGAATGGACATGGTCCAGGCTCCGAATGGCTGGGTTGCTCGATACTTCTGCTGGGCCAGGCACTGAGCCTCTGACTATTGGGTGGTGACAGTATCTGAGGGGTCCCAAAGGAGGGGATGGTTGGCACAGAGACGCTCAGGGCAGTGGCTGGGAGTTACTAGTTGTGCAGTAATTTCTGTCATCCTGGGACATCACGGCAGGACCCAGGTCAGGTTTGCTCACCGTCCTCTCCCCCAGCGCCTACTAAGTGCCTGACACTGTCTGGCACCGAGTAGATATTTGGTAAATATTGGCCGAGTGTCAAGCGATGGAGAGGGGAGCTGGGGGGCCCCGGAAGTCCTCTATCTTCTCTGTAGAGGTGGTGCCTGGCCCCTTGGCAAACAGCAGAGTCCCAGTAGAGACTCTCCTGAGCCAGGGCCTGCGGGGAGTGGGTGAGGGGAAGGGCCGGAGCACATGGGTGCCACCCAGTCCTCCCTCTCTAGGGCCTTGCCCCTCCCTTTGTGTCTGGCCTTCCTGTACCTTGGTTTTCTTATCTGTAAAATAAGATAACAAAGCTATTCACTCCCTAGGCTCGTTGTGAGGGTTAAACGAGGTAAGGTGCGCAGAGCAGCGCCTGGTGTTCAGGGTGAAAGCTTGGGAATGTTAACATCTGGGCTGAGCCTCTGTGTCGGTGCATTTGCTCCCCAGGGGTTCATCTACTTCCATGGATTTACCTCCTATAAGCCAATGGTCCCAAATTTGTATCTCTAACGTACACCTTTTTTTTCTGAGCTTTGGACCCATATATCCAACTGCCCAGAGTCTTTCTCCTTAAACTCCTGTTGGTCCACCGATGTTCCAAGCCCCAGCGGGGTGTGCTGGGCCTGCCCGGGACCTCCCCCAGGCTCTCTGTGCCAAGGCCCACATCCACAGGGCTCCCAGCCCAGATATCAAGCGTCCCCATCACCACTTTCTTACTTGCTGTTCCATCCTGAGAACAATCTGAGCCTCGTTGCCTCACCCCCTCCCTGACCCCTGCTCGTCCCAGGCCCTTCCTGTCCTCCCCTTGCCCTCCTCCTCTGCTCCCCCGGGACCTATCAGCGCTCACTCCCCACCTCCACAGCTGCCGCCACAGCTGGTCCCTGACGGAATGTGCAGCTGCTAAGAGCCACATGTGCGGAACAGGCAGTGCACAGCTACCCCTGGGGCCAGGCGGGGGTGGGGGGTGGGACCATCTGTCTGTGTCTGTTCGTCCATCTACACACACACACACACACACACACACACACACACACACGCAGAGTCCTGACCTCCTTCCTTAAGGATGGTGGTGGACAGTATTGATTTGGTCCCTTTCTCTGTCCCTGGGCTGCACAGTTCATGCTCCATCGATGGGGAGCGCAGTAGTCCCAGCTTGGGGTCTCTGACGGCAGACTGGCTGGGCTGGCCCAGCTGTCTTGGTGCCCGTATACTCCCTGCCCCTGTGTGCGGGCAGCACAAAGCCCCCCAGAGACTGCTGAGGACCAAAATGGCGGCCTGGGTGATCAGAGCCTCCCTTTCTTTCCGAGACCCTGGGGGGTGGCCTGCAATGGAGGAAGCCAGAGGCCTCAGACACATTCCAGAGCCCCCTGGGCAGCGCCTGAGGCTCCAGAGGAGTCAGCCCTGGGGCAGCGCCAGCGGCATCTGTCCTGGTTCCCACACTCTGGTCTCTGGAATCTCCGCGAATTTCTCTTCCATGTGTGCATGATGTCAGCAAGACAAGGACACTGCGGGTGAAGGGAGGGGAGGGGCTGAGGACTCTATGCTCCTTGAAGTTGATGGCCGTGGGGAGGGGGTTAGGGGAGAACGCACCCAGTAAGGGGAGGATGACTTGGCCTCTTGCTCCCAAGCCTGACTTGGTCTGGACACTGCCCAGTGCGTTCCTGTCAGAGCCCCTTGCCATCTCTGGGGCCTCAGTTTCCTCATCTGTAAAAGAGAAATAAGACTAGCAGCTCCCTCCTAAGTGTAATATGGAGGCTATGAAATCTTGACCCTTGTTGGAGATCCCTCATGATGTAGGCACAGCTCACTCTCTCACCGCTTCCCTGACCTCCACCCCAGTGCTGCCATCTCTCCTATGTTTTAGAACACGTAACACAGGTTCATACTTCTGAGTCTGTATTCTGTCCATCTTGAAAGCCTTTCCCTTTTTCTATGTGGGAAACTCCTACTTAGCCTTTAGAACCCGGCACATGAGTCCCTCTCCAAAAGCCTGTCTGGCCTCCCTTGGGCACTGGTACTGCCTCTTTGTACTCCTATGGTTCCCCCTATGGCAGTCTCATCTTCCCATACTGTACTGTCTCTTTTCTTCCCCTGACCGTGGCTCTCAGGGAGCTGTCCTTCCTGGGGCAGATGGCCACTCTCAGGGGCCCAGGCACAGCACCCACAACTTGTAGATATCAGAGTATAATCAGGACATGGCTCCAGGCTCACCCTGATGTTAGCAAGTAGAGCTTGCCCCCCCATCCCCACTGGTCTGGTCTTGACAGGAAAAAGAAGTAGCCTCGTCCTTACCAGCTGCCAAGGCATTTCTTAAACCCAGGAAACAACCACTGCTTGTTTCCCTTTCCCCACCCAGGGCAGCCAAGACGAAGTCCCACTGTACCTATGGGGAATACTGAAGCCAGAGAAGAGAAATGAGCAGTAAAGACTGAGTTAGAACTCAGGGCACCCACCCCAGTCTAAGGCCTCAGGTCCCTTTTTCCTACCCCTAACTCCCTCTTGGAAGTTGGAGCTGGGAAGTGACAATGGCGTCAAGGCAGCGTCCCACTGGGTTGAGCAAGAGCCCGGGACTTGGGAAGCAGCTGTCCCTCACCTCTGGCTGTGACTGGAATTGGATTCCACCACACTTCCTGGTATTGACAAGGAAGCCTCACTCTCTTGCACCGCTTGTAAAGATGGAGAGTTTAAGGCCGCCTGGGGGCAGATGGGCCTGGGACCTGTGGCCCAGAGAAGTTGTGTCAGCTCAGGCCTTCCAGGAGAACTAGAGGCTCAGATTTACCGGGGACATCGCTTGCGGGGATAAAGGGAGGGAGCAGGAGTAAGCGGGAAGAGCCTTTGGGCCGTGATGGAGGTCTGACGTCTGTGAAGGAGAGGGGGCAGGAGGGAAGATTGCAGAAGAGCCTCAGACTGCAATGCAGCTCTGACAAGGTCTTGGTCAGGCCCGGGGTAGAGATTATCCATCAGGGGAGTCCCATGGTGAGCAGAAATAGCCCAGCTCTGGTCTCCCCATGGTGCCCAGTCACCAACTGGGAGCGGTCCAGGGAGACCCTGCCGTCTGCTCCCTGAAAGTCACAGTGGGTCCGAGTTACAGCAGCTGGGGGCTGTTGGCTAATGATGCCCCCCCTCTGGCAGCTGGAGAGGGTCCGTACTTGGCAAAGTCACCCAGCCATCGAGCAGGTGACAAATTCACGCTCCCGGATTGTGGCCATCCTATTCTAAGCTTTAACCTCTTGGATCTTTGCAGGGCTTGGGGGGCCAGTGGGGGCAGGGACTTCACCAGAGGAGGGAAGGAATGAAGGTTCAGAGAAAGTCAGGTGGGAACATGGTGTTCCAGAAGGTTCCAGAAGGAGGAGCAGTGAAGCTGGAACAGCAGCTTGGCATTACACGTCCTTCCAGCATCCAGCACTGTGTGTCCTGACAGGGATGAGAGAGGATCTCGCTCACGCCTCCCCTGCCCAGATCCAAAACCAGTGGGTTGAGGGGACCTGTCATTTTGTCTCTGCAAAGACGGCTCCGCCTCTTATAGAGGTGCCCATGAACGGCCGCTCCTGAAACTTCCCCCGGGAATAACCCAAGTGGCAGAATATTATTTGTACTACCGCTGAGGTTCAGGGGGACATAGCTCAAACCAACAATGAAAGCTCAGATTTTATGTGTGTTTTATCTTAAAATTATACACGAGGGAGTCAGTATAGTGTAGCACTGAAGATGCAAACAACAGGAGTTTAAATCAAACTCTGCTATGGACAGTAGGTGAGTTACTTTACCTCTCTGCGCCTCAGTTTCCTCCTCTGTAAAATGGGATAATAATACCTGCTTCGTAGGGTTGTCGTGAGGATCAAATAGATCGATTTATAGGGTGTGTAGCACAGTCTGTTCTGCTTACTGTTATGATGTGATTTGTCACTTATTCCTCGAGTTTCCCGTTTATAAAAACGTTTTTTTTTAATGACTACCGGCAAAGAAAACTGACCGCCAATAGGGAAAAGGAAAGAAAGGCACAGAAAGAGAATGCTTAACCCTCACATCTCAGCCCTCAGACCTCTCGCTTTGCAGGTTGAAAAGTGAGGACACAAAAGAGGAAAAAGAATTACATCCGTGATTTCTCCCTCCCATTGTTCCAAGGCACAGTCACACCTCTTCTGTGTTGTGGGGTTTTTGCTCCCACATCCAGTCCAAGTTCCCGTCGGAAAGCGGAGGGCTCAGTCATGGCAGCAGAGGGTTGAGTCTGTTCACTCGAGGCCCGGGCAGGTGAAGGTGTGGGGTCACCACCTCTCCCTCCACCCCTCTGCACCCCTGCCTCTTCCCTCACCTTACACATGGCCCATCCGCTACAAGCAGCATAAGCCACTCTGGCACCGCTGGCCTTATGGACTTTATAAAAACTTCACAGTGCGACCGAGACATCTCAGAACACGAAGTTTCCATGATGTTCCCAAGTAGGTGACCTCAGGGCCCCTGAAGGAATCTGCTGGATTGCGAGGTGTGAGGGAGGATGTGGGTGAGAAGTCACATTTCTCCTTATCCCTGGTGACTGGCTGGGAAGGTGGGGAACTTCAGGTGGAAGAATCAAGGAGGCATATTTGGGTCTAGTGTTGCCTGGAGGCAGGGGAATGGCCAAGACAACCTTGGAGGCCCCTGGTGATACCAGGCGGATGGGAGCACAATGATATGTGGGAGTCATCCTCCAAGATGGCCCCCGATTGTCTCCACTTCCTGGTGTTCACACCCTTGTGTAGTTCCCTCCCACACTGTATCAGGCTGGCTTGCGTGATCAACAGCACATGGTAGAAGTGATGATGTGTCACTTCTGAGGCCAGGCCTTCAAAGACAGTGTTTAATAGTAAGTTTGCCTTGTTCTCTCTCGGTGCCGACAGGATTGCTCCGGGGGAAGCCATAGCTATGTCGTGAGGACACCCAGGCAACCCCGTGGCAAGGAACTAAGGCTACCTGCCAACAGCCATGTGCGTGAGCCACCTTGGACGCAGATCCTCCAGCTCCCGTCAAGTCTGCAGGTGACGTCAGCCCCAGCCAACAGCTTGACTACAACCTCACGAGACACCCTGAGCAAGGACCACCGAGCTAAGCTGCTGCTAGATTCCAGCCCCACAGAGACCGTGAGATAATTAACGTTTGTTGCCTTAAGCTGCTAAGTTAGTTGGGGTAATTTGTTACATAGCAATAGATAACTAATGTGCCATAAGACTCCCATGCCTTTGGTTTCCTACCTAGATGGGTGATCCTTTGGGGATCTTTTTAAGAGATATTCAAAATATTTTATAACCAGTTCAGAAATGACATTGGCTGCAAACAGCTGGCCCCGCCCTAACAGCCCTGAATTCAATCGTTCAATTATAGGCACATTTAAATATTTTTAGAAAAATTTAATTAATTAATTAATTAAATTTGAGAAAGCAAGAGAGCAAGGGGAGGGGCAGAGAGAGAGAAAGAATCGCCAGCAGACTCAGTGCTGAGCACAGAGCCGGACGCATGGCTCCATCCCACGACCCTGTGGTCATGACCTGAGCCGAAACCAGGAGTTCGAGGCTTAACCATCTGAGCCACCCAGGTGCCCCAATTATAGGCACATTTATTGACACCCACTTGGGGCTGGGGGGACACCAAAATAAAGCAGGAGATTCTCATTTGGGCTATGGGAGAAAGAGCCATGGACCTGACTGTGGTGTACGGGAGAGAGTGATCTGTCCCTCACGCTGTACCGCGTTCTGAGGGAGCCTAGTTGAGGAAGTTGTTTTGAGAGAAGTCTTGACAGGGCCTCAGCAGACAGAGGGGAAGGCGGGCGGCAGGAAAAATGAGAGTGGTGGACAGAATGGCGTAGAGGTATTGGCCCTGGGTTGGGTGGGCTGTGGAGGGGGCTGGGGTGCAGAAGGAAGAATAATGGGACGGCTGAGGCTAGGGTCTGAGTCAGCCCCTTCCTCCTCCAGCTCACACCCTCTCTTATCTCCTCTTCTTCCTCCCACTCCAGCCCACCCTCCGTTGCTAGGTCCAGATGGGGACATTGAGTCCACACCAAGAGCACGGCTGGGAGAAGCTTGCCTTCTGATGGACTCGGGCTGCGGAATCTCCCCGCAGGGTGGTCTTCATGTGGGGGAGGGTCTACAGGGAGACACTGGTACCCCAGGACGGGGCTGATCTCAGGTCTGCTCACTACAGGCATCGCCATTGACATCTCTCGAGGGGACTGTCAGTCAGTCAGTGGATACAATCGTGAGGAAGGCAAGCAGGACAATATAAGTTTAGTTTAAAAGTCTTCTATTTATTTGAATGGCTTTTAAGAGGCAGAAGCCCACGTTGTGAAAGTCAATTATAGGACAAGCATGAGGAATGAGAGGCATCCACAGTGACCGGGTAACTGCTGGGAGCCAGACCGAGCGGGGGCGGGGGGTGCGTGGGGAGGGGAGATCGCAGAGCGGAGTAGGTATGGGCGGTCTTACCCCCTCTTCAGACGACGAGGGAGCTCACACCGATGGAGAAGCACACACTCGGACCCTTGAAGGAGGCACTTAGGAGATTCTGGTAAGGAGGTTAGGTTGTAAGGAAGACCGGGGCAGCCCGTGTGTTGCAAAAGATATAAATAGACCTATAAAGATATAAATAGGGCTTCTGACAGGCAGATACAAGCGTGCTACGGGTAAGGCTTCCCTTTCATTCCTGTTCTACACTGGGGGGGACTGAGATGCTTTTAAGTAGAAACCAGAAGCTAAAGGTCCGTGTGGTAATAAAGGACGTTGTATGTACACAGTTTAGAACACAGGGATGCACTCGGCTACCTCTGAGGGCTCTTAGAGACCCCAGACTCCGTGAGCCTGAGGGCAATACCCTCACACGCTCAGCTGGTTCGGAAGAACTCAGTTCACGGGGCCTGGGCCAGCGGGTGCAGACAGGAGACTCCAGGGCTGGCGTTAGCGTGCAAGATGTGTTTTGTTTGGCCTGCACGATGCTTCCCAAATTCAAAATAGTTGCCAACATTTGAAAGTCCAGATTTTTAGCTTCCCTTGAAAAATGGGGTGGAATATCTGGCAGGAGCACCGCACATTCCCACATGGCAGCAAGCGTGTCGGACAACAGCATATGTGCGCTCCACTGCCCTCAAGACCCGGCTTCATCCCCTCGCTCACTTACGTGTCCTGCCTGGCCCTGGGAGTCATCAGAGTTTGTGACCAGGCTCAGGCACCCAGTCTGCAGTGACCTCATGATTTTCTACCTGGTGGCAGCTCCAAGCTTAGCCTTGAGGCCTTTCCCCTAGTTCCGTGGTAGACCCATCTTACCAATGGGCCCCTGAAGGCATCTACACCCACAGGCCAGGAGTGTGTGAGGCAGGAATCCTAGTCTATAGAGGGGACCTCTCGCTCTGCAAAGATGGGTAACTGAAAGGTTGCCAGCCATACTTCTCTGTCATCAGTTCAGTCCCGAGGGCATCAAGGAGATACTTCCTGATCAAGGTCAAGGGTTATTCACTTCTGGGCCAGAATAGAACACCCAAGCAGAGGAAGGAATCCAGGCCTAGGCTGGGCTGGGCCAGGGAGGCAGGGAAGAAGGCAACGTTTCTAGCCACGACCGGAAGATGACCAGGGCAGCCATGGGAGGGGGGCAGGTTTTGCAGGTGTTTAGGAAGCTCCACTCAAGTCATAGTGTGAATGACTCCACCTGGAGCTGTGCGGTGTACTGTCTACCCAGCTGCACGCGTTGGCCCTGGGACGATCAGCAGGAAGAAAGAAAGAAGTGGAGATGGGGAGGCAGGTGCAGCCAAAAGCGGTGTCCTAGCACACATTCTGCCACTTCCTTTCAAAGGCTGCAGGGGGTAGGGCTGGGAGGCAGAGGGTTAAGAGCCAAGACCTTGTTGGCTAATGCCGGAAAAAAAGATAAGGAACTTGGCCTCAGTGGCCCCCATGCTGCATATATGCAAATGCCCATGAGATGACGGGAATGGCCAGAAGCAGTCCCAGGAAACAGGGCTGGCCATAAGTACGTGGGGCCCAGGATCCTTAGTTAACAGAGATTACCATCCTGTCCACTGTACACACACACACACACACACACACACACACACACACACACACAGAGTTGTCAGCAGAGATATGTGACCCATTACACACCCACATAAACACGGACACACGCAGTTTTCACCCTGTTGCACACATTCATATGAATGTGTCCATACACACAGTCACGGTGGTTGCTGGTAAGAGCAATCAGCTTGTCACACAGGAAATTTTCAGAGCACCTATAGTGCTTTTAGGCTAAGCTACCCACAGGAGTCTGGCACAGCACTAAGTACCACAGGAGATAAAATAACCAGTGGAGAAAACCACCAACTTTGGCCAGTGGCAGAGTGCTGGCCTCTAGCGCCACCTACTGATGGGAGCGGTTTTCGTGCTTCGCCTTGAGATGGTGAAACCCAGAGAACACAGACCGTTTCCTAGGCACCCAGTCTGGGCAAGCCGCCAACCCCAGGATGCCATCCTCCCACCTCTTTATTTCCTGCCCAAGTCAGGTGAGACCCCCACATCCTGACTGGTACCGTGACATCAGAGAATGAACATTCAGGGCCTTGCATGTCCCCTGGAAAGCAGTACCCAATACCCATAGGGATGTCCGAATAGGGTATCATCTTCTGTGCCAACTCCGGCTTGCTGGTAGGGGCTGCCTGGAATGCTGGGTTGAGAAGGATTCTGAGGCCAAGTCTGGGCGTAGGGGCCAAGAGTATCATGATGGAACAGTGATGTCTACAGGTGGGACCACTTCCACACTTGCCTTTCTTGCGGTGGATCCTGGAACCTGGGTAAACGCCTATATCTGCAGGGTCCTAGATGTCTCCTGATGCACAATTCCACCACGAGGGTATGTGTGTTGCTCACCCGCACAGCACAAGGAGATCGCCGTTCTGACTTTCACTGGAGTTTTAGCTCTTGCTTGATCAGGAACTTCTGGGCCAGCTAAAGCCCTGGCTGGAGCTGTCTTCATGCAGAACTTGCTCTTGCTTCCAGGGAGAGCGTATGGATGACGTGTTAGATCGGAGAGCTACAGTCAACATCAGGCACTCCATTTTATCCAAAACCAATATTTAGCTAAAGCCCATCCATCCACCAGCACTTGTCCCTTCCCAAGAGGCCCCATGAGGGCAATGGCGAGCTGAGAACAGCAAAGCCACGCCAAGCAGGTGAGGAGGGCACACTCAAGTCAACTTTATGAGTCAACAACATTTCCAATTACAACAGGCCCCGGGGCACTGGGAAATAGTCAAAACTTGAAATCTGAAAGCCTCCGATGCCAAGGATCTTGTCGTGTGTGCAACATCACGGTACTCAGCTAGTGCCTGCAATTTCCTGCAGCCCTAACGATGCCCGTAGATGGGCACGGAGCCCACACACGCTGCCCCCTTGGCACTGAAACCAGCCTCTGCCGCCAGTGCTCAGGTGGCTATGAGCTGGGCTCTCCCATTGAGGGGCGGGCTGCGGATGTTTGCCTTAGCCCAGGGTCAGATAAATATTTTCAGCTACTTGGTCTCTGTTGAAACAACTCAACTCTGCTGTTGTGTGCAAAACCAACGGGCATGGCTGTGTTCCGACAAAAGCTTCTTTACAAAAACAGGTGGTGAGCTAGATTTGGCCCATAATTTGCCAAACCCTGCATGAGCCCCATACAAGGGCCTTCAAACTGGGTTCCAGAGAACTTGGGTGGTGCTTCAGCTGCTCTGCAAATGTTTGGCTCTAACTTCCAGCTATTTAGGAAATCACAGCAGAAATGCACCCACTCAGGTGTTTTATAGCATTTTTACATGAAGGAGGTCAACACATTAACTGCTGGGCAAGCTCTCTCGTCACAAAGCCTCTTTTGCCACCCCTGCGCCGTCCGGGCTGAAGGGCACAATGGCTGAGAGCCTGGGTCCCAAGAGGCAGACACGGGCTTCAGTGCCACTCACTAGCTGTGTGACTTTGGGCAAGTTACTGTCTCTAGACGAGCAAGTAGAGTGGACGATGGCCATTGTGCTGGTGTAGGCTCCTGGACGCCCCTTTTTGCTGACTTGTGGGCAGATGGCGTTGTCACAGTGGAGAGAGGCCAGGGCAGCAGAGGCCACGGAGGGGCACTCGGAGGCTCAGGCCAGCGTGATTTATCAACTGTTATAGAGGTATTTCAATGTCTTAATCACCAGTTTGGTGTACAGGTGCCCAGCAATCACACCAGTTGAATATCATTATGATGCCGGATCCATCTCGGATTTGAGCTTCTCGCTGGTTCTGTTTTCTCCTGGCGTTGCCTGCTGCACCCCTGCCATTCCGACTGGGTACTCGGGGAAGGGAGGGAGCAGCTCTGCAATGATCTTAGCAGTCTCAGTGCCTCGGACCAGGGCTTGGTCTCCTGCTAAGTGGCACTTTTCCCTGGGTCTGGGACTTTGGGGTCAAGCATTTCCTGGGAAGCATTCTGAGGGACTTGTTGGGCTCCTGGAGTCTAGCATTTCAGGAGCTGGGGCCCCCCTCCCTAGTGCTGCAGTCCAGTACGGGCTCTGAGGCTCACCTGGTGTTTTAATTTGCCCAGCGACCCCATAAACAATGCTTCTCACCACTGGAAAGAATCAGAACGTGCGTCTGGCCGCTGCCTCGCCTGCCCCCGGGATTCTGGCCTGTTACTCCAGCCACTGAGAGCTTTTTCCCAGGCCTGAGATGCTCATTTACAGTTTCAGTAATAGAATCGGACCCTAGTGTCTCGCACTGCCCGGGGCTGTCTATGTCTATTACCGGGGCTCCTGTGAAATCCACAGCTTTTACTGCACCTTATCTTTCTGCTGCCAGCGTCATATTCTTCTGTTTCCTGAGAGACCTGGAAGAATCAGGGCTGTTTATCACTAGGTCCTGGAGGCAGGACCTCTTGGTTCCCAGGATCCCTGGGGTTTATCTTAATTAGGCGCCATCTGGTGCCCAATGTACATATCCATTCTGGCCACGCAGACTAATACCATGCTATGAACCTCGACTGCACCAGCTTTGCGGGCTGCTTATGGCTATGGTTGGCTCTGTGAGCCCTAGAGGCTCATCCAAGGGGGTGATTCTGACAGGGGGGGGGGGAGGACAGAGGGCCTTTCATGGCTCAGCCAAGATCAAAGATGACTCTCTCTCCCTTTCTTTCCTAGAGGCTGTTCTTGCATCTCCCAGTATCTCTGGCCGGGCTTGGAGCAGAAGGAGGAGCTCAAAACCAGCCCCTGCCCTGAGGCCTCTTCTGTTGGCCAGAAGGATCCTGGCTGTGGATGGAAAGACCTGTACAAAGTCATCATCACCTGCTCCTCCTGTGATAAGGCGATGAGTGGTGGGGTCTGCCCCAGAAACTCAGCATGGCCTTGACCTTCCCCCCAGGCCCAGCTTCCCACACAGAGACTGAAAACCCAGCCCGGCACTCCTCTTCTGGCCCTAACTGTTTTGCTCAGTTTGAGCAATCTTGGAGGAAACTTCTCTCCATCTTGGAGGAAACTTTCTACAACTATTATCCTGCCCTACACTGCCCAGAACTTGCACCCATTCTGATCCTGTGCTGAGTCCACAAAATGACAAAGGTCAGGCCCCAGGTAGCACTTCACCTCCTTTTCCCGCCCTCAGCAGCAGTCCAGCTCTCCTGCACACACCTCCAGGCTCCTGCTCCCTACGACGGTACCTTTGGCTTTCTTCACAAAATGCTTGCTTACAGCTGGGATGCCCCAGGAGCCGGGCAATCAGTCGCGCTCACAGATGGCTGCTCACCCTTTCTGGGTCTTCCTGAGGGACCAGCCATCAGTGCTCCCACCCTCCCTTCATAAGGAGAGCCAGGCTTGTTAGCAAAAGAGGAAGCTAACGCACCAAAGAGTGAGAGTTCTCCCCTAGAAGTGGTCACAAAGGGGCTGCAGAGGCTCCTGCAAGGTGGAGGATTCACTGGTGCGCTGCAGGGGAGGCCATCTCATTCTGGGGTCCCTTACACAGCATTCCAGTGACAGAAAGCTCAGTACTTCCACTCACAGTCCCACAGCTGGAGAATCTCTCTAGTGCACCTCTCAGCTCCTTCCTGTCTAACGGGTCACTGCCTCAGACCAGACTTTCCCATGTCACCCTGAGCAGGCCTTCCCTCGGGCGCAAGCAGGACACCCTCCCACTTCAGCCACTGGGCTTTCTTCCCCTGCATCTGGAACAACAGCGAACCCCAACACTCTACCTCTTCCCCACTGGCAAAACTGCTTGGCAGCACACAGAATGCAGTAACTGAAGGACTGAGGGCCGAGGTGAGGAGATTGGCAGGCAGGAACAATCCAACTTTGGCTAAAAGCAAAAGCCAAGGGAGCCCTGAGCGGGTGGTCCCGAAAGCTCCTCCCCGGAACGAGCCTGCAGTGCCCCCTGCTGGCGGAAGGAGAGTTTGCGTGCAGGTTAAATTGGCTCCTCTCTCCCTCCGCAATCCCTGCCCCTGGCGGCGGACCCCAGATGGGTGGTGACTCACAGTAGAGGATCACCGGCAAGCAGATAGGTCATCTTGTCCGGTGGTTTCCAAACGTGCAGAATTAGAGGTAGGGCTTCTGCGGACGATTGTGCCCATTTGACAAAGGCTTCCGAGCCGAGGAGCCCGTGGGGGCTGAGATTCAGGCTACGTGCTGCTGAGCAAGCCGGTACCCCAGTGTGGCTGTCTTTTTGAAATTCATTCTCGAGACAATGTTCTCCTCCAATTGCACAAAGGCACCATATGCTCTAGCAGCAGCCCTGGCACAGGGCAATCTTACTAAACCACGCTTCTGCAGCTCCAGGAGAGTTTGAAAACCACCTGCAAGACGCCAGAACTGAGGTCCTTGAGAGGGAGGGACTTACCAAAGTCATCAGTTCTTGCCGGGACAGAGCTGAGAAGCTGGATGCCTTCTCTCTCAAAGCCAAGTTCTTTGCACCACACTGAGCTAGTCTTCATCCCAAGCCTCCTTGGAGGCACCCTGACCCCTCTGACACTGTCACCCTCATTCCCACCAACTCCCCCCCTGAAGCCCAGCTACTCTGCAGTCTTACTTTCCTGGCTGACAGCATGGCACAGTGTTTGGCCAAAAGGAGGGCTGTGAGGATGCCGGCTCGGTCTGCGTGATTCCCTGCAAGTACCTCACTCGTGGGGATGGGGGCAGACGTGCAGAAGGACAGAGCGGAGAGGAACTAGAAGGGTCCACTGGATGACGTGGTGGAGCACGGACAGGGAGCTGGGGGGAGCTCTGTGGGCGTCTCCGCTACTGCGCGCCAGGGGGGGCCTGCTTCATAGGCGCCGTCTGCTGGGGCGTCTGTGCCACACCGTAAGGCACATGCGCAGCCACCGTGCCCATCTCCTGAGCTCCAGCCACATGGAACATCTGGTCATCGAAGAAGATGTGCGGACGGATCTTCTCAAGGAGGGGGCCCTTGGGCGCTCCTGCGAGGAACAAGGCCTCATCCGTCTCCAGGCCCCAGCTGCGCAGGGTCTTGAGAGCCCGGGCCCCCGAACTGGCTGCGCTGCGCGCTGTCACCAGGTAGGTACGGATGGGACACTCCAGCCGCAGGCCCTTGGAGTAGAACTTCTTCTGCAGCCTACCCAGCGCCTCCAGAAAGCCCTTCAAGGGGCCCTATGAGAAGGCAAGGGAACACGGTGAACTCCTCTGTCTCCCAAACATTTGTCCCCTCTCCCGTGGGGCTCCTCCCAAAAGCACGAGTGTCTTGCTGTTTGGGATGGGAAAGCTTCTGGAGATCCCTCGATCCCCCAGCTCTGCTCCACCTGCTAGGGCCGCTGTGTGCATCAGTGGGACTGCAGGTACCTCTGTCGGTCTGGGGGTCCGTACTGCTGTGATTGGGGATGTCTGGGTCAGAAAACCATCCCAGGGCAACTGTTACTATGTATGTCCATCCACGTGCCCTCCAGGTACGTGGGTGTCTGTTGTGCAGCTGTGTGAGTGTGGCCTTCTGCGCTCATCAGCAGGGGTGATATCGAAACTATTTAGTAACAACGGCACGGGCACCCTCCAATCAGAATGGACCCCAGCTGCAAACAACTGGGACCAACCAACCAACGTGTACCTGCCAAATATCGACCCTGCCCATGGGGCACAGGTGGCTCAGGGTGCCGTGCTCCAGCTCTCTAGGGTCAGGGGAAAGATTTACTCTCTCCCGCGCCTAGAACAACCAAGCCTAATGAGGATGTGGGGATAAAGAACCAGGTGCTGATGAAGAAGAAAGTGGCATCAGTGGCTGGAGATCAGGGCAGGTGGACTTCTAATCTTAGAAGCCCACCTCATCCCTCCCTGGCTGGGTGACCTGGAGCAAGTAGTGGTCTCCTGGGCCTCTGCCTGCCACTGAGTGGTAAGACTGGTCCTGCCCTGGATTTCCAGAGATCTCCGGGGGACTCCACATGAACGGAAGTCAGATGAATATCCAGGAGCCACAACTAAAGCCTGCTGAGCTCCTGGAGGAAGAGCTTCTGGGATTATCAAGCACCCAGAGTTTCATTGAAAGCACACATTGAAGCTCCCAAGAGGTCTGTGAATCCCAACACCTCCAACCCCAGGGAATTTTCTCAGGCTCCAGGGCATATTCGACTCTTGGGGAGACTCCAAGCAGTGGGAGGCTGAGCTCCCGGGCAAGGGATGGACGGCAGGAGGTGGGACGGCTGCTGTGGCCCAAAGCAGGTGGGTTGCTCCAGACCCCACTGCCTGCTGGGTCTCCCTGCCCCTCGAGGAGCTGCCCAGCTTTCCCTCTCCTCCAGTGAGGGAAACAGGGGCTTCTTGAGGACCTGGGAGACTACTCAGGGGGGTGGCGAATCTCAGAGAGGGGACGGGGGTTCCAGAGAGAAGATGGCAGCTTTGGAGACAGAGTGAGGCCTTTGGAGAGTGGAGGGACGCTTCAGAGGGCAGGGGAGCTTAGAGAGAGAATGAGGGCTTCAAAGGTGGGGGATAGGTCTGCAGTGAGGGGGATGAGGTTTAGTGAAGGGGTAGACGTTCATCGAGGAGGCCAGGGCTCAAGTGAGAGGGATGAGGGCTGGAGGCCTGGTGAGGGGACCTGGCTGGATTCTGGGGTGAGCTTGCGGTTTGGTTCTGGGGAAACCTGACTTGGAGTTCCAGCTAAGGGCAAGTTCTGGGGACCCGCCTCACTCCTCTCAGGGGTTCTGGGGAGTGCATGCAGCACCTGGGCCAAAGGTTTGTTCTCGTGGGCCTTCTCATGCTCAAAGAACCTGTCCAGCCCGTGGGCCTTGACGATGCGCTCTGACTCATCCGAGAAGAGCACAGCATCCCCATCGAAGGCCACGCGCAGCTGGCTCTGGGATACGGCCACGTCCCTGCTGGGGCTGAAGATGGTGGCGGCTGCGATCCCTGCGCAGAGAGAGGCAAGTGTTGTCTGCCTTCGTCTAGGCAATAGGGGCCCCTGACGCCTGCCTCAGCTGCCTGGAGCCAAGAGAAGGCCCTCTTAGACTCTCCTTGCCCCACCGGCCTCACCCAGGACTCAGGACAAGGCCAATGAGGGCTCATATTCAGAATATTTTAAAACCGGTCAATAAGAATGGACAGTGGCTTTTGCCCTGAGTAGGGCTCTGAGGGCCCTGGCCTATGTCAGGGTTTCCCTCTAGTTGCTGCTTTGTGGGAAGGTCTGGGGGAGCCCCAGGAAACAGAGGTCACTCAGAGGACTCAGGGAAGCAACTGTTTATGAATCAGTATAGAGAAATTTCAATTCCTTAATACCTAGTAAGGTCATGCTGGTGTGGACCAGCTGAATGTCAATCCTGACCGGAAGGAAGGGTCCCTCAGGCCACTGCTGTCCTTCTAGGAGATTCTCACAGGCACCTGATGTAGCCCTACGGGGGAGCTGGGAAGAAGCCCCGACCCTGGCTTGGCTTCAGTTACTCTCTGCTGTTGATTCTGGCAAGTAATCAACACCTTCTCTGGGCCAAAGTCAAATTAAGGGTATTTGAGCTCTGTGTGGAGCTGAGATCCCAGGCTGAAGTCCATGGGCACCCCCAGTTTACTACCACAATGGCACCAGGGTATGCCCCACTCAGGGTTCCTTGAGGCAACGTGGGTGACCATCAAGGGCAGTACCAATGCCGTCTGACTGTGTACACGGACTCTCTGCAACCCCGGGCTTCTCCAGGAGTCAAGGATGCCTGTGGGAGCCCAGGTCCCAGACTGGAACTTCCCTGGACAGCAGAGAGCCAGCGCTGGGGCTGGAGGCCTGGGGGACTGCCGTCTACTGGTCATCTCCCCAAAGGCTGCTTCAGCCCTGCCCTTGAGACTCCAGGCTCACAAGGGCTGGGCTAGGGGAGACTCTTGGGAGGCGAGAGCAGTGCCAGGCTCCCAGCAACTTCAGTAGCTGGAGGATGGCCTAGGGAGGGCCAGGCCCTGGGCATCAGGTCAGGCACCTTCTCAGCACCTGCAACGCTGGAGCCAAGATGAACCAGGACCACCCAGCTCTGCGCAGGGCCTCCCTCCTGACCACCCCCTGCTCGCTAGCCTGTACTCAAACTACAGACATACAGAGGCACACGCTCGGGTCAGTGCCCAGTCCCCAACCAGAGGGTGTGACATCTGCCTGGGGAACTCGCTTCTGGTTTCTGGTTAAAGAAAGCCTGTTGCAGTCCAAAGCATTTCAGAGGAGTGAGGCATCGCGAGGAAAGAGGCCAGGCTTCTAGGCAGGAGACAGCATGAAAGAGGAAGAGAAAAGTGAATTAAAAAAAAAAAAAAAAGTAGGACGTCTGGGTGGCTCAGTCGGATAAGCGTCTGTCTTCAGCTCGGGTCATGATCCCAGGGTCCTGGGACCGAGTCCCTCATCGGCTCCCTGTTCTGGGGGGAGTCTGCTTCTTCCTCTGCCCCTCCCCCTACTTGTGCTCTCTCTCGCTCACTCGCTCTCTCACTCTCTCTTGCAAAAATAAATTTTAAAAAATCTAAACAAACAAACAAACAAACAAACCGGATATATTGCTGGTTGATAGAGAGAAACCTGCCCGGAGTGTTCAGCCTGAGGAGCCCTCTCGGGCCGTGGGGCAGTCCCTCCTCCTGGTGGGCCTGTTTTCTTCCATGAGCAATAGGGATACACACCCTGCCAGGAGATACCCCTGGCAACTGGTGGATACCCCCCCCAACTGCCCCTTGACAGAGACCCACGGAGGGAGAGTGTCTTCGTCATTATGCGGCCCGGGGCTCCTAACCTCACCTCAGCGCCGGCCACGCTAGCTACCGGCACGCTAGCCATTTCCCCGACCCCGGGGCTCAGGATGAACTAGGTACTGACCTTCCTCCCCACTGGCCCAGACGGGGGCAGAGGCTGCTCATGGTCGCACGGGCGTCAGAACTACCGACCTGGGCGATTCTTAGAAGGGAGTAGCCTTCTGGGCTGTAGGGACGGTTTCCATGGGAAGAGAAGGCTGGGGAATGCTACTGAGTAAAAGCATCCTTACCATGGTAGGGCGGGAGGTGGGAGAGTGCACTAGAAGGGCCTACTCTCAGAGTTTACAGGACAGGTCATAGGAATTAAGGAAGGTACTCCCTTTCCAGGTACCACGGTAACCCCTAGCACGTGCTCAGAGCTTTAGGCCCAGCCCCTTCCCCCCACTTCTGGGACCCCTTTGTCAGCCTCCCCATATTCTCCGTCCCCAGCAAGACTCACCTTCATCAATGGCTTCCCGCACTTTTTCCGCATCAGCTGACAAGTACAGGTTGGTGTGATAGGCCTTGAGGTAGCAGATGGGGCTATTCCCACCTGTCATGCAGAACCGCTCAATGAACAGGTCTGGGGAGGAGGTAGAGAGTACCCAGGTGATGCCTGAGTCAACCCTCAGGGCCTCAGAGTGGTCCCTCCGTGTCCAGTGGGCGCCATCTTGGTTCTGAGTGGTGATGGGGCAGCAGAGGGATTCTCTGACTGATTTTAGACCACCCTTCCCCTCTCGAGCCCCTCCATCCTTCATCCACAAAATAGGGATGATCAACCAGGAGTGATCACCTGGCTCACAGTAATATCCTCTTGTCAGATAATCACAGTGGGTGATTATCTGTGATTACAAAAGGTGGGTCTCCAGTCAAAGCCTGGCCCTCCTGGCCATAGCCGATTGGATAGGGGCAGACACCGGACCCAAGCTGGGCCAATCAGATCCTCTCCAAGCCTGGGCTGATAGTCACCTAGTACCCCTGGGTGTACAGGCTGGAAAAGATTTGCTGGTTGGTAAGTGGCTACTGCTCTGAGCCCACGGAGTTACTCCATCACTACCTCAGCCCCTCATGTGGGACAATCTCTGGAGGGCCCTGCTCCAGTACGGTGGGTGGTGTCTCCTGACTACTCCATGCCTATGTCCTAAGGTAGTTAAATATTTTGAGTATCATCCCTGCTCCCAGCAATTTGAAATTCGGATTACAAAAATGCCACTGAACTCTGTTGGTTACTTAAAACAAGAATTTGTAAACTTATAAATTTTGGCCATATTCAGGAAAAGCAGAGAAAGCTAGTATGGGAAGAGAGATGGGGGTAGGGGATGCAAACAGATTTGCTGAGAGAAGCAGAAATAAGGGCTCAAGTGGCCCCGCGAGAAAAAGCCCAGGAGAGATTTCCAGCACGTGGATTCAGGCCGCCGGGGGCCCAATTTTACTTCCCGCCCTGTGGTTCTAAGAGACACCCCTTTAACCTAGTAAGAAATTACCGTATTCTCTTCCGCGTAAGCTAGCTCTGGAGGGTCTATTACTCTCGATCAAGAGTTTGGACTAAGACACAAAGTTTCTTCACCCTGACAACTGCACCTGCTTCTCCTAGCAGCCTTGTGAGGCCTATGAGCTCTATTGCAGATAGAGAAACTAAGGCACGGAGGCAGCAAGTGCCCTGCCCAATACATAGGCAGCGGGTCCTGTGCAGTGGTGTGCTGGAGCTGGCTTGTACCAGCTTGCAGGAGCCGAATGTTAAACATTCAGGGATTTTTTGGGCCACTTAGACTGTCCAACTGTTGATAACTTGGAATCAGCCATGGTAGGATATTCACACCGTAAGATGACGATGCTACAATCAGGGTTTTGGGTTTTTTTCTTTTGGTTTGGTTTGTTTTCGTAAGGAACCAGTTTACCAGCGTACCTTTGGGCTTCAGGTTCTAGTTGGTATTACCTACCTTCTACAGTGGTGTGGCCCCATCCCTAAGCGTCTAGAGGGGTGTCCCGTGACCAAGCCCCTTATGCTCACCGTAGTGGTTGATACTGTTGATCAGACGGACACCCACTTGAGCGTGGTTGTTGGTCACAAGGACGATGTCAAAGATGTCCTCACTATCAGGGTACAGCTCCCGCAGCCGTCTGTTCACAGCCTCCAGAGCCTGGATGGGAGAGGGGACCCTCCTGCTCAGACCCCCAGGGACTGACACCTGGAGTTGGTAGCCAGTGCTGGGGAGGAGACGGGAGCTGGGATCTAATGGGTGCCGAGAGGGATGGTCAGGGGCTGGCCGCCGACGTGGACCATCTCATCCTGACCTCAGCCATCGTGCCGGTTGGTTGCTGCAGAGGGGCGCCTCCCTACAGCGTGAGCAGGTGCCGAAATCCAGCCCAGCTCCACTCTCCAGGCAAGGCACCTGGCGTGGGGCTGCATGAGCGCAGAGGACAGGGAGGCTTCTGCCCACAACGGCTCCGTCCCCTTGCCAAGCCCTGTTCCTGCTGGCTGGCATCTGCCCAGAGGGGGTCCCGTTTCCTTCTTCAAACACCCGGGAGGGCTTTTCCTAATCCCCCCAAAGGCACTATACGGCACCCACCTTCACGAAGGGGAAGGCCGGCCCGGGGCTGAAGGGCTCGTTCTCGTGCTCCAGCTGGTAGCGCACGTACTCCTCGACGCCCTGCTCGGCGTAGATGCGCTGCTCCTCGTCCATGCGGAACAAGGCTCGGGAGGACACAGCAATGGTGACAGCGTTCTGAGGCTTGGGCTGTGGGGGTGCAGGA
Source organism: Ursus arctos (assembly GCF_023065955.2). NCBI lineage: Eukaryota > Metazoa > Chordata > Mammalia > Carnivora > Ursidae > Ursus > Ursus arctos. Next base: position 29,710,666 of record NW_026623008.1, read on the forward strand.
GGAGGGCTGTTACTCACACTCCCTGAAGCGGGTCTCACGCGCCAGCCTCTCTGGGTGCCCAGCCTTGGGCAGGGGCAGACCTGGGTCAGGACCCCCTCCGTGCAGGACCCAGCCAGGAACTGAGGGAGAGGGTGGCTCCCTATCAAGGAGCACGATCTGGTGGGAGGACATGTCCTCAGGGAGTTTGCAATCCAGTCGGCCATCTGGACACGATGGAAAAATGAATACAGTGTATGTAGCCAGAGTGTGACTGACACTCAAGATGGTCTCCAGATGGTTTCCATGATAAAATGAGAGCTACATGCCCCTTAGGAAGAAATGGTGCCCGGACACATGGCAGTTATATAAGAAAATTTATCTCCAGCCCAGATCTTTCTCCTGAGATCCAGATTGATAGATCTAATTGCCCCAGTTGACTAACAGACACTCAAACTCAACATGCCCAAGGCTGAATTCCCACCACCCCCTGCACCTCCAAACCTGGTCTCCCACCCCCCTCCTCATCTCAACTCAGCACCACCATGGACTCAACACTGAGGCCAGAGCCCAGAAGTCAACCTCAAGTCCTCCCCTGTCCTCATCTGCCCTCCCTACACCAATCAATCAATCAATCAATCAATCACCAAAACCTGTCAACTCTGTAGAATCCATCCCCTTCTTTGTGCCTTCCCTGCCAAAGTCCAGTCCATCACCATCTCCCACGCCAGGGCATCCATACTGTTGTCAGGGGTATTTCTCAAGTTCACATCTGATGATGCTCCTTCCCCTTTCAGGGGTACCCGCTCCTCTCAAACTCTGTTCCACAGCCTTGAGTATGGAGTAGGAAGCCCTTGGAGACAGACGCCTACCTCTCCACACTGTAGCCTTTCTGCAATCCCGCTGCTCGATCTGACTTTTCTCATGTCCGAGCATACTTTCCTGTCTGTCCCTGAGCCTCTGCACACGATGTGCCCTCTGCCTGGCTCTTCCTCTAGCTAACTTCTCCCCAACCTGCAGGTTTCAGACTACATGTCCCCTGCAGGAAGCCTTCCTTTGCTCCTAGTCATGGGCTTGCTACCCCTCCCATAGATTTCCCTTTTTAGTTAAATTTAGCACAGCCCTAAGTGCTTATCTAACTATTTCTATTTCTAGACAGAGTTCTGGGGAGGAAGCAGGGACCATGCTTAAGTTCTGAGGGAACATGAACCAGGACTGTCTTGTTCGTTTAGTGTATCTGCAGTGCTTAAAACGGTGCCTAGCACATAGTAGGTGCTCCTAAATTTGTAATGCTTCTGAGCTCTCACGTAAGCTACTTCAATGAGAAACAGTACCTGCTAGGACAGATTTAACATGAAATGGAAACTCCAGGGCAGTACCCTAATCTGTTCAGATTGCTTGACATATAGTAGGTGCTCCAGGAATACTTTTTTTGGGTGATGCAAATTTTACAAACATCTACTGGTTCTTTGTGCCAGGTCCCTGGGCTCTGCCTGGGAGTGGTCCTGGTAGCGACTGGCGTCCTGCCCTCAGAGTCACAACGCTGGTAGGGAAGAAAAGCAGGTAAACAAAAGGGGCTGTCATGAGAAATCGGACACAGGTGAAAGCAGAGTCTTGATGACAGGGGTTCACAGTAGGTTGTCACAGGAGAGGAAGCATTTGCGTGGAGCCCGGAGGAAGAGTCAGGTGAAGGAAGGCATAAGGCGGTGAGCAAGTGCGCAGCACATTCACAAAGGAAAGCAGAGCCCAGGGCAGGGGGCGTGGGTGTCGATGAGCCCAGAAGAGTGAGCTGGTGCCAGGAGGCCTTCCCCAGGGCCCAGGAGGGCCTCAGAACTCCTTCACCACCTGCAGTGGAATAGGGAGAGGGTGCGCCACCACAGAGAGCAGCTGGACCCTTTAGAATCCCTGGGGAGGATCAGAATGTGGGGGTGATTCCCACTTTGCACATGATGAAACCAAGGCTCAAGTTGGGGGCAAGACTCATAAATGGACCTCAAATTCTGGCCTGCTCCTGAGAGCGCCTCGGGCCACATACTCAACCCCACTGCTTCTCTCTGGAATCAAGCCTGGGACCTAATCAGTGGACAACACTGAGTGATTACCATGTGACAGGCACCGTGCTGGGGACATGGCAGGAAACAATACAGACACGATCCCCGCCCCCATGGAGCTTATGGTCTATCCTATCCAGTAGAACTTTCTGTGATAATAGACATGTTTAGTCACTTGAAATGTGACTGGTGAGACTGAGGAACTGGATTTTTAATTGTATTTAATTTTAATCAATCTAAATTTAAGTAGCTATGAGTGGCGAGTGGCTAATGAAGCTTTAAACCTCGAAGTAGTAAATGGAAGGCCAAAGAGTTCCCCAAGCACTTGCGGTAAGCCTCAGTTTGCATTTGACTTTTACCCAACCAAGACGGTGTATCAGGCCAGCAGGGTCAGGGAAAGGCAGTGGCAGGCAGGACAGGTGCCTCTTCTCTGGGGCTCGACCCAAGTACTCTCCCAGTTGCCAGCCACCCCTGTTTGTGTGATCATGGGTTGGGTACCTCCCAACCCCCTCGGCAACTGTGAGCTTTCAAGGAAAGAAGGTAAAGTAAAAGCAAAGGGGTGAAAGAGGGCTGGCCAGGGATGGTAAGGATGGGTGGGGTTGGGGGAGTGGGAAGACCACTCTCATAAGCCCAGGAAGCCTACTGGGTTTACTGCCCCAGGGACACTGGCCCATCACCCCCTCAAGGACAGAGAGCCAGCTGCCCTTCTGGCCCCTTCAGGCAGGTTCCCAAGCCAGCCACTCCAGCCCAGGCAGCCAGCCAAGGCTTCACTCCTCACTTGCTGTCCCGCAGTTCTTGCCAGACTACTGCGTTCTGGGTCCCCTCTGATTGAGCTGCTCAGACCCCATCCCATCCCACCTCTGGTCATCGCATGAAAATATCCCAGTTGCCTTGGCCCCAGGAGTCTCTACTTCCCTCTTTTACAAATGGGCAAGTAGACTCAGGGAGGGGCAGCGTATTACTCTAGGTCACACAGAAGAGTCAAGGCAGATCCAGGTACGTAAGATCCCAAGTCTCTGGCCTCTAACCTGGCTTCTGTCCACACAGCAGCACACCGCCCCCCTCCCCCACAGGCCCCTCCTTGAGAGCTCCCGGATGACCCTAATCCCTTCCATTTCAGCCACTTCCTTGGGACACTTGCCCCATGCAGCCCTCCCCTTCCAGATTTGGGAGAAATGGTGAAGGAACGCCATGCCCCCAGATGGAGGTTTCTAAGGGCAGGGCTCTCTTTTTCCTCAGAATGGAGTTCCCCAGGGCAGGAGCCTTCTGCCAGCTCTGCCTGCTCTGACACTGTACAAGGAGGGTCGGGTCTTGGGGCCCAGACGGCATGAACTGCTGTGAGAGATACAGAAAGAGCCTGGAAAGCCAGGCTCCAGCAGAGCTGAAGGACAGGTAAAGAGCTGGCCAGAGCTGGGGAGGAGCCAAGCACTTGGAGACACCCTGGGCCTAGTTGCACAGGGAGATCACCCCTTCGCGTGCTGTTAGGCGTACCTAAAAACAGTTCCTCCAGAACACAGAAAGAAGTCCCGATTCCAGACTGGGAATTGGGTCAGGGGGACCCTTCTCCTAGACCGGGGACTCAGCCTGGGAACAACGGGCTCCAGGGAGCCAGGGTCCTGCCAGTTCTCTGCCTTCCACTGGTGCTGGGGGGAGGTGGGGGGGTAATGGAGGACAGCCAGCCTGCCTGAGGAGCTCTCATTTAGAACCGACATGATTCTGCCTGTTGGGCCCAAGAGAGGAATGCAGCCAAAAGCTGTTATTTCTTTTTTTTTTTTTTTAAAGATTTTATTTATTTATTTGACAGAGATAGAGACAGCCAGCGAGAGAGGGAACACAAGCAGGGGGAGTGGGAGAGGAAGAAGCAGGCTCACAGCGGAGGAGCCTGATGTGGGGCTCAATCCCATAACGCCAGGATCACGCCCTGAGCCGAAGACAGACGCTTAACCACTGTGCCACCCAGGCGCCCCCAAAAGCTGTTATTTCTAAACAGTCTTACTGGGAGAAGAACTGCTGGAGCAGAGAGGGACAAGATAGGTCTGGACTGAGGAGTCCTCTGACCCTGTGAGGTGAGGGCTTCCTATGGGCCTTCAGGGCTTCAATATTTCACTCAGGCTCCTGGGAATGAGACTAGGCTCTGATGGGGCCCAGGAGGCCTAAAGCCCCCAAAATAGCCTGTGGGAGGAGGGGCTACTGCAGGAAGGAGTAGGGGCTGGGAGGCCGCCAGGCCCCTTGCCTCCCAGAGGACTGTGAGGCGAGGCGTGAGGCGTAGGGGTCACGACGACAACTAGGCCTGAGCTCCCTAGTTCCATGGTGCTTGGGGAGGAGACACATTGGTGAGCTCTGCTCACCACCCCAGCCCCAGTATCCATCTCCTGGGCCATGGCCATGACATTAGGCAAGCTTCCTCCTCAGGCAGGGACCAGCCTCCTCACTGGTCTGCCTGCTGCCAGACTCATCGTCTCTCATCCCTCCACAGTGCAGCCCCAGAGTGATTGTGCTCCAATGAAATGGGACCAAGTTAATCCCCTGCTGAAAAATCCTGCTGAGGGCACCTGGGTGGCTCAGCCGTTAAGCATCTGCCTTCAGCTCAGGTCATGATCCCAGGGTCCCGGGATCGAGCCCCGCATCTGACTCGCTGCTTAGTGGGGAGCCTGCTTCTCCCTCTGCCTCTCCCCCTGCTTGTGTTCCCTCTCTCACTGTCTCTCTGTCAAATAAATAAATAAAATCTTAAAAAAAAATCCTGCTGAAAAATGGTTTTCAAACTTTTTAAAAAGTAGGTTGACCTTTTATTTCCATGAACTCCTGGGCAGAACCCCACTATGTAAATCAGATATTACTATAGTTTATTTATATTTATTTTACTGGTTTACTATTTGATTCAAATGTATTGTGTGTACCTGGTCTATTTATTATAATGTCACCAACGGAAGCAGTACGGTTGTGTAGGTGATAAATTTGTAACCAGGGGTTAGGCTGCCGGTGCAGACTTAAACTTCACCATCTAGTTAATTGGTTCCTGTGTTTGCTGGTTTGTGCACAGTACTGAGAAAGTCCTGAGTCCCACCTATAAGCGGATGCAAATGGTAAAAAATTTTTGTTTTGTGTTAAACTATAAGCCTCAAGATACTCGGCAACACTAATTGCCATCAATCTCAAGATAAACTTCTAGTAAACAGTTCACAGGGAAAGCTTTATCCTGAGGTTTGATAAAAAACAAAAAACTAATCAACCTGCAGCATAAATTAATATGTTGGTGGTATTGGAGATGCTAAGATGTCCACATAACACGTTTGAGTGAATTGAGTTTTATTACATAGTTTTAATTGTTTAAGAGGTAGTTGGAAGAAAAAAGGAAATAAATTGGATCCACGTGTGCAGACTTCCAGAAACAGGGGCCCCAGTGGAACCTGGTTTTCAAACCCCTAACCCCACTGAATAGCCAGACTCCTGAGTATGGCATTCAAGGCCCTCTGTGGGTCTCTGGCACCCCTCCCGTGTATCTCCCAAAGATCTGCATTCTCCCACTCAGTTTCAAAGACATCCCCAAGCCTTTTGCCCATCCTGTCTCCCAGTCTGCCTGGGAAATGTTGCCTACTCAGGCTTTAGGGTGAGCTCAAATGCCGGTCTGCAAATCCTTCCTTAGTGAGCGCTCACTCCTGTATGCGCCCTCCGGACCATGTAGGGTCTTTCATCTGAGCACTCACCACGTCCAGGGGCTCTCTCAGTGCACGGTGAGCTCCGGAGGCAGGGACTCAACCAAATTCGTCTCTCAACCCCCGCTGCTGGGCAGGGCCTAGAGATACTGCAGGGAATGACTGTTGACAGGGTGGGCCTCCTGGGGAAGGGCCCTTGGAGGGAAGTAGCAGGATGCTTTAAGGTCAGGCTGGAACTGTTTGGAAGATGCCTCTGGGCCAACCTCCGTTCAGTCCCCTTCCCAAGCTCTGAGATCTGGGAAGCGGGAATGAGCAAGACCCAGGGGACAACAGGGACATCAGGAATCTGTTCGATGGGAAGAGGAGCTCTCTCCTCTGTGAGAGTCTCGCCGGGCTGAGACCACCACGGGGGTCACAGGCATGTTGATGCCCACTGCGACGGGAGCAGAGCCCTGAGCTGTGGCGCAGAGTCCAGCGATGGGAGCCCTGAACGCAGGGCGAAGATGCCAGCGCAGCTCCCTTCCCTTAGGACGCGGGCCGCGCAGCACCCGGAGCCCACGGCGCAGGGCCTTGAGCCAGAGCCCGAACGCAGACGCTTGGGTCCGGAGCCAGATGCCCAGATGGCAGGGACCTGAGCGCACAACGAGGAGCCGGGTTTCCAGTGTCAGGTTACCCGAGCCCGGGGCGCTTGGGCAGGCGCCGCTGACCCGCTAAGCCAACAAGTGCTGTCCGCGCGCCCCTGGCTGCCGGCTCGCGGAGGAGCTGGGCCCTGAGGACAGCATGGGGGAGGGGGATTCCTGGCGTGGAACCCGAGCCCAGGAAAAAAACACACCGGCGCAGAGCTCCCAAAATAAACGCGAGCCCGTGCCAACGGCCCGGCACATTCTGGTGCTGAGGAGCTGCGTCCCCTCCTGAAGGGCTGCCACGGGTCCCTCTCCGGGGGCCTTAAGACCCTCCCTCGGTGACCCTTCCCCTGCCCTCCTCCGTACCCAGGCCCTGCCGTTACCGATTTGGGTTTCTTCTTGGGCGCGAGATTTTCGTAGAAAGTCTTGGTCTCCTCCCAGCACGGGGCCGCCGCGGGCTCTGCCCCCCGCCCGGGCTCGCGGGGCTCCCGGAGCTCCCCGGGTTCCATGATCCGGCTGCCACCCTGCCGGCCCGAACAGGCGGCGGCGGGGACGCGGCGCTGGCGGGGCTGGGCTGCAGTCGGGAGGCGCGTCCCGGGCGTGAGAAGGGGGCGGGCCGCGGCGGGGAGTGTGCGCGCGCGAGCCGGCGGGGGGTGGTGGGGGCGGGGGGTTGTTAACTCCCCCTCGGCGGCGGGCGGGTTGCCGATGCTGGATGTGTCCGGGGGCAGCTGAGTCCCCAAGTGAATAGGGGGGTGGGGGGTGGTTACTAGGGAGGGTTTGGCCTCTCGGGCTCCCAGGAGCAGGGGCCCCGAAGCTGGGCTTGCGGGCTGCCACGGATTCGGGATTTCGGGGATCGTGTTCTTCGCTCGTGTTCAAGGGCACCGAGAGAGGAGAGCACGACAACCCCCCCCCCCCCGCCCCATCCCGATGGTGATCCTCAAAGGAGAAAATGAAAAGCTAGCCTTCCCCTCTGGTGCCAGGACCCTGGGAATCCGATTGGCAGACCCTAGTCGGTTCTGCGGAGGGAGACGTGGATGGACAGCTCCGTCCTGCTCCTAGCCGGGCGCACAACAGAGGGCCCAGCTGGGCAGGTATCCCCCACCAAGGCGGAAGGACCTTTGAAGTCAGTGGCGAGACCAGGTCCCCTTAGCCTGGCCGGGAACCCATACCGGGAAGACACCCAGGGACTCTGAACCCAGGCTCTTGCTGGCCTCTTGATGGCCAGTAGGGGGCGCGCGCTCACAGGTTCCACCTGCAGAACTTGGGGTGGTTATGAAGTGGCGAAGAGAGGGAGGGTAGAAAAGGAGCTTAGGAACCAAAGACTATTGGACCACCATCCTGGAGTTCCAGGGCACTGTCCCCTCTTGGTGCAGAGGCCAGGGTGCAGCCACTAATGCCACCTGTCCCAAGGTACAGGTCAGGAAGCAGACAAGGGGCATCTCTGTGTGAGCCTAGAAGTCGGCACAGGTGGGTGGGAGCAGCAGGAGAACATTCTGGCTGAGCCTGGAGGGCATCTGACTGGAAGGGGGTACAGAATGGAGGGATATGACCCCTCCTTCATGTCCTGGGGAGAACCAACCAAACCTTGTGTGGGAGGAAGGGGGAAATAATAACAACTTTTAGGATTGGGGTAAGTATGTTTGGACTTGCCCTTCTCGAGACTTGATAGTTTCCATGGATGGCCCCAAACTCTCCAGTCTGCCTACCCTTTGGCAATGTGACTTCGACACGGAGACCTGGATGAGCTTTGCAGGCTGCAGCTTTGTGCAACATAAGGCTAAGAGGGGGTAGAAACCCTACAAGCAGAATGAGCTCATCAGCAGATAAAGATGGGAAAAGATGTGCAGAGGGTAGCAGAGACCCCGTGAAAGAGAGACCATGCTCCTTGACAGGGAGCTGCCTCTTGTCCAGACAGCTTCCCAAGTCTCAGGTGAGGCCGGGCAATACCGTGCATCTCTACAGCCCTGTGAGATTCTCCACATCACTTTAACAAATGCCCCCCAAAAGCTGGTGGCTATTGGTTTTGTCTGACTAGCAACCTTTCCCACCCTCTTCTTCTACAGCTAACCCTTGTAAAACAGGTTTGAAGTGCGTGAGTCCACTTAAATGCAGACTTTTTCAATAAATACATTGAAATTGAAATATTTCAATAACTATATTGAAATAAATTATTCAATAAATATACGTATAGTACCGTAAATGTGTTTTCTCTTCTTTATGGTTTTCTTAAAACATGTTCTTTTCACTAGCTTACTTTACTGTAAGAATACGGTATACAAAACAGGTAACATACAAATTCTGTGTTCATAGACTATGTTCTCAGTAAGGCTTCCCGTCAACAGTAGGCTGTTAGTAATTAAGTTTTGGGGGAGTCCAAAGTCACACGTGTATTTTTGAATGCTTGGTGGCAGAGGGGTGGCCAGTACCTCTAAACCCCGCATTGTTCAAAGGTCAATCGTAGTAACGGGCCCTACCTCCCTGCCTCCCTGGTCATGGGAGTAGGCGTGTGAACTAGACCTGACCAATCAGAAAACCTTATTTCCCTGGACACAGCAATTGAACAAGGAGTGAGCCTGTGACCCCAGCTGAGCCACTCTTATTTAGGGTTGCCGGGAGATTTGGCTCTTCCTTCTCTGGGGTTATTAATATGGGGCAATGTGAGCTGGGAACCCATCTTTCCCTATGGCAGGCGAAAGAACGTGGGAGCAGCCCATCTGGAGCTGACAGTGAGGTCACAGATATAGAGAAGCAGAAGCAGAGAGGGAGACAGGGTGTAACACTGAGTCTCTGGATCCAGCAGTGCCCTGGGTCCCTTTTTGCTTGAGCTTGTTTGAATTGGGTTTTGTTCCCTTGAAACCAAACGTCTCGACCAATCTAGTCCTCTTACTTACACTGACATGAGTAGGCCTCTAAGGATTCTGTCTGACTCTGGGTTCAGTTCCTTTAAGAACTTTCCCTAGATCCCTCTTTGGAAGGATTAGAACTCCATCCTAGACTGTTCTTTCCACCCTCTTAGGCTTCTGGTCATTGTCTCTGTTTTCTCTGCCACCCCTGACCGCTGGCTTGGTGCAGGGATTCCCCGCTCTCTGCCTTGCTGCACTTGGGCCGGCACTTTCCCTCAGGGTTCAGCTCTTCTGCAGGTGAAGCTGGGAACACACCCCTCTGCACAGGACGCCAGGATCCCAGCGCCTGAACTGCTCATCTGGCCAGCCCTGCCCCAGCACGCCTGGTCCTTTGGCTGGTCTTTAGCAAGACCTGGGGCAGGAGCCACCTACTCCGTGAAGCCTCCCTTCGCCCTTCTCCTGCCCCCTCCCCCTACACAGAAAGCACAATAAGCAGTAGCCTTGATGTTAGAAGACCCAAGTTCAAGTTGCAGCCTTGCTGTTCCTGAGCCTTCATTACCTGGTCTTTTTTTTTTTTTTTTTTTTTAACTGGAGACTAAACGTGTGCTTGGCTCGGCTGACAGGGAATGATAATGGGAAGCTGTTTGGTAGCAATGACGGACTGTGTCCACATGAGGGGTCAATTGTTTGAGGTCTGGGAGGGCTTCGCAGAGAAGGACACCACTGAGACAGGCAATGGGGTGGCCCAGGGAGAGGCAATGGCTTGTGTACCAGCACAGAAGCATGAGAGAGGCCTTAGGGAAATGGAGGGCAATATGGGGTGGCTCAAATGTAGGGTGAAGGACGGGAGGTGGGGGAGGAACAGGCTTCGGAGGGCAGCAGGTGGCAGGCAGATTCTGCAGGGACTCGAGGGACTCTTATCACACTGGGGGGAGAGGGGAGATTTTGGTGCGTTGACACAGCCAGACCTGCGCTTCAGGAAGATCACTCCAGTTCCTTAGGGACAGCCGGACGGCACAGAAGGCACGCCTGAGAGCAGGAGGAAGACCAACCAGGGTTAGAGGTGATGGAGGCCACGAGGGTAGTTTTCAGGAGATGGTAACCCAGGACCTGGACCTGTGCACCCCCAGGTAGGCAGGGAACAAGACCCCCCCCCCCCACCCCCCCCAGTGAGGCTTCAGCTGGGACTAGCAGCCCCAAGTTCTCAGGCTCCTGAGTCACCTCCCGAGGTTTATGGCTGCCCTGAGGCCAGGTCAGCCTCCTTCCTCTGTCCTAATTACTTCCTGCCAAGGAAGCTGGCCCCCTCTAAGTGTCCTTGAGAAAATCCTTGTTAATGCAATTGAGTGTTTCAGGAGGAAGCAGTCACCTCCAGCTGCCACTGCCCCCGACTCCCTGTGGCAAACAGTGCCTCTCTGGCCACAGGGTGGGGTGGGGCTGGGGGGTTCGTATTCCAAGAAAAACGCATTAACATTAACTCCATTCCAGGAGGTCTCAGGGCCTGGGCTGGTCTCCTTGAGGACGGCGGAACAGGTTACACACTACACAACACCCTTGACCATCAGGGCAGGTGGGACTGAAATCCAAGATCTGCTCCACTTGCCAAGCTGTGCACCACAGCGCGACAAGGCTGTATTTACTCAGAAGAAGGGTATACTTTTCTCATTAGGCCAAAGGTGCCATCCACTGGCCCAGCTGCATACTTATGAGGCTGTTTATACCCAGAAGGGGTGTCTTCTCCTAATTTGCACAAAGGGCACCATATGGCCTAATTGTAATCCTGGCTCTTGGCCTTTCTGCCCACTACCCACTCGTTTGGGCTCTATGACGCCTTCCACTGGACAGAGGGAGAAACCAAGTCCAATGTTGTCTGCCATTAGCTCCCTTCTGGGGAAACTGCTCTGCCCACAGGCCCATGTATCGGCGTCTGGTCTGGCCATTGATGAACGGACCAAGGGCTCCCACCATAAGCCAAGCTCGACCAATCAGATTCTTTTGCTTGAGAACTGGAACTAACTGACGCAGAGGGGAGCTGTCAGCTTGATGCGGGAAGTCTTGATACAGAGTTGGGGATGCAGCCACTTTTGCAGGGAAACCAAGGAAGTCTGAAGAGAAACTGAGGAAAAGAACACAGATGCAAATATTGCCAAGGGGAGGAGAGCCCGAGAGACCTGAGAGGAGAAGGGAGAGGCGCTGTTGCCAGTTCCAGTCCTTTTGAGGCCCAGCCATTCTTGATTTTCCCTCTTCAGGGTCCCTTGTGATCTGCTCACCCTTTTCTTTGAACTAGCTGGAATGGGTCTGTGTTCCACATAAACAGAGTCCTTGCTAGAACAAGGCCCTCAGCCCCAAGGAGGTTGCTGAGGCACCCCTACTGTTGAGCTCCCCCCAGGCCTCTTCTCCCCCTGTCCCGCACCCCAGCCCTACCTCAGCTTAGGGAAGAGCGAGAGCCCTCAGCATGGTCACACCTTTTATTCACGGTCAGTGAAAAACACACCATACAGCACAGGGTTGAACAGTGAGGACAGTCACTGCGGCCACAGCCGGGAGCAGCACATGGGGAGGGGACAGGGGGCCATACTAGAGAATGAGTTGGGATGCCCCCCTCTGCCACCCAGTTCCCCCTTTCCCCCAGGCCTCCACACCCCCTCAGCCTCCACCAAGCAGGAAGGGCCATACACCCTGAGAGGCCCCGTCCTGCCCCACCTTCTGGCAAAGGTAAAAGAAAACCTTGAAAATTTCAGAAAGAAAATTCCATATTTTTCTGAGACTTTGCAATTGTAGGATTTGAAGGTTTTTTTTTTTCAAAAATGATAAATAAAATATGTAAGAAATGTATTCTTTCTTCCACAGTGATCTCTAAAGTCAGAACAAAACCTCACCCAGGGTGGATCTTCAGGGAAATTTGTTGCTTTAGTAAATTTTTGTGTAAAAATATTTACAGCATCAGCTTACTACCCTGTGTAGAAACCCCAGCTTGTTCTCTCATTCTCTTTCCTTTCTCTTCCCTCCCTCCTTCTCTCTCTCTCTCTGTAGCAGGATGAATTTCTACCTCTAGAAACTGTCAGTAAAAGATTCAGTGCCTTTGTTTATGGGCTTCCTTTTTCTTAACTTTTGATTTAAAGGTAAGTTATATAATTCTGACTACAGCTCAAAGGACTGGAGCAGCCATCTGAAGTAGACCTTGCTGATGATTTTTAGAGATAAGAAATAAGGGGCTCATCAGTTAGCCCAAAAGGATGAGGAGGACAGAAGGCAGTTAGGAGGTAGATTCTGGAAGCTTTCAATTCAGACTTGCTTCAAGAAGATACAAAACTTCAAAAGGAGAGTTTGAATATATCATTGTTTTCACTGTCTGTATATGTTTGTGTCTCTGCAAGTCACACTTCCATGTCTCCTTACCTTGTGCTCTACAGCAAGTCCCTCGCAGCTGGCACAGGGACCAGAGGCCTGCCTCTCTTCTCAAGGCAGGGCCGCTGCTCTACCACAGGAGCCCCTGAGCACGCAGTCCCTGGGACATCCGGGATCATGTGGGAGCAAGGCCTGGCCTGCCTGTGGCTCCTCCCATCATCAAGATGGTGGTCTCGGTTCCCAGCCTGGCTTTATGTGTTCACACCGCTGGGCTGTCTGAGAATCTTTGGCCTAACTGGCAAATATCACCCACGGGATATGTCCAAAAGCTTGGAATGATCAAACATGCTCTCACGGGTAGGACTTGCCCACCAGCTGGAGAAAAACAAAAACGGTTCTCTTAGGGAAGAATATGGTGGTAAAGATGGTGCAAGATGCTTCCGGGGTGTTGAGTCAGAGGCTTCCCAGGACAGCATCGACCTGTTAGCAGAGCTGCCCAGAAGCAGACAACAAGAAGCTTGAAAATGTCGGGAGTTCAACTAAGCTCCTATTTCTTTTTGGAAGACCACCGCCTCAGAAACTTCTTAGCGGGAAGCTTGTTAAAGACCAAAACGAACTTAGCTTGCCCCACAGTCAACTTTGTATGACTCAGAGTCAGAGAGATGAGGGGGGCGAGACTCTGAAGAAAGAAACCCTCTTAGGGCCTTGGATTTGAGTCTTGGCCTGTGCCACCGCCTGGCCGCGTGCCTTTGCACAGGGGAATCCCCTCTTTCTGTGCCTCACTTCCCAAGTCCGGAGAAAGGGAATGAAAATCCCTATTTCTCCAGGCTGGAGGATACAATGAGATGGGAGTAGACGCAAGCCTTTGAAAGTCATGAAGTTCTGTGCGATTGTGAGTTAGGTTATATTCAACATCTGGGGGATGGGAACCCCACTTTGTAAAAAGCCTTCGAGTGGAAGTCTCAGCTGAGCCAGGCTGGTGAGTATCTGTGTATCTGCGGTGCTGACCGGTAGCACAAGACACACCCCGTGACCAGCTCCTCAGAGCCATGGAACATTCCTTGAGGCATCACTGGGTAAACACCTGCTGGTTAGTGCCTGAGGATGTGAGTTCCCAGCCTCAGCACATGGCTGGTCATAGGCAGAAGACAGAAAGAGAGCGGCAACTAAGTGGCCTTGCTACCTCCAACGGCAGCAAGAAGGAAGGTCCGATAGAGTTCGGGACCAAAGGTCAGCATCCCCAAGAGTTTCCACCTGCAGAGAGGGAGGACAGGTGAGCACTCAGAAGAGGCATGCCTTTCCTCCTTCCTGGAGGTACGATCCCGCACCGCTGACTCAGCAGTCATCCCTGCTCCTACCCTGGGCTGACAGCACCTGTGTACTAAACTGTTTTCAGCAGCAGCTCAAGAGGAAATCTGTCACTGCACATCAAAGCTAATGTCTGATCACAAGTACAGGAGAAAATAAAGTGAAAGGCTTGAAGAAGCGAGATTCATTTTCTGGCAGTCAAAGCATGCAGCTGTATAGCTCATTGACCCCAAATCAGAAAGCAGGAAGCAAAGCCAGTGCACCTGGAAGATCACGAGTTTACCTGGCGGACTGAGGATCTGGGGTTAGAAAGAACCTTTCAAATGGAGCACGTTCCCAGCACATTTTTAGGCATTTGGTCCATAAATGTAGTCTGGCAACCTAAACAGTGGCCGGGTGGTCCTCTTCTTCTAGCTCCTTCTGTTTCTGTAGCAGAAAGAACAAGCCCATCCTTGAAACTAGAACAAACCCAGAAAGGAACTACCAAGATGTGGAAGATACACTTGTCTCACTCTCAGCAAACCTTGTTTTTTCTGTTCCCGAAGTCAGCATCCAACCAGAGCAAGTGGACAATGAGAGAGCTGCTCACTGAATTGAAAAAGATCATTAAAAAGGAAGCAGCAGAAGCTGCTGATGGACTCCTCAGGACTTAGTCTGATAAGAAAAAGTGTTATTTGGTAAGTTTGCTGGTATTTTCCCTCTATTTTTTCTCAGCTCTCCCTCCCCCCACCCTCAAAATTAGCATTTTCTATATTCATTTAATCACTTTATAAGAAACCAAGTAATATAAAGTATGTTTTCGTATCCTAAACTAATAAAATGACTTTAGCTCTTTTAAAGGGTACTAAAAAAATAAGCATTACATAAATATCAGTGTTTCTTAAACCTTCCACTCACAATGGTTCCTGGACTTCCAAATACTTTTCGTTTCATCCCTCTGCAGCTCTGGGTGGAGGTGAGCTGAAAGGTTTAATGGTTCCTTTCAAACTAACTGGCCTTAGCACAGCCTCTGCTCAGCTGTGCGCTACGTTCCCATCTGAGGCTCTGACCACTGGAAGTTTGCCTTACTTCCCTTATGAGCTTCCAGAGGGCACAGAATGTGTCTTGTAAACTACCATAACCTTAGCACCCACAGGTGCCTGGCATTGAACAAGTGCTCAATAACGTTAGGTGAAGAAAGGACTGAAGGAACGCTCCACAGGCTGGGGCCAGAGGGGCCAGGTAGAGTCAAGGGGGCAGGGCAGAGACCACCTTTAAGGAATTTAGGTCCTCAGCAAAGGACAGACCCACTTTGGCCCTTTAACTGGGATCTGGGAGACCACATCCTGTAAAGTGTAATCCCAGGAAGAACAGAATTTCAAAGCAGACCTGCAGCCCCCCCTTCCTCAATCCTGGCTCTTGGGGCAAAAGCCAACTCCCTATGCCCAGCAGATGTTGGTTGTGGGCCAAGACTGGGGGTGGGGCTAGACCACAGAATACCTGAGGATCTGTCTCTTTTCCAGGGTGAGGTGGTCCCTCAAGGATCTCGATTGAGGGGAGCAAGGGCTTGGGCAGAGGGGTGGGTGGGCCAGAGAGTGAGGCTAGAATACCCCTCCCCCTGAGAGGTCATCGGGTTGGGAGGTGGCCACGCCCCTCCTGGCCAGGGGCCCTGCCCCTCACCAGCCTCTACTTCTGCATATCACACTGCAGCAGCAGCACAATGGATGGGTCACTCTTGGCCGCCTCCTTGAACTCCTCCAGCGTAATCTGGTCGTCCTTATCCCGGTCCATCTTCTTGAAGATCTTGTCCACACGCTGCTGGGGCGTGAGCCCATCCTGGTTCATGCGCATCATAATCACAGTGCCCACCATCTTGTAGATAGCCTGGGGGGTGGGGGTAAGGAGGGAACTGTGAACACTCACAGCGGGCTGGGACGAGCGGGGTGAACGAAGGGGGTTGGGGATGGTCAGGGAGAACATGGGAGATGGCAAGGAAACTGGAAGGTGTTGTACGGTCATTAAGACTGAATATTTAATGGGTATCTCATACCACATGTGTCTAAAAGCCAACTCTTCACCTCCAACCTGCTCTTCCCCCAGCATTCCTGGTCTCAGTAAATAGCAAATCCACCCTTCTAGTTGTTCAGACCAAAAACCTCGATGCCATTCTTGACTCTCCCTCATGTCCAATCCTTCAGCAAATCTTGTCAGCCCAAATTTTGCAATAGGTCCCATATCCAACCACTTCCGCTGCTCCCCCAGAGTGGCTGTTTCCATCAGCTCCTGACTGGCCTGAAGTGGAAGGATCCTAACTGGTTTCCCTGCTTCTGCCTTCCTGTGCTCTTAGCCTGTTCTCCACACAGACAATAGAGAGCTCTAAATGCTTCCTTATCTCGCTCAGAATCAAGTCAAATCTCTACCCCAGACTGTGAGATGCTAAGTGATTGGGTTCTTGGCTGCCTACCTGACCACTTCCTACCACTCTCCTCTCACTCACTTCTCTTGTGCCCCTCTGCCCTCCTGGCTACTCCTTGAACACTGCAAACACAGTCTCAGTGCCTTTGCATTTACTGCCCCCTCTGCACAGAACCCTCTTCCCCCGGACATGTGCACAATTCGCTCCCTCACCTCACTCAAGCTGCTGCTCACATTTCACCGCATAGACTTCTCCTCCATCGCTCTCACTCCCCTTACTTTGCTTTGCTTATCGTCTTCACAGCATTACTGCTTGACATAGCACAGGCTTTTTTCTTGTTTTAAAATCTTCTCACTATATTGGAGTGTCTGGGTGGCTGAGTTGGTTGGGCGTCTGTCTTGGCTCAGGTCGTGGTCCCAGGGTCCTGGGATCTAGCCCCATGTCGGATCCCTGCTCAACGGCCGGGGGGGGGGGGGGGGCTGCTTCTCCCTCTCCCGCTCATGCTCTCTCACTATCTCTCTCTCTCTCAAATAAATAAAATCTTTAAAAGAAAAACTCTTCTCACTATTGAAGGAGCGTCCTAATAAAGCAGAACTTTGCCTGGCCCACAGTAGGCACTCAATACATACTTGTTGAAAAAAATAATGAGTTAGAAACTTAGGCTCTGGAGTCAGAGTCCTTGGGTTTGAGTCATGAACCACCACTTGCTATGTTTCATCCTCTGTAAAATGGGGCTTCTGTCAGTACCTACCCATAGGGTTCCTGGGGAAAGCACTTAGCACAAGGCCTGTTCTACACTGCGCACCCAACCAATGCTAGTTAGCCACTGGGTCCTGGGAGGCGGGATTCGGGGACAAGTGGAGTGCAGCCCGGGCCCTCCTGACGCCCGACAGTAGGGTGCCTGGAGAGGCCTGGAAAGGACCCGCCACGAAGACAGGAGGGGCATCACCGCAGCACCGCCTGCCCTCCCGCATCCATCCCCGCGCACCTCAATGATCTCCAGCATCTCCAGGCGCGTGATGCGCCCGTCGCCGTCCAGGTCGTACATCTCAAAGGCCCAGTTGAGTTTCTGCTCGAAGCTGCCGCGGGAGGTGACCGAAAGGGCGCAGATGAACTCCCGGAAGTCGATGGTGCCGTCGCCGTTCTTGTCGAAGGTGCGGAAAGCGTGCTGCGCAAACTTGGAGGCGTCGCCATAGGGAAAGAACTGAGGCGTGGACCGGGCGTTGGGGCGAAGCCACAGCCTCGCTGTCTCTGCCCGCCTCCTCGACTGCCTGGCCCCGCCCCACCCGTCCGGCCCGCCCCCGGCCGTCCAGCCCGCTCCCTAGATTGCCTGGCCCCGCCCCGCCCGTCCGGCCCGCCCCCGGCCGTCCAGCCCGCTCCCTAGATTGCCTGGCCCCGCCCCCACCCGTCCGGCCCGCCCCCTGAAGTTCCCTGGCCCCGCCCCCGGCCGCCCGGCCCGCCCACCTTGATGTAGAGCTGTTGGAATTCCTCCAGGTTGAGGATGCCGCTGGGGCAGTCCTTCAGGAAGCCCTTGTACCACTGCTTCAGCTCCTGCTCGCTGAACTCAGTGTTCTGCACCAGGTCCTCCAGCACCTCTGGGGCCAGCTTGCTGTTGGTCTTCCCCATGGCCGGGCCTGGGGGACATGGCTCCCTCAGTTTGGTCCAGGGCAAGGCCCTCACCTCAGCAGCGGTCCTCCAAGTCCCCATAGGACAGGATTCCCTTTCTCCACAACAACCCCTCCCATAACAAACCCCACGTTCCCACAGCCAGGAGCCCTTCTTCCACAGCAGGGTGGGTCCCCTCTCGTCACCACCACCCTCAACAAGCCCACCTTCCTACAGCTAGGCCCTATCCTTTACACCCCTTTCCATAGGAGGTCCTGCCTCCCTCCCCACACATGGGAGGGGATCCCTTCCCCTCGTCACACTCCCCCATGGCAGGGATTCTTCTCTCCACAGCAGCCCCTCCCCTCTCCTCACAGCAGGTTTCCTCTCCTGTCACCTAGGATCTCAACCCCCGGGTCTCAGCTCGCCACCTTCTCGCTGACCAGGGCTAATGTCACAGTCGTCCTCCTCCCCTCTCCTGTGTACACCGGGCAAAGCTCCCAACACCCCTAGGACAGAATCGTAATCCTCCCCTTGCTATTTAGAGCTATTTCCACCCTCAGCCCCTACCCGCCTCTGTAGGCTCTTCTCGGCCCAGGGACCTGAGGAAGGTTCCTTGTGTGTCCCCCAGCACCATCTCCCAAGTTCTTCCTCAAGGCTTTCCAGGCCAGCCCAGCAGGAAGCTTCTCTCTCTCCTTCCTCTGTACAAATAGAAGTCCTGGCTGATAGCATCGATGACCCTGACTCATCCTGCTTTTCATTAGTCATTCATTCCCTGAGCATTTACTGAGGCTGACTGTGTGTGCCAGGTCCCGTGCCAGTGACGGGGATAAAGTAGATATGGGCCAACCTTTAATAACTCATAATTGGGTCAAAGAGGTAGCTGGCTGATTGTCAAGGGCCTTCAATCCATGCCAAGGAGATTGGCCTATACCCATAGGGATTTTAAGCAAGGGCTGGGAAGATAACATTCAGTCCACAAACACGGAATGCTTACAGTGGCAGGTCCTGAGCTAGATGCTGGGATGAGGGAGAAGGAATGTGTTTTAGAATTTTTCCTTTGGCTACAGTGTGCAAGATGGCCTGGGTGGGGGAGAGCAGAGAGGGGCCTGCTGCATAGTTCAGGTGAGAGATGGTGACACCAGGGCAGAGGCTGTGGAGTGACGTGGATGGATCGACATATTAGGAGGGGCAC
The DNA here is from genome assembly GCF_023065955.2 of Ursus arctos. Classification (NCBI taxonomy): domain Eukaryota; kingdom Metazoa; phylum Chordata; class Mammalia; order Carnivora; family Ursidae; genus Ursus; species Ursus arctos. The sequence continues at coordinate 29,729,660 of NW_026623008.1, forward strand.
TGACAGGGCTTGGTGACTGAATGTGGAGGTGAGAGGAAGAGAGAAATTGAGGCAGATGCTTAGATTTGGGGCTGAATGGATGGAGGTGGTGGTGTTGAGAAACGGATTTGGGGAGGATGAGGAGTCAGTCCCCCACTTGAACAGAAGCACCCCATGTAGCCTGTAACAGAGGCAGTTTTTGCAGAGGGAGGTATAAGACCGCCCCAGGATGCATCAGGAGCGAGGCCTTGCCCGGCCCTGAAGGTGGACACTCTCGTCTGACCTCCATGGGAGGACTATCCCTCCAGGGCCTGAGTTTCCTACGACATGGCCCGGGAGGTCACTTTGACTGTCTGGAGTCTTTTAGGAAGGGCACCAGACCCCGACCCCAGCGTAGCCTACCATGAAGATACTCTGGAAAAGGAAGCCATCAGGCTAGCAGAAGGAATTCCACATCCATAGCCCACTGCATGCCAGCGTGGCTTCTAACCCTTACTGCTAGGAGCTCCTGAATAACCAGATCTGAGATTGGTCTCTTCCATGCCCCCTCCCTTGCTGCGTGGCTTCAAGTTGTTACAGGATATCTCTGGGCCTTGGATTCCTCCACTGGGCCCTGAGGAAGATCAAGCAGCAGCGGGGGTAGCATCGTCCTCCACCACCTACCACCCCCACCCCCAGAGCATGAGGAATCCTCCATGCTCCTGGGAGAAGCCGGGGGGAGGCATGCCATCTTCAGGAACCCGGAATGTAGGTCCAAACAGCTACACTGGGCACAAGGATGACTCTGGAACTACCTACGGGCAGAAGAATGCAGGCTACGTGCCCTGCTGATCCCTCCCCAGGTCCAAAGCACACTGAAGGCTCAGGATATAGTCAAGGAAGCTAGAGAACCCAGAGAGAAAGATGTGTCCAGTAGGGGAGGTGAAGCTTCTCCAGCATTCTCCTGGGGGATGTGCCTGAGTGTCTACGTAAGGGGCTGGGTGTGGGTGGGAGCCCGTCAATTTATGAGACTGCAGATCTGTCAGAACACACGTCTGTGTGTGTGTGTGCACACGCGCACATGTGTGTGTGTCATGGTGTCTGTGTGGCTCTTGCCTTCGCCCTTTTTCTCCTCCTTGCCCTGTGCTCCCTTCCCACAATTCTCTATCTCCTGGGGCCACACCTGTTCCCAGCCCAAATTTGGTCCCAGGCCCACTGAAGACTATGCCTCTTTCTTCATTTCTCTTCATTTCCTCTATTGTTCTTAGATTGCCAGCCAAAGCTGCCGGTCCCTTTAAGATATCCCCTTATTTTAGTGAACACTGGAACTCAGGGAAAGGAGAAAACTAGCTCAGAGTTACACAGCAGGTCAGTGGAAGAGTCCAGATGAGCACCCAGGCTGAATCCATGCCACCTGCCTGAACCACCCTCTCCAAATGAGGGCTCCTCTTGTCCAGTACAGACCTTCCCCACTCCTGCCTGCCTTCTGGGAAAACCTTAGCTCTGATCTCCCTCTTGGCCTCAGTGGGACCATCTTACTGAGCTCCAGGACACCATCTCTGACAACTAGGAAATATCCATCCCTCGGAATGGCCCAGCAGCTCCTCCGATCCACTCATCTACAACCAGACACTCTCACCTTGTGGCCATCTTCTCTCTCCATCAGTCCTTCCTTCCCTCCCTCCCTTGTCCCAGGGGCGAAATGTGATCTTAGTTACCTTTAGTTTCCCCTCTTCCTTTTCCCTAGGTCCACCTGGCACCAAGTCCTGTTGTTCTTTCTTCTGAAGTGCTCCTGGAACCTTCCCCATGTCCTCTCTCTCCCCACAGTCAGGGCCAGGGGCACAGCCGAGGGGCTGAGATCTGTGCTGCGTGCTAAGCCATGCCCATGGGCTCAGCTGCCTCAGAGGGAGTGCCTTTCTTCTGAATTCTCCATTCTGAGGCAATGTCATTTCTGGTTTTGCCCAGAAGTATGACAGAGGCAAGAGGTGGATATGCCCACAAGGCCCCTCACACTCTAGAATCCTCTAGAATCTGGCATCAAGGTGTCCACCTGTCTAGCCTTACCTCCTACTGCTCTCCTCACAATTACATGCTTTCCTAGTAGTCTTCACACAGCCAGGACCTATGTCCCTATTGCATAGCTGCTTTCCCTTCCCCTAATATCCTTTCTTCCCATCTGGCTGACACAGCTCTCCTCAGCCTTCAGGCCCGGCTGAAGCCTACTTCCTTATGATCATCCTCTCCCAGCCTGGACAGTGGACAGTCAGCAGCATGGATTCAGCATTTGAAGGCCATGGAACAGAGCCCCACAAGTGTGTAGACTCCAGAGCTCTCTGACCCTCACCCGGTACTCTAGAATTCCAGAATGGAACCTGATTTGGGAGAGATCTTTGTATTTAACCCTGGCCCAAGCCAAAAAAAGAAAAAAAAAAAGTTCTTCAAGGCTTTTGCTCAATGGCAAAGAGCTTATCCCCTCGCCATATAACTGAGTCCACTTTGGGGCAGCTCAGAGAGTGAGAAAAACACTTTTCCCGTTGTTCTGAGGTTTGCCCTCTTGTAGCTCCCCCACACCGGTCCTGCTCTCCCCTCTGAAGCTGCACAGAACTGCCCTCAGAGACCCAAAGGCCATATCTGGAGCACAAAGATGTTCAGTGAATGTCCCTTGGTGGATTCCATGAGGGGGGCAGAACCCCGTTTCCTCCTTGGAATGGCATCAGGCTTTTTTGTTTATCTGTGTTCTCCTGCCATTGCACCCACTTCAGAGACCACGGAACCCAGACCCCGGAAAGGAAGGTTTCGCCCAAGGCCAACCACAGCCCATCAGCAGCAAGGCAGAGGCCTTGGGGGCATGGCGTGTTCTGCTGGAGCTGTGGCCCTGCTGAACGTGGGCAGCCTTCTCAGCCTACGTCTTGAGGGCGGCCCTCCAGCTCTGAAGGGGCTGGCACTGCCCCATAGGCAGAGCCACTGCCCCTGTGCTCAGAGGCTCCTTCCAGAGGGCAGAGCTTGGGGTCCTGGGCTTCAAATGCGGAAGTGGCAGTGAGGGTGGGAGGGATTGAGGGAGGCAATAATCCCACACCCTCACCCAGCTTCAGAGGAGCTGGTGCTGAGACGGTTGCCATGGTGACAACAGCTCCCTGGTCAGGAGATTTTCTCTTTCCTCTCCTCCCTTTGCTCTTCTCCAAGCAGCAGCCATAGCAGCAGCAGCCAGGTCTTCTCCCTCTCCTTTATGAGGGGCAGGGCATGATAAAAAAACGTGGGCCCTAGTGACCACCTCCACCTTGGAACTGTCCACGCCACATGGGCTGGTGGTCTGGGAGGGACTCCTAACAGCTGAGAAGGGGCCTGGGCCTGGAAAGCATGTGGGAGGGGGACGCCTGAGTAAGAAGTCATGTCCCCTTGGTGAGGACTAACGCCCCTCAGGCCTCCTCTCTGAAATGCCCTAATGGTTCAGGGCAAGAGCGAAATGGTCCCATTGCTCCTAATCAGCCACAGAACCAGAGCACGTCAGTGTGGGAAGGCCATTCAAGACCATCTCGTCCAGTCCACCCTCCGTCCTTCCTCATTTCATGAAGAATCAGAGAGGGAAGTGACTTGCCCAAAGGCAAACAGCAGCTGAGGCAAAGGCAAGATTAACCCATCTCCTCTGCCTTCCAGATTCAGGCCACCTTAGGGAAAGGAGTGACACGGTCCACATGGAGCTTTGGCAGGTCCTTGTGGAACAGCAGGAAGATAGGAGAGAGGGAGCGACTGGGCGCAAGAATGCCAGAGAGGATCCCAATTCGAGATGTTTGAGAGGTAGAATGAGAGGACTTGGTGCCTGTGAGGGGTGAGGGGAAAGGGGAAGGCTAGGACCTTGGCAGCACTGACAGGCAGGTCTGCTGGGGGATGGTGCCCCTGGTTGGTCCTCCAGCCAGGATGAAAGCGGCCAAACATGGGGCCTCCACCTAGCCCCGGGACCACGGGGGTGGTGCTGCTGTTGAGAGAGTGTGAGGAGGAAAACTGGGGGAAGGGGGGCACCTCTTTCCTCTTCCAGATATGCTGTGAGCTCTGTCAGCTTGAGGGGTGGGAGGTGGCGACAGTCTGAGGGGACAACGTGAAGTGGGAGTAGGTTCTCTGTGGGGGGGAAGCTGTCTTTGGGGGCAGGGGCCTTGTGATGTGAAGTGCACAGGGAGCTGCTGGTGGGGCTGATGGTGTGGGTGGGGGCTATCTGTGCAGGTGGGAGGTTGCCATGATGCTGTGCCAACCACCCATCTCCAAAGGGGAAGGGTGACTGGTGCCTCCTCAAGCACGAGCAACACCACACCCCCAGGGGTGTGTGTGTGTGTGTGTGTGTGTGTGTGTTGGGGGCCAGAGCAGTGGGTGTTCTTACCTGAGCTGGGGGTAGGGAGGGGGCTGTGCCCCTTCCCTGGGACCCATGGGGCCTGGACTGGGGTGGGAGTCCCCTGCCCAGGGGCGGCCCTCCTGCCGCCTATGGGGGGAACCAGGGGTCAAGGATGAATGAAGGGGGCAGGAGAGAATGGGAATGGAGAGTGGAGGGGGAGGGGACAAGGGCCTCTGCCCGGCCCCGCCCGCGTTACCTGAGGCCGCTCGCCGGGTCGCTGGATGGCTCTGAGCCTCGGCGGGCCGCGGGGACCGAGACTGGCTCGCGGGCTGGCGGCCAGGCTCTTCGAGGTCCGCACCGGAGCCGCCTCCCAGCTCTTGTATCACTATGTCTCTCGGAGGCGACACGATTTGCATAAGCCCCGCCTCATCCCGGGCCGATCGGGCGTTGATTGGCTCCGCTGCGGCGGAGTGGCAGGCGGGGTTTCAGGTGGGGACGGGATGGCCAGTGAGGCCCGGCTGCCCGAGCGCGCCCCGCCCGCCCGCGCTGACCTTCTCCGAGTCGCGAGGAAGGGGGAGGGCTCTGCCCCCCGCGGTACCCCGCCCTAGGGTTCAGACCCCGGGCCGCAGTCTGGGGCGAAAAGTGACGATTGAAGTGGATTCGCAAAAACAACCGCACGGTTGCTGTGGAAACGGGAGAGCCACAGCAGAGTCTCTAAGCCTTCCCTTCCAGGGCCCCAGCCGGGGGTGGGGATGGAAGAGGGGATGAGTCACGAGATGTGACCCCCTCCGTGTCCCACCCGAAATTGGAGGAGGGCGGCGAGGAGCTGCGGACTAGCTGAGTGGGGGAGGGAAGAGCTGGGGTGGTCGGCCGCCCACGCCTTCGCGTCGCCCCCGCAGCACACCCACTGCGCTGCAGCCGTGGGACTGAGAGGAGGGTGGGCGGGCGCCGAGAGCGCAGCACGGGTGGCGAAGCGCCGCGCCTCTACCTGGCCCCACGCTCTTCGCGCGCGCCCTGCAGCCCCTAATTCCGATCTTCTCCAGACGGACCTTGCTTGGTGCTCACGGACCCCCAAGAGGCCTCTCGGGATCTCCTCCAGAAGGTCCCTCTGCCTACGCCACGGACCCTCCTTTCCCCACCCTCCCATCTTCCCGTCCCGCAGACGGAGCCGGTCCCCAGCCGCCGCCAGTCTCCGGCCTCGGATGTTGACACAAACCCGTGGCGGTTTACACTGAGTGGGTCTGGAAGGTTTCAGGGCCCCGGGAACACCTCTTCCCAGCGCTTGGGGGTCTCCCCAGAGCCCGGCTGGGCTGCCCTGGCCGCTCTGGCAGCTGACAGCTCCCGACCCAAGGCGGCGCGAAGGAACTCTTTTATTCCAAACTGGGGGGGGGGGGCGGGGGGGGCAGAAGCAGGTATCTCTCTGACCAGGCCACGTGCGGGGGAGGGACTTCTAGGCATCTGTCAAAAGTGGGGCGGGGCTTCTGGAGACCGGTCGAATGGGAGCTGGGATGCTGAAGAGCGGCTGGGGGAACAGACCCGGCTTCTGCCGAAAGAGCAAAAGTTGGGGTGAGCCGGGTGATAGGGGATGAGGACAGGCCAGCCAAGAGTGGAGGCGAGGCTTCTCCGGCTAGTCCCCCAAATTCCTGGGCCAGGCTCCGTGGGGAGGAACCAGTGGACATCTTTTTTTTAGGAACCGTCCCATTCCCTCTGGAACCCGTTTTGTTGTCCCGTTCTCTGGGCTGCAGGCTGTCTTCTCTCTGGGGCTCTAACGTGATGACAGCACTACTTGGGCCTCCAGTTAGCTGGCACATCCTTGGCCCCTTGGTTGATGATTCACAGGGACAGGGGTCTGAAAGCCCTGACACTGTCACTTCCTGAGCACCTTCACTGCTGTGGGCCCTGGGGACCTAGAGATAGGCAAGAACTCATCCCTGTTCACGGTGAAGCGGGTACTATTATGACTCCCATTTAACAGATAAGGAAATTGAGGCCCAGAGCACTTAAATGACTAGTCCAAGCTCACAAAGCTAGTAAAACTGCAGGGTGGGATTTGAACCCAAGCAGTCTGGCTCCAGAACCCACACTCCTAGCCAGAAAACAATCCTGCCTCTCTTTAAGATCTTTCAAGTCCTTAAGGGCAGAGAGCTTGGATTAGAATATTCTTTTTCTCATCTTCCAAGCCGTGAGAAAGGCAAAACTCCACCTCTCGGAAGCAGCTTCTCTAACTCTGAGGTGGTCAAGACATGGGATTTCAACAGAGCCTGTAAAAGCAGAGCTGATTATCGTGAAAACAAAAAGAAGCTCCCCTGAACTGCAAGAGGGCCAGAGTGTGGCTGCTTCTGACTTCCCCATCCCCCACCCAGCAATCAGCATGGGCTCCAGGAAGGAAGGCAAGGGCAGTTGGTGAGGCAGGACATATTGGTCCTGCTCTGGCTCTTTAAACCAGGGAGGACCACCCATGCAGCCTTGCCCATGAATCATCTCGGGCCCTGTGACTATTCCTGAGCTGCCAGTCATAACCCATCTTCACCTGCTCATAAGACTTGAGACCCTGATCTTGATCCTGCCTCCTTTAGGTTTGATGTTGAAAGCAACAGCAGCTGACATTGACTCAGCTGCTTCACTATGCAGTAAACTCTCTACCAAGACCTTTATTGGCATCATCTCACTTAATCCCACAGACGACCACTGCCATTAAAAATATCTAACAATCCATTCAGACATGGGCATTACCAATCAAAGTGGATGCTGGCCTTAGAGCTAGACCAAAGACTTAGTAGGTCTCTGTTCTGCCAAGAGTTAACACTTTAGCTACTGGATCAAGGGGAATGGGAAGAGAGAAGCTAGGGATGGAGTAGGGAAGCCCAAGGCCTATGGTTCTCTATTTACAATCAATCTGGAAGTATTTTGATGTTTTCACAACCAGTTCAGCTGTACCAGGCATGGGGACTGAATTTCAGCCCTGGTAGCATTGCTTTATTTCATGGCAGTGGATGGAGGCTCAGAGAGGTTAGACAACTTGCCTGTGGTCATACAACTCAGTAGCAACAGAGTCGGGAGCCCCATCCAGGTCTGATTCCAGAACCCACACTCCTACCACTGACTGACCTGTGTTCCTAGGAAGAGGTAGTCGGGGTTTCTGCTTTCTGCAGTTAAAGGCTGACCCAGAGGAATGAGATTTAAGTTCTGGAACTTTTGTTGTGGCCTTGCTATTCTCAGGCTTGGAGCCTTGACAACACCTGTCCCGTGTTGTTGAAGGAGTGGGTCCTATCCCTGCAGAGTGAGGAGGGCAGAGCAGGCTGCCTGGAATTAACGGTGTGCCTGTGTGGGAGGACCCAAGAGGGGGCACAGATGAAAACCCCAGTAGGGTTTCCATGAGGGAAGAGGTCTTCCGCCAGCCAGTAGCCCCTTCAATTTGCTTCACCAAAGTGCTAGCATTCCTCACATTGGGTACCGACAAGGCCTTTATGATGGATAACACCTCCCTAACTCCCTGGGTTTCCTCAGCCTTGGCTAGTGCAGCCTGGTGACAGCTAGAAATCCCCTGGGTCCTAGATATTTCACAGCCTTTGTGGCTGGGAGAGAGTGAGATCACCAGCTTTGGACTCCTTCCCTCTCCCTTACTGGATAAGCAGGTGTTTTTTTTTTTTTTTAATTTCCAAAATAGAAATCTGTTACCTTTTTTCTCTTCCTGTTAATACATGGTGGCTAAAAAAAAAGATACTGAGAGAGCGGAAGTTCCCCGGTAATTCCTCCCTTGAGCATTACCTGCAGGGGACCTTGTGTTTTGTCTGCCCTTCATTCACTTTCTCCTGGAGAAGCCCTATAGTGTAGTGGGTTACACATACAGACTCTGGAGCCGGGCTGCCTGGGTTTTCATCCTCACTCTATCACTTACCAGCTGTGTGACCACGGGTAAGTTACTTAACCTCTCTGTGTGTCAGTTTCCTCATCTGTAAAGTAAGGATAATAATAACAGTACCTGCATCAAAGGGCTACTCTGAGGACTAAAATGAGTTAGTATGCGCCAAGTGCTTAGAACAGATTATGCTTTGGGGAATTACACAGCCCCGACTGTATACAGTCTTGGTGGAATTTTCAGTCCAGGTGTCCTGCCTTCCTGTGGACAATGGTTGGGCATGAGTCTCAAGTAGGGCTAAATGGACACTCTACCCCCTGCCCAAGCTCATCTGAATCTGGAGTAAAGTGACCCAAGCATTCTGGATGGTTACTACTGGTTTATTCCAGGACAGTGCTCTGGTGACTGTCCACTCATTCCTCCTATCTGAATCCCCAGGGGTGACTCTGGTACACATCCTTTCCAAAACCTAATTCTTCTGCTTTTCCTTTGGTTCTGTGAGCCGCTCTACCCCCTTCCCCCACCTTTCTTTTCTTTTCTTTTCTTTTTTCTTTTCTTTTCTCTTTCTTTCTTTCTTTCTTTCTTTATAACTTAAGTTATCTAGAGGTGATTTCTGCTTGCTTGCGGAAAACATATGAGTTTGGCATATTTCTCTATCAGTTACAACTCTTGGTTGCAAGTGACAGAGAATCCAGCCCACAATGGCTTAAGGAAAAAGAAAATGATGGAAGAGAAAACCCAGAGTAGATTGGACTTTGGGAATGGCTTGATTCAGGGGCTTAAACAGTGTGATTAATACCTGACCTCTTCCCAGGGCTTGGCTTTGCCCTTCTGTGTTGACCTCATTCTTGAAATCCACATAAAGGCAAGGCATCGGCCAGCATCACTAGGCCAACACCCTCTCAGGTTGGAGTGCCACAGAAGAGAGCTTCTCTTCCCCAGTGCAGGCAGCCAGTATCCTGGGCTGATTCTCACTGGCCTGATTTGGGATCCATGCTAAGCTCAGAACCAGTCACTGAAAACAAGGGATACAGTGCTCGGATTGGCCAGGGCTGAGTCACTTACCTACCCCTAGATAAGGTCAACGCCTCCCAAAGATTGTGTCCCCAGAGTAGGGAAGGTGGGTGTTCTTACCAAGGACAGAAGTTCCTAAATGATAAAAACACATACAAACTATACTATCAGGGTGCCCGCAGGAAACAGATGGCCCTCAAAGAGATGACTGAAGATAGGTCGGTGAGGGAACTATTTGCACAGTTATGGGTAGGGGGTGAGAGAAATCTACAAGGTATTATGAAGCCGTGGGGCCAGCGCCAGTGGAGAGCCATTACCACCTCCAGGCCTCAAGGGGCCAGAGGACGGAGCAGAGCTGTTGTCGTAGGAGAGAGTCTTCCCGCAGGAGTTGTGACCTTTGGTAAGGGAACACAGCACTGCCAACACACGGCCTGGTAGGGAGAGACTGAGGGTGGGTAGAATAAATACCTTGACCTCCTTCTACTCCCATGTCCCATAAGTCTCCTACTTATGTCTCCCATTGGCCAAACCCAACTGGAAGCCGAAGGGCAAAGAAGCCCCAACTGATGCAGTCCCCACAGCAAGCTCGTGGAGCGGCACACGGAGGGGAGAGCGTGGAGACGAGCAGAAGACAAACCTAACGGCACTAGAGAATGTCTGCATATGTATCGGTATATAAAAGATCTATATCTGTATCCAAGTGCATAGGCTTCCAAGTTAGACAGCCCTTGGACAAGGTTCTTAACCTCTCTGCAATTCAGTTTCCTAGTCTGTAAATGGGAATAATAAAAAGAATTGTGTGAGGATGCAATGAAGACAGAGCGCTTAGGGAAGTGCCTGACATTCACAGAAATATGTAAACCGTGGTTGTGGCGGTGCCGCATTAGTTGAGGCAAAGGCGAAGCTGCTCTAACAAACAGACCCCAACCTATAAGAACTCAAATGCAATAGAAGGGTGTTGCTCGTTTACCTACGGTCCAGGGTCACTGTCAGGTGGATGGGCGGCTCTCCTTACAGGGATTTGAGACCCAGGTTCCATCTCCAGTGTGGTCCCACCATTCCCTGGGGTCTCCAGCCCGTGGAAAGAGAAAGAGAGAGAGGGGAGAAGGCAGACAGTGGGGTGACCCAGATATTTTGAATTGGAGGAAGCCACTTCCATGCCTAGGCTGGGGGAACAAAGGGGGATTGATACTAGCCGGAGCCCTGCTCACTGCATGGCGAAGTCGAGTGGAGCGGAACCACCACGGGCTGCCTGCAGGAAGCCAGGAGCTCACACTCTGGCTGGTGCTACCGTCTGCAAGTCTGAGGTCACTTGCTGCTGTTGCTGGACGCTGAAAGCACAGCAACCAATGTGTGGTTCCTCGTGCAGGGGAATAGCGGTTATGACCCACAGGAAGAGGCCTGCCCCAACTCACTCCGGGCAGTCACATGAGGACCTGTTTTTTCCTTTCTCCCTCCACCCGAAAACCCACACCAGAGAAGCAATCACAAGGAAGAGAGTGAGTGTCTAAGAGCTCCCCCCTCCCCTGCCTCCCGCTGCTGGAGGCTTAAGTCTGCCCTTCATAAGGCAGAGCTGGGAAAAAGCTTTGAGTCAAATGTGAAACGGAAACTTTAATTGAATTTCAAGAATCAAAAGTGATTGAGATGATGGACTCAGGGTTGGGGTAGGGATGAGTGGCCCGGTGAAAGGAATCAACTCCCTTGATTCAATGCTGACCTCCTTCTCCCGTCTGCCATCGCCAATGCCTGGCACAGCTCCTCCCTTACCCTGGCCCTGGGACACTCGGCCACTGAGCCCAGGGAATGCCTGGTGCTTTGGCCACCTATGTACACACATCCCAGCAAGCTCATCCAGCTCTTATGACTTCCAAGGTCCTGTGGGAACCCAGGAGCAGATCAAGGCCTTCAGGGGCCAGCCTGGCCATTAGAGGAGGAGGAATCACTGCGGTGGCCCCATAACCTCAGTCTGCCCTTGTGGAAAATGCCTGGCTCAAGTTGGGCCAGTCACATGTTGTTTCCTGGGAATTTGGAATTTTGAACGGAGAGGCACAGAAACTTCAGTGTCATTAGAGCCTAAGTACGTTGACGGCAGTGCTCTAGGGAGAAAGTCCTATGGTCCCCTATGGGTGGATGTGGGTGGGGCTCTAGGCCTGGCCTTCTGTGAATTGTCTTGGTCCTTCAACCTTGTCTTGGAATCTATGAGCTACTCCGTGCTTCTTCTAATGTTCATCCTCTGCTCTCCTCACTCACCCCCACACCTTTTTCCCCTTAAGTTAGCCAGAGCTGGTTTCTGTGACTTTCAGTCAAATGACTCAACTAATAAAGGCCATTTAAGGTCGGAGACAGGAGGTGCAGTGAGAGGCAAATGCCAGAAGAGGGCACTGTGGGCTCATTTTGAAGGGGCTTTTGAGTGGCCCCAAAGGTTCCAGAGGCCTTTGAAGGCAAGATGGGTGGAGGAGCCAGGCAGTGGGGAGAAGGCTTTTCCTTGCAGTATTTTATCCTAGCAAGTGTAGGGAGGGCACACAAGGAGATGGTGAGATGGAAAGTTGGGACCTTTGTTGCAATTGGATCTGTATTATTTCACTCACTGTGTGACCTTTGGCAAGTCATGTCACTTCTTTGGTTTCCTCATTTGTAAAACTGGGATAAGGCTAGAATCTACTTCACGAGGCTGTTGTGAGGATTAAATCCAACAATGCCTCTTGAGTGCTTAGAACATTGTCTGGCAAGGGGCACCTGGGTGGCTCAGGCAGTTAAGCATCAGGCTCTTGGTTTCAGCACAGCTCATGATCTCAGGGTTGTGAGATTGAGCCCCAGGCTGGGCTCCACGCTGGGCGTACAGCCTGCTTAAGATTCTCTCTCTCCCTCTCCCTTCGCCCCCCCACCCCTGCTTGTGTGCACTCTCTCTCTCTCTCAAAAACAACAGCAAAAAAACAAAAAAGAAAAACAGAACAACAAAACATTTTCTGGCAAATACACCATTAATGCATTTCAGTTATTATTATTACTCTCACTTCACTGAGCACATAATCAAAGAGCCAGAGATAGAACCATAAAATAACAAGGAACAACAACAAAAAGGTCATTGGACAGTGGTCACAGACTTCAGATGTTTCCAAAGAATGCCGATGTTATCAGGAGACCCTTGGTGCAGAGGAGGAAGAGGAGAACAAATGGAAGGAAGATTTTGAGGGCAAAGGTTGGTGGAATGATCTGGAAAAGGGAAATGGGGGACACTCTCTCCTTTGGGGTGAGAGGAAAGGAAATGAGGCAAACACTGGAAAAATTGAGGACAGATATGGAGGTCAAGAGGTTTCCTCCCCTTAGGCAGGCTTCTAGTCTTTGTGAAGTACGCCATGTGCTTAGCGGGGCTGGTGGGGGTGGCTGGGGAGGCTCAGCTTTCTCCACTTTCACCACCCTAGACCTTCTTTACATATGAGTCCTATGTCTGTCTTCTTTTCGTTTTCACCATTCATCCGCTGGATACATATTTATTGGATGCTTACTAAGTATTAAGCTCTGGGGATATAAATATAAAAGAGTCTATATTAGTCTGGGTTCTCAAGAGAAACAGAACCAAAAGGAGAAGATAGATAGATGATAGATAGATAGATAGATAGATAGATAGATAGACAGATAGATGATAGATGATAGATAGAAGATGGATAATAAGGAATGGCTTATGCACTTCTAGAGGCTGAGAAATTCCAAGATCTGCGATCAGCCAGCCGGGGACTCAGGAGAGTTGATGCTGTAAGTTCCAGCTTTCATCCATAAGAAGGCAGGCGACCAGTGTCCTAACTCAGAGAGCAAATTCTCCCTCACCTTCTGTTCTGTTTGGGCCTGAATGGGTTGGATGCTGCCCGCCCGCACTGGGGAGGGCAGTCTGCTTCACTGAGTCCACTGATCCAAATGTTAATCTCATCCAGGAACAGCCCCACAGACACACCCCAGAGTAATGTCTGGACACCCCACGGCCCAGTCAAGTTGACACGTGAAATTAACCATTACAAAGACCAATACGGCAACTCCTCTCCTGCAGTTTATGGTCCAACAGGAGGAACAGACACAAAAAGTAAAACAACGACTATGTAATCCCACATTGTCACGATATACCGTGAGAGAAATGAATAGGGTCTGTGATCAAATAAGGGGGAGCTGAACTGAAGGCAGATTGGATATTTAGGGGAGCATCGCCAAGAAGATGACATGTCAAGGACTGGCAGTGGCCAGCCAGGGAAAAGAAGAGGAAGAATGTTCTGGTGAGGAAGGGTGGCTCGTCGCATGAGCTCAGAGAAGACCTCTGTAGCTGAAAGAGAAGGGAGTTCGCTGAGAGAAGACTGTAGCCAGGAGTTGGGATTTTTCCTAAGTGCCATCAGACTGTTTTGTAGCTGGTGGTGGGTTATGCGAGCCACCCAAATCACATTGTTTAGGGTTATTCAGGGTTCTAGGGAGAGACTAGGTTGGAGGGGGCTGCAAGTGGAGGTGGCTGAGCCTGAGTGGTTGAAGGCTAGGTCCTGGGCTAGAGCGCCAGCAGCCTGATGGAGAGGGGTGACAGATACAACTTGGGACAAGGGTCTCTACACCTGCTCCCATGGCCTCCCACACCAATACCGTGGAAGGTGACTGGGAGCCTAACTACCCATTCTGGATATTGGAGACATCTGGGTGCTCGGTGGTAGGTGCCTGTGCTTCAGGGTGCTGGGGAAGGGGAACCCCAATAGTAGCCAACCCATGGAGAGGGAAACACTAAACTTACTCCCTCTTCCTGGTAGACGATGGCTAGCTAGACTGAATTCAGGAGTCAATTCCAGATCTGAGTTCTAGCTCCTGCTCTTGGGTGAGCATGTAGGAAGGGAAAGAGCAGGCCTCGGGACAAGTCTGATTCCATCCCAGCTCTGCCCTATACTCCCTGCTGGGACTTCCCCTTCACTGATTACGTGGTGTAAGCAGGATTAATACTGGTCCTGGGCTCACAGGATGTGTGATCAGCATTAAGTGAGGCAATGCATGAAAAAATACATAGCACGGTGTCAGGCACATGGCAGGGAGTCAACAAATGGAAGCTGCTTCCCCACGCCTAGAGAAAGCTCTAGTTTCTGGCTGAGAGTAGAGGGCCATCTGGGGCCAGGTCATATGATCTGGGCTGGCTCTGCAGCCTCACTTACCCCCTATTTGCAGACAGAGCCTGGTTACATGGGGCTGGAGAATCTCTCTCCAGATCTGGAAGGCGGGGAGGTAGCCAGAGGCAAGAAAGGGCTGAGCTCGAAGTGACCTGGAGAATATCATACCGTCTCAAAACTGGAAACTCTGGGGTGACTCCTGGGAATCTACACTAAAGTTTGAGAACTACTGACTTGTCCATCGTATTTAATTTGGGTTCCGAAAGACTTGAGGCCAAAGGAGAAGTAAAAGCAGGGTAGTGGGTGTGCTTGGCTGAGGACTGCTGGATGGGAAAGAAAGGAGCCCTGGAATAAGTTAGATGTGCAAAGGGCGAGCACACAGGCTTGGACTGCATTAGAGAGATGCTCTTCCCGTTTAAAAAAGAGCAAACAAAACACTTCCGTAATGTGAATTCTGAAAGGAGAATTTGCAAATGGGGAGAGATTTCTAAGTAAATAACCCAGTTCTGCCCCACCCACACCCCCCACGGCGGCAGGCGCGGGGCTGAGCTGATGCTCACCGTTCAGACTGGGATGGTTGAGGAAATGTTGCCAAGTAACGTACTAGTTGGCAAAAGGTACACAGGGACCTCGTTAAATTGTAAAGTTAATTATGTAAAAATATAAGTTATAGATTCATTAGTTCATTGGACACCCTCATGAACACTGATAAACGTCCTCCTAAAATAACCACGTCTGAGAGACCCCCTGGCCCTCTCGGCGGCTTCGCCCACGTCTCCGCACGCAGCACGCGCTGCCTTGCTGTCCTTTATAAAGCGCTCTGTGCTCTAGGGGAATCATCAGTTTATCTTTATCCTCAAATTACTCACGTGTTAGGGGCTCTAAATAGTTTACCCTTTCCATCGGCTTCGTTGCTGGTGCATGATACTTGTATAAGTAGTAGGGGGGCAGGGTTTTAAACGTTCTCTTGGAAGATCCAGAACTTACAGAAACAATTTAGAGATGAACGTCCAAGAGAAAGACAGTGGCGTTTGGTTAAATGTTTCTTTTAAAAATCAGAAAGAAAAATCTTCTAGATCTAAGGGAGGAATATTCAAAAATAAATGAATAATTGCTGGTAAGAGAAATGTTGGATCGAAACGTACCCCAGTTTTATTAACAGCTGAAGGTGCTCGAGTTCTGTGACACTCGTGTCACTCAGAACAGCAAGTCTGTTTGGCCGAAGTTCATGGTTTGCATGAGTCAGGGTTAGAACAGATAAGCAGAAATGGTATGAACAATCTAGAAAAAGGCATTTATTAAGGGATTAGAGTTTATGCAGGCTGGTTTCCTTAAGGGCATAGTGGGCGGGGGTGGGTGGCTTCTCTCTGTTCCTCAGTGTCTGGGGCCTCAATGGGGAAAATCGGAGACTGAGGGCTAACGTCGCCTGGAGCCATCTTCACACGCACTTCGGGGGCTTGATGCTGTGTCCGTGGGGACCTCAGCCGGGGCTGTCGTGTCGACATGCGACTGAGCTCTGGCCCATGGAATATGAGTGGAAGTGACACTGTCGCTTCCAGGCCTGGCCCATACACACTTCCTGTATGATCCTTTCTCTTTTCCATCTCTCAGCTGAATGGACAGGACTTCAAAGACCTAGAGGAAGGGAAAACCCAAAGATGGAAGAAGTCTGGGTTTCTGAGGGAAAGTGTAAAGCCCTCACCGCCCAGCCCCAGACTGTGACATGAATGACAAATAACTTGCTGCTAAGCCCTCTACGGTTAGGGGCTGTGTGTTACAGCAGCTAACGCTCACTACCCTGACTAATAGCCATCCCTGCTCATTTATTGAAGCTCCAGGTGACCAGACGCTTTCCTCTGTGAGATCTGGTGAGCTGCACATGGCGGTTGTGCTCAGCTTCCCACTGTGACAAGAGCCCTCCGTACTGTCACTGTATCAAGGGCTGGTCTTGCAGCTCCTATCAGCTAACTAACATGTGTTTGATGGAATTTTGATGATCTCATAGGCCTCTTTCTTTTTTTTTTTTTTAAAGATTTTATTTATTTATTCGACAGAGATAGAGACAGCCAGCGAGAGAGGGAACACAAGCTGGGGGAGTGGGAGAGGAAGAAGCAGGCTCCTAGCGGAGGAGCCTGATGTGGGGCTCAATCCCATAACGCCGGGATCACGCCCTGAGCCGAAGGCAGGCGCTTAACCGCTGTGCCACCCAGGCGCCCCTCATAGGCCTCTTTCTGACTAATGGTCACAACCCATGAGTTCGTTTTGTTGGCGTTTGGTTAAGGAAAAGGGCAAATTCCATTGTCTTTCTATGCCCAAGTTTATGAAAGAGTTCTTAACTGGATCCATCCTTCTGCCCCCATGAACTTGGAGGAGCGTTCATCTCCTACTGCAAGGCGATCCAGGGTACAAATGTCTTCCCCCTTACCGAATCCAATAGTAATTCTGTTATTGTCCCTCTTAATCCCCTCAACAATGCAGTTGAACAAGCTCCTCCTTGAGACACTTTCTTCATTTGACTCCTATAGCACACCTTTCCTATAACTTGCTGACTTCACCATGGCCCCTTCTGCAGGCTCTTCAGCTGGAGAGCTAATAGACGTCTCAAATCAACAAGTCCCAATTAGAAACTCTTGATCAACCCCTCCAGAGGGAGGCCACCTGCATGCATCCACACATCAACCCATGGCACCGCTCTTCACCTACTGGCTCAGGCCCGTCCCCCAAGAATCATGCTTTTCACCTCCTTCTCACACCCCCAAACTCTAGTCAATCAACAAATCCTACCAAGTTGAGCTTCAGATTTGGATCAATCAACTTCTTGCCCTCTCTGCTTTTACCGTTCTAGTTCCAACCACCATCCTCTTGTCTGGATGATGGAATAGCCTGGAATTGGTTTACTTTCCTCCACACTTGTCCCTACATTGTTTATTCACCACAAAGAAACCAGAGTGATCTTTTAAAAGTAAAAACTGGCGGCACCTGGGTGGCTCAGTAGGTTAAGCATCTGCCTTCTGCTCAGGTCATGATCCCAGGGTTCTGGGATCGAGCCCCGCATCAGGCTCCCTACAGAGGAGGGATTCAGATCCCTCCTGCTTCTCCCTCTCCCTCTGCCTGCCACTCCCCCTGCTTGTGCACTCGCTTTCTCTTCTCTCTCTCTGTCAAGTATATAAATAAAATCTTTTAAAAAACAAAAAATAAAAGTAAAAACTGTCATTTCAGTTCTCCGAACATACCAAACTCTTTCCTACCTCAAGGCCTTTGCACTTGTGGGTCTCTTTTCCTGGAACAGAGGCTATTTCTTATACTTCAGGTCCAAACGCACACCTCGTATCCTCAGAGAGCACTTATCATCCTGTATGAATTAGGTTCTCCCTCTCTTCCTGTTCTCTGTCACAGCCCTCTGTTTATTTTTCAGTAGGACTCAAAATTATATTTTTGTTTACCTGTTTATACTGCTGAAACGTTGATCTTCATGAGCTGATAATCTCCGCAAGGGCGTGCACTATGGACAGAATTGTGTCCTCCCCGCCCGCACCAAAATTCATGTTACCCTAACCCCCAGTGTATTTGGAGGTAATTAAGATTAAATGAAGTCATGGCGCACCTGGGGGGGCTCAGTTGGTCAAGTGTTCCACTCTTGGTTTCAGCTCAGGTCATGATCTCAGGGTTGTTGAGTCTGAGCCCTGCATTGGCTCCAAGCTTCGTACTGGGTGTGGAACCCGCTTAGGATTCTCTCTTTTCCCTCTGCCCCTACCCCCCACCACATGGTTGAGTGCACCCTCCCTCTCTCTAAAAAAAAAAAAAAAAGATTAAATGAAGTCATAAGGATGGGGTGCAAATCTAATAGGACTGATGGCCTTAGAAGAGGAAGAGCTCTCCTTCCCTCCCTCCCTCTCTCTTAATCTTTCTCCCCCTTCCTCTACCCCAAGTGCACACACAGAGGAAAGGCCATGGAAGGACACAGGGAGAAGGTGGCTGTCTACAAGCCAAGAAGAGCACCCTCACTAGGAACTGGACTGGCTGGCACCTTAATCTTACATGTCCCAGCCGAACTGTGAGAAAATACGTTTCTGTTTAAGCCCCCCAGTCTGCGGGAGTTTGTCACCGCAGCTTTGCAGAGTCTGCTTGTCCCCACATTTTTATCCCTTGTACTTAGCACGGTCATTGGCACATAGTAGGCATGCAAAAATTACTTGCTGAATAAATGAATGGGCTCCACACAAGCTACTCGTATCACCGCTTCAGCCATCTATGCCACCCCCACGCCAGTCCTCAACTTCCCTAAATGTGGGATCCGTGTCACAGGAATTTAAAGAGCAGCTTTTCCTTTCTCCTGCCCTTTACTGATTACTGGAAACATGACTGATAGATGACTGCACCCTCCCCACTTGTTAGGACACTTTATTGGCACAAGAGCAGGAACCCACGTGCCTTCCCGGGACCAACTGTAACCAGCTGGGCTGAGAAAACGAGGCCCGTCCACGCGGCCCTCGCTCAGGCCTGGGTTAATGGGTAACCGGGTTTGGGGTTTGTTCCTGTTTTCTGGGAAACCCTGACCCGCAGTGTGATGACCCCGCGCAGAGAACCGTGGGGAGGAGGTGTGGGGGTCCCCGGCCCCGCCTGGGCCCCGAGCCCGCGGCTTGGGTGGGGGGACCCCGGCGGGGCGGCGCAGGGGGCGGTGCAAGGGGCCGCAGGGGCTCCAGGCGCAGCCCCTGGTGAGCTGCGGACGGACGGGGACACGCAGGCCCGAGCCCCAGGCGGAGCGCCGCCCGCCCCCCTGTGTGGTCGGTGGTCTCGGGCCAGGAGGCTCCGTGCTGCCCGACGCACGTCGCCGCCCAAGCCCCGAAGCGCAGGTGTGGACACGCCGCGGCCGCGGCTCCGCGAGGCCTCGCAGCAGAGCACGTCCGGAACCAGACTCCTGACTCGCATCGCCGCCCTGACCGCGCCCCCCAGCGCCTCCCGGTCTCGGGAAATGACCGCGCTGTCCTTCTGGCGGCTCCGTCTCAAAGCCCCGAGGTTGTCCCTGACCCCTCTTGTCCTCACAGCCCGCACCGCTCCGTGCGCGAAGCCCGTCAGCGCAGCCCTGGCCTCACCCGCTTCTCTGTCCTCCGGTCCGGGCCAGCAGCGCGTGTCCGTCTGTCCCCGCGTCCCGGCGGTGGCCTCCTCGCGTCCCCCTGCTCCGCCCTCGCCCCGCGGTCCGTTCTCGCCGCCGCAGCCAGGGCGGCTGAGCACGCAGGTCAGATGAGGCCGCCCTTCTGCTCAGCAGCGCCCGACGACTCCGCCGCCCGCGGAAAGGCCGCCGCCCTCCCGGGGGCAGCAAGGCCCCACACCGTGGGCTCCGCCCCGCGCCCCCCTCGGGCCCGCGGCGCCCACCGTCTTCTGCGCCCCTGGCCCGCGCCGGGCGGACGATTTCCGAGAAACGGGGCCGAGACGATGCAGACCGTGTATGCGGAGAGAGGTTTCTTTGCAGGACTTGGCTCCCACCGTGCGGGGCAGGCAAGTCTGGACTCCACAGGCCGGCCCAGGCTGGAGATTCGGGCAAGAGTCGCTGGGGTCTGGGGTCTGAAGGCTGCACACTCCAGCAGGAGTTCTGTGTTCCCGCGTGGAGGCAGCATTTCCTTCTCGCTCAGGAGGACTTCAGTGTTCGCTCTTAAGGCCTCGAGAGGGTTGCATGAGGTCCACCCACACGGCAGAGGTAACCCGCCCCGCTCCAAGTCTGCTGATGGCAACATCCATCCCATCCAGAAAGTGCCTTCACAGCAACAGCTAGTTTGACCAAAGCGCTGGGCACCACGGCCTGGCCACGAGGACACACAAAATTAACAGCACGCGGTCTCTTTTGCCGGTCCTTGAAGGCAGGCCTCGTCCTGTCTCAGGCCCTCACCCTCACTCTTCTCTCTGCCCGAATGTTCTGCTCCCGGATATCCATGTGGCTCTTGGATATCCAATGTTCCCTGCTCACTTCCTGTGGGTTTTGCCGGATGTCACTTTGTGACGTCTTCTTGGCGACGTCCCCCTCGGCTGGGCTTCCCTGTGAGGTGGTCTCAGGTGAGGCGTGTCTCGGTCTAACGTGGACAGTGGCTAGTGCTTTGGCTGTTATCTCTCTGCTGCAAACCCCACCCCCCTTCTATACTGGGCTTTGTGAGGGGGGAGCTGGGACGCTGAAGCCCACACTCTGCTTTGCTAGCTGGCTCCCTGCTGGGCTTTGCCACTGCAGCTGCCACAGAATGTTCTAAGGGAAGCTGGGGTTCCCTTAGATCAGATATGGTGGGACATGCACACGCAGAAGTGACTGTCATGAAGGAGGATGCTTACTCACAGTCCCCGGAAACAGGAAGGCGGAGCTCACCTTGCAGAGCTGTGTGGGGAAGCACCAGGGTGGGCCCGGAGGGAGAGGGAGTAAGGGGAAAATGTGGGAAGAGTATTGACTGATTGATTGCAGCTTCTGCTGGAAGGAACAGGCAAGGCAGGGTAAGCAGGTCCAGAATTGGCTAGTTTGGATAATTTCAGTGGGCTCTGGGGTACAGGGGCTGTCCTTAGTTGTCTGGTACCCGGCCCTGGGGTGATTGGAGCAGGTGACCCTGAGTATGAGAGGCCCCTAGGGGAGGCAGTTGGTTTGCATATGGAAGGCATGCTCTAGGGAAAATTGTGTGCTATGTCTATTTTTTTAAGGTTTTGTTTACTTATTTGAGAGAGAGAGAGAGCAGGGGAAGGGGCAGAGGGAGAAGCAGAGAATCTCAAGCAGACTCGTTGCTGAGCACAGAGCTCGACAGGGGGCCCAACCTTACGACTGCGATCATGACCTGAGCCAAAATCAAGAGTCTGGACGCTCAACGGACTGAGCCGGGCAGGAGCCCCCTACCTCTAAAGGCGATGATGTAGGCTGCCCCCCCAGAGTCAGTAAGGCCCCAAGGTGCCAAAGCGTCAAAACGAAGGCCATAAAAAGGCATAATGAGTATAGGCATACCTCGTTTTATCGCACTTCCCTTTATTGTGCTTTACAGATATTGTGTGTTTTACAAACGCGGCAACCCTGCATCAACCAGATCTAGTGACACCATTTTTCCAACAGCATTTGCTCACTTCGTGTGTCTGTGTCACATTTTGCTAATTCTCACAATATTTCAAACTTTTTCATTATATTTGTTACCATGATCTGTGATCCTAATTACGACTCACTGAAAGCGAAATGATGGTTAGCATTTTTTAGCCATGAAGCATATTTTAATTAAGGTATGTACATTTTTTTAGACTACAGTACAGTGCGAACTAACTTGTATTCGCACTGGGCAACCAGAAACTTCATTGGACTCGCTTTATTACGATATTTGCTATATTGCAGTGTTCTGGAGGGGAGTCTGCACTATCTCTGAGGTGTGCCTGGACAGGGAGGGAGCACGCAAGGATGGGAGTGGAAGAAACTCCCCGGCACTGTGCCCTGTGAACTTCCCATGGGCTCTTGAGGTGGCTGACACTTTCAGTGTCACTCCAGCAATGCTTTGACTCCCTAGCGACAGCAGCGTCTTCCTGCAACAGCAGCTGAGTCCATGGTCCAACTCCCTATCACTTGCAAAACCAGCCCCATGGTGCCCATCTCAGAGATACCAGCACCAGCCAGACAGTGCCCTGTCCCCAAAAGGTCTAGGTCTCAGCCCCATGGAATCTTCTTCCAGACTCAGAGACACCAGCATCCTCCAAACAGTGCCCGTCCTTAGAGGCCTGTGTTCCAGCTCTGCTGTGCCGTCCTCCAAACTCACATGAGTTTGGATCACTCACCCGTCTTCTCTGAGCTCCTTCAGCTCAGAGTAACTTGAGTAACTTGGTAACTTGGTGGTTTTTATTTTTTTTTTATTTTTTATTTTTTAAAAAGATTTTATTTATTTATTCGACAGAGATAGAGACAGCCAGCGAGAGAGGGAACACAAGTAGGGGGAGTGGGAGAGGAAGAAGCAGGCTCATAGCAGAGCCTGATGTGGGGCTCGATCCCGTAACGCCGGGATCACGCCCTGAGCCGAAGGCAGACGCCTAACCGCTGTGCCACCCAGGCGCCCCAACTTGGTGGTTTTTAAATCACCCTTTTAGTGACTTCATTAACACCTTTATACCTCGTTGGCAGCTACTTCTATTCAGTTCTCTTCTGTTCAATCATTGGTGGGCTTGTCTCCTGATTGGACTCTGGCTGACGGAGACAACGTGCCAGGAGGGGATATTTTTGGCATTGCTTTGGTTGTGCTCTTGGAGTTGAACTCAGTGCTGACCTCCTTGCCCATGGACAATGGGGTGAAAGCAATTGTGGCATGCAAAGACTTCACAATTAATCAAACCATCACCCGTGGTTGACGGCGATGAAGTGCCTATGGAAAGTGCCAAGGGACAAAGTGGCTGTTTCCCCTGGTCATTACGGCGGTGATGGTGACTACAAGGACCATGGTGTGGGATGAATTCTTTTGAATGTCCCAGAGTGCTTGTGGGAAGAAGATGATGAGCTCACTTGAATATTCAGTTGGGATTATGACCGAATTTGAGGAGTAATTAACATATCTTAGAAATGGATGTACAAAAGTCTGAAAAATGGATACAACCATTATTGCAACTTTGCATCTTCTCATTTGGGGGGAAAGATTAGATGTCCCCATTTGTATGAAGGACAGTTTTATTTTGTTAGGTAGAAAGATAGAGCTGTTTTTATTGTCTTATGGAAGTTCAAATATGTGAAGACGTGTGCGTAGGCCTGCTGAATAGCCAAAGGCAGGGCGGGTGCCATTCATTAAGCTGTTGTCTGTTAGCTCTAATCCACCCTTCCACACCCTGCCTTATGATGCTGGGGCAGGGAGCCTGCCAACCACATCTCTGCTTTGCCAAAAGCAGGCTCCCTATAGGCTCTGTCAACACGTGGTACAAGGGATGGCAAGATTGAAGGAGGTAGGAACTGGCTTCTTCCCCTGGGCTTCCCAAGCTTGTATCATCCAGCAACACTTCTTCACCAAGATCACAGCAGATCCTTCCTGGGGGGCTTGCTGAATCCGGTTTTGGGTTTCCCCGACACTGGGGACACCAGCCTTATTGTGCTTCGCTCAGAAACTCCAACCACAGCGGAACAGCACCCCTCCTCAGAGAGCTCAGCTTCAGCTCTGCATGGCCTCTCCGCTAAACTCGAGTTTTAAAAATTTAAAAACCTCTTCCCTTTGTTCTCCCAGCCCAGTTGCTTCCAGCAAATGCTGCCTCCAAGATATCTTATCTCCAAGATGTCCTTGCCTTGTCAGCTAACCCGCCAATAACTTGATACCTAGGTGACAATCGTTGAGATTAAATTCTCTCTGCTCAAATAGCGTGTTTTCTACCTCCTGATCGGACCCTTCCTATACATATCCCTTAGCATGTGACATCACAGTACTGAAGAAAATACGTGTGGAACTAATGGCAGTAACACTTACTGAGTCTTACCACCTCAGGCTTTGTTCTAAGTGCCCTACACGCATTTCCTCATTTCATTGTCAGAGTAATCTGATCAGAAAGGAACTGTTATCCCTAATAAAAGGAAAAATAAATACTGCTATGTAGTGAGTATTAGATTGAATGCATTGCCAGGTGAAGCAGGGAAACTTGATCCAGCACAGAAGCGAGGCCATGTGAGATTGCATCTTCAGATTAGGTGTTAGCAAACAACTCAGGATGCAGGAAAGGTTTCCTCCAAGGTAGGTAATGTACAAGGGCTCCACAGGCCCTGTGAAAATTGACTCCGTCCAAGGGCAAGGGTGAGCTTCTAAGGCAACAGCCCCAGTTTCAGCAGGAGGAGGGATGGATTGGTTTAAACAAGCCTTTAGCTTGTCAGCCCAGGCTTGTTTGGTTTGTAATGGATCTGAGCCCCAATTCCATTTGTAACTTTTTGGAGCTTTATCGACCCCAAAAGTCATTAGGTTGAGCCCAAATAGTACAGCTGAGGCACAGATCGCAAGTATGACACGTTCATCACCAGGCTCTTCTTTTTGTTGATTCTGATTCTTTCTCCAAGAAGCAGTTGCTTTGAGCCCCGGCCAACGCTTTCTTGCATTTTCTTAGCAATATAAGCTAGTCGTGCAGTAGGTAAGCTTATCTGTAGACACTCCAGACTCAGCATACATTTCCTTATCATCTCATTTTTACCATGAGGAACCCGAGCCACAGAGCAGTTAAGAAGCCTCCCCTTGGTCCCACAGCGGGTCAGTGATAGAGCCAGACATTGGTAGGAGTAGTAGGTGGCTTACTTTTCATGGGAATCGGTTTCCTGAGGCCATGTTTCCCTACAGGTACTCGTATGGGCCAAGCCTTCCTGGTCAGGCAGGTTGACCTCAGAGCTGGTGTATTTTTTTTTAAAGACTTTATTTATTTATTTGAGAGAGAGAGAAAGAGAGACAGCGAGAAAGGGAACACAAGCAGGGGGAGGAGTGGGAGAGGGAGAAGCAGGCTTCCCCCCGAGCAGGGAGCCCAAGGCGGGGCTCAATCCCGGGACCCTAGGATCATGACCTGAGCCGAAGCAGACACTTAACGACTGAGCCACCCAGGCGCCCCTCAGAGCTGGTATATTTAACCACTTTGTTACACTGTCTAAGGGAAGGGAAGGGGGAGAGAGACCAAGAATATAGTATTATTAAGAGCATGGACTCTAGTGCTCAATAGATCTGGGCTAAAATCCCAGATTTACTTTATGCCACTTACAACTTCCATGAACTAATTAAGTTACTTAGCTATCCTAAGGCTCGGTTTCCTCATCTGTAAACTGGGAAAAACAATACACATATACCTAAAGGGGAATCAGTTTAATCTATTTGACATCATTTTTTCCAAGTGTACAAATTTGTGGTCCATGACTGCCCCCTAGAGGTAGGATTAAAATTTGCACTCTATATTTACGCAAAATACAATTCCGAAAAGCCCTTTTCTTCCCAAACTGTCCAACCAAAAAAACAGTAGTTTCTGCAAATCAAGTGGCCCAATAACCACTGGCCTGTAGTGTCTCTGATATCTTTGAATTGCAGGATCAGGCTTCTCCAAACGGAATCAGCAAGGCTCAGCCCAGCTGGGTACTTCAGGGCACCATGGCATCAGAGAAGGGATTCCCACGAAAATTTACCTACTATCAACAATAACAACAGCCCATGAAACCCAGACAGTTTTACAAATGAGTGTCCTCCACATCAAAGAAAGAGATTATCCCCTCTCTTATACAAATGACTTCCAATAACAACAGAAACAGAGAGAGAGAGAGAGAGAGAGAGAGAGAGAGAAAGTTGACCAGTTCATTTTATTAGGCTAAACTAAGTCTGCAATCTTTTATCTTAAATTCTTTGGGGTTTGGGAGTTTAGAAAGATAATGCAGTGTATAAGTTGTTTGTAACACCGCCAGCAAAGTCTGGACCAGGTCCGACAATCAAATATGTTAATATCTTTGCAGCATAAAGTGGTATAAATAAAAACTCCAAATAGGCCCACATCAATTCAGATCAGGTGTTGCTACCAAATGAGGTTGCTGAAAAAGTACTCTCCCTAAAAAAAAAACACCTATTGTGAGTTCTCAGAACTTTTTGCAATTTAGAATTGCAGATAAAGATTGTGGGCCTATTCATGGATGCCAAACAAATCTGGGATGCTAGTATGAGAAAAGAAAATTTAGCCCAAGCTTGTTAAAATATTTGCAAAACTCCTGAAGTAAAACCCAGCAGTGTATAAAACAAACAAACATATAGCATGACTCCTTTCTCTCCCATTCTTTGCCCTCTACTTTCAAAATATATTCAGAATTCCACCACTTTTCACCCCCCCCCTGCTATTTTCCCTAGTCCACGTCACCATCTCCCAACTGAATTTTTGCCATAGCTTGTTGACTGACCTCACTCTTTCTCCACAGAAGCCAGAATGGTTCCACTAAAACACATCAGGTCTTGCCACTCCTCTGGGCAAACCTGGGGTGTCTTCCCACTGAATTCAGAATAAAAGTCAAAGTTCTTACAATCACCTGCAAGGCTTTACATGATCTGATCTCGCAGTGGTCTTTTTGGCCTCACCTCCTACTGCTCTCCCACGGCTCACTCCACTTGAGCCACAGTGGCCTTGAGGCTCCTTGAACTGGAGGGCAAGAAGGAAGACATGAGAGCAGCCCCAGGCAAAACACCACTGTTCTTCCGTGAAGTTCACCAGGTTTTCATGAATGAACACTTCTCAATCTGTGATGTGGCTGAGGTGCGGGAGCTCAGGAGCAGCTGTGCCAGGGACTAGAGACAAAGATCAAATATAGATTTTTTTCACTATGCCACGCCCACGTAAAGGATACCTGGTCAGATTCTTCTTGAGAGTGAGCTTGTTGGTCTGGAATTGTGCCAGGGACCCAGAGAGATGCCATAATCAGATCTCAGAGCCTTATTTCTATGAGCATCTCCTTGGTTTGGCCTGAAATTGGTGAGGTCAGCTACTGCTTGGCTCTGGGAACACAACAGGCACAGGCTTTGGTGTCAAAGTGGGACAGGCAGACGCACCTGACTATAGTTACAGGGTGTGTTTTTCAGTTGGCTTCCTGGTTTGCGGGCTGTGGCCTCTGTCTGCAGGGGCAGGGGTGAGTGAAGCTTCACTAAGACCTCTGACAAGGACTGGTGGGTAACTCCCGATGGCGGAAGTAGAGAACAGACGAGCAGAGGCAGGGATGAGGGAAAAGGCATGTGGTAAGGGCCGGAATTAATATGGAGGTTGGGGTTGACCTGACAGAGCCATGGCCCCTTGTCAAGGGCTCTAGGACTCTTGTTATCAGCATCCATCAGGGTTTAAGAAGGGAGCTCTGGAGAGTTTAGGTTTATTTTAAAGAAAGATCACCCTAGGAAAAAGCTGGAGGGTGGTCTGGAGAGAAAAAGCCACAACACTTTCTTAGTCAACTGCATTAACCTGGTCTCCAGGATTCCACCCAATCCTTTCTGGCTACAATGGTCAGAGCACTATCTTAGAATATAAAATGTGACCACGAACTCCCCTTTATAACCTTCAGTGACCTCTCCAAGCTGCCAAATCCCTCACATGGCTTATGGGGCCCTGCTTGCTGTGGCCCCTGTCCACCTTTCCTGCCTGATCTCACGGTCCTCCCCTGCACCCTCTGGCCTTTCCATGCCTTGAGTGTGCAGAAGCGTCTGCCCTCAAATCTTCTCCCTGCTTCCTCCTCTCCCTGCTTCTTCTTCCTTTAGGCTTCAGCTTAGAGGAGACTTTATTTTATTTTGAGAGAGAGAGAGAGCGTGAGCGCACGCATGTTGGTGGGGGGGGATGGCAGGGGGAGAGAGAGAATCTCAAGTAGGCTGTGCCCAGCTAGGAGCAGGAGGTGGAGAGCAGAACTCCAGCTGCCCACACTGAGATCATGACCTGAGCCTAAATCGAGAGTCCCCCACTTAACCGACTGAGCCACCCAGGTGCCCCTAGGCTTCAGCTTAAATGTGACCTCAAAGAAGTCTTAACCCACAGCTCTATGAAAAATAGGTGGCCCCATTATCTTCTACCACACATGGCAATCTGTGACTTATGTATTCGTCTATTCCAAGAGTCACAAACTTTTTTCCTAGAGTCAGGGGTAGATACTTCAGGTAGGTCTCCAGATCTCGTAGTGTGAAAGCAGCCACAGACAATACTAAAAGAGACGAGCATGACTGTGTTCAGATAGAACTTTACAAACACTGAAAATTGGATTTCATAAATTTTCACTTGTGACAAGATACGCTTGTTTAAAAAATTCTTCCCATTTTTTTTAAAAGATTTTATTTATTTATTTGACAGAGATAGAGACAGCCAGCAAGAGAGGGAACACAAGCAGGGGGAGTGGGAGAGGAAGAAGCAGGCTCATAGCAGAGGAGCCTGACGTGGGGCTCGATCCCGGAACGCCAGGATCACGCCCTGAGCCGAAGGCAGACGCTTAACCGCTGTGCCACCTAGGCGCCCCCCTCCCCATCTATTTAAAAATGTAGAAACATGTATAGCTGCCAGGTTGTCCAAGGGCACGCGGGTGGGGGCAGGGTGGCCCGTAGTTTACGGAGGGTTACTATTCGCGGAGCCCGGCGCTTCGGCCCAGGCCGGTTTCCCCAGCACCCGGCACCGACCGCGTGGGGGCGCTGCAGCGCACTCACTCAAGGAACCGCACCTCCCACCGCCCCCGACGCTGACTGACAGCTGGGGGCGGGGTCTGCGAGCGCCCAGGCGCGGGGGCGGGGGCCGGAGGGGCGGGACCGTGGGGAAGGGGGCGGGCTGAACGCAGGCTTCCGGCGGGTGAGCGCGCGAGCAAGATGGCTACTACCAAGCGTGTGCTGTACGTGGGTGAGCAGGCGCGGAGCTAGGCGGAATCGGGGTTTACCCGCCCGGAGTGGGGCTCGGCGTGGGGCAGGAACGCGTCCACGGTCGCGGAGGGTGGCGAACCTTTGTCTAGGCCGGATCGCTGGCGGTATTGCTTTGCTTCGGGGAGTTAGCTCCAGACGTAGCTGTCTTTCCGGCCACCTTCCAAGCCGGCTGAGCTCTAACGGGAACCCCTTCACCTGCTGGGCCGGAAGAATTGGTAGAGGAATATTATGAGGCTCCAGATCCTCACTGCAGCGATGGCTCAGCCCTCGCCCCTGCCTGCCCTCCTTTAGGGAGTTCCCAGACTAACCCGGTAGAAGTGAAAATAACCTCCGTAGCGAAGTTTGATGAGCGCTTTGTAGCCAAAGTAGGGGCAATTGTGTTTACTGAAGGGGAGCAGCAAGAGCAAAAACCCGAAGGTGTGAAATAGCCTTATACATGGAGCAAAGGGGTCATCTTCCGGGAAACCCAGAGAACTGAGGAAGCAAAGAAAAGAGGGTGAAGAGATTGGCAGGGCCCAGGTTATAAAGAGCCTTGTGTACGCTGCTAAGGAGTTTGTACTTTATCCTGAGGACAGTGGGAAATCTTTGAAGGCGTTTAAGCAGGGAAGTGATGGGTTAAAATATGCATGTTCCCAGGATCGCTCTAGTTAGCTGTGTGGAGGAGAGGGAGGCCAGTTAAGCGATTGCAGTAATCCTGGCGCTAGGACGAGCGTCTGCAAGAAGGGTGAAGAGGTGTGTTTCATAAGTACGGGTTAGGGAGCAAATGAGAAACGTGCTTATGTACCCAAAGGACTGGATGGAACAACTCCTCTCCTTAGCTATCACATGCTAACTGGGCTTCAAGGACTTCTCAAGAGAATGGAGGACAGTGGCTCAGAAGGCGCTTGGCATCTTTGCAGGGGGGCTGGCAGAGGAGGTGGATGACAAAGTTCTTCATGCTGCCTTTATCCCTTTTGGAGACATCACAGATATTCAGATTCCTCTGGATTATGAAACAGGTGAGTCCTTTTCATAGCATGTTCAGAATCCTAAGAGGAAGAGAACTTGAAAAAATTCTAAATATGCCTTCTAAATATGGTTGGTATGTAGGAAAGTTCAAGAGGGTTCTTCATTAGGGCAGCAGAACAGTAATCTTGATGCAGAAGGAATGTTCTGAGGCTTGTGGTTATAAGCTATGACATAACTTTGCAGAGGGTCCCATCTGTTGAATGTGAGATAACAAATTTTCAATAGCCCAGTAGGAAGATAGGTTTTGAGCTACATGGAAATCTGACTGTTGTTTCAAACCACCTGCTGGGTACCCTCCCCCTCCTTTCTTGGCAGCTGTAATGTTAATCAGGGCAGCAGGGAAGCTCAGCCCCAGCCAAGGGGCTTTGGCCTCTGCTCTCCTGGAGGAGATTTCCTTCAATTGGTATCACAGATACAGTGCAGTTTTTCTGTCTTGCCTTTGTTGTCTTCTTTTTTTTTTTTTTTTTTTAAGATTTGTTTATTTTAGAGAAAGTGCTGAGTGGGGGGAGGGTCAGAGGGAGAGAATCTCAAGCAGCCTCCCTGCTGAGCAAGGAGCCCCACTCAGGGCCTGATCTCACAACCCATGGGATCAAGACCTGAGCCAAAATCATAAGTTGGGCTTTTAACCGACTGAGCCACCCAGATACCCCAGTTAGTTGTCATTTTTAAGATTGGAGTTTTAGGCCTAAATCTGTCATCAACCCTACCTGATTATTAGCAAGGGCCTGGGCTCTTTATCTGTAAAAAACAATACAGGCGTACTTTAGAGATATTGCAAGGTTTGGTTCCAGATCACCACAACCAAACCAGTGTCTCAATAAAACGAGGCAAATGAAATTTTTGGTTTCCCAGTGCAAATAAGTTATGGTAACTATATTGCAGTCTATTAGGTGTGCAATAGGATTATGTCAAAAAAAAATAATGTACCACTTTAATTTAAAAATGTTTTAGGGGCACCTGGGTGGCTCAGTCAGTTAAGCATCTGCCTTCGGCTCAGCAGGGAGTCTGCTTCTCCTTCTCCCTGTGCCCCTCCCCCGCTTGTACGCACACTCTCTCAAATAAGATCTTTTTAAAAATGCTTTATTACTAAAAAATGCTAACTCTCATATGAGCTGTCAGCAAGTTGTAAACGCTAATAACAGATCACCATAACAAATATAATAGTAACGAAAAAGTTTGAAATACTGTGAGAATTACCAAAATGTGACAGAAGACATAAAGTGAGTCAGTCTGGTGCCAGCTGAATTGCCCGATGCAGGGGTCCCTTCACTTTGTAAAAAACTGTGAGATCTATGAGGTGCAACAAAGCAAAGCGCAGTAAAACGAGGCACGCCTGTAAGGTTACGTTGGCTCTCTAAAGGTAGTTGGTTTCATTAAATTAACACTGTTGTGCTTGGCCTTTCTAGTTAGATCAGCATTTTTCTGAGGATAAGGAGTGAGCATCCTAATCCAGGTTTTAGGATTCATGCTTTATGCACAGTTGATGCTCAAAATGTGGGCTCAATAATTGAGAAGTTAAATAACTTCATGTTTCTACTTGCCCTGTATGCAGAGGTTAAGGTTTTGATTTGGCTATGGTAGAACTGACTGCCTGAAGGGTTAAAAGTATAGTTCATCATTTAGCCATGTTTTCTAAAAGACAAAAGTTCAGTATTGCCTGAAACGTTGTTTAAACTGGGAAGACTCGAAGTAGGAGATTCCTTCTTCCAGAATAGTGATTGGGTAGAATTTCTAGTGTCAGGATACAGCACGTGATTGATTTTCCTTGTGAGCATGTTTATTCCCATTGCACCCCCATGGTAATTACTTGGTTTTGTTTTCCCTTTTTTCAGAAAAGCACCGAGGATTTGCTTTTGTTGAATTTGAGTTGGCAGAGGTGAGAAAATTCTGTGTTACCTGTCTTTGGCTTATTTTAGTTGTTGTTACTGGTTACAAAGGCAGCTGGTCTCCCGTTTGGTTAGGTTTCTAGGCCTCTTGCTGATGCTTCCATAGAGACAGGAAGTGCTGCTTGATGGAAAGCTTCCCACAGTTCATCAGATTGTAGACTGTTAACAGCACAGCCGTGCCCCTCTTGCTCCGCGAGCTCCTGCAGCTCTGCTCCCCTTCTGGCGCGTTCTGGCCCGGCCGCGTTGGTGGGTATTTCTTAGGCCTTCCCCTAGATGGCAGACTGCTGCACCGCCAGCTCCAAACTCAGCCAGGAAGCGCGCTTTGTTAGACACACATGCAACCTAGGCTGGAGGTATAGATGTGACTTTCCCGTTTTGTTTTACTTTGTTTTTCTGTTGCTGAGTGTGTGTTCAGACGCCACGGAAGCTAAACCTGACCTTGTCTTTTCTCGGCAGGATGCCGCAGCAGCTATTGACAACATGGTATGGCCGAGAATCTTCACGCTGGCTGAAGTTGCTTTTGGGTGGCACAGAGGGTCCTTGTGCATCTGTTGGTTTGCCGAACTGCCAGAGTGACAGGGTTGCACGGGGAAGCAACAGCCGTCATCGTGTGAAAAGATTCACTGTGAATTGATCACTTATACGATTGGTCCTTACTCAAGCGTCCTCCCCCGGTTCACAGTGATATACATTCGAGTCCTTGTTATTGGCCAGTCTCTCACCGGCTGCCCCATGTCTAGGATAAACAGTTGCAAACACTGTGTTGCACCGTGAAATTGCCTATTTTGCAGAAGAGGCAGAATTTCATGAAGCTTCAGACCAATTACAAGTGAGGAGAGATTCCAGTAAGGATCATGGCAGGGTGTGCTACTGACGCCAGTGCTCTGAATATCCCGGAGAGTCTTTGGGAGTAATGAGGAAACGCGGGGCGTTTGTGCCCTCTTTGAGGTCTTTGTGATTTTCACATCGGATAGGAAGTGCAGTGGTGTCCTGCCATAGTGTTGATAGAATTTCGTTGGAGAAAACACTGCAAATTAACCGGCACCCGTTACATCTGTGCTCTACAAATTAGTACGTAGTTAAATCTGAATGTATACCAAATTAATTTCCCTTCTTTTTAGTTTCATCACAATAAAGTCCCAGTCCTTTTTATTTTTTCCTTCACATTTTACTGTGAAATTTTCTTCACTGCTCTGCATGGATTTCTGTGAAGTGACTATTCCTGGTACCAGTTATCTTTGGATGATAAAATTCTTTATTCCTGTTCTGTTACCCATTCACCAAACATATTCCTCAGTCCTCAGACATCGTTTCTCACCATTTCAAAGCGGATCTTGCCTTTTGAAGGTGAACTCAAGTACTTGGAAGCTACTTGTATCCGTGTAAGCCCAGGGCACTCTGGACCTGGAGTCCCTTTCAGGAGCACAGGTCTTTGCTAGTATGAAAGAAAGGAGGTGTGTGGTGGGGGAATTGCCTGCGACCCCGGGGCTGCTGTGCGGCGGGCACAGAGCGTCTGTTAGGGGCTCACGGATTAAGGGAGAATAAATCATGAGCGTGTCTCGGGTGTATCAGAACAAATGCAAAACTGTCTGACTCCCTTAACCTGACAGATTGAAAGCAGCTAGGTTTTCAATCTTTTCAGAATGAATCTGAGCTCTTTGGACGGACAATTCGTGTGAATTTGGCAAAACCAATGAGGATTAAGGAGGGCTCGTCCAGACCAGGTGAGTGGGGGCAACCACGGATTCCCCGTCACGCCCTCCAGTGTGGCCTTAGTTGCATTTTTATCCCTATTTACTTGGAAGCAGGTGCTGAGCGCCGCTCTGGGTGCCTGGGAGTAGGGGATGGCTCGTGTTGGCAGAGGGCATGAGCCACCTTTGTGAGAAATAAGAAAGTTTGAGCTTCTCAGAGTAATTGTTTGCATTATGAGAGAGACCCTGCCTGATCTCTTCTCTTTCCCAGTTTCCTCAGCACTTCGTTCCCGAGATGTTCCCATCAGGGGCTCGAACTGGCAAGGCTACTCCTTCCATCTTGGCAGAACTTAGCCTTGTGAAGAGCGGGACTTCAGGGCTGACATTCCCAGTGGAAACTTTATACTTGGGAGTTCCCTCAGACGAAGCCTCTGGCTGAGAGGGCCACTGAGTATGCTCCACTTCGCTGACCAAAGCAGCTAGTGAGCAGTTGGCCGACAGCTTGAATTTCTTAACATGTGTTCCATTCTTTTCCTTTCAGTGTGGTCAGATGATGACTGGTTGAAGAAGTTTTCTGGGAAGACTCTTGAAGAGAATAAGGAGGAAGAAGGGTCGGAGCCCCCCAAAGTAGAAACCCAGGAGGTGAGATCGAAGGCATGTCCTTCCCCGGGCGGGGCTGGCACTTTCCACAGGAGACTGGGTTTTATTTAAGTTTTTGTGGAAACTTGCAAATATGTATACAAAAGCAGAAAGAATGAAAAACGAAGTCTTAGTTTTGTGGTAAAGGTGGTATTGAGTGAGTGAAAGAGAGAAGCTCTAGGTCTCTCACCTGTGTGCTCTGTGTAACGAGCGGCTCTGTTCCTGCCCAGTCCTGCCCAGTCCCGCCCAGTCCCGGGTTGGGGTTGCCTGAGGTGAGGAAGGCCAGTGAGTGTTCCTGTTCACCCCTCCTGCCCAGCACCTCCTTCACTGAAGCACTTTGCACAGGCTCACGGTCTCCTTGTCCCTGCCCCGATGCAGGGGACGCAGGCCGGGGTGCTGGCACCTTCCCTCAGTCTACACGCAGGTTCGAGGCTCTCCCTCCCCAGAGCAGCCTGCCGGCACTCTCTCCTGACTCTGGGCATCCTTCTCTGGCTGGCTCCTTGGGCTTCTGTGAGCATTGTTCTCTGGATTTCTTTCTTGGCTCAGGGCGTCACTTTCCCTTCTCCTCGTGGCCGAAACAGTAGCAGTCATGGATTCTTGGCAGCCTCTCCTGTGCTGTCGCCTT
Source organism: Ursus arctos (assembly GCF_023065955.2). Taxonomy (NCBI): domain Eukaryota; kingdom Metazoa; phylum Chordata; class Mammalia; order Carnivora; family Ursidae; genus Ursus; species Ursus arctos. Next base: position 29,764,120 of record NW_026623008.1, read on the forward strand.
TCCTGGCCTCTGTTCCTAGTGTCAGGCTGCAGACTTTTCGGGCTCACGTGTCCCAGGCAGCTTCGAGTTGCCCGGCATGGGTGCCCTCCTCTCTTTCAGCTTGTTCTCCATCTAGTTGATTTGCCACCACCCATCCGCACCCCCCGACCCACGCCAGAAGTTCGGTCGCAAAGCAGAGCACACACATGGCCTTCACAGTCAGACAGCCCCTCTTTAACACGGAGCCGCCACGTCTCGGATGCTGCTAAGTTTTCCTCTCACACCTTCCTGAGTCCCCCTCCCCCGTTTGTCCCACTGCCCCCAGCAGCCTCTCCTCCTGCACATACTTGCCGAGCCTGCAAACTGGTCTCCAGTGCAGTGCTCTCTAGTCCCTTCATCAGGACTGCGGGATGATCTGTTTGCAGACTGATCCTGACTCCTGCTAACCTTTCAGTGGCTCCCGTCGCCCATCCGAGGGATACGTTAAGGGATGCTCCCTAGCTCCTGTCCCCCCAGCTTGCCATCTCATTCCACCCTCTGGAAACCCAGTCTGTTTCCCTGCACGTCCTTGCTTGTGTGCAGACTGCGTAAGTGTTTATTACCTGTTCCCTTTCTGGGCAGGGGTTCTGTGAGGTTAGGGGCCTTGTATTCGGCATCTTATTAATTAAAAAGTGAGGTGGAGGAATGCAGTTAGGAGCATGGGCTTGGGGCTGGGGTGGGATGATTTAGGCTTGAATTCCAGCTTCACCACTTACCGCCCTCTTGGTTTGGACAAGTGACTGCACTTCACTGTACCTCCGTTTCCCCACCTATAAGATGGGGATAAACAGCGGTACGGCTTGATCGTCAGGGTGGTTGTAAAGAGTTGATGAGCTAACACAGGTGAAGATTGAGAATAGCCCCCTGCCCGCGGCAAGTGCCCCGTGCGTGTTTGCTGCTGCCGTTGCTGGCGGTAGACAATAGCAAGCCTGCCCTCGGCACCGGACCTCAGCACACGTCGGATAAGCTGAACCCCAAACCAGTTATGAACATTTGACTTTTCTCTTTGGAACGCGTGATGCCTGCAAATGTCTCCTTATCCTCTTCTTAGCCTTCTCTCCTTGGGGTAGAAAGCAGGGTCCCTCCCTCCCCCACTGTCTTCTGAGTGCACCAGAGGGCTGCCCTCCTGGCTTCCATTGTCGCCAGCCTGGGGGTCCGCGGGGCCGAGCGTAGAAGGAGGAGGTGCTGTCTGACTGGAGTGAGATGGGTTTGTGGGTGTGGAGAGCCGCGCACTGCGGGCAGGGAGGTGTGGGTCTGTGACCGCGGGCCAGGGTGCAGCGAGCTGGCGCGTCTGAGGGTGAGTGGGACGAGGTCCCGAGCCTGCGGGGCGGGGCTGAGGTAGCCGGTGCTCGGGGGTCCCGTCCCTGGGGGTCCGGCTGGCCCCTGCGTTCTGCCGCCCCTTCCGTGGCCCAGGGCCTTCCCGGGCGGCCCCTTGCTGCAGCTCCCGCACATGGGCTCCCGGCGTGTGTGCAGAGTACTCACTCTCTGCTTGGGGAGCCGGAGTGCTCGCCGACCTCACGATCTCTCCCGCGCCAGGGCGAGCCCGCGGCAAAGAAGGCCCGGTCCAATCCTCAAGTGTACATGGACATCAAGATCGGCAACAAGCCGGCCGGCCGCATCCAGATGCTGCTGCGTTCCGACGTTGTTCCCATGACAGCAGGTGAGCGGGACGCCGGGCCGGACGCCGGGGGCTGAGCAGTGGGCCTTCCCAAGGTGCTCACTGCCTCCGTCCTTGTGCCCTTGACACTGTTGCTGACCTCAGTTGACTTGAGGTATCTCAGATCCTGGGGTCTAGTAACAGATGAATGCGACCAGGCACTTTTGAAGCTCTACAGGTGCCGCTTTACTATTTTTTTTCTTAAATACAAGGAAACATGTATTCATGGCAAAACAAAACAGAACAAAAAACCGTACGCACATATTCGAACCATACTGAAGGCAGTCAGTAGAAAAGGTCCAGCTTTTCCCTCCTTTGCACGTCCAGGTCTACTCTCCAGAAGTAACTGCTGTTCACGAACAGTTTCTTGAGTCTTTCTAGTGCACATACTGACTTCTATTCATTCTTTTTTTTTTAACTAAATTTTATTCTGTAGACATACAGCTTAAAAAGTTCATTTCACAAAGCTTGTTTTGAAAAACAGCAGTCCCCTGGCCCCCGGTCCTGGCCCCGGACCTCAGCGCCCCACCAGCACCATCTACTCTTCACAGGCAGCCCGTTTCAACACCGAGCTGGTTCTTTGGGTTTTTACCTCCGTTTTGGTAGAGAAGAGATTTATGTTGCTACTTCTGGGTTTTTTTGTTCTAAACATCTGTTGGCTTCCCATTTGAGATAAGGAATCGGCTTTTTCAATCCTTTCACTGCCCCTTCATCTCCCTCACGTAGTTACCATAAGCTTGGTTAGGCCGTAGGGTATTGTGACTACGTAAGCATCGTACTTAGTAACCGCCTTTCATGCACAGCATTTTGCTTTCCTGGGATTCGTAATTGTCTTGTTTCCACACAGGCTTTGTCTTCTGTGGCCGTATTCCCGATGCTCCCCCTAATTCTGCTGCCTGTGTAAATCTCTCATCACGTTCTCACACACCAGACACTCTGTCAGTTTCCCTCTCCTGTGGAAGTTCCTCCTCGGAGCCTGCTGACTCTCCCCGGCCTGGACCGTGGCTTTCCAGGCTCGCTGCACCAGCGAGTGTCGTGGGGTCTCCTGTGTTCGCCTCTTAGGCTGCACTCTGGTTGTCTTCTTTCTTGGTGTAGTGCCTCATTTTAGTAGAAGACATCCTTCCGTATGTGTACCTTCCCGCTTGATGGATAGTTAGGGTCTAGAATTCTAGAGAAGTCTAATGTCATTCTGATTCTTGATGCTTTATGTAAAACTTCTGTTTTGTCTAGTCCTGAGCTGTCCAGTATAGTAGCTACTAGCCATATGTGACTATTTACATTTAAATTAAATAAAATTAAAATTCATTTACTTGGTTACGCTAGCCAAGTGCTTAAGAGCTGTTCGATTGCCCTGTCTAGAGGCTTGTAGGGTGTCTGTCCTGTGTTCTGAAACCATATGCTTTTGGATGGATCTTACACGGATCTGGATATTCAGTGGGCCCCACTGTATTAGTTTCCTCTTGCTGTTGTCACAGATTACCACACACTTAGTGGTTATGACCACACAAATTTACTGTCTCCCATTCTGTAGGCCAGACATCCTGTGGGCTACCATGAAGGTGGTGGCCGGGTCCCTGCCTTCTCGACCGGAAGCCCCAGGGGAGGAGGTTTCCAGATATTCAGGTTTTCGGCAGAATTCAGTTCCCTGCATCTGTAGGACCGAGCTACCCCATTTCCTTGCTGCTGTCAGCTGAGGGCTATTCCCAGCTTCTGGAGGCTCGCGGCCCCCATTCCTCCATCTTCAGAGCCAACAGTGATGGATCCAGTCCTTCCCACATTTTGAATCTCTCTAACCTCAGCTGGGAAAAGCTCTGTCACAGGCTCATGATTATCTTAGGCTCATCTGGATAATTGGGCTGCTTTCCCCATCTCGAGGTCCATCCATAACCCTAATCACATCTGCAAAGGCTCTTTTGCCATAACACATTCTCAGCTTCCAGGGACTGGCATGGATGTCTTTAGGGGGCCATTACTCTATGTACCACACCCACAGGACAGTGTTTTATCCTGTGGTTGGGAAAATTTCTTTGTTATTTCTTCGCTTTTGTCCCCTCTGATTTCTGTCTTCTTTCTGGAACCTTCGTAAGTGTTCTTTTTCTGTAGCACTCTGTTTATTTCCCAGAGGTAATATCATTTCCTCTTTCTGGGGACATTACTAAAGTTTTTTCTTCCTGTAGTTTATGTCTCAAGTCACTTTTTCCTGAGTTACTATGTTTTGCTTTGTGTTTGGTCTGTTTGTTTTGGTCTTTGCTTTTCACATGACATACCTTCCTTATATGTAAGAATGGGGCCCTAACAATGTGCTTGGAAACCTCCTAGGCATTGCTACAGCTTGCTGGCTGCAGCTTCCACTGTGGGGTGATTCAGTTGGGGTCTCTCTCTGTCAGAGCCTGCATGTCCATTCCCCGACTTATATTCTCTCGGACAGCTTGGAGTCGCCTGAGAAGAGTCTCGTCTCCTGCTACTAGCCATCATGGTGGCGGGAGATGGGGGCAGTATATACGCTTTCATTCAATCTGTCTTTGTCGTTACGGTACCTCAGCCCCTGGCCACGTCTAGTATATCCCAGTCCAGAGACCTCTGTGTTAACCTGCCAGAGAGCAGACCTCCGGCCGGCTGCCCGCGGAGGTGGAGGGAGGATCTGGGGCTTGGCTATTTTCTTAAATGGCCTTTCAGCCAACTCTGCTGTTTTGAGAACTACCTTTGCCCTTGTACCTGAGCTTTCGGCATTTCTGCAACATAAAGCGAGTTGCTTCTCAGCTCTACCAGCTTAAGATTCAGCTTTCTTTTTCTTTTCTTTTCTTTTTTTTTTTTTAATGTTTCAAGTTTTTATTTAAATTCTAGTTAGTTAACATATAGTATAATAATAGTTTTGGGAGTAGAATTCAGTGATTTCTCACTAGTGGTTTGCCTCCCTCTCTTTTTTTTTTCTTTCCCTTATGGTCATCTGTTTTGTTCCTTTTTGTTGTTGCTTTTAAAGATTTTTATTTATTTATTTGACAGAGAGAGAGCACAATTGGGGAGAGGGAGAAGCAGTCTCCCTGCTGAGCAGGGAGCCCAGTGCGGGGCTCGATCCCAGGACCCTGGGACCATGACCCGAGCTGAAGGCGGCCGCTCAACGATTAGGTCAGCCAGGCACCCCGTTCTATTTCTTAAATTCCACATATGAGTGAAATCATGTGATATTTGTCTTTGACGAACTTATCCCGCTCAGCATAATACAGTCTAGTTCCATCCACATCGTTGCAAGTGCAAGATTCCATTCCGTTCTGTGGCTGAGTAATACTCCACGTGTACACACACCACGTCTTCTTTATCCATTCACCAGTCGGTGGACGTCGGGCCCCTTCCGTAGTCTGGCTGTTGTCGACGCTGCTGCTCTAAGCCTCGGGGCGCAGGGACCGAGATTCAGCTTCCTGAAGTCTCCTACGTCGGGTGTGCTTCATCCGTTTGTTTTCTGGCTTTCAAAACTTTAGTGTTGCCGTTGTCTCCCCTCTTTGTCTCTCTCTCTCTCTTTTTTTTTTTTTTGGCCTTTTTAACCATTTTTAAGTGTACGGTTCAGCGGCATTGATTGCATTCACAGTGTTGTGCCGCCATCGCCGCCGTCTTCAAAATACCGAACTGCTGAGCGCGTTAACCCGCTCCTCGTCCTCTCAGTCCCTCCCTCCCGCCCCTGGCGGCCTTGATCCACGCTCCGTCTCTGGATTTGCCTGGTCTGGACATGTCCTGTAAATAGAATCACACGTATGTGGTCCTTTCCTTTGTAACTGGCTTTTTTACTTGGCATGTGTTCGGGGTTCATCATGTTACAGTATGTGTTGGGGTTCCATCCCTTTCTGTGGCTGAATAATATCCCATTGTCTGGATATGCGACATGCTGTTCATTTGTTGATGGATACGAGCATTGTTTCCACGTTCTCGCGGTCGTGAATGATGCTGCCGTGGACGTTCGTGGACAAGTATGTTCTAATGCCCGTTGTCAGCTCTTTTGTGTCTGTACCTCGGGGTGGAAGTGCACTCGCGTGGCAATTCCGTGTTTACCTTTTTGAGAAATGGCCAAACTCTTTTCTGCAGTGGCCGCACCACGTTACATTCCCACCTCCAAGGTATGAGGGTCCCGTTTCTCTGTGTTCCTGCTGGCACTCATCACTTTCTGTTGATTTCGCCGTCCTAGTGGGTGCGAAGCGGCCCCCCATCTGGTTGGGATTTGCGTTTCCCTGGTGGCTCACGGTGCGGAGCTTACGGGTCATTTATAGATCTTTGGAGAAATGCCTTTTACCCGTTTGTCAACTGGGTTGTTTGTCTTTCTGTTATGAGTTGTTATAACTCTGTTAGGAGTTTATTATGTATTCAGGGTGTTGAACTCTCACCAGATGAGATTTGCAAATACTTCCTCCCGTTCTGTGGGTCGCCTTTTCAGTCTGTTGAGGGTCCTCGTTTGCACAAAGGTTTTTAGTTTGGATGAGGTCATTTATGTTTTCTCTTTTGTTATCTGTGCTTTGGGTATCGTATTTAAGAAACTGTTGCCACATCCAGGTTCTTGAGGATTTGCTCCTGTGTTTTCTTCCAAGATCCTGTTTGGTTTTTGTTTAAAAAAAAAAAAAAATCAGTAGCCCTCCACGTAGAGTGGGGCAGAACTGGACCGCAGGTGTTCTGTTTTCCTTCTTCACCAGCGTCCCTCTAGACCTTCACAGCGTGAGGGTCACAAAGGTTTGGAATACATGGCATATTTTACAAACACCAAACAAATACAGTTTATCAGAATCCAGCTACAGAGGTTTTGTTTTTCGGGGGGAGGGGCGTTTTTGCTTTGTTGTTTCCTCAAAGGCCTGTGTTATTAGAGTACATGGGCTAGGAGCGGTGGGAAGGGGTCGCTGTCGTGGGCAGCCACTGCCCTGACTAGTGTCGGATGCCCATCCCGATGGCTACGAGTGTGCCAGAGGTGCTCGCCACGCTGCACCACCTGTGGTTTTCCTGATGCCGCCCCCCCTCCCCCCCCCGCTGCCAACCCCGGTCCCACGCCCACCGCGCGGCCCATCCCAGAGCCCATCTTCACATGGTCGAAGCAGCTCAGCTGGGACTGCCCGTGCGGCCCCACGGCCCCTGGCATCTCGCTAGCGGCTTTGCTGGCTCCCTTGCACGTCTCCCGTGGAACACGAGGCAGGGCTCACCCACGGCCCGAGGAACGGGTTTTGTTTTCTGACCTCCGCACCTCTTCCTTTCTCCCCGCCAGAGAACTTCCGATGCCTGTGCACCCACGAGAAGGGCTTTGGCTTTAAGGGGAGTAGCTTCCACCGCATCATCCCCCAGTTCATGTGCCAGGGCGGCGATTTCACGAACCACAACGGCACGGGGGGCAAGTCCATCTACGGGAAGAAGTTCGACGATGAGAACTTTATCCTCAAACACACAGGACCAGGTGGGAGCCGATGGGGCGCGGTGGTGGGCGCAGTGGGCGCGGGGCTTTCGGGTCTGCAGGCGAGCCGGCCGGTGACCCAGAGCCAGCGAGCGGCCTGGCCGGAGTCGGGGAAGCGGCGTCCATCCATCCACTCCCACCCCCGCCCTGTGCACACCCACTGTGTTCTGGCCGGTTCTGGGTCCCGCCGTGGTGAGCTGAGTGCCTCAGCCCCGCTGCCCCGTCTCTGTCAGATGTATCTCTGTGAGTGGTCGGTCCCCCAGCAACTAGAGAAAGACAGCGACTGTGCTGAGTGGTCATCTTGAAATCTAGGACTACACTTCTTCAGGGGCCTGGGCGGCGTTGCTAGGGTCCCTCAGTTAATCATGCTTCATCCCTGTCAGACACGCCGGTTGCTCCCTCCCTTCGCTCCCGAAGCCTCCACGTTGCCCTCCGAGCTGATGCGTGGCCCCCTGCGTCCCCCCCCACGCCCGCGCTGCCTTCCCTCCAAGGACAGGGCCTGAGCTGTCTCCCTGCGGCCGGCCGCTCTGCTCGTGGCCTGGACCCCATGCCCTCTCTCCTCCCTGGAAGCATGGCTGCCGTAGCTGCCCCCTGCTGCCTGTGTCCACGGCCTCTGCCCTGCTAGATCAGTCCAGCAGCGGAACAGCGAGTGGTATCGATCTTTAAAAAAAAACCATCCCTGACTTGTGTGAGCTGTCATCCGTGCCTCTGAGCCCCTTGTAGGGAAAACTTGTTGGAAAGTTGCGTAGACTCCCGCCTTTTGTTCTGTCTGTCCCCTGCAGCCAGACTTCAAGCCCCACCTCTCACTGAAGCCACTTTCACCACAGATGCCAACAGCATCCGTCTTGCCAGTGCCGGTTCTGCACCCTGGGCCTGCATCCTGGGCCGTCTTCGGCAGCATTTCCACTGCTCCCTCTCCTGCACAGACGGCCCTCTGAGGGCCGAGGGCCGGCGGCAGGGGCTGACGTGCGCCTTCTCTCCCACAGGCCTGCTCTCCATGGCCAACTCCGGCCCCAACACCAACGGCTCCCAGTTCTTCCTGACGTGCGACAAGACCGATTGGCTGGATGGCAAGCACGTGGTGTTTGGGGAGGTCACAGAAGGCCTGGATGTCCTGCGGCAGATTGAGGTGGGGGGCTGCCCGGCCCTGGGTGCGCAGCCCCGCGGGAGAGCTGGAGCAGGCGCTGTGTGGCCTGGAGAGAGGGGCCGAGGCTGCTTGCACGGGGGAGCACCTGGGGAGGGTGTCCCTGAGCTGCTCCTTACTCTCCACCCTCCCTGCTTTCTCCTCTTCCTCTGTCCCCACAAAGGCCCAGGGCAGCAAGGACGGGAAGCCAAAGCAGAAGGTGATCATCGCCGACTGCGGGGAGTACGTGTGAGTCCGCGCACGCTGTCTCTGCACCGCCCCTGCGTATCCGGGAGCCGTCCGCCTGGGAACCAGCACGTGAGGGTGTCCCCCTTGGTGGCGCAGGGGTGTGTGTCATGACCCTTCTTGGGGTCAGCTTGGAGCAGCTCTTCCACAGACATGGCCTGGGCTCCCTCTGGCTCGTTCCGAGGTGTGGCCGTGGGCCCGGGAGCTCGCAGAGGCGCCGCCTTCCCCACTGTGGATGGGCTGCACGTGGCCTTTTCCAGGCCTTTGCTGCCACGGCTTCTCCTGGGCCCACCAGTGGGGCTCCTGGTAAAATAAATCCTAGTTCTTGTACCGCCGAGTCCAGCTAGTTCCTGGGACTTGTCAGAGATTGCGTCTGTGGCTAAGCTGTCCTGCTGAACTAGGCCTGCAGAGGGACAGGGCATAGCTTTTATTTCCTCCCTTGGGTGGGATTCCCCGAGATGCCAGGTGGTGTGTCTTCAAGCCGGGTACCCTTGTCAGACCACTGGCAGGACAATGGAAATCAGAAATCCTGAAGAAGTGCCCGTCTTCTGCTGCCTCTACTCCTGACCTCCTGCCGCTGGTCTCTGGGGCAGCAGGTGTGCTTCATCACTCCCAGTGATTCGTTTCTTCATATTCGTTCTACAGAATTTTTTTTTAAGTAAGCTCTACGCCTGGGGTGGGGCTTGAACTCCTGACCCTGAGATCGAGAGTGGCACGCTCTACTGACTGCGCCAGCCGGGCGCCCCCATTCTGCAGAGTTCGTAAATGCTGTTGTACATCAGAGTGCCTTCTCTGTGCCGGGGACTGTGCTTGCTTGTCTGGAGGCGGGAGGTCACCCGGCTCCGTGGGCCTGGTGAGCCTGCCGCTTCTTTGTGAATAAAGTTCCCGGAACACAGCCACATCCATCCGTTTACATATTACGTGTGGCTGCCTCCCTACTGCTGGGACAGACCCTGTGTGGTCCCTATGTCAGCGCTCTCCAGAGAAACAGAACCAGTAGGACGGGTGTAGATACGTATATGGAGAGAGAGATTTATGTTAAGGACTCGGCTCTGTGGTTGTCGGGGCCGGCAGGCTGGAGACCCAGGGAAGAGTTGATGTTGCAGTTCGAGTCCGAGGGCTGTCTGGAGGCAGAATTCCTCCTCCATCGTGCAGTCTCTGTCTTCTCTCTCTTAAAGGCCTTCCACTGATTGGATGAGGCCCACCCACATTATGGAGGGTAATCTGTGCTACTTCTAGTCTTCTGCCTTAGACATTAATCACATCTGAAAAGTACCTTCTCAGCAACATCTAGACTGGTGTTTGAGCAACAACTGGCTATCACGGCCTAGCCAAGTTGACACATAAAATGAACCAACACAGCCTCAAAGCCTAAAATACTGACTTTGCAGGAAGAGTTTGCTGATGGCTGAAACACATGGTCCCACCCCATGCTGAGCTCTGGTCCTCCTAATGCAGCCGCTGCTTGGAGCTCAAGTCAGGCTGGCTTCTCTCGCCAGTCCCTCTCCACATACTGCTCAGACAGGTGGCCTTCATGAATCCCTCACTTGCTGAAAGCCCCGAGCAGGGACTGAGGCCCATGGCCACTAGACACCTGTCTGTGGTTGGGTTATTGGGACCGTTCAGAATCCACTGGGCTGGGCTTTTTCATCTTGAGATCTGGACAAGCCAGGTGCCGGAGAAGCCTGGTGCCTCCTGCCCTGGTGAGCCCAGGAGTGCTCCTGTGAGGGATGATGGCATTCTGGCCCTGCTTCTGGCTTCTGTGTACCCGACAGACTGCCAGCCCTTGGCTGAGCTCCTGTTTGGGCCTTCTGTCTCCTTGTGGCTAGGGTGTACCACGTGGTTACCCTTGACCCTGTGGAGCTCCCAAAAGAGACCTTCCCTCAAAGCACAGGCCTCCACTCTGAGGGCAAACTCCGGCCATCACAGGTCAGTCACCAGGAAGGGATATCCATAAAGGGCATAGCATGGCCACCTCCCAAGAGGGGACTGACTTCTGTGACGATGACCTTGTTGCTTTCTGTTCTTCCCCGGTAGCACCCACTGGACACCAGCGCCTCTCCCAGTGCTCTCCAGAGTGTCCACAGGTGTTATCACTATATCCACAGTGGAACCCGATACAGAGGGAACCAAGGCCCGGATGACATGCTGTAAAGGTCACCCGGTCACCCAGAATATGGCAGAGTTGGGATAGGAAGCTCGGCCTGCCTCCCCCTAGTTTAATGGGGTCCTGGGAGATTTACTGGGCTCTAGCCTCAGTCTATGGTAGGGGGCCCAAGGCCTTGGGGGAAGGCACAGCCATGGTCCCTATAATTAGCCTGGATCCTTTGGGGTGACCCAAGGAAACTGGGCTCTTCTCTGCCAGGCAGGAGGGGCCCCAGAGCCTGGGGAACAGTGGCCCAGCTGCCTGGTTTGGCTGTCCCAGCACCCCAGACCTCTGTTGCGTGGGAAGGCTCTGCCCCATCGGAAGTGGATTCAAGGGTGCCATGTGGCCTTTGCTGTGGCCCAAAGGACAGAGTGCCTTCCTCGGTCTGCCTGGCTCCCGTCCAAGGTGGCCTCCTGGTCTGTGTGCTCGTTACTCCGTTGCAGCAAACACAGCTGTGTTTTGCTGGTGTGCGGACTCCTTCGGGCTGTGGCACCAAGGTCAGGGCCGTGGCTGCTGAAGGCCCCTCCCTGGCAGCACGTGTGCCTTCAGACGCTGTGGGCTCTCGGCCCAGTCACAGTAGCCAGCAGCAACCCTCCCAGGAAGGCAGTAGGGACCTACTTTTTAGTTGCGAACACGGAGTCTCGTAAGCTTCTGGGGTTAAAAACCTAGAGAGCCATGTTTTCAAAAAATATTTATTAACAGGAAAATTTTTACTGCATAATAAAGTGGGAAAAGCACATTTCAAAGCAATTTATATAAGACAGTATGATCCCAATTTTGTAAAAATATCTATAATATGTAAACAGCTATATGTGTATATTCTAAGAAAAAAGCCTAGAAATGAATTCACCAAAATATTAGTGTTTATCTGAGTTATACAACTGGGATGGTTTTAGTTGTGGCTTTTTTTCCCCAATTTTTCCTCCAAAACAGAATTATTTTTATAATAAATGAAAAACCCATTTTTCAAAAGGTGTGTCAAGCTTTGTACCTTCAGCAGGCTGGTGGGATCCCCTTGCCTCTGGGAACACAGGGAAAGATTCACACTCCTGGCCATAACCAGGCTTTCCTTAGGCCTTGAAAGCAGTGAGAACACAACGTCCTCCCTCCACGATTGCACGGTGTAGATTTCTCAGGAAAAAGCACAGCTCTGAAGTAAATACTCCATCACCTACAGAACACTTTCTGGGAGGAGGTTTAGTGGACAAGCGCAGAATAGACTAAGCAGATCAGGAAATTCTTTTGTAGTAATGCCAACAGGTACCTGTTGCTACGTGTTTATATGGCAGACACTGTCCTAAATGTGAATGTCCACACCTGATCTTTATAATAGTTGGAAGAACCAATATCCTGCTCCACAGTAGAAAAACCAAGATTCAAACCCATTTGACTCCAAAATTCTGTCCTCTTGCCATGCTGCCTCTTTTCCTATTTCTTAGGGATTTTTCCAGAACGGCTGAAAACCGTGAACCATGGTTAGAAAACCATGCACAAATGTGCTGACTTGCACGGCCCAAACCAAGACTGACCGCCGGGCATTTCTCCTCAGCCTTTTCCCGCATGCCCTCCCTTCCTGGCAACAGTCACGGACTCCTCATCGCTGTCGGTGGGTCTGACCACCCGCCCGTATTTATCCTTCCATCCCATGCAACCAGATAAACAAGCCGTGCCCTCAGCGAGAGAAAGGGAAATGGCGACATCTGGAAATGCGTGTCTGCGGGCCGGGGCCGCTCCCTGCAGCTGCCGTGCTTGGCTCAGCAAACTGATAGCTGGGAATACAAGGCATGCAGGAAACGCATGTAATATCATGCAATAAACAGGATAAAATGCACGGGCCTTATAGCCATTCACAACTGTTTCACTGCTCAGGGCTTTTTCCATTGGATCTCACCCAGTGACTGCGTGGATAGCAAAGGTTGCTGGAAGTCTGACCCAGGTAGGCAGGCAACGGCTTTTTCAGGTGTTGGGCACGCAAAAGGAGGGTTACAACCTCCAGGCATTCGTGCCGTGCTCAGCCTGACAGATGAGCTGCACTCCCTGTCTACAAACCTTTGAGTGAATTGACAGACATTCCTGATGCACCCCTAATTGTGACAGGCTGTTGGCTGGGCATTGAGGGTACCAGGTGAAGTAAAGAGTTGTTAAAATAATTGCCTAATTTCAAATTTATATTTGCGTAAAAGACAGTCCTTGATGTTAGAAAGATAAGTGTCAGGGAAGGACTAGAATGGCAAACAGGTTCCCTATTACTACCAACTCAGATCTGTGACTGCCACCTGAGCCCTGAGTTTGGGGTCACAAGGCTGTATCTGGGCACAGTGTGAGAGGGCTGGAGACAGATTCCTGGCAGGAGGCCCTTTGGAGACCCGAAAAGCCCATTGCCTTCAGGTACAGGTGGAAAATGAGGCCCAAAGGGGGAAGCCGCCTACAAGTCCAGTCTCCTAACATCTAGGCCAGAGTTAAGGATTCCTGCACTGATGGGGAACTCACCACCTTGGAGACGGTCTGGGCCCACCCTCTGTGTACCCGGGGAGGGTCTCTTCCTCTGGGCTCGTTCCAGAGTCCCTTCCCGGTCCCTGTGGAGGGGCCGCTGTCCTGCAGCAGGGCCCCAGCATCCACACCCGCTGTCACACCTGCTGTCCCGGGGCCCCTCCTCGGGGTGCGGAGTGACTGCTGAGAGGCGCATCCTTGGATGCGGAGTGACACACGAGAGGCGGCTGGGCTGTGCCTGTGGGGTGGGGTGGGCCCACGGGCTGCTTTTAATGACAGTATTTCAGGGGTCGGGCAGCTGGACTCTGTCTGCACCAGCAGGTAAATTACAGGCTTAGCAAGTCAGAAATCCAGTAAACACTCCAGCTGCCGTGGCGGCTGCTCCAAGGAACACTGGTTTCCGGGAACCTTCGCTCGGGCCAGCCTGATTACTGCCCGTCACTCCCCTGGACAGGGACCTGTTCTCTGGCTCACAGATCTCGAGAAACAGGCCAGGGCTGCTGGGCACACGGGGTGGTGCGGGTTACAGCGACAGCCTGTTTCTGACAACTTTTGCACATAAACAGGTGCTGGGAGGCCCTCGGCCCGGCCACAGGCTGCCCAGGGTCACAGAGGCACTGCTGTGGGTAAAGTGGATTGCTCCTTAGCACGGCAGAAGATGGCAAACCATTTTCACTCCAAGTTTTTTATTTCTACAAAGGCCAAATGTCCATGCCCTGCACCTCTTCCCCAGACGATCAAGACAGGAAGATGAGGGGAGACAGATGCCGCTGGCCTCTGCCCTACATCATGTGGCTCATTCAGCTCGTCCTTGAGGTGACCCACATGCCTACCCGCAGGTCGATAATTCAGATTCACGACGACGCAACAATGAGGGCAAGTCCACATTCTAACAAATGTGCCCAGAAAATGCCTGGGAGGGGCAGGCAACCGGAGGTGGGCCAGACCCTGTCTACACATACCCACGCCCTGAAATGGATGGCGAAGAGCCCAAGGTAGCCATCTTGGGCCCTAGGTGCCTCTCAGTTCACCCAATATTACCCCAAGCCTGGGCCAGCAAGGGACATGGACAGGTCCTCAGACGGGACTTTCGTTCCAATCCCTAAAATGTTGGTCAGCACGTGCTTCTAGAGGCAGAGGCTGGGAGAGAACCTGCTTGAGGACCCAGGCCACCAGGCCTGGAGGGCAAAAACTGTCACGAACCTCAGGCAGGGAAGGGGGCGGAGGGGCCCGGAGAAGATCCAGCCCTGGCAGGAAGGAGAGAGGAGCAGAGACGTTGATCTCTGAGGGCCAACCTGTCTGAGGTCAGGCTGGGTTTGAGGGTCTCCCGCCTCTGGCGAGGGCCTGCGCCAGACGGGAGCAGCACGGCGGCAGGCGCAGGGCCTCAGTGGCAGCCGCAGGCCCTGACCACCATGTTGCGGTGCTTGCGCAGGATGACGTTGTTGCTGCTGTCGTAGTAGAGCACGGAGGTGGCGCTCAGCTTGGTGGGGGCGCAGCACGCCTTGGGGACCGCGTCTGGCTTCATCAGGTGCACCTGGCCACAGCGGGGAGCGGGCACAGGCGTGAACGCGGGGGCCTGCCCCGGAACCCCCGACCCTAGCTGCCGCTGGCCCGAGCTCCAGCTGCTCGCCCTCCCCCGCTCCATCCTCCACCTGCAGCCCAGGCAGCTGCTCACGCGGAGACGTGCCCCACCCCGTCCGCCTGCACCCCTGCCCCGCCCCACCGCCCTCGGGGCACACGCGCCCCCCTCAGACGGGACACCCCAGCACGTGGTGTGCCCAGGAGCCCTCCGGGGTCCCCTCCGCTCCTCTCCGTGCTTCTGCGATGTCTCTGATCACCTCTTGTCCCCGTTCGCTGTTTGCGGTCTGTCTCCCCTCCCGAACGCGGGCCAGTGAACGCTCACAGAACCGGACAAAGCCTAGAATCCTAGGTCCACCCCTGGGGTGTCCGACGCGGTTATTCCTCGGAGCACTTCCCGCCCCTGATAATGACCCAGCTCCTGCTCTGGGCAGATGGAGACCCAGAGACCGAGGACACGGAAGCCGAGGTGGTGCTGAGTCCCGTGCTCTGCGCGGGGTGGAGGGATGGGGACCGGGTGCAGGACCTGCGACCCTCCTAACAGCCTGACTGCCAGCAAGGAGCCTGCTTGAGGGAGCGGCCTGTTCTCAGCCTCCTAAAATCGGTTCTCCTGAGCCTCGGCGGGCCGGCTACACTACCGGTGACTCCAGGTCCGGGTCCGGGCCCCCCACCTGGAGGCGGCCGAGGTGGGGGGAGGCAGGAGAGGAGAGGAAGCCTACCGCAGCCCAGGGCTGCCGGCCCTCTCGGAGGCTGCCCAGCGGGACCCAGACGAAGCTGGCGGGTGGGGGAACCTGTCTGGCAGCCTGGCCCCCGCCCCTCAGGGCCCACCTTGTCCCTGTCGCCCCAGCTCTGAGCCGGCCTGCTGGAAGGACACTGGCTGGCTGGGGCCCAGCTGCCTCTCAGAGGCCCAGTGGGAGGCCAAGGCCTCCGTGGGGAAGTCCAGCCAGGTGGGGCGTGGGTGCTGCTGCCCCCAGCTTCCCCGGCTCCACGTGCGGGGGCTGGGGGGGGAGTGCTTGGTGTTCGCAGCCCACGTGAACAAAACTGGGGGACACCGCCCGCCTGCACCGGCCGTGGGGCTCCACGTAGCCGGAAACCAGGGAGGGCCTTTCCTGAACTGGGGCGCTGGGGAGAAGCTGGGCACCGCAGGGGTGCGGCCTGAGACTCCCCCCAGAAGAGAGCTTTGTCAGCTGAGTGACAGAAGGAAGGCCTTTTACCCCATCTGGCACCAAACAGAATGATCCGTGGAGGCCAACGTGCCCTTGCGTTCAGCTTGGTTTTGAGCCCCTGGGAAACCAAAGCGGAGGGTCACTTGCTGCATCTTTGGTACAAATCACACATCTGTGGGCCTCACCTTCCCTTCTGCCCGACGGGTATACCGGTACTTGTCCCGTTTCCAGCACAAACGCATCTAGGACACGTGCCTTGTGCCAGCCCTGCCAGGACGGGGCACAGAAACGTCCCAGACACGGTCGCTGCTCTCAGACTCAGTGGGGAGGGAAGGGGAGACAGGGAACATTCCAGCAGACAAACAGGACCCATGGGAGTGGCACAGCAAACAGGCCCTCAGCACTGCGAGCGTGAGATGGTGACTGCCCCTGGCAGGGAAGGGCCACAGACGTGAGGCGGGCAGGTGAGCAGGTGGTGGCTGGGCCCAGGGTGGGGGAGGAGGCCCTGCGGGTGGAGGGGACAGCAAGTGCAAAGGCAGAAAGGTGGGACATTCAGCTCATCCTGGCACGGAGCCTGTGCAGGGAGACAAGGGCACTGGGGCATGTGGGGATGCTGGCGAGGTTGGCAGGGCGGCTCATGAGGGGCCCTGTGTTCCAGGCCAAGGGCTCAGCCTTCCTCCGGAGAATGATGGGAGGTGAGGCAAAGTTTCTCAGCTGAGAACAAAGTGCTCAATTGTGCTTTAGTGGGACCCCTGGCTGCTGTGTGGAGAAGGGCTGGGAGGGTGAGCCCAGAGGGAAACGCTTCCTTCTCTTGGCCCCCAGGACACCCCAAGACCCTCATCACTGCCCTGGCCTCCCCAGAGGAGGCCAGTCCTAGCCACCACTCCGGGGTCTGAAGTTTCCCCAGAGAAGCTCATCCGTTCTCCGTGCCCCTCTCACAGAGCTCCAGCCTGGCCGCGCCTCTGACCCTGCTTGAGATCTAACCGCACCTCAACCTTACAGAGCAGCTGGCGCAGAACTGCTGTTCCCACTTCCACCTCGTCCCCGGCAACGACTCTGCCCCCAGACAAGGCTCCCCATCCCCGACCTCACAGGGCCCTCACCTGCAGGCTCCTGGGTTCCTTCCACCCCGCACCGACTCCCGAGAGCTGCCCCGACCCCTTGTCCGGTCACCACAGCACCCCCTCACTCGGCTCCCTGCCTGCCCCGCCCTCAACCCCGTCCAACTGCGCACTGCACACAGACGCTTCCAGAGTAAGTCAGATCGTTGACCCTGTGTTGTTAAAACCCTGCACCGGCTTCTCAGTTTACTTGGAAATCAATCCACCCACCTGGCACCTTAGGCGGGACCCTAAGGCTCTGTGAGCCAGCCCCTCCCAACCCCAATGTCACCTTCCTGGCCCCCCCACTCTGCCCTGCAGCCCGAGCCCACCCAGCTGTCCTGATGGGAGCTGCAGGTGCAACCAGCAGCTGACACGCCTTTGCGGGTCTGAGGAAGCACAGGCATCTCATGGCTCCTGAGCTTCTGCCAGTCCAGGGGCTCCTGGGGGCAGCCAATCCCACTTGATCTGAGACGGACAGTGTCACCACCGGGTCAAACTGCTGTTGATGATAGGTTTACTCTCGCTCAGAGGTATCACTTAACCTGCTTCTACACTATCGTAGGGATGGGGAAGCCAGGAAGGAAGATTCTACCTAAACGTTCTAGAAAGAAATCTCAACTCTAGAATCACCAAATATTTAAAACACTTAGCAACAAACAGCGACAACAATGCTCCTCCTAGCAGTGATTTTCGGCCTGCGGAGGAACCCCGGCCACAGCACGGGAAGCCGACCGGCTGTGGAAAGCGCAAGGGCCGCGGAGCCAGGGAAGAGCGCCAGCGGGGAGGTGAACAGAAGGGGAGGCCGAAGCCCAGCAGCTCCGCAGGGCACACCTGTGACCCTCCCTGCACACACACGCGGCGGGCGGCTGAACGCAGTGCGCGTCACTCACCCCACGTACATCGCGTCCCGGGAGCCGAGCACGCCGCGCGCACGGTGATGTGTGTGTTCAGAGCACACGGGTCCCCAGGAGGGACGCACGTCCGTTACGTGTGTGCCGTGTGTCTGCCCGTGAGCAAGCATGTCTTGTAAATCTGGGTGCCCACATCCTGTCCGTGAAGGCCTTACACGTGCGTGTGCAGTGCACAGCGGTGGGTGTGCGCCAGCAGGCAGGGTAAGGCGGGTGGACGCGGGTTCGGGCGCATAGGAGTCCACACATCCAGCACGGCCATACAGTGACCGCTTTCCGGACAGGCGCGGCCGTCACCGCTCGTGCATGCAGGGAAGGTTCTGGGCAGAGAGAGCCCCCCGACCCCCCGGCAGGGGCTTCCATCCACCCGGTTGTGCTAGCCCCTCTCCCCGTGGGTCCGGCCCGGCCGGCCGACGCAGCACTGACCAGGGACTGCAGGATGGCGTGGTTGGTGGCGTTCATGCACGAGTCCAGCGGGAACGAGCACTCCCCCTCACAGTAATAGGCTGAGTAGCCTTGGGGGGCGATGACCCAGTCCTGGGGGTAATGGGAGAAGGTGAGTCCCATCCAGATGCCCGCTCCTGAGCCCCTGAATCTAGCACCTGGCACAGGATGGCACAGGGCTGCCCCTGACCCTCCCCCAGCCCCAGGCCAGTCCGCCAGCCCTAGGGTCCCTCCAGGCAGGCTCCCCCCAGAGGCCGGGCACCACCGGGAGACCCTCAGCAGGCGGGGCCGGGCACGGCTCTGCCCCCTCACGTGCAGTCGGCACGGGGCATCGTCCTCCCCGCCTGCGCCCACCGCCCACGACCCCTAGAGCTGCAGGCCCAGCACACGTGCACGCACGGCCCGGCCCGGCCTCCGTTTCCCTGTTGCAGATCTGACGCGTTAGGGCTGAGGATTCGGACTATCCCTGTTTTCATGGCTTTTACCAAAAAGCACCTTTTCACAATAAAAGTAAGACATTCTCCCTTCAGAAAACACAGAAGCTAATGCAGGAGAAAATTAGAATCACCCGTAACTCTGCCTCCTCCTGGAGCTACCCTTCGGATCTCCGGGTGGGGACTGTCATTTAAGGAGGGGGAGGACACTCAGAAATTACCAGCCAGCCGAGGTCCTGGAAGCTGACGTAGAGCTCATGCCGCCGGCAAACCTGCCGGCCGTCGGCGCCGTGCACGTCATCTGCGGGGACAGAGGGGGTCTTTTCTGGGGTTCCTGCTCCGGGCGGCTACCACAGGGAGCTCCAGGGCGGGGACACCCCCCTGCACACATTTGTTGAACAAATGAATGAAGTAAAACTCGTGCATTTGGTGTCACAAAGTCCATCCTGCAGCTCTGCAGGTGCCACGACCCAGCTCGATCGAGAATCTTCCGTGGCTCCAGGTGGCTCCCGATAGCAAGAGTAACCCTGCACTCAGCCCAGCCTCCCCTGACTTCCAACCTGTGACCCCTGATGCTCCGATACACAGCCCAGGGGACCCTGAGCCATCAGGTGGCTCCTCTTTTTCTGCAGAGACACCTCCTGACCTCACCCCAGCGCTCCTGCCACACCCACTCCACGGAGGCCAAAGGGCTGACTCCCCATGGAGGAAAGGAGGGCAGGAGGTCAGGGCAGGCCCATCCCTGATCCTGAGGGGCTCAGTGTGGTGGGGAGACGTTCACATAAACAACTGCGGATCCTTGGGGTTCCCAGGGAGACCTGAGAGCCACCAGTGCCTGGAGGAAGGGGCACCTGGTGCTGACAGAGACTTCTAGAAAAAGCCCTGGTGAGCCAGGGGAGGGCTGAGTAGGCGCTTCTGGGTGGCAGGGATGGAGAGGGCAGTGGCTGGTCCTCAGGACACAGGGGGCATAAGAGGGTGTCAGCAAAGTGCTGGGGGTGACCACAGGCTTGGTCCTACAGAGGGCCCGGAGGGTTCTGTCCCCCGAGCTGTCCTTGGGCCCAGCCCCAGGCCCGCCCCGGACCTCACCAAAGATCCCTGGAAGTCTGTTCGCGTGCGGCAGCTCGTTGGTTTTCTTCGGCGGCCTCCTCTTCAGGGGCCTGGCTGCCCGAGGGGCTCGGACAGGACTGGGGCTCGCCCTGAAAAAAGTGACCAGGAAAGGCTGCTTGGAGCGCGGCGCCCGTTGCCCCAGCAGACCGGCCAGGCCAGGATCCATGCTGTGCCCTGGGACGGAGAGAGGAGAGAGGGTGGTCACTCGCGGGCAGGGACTGAGCACGGGGCACAGAGGGGACACTTTTGCCAGAGCCTGCATGGGCCCTGGCGCACAGAGGCGGTGGGCCTCAGTTTCCCCACCTGGAGACCTGAGGGAGACAGGGGAGGGGGCCTTGCCAACACAGGGTCGTCATTCGTGACAATGAAGACTGCCATCTGTGTGGCCCTTCACAGGTTCGAGCGACTCCCACTCATGACCTCGTGCATCTCCACAGTAAACCTGGACAGCATGCTTCTCGGGAAAACTTTGGAGCCACACTGCCAGCGGCGCACAGAACCATGGTTCCCACCTCCGTCTGAGGGCTCTGAGGCCCGAGTTCTCCTGCCCACCCCATATTTTCAGGGGACTCGATGGATTCGTGCCCCAGTGGATGGGAGCAGCTGCCAGGGCATAGCGAGGGCTTGTTCTGCCCGGCACTGCCAAGAGCAGGATTTCCTTCCCGGGTCAGGCTGCCACCTGCTGTGTGGGTCTGAGGTTTGGTGACACACTGAAGGGGCTGCCTGTGCTCTTTTTGACGTCGTCCACCGTCAGGCCATGCCAGAGCTCCATCAGCGTCAGGCCCTTCTTCTCGTGCACGTCGAACACGGCCTTCTCGGGGTGATTCGGTCCACACAGCACTTCCCGGGCAGCAGCAGGCTGCATCTCTCCAGAATTTTGGGTTCCTTGTCCTTGGCGCGGTGCTACACGGTGACCAGCACTCTTGTCTTGACGCTGGACACCAAGTCCATGGCTCCCCCCATGCCTTTCACCTGCTTTCCAGGGACCATCCGGTTAGCCAGGTCACCGTGCTGGAAATCCTGCATGGCTCGAGCATGGCGGGTGCAGGTGTCCCCCTCGAATTATGGCAGACGAGTCATCGCTGGAGAAAGAACAGCCCCGGGAAGATGGTGACCGTCTGCTTGCCCGTGCTGCTGAGATCTGCATCCGCCTCCTCTTGTAATGGAAACGGACGCAAGCCCAGGAGCCCCCTCTCACTGCCTGGATGTAGCTGTGGGGCTGCTGGCCGGGAGGGGGTTCCTGTGCCCAAACTGGCGCACGTGCCGTCCTCGAATTCAGGAGCCACCGTGTGAGGATGCGGGCCTTGAGGTCACCCACAGACCTGGCTTTTCACCTTCCTCCGTCCGCACCGTTAGACGCTCAATTCTTTTCTCATATTTTCCCCCTGGATTACGCAGTCCACACAAATGTTAGGAACGTGGACGTCTTCGGGGGCAAACGTCCCCACGTCCACAGTTTCTTCCACGCCCAGCGCTGAGGATTCTGCGGCTTTGTACGTGGGCCCATTGAAATTCCTGGGGCTTCCTCTGAAAATGACGTTCCTGTGCGGTGGGCCTTCCACACTTTCACCAAAGCAAAACCAGCCGTGACCGGCTGCTCCAGAAGACAGCGGTCCCGTGAAACTCCCTCCTCTCTCGGGGCTGGCTCATGATAGCCATGTGGCCGCCGGGCACGTGCCTGATGGGGCACCTCCCTCCTGCACCAGGGTCCCCTAGGCCGTGGGCGGGTAGAACACGGGCACCCCGGTGCCCCCACAGCAACAGGGTGCCCTGGGGCGGCAGCTCCAGCTCGCCCAACAGGAACTGGTGCTCGCACAGCGCGTTCGTTCTCCCCCACGTAGGGGCCAACGATGCGGGGGGACCTGCCTGGTCTCCAGAAAAAGGCCCAGCCCAAAGTCGTCCGCCCCCACGGTGCTGCTGCCCACGGTCAAGTCCTTGCTGTGCGCCCTGGGCAGCGCCTTCACCAGGTTCTCTGGAATTCCAGAGCCCAAAGCCGCCGACCGTGATCTTGGCCCTGTCGGAGAGGTCTTTCGCGCCCTCCACGGGACCCGTGTAGACTCCGGAGCAGGCACTAGCGCTGGTGGCCAGGCCACGCACACAGCCCTCGGCCTCGGCCAGCACGGGCTCTGAGTGGCTAGTGGGGACGCAGCGCCCTAGGGCCACCGTGAGCTGCCAGAGGGTCGCCTGAGTGCACTCCGCCTCCAGGCTCTGGCCCCCCTGCCCCGTCACAGAGCAGGGAGGGCATGCGGGGCGGGGACACGGGGACCACGTGGCCCCCCACGCCCTGGCCCCTCCACGCTCTGAGGGGCTCTGGAAGCGCTGCACCTCCCGGCCCAGGCGACCCAACCCTGCGGGCCGACGGGGAAGGAGTGATGCCCACAGAGGCCCCACGGCGGCGTCTCTGAGGGGAAGACCGACCCTGGGCGCTCACGTTGGCGGGAAGGCCGCCCGTCTCCAGTCCAAAACCCCAGCGGGCGGGAGAGATCCTTGCATAGTCCCTTCTGGGCAGCCCTCTCCATGTGGGAGGCCCCAGGGTTCTAGGCCATCCCCTTCCTTCTCCATCGACACCCCCTTCCTGGGTGACCTGCTCCGGTCCCATGGTTCTCAGTCCACTTAGAAGTCAGTGCTTCCCACACCTGTGACTCCAGCACCCACCTGTCCCAACTGACACTCCAGCTGGACGTCAACCAGAACTCTCAATAACACTGCGGCCAAAAAGGACTCTTGGTTTGCTCCCTCAAGCCGGCCCCTCCTCGACTTTTACTCAGGCAGGAAAAAAAGATTCTATTAAAAATGGCCACTGGCTCAATGCATGTTTTCCATGAGCCCTCCTCTCTCCACTTTTCTCCATTTCCGCGGCTACCAGCAAGCACCTGTCTGCTCCCCCTGCAGGCTTGTCTCCTGCGCCTGACTTTGCTCTTGTCCCCCCAGACTACTGTCCCCGCTGACGTCGGGGTGGGCCTATGTTGGATCCATATGGTGAGTTTTTATTTTACGATAGCTGACGTCTACAGAAAAACCGCAAGGACAGTGCAGAGAGTTCCCGGACACCCAGGGCCCGTTTCCCCGAGAAATGCTAACGTTGAAGTTAGCGCCGTGCACTTGTCACAACTAATGAACCAACACTGGCGTCTGACGACAAGCTAAACACGATGTATTCGGATCTCACTGTCCTTTTTCCCCTCCAGGGCCCCATCCTGGCCCCCACGTGGCATTCCGTTGTCGCAGCTGCTTAGGCGCCTCTGGGCTGCTGTCAGACTTTGTCTTGGACGACCTGGACGATGTCGAGAAGTACTTGTCGGGCGGTCTGTAGCACGTCCTTCCATTTGGGTTTGTCTCATGTTTCTCTCACGGTTGACGGGGTTCGGGGTTTTGGGGGGAAGACCACGAGATGAAGGGCCCTTCCCATCCATCACGTCAAGGGGATACTACGTACAGGACGTCCCTGTGAGACCTGATCGCCTGCTGCGGTGGGGCAGGCAGCTTTCTCCTCTGTGAGCTCACGTCCCCCACCCTGTCCCCACTGCACTTTCGAGAAGCCTAAGTCACTAAGCGTAGTCACACCGAGGGTGAGTGATGCCCTCCTCGAGGGGCTGTCTCAGAGGGCTCTTCTCTAAAAACCTGACTCAGATCCTGTCGTCCTCCACTGCTGCGTAGTACAGGGAGCTGCCCTCGACACTCCGACACCGGGCCCGGGTTCGCCCACGCTCAGAATGTGCCCTGCAGCTCTCAGTCTCCTCTCCCACCTGGCCCGGCCCGTCCAGCCCCGGCCACAGGGCCGCTGCTGTAGCTCAGATCCGCCCATCCTGTGCCCACCCTCGGCCTCTCCCTTCCCGCTCCACTGCCTGCAACACCGGAGGCTCTCCCCCAGCTACCTGGGACAAGAATGAAGGTGTGAACCCTCATTCGACAGAGGAGGACACTGAGGCTTGGAAGGTAAGTACCCTGCCAAGGTCACCGGGTTAGAGCACTGCAGAGCTGGGATTCAAACCCGGGCCTCTCTGATCTGAGTCTGAGGGTATAACCACCTTCCCTCGGCCCTGCCCAGTGCGGAAACGCCCCACGTACACAGCTGCTCTTGGGAAGGGACAGCATGGACTCCCTCTTAGCGACTGAAATGTTGGTTCTGCAAAAGGAGAGGAGGGAGACTGTCATGGTAGGGGAACTCCTGCTGTGGGAACTTCACCCTCTGTGCCCTGCTGAGCCCCCAAAGTGGGTAGGGGATTATCACCCCAGCCACTGGGCTGAGAGAGGCCAGGCCTCCAGGGCCAAATGAGGTGGCTGCAGCTGGCTCTGTGCCAGCAGCGTCGGAGGAACCCCCAGGAGAAGGACTGCTGCCCAACCCTGAGCCTTACCGTCTTCCGTTTCCACAAAGAGGCGGAGCCCCAGGTCCTTGTTCCGGCTCAAGAACCAGCGGTCACTGGCTGCTGTCACGTCTAGCACCAGCCAGCCCTCGTCCCCAGCTCGGAGCGTCTGAAGATCCAAAAAGAACAAGTCAGACTCCCTGTGGACACGAAAAAACAATTAACTGAGGGCCGCCACAGCCGCCTTTGTGTTTCCAGTGCCCGCCTAGGGGGCCACTCGGGGGCACCTACCCCGCCTGGCTCGGGCTGGCGCCCCGCGTGCCTTCTCTCTCTGTATCTATGTATGAAGGTGTTACTGGGCCCAGTGCGGATGTGGAAACTGAGGCTCGGGAGCTCAGTGACCCACCCAAGGTCCCACAGCAGGGCAGGGACTTGCAGCAGGACCGACGCTGGGCCTCTCCCCACAGTGACACGAGGCCTCGGCCAAGTATCCTTCTGCCTCTGAGAGCGTGCTCCCCAGGGAGCTCCCCTTCTGTCCTCTGGCAAGTGTCCCCTCCCCGGCCAGGCTTCCTCGGGAGGCGGGTGCGGGGTAGGCACCTGTTGGACTGCTCCCTGACCACCTGGAACACGCTGACGTGCAGGGTCCTGTTGAGCAGGTGGGCGCTGGCCAGCTTGTAAATCCGGAACTCAGCGGCTGTGACCGCCTCGCCCTCTGGGATCTGGGTCAGGTCGAAGCGGAACTCCTTCCAGTGGGGCTCCTGGTGGCCCAGGGTGCGGTCACGCTCCACTGCAAGACACAGCGGGGCCCCCGGTCACTTGTGCTCTGGGCAGAGCCAGGGGAGCTGGGGGCCCGGACAGCCTGGGTGGGGACGGCTCCCTCCTCTGCATAGGGGCTTGCTCCCAGGCTCTGCCTCCTGGGTGCTGAGAGGGCGCGACGGGGCTTGTGCTGAGGTGTCCAGCACAGGGCCCGGCACGCCGTGGTGCCAGCAAGAGCAGCCTCCGCTTCTGGCCCCCAAACCCCAAACCCAGCCTGCCCCGCCCACCCCTGCTGGCTCTGGGACCCAAGTATGAGACAGAGGGCAGGTCCCTCCTCTGGGAAGACTGACATCAGACCCAAGGCAGAAAAGGGCTACGGGGGCGGGCAGTTCTGAGGCCGGGGCTGTCCAGAGTCTGCCAATGTGCGATGTGCGTGCAGGGGAGTCTGGGGGAGAGGGAGGGTTTGCAGCTGACACTGGGGCTGGGCCTGCAGGGGTGAGCGTGGTTGTGCCACCACGTCAAGGGAGGGCACTGCAGAGGAAGGGGCCAGCCTGAACCAAGGCCTAGGGCTGAGGAACAGACGGCACAGGCAGGGGAACAACACCCATAAACACAGCAAAGGACGAAAGGATGGCCGGTCCTGTTTGGTGACAAGGTGAAGGAGGAAGGAGGGTCAGAGGGAGACCTGGAAAGGAACAAGAAGGAGCAAGGTAGCAGTGACAGCTCCTGGTGACACCTGGTCAGGTCCCGGAGAAGCTGGACGGTCCCACGATGGGGTGGGATCTGAGCTGGCTTCCCAGGGGAGGCACCACCTGAACTGGCCTTGAAGGATGGGACGGAGTCCTGTCGGGTGGAGAAGGTGGCAGGGAAGCCATTCTAGGCAGAGGGGACCTCGGAGGCACAGGTGTGCAGTGCGGGGCGTCCACAGGTCAGCGCTGTGGGGGACTGGCCATGAGTCTGCCTGTGGTCTGACTCTGGAGGGCTGGAATTCCGGTCTAGGAGCCCGGGCTATGCCTCTGGCCAGTGGGGTTCAGGGTTCTGGGCAGCAGGGGCACGATGTGGTTTTGGGGGGGTGGAAGATACGCAGGGAGGGGAAGGTGATGCACAGGCTGGAGGGGGAGCCCAGGCGGGTCGGTGGCGGGGCTGGTCTGTCTGGGCAGGAGGCTGGGGTGGCGAGTCAATCCCACATCTCCCCCGCTGCCCGGAAATGCCCAGGACAGTATATTTAGTACCGTCTCACTTTAGCCTCTTGTCACTTTCAAATGCCGCAAATCTGTGTTTCCGGAAAGCAGGGGCGGGAGCCGCCCAGCACCTTCCCCAAAACCCAACACTGAGATTTTAATGACATGTCTGTGAGTCTTTTTAAAAACTCTCTCTCTGGCTACTGGGCTCAGTGACCACAAGTCACCAGGCTGTGGCGGAGGCGGATGTGGGGAGCGCTTCCTGTCCTCGCGGTGGGGACCGTGTCCAGCGAGGGACAGGCCAACAGCTGGGCTGGGCGGGTGCGGTGGACACACATGTTGACAGGAGGAGATGGGCTTTTCCTCCCCAGACCGCGGAGGAGAAGGAATAAGATGTCCACCCTCCGACAAGGTGCAGGACACGCAGTGCAGGCACGGCCGGGAGCCAGGAGCCGCAGAGGCCGCGACGCCGGGTGGCAGCCGTGTCCTGACACGCGGAAAGCGTGGAGGGCAGGGCTCTGGACCCGCACCGGGGATGCGTGCCATGAACACTGACACACGCGTCCCCTCCTCCCTACAGACACACACACACGCACAGCTTCGGTGGCAATTTCTGTGGACTCAGGGACTGCACGGACCACCTCTGTTCCGTGGCCGTGTAAAATCCCGGACGTGCAGGACGCCACGGGTCTAGGCCGCTGGCTGTGACAGGGTGTGGCCCAGAGAGTGAAGGAGGGTGGCTCAGTCACGCCCTTCACCCGACTCTTCTCGGAGCATCCGACCGGATCCGCGAACACGGATCTGCTCCCAGGGCTGTGGGGCTGACCAGCGGGTTGCGGGGCGGCGGGCAATCTCAGGCCGCAGCCCTGCCGCTGATTCCCTGTCGGATCTGGGGGCCGAGGAACAACCCACGAACCCGCCAGCTCCACGGGAGGACCACGTTCTGCGGCCTCCCTCCCTTGCTGACCTGGGTGCGGGGTCAGGAGACCCCTGTGCACCTGAACTGACCCCGGTTCCAAGCTTCCACCCAGTAGCTCAGCACAGGCAACTGCCCACCCTGGCTGTTCCAGGCAAGCTCTAGAACGTGGGACATTTTAGGAAAGGGAGGCTTTTCATCAGAAATTAGTGGTATTTCCTGCAACGTGGAACTGGGTCAAGAAAGCTCCTTTATCTGACGGTCAGCTGGAAGGATGAGAAGAAGTAACCTAAAGATTTGCCCCCTTTTCAGTGGCTGTTGCTCTGAGTTAGGAGAAAGATTTTCTAAAAGTTGATGTTCTGGGAAAGCATTTTCTGGCACCTCTATCTCCCCCTTGTTAACCAAGTGCAGGCCAAGCCTACTTTTTTTAAAAAAATATTTTATTTATTTGTCAGAGAGAGAGAGAAATAGAGAGGCAGCACAAGCAGGGGGAGTGGCAGGCAGAGAGAGGAGCAGTCACCCTGCTGAGCAAGGAGCCGGATGCGGGACTCGACCCCAGGACCCTGAGATCATGACCTGAGCTGAAGGCAGACGCTTAACCAACTGAGCCACCCAGGCGTCCCCAGACCAAGCCTACTTTAACCCAAGAAGCAGCTTAGGGCTGCACTGGGAGCTGTGGCAGTGGTCAGGCCAGACCCTGCACCAACCAGGTCCGTACTTACTCCTGGCCTCATCTCCTCTGTGAATGGGGAGTAAGGGCACGGTCCAGCTTTCCTCACAGGGCCATGGATGGGCTTTGGAAACAGCCAGGCAATGGGCTGGGAGCAGTAGCCATTCGACAGGAGTTCTGGAGGAGCCTGACTTGCAACCTCCCTACTTTGTGCCAAGATGTGATTCCCTCAGGAGGCCACGTCAGAAATTTCAAAGCCATGGGGAGGAGAGGAAGGAGAGATTTGGAATGATCTTTTTCTAAATAAATGTATTAATTTGCTCATTTAATTTTCATTAGTTTATCAAGTTCAATTTAGAAACAAATGTATTAAGTTCTTACTATATATGAGACTGTTCTGAACACTGGGAATACAGTAAGTCAGGTCTCCGTTCCGATGGAGCTTATGGTCTAATGCGGGAGACACAATATGAACACCACCAACAAAACAAGTAAGCCAGGGGATGCCATTTACATTGTGAGTGGAATATGGAGGGTTATGGGCTCAAAAGTAATGGGGAAGGGGAGAGGGTACTCTACAGGGTGCTCAGTATGGCTTTGAGAAATAGGTGAGAGCAGATAAGAACGTTCTCCTACAAGGCTGGTAGGAAAGCGCTGGAGAGGAATCTGGCAATATCCTTTTGCAGCACCCTGACAAAACTACAAATGAACTTGCTCTTTAACACAACAATCCCAAAGATACACTGGCAAAATATGAAGGGCCCCGTACAAAGTATTCACTGGGCATAGGGAACAGACTACACCTGGCTTAACAGGCACTTCAAAATGTTTATTTTCTACATAATTATAAAAGCTGCCATGGGCGCCTGGGTGGCTCAGTCGTTAGGCGTCTACCTTTGGCTCAGCGCGTGATCCCGGAGTCCTGGGATCGAGCCCCACATCAGGCTCCTCTGCTGGGAGCCTGCTTCTTCCTCTCCCACTCCCCCCGCCTGTGTTCCTTCTCTCACTGGCTGTGTCTCTGTCTGTCAAATAAATAAATAAACAAACAAATAAATAAATAAAATCTAAAAAAAAAAAAAAAAAGCTGCCAAAAACAATCAAACACTGAACCAGCCTCTGTCTGGGGAAGGAGCAAATGAATTTACTTTCTGAATCAGCATAATGTGGCTTCCGGAACAAGAAACGATCATGAACCACCAACGGTGCTAATAGGACTCTCGGCCTTCTCCTCCAGTCTCTGATAACCCAACCTCCAGATCCCACGTTTGGGAGAGGCCCGTTGTGGGGAGGTGGTGGCCTCCACCCTCCGTGACCACCATCCACATTCTGCCTTTCCGAGTCTGAGGCCCTGCACCGCTCACGGGCTAGATCTCCAGATGCCACACCCTGAGCCCAGCAGCCCAACACCAACAAAAGCTTTGGCTGTTTTTGTGTCCTGGACAAAACTTAGAATCACTCAGAAGACCTAAATCTGTCTTGTTTCTGACCAAAAGTAAGCCACCCAGAGTGGCTGTTAAGAGAATAGACTCTCCCGACCTGTCTGCCCTCAAACCCTTCCCAGCCCCACGGGGCCCCCAGGAGGAGCCCAAGCTCTGGTTCCAGGCCCCCCTGAGCTGGGCCAGCCCAACCTCACGGCCTCCTGGGCCTTCTGGCTGCAAACGCCTCTTCCCTCCCCCGGAGGCCCTCCCCAAAGCGCCCTCTCCTGAGTCGCCCTCATCCTGCCGTGTCTAATGGCTACTTTCCTCTCAGTCCAGCTCTCCAGGCCCCTTGTGCTCCTCTGACCCCGCACAGATCAGCCTGCTGGCCTCTCCCTTTCCCCTGCCCCCGGGGTCCTATCTCTGGTTCGTGTGCCCCTCTGGACGGTGAGCAATCGCGGGCAGGACCGCACCCTGTGGGGCGGAAACGGGAGGCTCTCAGTGGACTCCCCTTGAGCTCCTTTTGTCCTGGGGGCCCAGAGAGGGACGTGTCTGCAGGTTCCTCCCGAGCTCCCCGGGACAGTGGGGCAGCCTGCTGGGCTGGGAACGGCTTCCAGAGCACAGCGGGTCTCCACCAGAAGCCCTCACGTTTTCACTTGGCTGTGGGACTGGCCCTGTCTCATGGCCAGGCTGCTGAGGCGGACGGCAGGCTCCCCAGGGTCCCAGAGGCAGACGCGCTGGCCCC
This sequence comes from Ursus arctos, assembly GCF_023065955.2. NCBI lineage: Eukaryota > Metazoa > Chordata > Mammalia > Carnivora > Ursidae > Ursus > Ursus arctos. Next base: position 29,793,943 of record NW_026623008.1, read on the forward strand.
GTCCGCTGAGTCCTGCTAGTGACAAGGCTCAGGGGCCCCCTTCAGACCTAAAGCAAGACCCAGGTCTCCGTGGCCGGTGAGAGGCCGGGGGGAGCTGCAGAACTGATCACCTACCAATTCTGCATCTGAAGGGCTTCTTCTTCCCACCCAGAAATCTCGGTGCTGCCCAGAGGAGGCCAAGGCTTCATTTCTAAGGTATTTTTAGTCAGTCTTCATTACTGACTCTTTTTGAGAGCTGCTTCCATAAATGGCTCTGCACTCATGATTGCCGGTCCAGGCCTCAGATGGCTTTAGACCCCAAATTAAAAGGGAACACCCGCACACTCCGCCACATCAAGTCGGTCAAGGCCAAAAATAGATCCAAGGAGATTGAGCAAGGATACGATTCCCCAGTGCAAATCCGGGGAAAGAACTGAACGGTGGGAGTTTTCCAGGAAGATGTGGTCACAGTGACACATCCCTCTCCCCTGTGGGGAATGGGTTCCCATGAGGAGGTGGACCGGGTGTACCTCCCTGCCCTGGGCCTCAGCGCCGGAGGAGCCCCCATCAGTGGGCAGGGGTGGGCACATTCTTTCAGACTTAAAGACCATGTGAAATGAGTGGCCCTAGATTCCCTCGAGGTGGCGATATTGGGATGGGGGGGGTCACCTGTCAGTGAGGTCCCCCACCCCCCAGAATGCGTGCTGAAGCCGCCTTCCTCCAGGCAGGGCCCTGGGAGGACTGGAGGTCCCAGGGAAGCGTCCAGGGAGATGCCGCATCCATGGTCGGCTCCAGAAAGACAGGGAGGGCGGGCTGTGCTCTGCCCCAGCCGACCAGGCCCGGGCTCCTGCCCCGCGCTCAGCCCCGGCCTCCCACTGGGTTCCTCCTCCCTTCACCTTGCAGGCCTGCCCCCAACACCTGCCACACGGGGGCTGGGGGGATGTCAGATCCGGCCCCTGTTCTCAGGTTGTTCATGGTTTCTCAGGGAGCAGGAGAAAGAGGGGCAAGACGTGGCCCTGAATGAGGCGGGCAGAAAGTGACTCAAATGCTAAGAGAAATACACACGACGGGGGATGAAGGCTCTAATCATGGCGGGTGCCATGGGGAGAAAGGGTCAGAGAACACTTTTCTAGAAAACATATTTGAGAGTGGTGGGAGAATTCTGACAAGCAGAAATGGAAGAGAGCATTCGAAGCAAAGGCACAGGGGTGGGAACTAATGTGGCAGCTCCCATATTTTAAGCACTGAACTGTGTCAGGCATCACAGCGGGCATGTTACACACGCTATTTCTGACGTGCCTACCTAACCGTGTAGTCATCTGCTGCTGTGTAACACAGTAACCCAAACGGAGCAGCTTAGAGCAAGAGAGATTCATGATCTCACGTATTTCTGAGGGTCACGAATCTAGGCACTTCGCTGGTGGGTCTGGCTCAGGGTCCCTCATGAGGTGAGAGTCAAGTTGCTGGCTGGGGCTGCAGTCTGTGAAGAACTGACTGGGACGAACGAATCTACTTCTAAGCTCACCCATGTGGCTGTTGGCGGCAGGCTTCTGTCCCTCACTACGTCGGCCTCTCCGTGGGGTTGCTCAGGGCATTCAGAGCATGACCTCCCCCAGAACCAGCAATCTGGCAGGGGTGCGGGGAGTGGCGGGGTGTAGGACCCAAGATGAAAGCTGCAGTCTTTTATAACCTAATCTCAGAAGTGACATATCATCACTATTGTCATGTTCTACTGGTCACACAGACCAGCACTGGCACAATGTGGAAGGGACCTACACAAGGGCATGAATACCAGGAGGCAGGATCCCTGAGAACCAGGCTGGAGGACACAACACAGCCCACTCTATAGATGAGAAGACTGACAATCAGGGGAGGTACGTGGTCTGCATGAATTCACAGGAGCACCCGAGGTGGGATGAGAGTCTAGGTGTTCCTGACTCCAAAACCTGCATCTCCCCCTCCCATTCACAGCCTCGCCACGTTGGGGGCATGTCAAGGGAACACCGTGTGGTTCAGCTGGACTAGAACCCTGGACACGGAGTATGAGACTCGAGGAGCTCGAATGCAGGCGTGAAGGGGCACACAGAAAGAATCTGAGAAGGCAAAGTGTCTTGAATAGGTTTTCACTTGAGGAACAGGAGTTCCAGAACATGCTGAGAACTTTTCACCTCCATGCCGCCCCTCTGCCTGAACACCTTCTCCTCCAACTCCCTTCTGACTAAATTCTACCCTTCTTCAAGGTCCAGCACGAATGTTACCTCCTGCCAAGACTTCTCCGTCCTCCAGCCAGGAGACCCTTCCTCCTCTTCTTCTGGCCTAGTTTGTCTCCCACAAAATGAGAGGAAGACCTTGTCTGTCTTCTGCTGTGCTGAACCGTCACGCTCCTGTTTGTCGAGTGGCTGAAGGGCCATTCCTCCCATTTTGCCACCATCTATACTGAGTTCTCTGAGCTGGGCCTATCTTTCCCACTATAACGAGCCGACCTTGGGCTGGGGCTGTACTTTGGAATAGGCCCCGAGATAACCAGGAAGGGGAACGGCACGCAGTGGGCTCCTAGCAGTGTTCGTTAAGGAATGGCCACAGACCGAACGATCTAACTTTCTCCATACCCAGGTCTTGCAGCCTTCAGCTTCCCCAGAACCCTTACTGTATTCAGAGCCCTTGGCTGCTCAGGGTAAATGGCTGCTGCTCAGGGCACAGAGCCAGCAGCTAAAGGGCATAACTGGGTTTTACTTCTGGTCTCGCTGCTAACTAGCTAGCCTTGGGCTAAAAACAGACAAAGCTAACATTTACTGAGTCTTTAGCAGGCACTGTTTCAGCACTTTACACAGATTACCTCATTTAATACAGCAATCCTATGAGATAGGAACTATCACCTCTCCCACTTTACAGATGAGGAAACCGAGGCACAGAGCATTAAATAATTTATGCAAAAATCATATAAACAGTATCTTAGGTCAGGCTTCCTGGGCAAAAGTCTCTGAGTCAGGGGTTTGGTGGAGAGTACTCTCTGTAGGGAATGGAGGGAGCAGGACTGAGCGCAGCTGAACAGAGATGCGACCCCACAAAGGCCTCAGCCCCTTCCACCTGCACAGGGAGCTCTGGGACTGGGGACCATTCGGAGTTGCCCTCCTTGAGATGAGGGGGCTGGGCATTTATACCCCCATCAACCAGTCATTAAATGTGGGGTGCTGCCAAGGAGGGCGGCTAACCTTGGGTAAGCAGCTCCTGTGCGCCTAGCTGACCGGTGCCTGGAGAAGGACCCGCAGTCAGCAGCCCACCCTCCAGGAGCTTGCTCCTGAAGAGAAGACATGGGAAACACCACAGCAGCCGCTGCTACCAAGGGCAAGTGGCAGAACGGGGACCTGAACCCAGGCAGCCTGGTCCTGAACCGGTGCTCCTTCCCACTCAGCCGCAGGCCCCTAAGTCGATGGTATGGTTGGGCTGCGGAGGGGGGGGGTGTGGATAAACACGGCGGGCCCTTCCCTCCGGGCTCGCCGCCCTTACTGAGCACTGCCAGGCACCTGCTAAGTGTTTAAATGCCTTAAGCTATTTAAGTGTTGCACTGTGATACGGGTCCGTATCCCGAAGTTAAAGGTGAGGAAACTGAGATACGGAGACTTAGTAACCTGTTCAACATCTCCCAGCTCTCAAGTGGCAGACCTAGGGCTGAAACCCGGTGTGCCCTCCTCCAAAGTAACCCACCGCCCTGGCCTCCCGGCTGCAGGGCTGAGCCTCCTCACTGCTGTGATCCACTTTTCGCATCTGTCCCTGTGCATCTGGGTACCCAGGAACTGGGCCCGTCACTTATACTCCTTGAGACTCCATTTCCTCCCCTGTCAATTGGGGGCGGTAGTAGTTAGTCATTTACCCCAGAAGGGTAAGAAAACACTGAGGAGATGGGGGGGGGGGGAGAAGGCAGTTACCGGGATACACAGGGGACACCGTCCTGGTGGACTGACATGGTTTTAGAGAAAAGGGAACCACCTTTAACTCTTGGAAAGAGAAACCTTTAGAAACCAACAAAATGCAAAAGTGACCTGTGAAATGAAAGACAATATTTGCAAACTACATATCTGATAAGGAGCTAATATCCAAAAGAGATAAGGAACTCACACAACTCAATAGCAAAAAAAATAATCCTATTTAAAAATGGACAGAGAGGGGTGCCTGGGTGGCTCAGTCAGTTAAGCATCTGACTTTGGCTCAGGGCCCTGGGACTGAGCCCCACATGGGGCTCCCTGCTCGGCAGGGAGCCTGCTTCTCCCTCTCCCTCTGCCTACCTCTCCCCCTGCTCACGCGCACGCTCTCTCTCTCTCTGTCAAATAAATAAATTTTTAAAAAATCTTTAAAAATGGGCAGAGGAACTGAGTAGACATTCTTCCACAAAAGACATACAAATGGCCAACACATGAAAAGGTGCTCAACATCACTTATCATCAGAGAAATGCAAATCAAAACCACAGAAGCTATACCCCACACCTGTTAGAATAGCTATCATCAAGAAGACAAGAGATAACAAGTGTTGGGGAGGATGTGGAGAGAAGGGAACCCTTGCTCACTGTTGGTAAGAATGTAAATTGGTGCAGCCATTGTGGAAATCATTATGGAGGTTCCTTGAAAAACTACAGATATGATCCAGCAAACATACTTCTGAGAATATATCCAAAGGAAGTGAAAACAGGATCCTGAAGAGATCTCTGCACTCCCATGTTCACTGCACATTACGCACAACAGCCACGATATGGAAACAACCTAATGACCATCAACAGATAAATGGACCAAAAAATGCGCTATGTACATATGATGGAATATCATTCAGTCATGAAAAAAGGTAATCCTGTCATTTGTGACAACATGGGCTAGACTTCGAGGGCATTGTGCAAAGTGAAATAAGCCAGACAGAGAACAACAAATACTGCATGGTGAAAAAATGCTATGCTAAGTGAAATCTTTTTTTAAAAAGTCAGAACCATAGAGATAGAGAGTAGAAAAGTAGTTCCCAGAGGCTGGGGGGTGGGGGATATTGGAAGAGATTGGTAAAAGGGCACAAACTTTCAGCTATACGTTGAGTAAGGTCTGAGGACCTAATTTAAAATACAAGAACTAGAGTTGATAACACAGTATTGAGTAACTGAAATCTGTGAGGTGACGGTGTGGTAATTAGCTAGCTGGGGGAATCCCGTAACAACGCCTATGTACGTCGTCACCACACAGGACACTTTAGATATCTTATAATATTATGTGTCAATTACACATCAATGAAGCTAAATTAATTTATCTTAATTAAATTAAATTAATTAATTTTTAATAAGAGATGTCACCTTTGGGCATATGGTCACATTAGTAGCTTTTAAGATGGACAAAGGATTTACTGTTAAAGATGGAGTAGCAAGACAGTAGGCATTTATGTCCCATTTTGTAAAAAAATAAAATAAAATAAAATATCAGTATCTATATTGATAAAATGTCAGGGCTTGTTGGAAAGACTACACCAAAGGATTAAAATGCTGGTTTTCTCTGAAGTGGAGAGAGGATTAGAAGCAGCTTCCATATCATATGTTTTTGAAAGTATGGTCTGATTTTCTATGATGCAATTCTACAATGAATCTATATGGTATGAATTTTTTACAATGAACATTCATTAGTTCTATAAAATCCTCAAGATATTTTTAAAATGAGATTCTCAGTTCACAACATACATTCAAGACAGTCCAATTCAGCAACACTTAACGCACCTAATGATGGGCCAGGCCCCAACCCGGGCGGAGAGGTGGCTTCTCTATAGAAGAGCACAGGAGACAGGGAGCAGACCTGCTGGGTGACCTTGGGAAAATCACCTAACTTCTCTGAGCTACACTCTTTTCCAAAACATAGATGTGACCGTAATTGTGATGCGAATGAAGGCACAGACCTGCAGGTTCTGGGCACGTGGTCCTCACCAGGCATCATCTCACATAGTCCCCGAACAGCCCCGCAGCGTGGGTACCACGAGTGCCTCCATTTGACGGAGGAAGAAACTGAGGCTCCCAGAGGTGGACTGGAAGGCCCAGATCACACGGCAGGTGGTTGCATCAGGATGCAGACTCGGTCTGAGTCCCAGGTCAGAACTCCCCACCCAGGTCCAGTCTGCCTTCCCACTGTCCGTCCGCTCCTGGTTTCCAGATGGGGGTGTCACTGTCTGGACCACTTGACAACCCTCTCCGTGGTTATGCATTTATTATTTGCTCCCCGTAGATGGCCAGCTCCATGAGGGCAGGGACTTGGTTAGGCTCACTGTCACACCCCAGTAACCAGAACTGTGCCTGGCACGACTATTTGTCGAGAGAATTCACGAACAATGAAAGAATTCCCTAGTAAAGAACCAAAGAGGGACGCCTGGGTGGCTCAGTCTGTCGAGCGTCTGGCCTTCAGCTCAGGTCACAATCCCAGGGTCCTGGGATCCCGAGTCCCACATCAGGCTCCTCGCTCAGCGGGGAGCCCGCTTCTCCCTCGCCTTCTCTGCCTGCCACTCCCCCTGCTTGTGCTTATGCTCTCTGACAAGCAAATAAATAAAATCTTTAAAAAAAGTCTTTTTTGGGGGGCGCCTGGGTGGCTCAGTTGTTGAGCGTCTGCCTTCGGCTCAGGGCATGATCCCAGAGTCCTGGGATCGAGCCCCACATCAGGCTCCTTTGCTGGAAGCCTGCTTCTTCCTCTCCCACTCCCCTGCTGTGTTCCCTCTCTCGCTGGCTGTCTGTCAAATAAATAAATAAAATCTTTAAAAAAAAATTAAGAAAATTAAAAAAAAATTTTTTTAAATAGAGAAAAAAAAGAACCAAGGAAAGTGACTGTGGGCTCATGGAGACCAAGGTCACAGGGCTGAGGAGGACACGGGCCAGGTCCCTCATTTCCACTCAGTCCTGCCGCTCCCAAGCCCAACACCTCAGGTCAACACCCCCGTCCTCGGCTGCCCGAGTCTGGTCAGAGAAGGGCCGGGACAACAGTGAAGACGGTTCCATGCATTTCTGGCTAGACCTCTGCCTGCAGGGCTGTTTGTGCCTCAGTTTCTCAACCCGGAACATGGCACCTGCTGCTCCTCTGACTCCAGGTGGAGAAGGCCAAGAGGAACATGCAGAGTTGGTCCTTCCGGCCTCACTCCCCCCTTATCAGGGGCAGGGCTGGCCCGAGGTGCCCGAGGTAGAGCCAGTCAGACCCATGCTCCGGCCCAGGGGACGGGGTGGTGCTGTGACGAGCTGTCTCCAACACAGAGCCAGGGGGTCAGGGCTGGGAGGCCCCTTGTTTTCTGACACCATGGCTGTGGACTGGACGAGAAAACAGAGGCCCAGGGAGGGAAGGGAGGTTCTCGGGACAGGAAGGAGTCAGTGGCGGGTCCAGGCGGTATAAGAAGGGGAGGTTGCCTCCCAGCTCAGGGCTCTCCTCTCCCTGAGCACAGGGGACACCGAGGACAGACCCTGTCAGCTCCACGTGGCTATCAGCCCCCACTACCGTGTCCTGACCAAGGGGAGCCGAGAGTGTAGAGTCTGAGACTGACTGACAGGCCGGGCAGGGGCCCCAGCTCTGACCCCAGCCCTGGCCTCCCTACAGACACAGTCAGCCATGACACGGGCTTCCTAAAGCATCTGCCTGGGCACAGAGGCCCGACCCGTGGGCCGGAGGCCTGGGACAGGCCCGTGGTCTCTGGGTCCCACAGGCTGCCGTGGACGGTCAGGGGCCTGGCAGGCACCGGCTCTGGCTTCTCAGGAGCCAGATGAGGCCAAGAGGAGAGGTGGAGCTGGAGGCACAGGGACAGGAGCCCGGGCGTGGGCGCTGGTACCGCGGCGACTCTGCCATTAGACTCCATGGAGGTTCAAGGGCCTGGGGCCTGGGCCTTCAACAAGCAAAGAATCCTGCTAGGTGTCTAACCCCCCGCCCTGCCCCTACAGCCTAGGTAATTACCAGTTAAAACCACTCAAACCGAAAGAGTTCTAGTGCAATTAGTACATCAGAATAAAGAAGGCCCTTCTGACAGCGGCTGGGCCCGCCCACAGGCCGGGCTTCCACCGAACAAAGATCTGCTTGTTAATCCCACAGCGTCAGAGGCCTTCGATCTTAATGCAACACGCACAGACAGCGTGGGAAGAAGGCGGCATCTGGAATCCACAGGCCCTGGATGATGTCATGGATGGGCTGTGTGGCCCTGGGCTGGCCATTTAACCTCTCTGAGCCCATGGAACTGGCTTGGAAAACAGTTTACATGTTACTACATGGAGGAAACAAGGACCCTTCAGGCTATAGAACTTCAAGGGCTAGTTTTTATTCTAAAAATAGGTATAGACGCCTTTTGATTGGCTTTTAAAATCTGTGTCTGGGTTGCACGTAAGAAGTGTGGGACATTCCCAACACACCCATCCAAGGCTGGGCAGCAGCTGGGTCAGCAGGGACCAGCCCAGGCGCACCTACAAGAGGGCTGATTTTCTGCTCCTCCCATCTATCAACCAATCACACAATAACCTTGACGATGCCTTGATCTCTAGGAGCCCCACTGAACAAGGAGGAATCTGTGGCTCCAAGAGGGCAAGAGACTTGCCTAAGGTCACACAGCAGAGGCAGGAGAGGAATCAGATTTGTCTGAGCTAAGGGCGCTGCTTGATTCACAGTAACAGCTCCCACCAAGGCTGTGCACGCCTTCACCCAGGGGATGCTGGGGAAGCAGGACATTGGCTGGGCAGTGACTCACTCTAATGGATGTTGCCCTAAGGGTCATTCTCAGGATGACTGTGTCCACAACCCCTCTTGGTTCTGAGCCCAGGTCAGCTTGTCCTGAGGACAGGGCTCCGGCCTCAGTTTCACACATGGTCTCTTTTGTCCCGAGTCCCCGACCTTGCCCTTAACCAAGAAGGTGGCATTCAGAGCGCACTGACCAAGTCCTATGCCTGGCACCTGGCTCTCAGCAGAGGTTAACAGCCACTTCCTGCTGCTCACTCCTCACCTCAGCCACCCACCAGCTCTGGGGTGTGGGGGACAGAGGTCTCCTTGGCTGTCCACTCTGCCTGCCCTAGTACAGGAAGCAAATGGCTGAAAACCCCACAAAACCTGCTGCTGCCCCATCCCCTGGGTTTCTCTGCCTAAACCCCTCTGGAAGCTCTCTCCACCCTGAAAGCCTGCCCTCCTGACAGAAATATCACCTCCTTGAGGCCTGGATGTAGGGCCAAACAACCTGGGCCTGTCTTGACTGGGCCATGGAGAGGCTGTGCTATCCTGGGCATGACACCGACTCTCGGAGCCTCACTGTCCTCATCTGGGAGATGGGGATGAATATCATGTCTGTTCCCAGGGTTGTGGGGAGGGGAAGGGTGATGCTGTAGGTGAAGGGATGCTGGTGGCCTTGGCAAGGGTCCTGTCCCCACCTCAGTCTGAGCTGCAGTCCCTGAATCCCCAGATCCAGTGGGGTGTCTGCTCCAGCCCGGACCCCTGACCCTCACTGGCCACAGACAGGAAGCAAAGCGGATAGAGGACATTCACGACTGTAGATTAAAGAGCATTTAGTAATGGGAAAGACAACTTCAAGTACTCTAACCACAAATGGCTCCAAGACTTGGAGAAAAATTTCTGCAGAAAAGAAAGGCTGGGCTTTGTGTGGGAGAATGACGAGGGTCCAAGGGGCCTGCTGGTCCTTTCACAGGCCTGGACACTCACTGCACGCCAGCCATGTCCCAGGTGCTAGGCCCAGGGTGACGAGACGACCGACTGGCCCACTGAGCTCAGAGTCTACTCCTTCGCCACCCGCTGCCCTGACAGCCACACCCTCACCTACAGGAGCTGGGGCTCTGGCCAGGGAACAGGCAGCTGTGCACTCACGACATCTGGGTTCTCGGCTCAGGTCACTTTGATGATGTGACCGGGGCGTTCCACACTGAACTTTGGCCTTCTCTCCAGTACCGCCCTTATCACTGTGACAGCATCCCGGCCTGTTTACTCATCTGTCTCCCCAGGACCAGACTGTCTTCCTGGCACTGCCCGGTCCACCAGACAGGAGATGATTCCTACCCCTGGGTGTGTTCGGGGGCGAGACATCCTTGGGACTCACATTCACGCCTCTGCCCCTGCGGGTCCCACAGCCCACGAGGCCCACAGCCCTTGGACTTGGCGGCCCTGAGCTCCACACTTCCCACCCCTCTGTGGGGGCGTGGCCACGAACAGGGGGCACCTGTTCGCGGCAGGGGCGCGCACTGGTCAAGGCGGGGCGCGCACTGGCCAAGGCGGTGCACGCACCCCTGCCGCCCGCGCCAGGTCTCTCCACCCGACGGCCGCACCGTCACCGGGGCCCCGGACGCCCACCCGGCGGCCGCACTCACCCATGTTGACGAAGCTCATGACCAGGTCGGCGCGGCCCTGGGGCCGCTCCGGAGGGCCGCCGTCCTCGTCGTCGTCGTCGGCCATGGCGTGGTACAGGTCCAGCATGAAGAGCGGCGCCGACGCGGGCAGCCGGGCGGCGGCGGGCGGCGCGCGGGGCCGGGGCCGTCCGGGCAGCCCCAACACCGCCAGGATCTCGCGCTGCATGTCGCGGCGCTCCCGCGGGCCCAGGCGGCGGGCCGGGCAGCCGGCCGGGGGGCGCGGGCCGGGGCCGCCGCCGCTCAGCGCGCACAGCGCCAGGCCCAAGAGCCACAGCGGCCCGGGGCGCGCGGCCATGGCGAGCCGGGCGGGCGCTCAGCGGGCGCGCATCCGCTCCGCGGCCCAGCGGGGGCCGGGGCCGCCCCGACGGCGAGTGGCCGGCGAGGCTCGGGCTCGGCGGCTCGGGGCGGGTTTGCCGGCGGCCGCGACGCTGTCTCCCCTCGCCTCCCGCGCCGCACCTGCTGGGCTCTGGGCGGCGTGGACGAGGCCTCCGCCGCCTCACGGCAGGAGCTCCTCCGGGGCCCGGGGTCCGGCGGCCAACGTGTCTGTGGCCGCCGTGCCGTCAGACGGCTGCTGCCGAGGCCGGCTCAGAGGCAGGGGCGGCGGGCGAGCTCCCGTAGGCGCTGCGGGCGGCGCAAACCCGCGGACGCCTCTTCGGTGGGACCGGCCGTCTGAGCCGCGCGCCCCGCCTCCGCCGCCCGTGGGGCCCGCGCCCCGCCGTCGGGCCCCGCCCCCTCCGGCTCCGACCAATGGGGGCGCGGGGCGGGGCCAAGGCCGCGGAACCAACGCCGGGGGAAGGGGCTGTGGATCTCGGTTGGTTTCGAGGGTGCCGGCGATCCCGAGGTGTGAGCAGCTGTTGGGTGCTGGACTGGTCGGGTGAGGGGTCCCCTGTCCGGACGTCGGGACTTGGGGGCCGTGCTGGGCTCCTCTCCCAGCCGCTGGTGGCGCCGTCGGCGAGCGTGGGGCCTCGGCCTGGGGACGTCAGGGTAGCGGCGCTGTCGGGGGAAATCGGGGACCTGCCGTCTCGCGGGCCGTGTCCTCGAGCGCTCTCGCCGGGCGGGGATCCAGAGTCTCCGTCCCGCCAGCGAGTGACCCGGCCGCTCCGCCTGGTGCGCGGAGTGTCTCTCCGGGACCTGAAAGGCCTCAGTAGGATCTAGAGGGAGAGGGGCCTCTCAGGTGCCAGTCGCGCCGGGTAAGTGGGACGCATTCCTCTGCCAGCAGCCTCCGCAGTTCCTCGCTGGCCACCCGGCGCCTTCCCCGCTGTTCCCCTGCACGCGCTGTTGGGGGCTTCTCCTACCCCGACACCTGCTCCGTCTCTGCTCCCGGGCGCCTAGCCACCTGGCTCCCGCGTGCTCCAGGCCCGCGTCCCAGGCGGGCTCCCCACACTCCCCGATGTTCCCGCGATGGCGCTGTCACTTCCAGCTCTCGCTGTGCGCCCTGCGGCCTCTGGTGCCGATCTAGCCTCGCACAGGAGTCGCGCACCAGCCTCCAGCTGGGCCAGGGAGCTCTGAGGCCCTTCCGGAGCGCCCGGAAAACTTATGCGCACCTTTATTGTCAGGGCCCCCAAGGGCTTGCAAGAGAAGGCTCTACACAGAAACCCCTCCATTGACTTAGCCCCCCTCTGCACACTCTGCTCTTCCTGGGCGCTCTCTTGCTGCATTTATTCATTTATGGCTAAGGCGCTGCGCTGGGAGTCAGTGACACCTAGACTGAGCTCGGAAGGCTGGAAGAATGGGCCTGGGATGACAGGAAGGGTCAGTGGGAGAAGAGTGTACCAGGCCGAGGAAACTGCTGATGTCGTGAGACTCTGGGGAGCGTAATGCAGGTACCACTCTGCACTTACCATGTGCCATGCGTGCTCTGAATCACTGCTTTAATGCGCGCACATATAGGGTAGACGCCATTTCGACCCCCTCTTTGAACAGATGGGGAAACTGAGGCACGGAGAGGTTAAGGGACTTCCCCTTCACACAACAGTGGAGCTGGGCATGGACAGGTGAGCTGTTCAGTGGAACCTGGAGAGCCTGGGGGCAGATGGCCCTGGGTGAGGCTGAGGGGCTGACAAAGGATGGACCCAAGGGGCCTTTCAGGGAGACTAGATGAGAGCCCTGGACAACAGATGGTTATGGGGCCCCAGTGTGGATTCAATATTAAACTTCAAAATAAATTAAGAAGTCCACCAAAATGAAGAATTTCCCATGATCACTTCACACTTTTAAAAAGTATCAAAACGGGGCACTTAGCTGGCTCAGTTGGTAGAGTGTGGGACTCTTTGATCTCGGGCTGTGAGTTCAAGCCCCATGTTGGGTGTAGAGATTAGTTCAAAAAAATCTTTTAAAAATATCAGAACTTTGGGCCACCTGGGTGGCTCAGTTGGTTAAGCGTCTGCTGTCAGCTCAGGTCATGATCCTGGGGTCCTGTGATCAAGCCTGGAGTCAGGCTCCCTGCTCAGCAGGAGGGTCTGCTTCTCCCCTTCCCTCTGCCTCTAACCCCTGCTCATGCTCTCTCTCGCTCACTCACTCTTTCTTTCAAGTAAATAAATCTTTAAAACAAATTAAAAATATCAGAACTTTTACATCACATTTTAAATCTGAGCGGTCATTTGCTGGGGCACCTGGCTGGCTCAGTCGGTAGAGCGTGCGCCCCTTAATCCTAGGGTCCTGAGCCAAGTCCCACATTGGGTGTGGAGCCTACTGTACATAAATTAATAAACAAAGAGTCATTTGTTGGTGCCTTAAGCCCATGCTTAGTCTGCTTTTATCCAACGGGTAAATTTCCACACTGCTTATACGCCCCTTATGGGTGTTGCAGCTTAGCCACCGAAAGTGCCCAAGACAGAGTCTGCCGCAGGGGTGCATATGGATCGGAGGGCGAAGATTAGAGTCAAGGCCCACAGTTGGAGGCAGGTACGGTAATGAGGGCGGGGGGACAATGACCATGATCCTTTTCCAGGACAGGGGGGAGGGCGGAGGAGAAAGCCATTGAGGAGGCTGCATCCCCAGGGCTCGGTGACTGCGTAACAGAGGCAGGGGCAGTCAAGGGGGCATCCCCATGTCAGACTTGTTCAGGGACTCTGAATCTCCCGTCTTCCTCACTGTCCTCTGGGCATCCTTCTGTACTCCCCTTGGAGTCCACACCACATCCTCTGGAGTCTCAGATCTAGCCTGTAATCCGCAGGTCGTGTATCGTGCAACACTGGGCTTCCAGCCAGATTGTAAGCAGCCCAGTGCGGGCCTGATTCTTAGAGCAGAAATCATTTCTCTCAATTTCGGGTGAGCAGAGATAGCTGTGTTCTTTTAACAATGGGCCTCACATTCCCATAAACCTAAACATCAGGTTTTAGCCATCCCAAAGGGTGTCACCCCACAACTCAGTTCAACAGCAACCTCCATGGGCTGCTCCGTCCGCTGCCCTGAGCCAGAGATGAAGCCGACCAGTCTCTGCCCGAGTGGCTCGCCCCCCAACGGAGGTGATAAGTCACGTGATCATAGTCTTTACAGAAGGCAGAACCAAGGCTGTGCTCAGAGACCCTGGGCAAAGCACCTGGAAGGACAGAGGACAAGGAGCTGGGACGTGGGGGCGGGGATGTGAGCGGAATCCTGGAACTCAGGAACCGGAAGGGAACCGAGGTGGGGAAGGTTTCGGAGAAAGTAGTGTCAGACAGGGCTTTCCCCAGCCTCCTGCCACGCTGTGACCTTGGGCAGTTTCTGAACCACCCAGGCTGTTGCTCATCTGTGAATGGGGTCACGATGGTGGCGTTGTAGATAGAGCACTTGGCACAGTGACTGGCCTATGGCAAGCGGGCAATAAGTGTTAGCTGTCGTCATTATTAAAATATTATTATTACACTATTCAAAGTACTAAAAAAGTAACTTGCTTATTGTAGAAACTTTTGAAGATGTAAAGAGGTAAAAAGAGAACAAAAATCACCCAAACCCATATTCCAGAGAGAAATACTGGTTAATATGTGGTATGTCTTTTTCTTATATACATCTATATATTTTTAGTACAAAAAACAATCATGTTTGATTTATTGATTTCATAATTTATTGCAATATTTCACCATGCCATTATTTATTTCACATGTAGTATTTTACTGGTTTCATATTTTTTTAATCATAAGACTATCCTAATGTTTTTAACCAGTCCTATGTTATTGAATAATATGTTTCTTTCTTAATATTACAGGCTATGCTGTTATGAACAATCTTGTTCATCACCCTCCATGATGATTTCCTTAGGATAAGTTTCTAGAGATGGAATATTTCGATCAAAGGGCATACTCGGTTTATAAGTTTTTTGCTACTTATTGTCTGTTACCCAAATCATATGAGGGTGCCCATTTTCTTTCACCCTTGCCAATAGCAGCTATTCTTGTTAAACACATGAATCAATACATCTCTGCTGATGGACAAGTGAATACACCTCTCTGCTGTTGTAATTTGCACACAGGGGGATTACTAACCTCTTCTCTTCCTGAAACCCTCTCCTGCCTTGGCTCCCAGGACACTGCTCTCCTGTTTCTTTCCTTCCAATTACTCCTCCCTGCCCATTCTTAAACACTGATGTTCCTCTGCTTCTGTCCACAGTCCTGTTCTCCCTCTTGGACTTTGAACCTGGTGATGATGAGCTGACCCACCAGAGACTTCATTGCCGTCACACGGTCATGCCTGACTCCAAATGTATCCTACACAGACCCTCTCCTGAGCACCGGGAGTTACACCCAACAAGTGATCAGACATGGTCGAAGCCAGAAACCTGGGAGCCAATGTGTGTTCCTCCCTCCAAAGGCAGTTCAGTCTATTGACTCCACCTTCTGATGTTTCTTGAATCCCCTGAGACTCTCCATGCCCTCCTCCTGTGTGGTTCATGGAGGGTCTTTTCCACCCTGCATGGCTCTAACGGGCTTCCTTTCGACTGGTTTTCTTGTTTCCCATTCCCCATCCCTCCCACACTCCTCATTCCCCAGAATGAATTTCTAAATGAAAATCTGATTTCTGTAATGGCTTAAAACCTTCCATGGCCTTTCGTTTCTTACAGCAGGATTACCCAAACCCAGGTTCGTGAGGGGGTTCCTACAAAAAGGACTTTGGTAAAGGTCACACACCACATTTCTCCCTTCCCCCAGGGGAGCCCTCCTGTAACCGGCAGGAAGCTCTGGCAAGTCCTGCAGTGAAGGAATTATTTAGCTCTCGTCCATCGTCTTCCAAATGCACTTGGCCATGTTAGGGGGTTGGGGGCTGAAGGCCACATCTTGGGGACCAGGAGGGCAGGATGTGATCTGTGATCAAGTGCCGTGCACTCAGTGGTCCGGCCTGCACCCCTGAGTCCCTGCTGCTCTTCCCTCTTTTTTTTTTTTGTAAAGATTTTATTTATTTATTTGAGAGAGAGAGAGGGAACACAAACGGGGAGTGGGAGAGGAAGAAGCAGGCTCTCAGCAGAGGAGCCTGATGTGGGGCTCGATCCCAGAACGCCGGGATCACGCCCTGAGCCGAAGGCAGACGCTTAACGACTGAGCCACCCAGGCGCCCCTGCTCTTCCCCCTTTATAGTCTTACTTAGCCTCCAATGGTGGACGCTTTGATGCGGTCACGTGGGATTACCTGTGGTCCCTTCACCTGTCCTGTTGCAGACATTTCTGTTCACCCGCACCTGTGCTCTGTCAAATAAATAAAATCTTTAAAAAAAAAAGAGAGAGAGAAAGAACAGTTTTCCATAAGAAAGATACTACAGGAATGGAGATTATGCAATGTTCCACCAACATATTTAACCTTTGCATTGTGTGATCTGAGCACCTGTTTAATGCTATCACAGGATCCTGTCCAGAGCTCCTTTGTCATGACTGTGTCAGACCCAGAGGCTGCCAGGGGCTAAGCGCACTATCTTGCCTCATTAAATGACTGCTAAGAGGCCCAGAGTGCGCCTCCCTTACCTTCCTGGTTGGCTGCATCTAGAAGGCTGGGAAAGCCGGCTCATTGTGTCCCCAAGGTGTGCTGACATGCCGAGAACAAACCAACATAATGACACGGTTCCTTTTTCATGGGGGATCTCCAGCCAGTGGGTCAGGTCACCTCCTATTAATGGACTAAACGCTCCAATTATAAGTCAAAGATTGTCAGATGACTTAAGGGAGGGGGGAAAAAAGCAAAAGAGCAAAGGACAAGCTCTCTCTAAGAGATGCACTGTAATACAACAATACAGGTCGAAAGTAAATGGATGGAAAAACAATGTTATGCAAATAAAAGAGCAGGCTGGAGTGGCTTAGTAATATCAGGAAAACTAGTCTCAAGATAAAGAATATTGGGGTGCCTGGCCGGCTCAGTCGGTAGTGCCTGGGACTCTTGATCTCAGGGTTACGAGTTCAAGCTTCGTGTTGGGTGTAGAGATTAAAGAAAAAAATCTTTTTTAAATATTTTTTTAATTTATTTGAGACGGAGAGAGAGAGAGAGAGTGAGCACAAGTGGGGAGGAGCGTCAGAGAGAGGGAGAAACAGACTCTCCGCTGAGCAGGGAGCCCGATGTGGGGCTCGATCCTAGGACCCTGGGATCATGACCTGAGCTGAAGGCAGATGCTTCACCGACTGAGCCACCCAGGTGCCCCCAGAAAAATAAAATCTTAAAAAAAAAAAAAAGGTAAAGCATATTAACAGAGATAGTGATAAAAGTGCCCCGTCATCAGCATCCTTCCTGCCGAGACAGGAGGACATTATGTGGCTCACGACAGGCCACGCTACATCCTGAAGTGGCTGGTTCAAAGTGCTTCAAAAATTCTCACATTTATTTTGGGAGACCGTGGAAATGGGTATGTTTGAAATTTCCACCTGAAATTAAACCCATTTGTGACCCAAATGAGGGATGTGACCCCATGGATGAAAGGACTGCGGATGGGCGGGGGTGGGGTGGGGGGTCCTCTCAAGGTGAACTTTACACACTGCCAAATCGGAATCAAAGCAATCTGGGTAAAATCTGTGTGACTGACGCAGAATCCCAGTAATAGTCTAAGTACACAGAGTGAGGAGCGGCCGTCTCTCCGACGAGGAGACACAGGCTCATTTTGACGTCCTTTCTCCCCCGGATGGGGAGCATGAGCAGAAGGCCCGCAGAGGCGGACGACCCGCCGGCTCTGGCTCCAGGCGGCCTGGCTCCTGCCCCTCACCTTATGGGCGTCCATGAGGTTCATGACGAGGTCGAGGTCCCCGTGCACGGGCTGGTCCTCGGCCAGCTGCGGCTCCACCTTGTACAGCCAGTCGACCAAGGCCTGCAGAGCGTCCATGAACTGGCCCGAAAACAGCAGGGCCTCCTCCAACTTGTGCTGCCTGAGAAAAGCACACAAACCTCACTGTCTGCAGAGATCCCTTTTCTTCGGGTGGCTCACAGTTCTGACTGCGGAATGGAATACTGCTTGAGCTCGAGAGAGAGGGCCCTCCATGCTGGACTGGTTTGCAAAGTCATTGGGGCGCCTGGGTGGCTCAGTCGTTAAGCGTCTGCCTTCGGTTCAGGGCATGATCCCGGCGTTCTGGGATCGAGCCCCACATCAGGCTCCTCCGCTAGGAGCCTGCTTCTTCCTCTCCCACTCCCCCTCTTGTGTTCCCTCTCTCGCTGGCTGTCTCTCTCTCTGTCAAATGAATAAATAAAATCTTAAAAAAAAAAAAAAGTCATCAAGATGTGTTCAGGAGCACAGGCAACAAAAGAAAAAATAGATCAATTGGACTCTTGGACTCAAAATTTAAAACTTCTGTGCATCAAAGGACACTTATCGATAGAGCAAAAAGACAACTTATGGAATGGGAGAACATATTTGGAAATCATATATCCAATAATATCCAGAATATATAAAGAACTCTTACAACTCAACGACAATAAAACAGACAACCAATTTAGAAATGGGCAAAGGACTTAAGTAAATATTGATCCAAAGAAGATGTAGAGATGGCCAACGAGCACATAAAAAGGTGTTCAGGGACACCTGGCTGGCTCCGTCAGTAGAGCGGGCAACTCTTGGTCATGGGGCTGTCTGTGCAAGCGCCATGTTGTGTGTAAAGCTTACTTTAAAAAATAAATAAAATGGATGTCTGGGTGGCACAGCGGTTAAGCGTCTGCCTTCGGCTCAGGGCGTGATCCTGGCGATGCAGGATCGAGCCCCACATCAGGCTCCTCCGCTATGAGCCTGCTTCTTCCTCTCCCACTCCCCCTGCTTGTGTTCCCTCTCTCGCTGGCTGTCTCTCTCTCTGTCGAATAAATAAATAAAATCTTTAAAAAAATAAAATAAATAAATAAATAAATAAATAAATAAATAAATAAATAAAATGGATGTCTGGGTGGCTCAGTCGGTTAAGCATCTGCCTTTGGCTCAGGGCGTGGTCCCAGGGTCCTGGGATCCAGTCCGGCATCAGGGTCCTTGCTCAGTGGGGAGCCTGCTTCTCCCTCTGCCTGTTCTGCCTGCCACTCCCCCTGCTTGTGCTCTCCCTGTCTCTCTTTCTCTCTCTCACAAATAAATAAATAAAATCTTTTTGAAAGAATAAATTAATTAAATGGGTCTTTTAAAAAAAAGATGTTCAATATTCCCAATCATTAGGAAAAGGCACATCAAAGCCACAGTGAGATACTTTACATCAATTAGGATGTTTATTTTGAAAAAACAAAAGCCAAAACAAAAGAAAACTATTATAAAATAAACAAACAAAACAAAACAGAAAATCCCCAGTGTTGGTGAGGATGTGGAGAACCCGGAGCCCCGGCGTGCTGCCGGTGGGAATGCAAATGGCGTGGGACGGTATGGTGGCTCCTCAAAGAGTTAAACACGGAATTACCGTAACGTCCGGCCGGTCATATGCCCCAAAGAACCGAAGGCAGGGAGTTGAACAGTTACTTGTACGCCGATGTTCATAGCAGCATTCTTCACAATAGCCGAAAGCTGGAAACGATCCAAACATCCCTCAACAGGTGAATGCAGAAACAAAATGTGGAATATACGTACGTCGGAACATGATTCAGCTTTAAAAAGGAAGGAGACTCTGACACATGCTACAGCATAGATGAACCTGGGGGACATTTATGCTGAGTGAAAGAAGCCAGAAAGAAAAGGACAAAGATTGTATGATTCCACTTAAACGAGATACCTGGCGTAAAGTCAGAGACAGAAAGTGGAAGGGTGGCTGTGCGGGGCTGGGGGGGTGGGTGAAGAGTTATTCTTTAAGAGACACAGAGTTTCATTTTGGGATGATGACAAAGTTCGGGAGACGGATGGTGGTGATGGTTGCACAACAGTGTGAACGTACGTAATGCCACGGAACTGTACGCCTACAAATCATTAAAATGGTAATTTTCATGTTATGTATATTGTACCACAATTTTAAAAGTGGCCAAAAGTAATATCTAGACATTTTTACCCAAACCACACTCTTGAATGAAGCTAGCAGAGTGCAGGGGGTGGGTATAGACTACCCCTGGCATCTCACAGTCCAAGGACAAGGCCCACAGACACACGCTCATGACCGAATGCCTGTGCTGATGATCATAGGCTCCCACAGCAGAGGGTCGTGGTCGAGGGCAAGTGGCAGTTTAGAACACAGGCTCTGGAATCCCACAGACAGGCGTTCCTATCAAAGCTCCACACCAGCCCTGGGACACTCACCGTCTCTCAACCTCTGACTTCTCGTGCACAAGTTGGGGTCATGAATGTACCTACCGAGAGAGCCCAGACGGCCTGAAGCTGCCCCTGTTCACCGCAGGGCCCAGGGCCCCAGGATCCCCCGCTCTGGACCCTGGGCGCCTCACTTCCTCTTCTGTAGAACAGGCATCAGAGACACCTGCTTCCCTTGGTTGCCAGGCAACCTGCTATTCATGATGAAATAGGAACACACAGCATTCACTTCTTGCGAACTTCCTCTGGGTTAAGTGCTTTGCATGAATCCTCCCAACAGTCTCGCGAGGGAGGCGAGGGAGGCGCTCCCCCCATGTTACAAGGAACTCGGGGATGACTCCGTGATGATGAGACTTGCTCAGGAAAGGGCAGCTGTATCCGTTCTGTGCGGGGCCACGGGTGTCTGTGGAGTTCACAGCTGGGGTCAGAGCCCCGGCCACCGTCCAGAATCCAGGCCCAGCGTGTCTCCCCCCAGGTGCTGAGGGTCACCTGAATCTAGGCCAGGGGTCCAAGCAGCTGGGAGGCTGGAGTCTTGGGCTCCGGTGCACTTCTGCTCCTGATCGGCTCTGCACCCCCGCGTGGGTCCCTATCCTTCCCTGGCCTCAGTTTCTCCCACTGTGAAGGGAGAAAGAGGGGGTCAGATCCCTTGATCACCAAGGTCTCTGCCCACAAAGGAAGGCAAAGGAAGTTCAGGGAAACAGGGAGCCTGTGTCTGAATTCTTGGCTTCTCTCTGCCCCCTGGTGGAAGCCAGCAGCCTAGCACCCAGGGGAAAAACTTCCTGGGTGACCCCCTTCGGGGAGTCCAGCCCCAGCAGCCCCAGTCCCCATCTGCTAAAGGGGGATAATAAGAGTACCTACCTCTTTGGAGTGCTGTGAGGATGCAAAGAGATAATACACGAGAAGTGTTTGGACGGACGCAAGTACACCCTCGTCAATCAACAGGAGCCAGATCCTACAACTGAGATGGCAAGTCCTGTCATCAGTGAAGCACGCAATGACTACAAGCTTATAAGACTTGTTTGTTATTGGAAACCGAAGTTACTTACTTAAGCTGTAAGTGAATTCACTGTGATAATTAATCCACCTCTGGATATCATTTTACATATATTTTATTACATACATTTACATATTTTTATATTTTTTATTTAATATATTTTATTTATTTTTTCAAAATACCAAATTTATTTTTCCTTCTTTTGTTTGTTTTCTTTCCTTGGTTTTTGATATTTTTATTGTTCCCTTCCTTCCTGTTGTTTTTTTTTTAATTTTTTTTATTTAAGTAATCTCTACACCCAACGTGGGGCTCTAACTCACAACCCAGAGATCAAGAGTCGCGTGCTCCTCCGAAGGAGCCAGCCAGGGGCCCCCTTCCTTCCCGTTTTTAGATGTTTGCTTCATTGCTCTCTTTTCACCATCTTAAATTGAATGCTTGCTCTGTTTATTTTAACATTTGATTGAGGTATAATTTCCACACCATAAAATTCACCTGTTTCAAGTGTACAATTGAATGTGTAACCATCACCACAATATAATTTTAGAATATTTCCATCACCGCCAAGAGTAAGCGACGTCATACCCATTTGCAGTTTATCCTTAATTCCACTCCCAGCCCTAGGCAACCAATAATTTACTTTCTTTCTTCATAGATTTGCCTTTTCTGGACACTTCACAAAAATGCAATCATACAATACAAAATATTTTGTGTCTGGTTTCTTTTACTCACTTAACATAATGTTTTTGAGATTCATCTGTATTGTAGCGTGTAACAGTGCTTTGCTCTTTTTTTTTTTTTTTTTTTTTGCCGAATAATATTCCCTTGTATGGACATACCACATTTTGTTCATCCATTCACCAGTTGTTGAGAATTTGTATTGCTTCCATCTGGGGGCTGTTGTAAGCAGCTGTTGCTATGAACATTTGTTTACAAGCGTTTGTGTGGATATATGATTTCATGTCTCTTGGGGGGTTGTTTATGTTTATCCATGTACTGTTTCCTAATAAGTATCTTTAAGATACAAATTTGCCTCTAAGTGAAGCTTTAGCTGTGTCTCACAAACTTTGCCGTGTGGTTTTTGTCATTATTATTCGAGCTAAATACCTCTCCGATTTCTTTGTGATTTCCTTTTCTGCCAAAAGTTGTCAATACAATAGTTACCAAACATATAAGCCTATTATAATTTGTAATCTCACTGAATCTTGGTTGAGAAACATAGACTGTATGACATTAATCCTTTAGAATTTGTTGAGACTTCCTTTATGACCTTAAAACACATACTCTGTTTTTGTAAATGCTCCACCCATGTTCCCTGGTAACGGCTTGAAACGAATGGTTTCTGTAAAAGATTGCAACCTAAACACAATGTGAAATCACCAAGATCCTCTGAGAAGTTCCTGCCTGCAGAGAAAGACACAGGACCACCGTCCATGACTCTGCTCTCCGTCCATGACTTCTCGTTCCTCATCTCCTCACCCCCAGTGACCTCCTTCTGCACTTCACTACACCCCTGATGTCCATGACGACCCCGTGCACCCTGTCAAAGCCCAGGATCACTGTAGCCCACAGACTCATGTCCTCCCAATTTGCTTGCTCCACCAGTCAAGCCCCTCCTCTTCTTGGACCTCCTCAAGGCCTCCGATCCACTGAACACTCCAGCTTCTCCCTATCCACCGACTCGTTTCGGCCTTCATTTTGCACTTCAACCAACGTCAATGTCATGTTCCATCGTTTTGAACACTTCCTCGCAAACATCCTGAACTCCACCGCCTTCCACCACCCCTTAGCACTTACCTATCAAAACCGCAACCTCTGGATGAGCCCAACCATCCATCTCCTTCCTGCCTGCATCCAGGCGGCAAGCATCGCTGAAGAGCATAAACCACGCGGCATAGGTGACCCCATAAATTCACAGTCACCAACCTCAGCGCTGGTCAGCACTTCTGTGTTTGGTTGTTTAGATACAGTGTTCTCAGACGTCTGTCTTCCCTTCTACCCCTTCCCTCTCCGCAGATGACCTAATGTTCTCCCTGACGGAGAAAACGGAAGCTATCACACAGCCGCCTAATCCTCCCTCCCTCCCCTCCTGTCCGAGGACACTCCTGTGCTCGGAAATCCACCCTTCTCAGGAACCTCACGCTATTCATTGGAGAGAAGTGAGCCAGGGTAGGGGAGAAAAATCAGGAAGTAGTTGCGGGGGTGCTTGTTTGAAAATGCAAATCTGTGGGATTTGCTCGGTTGGTCGGCGGACCATGTGACTCTGGCACACCGTGCGACTCTTGATCTCACAGTTGTAAGTTCCAGCCCCATGCTTGGTGTAAAGATTACTTAAAAATAATAAAATGCAACTCTGCTTATGTTTGTTCCCAACAAGTAACACTTCGACACCTGCCCATGGCTCTGAAGAGTAAAAACAAACAAACAAAAAATTGCTTCACACGGTCCTCATCAATATATAATTCACAAAACAGAAGATGAAAATAACCACTGCGTGTATTGAAATATACCAATTTTACTCATTATGATAAAAGTACAAATTTAAATTACACGGAGCTAAAAAGCTAGCTTTTCTCACCTATCAAAAGAGCAAACAGTTAAAAAGATTTTTTAAAAAGATTTTATTTATTTTATAGAGAGAGAAAGAGCATGAGCAGGGAGAAGGGGCAGGGGGAGAGGGAGAAGCAGGCTCCCCACTGAGCAGGACCCTGGGATCATGACCTGAGCCGCCCAGGCGCCCAAAAATTAAAGTTTGACAACACAGACTGATGGTGAGGCTGTGAGGAAACAGGCACTCGTAACTTGCTGATGGGAGTACAAACATAGTGCAGTCCGTATGGAGGGCAATTTGACAACATCGACCAAAATTTCAAATGCACACTCTGACCCAGCAATTCCTCTTCTGAGAACTTATTATATAGATATATCTCTGTACTAAGAAATGACATATGTGCAAAGGTGATATTCCAAATACATAACTGGGTATGATCATTAAAATGTATAGGTATGTGTATGCATGTCAATAATTTTATAATAATTATATAATAAATTTAAAGTATTCCTTGTATTCTCTAATTTATCTAAATTATACTTACATGACCGTCTAACGAGATGCAAATTGTGGGTGCTAATCTACTTACCAGATTATTCTAGTGATGCGCAAATCCCACGCGACGTTGGTTTTTAGACACTGTTGGCCTATCGTTTGTACAATGCAGTCGTCACTAGCTAAATGATGACCTTGTCTGAGCCGTGATTTGCCATTAAACTCTTCCAATGCCATGTCCATCAAATCGACCATCCTAGTGTGACTTGTACTCTCGAAAGAACATTTTTTCTTATTTCTTGTCTGCTTCATTCTATCCATTGCTGAGAAGTATGTCAAAATTTTTCACTGTAATTTTAAATTTGTCTATTTCTTGTTCACGTTCTGCCAATGTTTGCTATAAATATTTTGAGGTTATGTTATCAGAGAATATAAATTTAGAATTATTTATCTTGGGGCGCCTGGGTGGCACAGCGGTTAAGCGTCTGCCTTCGGCTCAGGGCGTGATCCCGGCGTTATGGGATCGAGCCCCACATCAGGCTCCTCCGCTATGAGCCTGCTTCTTCCTCTCCCCCTCCCCCTGCTTGTGTTCCCTCTCTTGCTGGCTGTCTCTATCTCTGTCAAATAAATAAATAAAATCTTTAAAAAAAAAAAGAATTATTTATCTTTCTGGTGAATTGAATTTTTTACTCTGAAGAGTCCCTTTTTATCACTAATACTATTTTTTTGCCTTAAATTTTTTTTCTGATATTAATTATCATAACAGATTTCTTTGGGTGATATTGGCATGATAGATCTTTTCTGATCCTTTCATTTTGTTTTTTATAAACATTTTCGTCTGAATTAACTTCAAACTTGCACAAAAGTTGTGAAAATTGGACAGAGACCACCCATATACCCTTCACCCAGATTATCCATTTGCCTATCTTTCCCAGTCTCTCTCTCTGTTTCTCTCTCTCTCTCTTTGGAAGATATATATTATATCTTTTGTTTTTTGGTTTGTCTTTTGATATATATATATATATATATATATATATATATATATATATCCCTCTGATGGAATATCAAGGATGTAGGAAGGAATAGACAGACAGATAATTAATAATAGATAATGTCTTTGGTTTTTAGTTGCTTTACCCTGATGTGCATAAGTGTGCTTTTCTTTGTATTTATTTATTTTTTAAATATTTTATTTTTAAATAATCTCTACACTCAATGTGGGGCTCGAACTCACAACCCCAAGACCAAGAATTGCATGGTCTTGCAACTGAGCCAGCCAGGTGCCCCAAGTGCTTTTCTTTTCTTTCCTTTTTTCTTTTTTTTTTTAAAGATTTATTTATTTATTTTGGAGCGAGAGAGCATGCGCAGGGGAAGGGCAGAGGGGAAGGGAGAGAGAGAATCCCAAGCTGACCCCCCACTGAGCACAGAACCCCACGGGGGCTTGACCCCAAGACCCTGAGATCATGACCCGAGCGGAGATCACCACGTGCTGAAATCAGGAGTCGACCAATTAACCAACTGAGCCACCCAGACGCCCCAGTGATTTCTTTTCATAGTGTTTGGAGTTTGTTATGGAATGAATGTGTCCCTCCAACAAATTCTTATGTTAAAGTCCTAAACCCCGATGTGACTCTGTTTGAAAACAGGACCTTTAAGGAGGCGATTAAAGTCAAATGAGGTGATTAGGCTGGGGCTGTCATCCAATATGACTGAAGAGGGCTACCGGGGATGCTCGCAGGTGGGCAGAAAAGGCCGTGTGAGGACACAGCCAGAAGGTAGCATCTGCAAGGCCACGAGGCGAGGCCTCGGGGGAAACCAGCCCTGCCGACACCATGGTCCTGGACTTCCGGTCTCCTGTCGTAAGCCCCCGTCTGTGGCCTACTGTGATGGCAGCAAGGTAACGCAGAGTCTGTAAGCCTTCCTCAATGTGGCTTGATGTTTAACTGTGTCTTGACGATTTTTATCAGTTTGGGGAAATTATTGACCATTCTCTCCAAAATATTGCTTCTGCCCCATTCCTGCTCTCCACCCTGGGAATACAAACACGCGTGGGTTAAACCCTCTCACGGAATCTCTCTCCGTTGGAAAGGCAGTCTGCCATGGGCCCTCGGCTTCTGCCGTCCTTGCCGAGGATGTCAGACTTCAAGGTTCCTTATTCCCTGACGCTGTGCAGTTACCGTAGCTAGTCACAGAGGATCAGCTGTGGGGGAGCCCACTGCCTGTATAGCTTCCATATTGGCCCACGTGTCACCCCACGGGACATGTTTGGGGGGGAAGGGTGGGCCGTGGAATTTCCATTAGAGATGGGGGTTGCTTTCCGGCTTACCTATCATCTTCTGTGATTATTGACAATGACACTGCCCCTTGGGCCATGTTTCCCTTGTCGAGTCCCCAGGTGAAGAGGGCAGTCCTGCCTGGAGCAGACACTGACTCCTGGTTCCACAGAGCTGTGTGAGTCTTGGTGTCTCCCAACAGAGACCATGCTGCAGACCCAACGATCAGAAACCTACCTTCTACTCTAGCTACCACAGCCAGAGAGATGGCACAAGGCCCAGGTTAGCGGGTCGGTGTCAACTCTCTCGCGTGGCTGTAACAGGTAAGGGTCCGGCGTTAGACTACATCCTGAACGAACAGGGAGGAGCACGCAGGGTCGTCAGCACCTTCTGTTCTATTTGGATGAAGAGCACAGTTCAAGCACCGCGTCCATCCACAACACAAGAAAGGAAGCTAAAGGGTCGTCTGAAGTCATTCCTACCAGTGCCCCCCTGGGACTCATTCACTTGGCTGAGTCAGAGATCCTGAGGTGCGTGACCGAGGTCAACACTGCCTCATGCTGCTGGTTGGGATTCTGTTCGCAACAGCCTAATCAAGTGTTGTATGAGTCAGACTGAACGGATTTGTTCCCGGGCCCAGTCAGTATGCCCAATCTGCGTTTCTGACAGGATGGCGTAGTCATGAGAAAATTTGAATTCACTTATGAACATGGAGGGTGCAGGGTGGATTGTTGGAAAGGCAGGCCGCCACGGGCCTCGAGAGCCCCTTTTATCCTTCTTGAGCTAAACTAAACTAAACTACCTGATACGGGGTAGTCCCTGTAGCCTCACACGAAGGTGACGAGGCAGGTCAAGGAGACCACGGGTGACTGCATGCGCCTGTCCACTCTCCAGAGGAGGGGGCTGGTTTGCTGCTTGCTGCAACAAGTGCCGGGCCTGGGAAGCCTGGGTGGCTTAGTCAGTTAAGTGTCTGCCTTCGGCTCAGGCCATGATCCCAGGGTCCTGGGATCGAGTCCTGCACTGGTCTCCCTGCTCAGTGAGGAGCCTGCTTCTCCCTCTGCCAGCCATTCCCCCTACTTGGTGTGTGTGCGCTCTCTCTCTCTCTTTCTGACAAATAAATAAATAAAATCTTAAAAAAAAAAAGTGCCATGCTCTTAGGACACCTGGTTGGCTCAGTCAGTTAAGCGGCCAACTCTTGATCTTAGTCAGGTCTTGATCTCAGGGTCATGAGTTCAAGCCCTGCATTGGGCTCCACACAAGGCATGGAGCCTACTTAAATAAAAATAAAAATAAAAAATAAAAAAATAAAAAGTGCTAGGCCCTTGGCTCTGGGTTCCTCAGCTGTGGCTGGGGCACAACTCATTTCATGTGCCATTTCCATCATGTCACCCCCATGGGACTTGGAGGCAAGGGAACAGACACCCCCGTGCTGCTGTTCCTGCCGTTGGCTGTGCTGCTCACAGCTGTCAGGGCCTGTTGTCGATGTTCAGCACCTATGGACTTGTGGCAGGTTGACTACCTGCTGCCCTCTAGGAGGTTAGAGTTCTTTCTTGACAGACTTTTACTACCTGTTTTGTGTTCGCCATCCTTTTGTCTCTCCGGGCTTCGTTCTGGGTACTTTTTTCTGACCAGTCTTCTGGTTCACCAATTCTCATCCACTGAGTTTTTACTTCCAGTTATTGTATCTTTCAACTCTATGCTCTCTGGATTCATCTCTTAGGGCTGCAGAAACAGGGTATCACAAACTGGGTGGCTTAGAACAGCAGAAATGTACTCGCTCACAGTTCTGGAGACTTCTGGTTTCTGCATGGCCATCCTTGGTGTGTCTTGGCTTGTAGATGCATCACTCCGATCTCTGCCTCGGTCATCACATGGCCTTCTCTTCTGGTATGTCTTCACCTCCTCTTGTTTAAGGATGCCAGTCGTACTGGACTCTGGGCCCATGCTACTCCAGTATGACCTCATCTGAACTTAACTAATTCTATCTACAGTGACCCTATTTCCAAATAAGGTCCCATTCTGAGTGCTCAGGGGTTAGGACTTCAACATATCCTTTTGGAGAACACAACTCAACCCATACCACTTTCCTTTAGGTTCTTTTTTTTTTTTTTTAAGATTTTATTTACTTATTTAGAGAGAGAGAAAGATCATGTGTATGAGCTGGGGGGGGGGGTTGAAGGGAGGGGCAGAGGGAGAGGGAGAAAGGATCCCAAGGAGACTCCACCCCGAGCACAGAGCCTGACAGGGGTACTCAATCTCCCGACTCCAAGATCACAACCCGAGCTGAAACCGAGTCGGTCGCTCAACCCACTGAGCCACGCAGGCGCCTCCCTTTTGGTTCTTTTTATAGTTTTCAGTTCTCCGCTGAATTTCAAGCTTGCCTTTTTTTTTTTTAAGATTTATTTATTTATTTGAGAGAGAGTGCAGGGAGAAGGGCTGAGGGAGAGAGAGTCCCAAGTAGACTCCGTACTCAGCATGGAGTCCTACACAGGCTCAAGCCCAGGACCCCAAGATCACAGCCTGAGCTGAAACCAAGAGTCAGTTGCTTAACCGACTGCGCCACCCAGGCCCCCCCTCCTTTCATATTTTTTAATGTAGGAAGCTATTTGAACATCTGTGTCTATAATTCCAATATCTAAAGCCTCTGAGGGTTCATTTTTCTTGCTTATTGATTCTACTTGTTTGGTTTCGTTCATGTCAACTGTTCACGTACTTGTTGCATGAATGTGCTGGGCATTGTATTTGCAAAGTTCTTTGTAGAAACGATTTCAGGCTGAGCGTAGTATTATCTTCCTCCAAAAGTAAGTCCAGAGAGGACTTACTTTTGCTTCTACTCAGCACCCAGGGACTTGCAACCTGGGATCACCTTAACACAATTTCAGGGATTGGGATGGTACGGAGCTATGGTGCGTTCTCTGTGAAGATCTATCTACTCCCCATTCATCCTTACTTACGCCTAGAGTTTAGCCTCTCGGGGCTCTAACTCAAAGCCAGAGGATTTCACTAAGGAACTCTCCTTGATGGTCTTTGACTCCAAATCCTGTCCCACTTGCCCTGCTAGTTCATGGAAGTATTAGTGAGCCTCCCAGCTGCCTCTTTCAGCACCAAACATAAGGCTCACCTCCCTGAGCCTTTAAGGGTCCTGGCCCAGTTGGTAATTCTTCACTAACTTGTGAGCACTCCACCGCCTTTATGTGAGTTACCTATTGCTGAATAACAAATTACTACTAAACCTAGCATCTGAAAATAATAAGCATTTATTATCTTGCACAGTTTCTGAGAGTCAGGATCCAGAAGTGGCTTTGCTGGGTGGTTCTGGCTTCACAGGTTGCAGTAAAGCTGTCAGCTGGGACTGTGTTCATCTGAAAGCTTGACTGGGGCTGGAGGACCCACCTGCAAGATGGTGCACTCACACCTGGCAAGACAGTGCTGCTTGTTGGTGGGAGGCCTCAGCATCTTCACCTTGCAGACCTCTCCATGTGCTTAGGTGTCCTCGTGACATGGCAGTTGGCTTCTCCCAGACTGAGTAATCCAGGAGAGAGAGAGCAAGGAGGAAACCACAATCTCTTTAATGATCCAGCTGCTTGCTGTCACCTCCACTTCATTCTCTTCATCAGAAATGAGTCATGAGGTCCAATTCACATGCTAGGGAAGGGGAATTGGGCTCTACCTCTTGAAAAGAGGAGTATTGGTGACTAAAGGGACACATTTAAAACCCGTCACGGCTGTTAAGTAGGATTTTTAAGTGATTTTGTTCAACTTTTTTAGTTGTCCTCAGGAATACGGTTGATTAAAATTACCCAGTTCATCATAACCTGAAGTACAAGTCTGTAAATTAGTTTTTTATTCTAGAAATACAAATTATTTGTCTTATGTTGTATTGATTCTTATTCTTTTTTTTTTTTTTGAAGGAGAAGGCAGCCTTTAAAAAATATATATTTATTTATTTGTCAGAGAGAGAGCATGAGCAGGGGGAGCAGCAGAGGCAGAGGGAGAAGGAGACTCCCCGCTGAGCAGGGAGCCCAATGCAGGACTCAGTCCCAGGACCCTGAGATCATGACCTGAGCCGAAGGCAGACGTTTAATGACTGAGCCACCCAGGCACCCTGTACTGATCTCACACGCTAGTCAATATTCTACTGTCTTCAGATTTTTGCACAGTAATAAAAGAATATTCCAGGCTGTGACTGATTATTATTTTTTCCTTTCTTCTTCCTCCCAGGAAAGGAAGATTCATGTTTAAGACAGTTAAAAGAAACCTTACGAACACCAAATTTTCTCATCTCTGTTTATTTCTAATATTTTGCTACAAATCTTAAATTTTCAAACATCAAACACTGCATTCATCCTACTTAACAAGAATGAAAACAAACCAATAAAAAGCCCAGTGGAAACAATATCTATGAGCAGTAGCAACCAGATAACTAGGGGACAATGATAAACCGGTGACTCTTCTTTTTTTTTTTTTTAGGGATTTTATTTATTTATTTGACAGAGAGAGACAGCCAGCCAGAGAGGGAACACGAGCAGGGGGAGTGGGAGAGGAAGAAGCAGGCTCCCAGCTGAGGAGTCCGATGTGGGACTCGATCCCAGAACGCCGGGATCACGCCCTGAGCTGAAGGCAGACGCTTAACGACTGCGCCACCCAGGCGCCCCACCGGTGACTCTTCTAAGACACTGGGTGCTCTGTAAAGAATGCTTAGTACGGTCACGCAGTCACGCAGTCACAGGGCTCCTCTGGCTTAGGCGGAAGTCCCAGCTGGCCCTCGGGTTTCTAACAATCTAGACGCATGTATGGCAGGTGGTCCGCTGAATGAGTCCTGACGTCCCACAGCCATAGCTTGAACTTCAGAATTGATAACAGAATTCATATCCTTAATTATGTTTATCGATTGTTACTGTTGCAATTGTACTGTTTACCAAACACTAGGAAAGTATTTCAATATTTTAATAACCGAGACAACCACGCCCTTGATACCCCTGCCTAATCATCAGCCCTGAGAAGGGAAGATTATTCATTTACAGTATTGTTTGTGATAGCAAAAACCCCAGTGCCCCTTAATAAGGAAGGAACCGGCTAAATAAACAAACAGTGGCACGTCCCCACTATGGAATACTAGACGGCTGAAGAAAAAAAGAACAAGGAATTCTCTCCGGATTGATTAAGCCACAAAACACACTGTTAAGTAAAACATGAAATGCAGAATACTGTATGCCCTTCTTTGAGTAAAAAGGGGGTGTGAATGAGTAAGAATGCATATTTATATTTGGTTTTATTAGTCACATGAAAAAGATACATAAGAAACTAATAAAATCGAACACTTATCATTCCATATATGGTTTCTTGGATGTTGTGAATATATTATTTAGCCGAAACATTGAATAGAATAAAAATGAGTTGGGGCGCCTGGGTGGCTCAGTCAGTTAAGCATCTTCCATCAGCTCAGGTCATGATCCTGGGATTCTGGGATCGAGCCCCACGACGGGCTCCCTGCTTGGGGGGTGTCTGCTTCTCTCTGCCCCTCTGCAACCCCCCACTTGTGCCTCTCTCTTTCTTGTTCCTGCTCTCTCTTTCTCTGCTGCTCTCTCTCTCTCTCTCTCTCCTGCTCTCTCTCTTTCTCTAGCTCATGCTCTCTCTCAAATAAACAAAATATTTTTAGAAATGTGTTGAATTGGGGCGCCTGGGTAGCGCAGTCGTTAAGCGTCTGCCTTCGGCTCAGGGCGTGATCCCGGCGTTCCGGGATCAAGCCCCACATCAGGCTCCTCTGCTATGAGCCTGCTTCCTCCTCTCCCACTCCCCCTGCTTGTGTTCTCTCTCACTGGCTATCTGTCTCTGTCAAAATAAATAAATAAAAATCTTTAAAAAAAAATGTGTTGAATTACTGAATGCTCAGTATAACCCTAAGAAATTTATTTCCCCTGATCTTGATCTCAGTTTCCCTGAGTGGCCTGGAGGACTGCTAAGGGCCTCCCCCTTCATCAGCTCCCCCCACTTTCCATACTGGCTCCAGGACCCTGGTCCGCCACTCTGCCCGCAGCCCTGCCAGCCCTCGCCTCTGTCCAAACACTTCTCTTGTATTATCTGTTTGCATCCTCACAGCACTCCAAAGAGGTAGGTACTCTTATTATCCCCCTTTAGCAGATGGGGACTGGGGCTCCTGGGGCTGGACTCCCTGGAGGGGGTCACCCAGAAGTTTTTCTCCTGGGTGCTAGGCTGCTGGCTTCCACCAGGGGGCAGAGAGAAGCCAAGAATTCAGACACAGGCTCCCTGTTTCCCTGAACTTCCTTTGCCTTCCTTTGTGGGCAGAGACCTTGGTGATCAAGGGATCTGACCCCTCTTTCTCCCTTTACAGTGGGAGAAACTGAGGCCAGGGAAGGGTAGGGACCCACTCGGGGGTGCAGAGCCGATCAGGAGCAGAAGTGCACCGGAACCCAAGACTCCAGCCTCCCAGCAGCTGGGACCCCTGGCCTAGACTCAGGTGACCCTCAGCCCCTGGAGGGAGACACGCTGGGCCTGGATTCTGGACGGTGGCCGGGGCTCTGACCCCAGCTGTGAACTCCACAGACACCCGTGGTCCCGCACAGAACGGATACAGCTGCCCTTTTCTGAGCAAGTCTCATCATCACGGAGTCATCCCTGAGTTCCTTGTAACATGGGGGGAGCGCCTCCCTCGCCTCCCTCGCCTCCCTCGCAAGACTGTTGGGAGGATTCATGCAAAGCACTTAACCCAGAGGAAGTTCGCAAGAAGTGAATGCTGTGTGTTCCTATTTCATCATGAATAGCAGGTTGCCTGGCAACCAAGGGAAGCAGGTGTCTCTGATGCCTGTTCTACAGAAGAGGAAGTGAGGCGCCCAGGGTCCAGAGTGGGGGATCCTGGGACTCTGGGCCCTGGCGCCCACACTTGCCTCGGAAGGGCCTCTTTCTTTGGACTACTGCTCATTCGTTCATCTGACTGAGTGTGTAGGATGCTCGGTGAGCCTGGTCCTGTGATGGGCACGGGGGCTGTGCCCTGGGCCCAGAGCCTTCAGGCTCCCTGCGTCTGGGCACTGAGTGTGGGCCCGGGGGACAGAAAGCCGGGCTGGAGGGTGCAGCTCCGGCCACCTTTGCCTGACAAGGGCTTGCTAACCGTCCGCACAGAGCCACACTGGGGGCAGAGCATGTGCTGGACAGCATTCTGCCCTCAGGATAGCCTCAAGGTCATACCCACAGCTCCCTCATCCAGGGGCTACCCCAAGGCCAGCCGGTTCTGCCTGGGAAGAAGCCTCCCGCCGTGTGGTTACAGAGAGCTACTTCTAGGGAACCCCTCCTGAGTCCCTCCCTGTTGCCTAAAGTGGGTTCGTGCTCATGAAGAGAAGCCGCCTCTGGAATGGCCGCCTGCTGCCCAGCCCACGGACGATCCCGACCGGGGGGAGGATTTCACCCGGGAATCCGGGGTCCAGGGGCGCGGTACAGGCACCGCCCCCACGAACGGCAGCAAAGGTTGGGTCTGCTCCAGCTTCTAGAGACGCGAAGCAAGCGCGCTGAAGCCCAGCTGCACTTAGCACGGCCGGCGGCCTTGGAGGACGGAGGTGGCCCCTGCAGGAAACCGTCTCTTCTGAGTCATCACAAGGCAGCACATGGGCTGGAAGGGGCCCTGACAACAGCAGTCACTAAAGCCTAGGGTTAGTGGGGAGGCTTACGGCTGGCCTGGGGCTGGGAGTTGGGCCGGGGCTCTCTCGTCCAGATCCATGCCCCTCTGGTCTTGCTCATGAGACGGGGGGAAGGAAGGAGAAGGAACTGGTCACAGGCTGGCCACCCCTTCGGGAGGCCAGCGCTCACCTCTGAGGAGCAGCTAGTGCTTCGCTCGAGAGGCGTCCAAGGAGGAGGCGCTTGGTGGCCTCAGTCTGTAGGGCATGAGACTCTCGATCTCGGGGCTGTGAGTTCGAGCCCCCTGGTGGATATAGATTTTACTTAAAAACAAGG
The DNA here is from genome assembly GCF_023065955.2 of Ursus arctos. Lineage (NCBI taxonomy): Eukaryota > Metazoa > Chordata > Mammalia > Carnivora > Ursidae > Ursus > Ursus arctos. The sequence goes on from NW_026623008.1 coordinate 29,828,206, forward strand.
TGTCCAAGGAGAACCACACTACTACCCTTGCGGTCTCAGTCTTTGCGTTTCATCCTCCCAGGCCTCTAGTCCAGATCTACTCCCCCAAATGCCTGCTATTGATAATGCCCAAACTTCCTTACGGGGCCCCTGATTTCGCCCAGACCACATCCGTCCACTCGGCACCTGACAAGCCATTGCTATGAGACGGACGTCCAGGCTGGGGGATTCCAGGCCCAGCGCTCTGAAGCCACCTGCCCTGGACACCAAGGGGAAGGGTGGCTGTACGGGAAAGTTCGGGCAGCCCAGCAGAGCCCCTGGGTGGAAATCAACCTGGAAGCCTCTGAGACACCCACCCCCCAACCCGGGGGCAGCTAGGGAGGTGCTCCAGGCCGGGCCCTGACGCCTCTCTGCAGCCTCCTGAGGCTGTGTAATGACCTGACCCGGCCTGGCCTGGAGGTCAGGTTCCTTAGCGGAGGAGCTGTGGGCACAAGGAGAGGCGGCCAGTCGTGGCGGGAGAACTCCTTTGTTCCAGGTATTTTCTCAACGGTGAGGCTGGGCCGCCTGCCAGGTGCCAGGGCGCGGCTCTGGCCTCCCGCCCCACAAGCAGCTTTGCCGCCAAGCCCTGTACCTGGCTCGGCGGCTCCTTCCCGCACTTCCTCTGCCAGGCCCGGCAAGCGAGAGGCAGGACCGGTGGGGCCGACAGAGGGGGCCGGCCTCCCCGCCCACCCAGCCTCATTTCAGAAAAAGGGACTCACCCAGGGCTTCTCATGTGTTTGGCATGTAGAACTACATTCTTCTAGGACAATGGGCTAAAAACACAAAAATACAAACTTCTGCTTGACAAAATATGGTAAAACTGCCACATTGGATGTAGGCTCGGTCTGGATTTGAACCCCACCACTTACTAGCCGTATGACATGGCAAGTTACGGAACCTCTCTGTGCCTTAGTTTCTTCATCTAAAAACAAAGGGTGATCGTTGCACCTACCTCACGGGAATGTTATGAGGCTTTAACAAGTTGTTACACGCAAGGTCTCAGAATAGAGTCCGGGCCTTGTAAGCACTGTAAGGTATTTGCTGTGATCATGGTGTGACATCAATGAGGATAATGTTAGTCAAGACGCTTGGTTGCACAGAACAGAAACCACTCAAGCAAGCTTAAGCAAGAGAAGAATTTAATACAAGTCTTCAGAGGTGTCACATGGAACCAAAGGGTAGGGGACAACCAGGCCTCAACAGTAATAAGAATCAGGATCTTAAAAGTCATTGAGCAGCCAGGAAGCTGGCTCTCTCTCTCTCTGAGCCTCACCTCTGTCCACTTCTCTGAACACATGGCCAAACACGGCCAGCTCTCCGTCTCCAGGTCAGGAGCCCAGCAGAAACGGACTGGCATCTCTGAATCCCAACAGCAAAATCATGGGAGGGAGAACCCATTGCCCTATTTGGGTCATGTACCAAGAGTCCATCAACTATGGCCAAGGGCACTGCCAGGGACCCAGTCCTGTGGGCAGTCTAGTGCCCAGACACAGCAGCATGGGCTGGGCAGACATTCTTTTTTTTTTCTTTTAAGATGTTATGTATTTGTCAGAGAGAGAGAGGGAGGGTGGAAGGGAGCACAAGCAGGGGGAGCAGCAGGCAAAGGGAGAAGCAGGCTCCCCACTGAGCAAGAAGCCCAATTCAGGACTCGATCCCAGGACCCTGGATCATGACCTAAGCCAAAGGCAGACACTTAACCGTCTGAGCCCCCAGCCGTCCTGTGGGCAGATGTTCCTACAAGCATCTCTCCAGCGGTGCTCCGGAGTGAGGGTCACAAGACTTGTGCACCAGTCCCGCTGTTGCCTCAGAACAGCTCCTACGTCTCTGGACCCTTCCCCCTTCTGTTCACTCAGTGCCTTCTGCAGTCCGTTATCACAGAACTCGGGCTGTATTATAATTATTTGTTTATGTATCTGTCTCCCTCACTAGACGGTGATTTTCATTCATTCTTTCAATGTAATAAATATCAATCAAGGTGCACAGTCAGTTAAGTGTCTGCCTTCGGCTTAGGTCATGATCTCAAGGTCCTGGGATCGAGTCCCACGTCAGGCTTTCTGCTCAGCAGGGAGCCTGCTTCTCCCTCTTCCCCTGCTAATGCTCTCTCGTGCTCTCTCTCAAATAAATAAATAAAGATTTTATTTATTTATTTGACAGAGAGGGAAAGCAAGAGAGATCGCCGAGGGAGAGGGAGAAGCAGACTCCCTGCTGAGCAAGGAGCCTGAGATCATGACCTGAGTGGAAGGCAGACGCTTAATCGACTGAGCCACCCAGACGCCCCAAATAAAATCTTAAAAAAAAAAAAAAATCTGCTAAGCACCAGCCATGTGTTAGGGACAGAGAGAGGAATCCAGCAATGCTTGCTGCCCTCCCAGAGGCTCGGTCTACGTCCCAGAGGCACGGAGTCACCACATGAATCAGGTCGGCCTCATTGTCCAGCTCCTCCCACGTTCAGGTGCTGGGGACTTTCTTTCCCACACCATTGATTCTCAGTGTAAGACCCTACCCTTCTGGGCACCTGGCTGACTCAGTCAGTAGGGCATGCAACTCTAGATCTTGTGGTTGTGAGTTCAAGCCCGGCACCGGATGTAGAGCTTACTAAAAACAGAGAGAGAGAGAAAGAAAGAGAGGGAGGTTCTGCTTTTTGTGTGATGAGGCTTCCAAGGTTCCTGAGCTGTTATGAAAAGTGGGTGCCCTCAGGAAATGGCTCACATGGGGCACAGCCTGGGTAGGCACCTTTTCTGCTGAGTAACGTAAGGGCAACAGCAGGCGGCTGACAAGAGGACTTCACCAGCAAGCAAGGAGCAGAACGGTGACTGTACCGCTCCGCACAGGTGACGGCAGTGCTGACACAGGGGCCACGGACGGGGGCCACAGACGGGGGCCACGGACGGGGGCCACGGACCGGTACTGTGTGGGCTCGGCTGCCAACATGCCACCTGGCTCTGCTGCTGGGCAGTCGGCTGGTGCTGACTCTGCCCCTCTCTGATCTCCAAGTCCAACTCCTGTCCCCACTCGATGCCTAGGTGACCCCTTTCCAGCCTTCCCGTGAGCAGGATGGGCTGGGCGCTTTGCTCGTTTAGTCCATGACCGAGGCGCACACAGAGAGATTCTCAAAATCTGTCCTCTCCAGAAAGCCCACTGCTAGGCTTCCAAAACTGCTCGTGTGGGTGTCCACGGTGAAGCGTACTTTGGAAGTTGAACAGCTAAACGTAATCTTTTCCTCTCTCCTGGCCTTCTTGTTATAAGGACTAATTCTTGAAGATGATGGGAATGCCTCTGACTGAGTGCGGGAGGGTCCCATACGAGGAAGTGTGCAAAAGAAAAACACAAATAGTATTTCAGGATGTTCCGTCTTACACACGTCATGAAATGATTGTAAATACGTGATAGGGCCTCTGGTTCAGGACGCAGAGCTCCCAGAGTGCCAGCATGTGGTGGGAGGAGGCAGCAGGGAGGCCTGTGCCTGGGAGGTGATCCTGAGGGGAGCCTTGAAGGGGTGGGTAAGAATTTCCAGGGAAACAGGGTCATGGGGAGAGCATTCCAGACAGCATCAATAGGACTGAGAACATGGAATGATGGAGGAAACCCTAACTGTATGCCAAGCACTGTTCTAATAAGTACTTTATTTATTTATTTATTTATTTATTTATTTATTTATTTATTTATTTAAAGATTTTATTTTAGGGGCGCCTGGGTGGCTCAGTTGGTTGAGTGTCCAACTCTTGATTTCGACTAAGGTCATGATCTTAGAGTTGTGGGATCAAGCCCCACATCTGGCTCTGCACTCAGCTGGGAGTCTGCTTGAGGATTTTCTCTCTCCCTCCCCCTCTGCCCCTCCCCCTGCTTGTACACTCTCAAATAAATAAATAAATAAAATCTCACCCACCCCAAAATATATATTTTTTATTTTAAATTAATCTCTACACCCAACATAGGGCTCGAACTTACAACCCCAAGATCAAGAGTTGCCTGCTCTTCTAACGGAGCCAACCAGGTGCCCCTCTAATAAGTACTTTAAGTAATTTAATTAATGTAATCAATTTAATCATCACAATAATTTTTGAAGGTCAAAGTTTTAAAAAGATGAAACGGAGGTCCAGAGCAGTTAAGTTACTGGCCAAAGAGTTCGTGTTTGGCAAGTGGCAAAGCTGGGACCCCCGTGCCTGAGGAGTGCGGCTTCAGAAGTTCTGTAATCCACACCGTTCTGTCTTGAGCAACTCCAAGTAGCTTTGTAATGGCTTGTAGGAGACTTGGCTGAAAAAGTGAGCAGAAGAAGGACCACAGAAGACCTGGTATACCATCTCAGGAGCCGAGACTATCCTGAGAGGAGAGGGGAGTCCGTAGAAACTTTCAACCAAGAGAGAGACAAACAAGATGCAATCAGAAGCATAATGGATTAGGGGCGTCTGGGTGGCTTAGTTGGTTGAGTGTCTGACTCTTGATTTCGGCTCAGGTCATGACCTCAGGGCCATGAGATCGAGCCCCACTTCAGGCTCCGCGCTCAGCGTGGAGTCTACTTGTCCCTCTCCCTATGATCTTCCCCCCCGCTTGTCCCCTGGCTCACCTGCTCTTTCTCTCTCTCTCTCTCTCTCTCTCTTAAATAAATAAATAAATAAATAAATAAATAAATAAATAAATGTCATTTTTAAAAAATGAAGCATAATGGATTGGAGGGGGGCAGGACCAGAAGCAGAGAACCCACTGCACAATTGGGGTCATGCATCAAGAGCCCACCAACTAGGAGGTGGTTTTAACAACCTAGATGAGACAATGTGCTCTGAAGACTGACAGTTGGAACACATGGGTTCCAGGAATGTCGGGTGGGTGGGATGGTGTTAAGACATCCACTTCCTAATGCCTGGAGCCTGTGAATATCACCTTATTTGGATTATCTTGGTTACCTGGGTGGGCCCTACGTACATCTCTAGGGTCCCTATTAGAGAAGGAGAGGTCAGAGGAGCGGAGAGAGGGCAATGTGAGAGGAGGGCAGAGCCCGAGGTGGTGCGGCTCTAAGCCAAGGAACGTGGGTGGTCTCTAGAGGCTGAGGCAAGGAACGGATTTTCCTTCAGAAGCTCTAGAAGGAATCGGCCCAGCTGACACCTTGATTTTAGTCTCATTAAAACTCATTTCAAACTGTCATAATAAATGTGTGTTGTTTTCAGCCACTAAGTTTGTAGTTATTGATCAGCAGAAGGAAATAAATACAGATGTTAACACCTGGCGACCAGGTAGTTACTGAGGGGTGTCCCAATTGGATGGGGAGGCCACCAAATGTGGGGTGCCCTGATCGGATGGAGGCCGGCGGCGCAGATGGTGATATAACTCACCCCACGCAGAACAAGAGAGAAGTGTATTGAATACACTGCAAGGAAGCAGTGCGCAGGCCAGCAGAGGACAGACTGTCTGCTCCGAGGCGGTGGTGAGGGGCCACAGTCACAGGGCGGAGTGAGGGAGTATGGGGACATAGGGAATTTTCCCCTTTTTGGTGATCTTAGGAACCGCGCCTGGCTATAACTGGTCAGTGAGGGCCTATGGCTATTTAGAGGTGTGTCGTTTCATGAGCCTGTTTGCATTGCCCGTTTGCGTTGAGCTCAGCAGTCACTGGGGGCCCTGATGCCTTGCTCCACAGTTCCAAAAGAAGGAAAGGGAAGGGTCACAGAAAGGGTGGAGGATGAGAGCCAGGATTTGGCTTGGGTAATGGTGCTGGTGGCGAGAGCATTACAGTCAGAATCCAGACTAGCAAGGAAAGGGCAGTTTGGGGAATAGTGGAGGAAAAGTGGCATGTTCAGTCTGGAATGTATGTTTAAAGTGCCCATGGGACGCCCAGGGGAGACATCCAGAAGGAAGGTCTGAAGCCTCGGGCAGAGCTGAAAGCCATCTGTGTGCACTGGTCTGACACTTATTGGGAGACCCTTGCAGCCACAGAGGTGGGTTTCCTTTTCCAGCTCAGACCCTGTGGCATGAGGTTGAAAGTCACTCCTAGAGATGCCTGGGTGGCTCATTTGGTGAAGCGTCTGCCTTTGGCTCAGGTCATGATCTTGGGGTCCTGGAATCAAGCCCTGAGTCGGGCACCCTGCTGAGCGGGGAGTCTGCTTCTCCCTCTGCCTGTCGCAACCCCTGCTTGTGCTCTCTCTCTGACAAATTAAAAGAAAAAGGAGAAGAAGAAGAAAGTCTCTCCTAAATGCAGCTGCTGAGCGCTGACACACCTGTCCACACATCCTCCTCACACCCCAGTTTGGACGGGGTGGAAGACTGACTCCAGATGGGAGAAGCCAAACGGACTCTTCCAAAGAGGTGCCGCGTGTGTCTTCACGGCCGCCGGGGCCTTGCAGGGCAGCCACGGGGCAAAGGTCCAAGCAGGTCCGCTCTCTGGGCTGCTGCTGGGTGAGCGTAAGTTACTGGCTCCTGGAGGGCTCCCTGTCGCACTGTCCATTTGAAGATGCAGTTTAGTGAATAGGCCGGTATAACTCGAGGTTTACCTGTGGACGGCACCAACGTGTTCCCAACAGTGACAGAAATATCTCGGTGGAGCTTCCCATGGGTCAAACTAAACATTCAAACACTGAATACAAAGTGCATGGGGTAGAAATCACGTATCAGTTAAAAAAAAAAAAAAAAAAAAAAAAAGCCTGCTCACCCTGCAGAACGGGTGTGAGCTAAGGCCTGAGAGCAGATGAGATCATTGGGGAGGGGCTGCGGCCTGAGAGGGGAGGGCCGGGAACCAGCTTCTAGAGGGTGGGCAAAAGAAGGGTGGGGCCCCCCAACATGCTCACCTTATGTATATACCTGCACGGTGGGAATTCAGAGGATGCTTGATGAATGGATTAATTTGTATTTTGTCCTCTGTGGACTATGAAAAGGAAAGGGAAACTACGTAGGCCAAAAACAAACACTGAGATACACATTTAGTATCCGAATAACTGAATAACTCTATTAAGTATAACACTGGTGTTCAGTCAGAAAGGCCTTATTTGCAAATAATATGAATATGAAGTTTTCTCAGGAAAATGTTGAGTCTTACCAGTGAATAAAATAAAAGCAAATTCAATTAGCTTAAGATAATATTACAGGCCCATAAAACTAGAAAAAACAGAAATAGGAGACCAAGCCCTGAGCGGGTGAGGCCGTGAGACACGGGGGAGCACGCTAGCCACAAATGCGACCAAGGCACCCATGAAGGACAAGGGCTTAAACGACATGCTCAGCCTGGACTGCGGTGGGGGGGTGGGGGGCCCTTGAGTTGCACATAAAAGAAATCCATGGAGGCAAAAATAAAACCTCCGTTTTATTAAGGAAATGAGGTTCCCAGGAACCCAAGGAAGCACCTTAGGCCTCGGGAGAATGAGAAACCAGAAACCAAACCAGGAACCAGGGAGTCAGCAGGAACTTCTCTCCCCTCGTACACCTGCATCCTTTCTCCTTCTCTGCAGATCTTTTTGGCCATGCACCCATTCATACAACAAATATTTATTTGGAGTATGTGCGCAAACATTACATTTCCGTGTTCAAGGGTACCCAGCAAAGACGGAGTTGCGGTTTGACATTCTCAGGCGTCTGACTGGCCCAGCCTGGGGTCCTCCACTGGCCTATTGCTGCCGGCTAAGGGTGTTGGGGTCTCTGATCTTCTTTCCCACCAGAGGATCCTTCAGCTCCTTGTAAGTTAGTGAATGCGATTACATAAATCGGGAGGGGATGCCCCAGGGCAGAGAAACAGCTAGCATTAACCATTAACGTACCAAAAACTTCGGAGCTCTAGGCCCTGCTTCCAGCCAGAACATCCAGTTAAACTTTTTCCTGTTTCCTCATTCCACATCCTTATCACTACAGTCTATTCTCCGCATAGCAGCCAGACTAACCTTCTAACATGCACATCAGGCTATATTCTTCCCCTGCTAAAAACAGACAAGCCAAACCCATAACCTAAAACACAAGAACAACAAAGAACCCTCTTTAATTCCTTCAGTTTCAATTAGAATAAAATCCCAAATCCCTACCATGGCCCATCAGGCCTTACCTGATCTAGCACCAGCTATTTCTCTTTTACACAGGTCCCACTCACTCTGCTACAGGTACAATGGCCTTCTTGCTAGTCTGTGAATATGCCAAATGCAATCCCACCGCAGGCCCTTTGCACTTGCTGTTTCCTCTTGCTCCACCGCTGACTCTGTATTATTCTCGACTCAGGTGATGTCCTCTCTTCAAGAGGGTCTTCCCTGGTCATCCCACCTAAAGTAGAAATACGTACCTCAACACACACATAATTAGTGACTCTCTACCTTGGTTTTCAGTTTTTTCTTCATAGGACTTAATACTTCACATTCTCTTAATTTTTTACCAGTATATTTTCTTCTCGGGATAGTAGAATGCAAGCTCTGTTTGAGCAGGGTTCTACTCTGTCTTGGTCTTTGATAATTTCCCAGTAGTAGAACTCAGCCGACATTCAAGAGACACCAAAAAACCCTGAATCATTTGGTCAATGCTCTGCCTCGTAGGCATGCGGCTCCGCACTTCAGAGTGAAGGCTTTGAAGCTGGACTGCCTGGGTTCACAGCTCCCTCCCTCACTTGCTAGCCCTGTACACTTGCACAAGGGGTTGAGCCTACCTGGGCATCAGTCTCCCCGTATGCAAGATGGGAAGGATAATAGTACCCGTGGTGTTGAGAAGTGTTCACACATGTGAAGGGCTTACAAAGTGCTTGTACAGAATAAGCACTCAGTGTGTTTTCATTTATTTTATTCTTTATTAATCATTAGTCCATTCACTGGAATTTTTTTTAATTTTTATTTTTGAAATATTGTAAAATGTATTTTATTTTTAAATTTTTAAAATTTAAAAATTGTTTAAATTAAAAAAAATTTTTTACATTCATTTGAATTCTTAAAATTCATCTTTCATTGTTCTGCCCTCTGGATCTCGTCTTTTATTTTCCCACCTTCATCAGTTTCGTCTGTGTTCTCGGAGATCATCTGAAGTCCATGTTCTGTATTTTGTAGACCTACTGTGCTCAACCTGGCATGCATTGCTTGCATGCAGTTTTTAATTCAAGAGCCACAGTTGTAATCTCCTCCTCCTTCCTTATCTCAGATTATTCCATTTGTAGGATCCGTTTCTAAGCTCATGGTGTACTTTTCTTTTGGAAGCCGACTGGAGTATCAATCAAGTACTGGCTACCTTACCTTTTCTTCTGTTCCTTACAACAGGTCTTTTTCTAAGGTAGGCAGTTCCTCTACGTCTTTGGAGAGATGACAGGTCATGCTCTACAACCACAGAACGGTTCTTTTTTATTGTTATGGGGCATCCTGGTTTGCCCAGAGTGAGGTGCTTCCCAGGACATGGGGCTTTTGATGGTGACACCAGGGAAGTCCCAGACGAACTGGCCAAGTGGGGCACCTATCTCCAGCTGCAGAGAGCATCAAGAGGAGCTCTGTTGTATTGGTGCAGACATTCCCCCAAATCAATTTTTTGTTGTTGTTTATTTACTTACTTACTTACGATTTTTTTTTTAAAGATTTTATTTATTTATTCGACGGAGATAGAGACAGCCAGCGAGAGAGGGAACACAAGCAGGGGGAGTGGGAGAAGAAGAAGCAGGCCCATAGCAGAGGAGCCTGATGTGGGGCTCAATCCCGTAACACCGGGATCACGCCCTGAGCCGAAGGCAGACGCTTAACCACTGTGCCATCCAGGCGCCCCCAATTTTTTTTTTTTTTAAGGCATCTCTACCCCCAGTATGGGGTTGGAACTCACAATCCTAAGATCTTAAGCATGTAAAAGTCTCTCAGCAATAAAGGAAAACAACTTTCTTCAACCTTAAACCTCTAGCAGCCACCTTTTCCTTCCATTCATTACTTAAGGAGTGGACCGCTGTCACTATGGCTGGCCGCTCTCCTCCCATTCACTCTTCAAACCATGGAGATGTGGCTTCTGTGTTCTACCCATCGGCTGAGCCTTCTCTTATCAAGGTTACCACGATGTCCTCATCACTAAAAGCCACAGAATGCGTCTTATTTCTTATCAGACATGGCTTCTCTACACATTCTTCCCTGCTGACTACTCCCTTCTCAAAGCTCTTTCCACTCGGTCCATGACCCCAGCCTCTGGTTTCCCTGCTCTCTCACTACGCCTCCATTTCTGATACAAGCACCCCTTCCTCAACTGTCAACTGTTCTGCAAACTCTGTTCTAGACCTTTCTCTTCTCACTACACACCCAGTGACCTCATCTTCCACAGCTTCAAATACCACCAAACCTGATGACTTTGAGATCTCTATCTCCAGCCCAGAATGCTCCCTGGGCTCAACCTGAATATCCAGTTCCTCACTACTTTCCATTTAGGGTTCTCTGCAGACACTTCCATCTCAAGTCCCAAAGTGAAGTCATCCTCTGCCCTGGGCCCAATCCTACTTTTCCTCCGGTGCTCTCCATCTCGGCCAAAGGAACCACCATCAATCAACCGCTTGGGTGAGAAAGCCTTCCTCTTGACCCCTTCCCTCTCCTTCACCACCCATATTTAACCAACCATCAAGTCCTATGAATTCTACGTGCCCTACTTTACCATCTCCCTGCCTCTTGGCTGTTTCCAGCCAATTCATTCTCCAAATTGCACCAGAGTCATCTCTCCAGTCAACACATGTGATGTTTTTATCTTGGGGTTAAAGGTTTACAGGGCCTTCTGTAACCTGGTTCCTGCAGAATTCTCCAGCCTTTTTTTCCTAACACTCCCCTACCTGGCTCACTCCCATTCCTTTTTCTGGTGTTTTCTTAGATGCCATTTCCTCAGAAAGCCTTCCCAGATGCCTCCGAACCGGGTCAGGTGCAATCATGTGTTTCCTGAACATCTCTGTAACAGTATTTATCACATCCCCTGAAACAGCACGGAAGACTCGAACTCTCTGCAGACAGGAATCGTCTTGTTCACTGACATATCTCTAGCACCTGGAATGGCGAATAGTAAGCACTCATTAAGTCTGTTGAATAAATTAACAAACAGAAGTTCCTAATTATAAAGCTCTTATCTGTTTACTAGACTAGGCTCTCAAAGTCCTCTACTTGCCTTCGTGTTAGTTCCTGCACCTCAAGACAGTGTCGGACACCTCAAGGAAAACGCCACTACTTCGTCGGAGTGCTCTCTCTGAATAGCTGGAAGCAGCATGACACGGTAAAGAGCCCAACTCCTGAGCTAGTAGACCAGGGCACCAGTCAGCTCTGCTCCTGTGGGTGCTCTTGTGGGTGACCCACTTAACCTTTCCGGGCCTGAATTTCTCCATCTGCAAAATAAAATGGCTCATCTAGATCAGTGACTTTCAAAGTGTGTTCCATACGGTAAGAGACGTGAATCGGAGCGTCCAGAGGCCCCTATGACCCACCAAGACCCAAGCCACTCTGCTTCGATCTGTATTATGTGTTAGGAGTTTTGGTAAGGTTTTACTTGGGGGAAAAAAAAAGGATCCATAGCCAAAGCTAGTTTGAAAACAACTCTGCCAGATGTACAGTTGAATTCTGCGCATGCTGACATCTAAAACAATTGAAAGCATGAGTGTCAGTATCGAGAAGGCAGTTTCTAAAAGCATGTGAAGATTCTGTGGAAGTTTGGAGAGGGTGGGCTGGCCCTTCCATCTGCTGGCAAGAAACTACTGGTTTTCATGCCATTCCACCTCATTAGGCACATCTAGGAGGACACAGAGGCATTTCTGAACCCACAAAAACAAGTTATATAAAGGTCTATCCCGCAACCCCCGATATTAACAGGGAAGCTCAGGCAGAAGGCGTAGGCTAAACGGTTTTGTGTCCCGCTTCAGGTAGCTCCTCACCCCCATCCGGTGACTCCGAGGCTGATCCAGCCTCACACCTGAGAATGCACTGTCCTGGGGCCTCGCATAGCTAGGCCTTCCTTTTGTGTGGGACGTACTCAGTAGTTAGCTGTGCCAATGACTATATTCAGACCTGGACATCCCCTAATATGCCACTTGCTGGCCCTGAGTCTCAGTGGGGGACACCTATTGTTTGATCTTTCAGCATCAATCCCACGCCCACCCTCTTCTTAAAAACTGTTTTTCCCACAGCCCCATTTTTTCTAATCAGACAGTTCTTTTTTTTTTTTTTTAAGATTTTATTAAGTAATCTCTACACCCAACAATGGGGAGCAAGCTTACAACCCTGAGATCAGGAGCCATGTGCTTTACCGACCCAGCCAGCCAGGAGCCCCACTAGTCATATATTTCTACGGGGAGTAGCCATATTCTTAGGTGACCGGCTCTCCTGCTTAATCCCGGGGGAAGAACAGAATTCAGCTCTACTACTCCTTTCTCCTTCCTTGGGATTTTTAAGCTTGCAAATCAGGTGTACTTCTTTGCCGGGGGGGGGGGGGGGGTGCAAAGCTATAAGAGGTGAGGTGTGGAAGCTTCTAGTAACCGTTTGAGGAAAACTTGTTTGCCTGGAGAAAAAGGCCAAGTCAGCAGGCAGAGAAGAGGAAGGGGCGGAGACCAGTGCTGGTTGTGTGGAGTCCCTGATGGCAGCTGAGCCCCATGCCCAACTGCATCCCACCCGCACTTCAGAGGGGCTCGGTTGTTCAATGTGTCCTAGATCCCATGAGCCAACAGGTCTGTCTTTATACCTAAATTAATTCAAATTGGCTTTTAGTCCCTTACAATTGAGCTGACCCCAACTCTCCATTAAGTCACTTCAAGAGTAGCAGTCTGTTTCCTCATTTGCAGAGCCTACTTGAAAGGTTTTTGGCAAGGACGAAGGAGCTATGTAACTTTGTTAGAACGGTCCTAAGCTATAAATATTTAAGGACTGACCAGTGACTATGACATGTCTGATGATGAATATGATGGCAAGTGCTACCCCGGTGGTGTTAGCACAAATCACCCTTGCTGCGAGAAAGACAAGTGTCTTGTTGAGTAGAAGGCAGGTACTCAGCGGTGGAGACCCACTGCTCATCTGTCTAGCTGCCCTCCCCTCCCAGCTCACACACCCTGCTTCTGGGAGTCACTCCACCTCCAGGCCATCCATTGGTTCCCATGGGAACTGCCCTATTCTTTCAAAATCCCACCCCTAGCCTGATGGATTGACGGGCCTCAGGATAAGCACCAGAACCAATCGAGGCTAACGAGTCCCTTTCCTGGGGTTCTTCTTCTTCAAACTGTGGTAAAATATACATAACATAAAATCTGTGATTTTTTTATAAGACTTTATTTGAGAGAGAGTGAGTAGGGGAAGGCGCAGAGGGAGGGGGAGAGAGAGAATCTCAAGCAGATTCCCTGCTGAGTGTGGAGCCCTACACAGGGCTTGACCCCAGGACCCAGAGATCACGACCTGAGCTGAAACCAAGAGTCGGACACTTAACCGACTAAGCCACCAAGGCGCCCCTAAAATCTATGATCTTAAACCATTTTCAAGTGCATAGTTCAGTAGTGTTGAGCATTTCACACTGTTGCACAACTTATCTCCAAAACTTCGTCTTACAAACTTGAAACTCTATACCCATTAAACAACTCCCCATTTCCTCTGCTCTCCAGGCCTTGGCCACCACCATTCTCCTTTCTATCTCTATGAATTTGACTACTTTAGATCCCTCATATAAGTGGCATCATACACTACTTGTCCTTTTTGTGACTGGCTTATTTTATTTAGCATAATATCCTCAAGGTTCATCCATATTGGACCATGTGTCAGAACTTCCTTCCTTAAGGCTGAATAATATTCCATTGTATGTATAGTTCACATTTTGCATATCCATTTATCTGTCCACGGACACTTGAGGGTTATTTCTATTTTTCGGCTACTGTGAATAACGCTACTATGAACATGGGTGTACAAAAATCTCTTCAAGACCCTGCTTTCAGTTCTTTTGGGTACAGACCCACAAGTGGAATTGCTGGGTCATTCGGCAATTCTATGTTTGATTTCTTGAGGGACCACCATACTGTTTTCCACGGCAGCTATACCACTTTGCATTCCCACCAACACTGCACAAGGGTTTCAATTTCTCCACATCCTCGTCAACATCTATTATTTCCTGGTTTTTGATAGGAGCCATCCTAGTGGGCGAAAGATATCCCGGCACTTTTGAACTTTAGAGAAAGAATCAGCACTCCCTCTCTGACGCAAAAGCTCTAAGAGGTAAAGCTGCTACTCGCAGCCTTGTCTCCCACCATGTAGAAAAAGCCTGTTTGCAATGAGAGAAGAGAGAGGGGTCTACACAGCGTCAGATTAGGTAGGACGGGTTATGCCTGGGCCTTTTCTGTCCTTGAATCTGGTGAGGCACCTAAGTAACCCTCTCATAAACTCAACTTTTTGATTCAGTTAGAGTTTGGCTTTTTTTTTTTTTTTTTTTTTAAGTAGGCTCCACACTGTGTGACCCAATGTCACGCTCCATCTCACGACCCTGAGATCAAGACCTGAGCGGAGATCAAGACCTGAGCGGAGATCAAGAGTCGGACGCTTAGCCGACTGAGCCACCCAGGTGCCTCAGTTTGACTTATTTCATTGGTAACCATGAGTCTCAACTAAAATAAACATCTCAGTGGAAGGGTTCATTCTTCGGGCATCTTTTTTGCTTTCTCTTTTCTTGATTCCTTCTTACAAGCAGTTGGGATATAAATACTTCGTACAGTTAAGAAGCCCTAAAGGAATGCCCTTAATGAAGTAGAGTAACGGTTAGAGCATGGGTCAGAGCACAGAGTCTGCCCAAACTGGCTTCAAATCCTAGCTCAACAAATATTTAGTGAGTGCTTGCAAGCCGCAGGCCCCCAGCAGGTGCCAGGGATAAAGCGGTTAACAATGGACAAAACCTCCTGCCCTCTCTTTCTTTCCAGTACTCAGCAAATAACTGTGCGTCGACTATGTGCCAGGCACTGGTAAGCACTCTGAATATACACGCCTGCTTAGAAAACAGGGATAGTACGTTACCTTGTCCGTCCGTTTAAAGGAATCATCATAAGGTATGCATGTGCTTCACACGCAGGGCCTGCCTGACACACGGCAAGCACTCGGTGAAAAGCAGCCACGTTTGTGTTTAGACAGAGTCATGCCTTGCAGGAACGAGCCTCAGTATCTGTTGGGGGCCCCGTGTATGTCCTACATTTGTCTCAAAATGGGACCGACATCTTGACAGAATTTCCTCTCCAACTGAGCCAGAGATAGGTACAGGGGGTATGTGCTATAGCAGGATAACAGGCAAAAGAACACGGTGGGTAAGAACACAGACTTTGGAGTCACCCGCCAGTTTCAAACCCCAGCTTGTGCTCAGGAAAATCAACTTTTCTACTCAGTTTCCTCAGTTGAAAAATAGGGCTGATAACAACAATGATGGTATTATCACAGAGAACTGTTCTGAGGACTAAAGGAGTTATTATATGTAAAGTACTTAAAACCTGTCTGGCACATACTGCTATGTAAGTACAACCTGATGTTACTTACAAACTGCTGTGCAGGGGCACCTGGCTGGCCCAGTGTGAGACTTGATCTCAGGGTCATGAGTTCAAGTCCCACACTGGCCAGAAATTACTTTAAAAAAACAAAACAAAAAACTGCTAGAGGAACACATAGGAAGGAGACACTAAGCCTCCTTAGGGGTGCCAACAAAGCTTTGTCCAAGGAGAGGACATCAGATTTGGACCTTTAAGGATATATAGGAAGGAGTTCACTAGGTAAAAAGTAGCAGAAAGCATTTCAGATGAAGAACACAGTTTAAGTAAATGAGCTAAACCATGAAGAAATCATATGCATTAAAAAACAAGAGGGGTCCTGGGGCGCCTGGGTGGCGCAGTCGTTAAGCGTCTGCCTTCGGCTCAGGGCATGATCCCGGAGTCCTGGGATTAAGCCCCATGTCAGGTTCCTCTGCTGGGAGCCTGCTTCTTCCTCTCCCACTCCCCCTGCTTGTGTTCCCTCTCTCGCTGGCTGTCTCTCTCTGTCAAATAAATAAATAAAATCTTAAAAACAAAACAAAACAAAAAAACAAACAAGAGGGGTCCTGGGTGGTTCATTCGGTGGAGCATTCGACTCTTGATCTCAAGGTCGTGAGTTCAAGCTCCACGTTGGGTACAGAGTTTACTTAAAAAAAATTTTTTTTTTAATTAAAAAAAAAAAAGCAAATATAGGTGGTAGATAATGTGTGAGGCCCTGCTTTTGGCCATTAGCACTGTGGACCACCAAACTAATCAGTTTTAAGTCAGAGCTTGACCTGATAACTTCTGGGAACTGACAGTACACCATAAACCAATACTTCAATGGCATTAACAATTTTTCCACAACGAAGCAAATAAACCCAATTTATACCCACCATTTACTGGGCACTGCATTGCCAGTAAATGGCAACAACTATGCTGTTTTCAGAAGGACCTCATTTAATCCTTACGATGTACCCTGGAATGGAGACAATAACTCCATTTTATAATATAAGGAAACTGAGGCCGCTTGAGCAATTTTCCCAAGGCCACAGAGACAGTATACTAGATAGGAAAGTGTTAGGTTGCAAGTACAAATAGCAGTTCGGGTTTGTTTTTTGTTTTTGTTTTCACATAAACAGAAGTCTGCAGGTAGGTAGTTACAGCCCTCCGTTCAGTGATTCCACAATGCCACCAAAATACCTATCATTCCTCCCCACCATCTTTAGAACACTAGCCATTGGCCCCATGGCTCCCGCGGTCTCGCGTTCCTTATGATCGTTTTTAATACCCATCTTTAAAAATCTCACCAGCCAAGATTTTGTTCAGCTTTAATTTTTGAAATATTTCAGCAGTCAGCTCCTACAGCTCATTGACTTCACAGATGGGGAAATAGATTTGCCCCTAGCAAGATATCAGAGCTAATTAGTTACACCAGCCTGGAGTCCGGTGCTCTTTCCACGCTACAAGTATTTAGTGGAGACTGCAAGTTGCCCACCAAAGTCTGTTCTCCCATTTTTTCTTGGCACATGGCTTGACGACATTTCTCAGCCTCCTTTGC
This sequence comes from Ursus arctos, assembly GCF_023065955.2. NCBI lineage: Eukaryota > Metazoa > Chordata > Mammalia > Carnivora > Ursidae > Ursus > Ursus arctos. The sequence continues at coordinate 29,845,173 of NW_026623008.1, forward strand.
AGGTACGTGTGGACGGCCATATGACTAAGTTCTTGCCAAAGAAAAGTGCAAGGTATGTGTGCCACGGCAGGGTCCAGGCCTTAAGGCTCCGGGTGTCTCCTCTGTGCTCTGTGTCCCCTTCCCACTGGCTGGAACCAGTGATGACCCAGCTTCACTGATGCAGATGATAAAATGACAATGCCCCCAGAGGATGGAAAAGCAACGTGATATAAGGTACTCATGTCCCTGAATGACTGCTTGGAGCACAGCTGACCCACTGACCTGGACCGCTCACTTCGGAAATGTTAACTCCCCCTCAAGAGTTGTTATGTGAGAAAGAAACAAATTTCGTTGCTCCTTAAGCCACTGCACTGTCGGGCCTCTTTGTTATAGCAGCTTAGTCTTTTACCCTCATACAACCATGCAGCTTCCTCTCGTACGTATTCGGAATAGCTTTACAAGTGACCAGGTACCATCTTTTTAGAAAATAGCCCTAACTGCCCAAGCAGGTGATAAATAATGAAATTCCTTCCTGTGGCTACCATCTCAAGATTTCTTCATACTGGTTAAGGTTATTTAATGATTAAAGCAGATCATTTATGCAGAGACCCACTTAGCTGTTATGCTTTCATGTAATTGTTTCAACAAATATTTGATTTTCGAGATGCTGGGGATATACAGACAAGTTACTGCATTCATAAAAAGCTTGCCTTCTAGTGTTTTTTTTTGTTGTTGTTGTTGGTGTTTTTAATGTTGTGTTTTAAGCAGAAAAACCTCTCCATAGGAACTGAGACTAAGAAGACAGTTACTGAGGTTACAAAGGATCAAACCATGTACCTAGAGTATAGATGAACTGTTTTCCTGCTTAGCCCTAAAAATCAAGCAAAATATTTTAAAGACTAAGAACCCAGCTCTCTAGATTTTGAGTTGAAATATTTCCCACCCACTTACAAACAGCATTGCCTGAAATACAAGAAATGTAAAGCCTAGTAAAGATTGTTTACTTCCTATGTCGACTTTAACTCAATAAAACTGGGGCAAAATTTTTTTTTACTGACAGAGGTAGATGGATCAAATACCTTGCTGAGTGCTGGAATTAATTACCAAAGCCATTTAGAGAGCACTGCTGTGTACTGGAGACTCTGAGCACCTGGACCAAAGGGCTCTGCTTGTCTGTGGATTAGCTGAGGCCAGATGGTACAAAATGGCACTCTTCATCCTCCCTCCAGGCTGAACAAATAGCCCAGAGCTGGTCTCCGTGGTCCTTTCCAGCTCTCAAATGAGATCTGGAATGAGATATTTAGTAGTAGTAACAGAGGGAAGCGGAGGTTTGTCCTGGCTTTGCCACAACCTGCTTTATGGCTATGGGACATCCATGTATTGGGCCTCAGTGTCCCCATCTGCACAAGAAGGTGCTAAGGCTCCTTTCATCTCTACATTCATGACAGTCACTAGGAAGAACGACTTTCCTTCCCTACACGCAACAGCAAGGGCACTCAGAAGGCAGCCGGCAGAGAAGGGGGAATCTGCCTCAGGGCAGCGCATCGGACCGGGCACCAAGCTGACTCCTAGCGGGTGTTCCTCCTCCGCAGGCTCCCTGCTGATGGTGAAGGAGTTCCACCTTGTTGAATTTACAGTGTCTGAGAACAGGGGCAGTGGGCACAACCACAGTGCCTTCAACTTCGTAGGTACTTCGTAAATATGAGCACTTGGATTTCTTTCTTTCAGGAAATTCCTATTTCCAATGGCCATAGAGATAGCAGTGAGTTCAATGAGAAGCTGCGGCCCCAGGTATCTCAGATGAAAGGATTAAAGGCTTTTTGAGGTAGGATTATTAAAACTAGTTTTTCCTGCTTCTCCACTGAAACTTTTTTTAAAGCTTTACAATATATTTAGTGACTTGAGTGAAGAGCATTTCAGAGACTAAGGCTCCTCCTAAAATTACAGCCAGCTGAACGGTGCCTCAAGCCCCGCGCTGCTGCTCACCGGTTGGGCTGAGGCCCTCTGCCCGCTGGTGAGTGGGAAGAGAACAGCGTCTCCCTCACAGGACTACGTGAGAAGAGAAAGTATAGAGAGCGCTTGGTCCTGTTGGACTCACAGTTAAGTATTCATGCCACTTCCGGTGGGAAGATGGGACTTTCTGCTCTGTCAGCTCCTGGAGTAGCTCATATAAAACTGACCGGGAAAACTATATTATGTTTCATGTAAAGAACAACATGGGGTAGATACAAAGATAACTTCTTCTTTGAGTTAGAAAAATTTCTTCTTGAAATTCGAAGTCGTTAAAAATGGGTAAAGCTCAATAAAACTCAAGGGGTCCAAGATATCCCACAGAGTAGGGAAGGAGGGAGGAGAAGCCCCTGAAGTCATGTCGAGAACCCCAGCTTTCCAGGTCACATGGTACCATATCTGCAGACCTGGCTCCAAACTCCTGCCCTAGCCTCATGCTGTGCCATGTCACGTGCCTTCCCCCAACACATGCACACACTCCCACACACCAAGGGGGCAGGGGGCAGGTCCTCGGATTATTTGTCCTTACAGCAAGTGTGATTTCTTTGCAGCTTTATTACAGCTATAATTCTGTAATTATTTAATCAGTGTGGACTTTCAGGATCACCACTGTATCCTCTGAATCTAGCAAAGCACCAAGCACATGGTAAGTTCTGAGGTATCTGCTGGCTGAATGAATACACCGGCCATAGCTTAAGAAATCGTCAGAGACAGGTTTTGGCCTAAACCCTAGCATCTGAATGAAGTTCAGTATACAAGGTAAGTGAACCCGCTGGGGTTAACTGCGGAAACCTAGGTAGATGGTTAAGGCCCCAAACAAGAGACCCGACAGAGGTGGTGGGAGAAACGCACGCACACCCAGATGCTGCTAACAGGTGAGGTGACAGATGAAGACAGTATGTGCTAAACGCTATCTTTTCGGTAAGGGGGGAAACAATATATATTTCTACTTGTTCATTTTTGCATTAAAAAACTCTTGAGAGAGATATAAAAAACGAATAAGTAACCATTTGGGGAGAAGGGGATAGAGATGGAAGGAGATTTCTCCAAGTATATCTTTTGTTTGTTTGTTTGGTTGGTTGGTTGGTTGGTTGGGCATCAGCCTTCTGCTCAGGACACGATCTCTCAGGGTCCTGGGATGGAGCTCCACATCAGGCTCCTTGCTGGGTGGGAGTCTGCTTCTCCCTCTGCCCCCCCCCCGCCACCCCCTGTTCATGCTCTCTCTCTCAAATACAGAAAATCTTTAAAAAAAAATAAAGATTTATTTCAGAAAGAGAGAGAGAGCCACCCAGGTGCCCCTCAATGAATGTCTTTTGATGTCATTTTGATTTTTGAACTATATAAACAAATTTAGTGAAAAAATAAAACTTTTAAAAAACGTTAGAAGGAAAAAGAAGAAAAAGGTAAGGTATGGAATGCAGCACTGTTTAACAAGGTCAGCCAAGACCGATAGTTCTTTACCCTCTCCTCCTACACACAGCTAACCAAGAACTACTTTTTAAAGTCCAGCAGAAATGCTCCTTCTTCCATGGTCCTCCCCCCCCCCCCCGCATCCTTCCCTCCCCTCCAAAGAACAATTCTACACACCTCTTAGGCCTTTAGGTATTCTCTTCCCTAGACTGGCTGTTTGTACAGTATGAACAAAACTCCCTGAGAACAAGAACAACATCTCATTTTATCTCTGTACTCCCTCTAGCCTCTCATCTCGTAGATTCTGAACAAATAATGTATTACTTGAGTGAGGTTATGGCTTAATGGATACACCCCATTTGGGGTGATGAAAAAGTTGTGGAAATACAGGTGATAGTTACATAGCACTATGAACATAATTAATGCTGCTGAACGGTAAACATAAAAATGCTTAATTTTATGCTAAATACATACATACATATACTCAACATTGCTGGAAATCACACATCTCCAAGAACCCTCTATGTCTTCCAGGAACATAATAAGTGCTCAATAAACACTTGCTAAATAATGAATAGACAGTATGACCATGTGAAGAATGTCAAGTTTGAGAAAAGACTATCATGGTTTGGTTTGGTTTTGTGTGCGTGTTTTTTCTAAGTAGGCTCCAAGCCCAGGGTGGAGCCCAACGCAGAACCTGAACTCACGACCCTGAGATCAAGACCTGAGCTGAGATCAAGAGTAGGATGCTTAACTGACTGAGCCACCCAGGTGCCCCAAAGCTATCATGTATGTTGATAACAGAGCCTACTGTGTATAAACTAGACATGGAATTTATATTTTTTTAAGGACTAAAGAGACTCTTGGAAACTTTTTATTTAACTTTTAATAAAAATATAGACTCCTAACTCAATAGAAAGACAGCAGTGATAGTAATTATCACACAGGAGGAGCTCAACAAATGTCAGTCTTTAGTTTTCAAGTGTCACGTCATGACCACCTCCTTCTCTCCTCAGTGGAATTCCAAGAACTGGCTGAACTCACTTAATCATCTCACTGGGGCCCTGCCATTCACGCAAATCCAGAACTCCTGATTTATGGCTCACAGTACTTTAGTCATCTTTTATAAAATCTGGAAATGAGATATTTTTAGCCAGACCAGGGACATAAAACTTCTTTTTTAAGGGATATAGGAAATTCAGGTATTCATTACCAAAAAGATCCTCAAGTATTAAAAAGTACAAACTGTGCCTCTTTCAAAAATAGAACCTTTAAGGTTAAAAGAAAAAAAATTCCTTCCCAAAATCATCATTACCACTGGGTACATCAGCCAAACAAGGAGGTAACAAGCCCTGCTGTTTCCATGACAGAGAACACAAGACTTCAAAACTACACCACTGAAGAAAGAAAACAGTGGCGGCTTTCTGCATAGCACTCCTCAGTCCAGACGGGGACACAGACATAACCGTCCCTCCTGAACTGGGTCCCTACCTGTGCAAAGGCTACTGGACATGTCTCTTTAAACACCAGATTTCAGCTCTTTCTCATTCTGCCCTGGGGATCCTTTCTCTTTAAGCTCTTTGTCACGGTCTGGAGAAACACTCTGACTTTCCATGGTAGCAACAGCATCCAAGTCCAATCTTCTTCTCTTCTTCAGTTGGTGCAAGTGGGATTTGGATTTTATATGTGCTAAGACAAAACAAAACAAAAACAACTCATTAGAACTTTCTAGAATCAATCCTAGAAGCACACAATATTAACTGTACAATCCTTTTCTTTAATAATAACAGGATCAACATGTACTGGTGTAGCTGCTTACCATTTTTAAGGGAAGGCAAAGTTTCATGGCCAGCAAGCTACCATGCATTAAGTGTACCCTGCTGGGCACTTTACATCACTAATCCTCACAGCCATCTCCCAGGACAGTATTATTCAGCTCATTTTATGCCCGAGGAAACTGAAGTTCACCGAGGACTTAGATTTTGTCCAAGGACACACCGCATGTAAGTTCTTCGGCTCATCTACAGCTCGAAAAAAGACCAAATTTTCCAGAATCAGGGCTCTAGACTCGATTTTCCAGTACGGGGCTTCTTGTTACACATAGATTACCTTTCAACTCATTCAGCTAAAAAGGAACAAATCCACATCCTTGTCTGTACTGCAGGACAGATGCTCTGTCCCACATCAGACCTAGAGCTGTCCTTGCACTTCTTCCCTGCTCACACAGGTTGCTCCTCCTGATCTGACGTCCCTCTGCCTGGGTTAGACAGGCCATGTGAATGACTAAGCCACGAGGTTCACATTCTCCAAGCACACAATGCTCCAGGGAGATAACAGGAAGCATTCTTCTCTGTCGATCCTTTTTGAGGGTCCACAGAAGCAGTAAAGCTGAAAGGCCACTGTTGCCTGAAACCAATTTCTGACCTCTCACCCCAAAGACTGTTCCCACCCTCTGACTAACTCATACTAGCTTCTTTTTACTTATTCTTTTACAAGGAAATTTTCTTTGAAAGCCTCTAAAGAGATAGATAACTAGATTAAATGATCTTTGATATCTATTAAAAACATCATTTTAAGGGTTTCAAAGCAAAAAACAAGTACGGAAGAGGTTAGAAGTCAAAGAAAATTTTACTTGGGGGAAAAAAGTCAGCTTTATTCTCCAGCTAGAGCCTAAGGCAAAAAAAGGCTTCTGGCCTGGCTCTCCATGGCAGCAGGAGATGGGAGCAAGGACTTGACAGATGGCACTATAGAAGGGCTCACACAAGCTAAGCTCACAAAGGCTCACAAATGTTGTTTCTTTAAGGCTAACCCTGAAGGACATTCGACAAATCGAACCACTAAGTTTCCTTTAGAAAAAAACAATCAGACACTCTCTTTCTCTTCCCCTTTCATCATTATAAACCAACGACAATCGAGGCTTCTTCTGCTGCTTGGGCAAATCACAGCCATCCCCAGTCTCTGACAATGAAGTTCATTTTGCCAGTGTTACCAGTTAACAGAACTAATCCTTCTATTGGTTGGTATGGGGAGAAAACTCTATTTCTAGGAGAATCCCATGCAAGGCAGTACTCTGAACAGGATTCCAGCCACTGGGTCCCTACAAGCCCTGCTGTGCTCAAAAGGAGTGAGCCTTAAACAAGTTTCCAAACCCAGTGTAAACTCAAGACTTGGGAGGCCCTGGCCCTTTATGGGCTTTGACTAGAGGGATACAAGAATCTGACAGGGGAGCTCAGTGTGGCTCTGTGGCAGAGGCAGATCCGGGCTCTGAAACAGGGGAAGAGAGCCTTAGGTCAGGGCTCATGCTGTTGGTCAGGAGTACCTTTAAAGAAAACATCGCCCTTTGGCCAACTTCTTTATATGAGTCTGACAGTCTTGCTTTCACAGCTGCTTTTTTTTTTTTTTTAAGATTTATTTATTTGAAAGAGTATGTGCACATGCGCGGGGGTGGCGGGTAGTGGTGACAGAGGAGAGAATTCCCAGACTCCCAAACAAGTGCGGGGCTCGGTGAGGGGCTCCTTCCCACAACACTGAGATCATGTCCTGAGCTGAAACCAAGAGTCGGACACTTAACCTACTGATGCCCCTGCTTTCACAGCTTAACACTTTTCATCACAGTTTTAGGAATCACCACCATTTCAATATATTACCTTATAAATCACCAAAGAGACCCCATTTTCAAAGAATGTACTCGGGAGGAGTAATTGCACTTCCTCCTACCCTCCCAGCTGTTTCTGCTTCTTTGGTCTCCTGGGTGAGTTGACTGGTTTCCCACCTCACCTGCACTGAGTTCTAAACATGAAAGACCAAGAAACTCCTAGAAGGTAGGATCAGGAAAAGTCAAAGGAGCTCGGGAAAGTTAACTGCAGACCTCTCGGTATGAAATATCTACTCTAGCTGAAGTTGGAGCACATATGATCTTCCTTTGAAATTCAGAATACAAAGATAACTCTCCAAAATGGGAAAGTCTCCATGAAATTTGAGTACTTAGGGGCTCTTAGAGGAATCTGGCCATCCCTTTACAAATAAGCAGACTCCAGCATTCAGCCTACGAAAAACCTTAAATATCACAAAGTCACTGTGAGCCACCCTTACAGATTTCTCTGTGCCCTTCCCCAGACTCTACCTGCCCATTCACGGTCCCCAATGATGATTCGATCACAGAGGTCACACATGTGATAACTTCTCTTGTTCTCCGTTTCACTGCACGGCATCTTTACTGGAGCAGCTGCAGGCTTGTGGCCCTGAAAAAACGGGGGGTGGGGGGATGGGAGAGAAGCAATCGACTCAAAGAGATTTGGGTCTCATTCTCTGATATTAAGGGGAGTGGGATTTTCCCAAGGTTCCTTTTTCTTATCCCAGAGAACAGGTGGACTACGGACAGATTTTAGCAACAACCTTTCTAAATGTGAAAGTAGAAACACAGCCTCCAGGGATCTAAAAGCAGCCAGCTCTCCTGCTCTATTCCACGGAAAAAAAAACTTGGTTCCCCACCAACAAAGGTGCCAGCTAAGGAAAGCTCTCTGAAAGCCAAACAATATGCAGTACTGTGATTAATAATCACCTGGACGAAACTTTGCACGATCTCAAGAGCAGGTTCAAGAACAGACTCTTCCCACTTCGAGACATCAGATACGTCTAAGCCGTATACTGGGGGGACACTGGGACCAGGTCCTAATGATGACAAAGAGAAGTGTGAGAAGTCAGCCTCCAAGACCCAATCAATTCTGCTCCCAGGACTCCAAAAGCCTCCAAGGAAATATATGGGGTCAAAAGAATAAACATTCTGATCATGCCATTCATTCTAACCAGAAACATGAACCAAACAACTACATACAATCCAAGAATGACCTAGAAGGTTCACTGATCTGTAGCCAACAAGTCTAGCTGTATAATCCAGAGACTTCTAGAGACAGCATCTTCCAGATCAGTCAGAAAAACAGAACAGAGTAACGGCTCTAGTGACTACTACATGGGCCACAATATGAAGATGGCATACATAGGAGTAAATAAACTAACAGCTTGAAGTAAATGCCTGTTCTAAGTTGCCTCTCATGTTGCAGTGACGTTGCTCTTGTGCCAAGAGAGTTCACAGCTTTCTTTAGGAGCAGACACTAGTCTCAGGTTTGTATATGCCCCTTCAGCAGTAAGGCATTCATGAAACTTGCTGATACCATACAGATAATCAGGGACTGGGAACAGAAGAATATCAATCAGTGAGCCACTATATCTGAGAACTAGAAAGAAGCCTGGAAACTGAACTAGTTAAGCCCCTTCTTTTAGGAAAGTGATCTAGAGGAGTATTCAAGAAACATCCTTTGGTAAATACTTCTGAATGGAAAGGCAACTGGGGATAGCCTAGAGTACAGCTCCAGGCATTCTGTCCACTGGAGCCAATCCTGTTAAGTCTCTGCTGGTAGCTTCCCCTATGGACACACTAAATTGCCTTCCACAGCTAGGTCAAGTCAGTTGCCTAAAGGCAAAGAGCATCTCCCCATGGACAAAAACATCAAAGTCCTTAGGATGCCAACGGCTGGCAGGTGCTGGCCTTTTGATTGTGCCAACCACAAGTAAGATTCTTCATAAAATGGACTGGGCTGCACCTGCCACCACACGGAAAGGTGAGACTGGGAGGGTGCAGGCAGCACCCACAGCACACCTGGCCTTGGCTAAGCTCTGCACCTGTTTCCAGGCCACTCTATATTTTCCTTTCCCCTCTGAGTCCTTTGTTGAGCTTCTGTGCCCTGTCTAAGCACCTTTCAACAAGTTCTCGGCTCCCAGCTGCTATTTCTGGCTTGGGTCCAAGGCCAAGTTGGGGCGGGGAAGTCCCTCTGGCTTCTTGCCAGAACCATGTCCCAGCAGACTAGCCCGGGCCAATCACACACAGCTCCTGGTTTACAAGGCAGCTGTGCCTTTCACTCTAGCACCAGGACCGAGCCGGCGTACACACGAATGAGGAATGCAGATGATGCGCGGTGCCGTCAATCCCTCCCGACTCAGAGATGGGGGAGTTACTGTGGCTTTACCACAGGAGGAAGTTTCAAATCATTACAAAAAACATCTTTTGTTACAGACTAACTGTCAGTCCTGGAGAGAAGAGAAGCTGCATTAGAAATCTGTAGTAGTGAATTTCAGTAGATGCAATTCAATTTCGATTTTAGCTGAAGCGAAGAATTCTCCCGACAGGACATGCAGAGGAAGGAGGGTAAGCAGAAGGAAGTATAAAGAGCCCCTTGGTGCCAGAACTACCCCAGAGAGGCCTGGCAGAGAGCGGGTGTGGAAGAGAGAACTTCAGCAATCGGTGGTCAACAACGTGGACGGAGGTATTTCTGTTCAGAGACCCTGAAGAGCAGCGTGGAGGCCTCAGCTGTCCTTATCTATAACTGAAAGCAGAAGTCTAATGGCAAAAGGCAAGCAGGGGATGATTCAGAAGTGTATTTAAAAGGTGCCTATAAGATAAAGTTGGGTGTTTCGCTCAATCTCCTTTAAGTTAATCTCTTTTTAGCTCATAACCACACAATTTCTTACCTGAGGCCCAATTCCAATGCTGTCTAGCTAAAGTTATAGCTACCGGAAACAAGAAGAGTGCTCTAAAGTACAGTGTATGTGGGGGGGGGGGGGGTCAGACCTGCATTCAATACTGCTTATTCAGCTGGCAGATTTTGGGCAAGATATTTAACTTCTTGAAGGCTCCATTACCTTATCTGCAAAAATAAAAGAGTAACATCTACCTCGCAGGGTCAGTAATATATGTAGAGCACCAAATTTAGTGTCAAAGACACAGAACAAGGTCAAATGAAGGAGAATATCCTTCCCTGTTCCTTAAAAGTGCTGTTCAATTAAAGGCAAAGCTGCAGCACTCGGAAGCACCGAGAACCTGAATGTGAAGGCAATGCTGGGAGAGCTGGTGAAGGTTTGACTCTTTACACTGCTCATCTGGCCTAAGAACCATTTTCTCTCTTTCTTTTTTTTTACTAATCTCTACACCCAACTCGGGGCCCAAACTCACAACCCCCAAGATCAAGAGATACATGCTCTTCCAACCAAGCCAGCCAGACGCCAGAGAACCATTTTAATTAGGAAAGCCTCCCTACAGAAATCTGACTGCACTTGAGGTACAAACTCTGAAGCTCAAGTCAACCTGGAGCGCCGACTGTGCGGAGATGTTGCTATTATGCTCCTACAGCCGGCACTCTTGTGTTCAACTCCTCACTGGAAAGATTTCCTTTGTTTTCTGAGACATTACAAAGAAGCATTCCTGCATAGTCATTTATATAGTAGACCCTCTCCCAGATCAGGTCCCCAAAGCTTAGGACAGGTCCAGACACTAAAGTTCCTTTTCTGGGTGAGCTAAGGACATCTATATTCTACTGGAAACAGACCAGGGGATAAGGAAAAACACGAGACTTACTGCTCAAAAAACGGTTTTTAACCCATCGGTTTTGCTTCCGGGCATATCTCTTAGTCACTTGTTTCAGAGACTCAATACCTGAAAGACAAGGTAGATCTAAGAACCTCTAAGTTCTGACCCAGCCGAAAGGCAAGCCCTCCCAGCCCAGCAGAAGAGAAAATCAACCACAGCAGCACACGGGAGTACACTTGTTAGACAAAAATCTCAATTCTGAGTTGAAGGCCATTTGGGACTCTTCTGGCCTCAGCTCTTTCTCAAACCATACCAGCGGGGTACTCTGCCACCCAAGGATGTCCAAGGCTAGGTTACATGCAGGAATTCACACCTTTCTTTAGGAGCTGGTTACTAGTCTCTGGTGTGCATTTTCCCTCAGTGACCAGGTACTCGTGAAATTCCTTGAAGCCAATGGATTGGAAGATACCATGCTGATAGTCCTGGCTGGGAACAGGAGAGCATCAGCAGATGAGCCAGTGCATCTGAGAGCTAGCAGGGGGCTTAGAGAGGATCTAGCTGAGCCATTTCATCCCACAGATGAGAAACTGAGATCCTGAGCAGTTACTGCCTCTCTAAACTCCTTCCTCCACCACCCCCCACCAGCTCCCTGGTTAGTTCCCCTGAAAATTAACTCCTGGGAATGTCTGCCAGATTAGAAAAGTGCAACTGTAGCAAGAACACCAGACCTCCTTCCAACAAGCCTTGCCAAAGCCAAGGACAAAGGCTAATAAACAAGTAGATCGCAAGCCAGAATTACATTTATGGTCTTTTGACTATAAGCAAGGGAGGGAGAGTAGGTCAAAGAAATGGCCAAATCCTCACCTATTTTCTGCAACCTTCTTCTGATTATAGCGCCTGTGAAAATCTCTTAGTTCATCCAAGAGCCCAGCAGCAAGCATGTCATCCACCCTCTTATCCAAGCGCTCATCTAGAACTGCAATCACAGCAGCCCGTCAACCAGCAAGCCTGTTGCAGGTGCCCACTGATACTTACATGATGAACGGACGGGCTGCCACAAGAAGAACATTTGTTCAAACGGGAGAAAGGGTTCAAAGGCCAAAGATCACAGAATAATTCATTTTATATTGGTCATACTTAAAACTGCACTTCAATAAAAACAGCCAAAATGAAGCACATGTCTTATTATATACAGAGAAAGCATGCGATTACAGCTATTAGAAAGGACAAATATTTTATTATGGAATGTATATTCACTGTTTACTTTAGAGGCAGCTGAGAGACCCTGGGTTACCCTTCTTACTTTTTTCCATTATATTTGTTACTCTTAGTGTTCCTGGACAGGAACAAGGAACTTTAATCCAAAGCCATCCTAGGTACATCTTGAACTACTGAGCCAGACAAAGGAGCAAAGTCAGTGGTCATAACCACTCAGATGCGGTGGTCAAATTTTATTATGACCAAAGGTGGTGGTCAGCTTTATTATGAATCAGATTCCATTATTTATGCCAAACTGCAATACATGTTTTTATTTACAAAAATTTCATTTAAAAAATTACCTTTTTCTATAAACTTGCACCTGAGATTAATTTAACAGCAAATTTTCACCATTTCAACCATGCTCTACAATATCTGCCATTGCTACTTCTCAGCCTGCAGTAACGGTAACCTTTTATCCTATCTTCCTAAACAGTTTGTATTTATTAAGGACTCACCACATGTTATGCACATTCCAAGCACTCTGTATGTTGTAATTCATCTAATCCTCAATACATGTATGTATTATTACTATTATTATCATTAATTCCACTTTACAGAAGAGAAAATTGTGGCACAGGAAGGTTAACTAACTTGCCTTGAAACACGCATAGCTAGAAGACGGTGGACCAGGAATCTGAATTCAGACAGTTTGGCTCAGAGACCATGTTCCTAATCGCTACACAATACTGCCTTTCACATACACACCTAGCTCATAGGTTACCCTTAAAAAATGAGTATTCCTTCTCTATGGCCTCACAGCACTTTCTAGCCCAGCATTTATCACAATGTAGTATCTATCTTTGTTTGCTGTCCCACTAGACTGGGAGCTCCTAAAAACCAGGCATGGTTTCACATTCATCTCTGAAATCCAAGTAACTATGCAGCATACTTGGCACTTCACTGAATCCTTACTGAACGTTAGCTGGTTGAAGAAGTTAGTACTATCACAGGGCATTATCATACTTTACAAAAAAACCCACAAAAACATAATCAGGCTAGCTAACTAACTATCATACCCATTTCTTAGGCCTGCTACTTCTAGAATAATCAGTGATGCAGCCTCCACCCAGCCAGTCCAGGGAGGCAGACCTCCTTCCACAGAGCCTTCCTTCTCTTTCTCTTCAGACCTTCCCTGGATAGCAGTCTCTTACCCATCCCACCCATCTCCTCTTATCCCACCCTTGGTATCTTATCCTAGTGCCAGGGCCACCCTTCTTCCCTTTCCAGACAGATACCTAGCGGAAGGGCACTATGCCTTACTAAGTTAATGAATAATGGTGATTATAAAATTAACAACTAACACTTGTTAAGTGCTTATTATGAGCCATTTGTGGTTCTGGGCATTTTATTTATATATTTACACATACATATATGAGCTCTATCTCAGTTGGACTCTAAGGCATCAAAGGGCTTTTACCTGTCTGGTCAGCATGAAGCCAGAGGATGCAAAGGTTAGGGAACTTCAGAGGGCCTCCAAGGGGACCACCACCTTCCTCTGCATGTTGACGATGAAGAAATTCACTATGAGTGATTCCCGTTTCTTCAAACACTTGCAAGCTCCTAAGTCATTTAAAGGGGCCGGGGCGGGGGGGACACCCATAAAAACCATTAGAAAAGATTGATTCTCAAATGAAACAAGGAGAGAGGCTATTATAGAACACCTCTTTCTCAATTTCACTGCATAAGCTCCCGAAGCCATGAAGGTCTGGGGTTACTCCAATCCTACAGCTACTCAGACAACAGTCCCAAAGAAAAATTTAGGTAAAGTAAGAATAATACTATTCTTCTACACATACATTAGTTTTTCTGAACTCAGGTTCAGAAACAGCAGGCTTCTTCCACAGAAACAGCATGGGGCTCACTCACCTTCAGGTGAGCAGTAAAAGAGCTGTCTGGGAGACTGGTACAAGCCAGCAAGTCCAGTCTCGCCGGAACGCCTTTCCCACAGTACAAAAGTATGTCGTACACCCAGCTCATCAACTTTTTTTTTACATACGTCTAGAATTAACGAAGAACACTTCTGGCTGATTTGGTACTCTACTAGCACAAAGACCACTAAAGAAAGAACTCACATACTTACTCTTCGGCCACTCTCTGCTCTGTCCGCCTCTATTAGTTATGCAGCTCTAGGTAATGTAACTCTCAAATCTACACTCCCCCACTCTGGGTGACTGCAACTTAGCAGCTTGAAAGTGATCTTTCTCTCCCTGACCCAATTCTACACCCTAACACAAGAGTAGAGACCCCCTGTCTTTCCATACCATTGGTCACTCAAAGAGGACCTGTGAGGGAAAATCGTGTAATAGGTAATCCCAATCATCTGGAGGTTAGGATACAGTCACAAACTAAAAGAAAGATGAGGAACGCCTGGGTGGCTCAGCTGGTTAAGTGTCTGCTTTCAGCTCAGGTCATGATCCCGGAGTCCTGGGATCAAGCCCTGCATCGGGCTCCCTGTTCCGTGGGGAGTCTACTTCTCCCTCAGCCCCTCCACCCCCACCCCTTGCTTGTGCTCTCTCTTTCTCTCTCAAATGAATAAATAAAAACCTTAAAAAAAAATAAAAGATGAACAAAGTCCTCCAGTCCTCTCTAAAGACGAGACTCTAGAGCTCTTGCTTAGAAGCAACTGACTCTTACTAAGACACAATTCTTAATTTATCACTAGTTTAGATGTAGCAAAATGAGGAGAGGTGGAAAGAAAGAACTCATTAATAAATAGAGAGGATAATAAAGACCAAGCTCTAGAACTGTCATAAAACAACATAAAAATGAATGTTCATCTTAATGTTCCTGTTTTCCAAAAATTTTTGAAAGATCTCTATTAAAATGTTTTAAAATAAAATGTTTGGATACTGAAAGTATAAATTTCATTTATCTAGAATGTGCATTATCACCCAAGGTGACACTGCTCTCAAGGGGGGCAGAAAAACTTAGACATTACAATGGTGTGTGACACTCCAAGGGGCAACCATACCCAAAGAAATATTATCCTTTAGTACTAAACTTCATGGAGGACAGGGAGGGAGGGAGGCACAATTAAGAAAAAAAAAAAAATTCTAAAAAGGCTCTGGGTGTGTGTGGGATGGTGGGAGATAATGAAAAAGGATTAAGAAACACTGATCTAGAACATTTCATTTGAGTGGAATACTTCATAATCCCTACCAATACCAGATGGTGCTATAATATTTAATCTGTGTAATCAACCATCTTTCATTAGATCTTCTAACCTGCCAGATACAGTATCACTCCCAACACTACAGAAAATTAAACCTAACACACGAGGCTGCAATTTCAAAACAACCTAAGAAAACGTGACCTTATGAGTTCATTCACCACCTCTCTCTTCCCTTCAAGAAAGCCTCCATAAGCAAAGGCGAGCTGGTCTATGAGACAGTTTATAAAATCTACCTCTCACTGGGAAAGCTGCTGGGGCAGAACTCAGCATTGCGCCATCAATTATGAAACTCAAATCACAATGTAAACCAACTGCATGCCAGAAAACATTTATATGAAAACTGTTATACAAGCAAAGATCAAATAGAAAACGAAGCACAATTACCTAGGCCCTAGGGGAAACTCTATTGTATTATACATTCTAAATTAACAACAAAGTTGGGTGCAATTATTTATTGAGGGAGCTGGACTGAGGCAGTACGTCAGGGCCTCGCGACCTGTGAGCTGGGAACACACCAATCTCCACCAACTGCTATTACCAAACCCCTCTCATGACCCAGGCACACTGAAGAATTGACTGCCCAACTCCAGAGGCTTTTTCACCTGGCCACTTTGCGTTTGTCATGTGGGTGCAGCCTGGAAGCCATTTCTGGGTCCACTTGGCTCAGGCGTTTGTGGAGTGCATGGCGATCCTCCTTTTCAAGCTCTACTTTCCGGTCAATCACTCTCTCAGTGCCCATCTCCTGAGGCTATTAAAAGAAGGTTTAGAATAAATTTAATTCCACAGTTCAACAAGCATTGTGACAGTGTATATGCCAGGCACTTTGCTAGGAGTCAGGAATACAGAACGGAGAGAAATCAGAAGGTCTTGCCATATAGTGAGAGACAGACCACAGAAAATTCCAATACACTGTGGTAGTGTTGTGAGCCCACAGCACACAAAGGACTTACTGCCCAGGGAAGTACTCAGGTACCTGCTTCCTTGTCAGAAGTACAAACAGGAACCAGGGCTAACACATCTGTATTAACATATCCAGGAGTCCAGTCTTCTCAGCAAGCGACCCGGGGGGACCAGGATTGCCCACACATTACAGTGTGCGAAGTATCACCCTATTGCAATAGCATCTCCATAAGAAAGGTTAGTGTTGGACATCTCACTGATGTACAGACTGTTACAGCCAAGAAATGCTGAGTCAGACTGATGTACTGTTAACTTACATGGAGATGCTAATTAATTCAGAGAGGAGCATTTTTCCCACACACGTCCCCTGCCCTCAGGCCACCCTGGAGGAGCACACTTCACATATGGAGGTGGCATTTGCTTGAGAATATTAAGTAAGAAAATTACAGTTGATGAGTTTAAGAAATAGACAAGAGTCAACCTTCCTCCCACTAAAATTAGCTAGCGAGAAAAAGGAACCCATTTCCTCAGTGACTTATAAGTGAACTAAACATACCTTAGTATTGACAAGAACTTTCCAGAGCAGAGACTCAATGTAATAATTGGTTCCTCCCACGACAATAGGAATTTTGTCTCGGGCAAATATATCTTCAATGTGAACGTTAAGAAAGACATCACAATATTTAATAGCAAGAAAAGCATCCTGACTCACTTGGGAAGGAGGTATTAGCAAGAAACCACACTCATTTACTTGTCTAGAGACCAGAGGAGAAAGGGTGGAAACCAAGATGAACTGATATCAGTCTTCACTGTTTCCCATGAGTTCTCAGAAGCATTTCCTCTTAGTTCTGGAGGGACTTGCATAAACCAGATACAGATGCATGATGGTAGTTCCTCCCAGTTCTAGAAATTTCTAGGCCTTGCTGCTAAAATTCAAAACTTGCCTGGTATTCCAAATCAGTTTAACAAGCACAAGCCCAAGGGCTCTCAGAGAACCAAGTGTCAGCTGCTCAGGAAGCCTCCAAGGTGACGTCCATTGTGTGACTGCCTTCTAAAATAAAATACAAGCTGGTTTCTCTACACCATGGTTCTTAGACTCAGTCAGTCCCCACCATCATGTGGTAGTACCGCAATTTCAGCCCCACTTGAGACTCCGCCAGATAAACCGAGAAGCAGCAGTTCCAAAGACAAATAGATTTCAATTACCAGCTCCAACTCTGACAAGTTATTCAGCCTGAGCTTCAGTTTTCTCACCTGTAAAATTCTCCCGAATTCTAAGGGGCATTAAATGTGACAAGGCATATAAATCCCCTACCATGATGCCTGAAATATTGGCTTTCAATTGAGTAAGCACTGAATTTACTTGAGCCACTATTGTTTTTATATGCCTGCTACTTTGAATTCTTCTCTTTAGAATCCCTGTTGAACAGATAATTATCTGCTTTATGAAGGGCTTTGCTTCTGAGGATAATTGATAAAAAGAGACTTTCAACCTAGACAAAGACTCATTTACACATTTCTTCCCCTTGCCAGCCTGTCTGTGGGCACAGAGATAGATGACCTCTTTTCTACCAGAAGCCCACTAACCCCAAGAGGTTGGGGTGGGGTGGGAAGAAAGCTGTTACCAATCAAGGATCTTAAAGAAGAAACATTGTTTCTGTATTTTTTTTTAAGATTTTATTTATTTATTTGAAAGAGAGAGTGAGAGACAGCATGAGCAGGGTGAGGGGCAGAGGGAGAAGCAGACTCCTTGCTGAGCAGAGAGCTCAATGCAGGGCTCCATCCCGGGATTGCAGGACCGTGACCCAAGCCAAAGGCTGACACTTAACTGAGCAGCCCTCTCTATTTGCTTTTTAAAAAGAGAAATACTATACTCGCCCTATTAAGTATAGGGAGCATACAATTACAGTAATTGTAATAGAAATTCAAATATATACTATGATTGACAAAAGGGAAAGGGAGCAAGGAAAGTAAAAAGGGAAGGGGAAAATGGTGAAATGCCAAAAAGAGAGAGAGTGGAAAAGAGGGAAGGAGATGGGATAGGAGATATTTGTTGGGAAAAGATTTAACTTGTTTGCCCAAGCCATGAAACAACTGTGATCCTGGGCAAAACCCTTCTCTCTGGGCCTCCGTATCTAATACCTTATTTAGCTTGTCAAATCAAGAAGGTTAACTGGCTACTTCTTAAGGTTCTTTCAGTTCTGACATTCTGATTTTAGGTTCTTACCTAAACTCAGAAATCTCCAATCCTGTAGGTGATGTGATTAAGTCATCCCTACTGCCCTCTGAAAACTCCATTTTCTATCAGCTCTTTCTAACAACCGAACTGTCTTAAAGCAACAACATAATTTGGTGATATGTTTTAATTTGCCAAGGGCTTTCATATACATTATCTCATCTGATACAACTGTCTCGTAAAGCAGGTAGGGCAAGAATTATCTGCATTTTAATCTCTGCCTATTTGATAGGCAAAAAAATATGATCTCATTATTTTGATTTGCATGGCCTTAACAGCAAGGGTAAACCCTTTTTCATGTTTACCATCATTTATATTTCTTCCTTTGTGAATTACTACTCAGGCCCTTTAAGTATTTTTCATATTGATTCATATGCCTTCTTTATATATTAAGGATATTAACCATTTGCCTTTCGTATGTTACAAATATTTTTTCCTCTGGTTCGTAGTTTTTTTAATTTTATTTATAGTGGGCTAATTTTTTAAAAATTATAAAATATTCAATACATACAAAAGAACATACATAAATTATGAAGCCTAATAACAAACATATACTCATGAACCCAATGTAAGAAAAGGAGTATTATCAATTCCTTTGAAGTTTCCTGTGTATTCATTCCCACCCCAACCCCCTACTTCCCCTTTCTGTCAGGAAACCTGAGATTTGCTATCCTGAATTGTTTGTTTTTTCTTGTTATCATTCCCTTGCTTTTCTTTACGTTATTCCTTATGTATATGTAACGACCTAAAAGATATATTGATTAGTTTTGCTTGCTTTTTAACTTTTATAATAAATGGTATGAATGTGTATGGCATGAATGTCTAGAATTTCTCACATTTTACATTGTTTCTGAGATTCTTCCACATCGATTGCCATGTATAGCTACAATTTATCCATTTTCACTGCTGAAAAAGTACTTATATGAACAAAGCAAATTTTATACATTCTTCTGTAAGAATTTAGGTGTTTATGTTTTTGCCATTAAGAGCAATGCTGCCATGAATGAGATCTACCACCTATCTCCAGTTACACTTGTGGCAAGGTTACTCCATGGTGGATACTTAGTTCTGGTTGGTACACATTCTTGCCGACACAAATTGTTAATTTGTACATACTCAAAGTTAGCTATTTTCCTTTAAAAAGGTGGGAGGTGCCTGGGTGTACAGTCAGTTGAGCATCCGACCCTTGGTTTCAGCTTAGGTCATGATCTCATGGTCCTGGGATCAAGCCCCTTATAGGGCAGGGAGTCTACCTGGGATTCTTTCTCCCTCTCCCTCTGCCCCTCCTACTCGTGCTCTCTCTCCCTCTCTCAAATAAATAAATCGTTAAAAAAAACAAAACAAAACAGAAGGTTATGGGGATGGATGGTGATGACGGTTGCACCACACTGTGAATGTATTCAATACAACTGAACTGTACACTTAAAAAATGGTTAAGTGGTAAATTTTGTGAATATTTAACACAGTAAAATAAAGGAAAAATTGAGTTAAAAAAACCCATTAAAATAACTTTTTTAGAAACTAGGTATCTACAAAGTCCTTCCCTACTCTAAAATCACATAACTATTCAATTATATATTATCCTATTTGTTTTAAAGTTTCAAAAATACATATATTTAATTCTGAAATCCATCTGCAACTTATATATAATGAGGTCGTGATTTTATTTTTTTCCAAAAACATTAGCTGTCCCAGGAATACTAACTACTGCATTACTTCTCTATTGTTTTAAATGCCACCTTGATCATAAGGTAAATATATACATCCATTTTAATTTGTATCTGAGTTTTCTATTCTGTGTCATAAATTTGTCTAGTGTAATTTCCATACCATTATAATTATTATGAATTTTCCTTATGTTTTAATATCTGGCAGTCCAAATTTTTTTTTTCTAAAGCAATCTCTATACCCAATGTGGGGCTTGAACCCACAACCCAGAGATCAAGACTGGCATTCTCTACCAAGTGAGCCAGCCAGGCACCCCATCTGGAAGTCTGGACAATTAAAATGTAAGGACAATCCCCCTTATATTATTCTTTTTTTCAAAATGTATTGGTGTTGAAACTAATATAACACTATATGCTAACTATACTGGAATTAAAATTTAAAAAAATAACCAAGAGGCACCTGGGTGGCTTAGTCGGTTAAGTGTCCGACTTGATCTCAGCTCAGGTCTTGACCTCAGGGTTGTGAGTTTAACCTCCATGGTTGGGCTCCATACTGGGTGTAGGGCCTACTTAATCAATCAATCAATTAAAGATCACTGATCACAGAAGAAAAATTTTCTATTGTTTTGCAGTCCTCCCTCACCCAACAATTCCTATTAAATTCTAACTATAACTCCATTATATTTATAAATTGATTTTGTATCCCCATACAACAAAGGGTGGGAAACTGAAGCTGAGTCAGGTAAACGCTCTACCCAATAAAATTCACTTGGTCAACAGAGGCAATTCTGGGACTAGAACACAGATTTTCTAATTCCTAAATCAGTGTTCTCTCCACTAAAACAGCTTCTCAAATTTTAATATGCAATGAATCACCTGGAACTCTTGTGAAATGTAGATTCTGATTCAGCAGTCCTGGAGTGAGGCCCAAATTCAGCATTTCTAATAAACACCCAAGAGATGGCTGATGATGCAGTCTGACAAGACTCAGACGCAAGAGTATTGTATCTCTTGATCCATATAGTTCTGATGGGGGTGCTACCTCTTGGTTGTTAAGTCTGGGTACCCCTGCTTAGAAGAAATTGTCACTGAAAAGAAAACTTCCTTCTTGGCTTGGACTGGCCTGCACCCACCAAGCCTAGCTGCTGTCTTTCCTAAGGATATCAGAGCAGTTGCCTTGTTCCTGAAGTCCACAACTGTGTAATTTGTCACCAGAGGATCCACAAAGCTGAGCATGTGGTGCTGGCACATTCTCTGCTCTTGGGCAGAAACCTTGTTGGTGATGATGTCTAGGCCTTCATAAACCTAGGGGAAAGAAAATTAGCATGAGAAAGTCACCTGCCTCCATAAAAGGCACCCTTGCCCTCCAGCCAAACACGTGACTGACCCAAAGCACCAGCATAGATGTGTTCTAAGCGTACATGTTCAGAGCACAGCAGATAGACAAAAACCTAAGACAAAGGAAGCAGAAGAAAATGGAACACTGGTTTTCTTATCAAATAGTGGCTATTAGCTTAGACTTCAAGATAAAAAGTGTATGTAAATCAATGCTCAAGTGAGAACTCATTCTGCAAGATTAACTGGAGGTTCTTTCAGTATTTAAAAATGGGCAGGTTGTTTTATTTTAATTATCATAAGTCTCCAGAAAGGTAACATTTTGCATTGTTCATAGTTCTACTTCAAATGCTTAGATATTTCTTGGATTTAAATGGCTCTGAAAGAGTTTTAAAATCTTGGCTCCATTTGTAGAGAAGTGGCCTATTTACAAAGATACATATAAAACACACACATACACACTTTGAAGTCAGACCCCCTAATACTGCTGTACTCTAATGGAAACATTGTGATCTAACCAAATTACTGCTTCAGGGGGTCAGCACATACAGTCTAAATACTCAAAGGCAATATCCTGTCTGTAAGCTCTTGATCTGCCAATTCAACTAAAAAGTTCAAATGTACTTTTTCTAAATGCAAGGTCTCAGATGGAGAACAGATCTGAAAATACTACTTTGAAAATAGGGATGAATGCTTTGAGATTAAATGTTCCCTCTGTAATCACTGATTCTACAGGGAGCATTGAATGAACAAATAATAAGTTCCATAGAGCCCACAAAGATGTTAAAAGCATTTTTTATCTCACATTTCCCTTTACTTACATGAGTGTCGATTAAGCACAGTACAGTATAATGGTTAGGAGGAAGGACGCTGGCGCCAGGCTGCCTCAGATCAATTCCTAGCTCTGCCGCTTACCAGTTATTTGTACTTGTGGAGTAGTCAGTTACTAACCTCCCTCTGCCTCAATCCCTCATCAGTAAAACGAGGATAACAGTATCTATCTCATGGGGTTGTTATGGGGATTAAGTGAGTTAATACATGTAAAGCACTTAGTTTTTGCCTAACACACTGCATACGCTCTACAGGGTCACTGTATAACTACCTATATTACAATCACTAGGACTATCACAACGCCAGGAGAATGGGAAATAAGTTTAGTGTCATTATCACTCTGAAGCTTCTGTGCTTTTAACTACTGAGGTTATTTACCCAACAAGCATATAAGCTATCTTCAAGTAAAAGAAAATTGTTAATTGGTAAAATAGTCCACAGAAGAAATATAAAGAGCCATAGGGAAAGAACCAGCTCTGCCTTTAACTCCTTTAATCTGTGCCTGACAACAGACTTGCCTTCTTACACCTGAATACTGATGGAATCTTCAATCATAGGGTGTTCCTTTTTGTGTATCTTGAACAAGACATCCTTCTGACATTATAAAGTGCTGCAGCATATAATGCACAATGCAGTCTCCTGCACAAATTAAGAAAACTGAAGGAGGGAAAGGAGTTAATAATTGTGTGTTCTGAGTGCATGGGTGGCTCAGTTGGTCCAGTGTCTGCCTTCAGCTCAGGTCATGATCCCAGGACCCTGGGATGGAGTCCCATGTCAGGTTCCCTGCTCCACAGGGAGTCTGCTCCGCCCTCTGCCCCTCCTCCCATTCGTTCTTTCAATCTCTCTCTCTCAAATAAATAGAATCTTAAATTAAAAAAAAAAAAAAAAGGAAAAGCATAGTTGCAAATGCACAATTACCATCCCCCACCTCCAAAAAAAGCCAAAATGTAAACATCTCTACCAGTGAATTCTATCAGATACATAGATAACTTTGTAGATAAAATTTCGTCCTGAGTCCTGCCTTTATGTGTCTCTTCTAGAACTCCTAAAAATGGTTAAGTTTAAATAAACACATCGACATAAATCAAACAGAAGGGAGCCCCAGAACAAGGCTCACCTTATTAAAGGAAGTGGCTTACTGTACTGTTTATGGTATATACAAATGCCAATAAATACCAGAAAGAAGAAAAGAGTTTTAATGGTTTAAGGGAAGTAGACATCTTGCTCACATAGTTAACAAACTAAAAGCTGTAATACACACAAAAGTACTACATCTTGGTTACCAGTGTAAATTGTCATCTTTGAGTGATCTGCCAACTTTTCATTTCCTGTACCACCGGATTAAAAGAAACTGGGCATAAAGATACGGGTGATACTAACTAGATGTTTGACGATAAAAGGATTGTTTATTTTTAGGAATCATATGGTTTTATGGTTATGTTTTTTAAAAAAAGGAGTCCTTAACTTTGAGGTATGCAATATATTGAGGTACATATGAATGAAAGTATATCTTTTGTTAAAAGAAATACTTCAGTCTTCCATTCTAATATGACTTCTTTCAACAGTTTACTCATGTGCTATTACAGTTGAGCTTACGAATGACTGCAACTTGTGATCACAGCTACTATGTATTTTTTCATTTTACCCATGAATAAATTTTTTTAAAAGATTTTATTTATTTATTTGTCAGAGGGAGAGAGAGCACAAACAGGGGGAGCAGCAGGCAGAGGGAGAAGCAGGCTCCCCACTGAGCAAGAAGCCTGATGCCGTACTCGATCCCTGCACCCTGGGATCAAGACCTGAGCCGAAGGCAGATGCTTAACCAACTGAGCCACCCAGGCATCCCCATGAATAAATTCTTAACAAGCAAGAAAGCAAGGGTAGATGAAGAGCATATGTAAAATACATCTATATCTGCACTGCATGAGAGCAAGAACGATGCTGAAAAGATATTTGTTAATAATGATACAAGAATTATAATCACTGGGGCACCTGGCTGGCTCAATGGGTAGAGCATCTGATTCTTTTTTAATTCAATTAACCAACATATAGTACATCATTAGGTTTTGATGTAGTGTTCATTGATTAATTAGTTGCAAAGAACACTCAGTGCTCATCACATCATGTGACCTCCTTAATGCCCATCACCCACTTACTCCATCCCCCCCCTTCCCCCTTCTGTAACCCTCAGTTTGTTCCCATGGTTTGTCTTCCTCCCTGATTTCTTCCCATTTAGTTTTCCCTCCCTTCCCCTGTGGTCCTCTGCACTATTTCTTATGTTCCACATATAAGTGAAACCATATGATGATTGTCTTTCTCTGACTCTTGATCTTGGGATGGTGAGTTCAAGCCCCATGCTGGGTGCAGAGATTACTTCAGAAAAAAAAAAAAGGATTATGATCACTGAATGAAAGGCAGAACAATGATGCAAGTAAAATTTGCAATTACATTCATAACATTAAAATTTTATGTTTATAGGGCACCTGGGTGGCTCAGCTCGTTGAGTAACCGACTCCTGATTTTGGCTCAGGTCATGATCTCAGGATCCTGGGATCAAGCCCCGCGTTGGGCTCTGTGCTCAGCGGGGAGTCTGATTGAGGATTCTCTCTCTCCTCCCTCTGCCTCTTTCTCTGCTCTCACATTCTCTCAAAGAAATAAATAAATCTTTTTTTAAAAATTTATGCTTATTTTCTGCTTTTAATCATAGGGAAAAAAAAGAAAGTATATGAAGACTGAGATCTGCATTCCAATAATCGGGTAGGAAGGGCAGACTAACTGAAATAAGTTGGCTAAGTGTTCCTAACTACTGAAGTGAGGTGAGACACATAGCAGTTCAACTGGTATTCTGCTTTTTTGTATGTTGGAAACTTTCTCTAACAAAAAGTTTCTTTTAAAAAATTTGGATGCACTTCACACCCACTGAGATGGCTATTGTCAAAAAAACAGAAAATAACGAACATTGGTGAAGACGTAGAGACATTAGAACCCTTGTGCATTGCTAGTGGGAATATAAAATGATGCAGCTATGGATGGAAAACTGTATGACGATTCATCAAACAAAAAATAGAGGGGTGCCTGGCTAGCTCAGTCTGCAGAGCATGTGACTTTTGATCTCAAGGTTGTGAGTTCAAGCCCCATCAAAATATAAAAAATAGAATTACCATATGATCCAGCAACTCCACTTCTGGGTACATACCGAAAAGAACTGAAAGCAGGGAGTTGAACAGATATTTATGCACCCATGTTTACAGCAGCATTATTCACAGAAGCCAAAAGGTGGGAGCAATCCGTGTCCAGCATGAACGAATGGATAAACGAAATGCACTGTATACATATAATGGAATATTATTCAGCCTTAAAAAGGAAGGGAATTCTGACACATACTATAACATGGAGGAACATTGAAGACATTATGCTAAGAGAAATAACCCAGTAACAACATGACACAACTAAAGTAGCCAAATTCAAAGGCAGAAAGTAGAAGAGTGGTTGCCAGGGGCAGGGACAGAGAAGAATGGGGAATTAGTATAAAACAGGTACAGAATTTCAGTGTGGGAAGAAGAAAAAAGTTCTGGAGACGGAGGGTGATGATGACCGCAGAAAAATGTGAATGTGCTTAATGTATGGTAAAATAGTAAATTTTATGCCATGTATATTTTACCATAACAGAAGACTTGGAAGACATTTTTGGTACAATGAGAAACCAGTGATTATTAGCAAAGAAATGAAATTTTGAAAAATGTGTTGAATTTTTTAATTCTTTTTCTTTTTCATTTTTTTAAGAGATTTTATTTATTTGAGAGAGAGTAAGAACGCACAAGCAGGGGGAGCAGCAGAGGGAGAGGGAGAAGCAGACTACGCTCCTGAGCAGGGAACCCAATACGGAACTTGATCCCAGGTTGCTGCGATCATGACCTGAGCCGAAGGCAGACGCTCAGCAGACTGAGCCACCCAGGCACCCCTTGTATTCTGCAATTCTTTTCAATATATAGGAATTGAAATGGAAATGGAATTATTGGATCATATCATAACTTTCAAAATTATTGAGAGGACTGGTAATGTTCTATTTCTTGAACTGAGTTTTGATTACACAGGTATTTTCACTTTTTTGATAACTTACTGAACTGTACAGTTATGAATTTTTATGCATTTTTTAAGATTTTATTTTTAAGTAACTCTACACCCAATATGGGGCTTGAACCTATATCCCCAAGAACAAGAGTAGCACACTCCACCCAACTGAGCCAGTCAGGAGCCCCATGAATTATGCATTTTATGACAAACATTATTTATCAACTAAAGTCATACCACCCAGCCAAAAAGCAAAAACAGAACACATTTTACATTTGCACTAAGGATAAATATCTAAACAAATTTAGAAACGAATCAATTTTGTAAAGGTCACATTTGGTCCATACAGATATTTGCATTGTAAATCCCACAACTGGGCTTATTTTATTACCTGTCCAGAAAACATCATCCTACCCGAGTAAGTTAGGTTTGTAGCTGATCGCCTTATATTTTCCAGCTTCAATTACAGTTTCAGTGTGACTCCACTTATAAAACAGTCAGCCCTTGGTGCTAGGAAGAGCCTGAAGGATCTGTTTTATCTTCTAAAGGCAGCATGTCACTCTGGTCCACCTCCTACTCTCCTAGAGGACACCTGTGATCTGCGTACACAGAAGCGACTGGATAAAATGCTTCTCTCCGCACAAATCAGATTTCGTCAATACTAAGGGAACTCTGACCTCTTTGTGAGGTCTGATAACTGAATACTTTGAAAAATTACAGGTTTAACCTACTTAGCAAATTATCAACATAACTGAGTTATCTCAGCAAATATTTACTGAGAGTCTACTATGTGCCAGGTACCCTGCAAGACGTTAGGCATGCAAAAAAGATTTAAAAAGGGTCCCTGTCCTCTAGAAGTTCAGGCTAGCAAAAGACACAGATACAAATAACTGTACTACAGAGATAAATGATATAAAAGTTTGAGACAATAAAGTTTGACTGTAACCATCTTCTTTAAATTTCATAACCATGAAGCATTTAATGTTCTAGGTATTTAACTGGGTATTAGAAGGAAATACGCTTCTGTCTCACCTCTACTGAGAGTTCATCTCCAGATTGAAAATGTTTTGGGAAAAGGCCACAAAACTGCAATAACCCGAACTCTCCAAACCAACAGAGCTAAAGTGCCCAGAGGCGCTAATGAAAGGGAGTGAAATTTACAACAGAGACCTAGCGGAAAACCAGCAGAATGGAGAGCTGTGTTATCAGCCAGAAGTGAATTGTCCACCAGGGGACATTTGGCAATACCTAGAAACATTGTTGGCTGTCACAACTGCAGGAGTGGAGGTACTGCTGGTATCTAGTGGTTAGAGGTCAGGGACGCTGCTAAACAATCCTACAATGCAAGGACAACGCCCCCCACCCACCCACCCCCACACACAACAAAAAATTATCTGGCCCAAAAATGTCAACAGTCCTGAGGCTGAGAAACTCTGATCCAAAGAAATTCTACCTTGGAGAAACTCCCCCAAATCTTTAAGTGTACAACTAAAGATCCACTCGTGTAAGGCTCCATCCCTTTATGGTTGTCAGGCTGTAGGGTGGTCCTACTGAGCGTGTTGATCAGCAAGATCCTGGGCACTGGGAAGATCATGGAGCTCTGAGTGCAGGCTGGCTAAGACTGCCCAACACTGCTGTCTACAAGCACGAGGAAAAGCTGGCCCCCCTTATTTGTTCTTCTTTTTTTCCCCCTTTTGACTTCATTTCTTTCCCAATCCAAATTAGATCCTGAAGTCCTTCAATCACTTTCTTGCCTCTATGGATTACATCTGCTTTGAAAAGCACAATCACAGATTATGAATCAACACAATCACCTACCTTCTCTGCTGGCCGCTCCCCACTGCTCCATGGATATTTCATTCTCTGAGATCACTAATGAACCCTGTCAAATATTAACACTTTTCTACTAAGCTTTCAAAACACGTTTAATAGAAAAACCAACAATCTGATACTACTCGTCTCTCTCCATAATTCATTCTCCTTTGGAGTTTCAATGGCAGCAATCTCTCCAGTTTTTCCTCCTATCTCACTGGCCCTTCTTCAGTTTCCCTACTGAAGCCAACCACTAATCTATTAGCAGTATCTGTCATGGTGACAATATTGAGAAATGGCCATCTCTATGGCATCTACCTGCCATTTCTATACTACAAACTGTCTGACACTCATGGCTTCTATAACCATTTTTGTGCTAACTCCCAAAATTCCTATCTGCAATCTAGTTCTCTCTTGATGCCAGACCTGTATATTTAACTGCCTAGTGGACATTTTCATCATCAATGAGAGGCATTTAATATAGTGAAGTTGTTAACAGTGAGGACTCTGGAGCCAGGTTGCCTGGATTCAAGTCCTGGCTCCACTACTTATTAGCTACGTAACCTTGAGGAAGTTATTTAACCTCTCTGTGCCTCATATTTCTCAACCAGAGAGAGAGGGAACACAAGCAGGGGGAGTGGAAGAGGAAGAAGCAGGCTGCCAGTGGAGCAGGCGGCCTGATGCGGGGCTCGATCCCAGGACTCTGAGATCACGTCCTGAGCCGAAGGCAGACACTTAACGACTGAGCCACCCAGGCGCCCCTCATATTTCTTATTTATAAAGTGAGGATCATCTTAAACCTAACCTCAAAGGACTATGGTGAGAATTAAATAATTAATACATGCAAAGCGTATGGAAAAGGGCCTGCTCTATAGGAAGCAGTCAATAAATGTTTGCTATCATCCTTATCAGAGTCATCATCATCACCCCAGACACCTGTAACCTGATATAACCAAAACTGAACACCTTATCTTCCCAGCCATACTTGAGTGAACCATGAGATAATCAAACCAAAAACCTCCAAGTGATCCTAGTATCTCTGTATCCCTCTCTCTCCCCACATTTCCAATCCCTCAACTTTATCCACACTAGTCCCTAAAATGATCTCAAAGCTCACCATCACCACTTCATCATCACTTCACTGCCATTACACCAAATGAAGGCTTCATGATTTCCCAACTAGACTATTCATTCCATCAGCTTCCTCACTGATCTTCCTACCTTCACAGTATAATCCCTCCAATTTATGTCCACACTGCAGCCGGGGAGCTTTCTAAAATGAAAATCTGATCTCATCCAGCCCCAAACTCTTTAGCATCACCCCCTGATGAAAGCCTGCCTAGAGATCACTCCTCATTCCTACCCCATGTGTGTCCTCTGTAGCCTCACGGTACCCTGCATTTACCTCTATCACAGAAGTAATTTAGAGTCTTATACAATAAGTTTTATCTCCATTAGACTACAAGTTCCAAGGGAAGAAACTGGGTATTTTATCGCTAGCCCCAACACGTAACACAGTACCTAATGACACATGGAGTGTACTCAGTAAATACTCTGTGCCTGAGGTAGAGGGCTAAATCCTATGTTAAAAATTCCACACCCTATGAAGTTATGTTGGCCTCCATTTTACCAATGAGGAAATGAAAACTTACACACGTTAGGTAACCTGTCCAAAGTCACACAGCAAATTAGTGGCAGAGGAAAATTTTGAATCCACGTCTTCTGACTTCATAGTGTTCTTTTCCCATCATGTTGCTAATCTCTGTTACATACAAATCAGCTCTCTGACTCTGGGAAGTCAGCTTTCTTTCCTGGAACCTCAAGTTCCTCATTTCTAACATCCCCTTTAATTCTAATAGTCCAAACTTCAGACGAAAAGAATCATGGCATAGAAGGGTAAAAGGAAAAATTTTTTTTTTTAAGGATATTGGCACTCTCCAGAAAGCTGATTTTCCTTTTTTATTAAAGGGATTTCAATTTGAATTTGATTATTCAACCGAAGAGATGTGGAAAAGTAGGGAAAAGATCAATCTCTTGCCTAACTTTTCTTTCTTAATAAAAGGATGACTTTTTAAAAATTTTACACTTTATTAAGAAAAAATGAGTTAGCCGCAGGAACATCATGGCAGGCAACTACTCCTTTTAGCTTTGTTTGGCAGAAGTTCAACTGCAGACATGCAGACTAAATCAGACAGATTACGATGCTCAGAAAGTAGAACTCGTACCTGACGTGTTCAGTCAGCCTGGTGAGAGGAGTGGTTTGGAAATTGCAGTGCAGTCCTGACTTTTATTCTTCCAACGGCTATCCCTACTTAAGAGAAAAGGGGGGTGTGCCTGGCTGGCTCAGTTGGTGGAACATGTGACTCTGGATCTCAGGGTGGTAAGTTCAAGCCCCATGTAGGGTGTAGAGATTACTTAAAAACAAAATCTTTAGGGGCACCTGGGTGGCTCAGTCGTTAAGCGTCTGCCTTCGGCTCAGGGCGTGATCCTGGCGTTCTGGGATCGAGCCCGCATCGGGCTCCTCCTCTGAGAGCCTGCTTCTTCCTCTCCCACTCCCCCTGCTTGTGTTCCCTCTCTCGCTGGCTGTCTCTCTCTCTGTCAAATAAATAAATAAAATCTTTTTTAAAAAAATAAATAAATAAATGAAAATAAATAAAAATAAAATCTTTAAAAAAAAAAAGGAAATGGGACTGGAACCTTAATACAAGGCCATGCTTCTCAAACCAAGAAGTGCATACATAATAAGTATACTATGCATTTTTTGAGAGCATCAATCTTACTAAATGGTAAAAAGAATCTGAAACATTTTTATATCTAAATAAATATAGACAGATCAGGGCAGAGAATGCAAAACTGGCACATACATTTAAGTTAAAGCATGAAAAAGCGCAATGGAGAGCCTCTGTCATGGCTGCTTAGAGGTTCACCTGCAAACCCTGGCGAAGCACGGATATAAGGAAATTCAGAGATCATGCACCCAGTCCGATCACTTGAAATTTTATACTTGAGAATATGGAGGCTCAGAGAGCTTTCCTGGACATATACACTGACTGGCAGCAGAGACACAACTAAAGCCTGGATGCTCTGCCTATAACACAAGCTGTTTCTGCTGCCTCTTAGCAGTGGAATTTTTATCTCCATTTGACTCTGGTCTGTTTGTATGCTTGAAGTAATGAATTCTTACTAAGGTGAAATTAAATTCCAGAAACTGAGGAGAAAACCGCTTCCATACACTGAACCCCTTCACGGTTCTGAAGAGTAAATGTGACAAAAAGCTAAAAATATACACAAAGACAATGCCATGTGACTATAATGCTGGGACAGAAACAAAAGGGGTCTTTTGAGAAAATAAAATTAATAATAAAGTTTCTCTCCGTGGTCACTTTTACAGCCTCAAGATTGGCCCACCTTTGAGGGTTTCAGTGTTATCTTATTTTAAGATCCCTATGATAGAGTATATATTATTTGGAGGTCTGTGTCTAAGTTAGGGAGAGACAGTAGAGTATAATGGAGCCAGAATGCCTAGGTTCATGTTGCAGGTTATTTAAGTATCTAATTTTTCTTTGCCTCAGGTTTCCTAATCTATAAAATGGGAATTATAATAGCACCTACACTCCTCACTGGGTTATTCTGAAGATCAGAGTTAATATAGGTAAAATATTTAGAATAGTGGCAGGCAAATGGTAAGCACTATATAACTGCTTGATATTATCTATATTTAACTGGTGGTGGTTAAACAAGATTTTCCTCGGTTTTTCTGGGTGAGACCTCTGGCCAGGGTTTGAAAGAAGAGAACCACAAAATGCCAGAGCTAAAAGGAGCTTTAGACACTGTGACAGACAGACACTGTATGACCCACAAAGCCTAAAATACTGAGTATCTGGGCCTTAACAGAAACAGGCTGCCTATCCCTGATCTAATCTAATCAGTTCCCCTCCCTAACATAGCCAAAGAGGAAACTAAAGCCCTCTCTGGGCTTGTCCCAGGTTATAGATATAGTGAGTTAATGGCAAAGCTGGGACTAAAACCCAGTTTTCCCAGTAAATAAAACTGCCTACCAGGCTAAAGAGACTAAATGAAGACCTCAGAGTAAAGCTGTAAATTAGGAAAGAATATGGGCACCTAAAGAGTTAGGCAAATCATCTAATTCTAATCAACAGACACTTACTGAATACTATAAGCCTGGGCATCAGTGTTTTTAATGCTCTCCAGGTAATTGCAATGTGCACCTGAGAGTGAGAACCACTGCTACAAGTATTGTGCAAGGCACTAGCAAGATGTAAACAAAAAAGGAGAGTAAGGAAACTGATTGGATAGCTGGGTAGCTAACCAAAAATACCAGCTCGGACAATGTAGAATCCCATATTTCCTCTGCAATTACATAGGGGATTGCAAGGGAAGAACAACAGGCACAGTGAAGGCAAGGGCGTCTTGGATATACCTTCATTCACCCTAGAGCATCAACAGCATTTTTTATTCACATCGCTAAGTTCCAACAGTTCAATAAATTATAAATCTATTATAACTCTCTCACTTTTTAAAAACAAGCTCTATGACCAACATGGGACTCGAACTCACAATCCCGAGATCAAAAGTTGCACTCTCTACAGACTGAGCCAGCCAGGCAACCCTAGAACATTCTCTTTCTAAAAGAATGTTAAAACCAACTTGTAGTCCTAATAAGTGTACAAGAATATACAAACTTAAAACATTTATGATGGGACGCCTGGGTGGCTCAGTTCATTAAGCATCTGCTTCAGCTCAGGTCATGATCCCAGAGTGCTGGGATGCAGTCACGCAAGGGGGTCCTTGCCCATCTGGGAGCCTGCTCTTCCCTCTGCCTGCCTGTCCCCCTGCTTGTGCTCTGCCCCTCTCTGATAAATAAATAAATAAAATCTTTAAAAGAAAAAGATTACAAAAATAACAAAAAATAAAATATTTATGACCAAAAAAAATCATACAAAAGACAAATGACCTACTGAAAAAATACTTATAACACATGAGACTGCACAAAGGATTAAAACTTAAAATACACAAAACCTCTTACAAATCAATAAACACGAAAACGAAAACCATTATATAGAAGTGGACACAAAACAGGTATAAGCAAGACATTCAAAAAAGAAAAACACAAATGGCCAATGCACCCTTGAAAAGAAAATTAAACTACAAAATGAAATTAACATGAAATCCATTTCTCCTTTACCAAACTAACAACAATGAAAAGAGGTAATACACAGAATTGCAAGAGTGAAGGAAAACAGACATTATCACTGGCACAAACGTTCTTGAAAGCAGTCTGGCAATATATATCAAAATGCAATGTGCACCTACTCAGCAACAAAAAGACAACCAACCCAATTTATAATTGAGCACAGGATGGGGCGCCTGGGTGGCTCAGCTGGTTAATCTCTGGGTCCTGGGAATCCCTGCTCAGCGGGGAGTCTGCTTGTCTCTCTGCCCCCTCCCCTGCTTGTGCGTGTCAGCATGTGAGTGTGCGGGCATGGGCACCCGCGCTCATGCTCTCTCTCAAATAAATAAAATCTTTTAAATCTTTTTAAAAATAAAAATGAGCACAGGACCTAAATAGGTATTTCTCCAAAGAAGATATACAAATGGCCGCTAGGAAAATGTAAATCAAAACTACAAAGCGATACCACTTTTACACACAGTAGGATGGCTTTAAAAAAGGGGGGGGGGATAACATATTGGAGAAGAGGTAGAGAAACTGGTACCCTTATACATTGCTGGTGGGAATGTAAAATAGTATAGCCGTTGCGTAAAACAGTTTGGCAATTCCTCAAAAAGTTAGACACAGAATTACCACATGACCCAGCAATTCTACTCCTACACATATACCCAAAATAAGTGAAAACAGATAAACAAATAGATGTACGCATACATGTTCACAGCATTATTCATAACAACCTAAGGTACTAATGCCCATCAACAGATGGGACAAATTGTGATCTATACATAGGATGGAAAATCATTCAACCGTAAAAAGGAATAAAGTACCAACACATGCTACAAGTGTAAGTGAGAGAAGCCCGACACAAAGGTCACAGATTATATGATCCCATTGATATGAAATATCCAAAATAGGTAAAATCTCTAGAGACAGAAAGCAGACTGGTGGTTGCCAGGGGCTTGGTGGGGGAAGGAAAAATGTGGGAGTAACTGCTTATGGAAATGCAGAATAGATGCTTAATGGGTATGGGGTTTTCTTTTGGGGCGGTGGAAATATTCTGGAACTAGATAGAAGTGGTGGTCGTACACCACCATGAATACACTAAATGCCACTGAATCGTTTTATTTTTAAATAATCTCTACACCTGAAGTGAGGCTCAACCTTACAACCCTGAGATCAAGAGTCACATGCTCTACTGATTAAGCCATCCAGATGTCCCTGAATCATTCACTTTAAAATGGCTGATGTTATGTGAATTTCACCTCAATAAGAAAAATAATGTAAGTATAACCTCTAATAATCTTAGGAAATTGGAAGAAGGGGAAAAAAAAAGGTAATGTGTGCATCTTCTCATCCAGTATTCCCATTCTAGGAATTTATCCTGAACAGAGAATCACACAGTCCAAAAAGATGTGTGTGTGAAGATGTTCATCTCAGCATCATTTATTATAGCAAAAAAACCAAAAATCAAACAAACAAACAAACCCTCTAAATGTCCTTCAGTAGAAACCTAGCTAATTACAATACACGGATAAAATAGACTACACAGAGATTAAAAACAACAAAGTAGAAAGTTGGAGGGCTTACACTATCCAATTTCAAGACTTATTATAAAGCCACAGTAATCAAGACAATGCAATATTGGCAAAAGAATAAACACACAGATCAATGGAACAGAATGCAGCCCAGAAATAGACCTGCACAAATATAAACTGGCTTTTGACAAAAGTACAAAGGCAATTTAATGGAGAAAGGATAGCCTTTCAAAAACAATGCTGGCACTACTGGACATCCACAGTATCTCACACTTTATACAAATATTTATTCAAAATAGTTCACAGACCTAAATGTAAAATGCAAAACTATAAAACTTTTCTTTTTTAGATAAAACGTCTTTTAAAAAAAATGGTGAGAAAATCTGCATGACCTTGGGTTTGGCCATTTTAGGACAGGAAATCAAAGACACAATCCATTTTTTTAAAAAAAAGATAAATTGGACTTCATGAAAATTTAAAACTTTTGTTCTGTGAAAGACAAGGTGAAGAAAATGAAAAAATAAGCCACAGGGGCGCCTGGGTGGCACAGTGGTTAAGCGTCTGCCTTCGGCTCAGGGCGTGATCCCGGCGTTGTGGGATGGAGCCCCACATCGGGCTCGTCCGCTATGAGCCTGCTTCTTCCTCTCCCACTCCCCCTGCTTGTGTTCCTTCTCTCGCTGGCTGTCTCTATCTCTGTCAAATAAATAAAATCTTTAAAAAAAAAAAAAAAAAGAAAAAGAAAAAATAAGCCACAAAGCAGGAGAAAATATTTGCAAATAACATATCTGATAAAGGATTTGTACCCAAGACATATAAAGAACTCTTATAAGTCAATAAGACAAACACACACCCAAAAGATCTGACAGACACTTCAAAGATACAAAGATGGCAAATAAGCATATGAAAAGATGCTCAACATCATTAGCCTTTAGGGAAATATACACTGATCACCGAGATACCAGTACACACCTATTAGAATTGCTAAAATTAAAAAAAAAAAAAGACAATACCAAATCCTGGAGAGACTACAGAAGAACAGAAATTCCCATTCACTGCTGGTCGGAATGCAAAATGGCATAGCCATTTTGGAAAAAACTTTATAGTTTTTAAAGTTAAACCATCAGCACATGAATGTCTACAATAGCACAAAGTAAGTGCTAAAACTGGAAACCCAGATGTCCTCTCAGAGGTGAATGAACATACTAGGGTACATCCATACAATGGAATGACACTCACCAATAAAGAGTAATGGACTCATGCAACATCATGGGAGAATTTAAAATGTACTTTGTGGGGTGCCTGGGTGGCTCAGTCAGTTGGGTGTCTGCCTTTGGCTCAGGTCATGATCCCAAGGTCCTGGGATGGAGCCCCACATCAGGCTCCCTGCTGAGCAGGGAGCCTGCTTCTCCCTCTCCCTCTGCCTGTGGCTCCCCCTGCTTATGCTCTCTGTGTCAAATAAATAAATAAAATCTTTAAAAATAATAATAATAAATAAAAATAATTTTAAAAATAATAAATAATAAAATATACTCTGCTAAGTGAAAAAGTCAGACCCCAAAGGTTGCATATTGTATGACTCCAGGTACATTACATTCTGGAAAAGGCAAAACCATGGGGATGGAAAACAAATCAGTGGTTGTCGAAAGCTGAGGTAGGTAGAAAAGCTGACTACAGAGGCCATGCAAGGCAATTTTTAGAGTGATAGAACTGTTCAGTATGGTACTGTAAAGGTGGATACCTGACTGTATTTGTCAAAACCCATAAAACTGTACTCAACAAAGAATGCACTTTACTGTCTGCAATTCTTAAAAAAAAAATAACCAGAATGTCTGGGGAACCAAGGATAGGATGCAGACCGCAACAAATGAATCTACCTGTATTACAAATGTATAGCATAACCTCACCGAAGGGCAGTGGAAGGGGAAAAGGAGCTTACCTAAGTGTGTAAAACATTGTTATGACTGGATACTATAAGGCTAAAATGAACAAAAAGAACTGCACACAAAACATTATACCTAATTGGTAAATTTGTTTCTCACATAAGTAACTAGTGAAACTACTATACAGATTGCACAAATTGGTAAATATATTGTAGACAATGAGAACCAAATTTCTTATTCTCTGAGAAAGAAGTCACAGATAGGCAAGGAAAGGTACACTAGAATGAAGAGTAGAGTCAGAGATATTGGTATAAACCCATGTTTATTTTCATATATATGCAGATACAGACATAAACATAGATATTTGTGTGTAAGTGGAATAGTGTACATACGTATGTTTCCTCGCTTTGTCCACTGAAGGGACAAGAAGTAATGATATCCCAGTAGCAACAAGCACATGCAGCAACCAGATTTTGGTTTCTAAATCCCACTCACCAAAGCCCAAAATAAAATAAAATAAACAAACAAAAAACCATTCATCAATAAAAGGAACCAGGGCTCCCTGGATAAATGGCTGATTCTTGGGGTGGGGCTGGACAAATACTAGCTGGGAATATCTTGTACTGCCAGAAAGGAAGTGCTAAACAAATACGGGGGCATGCCAAAGGACACAAGAGTCAATGTGAAAGAGCACCCAATAACCAAAGTTGGAATAATCTGAGCAATAAATAACATAGTATTGGGGTATAACCCAAGAATAAAATAAATATCCATAAGGATGTAAGTAAATGAAGTTAACAAATAGGAGAGAAAGGACAAATCATTCCAGAAAAATTACAATTCATAAAAGAAGGAATAAAGGAAATTATAGTAATTGCAGCAAGAATGATCAACTGATAAATGCTAAAATTAGTGAGTGAAACTTAAAGAAATCTCAAAGTATCTCCCCTTAAATATTTATTAATTATTGTGGTGCTTTTAATGTATGTTAACACATTCTCTGCTATCCCTCCCTCCAGGAGGTAGAGCTTAAATCCCCTCCCCTTCAATATGGGCTGAACTTAGCAACCCGTTTCTAACAAATAAGAGTATAGAAATGGACTTCACAGTGGTGAAATCTGGCAGACACATCCCAAACCAAATGATCAAGGTTAACATCACCAGAATTAAGTCATGTTGCCAACATACCCTGATATGATGTAATGAGAAGGGTACTTTACCTCTGCGGCATGCTTTCCCCAAATCTATAATGCTAGTGTAATCATGAGAAACCATCAGACAAACCCAAATTGAGAAGCATTCTACAGAATAGCTGACCAGTAGTACCCTTCAAAAGTATCAAAGTCACAGACTGCAAGAACCTGAGAAACTGTTACAGATTGGAGGAGCCGAAGGAGACATGACTAAAGGCAATGTGGGACACTGGATAGGATCCCAAAAATAGAAGAAAGATTATTAGTAGAAAAACTGATGAAATCCAAATAAAGTCTACAGAGAACAGTACTGCACCTATGTCAATTTCTTAATTTTGGCAAATGTGTCAAGATGACGTAATATGCTAATTTTAGGAGAAGATGGGTAAAGGGACTCTCTGTACTATCTTTGAAACTCTTATGTAAATCTATAATTACTTCAAAATCTAACAAACAACAATAATGTAGAACAGAGCTTCTTAACCTCGGTACAATATACTGATATTCTGGGGCAGATAATTCTTTGTTGCGAGGAGCTGTTTTACGCATAGTAGGATCTTTAGCGGCACTAGATGTCAGGAACCCACCTCCCCAGTTGTTACAAACAAAAATGTCTCCAGAAATTGCAAATGTCCTCTGGGGGGCAAAATGACCCCAGATTAAGACCACTGATGTACAATTACATACATTAACACATAAAGATATCCATAACATATTGTTAAGGGAGGGAGGGGCAAGCAGGATACAGAAGAATATGAAATGTATGAGTCAATTTATGTAAAAACATATACACATAGATGAACCTTGAGGACATCACGCTAAGCGAAATAAGCCAGTCACAAAAGAGACAGATACTTTTGATTCCATTTACGTGAGGTACTTAAAAGCAGTCAAAATCATAGACAGAAAGTAGAATGGTGGTTACCAAGGGCTGGAAGAAAGGAGGAAGGAGGTATTGTTTAATGAGTATAGAGTTTCAGTTTTACAAGACAAAAAAGAGTTGTGGAGATAGATGGTGATGATGGTACACAACATTATAAATGTATTTAATACCACTGAGCTGTACACTTAAAAATGGTTAAGATGGAGGTGCCTGGCTGGTTCGGTCGGTACAGCACGTGACTTCTGATCTCAGGGTCTGAGTTCAAGCCCAACACTGGGCGTAGAGTTTACTTTAAGAAAAAAATGTTAAGGTGGTAAATTTGATGGGTATTTTACCACAATAAAATTGGGGGCAAAAACCACATAAACACATGTGCATAAATACACACACGAATATCTGAAAGGATGTGCACCAACATGTTAAAATGGTTACCTCTGGATGCTAAGACTACAGCGATATTTCCTTTGCACTTTTCTGTGTTCATCTGGATTTTTTTTTTTTTCAGGAAGAACATCTCTTTTTTTCTAAATATGAAAAGGCTTTGTTCTCCATCATTTTTTCTCGTAATACTTCCAGTTCAATAACCAAAATCCTACGGATTCTGTCTCCAAAATGCCAAAATGGTTAACTCTTCTCCCCAGCCACAGTTCAACACCAGTACCTCTCACCCAGGTTAATGTAACCGAATCCTGAGCTGTTTATCCCTCTCTAAATCACTCTCCACTTAGCCATCAGAGTTACCCAATGAAGCAGAATTACTGTCACTTCCATGTTTAAAACCCCACACTTCCTGGTATTCCTTTCAAGGGCCTCTACAATTTATTCACAGGGCCCTATATTTTTATTTTCACCTCCTACTACTGTCCCTCAAGTATCCTCTATGCCAGATAATTGCTGGTCACTCTTTGAAAACACACTATACACTTTTATTCTTCCTTAACTTTGCTCATGCTGTTCTTTTGTCAGGAAGTCTTCCTCCTCCGCCTGATAAAATGTATACAGTGGTAGAGAGGAAAAGAATGGGATGCAGGGGGCACCTGGGTGGCTCAGTTGGTTAGGCAGCTGCCTTCAGCTCAGGTCATGATCTCGGGGTCCTGAGATCGAGCCCCATGTCAGGATCCCTGCTCAGTGGGAAGTCTGCCTCTCCCTCTCCCTCTGCTGCCCTCCCTTGCTTGTGTTCTCTCGCTTGCATGCTCTCTAACATAATGGATAAAATATTAAAAAAAAAAAAAAAAGAATGGGATACAGGATGAATGGATAAGAAGAGGTGGAAGAAAAAACGTAGAATAGTACAGAGATAAGGGTTCAAGAAAGTAATTTTCTGTAGGTAATTTTCTGAGATAATAATAGTGCCTACCTCACAAGGCTGTGGTGAGATTAAATGAGATAATATATGTCAAACTTTTAGAACAGTACCTGGCATATACACTATTATTGTTTTCTATGTTGTGATGATGATGATGATGATTCATGCTATTGTGGTAAGACCTTGAGCTCCGGATGCCACAATAAGGAGCAGTGGTGAAGCTCTAGCTCGGAACCAGGGACCCAAAGGTAAGCAAGGAGGCAAACAGGACCCCAGTCTGATTCCAACTTATCTGAAGAATTCAAACTACCCAAGAAACCAAAACCAACTTAGTTAAGCCACATACAAGCACTTACAAATCACAGAGGTGAGTCCCTGTATACCCCAAATAACGTTTACCCCTTGCATATATATTCCTTTTGAAGAAGAGCTGCTTCAACACCCTGCCCCAGGCACTGAAGCATCAGGGGAGCACTTCCTCCTCACAAATCAGAACCTGCAAGTCCCATCTGTGCTCTCCTACTCTTTCTCATTTGGCCAGTAGTAACTTCTCTTTCCTTAATAATATAGGATGTTTGATTCTGGAGTTCTTCCCATAGCTGCAAAAAAGTGAATATACAGGGGCGCCTGGGTGGCGCAGTCGTTAAGCGTCTGCCTTCGGCTCAGGGCGTGATCCCGGCGTTCTGGGATCTAGCCCCACATCAGGCTCCTCCGCTAGGAGCCTGCTTCTTCCTCTCCCACTTCCCCTGCTTGTGTTCCCTCTCTCGCTGGCTGTCTCTATCTCTTCAAAAAAATAAAAATAAAATCTTTAAAAAAAAAAAAGTGAATATACAGTATATGAACAACCCACCGAGGTTTAATACTGTACGCAAAGAAAACTAAACTCAGTCACAATGGAGGTGATCTAAAGCATCTAAAAACTCATACGGATTTTTTAGATGAGTCAAAAATTTTGAGATTTCCTTCTTAGCCTCATCAGGCTTAGTCTTTTTTTTTTTTTTTTTTAAACATCGCCTCTGTCAGTCGTGGCAAATAGCCTCCAGAAAGCTCCCACGTCTCCTGGTTCACAGGTTTTTGTGACTTTTATTTCATGTCCTACTGAGCCACTGTGATCCACTCTCCCATCTCTCCTTTCATACCCTCTTCTCATCCCAGATCTCCCTTGGGCACTATCATAGACAAACAGTCCTTTGGTTTGACAAAAAAAAAAAATACTGCTCCTAAATTATGTCCCGAAGCAGGCAAAGGACGCAGAGCTCCGCATCTATTAGATGACACACGGCCTGCTCACTAGTCAGACTGCCAAAAATCGTTTGCTTCTCCTCCCGTAGGTTTAGACAGACACAAGGGAACTGCGCTCCTATGTATGACCACTGCTTCTCTACAGGACTTGAAGAACTAAGGCCTGAGAGATGCTTCCTCTCTATAAACCCAAATAGAACACTTTGTTTATTTTTCCCTTGGCATAGAGTTGGCAGTCTGTATTTCCAGGCGGTCACTGTACATCTCTTGGCAAGTGCCTTCATGTTTCTCAGTACAA
The DNA here is from genome assembly GCF_023065955.2 of Ursus arctos. NCBI lineage: Eukaryota > Metazoa > Chordata > Mammalia > Carnivora > Ursidae > Ursus > Ursus arctos. The sequence continues at coordinate 29,886,744 of NW_026623008.1, forward strand.
TGTTGCATCCAGTGACTGAAGGCGAGGCATTGTACCTTGAATTTACATGCCAAGAAGAAGACTCAGACTGAAAAGAAGACCTTCAGTATCATCTTCCTGCAATATATCAGACACCACAGAGGAGTCAGAAGACCCAGATCCAATTCCCAGGTGTACCCGTGTCTTGCAGTGCGATCTCTAGTCTGGGCCTCAGTTTTTCCATCCTGGAAAACAGGGATTGCATTACCTGTCCCTCCTTAAATGTAGACTCTTAATGCTGACTAACAATATTTAGTTTCTGTAATTTGTGAAACTGGGGTTTGGAAAACTCAGGAAATTAAGCACAAATGTTGTTTCTCACTTTTGTCACACCTGCCGTGCATAAGTCCAAAGTAGAGCCCAGCAGCAGTCCCTAAGGAAGTAATTCCTCAGACAGTGTTTATGACGTTCCACTCAACAAATTAAGTGCGTGAGAATGGGAAGCAAGAAGCCAGGCAGGCCCTTCGGATGCTACATGGCTACAGAGGCAAGTCATTATCTATCAGGCTCCAGGACCATACTATCACCCTAGATATATTAGCCTTAACACTCCAGTGTTATTTTCCCTCAAAGAAGCTACCTCAATACTTAAAGCACTTACTTATTCAATGTTTACAAAAACAATCACTTTCCCTGGACGGGAACTGCCCAACAGGGATCGCCCTACTGTTATGGTTGGACAAAGGGATGACAAAATAAGTATGAGGTGCAAGACAATTTAAATTTTAAGACCGTGTTTTGCAATCCTTTTTGAATTACTAGTACACTTATGAAATGCAAAATTCTGGACATGATTCCAAAAGGGATTATTAAAATGCAAATATTTGTTTTTTAAAAAGATCACCTTGGGGTGCGCCTCGGGGGCTCAGTCGTTAAGCGTCTGCCTTCGGCTCAGGGCGTGATCCCAGTGTTCTGGGATCGAGCCCCGCATCAGGCTCCTCCGCTGGGAGCCTGCTTCTTCCTCTCCCACTCCCCCTGCTCGTGTTCCCTCTCTTGCTGGCTGTCTCTCTGTCAAATAAATAAATAAAATCTAAAAAAAAATAAATAAAATAAATAAAAATTTAAAAAAAATAAAAGATCAACTTGGAACCTTGAAAGAACTTTCTAATTATCACACTTTACATTTGGTCACCCTTTGGTCTGTGTGGCTGTACGACAAAGTTTACTGCTCCGGCTAGGCTTTCCACAAGGCCAAGTTTCCCCTTTGTTTCAGTAAACATTCTCTCCAGGTATCATTAAATTATTGACATTAAACTATATCTCTTAGTTGCAGCAAGTTTTTATCCTCCTAAGCAACGCATCATGTGGCCACCACTAAGCTCAACACTCCATCTGACAGACATCACTATGAATTCACACTGTGATTCACAATATGAATCCTAAAATACATTTTATATCCTGATCAAAATGTAGCACACTCCTGGGAAAAGAAGAGTGGCACACAACAAATACTCTCTAATGACCGAGTACCACTGCTCCCGCCTCATCTAAAGGGGAGGGCTTTGTATGGAAAAGGCAGCGGGCAATGAAAGTAAACACCTATGCTCAACTCCAGGTTTGCTACTTACTGGAAGACCTTACAGCAAAGCCTGTTTCCTTACCTGTGAAATGACAGGATCTACCTTACAAGATTATTGTGAGCATAAAAAGCATCTGTAAGTATTTTATAAGCAAATTTGCTATACAAATTTAAGTTATCATTATCATTCTGCCAGTGTATTTATTCGAAATTGAAAATGCTCTTTCAAGGAGCTGGTAATCCAACATTAAGAATGTCATTCTTTTTAAGAATGTCATTTTGTACACTTGAAATAATGTAACATGTGTGTCAACTATACTTCAATTCTTTTTTTAAATGTCATTTTGTTCATATGTTTACCAAAAATTTTGAGTCGACCTCAAGCCACTGAAAAGCACCATCTCCCTCCACTGGATAAAAAACAAGTGAAGTAGGTAACAGGGGCATGTAAGCAAAGGTAGAAAGGAAGAACTGTGTACAGCCACATAAATGGGGCAGAGATACTTTATGTCATTATTTGTATTGAAAAGTAAAATCAAAGGTCAGAGTTTTCCAAAGGGGACCAACAGGAAATGTTAAAAATATCCATGGTATAATCGAAACTCAACACAGCATACAGCCAGTACAGAAAGCTCAATAATCTTCAAAGTGTTCCCATACATTAATCCTCAAGGCATCCCTGGGATGAAAAAAATTTAAGTCTCATATTCTAGTCACTTATACAACCACAGGAAAAATCTGAATGAATCAAGATGTGCCATTTTAATAAGGCAAGTCAACAAATATTTCATCAAATATTAAGGGTCTACCATACCATCAGCACTATACGAGGCACAGTGTCACACTGACATGACCTATTTTACACCCAACAAGACCTCTGGCAACCTCAACCTTATGGTACACAGCTATGAGTAAAGAAACACTTCTGAGAAATGGATAATAGCTATTACAGAGCTATATACAACACTCATGGCCAGAACCCACTAACTTACTTAAAAATAGATGTAAAATTGGGGTGCCTGGGTGTCTCAGTCAGTTAAGTGTCTGCCTCTGGCTCAGGTCATGGTCCCAGGTTCCTGGGATCGAGCCCCAAGTCAGGCCTCCTGCTCAGCGAGGAGTTGGCTTCACCCTCTCCCTCTTCCCTCGCTCATGCTCGCATGCTCTCTGTCAAATAAATGAATAAAATCTAAAAAAAAAAAAAGATGTAAAATTAAGATGATTTACTGAGAACATTCCCCTGACAAGGACTATATTTGCTATGTAAGAAAGATGGGGAACAGGTGGTGTGTTATTTTAATTGGGATGCTCAGAGAAGGCTTAGCTTGACATCTGAGTAAAGACGTGAATGAAGAGAGAAAGCGAGCCAATAGAGGTTAAATAGAGGAACAAGTGCCACCAGGCAGAGGCAGTAAGCACGAGAGTCCTGAAGTGGGGTCGTATCTGCTGCACTCTCCACCCACCCAGCAGACTTTCCCCTTGGATGTCCCGCTGCCACTCCCACTGTGCCCTGACAAATCTTCCTGACTTCCAGGCTCACTATACTCTCTTAGGCATACAGACCTGAATCCTGAGTCACATATGCATTATTCTTCTTTCAGCAACCAGTGACCAAATCATCTTTATGTGATAATACCTTCAAAACGTTACATCTTGGGGCACCTGAGTGGTTCAGTCAGTCAAGTGTCCGACTCTTGATTTCATCTCAGGGTCCTGGGATGGAGCCCCACAGTGAGCTCCACACTGAGAGGAATCTGCTTGAGATTCTCTCCCTCTCTGCTCCTCCCCCAGCTTGCTCAAGCACACTCTCTCTCTCTAATAAATGTATCTTTAAAAAAAGTTACATCTTTCCTTTCCCCTGCATTCCTAACACCCACTCCCAAATCCAATTCATCATGCGTACTCTTCACAAATGAATGCTTCTTCCACACTGCCCGCATCATGTTACTTATCCCCCATGCCATCCACAGTATCTACAATACCTAATGAACCCCCTCCTCTCACTGTCCACACACTATGCCCAGTTCACTTTCTAAATCTTCATGCACGTTCCTTCCTTTAACATGCCTTTTCTTCTTTCTTATCTATCCAACCTTCACCCTTCAAGTCCCTTTTCAGAGAGCTCTCCAAGACTAACTATACCAGTCTTCACTGATTTCTCCCTTCTCAGAAATTGTATGGTTTAGTATAAAATCTAACACTTATAGTTTCTCTCCTCCCTACCACATCCACTTTGCAAAGCATCATTAATTTCACAGTTCAAACACTTTCTGTTTTGTTTCATGTTTAGCTGGACTAAAACTCCCTGAAGACAGGGATTATGATTTTCTCACTCCAAAAGAGCCTTGTAGAAAATAGCATTTTTAGCACTATGCACCATACATTAAGTGCTTTACATACTTTATCACATCAATCATCATAATTAATGTTGTGTTATTCATATCCTTTTTCCTATTTTACAGAAGAAATAAAGGCACAAAGAGGTCAGGCTGAAGTCATATATCTTAGAAATGACAGGGCTGGGATTTGAGGTAAAGTCTGTCTCTCAAAGCTGACACAAAACAGAGGTGGCAAACCAACATTTGTTGAATTATCCTAATCATTTCATGTGTGTTGATGGTCATGTCCCTCCAAATGAATAAAGGTAGAAACCACGCCTGGAGGTGTATGGGGTGCAGCGGGAACGAGGAATGCCCTTCCTTGCTGAGTACCCATCAGGTAGGTGCCAGGCATGTCACATCAAGCACCTCATTTACTCTGTAAAAACTCATTAACTGCAAATTATCTTCAATAAATAGCGTTTATAATTCCTCCATTAGAGATTTACCCAAAATGTCACCCACTCTCAACCCGAGCCCAAACGCACCCAGGTGCCGCGTGTATTACACTCCTCAGCTTCCTTCTAACTCAAGGAAGAGGACAAAGCCTCCTGACTCCCATCAGCCAGTAGGGAGTTAAAAATCTCAACTTAAACATTTACCAGGTGCCTGGCCCTGGCCTTCTTCAGGACTTTGCTCTTCATTCTAAAACTCACGCTCTCACTTACTAAGCACCACAGCCCTGTGAGGTAGATGGCATTTTTTCCGCTTTACAGATACATTAAGCTCACGTGGCGGATGGCAGATTCGGAACTAGAATGCAGGTGTCCTGAATACCCACCCTGTTCCACTCCCTCAGGAGTTACTCAGACGATAACCGATTTATACCGTTGTCCCTGAGTACTCTAAACAGCAAAAGCTCTGCAATAATTTTCATTCAACGGGTATTTACTGGACGCCTGTCAACCCTGCAGGTTCAAATGCCATCTCCTGCACTTATTCCTATGTGACACGGAGAAAGCCGTTTCATCTCCCTAGGTGCATTCCCCCAAGCGTCAATGGAGATAGTATCTACCAACCGCAACGTTGTGAGAAGCAAATGAGATGAGGAAACTGAATCAATCGCCCGACACGATGTCTGGCACACGGTGGGCATCTGGTAATTATGGGTTCCCTTCACCTACCCACTCCGCCGCACAAGTCTCGGGGTTCACCCACGACCACCATGCGACAGGGCATTCACTCAGCCAGAGGCCCGCAGGCGGCCTCTGGGTTTTGCAGGCCCGGGGCCAGCCGTACTGTCATACCTGCATGGAGTCAGCGCTGACGATTTCGCCACCGAGCCGTTGGCCTAACTGCAACGCCAGGGTGGATTTGCCGGTGCCCGTGGCCCCAAGAATCACTACAAGAGGCAGTGTCCGTGGCAGGCCCCGTAGCCGGGAGCCCGCAGAAACTGCTCGTGCAGCCGCCGCCGCCGCCATCTTGAAGAAATCTGCGCTTGCGCGGGAGCAGCTGTCCCCATGGCAACCGTCAGAGCGCCTGCGCATAACTACGGCTCCATGAAGAGGAAGAGAAGAGGGGTGGGAGGGGCGAGGCCGCGGTTTCCAAGCTTGAGAAGCTCCCGACGTGACGGCCATCAAATAGCTGGTGTCAGAGCCTCAACCATCTCCTCTCTCCTTTTTGTTGTTTTAACAACTGATTATCAATTTATTAAAAAGACTGATTTTTTTTAAAAAAACCATCTCCTCTCTTAAATGTGGGATGGTAGTCCTATCTCAAGTCTATCCCCGTTATTCTTTCTTTCACGGCACCTAGTTCTTTTCTTCATAACACTAATTATAGTATAAAAATATATACTGATTTCTTGGGGCGCCTGGGTAGCGCAGTCGTTAAAGCGTCTGCCTTCGGCTCAGGGCGTGATCCCGGCGTTCGGGATCGAGTCCCACATCGGGCTCCTCTGCTGGGAGCCTACTTCTTCCTCTCCCACTCGCCTGCTGTGTTCCCTCTCTCGCTGGCTGTCTCTCTGTCACATAAATAAATAAAATCTTTAAAAAAAAAAAAAATATATATATATATATATATATATATATACTGATTTCTTGTGTATTGTCTGTCTTCCATTCCAGGCTGTTAGTTCCAAAAAGGCAAGGAACAGATTCTGCCTAGGTCATTGCTTTATCTCCAGGGCCTAGCACAATGCCTGATACGGAACAGACACTCAATAATTGTTAAATGGAGAGGAGAATGGTTTGCTATCTAGTGCTCGAGCCAGTGAGCTAGACGTGTGGTGTTCTCCAGGATCAGATCTGCCCGGTTCTCGGGCAAGGGCGGCTGCTCTAATGTTGTTATCCCAAAACGCAAACCTAGACACAATCAGAAGGACAAAATTTGCAGGACAAAATTTTCCATCTCTTTGGTGAAAGGATACAAGAAATGGGTTGAGCACAGAGAAAAGCAAGTTAACAACCCACAAAATATGAAGAGGAAAAGTAAGGAAGGTGGAAAGGATAAAGGAGTAGTAACCCTCAGATTAAAGTGCAGATCACAGGACGGAAATTCAGGACACCCCACAACCTTTAAGAACAGGCTTTGGGGTGCCTCGGTGGCTCAGTCGGCTAAGTGTCTGCCATCGGCTCAGGTCATGATCCTGGGGTCCCGAGATTGAGTTCCACGATGGGCTCCCTGCTCAGTGAGGCATCTGCTTCTCACTCTTCCTCTTTCTCTTCCTCTTCCTCTGGCCCTCTCCCCCTACTCACGTTCTCTGTCTCAGATAAATAAAATAAAATCTTAAAAAAAAAAGGAAAGAAAAAGGAGGAAAGGAAAGGAAAGGAAGGAAAGAAAGAGAGAGAGAGAAAGAAAGAAAGAAAGAAAGAAAGAAAGAAAGAAAGAAAGAAAGAAAGAAAAAGAGAGAGCTAGCTTTGAAATCAGAGAGACCTGGGTTCAAATCCAGCTCTGCTACTTTTCAGCTGCTGCCTGACCTCACAGAATTAACTACCTCTTAGCCTCAATTTTATCATGAAATACCTCACAGGATTGTCATAAGGATAAAATGAAGTTATATCCAAAAAGTGCCTGCTGCAATACCCCAGCACAGAACAACCACCATTCGTTGAACACTTTGTATTATTATAATGGTAACACCCCATCTGCCTTACTAAGGAGGTAAGAGCAGCAGCCTAAAAGCAGAGAAATTTTCAGTACTTTGTAAAAGTACCTAAATATATATTCTACTAACCCCCTGTTAGCCAATTTAAGGGTTAATTTTTTTCTCCCTGAGATTACTTGGCTCTGCCTAGCTCTCAGGTCATATCACCAGGATCCCTTGGGCCAGACGAATTACTCCTGGAAGTTTAGACCATATGATAGGCCTGCCTGGAGTAACTGCCAATACATTTCTCAATCGCTTGGATCACTGCTGGCATAATGGCCACTCTTGGAGACCCAGCCTAAACCTTGTAGCCACATATATTGTTTGGAGAACATCAGAATCCAGGGTACCCTATACCTCCTTTTCTCAATCCAGTCTGCTTTGATCAAAAGCCTGTTCTCTTCAATTTGTGGTACCCGCCTGGGGCTGGTTTTAAAATCGAGATGTGTGGCCGTATATTGGCAGACACTCTCACATGATGGTTGTTAACTGTAGAGCCTTTGCCTGGAGACTTTCAGAGGGTACGGTTACCATGACAACCACTAGAAAGATGGCAGGCAGGAGAAATGATGCAAATAAAGCAAAAGGGAGGCTAATTTCATGATGACAATCTGACCATGACAGAGTGTGCTCACTCACAGATGGGAAGGCACTGTCCAAGTCATGACCAGGTGACTGTTACTAGAGAGAGAAAAAAAGAAGGGAGTGGAATTTACCACTGAGAGACCCAAAGAGGGAGAAGCTGGTTACCAAGGCAACTGGGGAGAAAGGAATGAAAAAATGGGGCTTCACCACAGCAGCAGAAAATTGCTTCTAGCCAAGCAACACGGGACTGTTGCTATAGAAACAAAGAGAACAGGGATCCTATAGACCATGGGGAGAATTATCACTGAAATGCTGAGCAGGAAAGACTCCTAAATCAGAATGGAGCCCATAGTCCAAAACAAATCAGGAGAAGTGAGAAAAACATCATACCATTTCCATTTGTGTTAATTCTACCAGTCCTACCAAAAGAGAATAGGAACATATTTTTAAAATACCTTTAGGCTATTTCGTTTGTAACTCTGTTTGTCTCCCTAATGATCTTCTGAACTCCAAATTATACTAAGAATAGTTCCTTCAAGATAATCTGTAACTCAAAATCCTCACTGGAGTGTTTAAGTTCAAGGGAAAATTGGGAAATTGAAGTCTATGACCAAGAATTAGTAAGAATTTATTTTAGAGACAATATAAAATCCTCTAATGGGAAGCTTTGCACGGTAATAAGAAGACAAAGGGTGACAAAAGGGAGCCAAGAAAGCTATCTGGGGGTGCCTGGGTGGCTCAGTCAGTTGAGTGACTGGCATTTGATTTTGGCTCAGGTCATGATCTCAGGGTTGTGGGATCAAGCCCCGTGTTGGGCTCCTTGCTCAGCAGGGAGTCTGCTGGAGATTCTCTCTCTCCCTCTCCCTCTGTGCCTCCCTCCCTCCCTCTCTCTCTCTCTCTAAAATAAATTAATTAACTAAAAAAAGAAAAGAAAAGCTATCTGTAGTCATGACCAAGTATTGGCCATGACCCCCACCCCCTTCTCTGAGGCCAGATGGGAAGTAGCTCAATATATTCTGGAAGATAACTCAAGAGGAAAGGGGATCTTTCACTTAAAGTGTACTGTATATCTAGAGGTGGAAGATGCAGAAGCCCATTTGCCATACTCCACTGCTTACAGATTATTTGGGGTAAAGAAATTCCAGTTGAAAAGGCAAAAATGCTGGAATGGCTTCAGTCCAGAACGTACCTAAAATGTAAGAATAAGAAACTAGGGATACTCGAATTACTTGGAGGGTAATAATTCTTAGCCTCCCCTTCTGAAAGTCCACAGCCAGCCACCTAATTATTATTCCCAGTGCATGTGTGTACAGTGTCTGTCTGTAGGACAGATGTACAGTCAGGCTTGGCAGCCTCTGCACCTGCCTCACCTTCTTTAGAAAATTGACAGCAGTGCATGGGGTGGGATGGGCGTGGGAACATGGCAGAAAAGGAGAAAGGAGGAAATGCAGAGAGGTAGAGGGGATATCTGACCCACTAGTGTTCATTATATTATTTCCAGTCCTCTGTGTATTTTAAATAATTTATTTAAATTTTTTTTTAGAAAGAAAGAAGCGACACAGGGAGAAGGTTAAAGGTGAAGCCATTAGAGTGGAAGGGCCACTCGAAGTGAAGCACCCAGAAAGCTCAAATGTTCAACTTGGAAGTCTAGAGGATGCTGTGATAGGGCAGAAGGAGGAACATGCCATGGGAGGTCTGAAGCCTCTGTCTGCAAGGCAAGAGAAGAAAGTTGAGTTGAAGACAAACATTAGCTTTTTATGAAACCCTAGGTGCCTTTGCAGCCTGACCCCTGTACTAATTAGGTACCCCAAATAAAATATATATCCTGTGGGATTATTTCATGATAAACTTGGTGCCTGTATTGGTCTCCTAGGGCTGCCATCACACATTACCACAAACTGTGGGGCTTAAAACAACAGAAATTTATTCTCTCACAGTTCTGGACCCCAGAAGCCCAAAATCAAGGGGTTGGCAGGGCCATGGTCCCAAGCCTTGCCCTAGGGAAGAATTCTTCTTTGCCTCTTCTAGCTTCTAGCGGTTGCTGGCATTCCTTGGTTTGTGGCAGCATGACTCCAGTCCTGCCTCTGTCTTCATATGACCATCTTCTCTGTGTGTCTCTGTCCACATTTCTCCCTCCTAAGATGCCAGTCATTGAATTAGAGCCCACCTTAATCCACTATGACATCATCTTCTTTTTTTTAAGATTTTATTTATTTATTTGACAGAGAGAGAGACAGCAAGAGAGGGACCACAAGCAGGGGAGTGGGAGAGGGAGAAGCAGGCTTCCCGCTGAGCAGGGAACCCGACGCGGGGTTCGATCCCAGGACCCTGGGATCATGACCTGAGCCGAAGGCAGACGCTTAATGACTGAGCCACCCAGGCACCCCATACTATGACATCATCTTAACTTGATTACATTTGCAGACACCCTATTTCCAAACAAGGTCACAATCATGGGTTCTGGATAGACATGCTGGTGGGGGACAAAGTACAACCCAGTAGAGTGCCTGTGAGTAATCACAATACTTTCCATGGTTGCTGTTTCCATTGACGAACTGTCGATTCAAATTTGGGAGCTAAGAATTGCTCAAAACAGGTGAGGTTCCCCTCACAAGAGAGTGGAGCTCACCATGATGTAGGGTTTATGCTATACCTAAAGTTAAGTTATAGGGTTTTCTCCAGAGCTCACCAGAATGTTCTCAGAGGGAGCTCGCTTCTGGTCTTCTCAGCTGTCTAAGAGGGCCTGCACACCCATAGCGAAGCCCCGAAGGCTATAAGATCAGAGTGGGGGAAGTGCAAAAGGGAAAACATGCAGAGCCATGAAGAGCTCCTTTCCAGTCCTGAGCTTGTGGCTCTTTCAAGCGCTCTCCTCTGTGTCTCTGGCCCCTTCTTTTTCTCACGGCTTGGCAGGTCGGGCCTTCATCATGGTTATATCCTGATGAGTCTCAAATCCGGACCTTCACTGCAAACCCCTTCCTAAAGCTTCAGTATCACATCCTCAACTTCCTGTTGGGTGCTCTGTCTTGTGTGACCCCATCACCTCAAGCCTCATGGTGTCCCAAACCACAATCAGTTTCTTTCCCCGACTTCCCTATTTCAGAGAATCGCTGAGGATGTTTGCTATCAAAAAGTAGAAATCCCATGCAACTCCTCTTGTTTTGTAAAAATGTGACCGCCCAGCCAGCACATCAAACCAGATTCTTCCCCATTCCCCAGACTCCATACAACCTTCCCAATCCCCTCTTGCCCCCAAACTATTCTCTCAGCCTAGAACACCTTCCTCCTCTTCACTCGGCTCCATGCTGCAGGGACTTCCAGTTCCAGTTCTAGTCACAGTATCTCCGCTAAGAACTTTCCTGATGACTCCGAACAAAGTGCTCTCTTCCCCTTCTGAGGCTCGGAGCCCTCGTCTGAGACATGCACCGCCTTATCTTGTGATCGTGTTCACACGCTCATGAACTTCCACAAGGAGCCTAGCTTCACAGATCACTGCTCTCACTCTGCGGCGGACACTGTTCTAAGTGTTTTACATATAATTGCCTGTTGACTCTTCACAACAGTCCCGTGTGGTAGGTATTAATATTATATCCATTTCAGTGAAGAAGGAAACTTCTAGGACTCAGGGAGGTTAGGGGATTTGCCCCACACCGCACAGGCAGTAACTCCAAATCCCCGTTCTTCGCCATCGTACTGTGTCACCCCCACCACTTTCTGTGGCGGGTTTTTTTTTTCCTTTCTTCATCTCCGCGGGACCTGACTCCAACTCCTCTTTCCAATACTCTTCCAAGCGTGGCCTCAGGATTCCACCTTCCTGCTTGCTTGTCGGCCGAGCAGATTCCCGCCTCTGGCCTACCCCGTCAGGTAGGTGCGGGGGGATAGGTGTGAGAGTTGCTGCCTGAACAAAATAGGCATTCGAGGGGTTCCCTGGCGAAGTGGGGTCGGTGGAGTCCTGCTCAGCTCAAAGATACCGCAGCGCCCAGGAAGGACACAGGGGGGGCCCGTAGGTGCCCCGGCAGCACGGACTCACGGCTCCTGCCTGCCGCGGGTGCTGGGCTGCTGGGGACCCGCCGGAAGCTCGGGTCTGTGCCTGATGTTGCCCCTGGGCCTAGCTCAGGCTCCCCAAAGCCTGGCCACTCTTTCCCTGATGACTTCTTGCCTCTTGAGGCATCAGTCTGCACACTCCAGATTACTTTAAGTACTCCTTCTGGGAAGACTCCTCATTTTACCAACCCCTTCCACCGCTTTTCAAATATGACTCATCTGTATCCTAGGTGTGGCTTGCTACCCGGTTTGAAAACACTAATCATTTACTGAGTACTTACTACTGCTCACAACAACCCCATGAAGTGGGTGCTATTATTTCGACCTGTTTCGCCGAGAAGGTAATCATTTGCCCAAGGTGCTGGCCAAGGTGCGGCTGGGAAATGCCGCGCCAGATTGGAACAAAGAGCTGTTGGGCGTGGGAGACCACGTAGCTGTACTGCTTCCTACAAGTGTAAAGGCGATCCAACACTTCCTGGGCACCTACTGGGCCCCGGCACTGAGTTTAATTATTTAATAACTCACCTGATGAGAGACTTTAAGAACATATTTACATTTCCTGGCCCCAAGAACAGTAACGTTAATACGGTGGATCCCTTTGGCAGCAGTTCCAAAGAAAGACATGAGCGAGAGCTGCCCACTGGGCTTAAAGTAGACATGCACACAGCCGACACATTTAGACACCTCCCCTCCACCCCTCCCCAGTCACCCACTCATCAATCATCTTCCAACTGGCTATCTTATCCTCAGAAAGGAACCTCTTTCTCACTCCCTCCTATCACCTTCCAGAGCAACAAAGCCGTCCCCATCCTCCCGGCCTCCTTCTAAAGTGAATATTCTGGAATAGCCTACCCCCCCCCGGGGGAGCACTTTAGACAAATTCAGCTAACTATCTAAGATAGTTCAACCTGTCTCAGTCCCCCCAAAATAGCTTCCTACAGGGGCGGGAATTAGCACACGTGTTAGCCTTTTATTGTCTAACAAGGAGGGTGACCTTTCTTTTTTACACCAAGTGTGGCTTCTCAGCTGCCCCTTATTGTCCACGTGCGTGTCCTGGAGTTGGGTGTGTAGTCCCTTAGGTGTACTATTCAGAGTCAAACCTAATTTGTAGAAATTGTTCTCCGAAATCCAGGAATAAACTCCTGGCTATTTTCAGACAAAGATAGAGGTAGGAGTCTGTAGAAATGAGCTAGGAAGGAGCTTAAAATACTTCACATTCCAGAAACACCCTCCCTTCCCCCCAGGAGATGGCTTTATTCCCACTCCTTTCGCAGCAGAGCTGGACTCAGAGGAGCTGAAGCTTGGAGACAGAGCTGGCGCTGGCTGTGTGCGCTTGGACAAATGATCTCACGGTGTGTGAGCTTCAGTCTGCTCATCTGTGAAATGGGGCTGATGCCGCCCTGTTCTCTCGGTTATTGTGAGAATTAAGGTATGTAAAACAACTAACACCAGTCCCCGTACCTAGGAGTCCCTACTATTTTACCAAGGGCCCATGAATTCTTTCAAGACTGGGAAAGGGAGAGGAGTCCTACAAATTACTCTCTCGATAAATGGCATCAAAGAAGCAGGATGAGTATGCTGGGAGCAGAGTGACTAGAACTGAAAGAGGGAACTGGAGTTTTAAGAAGAGAGTCCCAACAATGCAAGCCTGTTTTTATCAAACTGCTGCTTACAAACTAGGTTTGGTGACTTAGAGGCAATGAGGATGGAGTGGAAAGTTTACCTGACAGGAGACTGGGTTTGGGATTCTGATTTTCTTCTGTGGCCTTGAGCAAGAATCCACCCTGGGCTCCGGTACTCGGTGGCAGAGGTTGCATTATTACACAGTGTGATGAGGGTCACTTTGCAAATGCGAGGAATTTAGCGTAGCTTTTTTACTCTACTCTGGTTCCACGCGAGAGAGGGAGAGCAGGCAGGCAATACCAACCAGGTCTGAGCTGTAAGGAAGGACTGGGTGAGGCAAAGTGGCCTCCCTCCACCATGATGCTCATGGCCTTTCCAAACAGCAACTGTTGGCCTTTCCCAGTCCCAGGAGGGGCCTCTCTGGGGCAAGACTAAGCCACCCAGCCCACAAATGCGGCACAGTGACTGGTCAGGGAACACTGGCTCCGCTTCATCCCAATAAGTGGCAGGCACAATGGCCCCAAGGAGAGACAATTCCAACAAGCAGTTAAGTGATCGAATTCCATGTTTACCTCCCCACACACCCCATGCTAACAAAACAAACTGTGACACAGTGATTAAGACCTCAGGCTGTGGAGATAGGCAAAGCAGGTTTCAATCCCAACTCATTTACTTACTATCCCAGTAACTTTGGGCAGTTCTGTTTTCACTCTTAGAACCTCAGTCTCCCTCCTCCCTGGCCCGGGCAAGTAGTTGGTTGTGGTGTCATATGTAAGAGGGAGCAGCGTGTTGCCATAGGCAGTGTTCTATCAGGAATGGCGATTGTTCAATTATCCCTTCTTGCATTTATGGCAAGTTTATGAGAATGGTGGGAGGGAAGGGGAGCCTTCATTTTCTTTCATTGAGGGAGAAAGAAAAAAAATATTACATTACGTCACAAAATCTTAGAGAATTTTTAAGACATCCTGCAAAGTCATCAGATCACCAAAGTAAGAACGGTACCACCCTTAAGAATATAAGGCTTTATACTTTAGAAAGGGGTTTAGGGGCGCCTGGGCAGTGCAGGGGGTTAAGCATCTGCATCTTGGTTTCGGCTCAGGTCATACATGATCTCAGGGCCCTGAGATCGAGCCCCATGTCAGGCTCGGTGCTCAGTGAGGAGTCTGCTTGAGTTTCTCTCTCCCTCTTCCCCTCCCCACCCCAATAAATAAATCGAAAGAAGAAAGAAAGAAAGAAAGAAAGAAAGAAAGGGAGAAGCTTAAAGTCTACTACTTCATTAATATCTGCCAACTCCCTGTGCAGTAGTATTTATCCCCATTTTACAGATAGGGAGACTAAGGCCGACAGAAGTAAAGCTAAAAGGCACAGAACAAGTTAGGTAGCAGAACCGGGGTTCCAGACCTCCTAAAGTACAACTTCAGCACTCCTTGCAGCTTACAAGAGACTTTCACGTTCACCAAGTACACCAAGTACTGAACTGACATTGTCTAGACATGTCTGAAATGGCATTTCAGGAACCCAAAGTGGAATGACCTGGTTAGCAACATGGTTAGAGAAATGCAACCTTCTGCATGACGGGCGGTTACCCTGAAATCATTTTCCTTGGCTCAGGGGGACTTGATTGGCATAAGGTGCCCCCACGCTGACATGTTTGAGAAATCTTTTATTAGCAGAAGTCCCAGAAGGCAACAGTTTAAAATCAGACAATCAATAATTACAACTAAATACAAAACTTCAGGTAAACTTGCCTTTCAAAATAAGTCAGACTCTTGCAACAGGAGAATTGCCCAAGAGTTTTTTTTTTTTTTTTCTTGTACAAAAACAATGAACACCACTTTGCAAAAGGCATACAAAAATACAGTATTAAAAAAACGAAAAACAAATAAACCACTGCTCCCAGCCTAATACCCAACAGCAGCTTATAAAACACAAGCTATTCAGGTGATGATACATCTGTAACCTACATCCCACCTGTTCTCCAAAGACAGTTCCAGAATCAGTTGGCTCCCGAAAACCATACTCCAGAAGGGAGAGAGGTTTTTTTCCCAAACTTCCACTGGGTTCTCTGAGGCCAGGAAGTGACCTCAGAAACAGACCATTGTGCATAATAAGTTTCGAAGTAGCAGCTGGGTTTCCAGAGCCACAGAGAGTGTTCTACCACCCTCCCCTCCCCCACTTTCAAAACCACAGCCAGTAGGCACCTGCTGCCCTGGGCAGGGTTCTGAAGGGGTTGCTCTTTCTTCCAGGCCAGGCTTAGGGGCTCCTGAGTTTGCCCACAGGACACCTGTTGGGTTGGATGCCTTTCTAGACTGGAGGCTGCACCTGGAATCCACTCAGAGGTACCAAGTTCACCTGGGGCAAAATCCATGGTCGGCTAAGCAGAGCTCCTGGAAGCTCCTTTAAAACCCACCAGGAAACTAGTCCACCTTCTGGAGCGCTGGATGAGTCCCAGCAGCTCTCTGAGCAAGAACTTCAGTAAGGCCCAGACGCTAGGAAAGAGATCTGACTCATGTCAGGCTGGCAAGGGGCCCCAGGGTGGCTGTAGAGCCAGCAATCAAGCTCCTTGGAGTTGCACTAGGACAGTTTGCATGGTTCTAGTAGAACTTCAAACTTACCAGTCAGGGATGGAGAGGAGAGGGAAGTGGGAAAGAGGAAGTGGTAGAGTTCTCCCTCCGGAGATGCCTGACATCTGCCTTGAGAAAAAGATTCCAAGACGGAAAACACCTGGGCAGATAACCCCCTTCACAGCCAGGACTCCAAGCCCTCCCCAGGCCGCAGGCTAGGACCCATTTCCCAGCGTCTTGGGGAAATATTTCTGACCTGTGGGAAAGG
This sequence comes from Ursus arctos, assembly GCF_023065955.2. Taxonomy (NCBI): domain Eukaryota; kingdom Metazoa; phylum Chordata; class Mammalia; order Carnivora; family Ursidae; genus Ursus; species Ursus arctos. The sequence continues at coordinate 29,902,825 of NW_026623008.1, forward strand.
GGTGCAGGCAGAAGGAAACAAAAAAGTCCCTTGTGGGGACAGAATGCTTTCTCCCTCAGAGGAAAGGGCCCAGAGGGCTTTGAGACAAAGAATCGAGAGGCCAAGCTCTTTAAATGTTCTCAAGGTCGCAGCATTTAGAGTGGGAGGAGGGGTGTTGGCTAATATCATTATATATATTTATATATATATTAAAGGTTTCCAACTCCTCAGCTACCGTAAAGTGTCTGACAGTGAGGTAATGGTCCATGTTGATCAAGTCTGTGAGCCTGTCTTCACCCAAGACAGCTCGTGTGTCTCCTGGAAAGAAGAGCCTCAGGGAGAGCGTCCGGGCCCAGCTGTCCTAGCGTCACCCCAGAGACACCAGTGGGAGCATCCTTTCCCAGCCTCAAGCTCAGCCGGAGTGTGAGATTTCATGCAGGCGGGAGCCCCCCAACAACGTCCACCACCTGTTGCATAGCATCTGTCAGGCTTTTCTCCCGAGCCAGTGAGCTAGGCAGACCCCAGGTCTCCTCAGTCCGCTGCCTGCCTGAGAAGCCAAGGCGCCGGAGAAGACCCAGTGCTCCTGTGAGTCAGGGAAGAGGGAGAGCTGGGTTTCAAGGTTTGCGAGAATGCAAGCCCTTAGAGTGTGTGCACCGGCCGCACTGCATTCTGGAATGCACTCGGACTGTCCCACTGTAACCAAGATGTGCAAATTACGAAGGGGAGAAGGAAGGTGAAAAAATAAACTCAGGCCTCTGTAAGGCAGAGCAGTCAGGCTTTTTGGTCACCTAGTAGCCGCTGAGGTACGCAATTCTCTTCTGCAGCTGCTGCTGCCGGCATCGGAGCTGCCTTTTCTCCGTGGCCATCCTCTTCTCGGCCCCCACGAGGGCTTGCAAGTACTCCAAGGCCTTGCTCAGGATCACCACTTTGGGGGCCTTGGAGCAGCTGGCCAGGGTGGGTACCTGGTCCCTCAGGGCCAAGAATCTAGAACGGAGGTCATTCCGCCGTTTGCGCTCCAGGAAGTTGTGGTTCTTCCTCTTGGTCACGTCCTCGGTGTCAGAACTGACAGGTTTGGGGTGGCAGGACTGGGGAGCCTCACTTTCTACAGGTGGGGGACTCACAATCTCCTCGTCTGCCTCTTCTTCCTTTTCCTCTGGGGCGTCCCTCTCCAGAGCCTCTTCGTGGGGACCTCTCTCTGGAGCCCCTCCTTGCGAACAGCTTTCTGGAGGAAAACGGGCAGCGTAGTTGTGCTGTTGCTGATGGATGGAGATGTGGAAGTGTTTCATGCAGGGGTCCAAAGGGTCTGCCCGCACTGTGATGGTGACTGGCTTCCGTACACCCAGGGACTGTCTCTTCTCCACTGTCACGACATCAATTTCTTCACCCTCTGTCCAGGAAGAGAGATCCAGAGAAGAAACACACCCCATGAGAAACACACACACACACACACACACACACACACACACACACACACACCCTACGCTGGGGCTTGGGAAAGTAGCTGACATTTTCCCCATTTAGATATAAACAGATTGAAGTGAGGAGAAAGACAACTGTTCATTTGTAAGGGGGTAAGGGCAGCGTGAAGGAAAGCAGGGGAAATAAGCAAGAAGGAAAATATTCTCCAATTTCCTTTTGCACAGCAAGGCTTAGATAAGAACAAAAGGCAGACCCAAGCCAACAGCCCCCAGTCTGCCCAGGCGCTCCCCTCCCCCACGGAGGGGATGGAGAGAAAGAGCTATCGGCCTGGGACAAAGTTTAGCTATAAAGATCTTCCCCAGTCGGGCTCTTTCCTGCCCCATCAGAATTGTAAATGAGGGGTCTGTGGGCAGAGCTGCCCTTTGTTCTTGCCCAGCACAGTCTGCACTTGGGGAATTGTTACTTTTCACTAGTTATAAATCCTATTATTCCCCCACCTCTCTATTCTGCCATCCCTTTCAGCTGAAGATTCAGAGAAGGGAGGGCTACAACCCATCCCTCCTCACCCACAGAGGGGAGGGAGCGGGTTTCCCTCAGGAGCATTTTGCTCCTGGTTTCAATGGGTTTCTAGTCATCCATCATTTATAGGTCGCCTGCCCCACCCCCTTCCCTGGACCAGAAGGGGGCTGGATTTGTAATCGCATGTCGGCAAAAGCTGCTGGAACTTCACAAAGGTACAAGCGACCATTTCCAAGCGACCTGTGCAGGGGGGACAAGGAACTGAACAGCAACAGAATATCCCAATAAAAGGGCCAAAACACCCAGGGACCTAGAGACGCCTGGAAATGCCCCCGTCATTCCCTGGCTGAAAGGTCTCAGGCTACCCAACCACGGAGAGGTGCAAATGGGGGAAAGCCTTCCTGCTTCACGCATTTTGCAGCCCCCACATAGAAGGCCACCTTAGTGCATTTCAGCCTGACAACAGAAGGGCTCAGTTCTCGGCCTCTTTTAAATATCAGGATGCTTGAGCCCCTTTGTCAGGAAGGCTTCCATTGTGTGGACAATCGCATTATTTCTCCATTAATAAAACCTGACCATTCAGCCCTCCTGGCCACAAGGCCTGTGATTGGCTGGCTAAGCTGTGTTTGGAATGCTATTTTACCCAGCCCCTAGCCCTTATTGGCTGAGCCTTGCCGTCAGTCACTCTCCCCACCACCCCCCCCTTATTGTTTGCAATCTGTTGCATTTTGTTCTGGGCCATGTGGCCTGTGAGTGAACCAGGAGCTTGCAAACAGGTTCAGGTTAAAGGGCAAGTCAGAAAATGATTCAGGAGGCTTCCCCACATCCCAAACCTTTAATATTTCAGTGTTAAACCTCATAGCTGGTAAGGTTCTGCCTAAGGAAGAAATAATGTAAGACACCATTCTTTTCAGAGATGCTCTAACTCTACCCAGACCAGGAAATGGCCTCAGCTGGACAATCAAGTCCAACCCTCTCGTGTGCAGAAGGAGAAACTGAGATCCACTATCAGCCAAGTCCACATATCACCTCTGTAATGTTCTGGATCTCAAACTAAGATCTCCAAACTCCCCAGACAATGCTCTTTCCACTCTACCACTCCATCAGCTTTTGTAAAGATACATCTTTATTGGTTTCTTGATCTCAAAACTCCCATTCCAGCCATTAAACAAACACGAGCTCTTGGTGTTGAAAGCAAGCAGGTTAAAAATGACCTTAACACGGTGGACCAAAAAGAAAAAAAAATTGACTTTTAATTTCTTGTTATCCTTATTTTTCCCCTCAAGTGTGTAACAACTTCCATACCCACTCCCCAGCTCCTTCTCAATCGGTCATGCAAAAGTTATTCTTTGAAAGCTATGGCGAGTTTTCTAGGTCCTGCTTTACCTGATGCTACTCAGTTGGCACTCTATAAAAGCGCCGTCTCCAGTCTTTCTCATGGGTAGAGGTCAAAGAGGCTAGGCTAAGAATGTCGTAGTTTGGTGGTACAGGATGCTAAGTCTGCCCTTAGTGAGGTTTAAATTTGCATCCAAGGGGAGGGGAGGAGGCTGGAGTTCCACATCTGTGACCCCAGCACCTAGCTCAGAGCTTGGTACCCAGCAGGGGCCAGCGAACATTTGTTGAATGCAAGGAAGCAGCTTGCACAAAGCCCACAGGTGAAATTAGGAGGGAACTAGAGGAGCACCGTTCCAACTCAGGCCAAACCAACAAAACAAGGGGTAGCCCTTCCTGGATAAGCTACCAAGACGACCCTGGAAACATCAAGGAAGTGCCTGGTTGCAATGGAGGGTTGGGCAAAAGAAGATGGGGCTCAGTTCTAATGATTTCCTTTTTCTAAGCCTCAGTTTTTCCATCTGTTAATGGGGAGTGTTCATTGCTCTGCTGCCTGTCTGGTGGGTGATTGTGTAGGGCACAAATGGTAAAGGGTGGGAGGGGCCCAGGGGAGAGCATTATTGGCATTTTAAAGTAAAGCAGAGAGGAAACTAGATTTTTTTTTTAAGGGTGAAGGCTGTGGCTTTGCACAAAAGGCTCCTCAGCTTCCTCTCTCCCTAGGGGAGTGTGAGTTTCCCCAGGGAAAGTGGCAGCAACAAAAAACTTCAAGCCTGGAGTGACCCTTAAGGGACCCCTTCCAGCCTCCGGAGGACAGAAATCCCCTACAGTCCAATCCTAGTATTGTCCTCTCTAAGCGCTAAGCTTCACCCTGTCTCCCTTGTCCCCCGGGGCTCCAATCATCATCAAAAGGACGCTGGCTCCCACGCCACTTCTTCAAACTGTTTACTAACACACCCACGTGCCAGACAGACACCGCTGGGGGCTACACCGGCAGCTTCAGCCAGAGGAAGGGGGAGGTGGCCGAAGGGCTTGCAAAGACCCAATGCCAGACCTCAGACAGCGGCAGAGTTTTGGCCACCCTTGGGGTGCCCCCCTCTTGGATGGCCCGGCGCTGGTCCTTACCCGAGTCGCTTGGGCTCTCGGACCCCGAGCAGGCCTGGGTCTTGGGCTCGCCCAGCGGACCGGGGGCAGCGGGAGCCGGGTTGCCGGCTTCGAGGCTGGGAGCGCAGTCTGGGGCGGCGGGCGCCTTGGGCGGGTTCCCCCGGGGTGCGCCGGTGGCGAGCCGGTCGCTCACCGCTCTCTCTAGTCGTTCCCGGGCGGAGAAACCACTCCACATGCAGTCGCGACGGATGATGGAGGCGTAGTTCCTGCCCCAAGCTTTCGAATGGCCCCGGGATTCCGCCTCTTCCCCGGCGCCCCCTCCGGGCCAAGGCTCCGGGGGACCAATTCCAGGGGCTGAGTCCCCGGCGCCTGGACCTGAGCCCCAGGGCGGCGACGTGGGGGGCGACGGCACCAGCTCGAATTTCTTCCAGATGTCCTCACTGGGCGCCGTGGAGCGGTAGAAATCTTCCCCGCAGTCATAGTCGTAGAAATAGTGCTGGTACGAGTCGAAGTCCATGTCCGCTCCCTGCGGGAGGGAAGGGGACTGGCTGATGGGGTGCGGGCCGGGGAAGGAGGCGTCCCCGGGTCCCCCAGCACAGCCGGCTGCCAGGCTCTCGTCCCTCCCCAACCTCCCGGCTGGCAGCCCGCGCCCTTCCCTCGCGTCCCGGGAAGCCCGGCCCTGGGTCGGCGTGCCCAGGGAAGCGGCTCACAGCGCGCGGACTCGGCTGCGGGGAGCGAGTTCAAAGCAAACTTTGCCAGCGCCGCCCGGAGCGCAGCTCCCAGGGTCCGGCCGGGACGGGCGGGGGCGCGTGGTGCCCAGGAGGCAGCCTGCAGCCCGCCCCCCGGCCGCCCGTAGCCTCACCTCGCTCCGGCAGCCCGCCACCTGGAGCGGACCGGCTCCCCGCCGGCTCGGGGCAGCCCGGCAGCCCGCACACAGGCACATGCGCGCCGCTGAGCGCGCGGCCCGCACTCAAGAGCGCGCCCCCCCTCGCGCGCGCCCCCGCCCTCGCTCGCGCACGGCAGCCCGGACGCTCCCGGGATCGGCGCGGGAGCGCGAGATGCAGGCGCATTGTTTCCGGCTGCCTTATATCTCGTCGCGCGCCCCGGGCTCTGGGGCCGGGGGCGGACCCTACGGGACAGGCCCCGCCCCCGACCCGCCCCCGACCCGCGGCCGACAGGTGGGGGCGGTGCAGTCTCCGCCCCACCCCTCCTGGAGGCTCTCTCGCGCCCTACTGTATTCCCTGGACCCCCCCCCTCCAATGAATTGCACGGTGGGTCTTGCAGGGCAGGCAGCGAGCTGACACAGTTTGAGGGTCGTCTAGTGGAGGCGTGACTCTTCAGCTAGGCTTGGGCGGTCCCCAGCACGCAAACTAAAGCCGCACTCCTTGCCGGCTGTGGACTAGGGAATACGGTTACTCCCTGCTCCGCCCCTCGAGCCCGCTTGGCGGGCTTATTTCAGGTGCTTTTGCCCCGAGGTCCGGGTGTAGGTGGGGGGACTGGCGCACCTCCACCGCGCCACCTGGCGGCCCTCGGCCCTGAAGTGGGACTGGTCCCGGGTATCCTCTTTATCACCTGTTGGCCAGTTTCTTTACCGCGGTGGTCCAAATCTGGACCTCAGAGAAGCGAGGTAGGAAGATTCCGGACTTTGGAGCATGAAACTTAACGTTTCTGAGCTTCAGTTTCATCTATAAAATAAAGGGATGGTAATCCTTACCTTACAGGAGTATTGTGAGATTTCTTTGAAAAGATAGAGTAGGGAAGGTACTAGGCCAAGGGCACCGGTGGTAACGAGGAGAATTTTTTCCCGGGATCTAGGTCTGGGGTGAATCTCCTTTCCCTCGCATCACACACAAAACATCGCTGTAGGAGCTGTAGTACTAGAGGAAAGAAAATGGGGATTTGGCGTCAAGAAACTTCATTCAAGCCTTTGCTTTGCTGTTTGCTAGCAGTGGAGCCAAGTCACTTGAAGCCTCTGTTTGCTTATCTGTAAAATGGGACCATTGCTTGCAGTTGCATCTATGGCTAAAATGATGGACATATAAGCCCTTTGAAATGTCATCCATCTTCTGTGCCTTCAGTGGGAAAAGAAAGGCGAAACTATACGGACATTCTATTTAGACCAAGTAAAGTAATTTCGGTTAGCAGCCAATACATCTAGAACGTTCTATGTGGCATTCAAGGTCTGGTCGCTGTCTACAATCAGCAGCCAAATTGCCTGCTGTCTCTTTTCCTCCCACTCCTGTGGTCTAAGAACACCAAAGTACTCACTGTTGACATTCCAGCAGAGGGAAGTGAGAAGTGCAAGCAGTTCATTGTGGCTGGAGCATACACAAAGTGTGAGTTGATGTATGGGTTGGGAGAAAAGGCAGGGAAGAAGGCACCCTCGGTTTTGAATATATTGGGTCTAAAATGTAGGGGGGACATGTTTGAAGGCAGCAACTAGTTCTTACTAGCTTTATAACCTCAGTATCTAGAACAGTTTCTGGCAGATACTTGTGGACTTAGTAAGTGACTCAGCCAAACAGATTTTATTGAGACAGCCTGTGTGCCCTGCTTTGTACTGAACTTCGAAAGGTGCGGATCAGAAAGGTTCCAGGTTTGGTTGCAGTCCTAAGGCAGAGGGTTTGGAAGTGCCTTTTGGCAACTTGCTCTCTGGTCCACAGATGTCTGGGATGGTTGCTGTACCAGTCAGGATTCTTGGTTCTACATGACAGAAACCAACTCTAGACAAATTTAAGCATAGAATAACTTGGGGCACCTGGGTGACTAAGTCGGTTGAACGTCTGCCTTCGGCTCAGGTCATGATCTCAGGGTCCTGGGATCAAGCCCCATATCGGGCTCTCTGTTCAGCGGCGAGTCTGCTTCTCTCTCTCCCTCTGTGATCCCTCTCTCTCTGTGATCACTTTTGCTCTCTCTCAAATAAATAAATAAAATCTTTAAAAAAATAAATAAATAAAATAAGTTTATTGGAGGGGTTTGGGATATAGAAGACACAGGAGGTTGGGATCTATGCTTGGAAGATGGGTGTTCTTTCTTTATCTAGATGAAAGTCCTTACTCAACAGCCCTTCCCCAGGATTCATTGTAATAGGTGATATGTGGGGTCACCTCTTGGTGACCCCACCTCAAGAACTAGGATAAAGGAAATTGTCTCTGAGAGTTGGGCTGCTCCTTCACTTTGCACACTTTTTTGGGGGTGGGGGAGGAATCAAACCATTTTATTGAGGGGCTTTGGGGAAAGGTCGAAGGGGAGGAGGGCCGTGAGATCCGATGACCCCGGCTGGGCTAGAACCTTACCTTTCCGGCTTCACAATGGCCAAAAGCTGTACACTGTTTAATGTTTGTCTTCCTTACCAGACTGTAAGCTTAATGAGGGCAGAGACAAATGTCAGTCTTGTTGGCCACTTGTAACTCCAGGGCTTAGAGCAGAGCCTAGCACATCATGGGTGCTTTGTAAATGTGTTGCCTGTTTGACTGGACATAAGCCTCTGATGTTGTAGAGATGTGCCCACCTCCCTGATGGAGACAGAATAATTGTCAGGCCTGGTCTAGACTGTAACCTGAATAAAGTTTTTTTTTTTTTTTTAAGATTTTATTTATTTATTGGAGAAAGAGAGAGCAAGCAGTGTTAGGGGTGGGGCACAGGGAGAGGGAGAAGCAGACTCCCCACTGAGCAGGTAGCCCGATAAGGGGCTGATACGGGCTCGATCCCTGGACCCCAAGATCATGACCTGAGCTAGAGGCAGATGCTTAACCCGCTGAGCCCCCCAGGCACCTCCTGAATAAAGGCATGAAAGCAATAAAGAAAGAAGGTGACAGGAGGAGGCTAGATGGCCAATGAAGCAGAGAGCAGGAAGAGTTGTCAAGGCAATTACCAAAGTGTCTATCCTCGTGCTGTCTGGGGACAAAGATGCTGGTCCAGGAACAAGGGAGATGGAGGCCTCATTCTTTGAAACCACCCAATTCACGGCCACCTCACTTGTGCTTTTGATCATCAAACAACCTGCTGAAAATCACTCTATCCCCTAGGTAGATCCGCCCAGAGGGAGAGAATGCACTCATCAGTGAACAAGAAGATCTAGTCTGCTTCAGAGCCCTGCTTCCCCTTATAAATTAATGAATTGGCATCTGATTTGAAATATCAGTCTCATGAGCCTGGTTAATGTGTGTCTGTTCCATAGAGATGCTGCTGCTTTTAGGGCTAACAGCTTTGTTTTCTGAGGTGCTATCTGGACCCAGGATGGTGATATGAATTCCCCAAGATAACAAATGCTACCCTAGGAATACTCAATTTTTCACTTTCTTTATTTTTCTTAAAACATTTTAAATCAAAATAATACGTGTACATGGATTTAAAAATCAAGTAAGTGTATGACAAGGTTTAAAAAAAAAAAAGGCAGTCTTCTGCCCTGCCCTCACCACCCCTGATTCTCAGTCCCCAAGGGCAACTACTCTTTCAGCTGTTTTTTGTCCCTAATATGTACTTCCATATTTTGACCAATATAATCTATTTTTCCTGATTTTTTAAAAAAGATTTTATTTATTTATTTGACAGAGAGAGAGACAGCCAGCGAGAGAGGGAACACAAGCAGGGGGAGTGGGAGAGGAAGAAGCAGGCTCATAGCAGAGGAGCCTGATGTGGGGCTCGATTCCAGGACCCCAGGATCATGCCCTGAGCCGAAGGCAGACGCTTAACGACTGAGCCATCCAAGCGCCCTTATTTTTCCTGATTTTTAAATTCCTATTGACATTCTACAACAGGAGACGTAGCTCTTATATTTCCCTTCCCTCTGCCACATACTTCGCCTTCCCGTATTCTCCCAGTTAGATTTTTAAATATTAAGTATTTACAGTAGTTTGACTATATGACTATGGAGAACTCTGACTACATTTCCCTTCTTGCACAATTTTTCTTCAGAGTTAGATTGTTTTGTTTTGTTTTGTTTTACTTTTGTATAGGTTTCTATTTGTATATGATGAATTTAACCCTACGCTCTCCCATCTGAGTTACAAAGATCACTTCGTGTGGTCAAACCCATCAAGTAATCAATCTATCAGTTCCATTTTTTTCTTGGAAACATATCCCTTGGAGCCCTTTATCTTCCTGTTCTAATCTGAATTTCTTTTTTTTTTTTTTTGAGGATTTTATTTATTTATTTGAGAGAGAGAGAGCACGCACAAGTAGGCAGAGCAGCAGGCAGAGGGAGAGGGAGAGGCTGGCTCCCCGCTGAGCAGAGAGCCCGACGTAGGCTCCGCCCCGGGACCCTGGGGTCATGACCTGAGCTGAAGACGGACGTTTAACCGCCTGGTGCATCCAGGTTCCTCTCCAATCTAAATTTCTTGGTCGAGTCTACGCCTACTTCACAATCATTATTCAGCAACTTCCCTTCACCATCATCCTGGAAATTCCCTTTGCCTCTAGTCTGTGTTGGCTCCCTTATTTTCTGGAACTCATTGCTCTTTCTTTCTTGGTTTACTTCCTCACATTGTTGGAGCACACCCTTCTGCAGCTGCCTGAGAAAAGGTCCTTGGGAAGTAAAATTTTTGAGACTTTGCATTTCTGAAATTGTCCTTATTGTCTCTTCATCTTTGGTTCATAGTATGGTTGGGTATAGAATACCAGATTAGAAATAATTTCCCCTCAAAAATTTAAAGGTATTGCTCTCCTGTTTCTTAGCAACCAATGTTGCCATGGAGGTTGATATTATTTGAAATTTATTATTTTTAAGTAATTTCTATACCCAGTGTGGGGCTCAAACTCACAAAGTCAAGATCAAGAGTCACATGCTCTTCTGGCTGAGCCGGCCAGGCACCCAAGGTTGATATCATTTGAAATACGAGTCTTTGTGACCTGTTTCTCTCTCTGGAAGCTTTTAGGGTACGTTCTTTGTCTCTGACATTCTGAATTTTTTCATTGACATGCCTTGGTGTGGGTCTGTTGTATAATAAATAATTTGATTAGTACTTGTCTCCAGTCCCTGGGAGGTAGACTCTATATCCTTGGAATTTGCCAAGCAATAGGACTTTGTTTATTATTCATAATGGTTGCTGATAGTTCATGCTAATGGTTTACTCATGGTGGGCCTCTAGATAGTTTAGGATATGTTAAATTAGATAAACTGGATAGCCAGGTAGTTAAGAGACCCAAGACAGGGACTGACCAAGCAAGAAAGGCCAACCATGTAATTAGAGGGTTGGGGCTTTGGGTCATGTGATACCAGTCTGACCTCTGGGAAGGGGCCAAAGGGGGCTGGAGATTGACATGAACGAAGATTCAATCAGTCCTGGTTACCTTACGAAAGCCCAATAAAAACTACACACTGAAGTTCAGGTGAACTTTCCTGGTTGACAGTGCTCTGTATATGTTATTACCCATACATGTATTGGGAGGGTGATGCATTCTGACTCCACAGGGCGAAGACACTGGAAGTTTCATGTTGGGGACTCTCCAAGACCTTGCCTTGTGTGTCTCTTCTTTTTGCTCGTCCTGATTTGTATCCTTTTGGCCATAATAAATCTGTAACCATTAGTATAGCATTTTCCTGAGATCTGTGAGTGGTTCTAGTGAATTATCGTTTAAAGGGGTAGTGGGAACCCATGAATTTGTAGCCAGTTGGTTATAAGTGTTGGTGGCCTGGGAAACCCTGAGCTTGCAGCTGGTGTCTGAAGTGAGGGCAGTCTTAATGGAGGACTGTGCCCTTAACCTGTGAAGTTTCGCCTAACTCTGGACAGTTAGTGTCAGAATTGCATTGCAAGGTCCTTTTGCATTCTTTGCCCTAAGCTTTTTAATCTGGAAACCCATTCACTCTGTAATATATATATATATATATTTCCTATAATTATATATATATATTTTTTTTATATATTATATATATATGTATTTTTTAGAAGTTTTATTTATCTGATAGAGAGAGACCCAGTGACAGAGGGAACACAAGCAGGAGGGGTGGGAGAGGGAGAAGCAGGCCTCCCGCTCAGCAGGGAGCCCAGTGCAGGGCTCAATCCCAAGACCCTGGGATTGTGACCTGAGCCGAAGGCAGACGCTTAATGACTGAGCCACCCAGGCGTCCCTGTAATTATATTTTTGAAAAAATCCCCCCCTCCATTTTTTTCTTCTCTCTTTCTGAAACTCCTGCTATCCTTTTTTATCTTCTCTCTCATTTCTATCTCTGTGTGTTTCAATTGACTTTTTGGGAGTTTTCCTCAACTTCCAATCCTTCTGTTGATTTAAAAATTTTTTTGACTATTACATATTTTTTTTTAAGATTTTATTTATTTATTTATTCTACAGAGATGGAGACAGCCAGCGAGAGAGGGAACACAAGCAGGGGGAGTGGGAGAGGAAGAAGCAGGCTCCCAGCGGAGGAGCCTGATGTGGGGCTCAATCCCATAACGCTGGGATCATGCCCTGAGCCAAAGGCAGATGCCTAACCGCTGTGCCACCCAGGCGCCCCTGACTATTACATATTTTTTTATTTCTTTTTTTTTAAAAAAGCTGTATTTATTTATTTATTTATTTATTTATTTATTTATTTATTTTGAGAGAGAGAGTGCACATGTGAGTGAGGGGCGGGGAGCAGAGGGAGAGGGAGAAAATCTCAAGCAGACTTCCCGCTGACCACAGAACCCAAGGCAGGGCTCGATCCCACGACCCTGAGATCATGACCTGAGTCAAAACCAAGAGTTGGATACTTAACTGTCTGAGCCGCCCAGGCGCACCTCTTGGGTATATTCCAGTAGTGGAATTGTTGGGTCATATGGCAAGTTTATATTTAACTTTTTGAGGAACTGCCAAACTGTTTTCCATAGTGGCTGCACCATTTTATATTCCTATGGGTAATGTATAAAGATGACAGTTTTTTCCACATCCTTGCCAACACTTGTTATTTTCAGTTATTATTATTAAAGCCAACTTGTGGGTGTGAAGTGGTCTTTCACTGTGGTTTTGATTTGCATTCCTCTAACAACTAATAATATTGAGTATCTTTTCATGGGTTTATTGGCCATTAGTATACCTTCTTTCCAGAATGTCTACTCAAATCCTTTGCCCATTCTTTTTTTTTTTTTTTTTTTTTTTTTTTTTTTGAGAGAGAGAGAGAGAGAGAGCAGGGAATGGGGGACACAAGGAGAGAAATAATTTCAAGCAGACTCCACACCCAGCACAGAGCCCAACTCGGGGCTTGATCTCATAACCCTGAGATCGTGACCTGAGCTGAAATCAAGAGCTGGACACTTAACAACCGAATGAGCCTCGCAGGCAACTCACCTTTGCCCATTTTTAAATCAGGTCATTGGTCTTTTTGAGTTTTAAGAGGTCTTTATATAGTCTTGGATTTGAGACCCTTCTCAGATACATGATTTAAAAATATTTTCTCCCATTCTGTGAATTATCTTTTCACTTTCTTCACAGTGTCCCTTAAAGCACAAAAGTTTTTAATTTGATGAAATTAATCTATTTTCTCTTTTGTTGCTGTGCTTTTTTGGCATCATATCTAAGAATCCATTGCTAAATCCAAGGTCATATAGATTTACTCCTGTTTTCTTCCAAGAGTTTTATAGTTTTAGCTCTTACATTTAGGTCTTTGATCCATTTGAGTTAATTTTTGTATATGGTGTGAGGCAGGAGTCCAGGTTGTCCCATTTGTTTCTTTCTTTTTTTGTACGTGCAACCATCACCACTAATTCTACAACATTTTCATCACCTCCAAAGGAAACCCTGTGACCATTAAACAGTTATTCATTCCCTTCCCTTGTGAGTTTATATTTTTCCCCCAATCCACTTACTGCCATTTTAGTGAAGTTTCAGGGCTGAGTCGAGATAAACACATGTGATCAATTCTCATGTTTAGCCAGAAATCTCCTCTTCCTTTCAAACTGCAACAACTCTCACTTTCATTAGGCAGATTCCTGAGCCAGATGCTCTGAGAGGGTTTTCTGGAGAAAGGAAATTTGATCTGAGCCTTAAAGATGTCTAGAATTCCAGTGGAAGTTAAGGAGATAAAGGTGAGAGAGGATGAGAAGGGAGAGTTGGGGAGAAGGAAGGGGAAGGAAGGGAGAGGAAGGACTCTGGCACCAACACCAGAAGAATTTAATCAGATAAAAATCTGGTTTCTTATCCCTTGTCTCTGGTTCTATTACCTCTGCTCGAGTTTCACTGAAAAGCAGTCCTTTTCTTAGAACCCTAAGGAATGTAGCCTTGTTTTGAGTGCAGTGAGAAAAAGGTTCGGGAGATTTTGTTTTGATTTTTAAGATTTTATTTATTTATTGGAGGGAGAAAGACAGCGAGAGAGCAGGAGCAGGGAAGAGAGGGAGAAGCAGGCTCCCCGTTGAGCAGGGAGCCCGATGCAGGGCTTGATCCCAGGACCCTGGGACCATGACCTGAGCCAAAGGCAGATGCTTAACCGACTGAGCCGTTCAGGTGCCCCGAGGATTTCATTAAAAAAAAAAAAAAAAAAAGCCTCTACTGTACTAATATAAGTCTTTTCATAAAAGCCAAGAGCATCATGTAAACTTTCAGAATGCGGGTTTCGCTTTATGCTTGTTTGGCTTCCGAAAGATTTCATAGGAACTCTCTACCTTCAGATAGCAGGAGAAACCTGTATTTGCTGTGTTTAGCAAAGTGTGTAGCCCAAAGGAGAATTTTTTTTTTAATTTTATTTATTTATTCGACAGGATAGAGACAGCCAGCAAGAGAGGGAACACAAGCAGGGGGAGTGGGAGAGGAAGAAGCAGGCTCATAGCAGAGGAGCCTGATGTGGGGCTCGATCCCAGAACGCCGGGATCACGCCCTGAGCCGAAGGCAGACGCTTAACCGCTGTGCCACCCAGGCGTCCCCCAGAGGAGAATTTTTAAAATGCCAGTTTTCTTCTGTTTCCTTCTTTGGCAATTTAAGGTAAACAATATGGATGGGGTCTCAGCCAAGGCCTTGAGTGCCTGTCTAAGGAGCGTGGGCTGAAGATAATGAGCAATGAAGAATTACAGGAGATTTGTGAGTGGAAGAGTGACAGACATATCTATCTTTGGAAAGATCACTTTTGGAAGAAGCAAGTCCAAGCGTTAAATGCAAGAGAGGGGGTCCTGAGCCCCAGCTCTACATGGAAGAAACTCCATTTTCTCATGTGTCCAACACATATGAAAGGTCCCCATCAGTGTTTCCCCAGTGGGCTATGAGTCGTGTGAAAGCTTAATCCTAGTGCAAGGAGGAAAAGCAGTTTGTCTCCTTAGAGATAGACCTGATGGAAGGTGTGTCCCAACCTTGAAGGGCCAGCGTAGCCAGCCTGAGCTGCCACCTGGGGGATGAGACGGAACTTTTGAGAAGCTCTAGAGATTGTGATAATGGCTGAAGCCAGAGGCCCCTGGCACTGCCCCTCATAGAGGAGGAATGCCAAGTGCCTAGTGCCTGAGGACGATTTTGAAACCATACGGACCCTCATTAAGAAACTTTTCCCACGAGGGATAACCAGCCTCATCCACACCCTCTGGGCGCTGAGCTCTGGACACAGGTGGAGCGAGAGAATCACCTGGAATGACTCTTCTGTCCACTAGAGGGAAACCCAGGCTAGAGATGGAGAATCCTGTGCGTAGGCGCCCTGAGGCTGGAGGCCAGCCCGGAGCTGCGAGCCTGGGGACCTGGGTGACCTTGGCACGGTGTTCCACTGGACCAGCACGGATCAGCTCCAGGAGACCCAACTGTTGCATTTTCAGGAATCGGGCAAGCGGGTTGTAAAACACGGTCATTAAAAATTAAATTCTATAAATTGACAAAGTATGTTAAGAACAAAGGTAGTAAAGACTCCAAACTCATCTTTCCTTACTTATTTTACGATTACCTCTCTATTAGATCTGCTACGGTGGAAGTACTGTGCAATGGTGTGCTGCTGTCCAGTTTCAAATGGGGTAGCTCGAAGTTGGCCGTGGTGGGATATTTGCTCCACGAAACCTGCAAATGCTACAAATCGGGGCTCCCCCTCCCCATCCCGTGCCAGTTGCCAAATATTTACCAGGACATCACTGCCTCAGCCTCTCCCACATCGGGTCTTGTGGGGAGGAGATGGGCTTTTCCGGTGGTCTTGCTAACACAGACACGCTCAGCGATGTCCCCATGGATGCAGCACCCAATTTCAGCAGGCAGAGGCTTGTTGAGGGGGTACAGCGGCGGAAAGCCTTGTTGTTGTCTCGGTGGCTTGGCCCAGAGGAGCTCACCCAGTGTCAGCCCAGGCTTTGTGCAAGCTGTTCGCGCTGCCTAAAACCTGTTTGTGTGTAAGTGTTCAGGCATGCCTTCCTGTCTGCATAGAAATGACGTGAGTTTCTAGATCATCCAGCACTAGAAAGCATTCCCCATCAGAAGGGGAGCTTCATGAAGGCCAGGGAAGCACCCACCCTGGTCTGTACCCCCCGGACTGGTGCAAGTCCCTGGGCGGAAATGTTGGAGCAGCTGGGCAGAACAGGGCAACGCCAAGCCAGGTCTCAATATGCTAGAGTAGACAGATCTGGGCTCTGCCACCCCCTAGCCACCTGACCTGAGAACCGCACTTAACCCATCTGGTCTTCAGTCTCCTAATTTGTGAAATAGAAAGAAGAATAATCAACATGCTTGGCTGTTAGAAGATTACATGAGATTATCCATGCAAAGCTCTCAGCCAGTGATTCAGTCACCTCGGAGGTGTTCCATGATGTAAAAGCTATTGTTATTTTCAGACTTGCAGAGGGATGGGGTGGGAGCTGAATTTAAATTGGCTCTGAAAAAAAAAAAAAAGGCTCTGAGTGCCTGACCACCTTGATGCTCTGTGTCAAGGAGGGAGGGCAGGAAGCGCAGGGCCAGGAGGCAACAAATCCGTGCTGGTACCGCTGGCCGACTTGCCCCAAGCGCACAGCCAGGAAGTGGGCAGGGGGACTGGAAACCAGCCCCCCCAGTGTCGGGCAGGGGCGCCTCCTCGTTCCCCCCTCCCACCCAACTCCAGGCTGGCGCTTCGGGGGCGGGAGGGCCGGCAGCCGGACGTCTAAGGCCGGGGGCTGTGCGCAGGAAGCGGCGGCCGGGCTGCTCTGGAGCCTCAAAGCGGCGGAAGGGAGGGAGCGGCCGGCACCTGCATTGTGCGAGCCCCGCTCCCCGCTGGCCCGCCTGGGGCCCCCCGGCGCGCGTTCCTGGCGTCGGCTGCTGGGGCAGGCCCGCCGGCAGTCAGGCAGGTAGTAACTGGGCCGAGGGGACTAGAGCTGCACGTTCATTCATTTATACACGCATCCATCAATTATTAAGCCGTGGCAGGAGCTGGAGAGCAAAACCAGTCCGTGATCCCAAGGACCCTCCCCGTTCGTGGCTCTGTGCTCAGACGGCTGGGTTGGAATCCTGGCTCCTTCACTCACTAGCTGTGTAACTTGAGCAAATTACTTGACCCCTCTGGGCCTCAGCGTGTGGAGGGCTGGATTAAATGAGTTGCATGTGAAGCATTTGGAACCAGTCTGGGAATGGTAAGCATTCATTAAGTGTAGGATTTTTTTTTTTTTAAGGTTTTATTTTTAAGTAATCTGCACACCCAACGCGAGGCTTGAACTCACAACCCAGAGATCAAGAGTTACATACTCTTCTGACTGAGCCAGCTAGGTGCCCAAGTGTAGGATTTTCTTAAAAAATAATTTTTATTATTGCAAAAGATCATTTCAAGAACAGTGTGGAGGACACACTTAGAGGGACACAAAGTTGCATACTGGAGGCTGAACCCTGGTTTTAAAATTTTTAAAAAACTGATTGCTAACATTTAAGATTTTATCTACAACTCAGATTTTGGCTTCTTTTAAAAAGACTGAAGGTCTGGGAAGCTTGTGTTTCTTTCTTCCTCCCCCCCCCCCTTTGGAAGCTTGTGTTTCATAAGCTGTTATTGTATTATGCTAGAGGCAGTTTCATTTTTTTAGACTGTATTTTTGTATGCCTTTTGCAAAGTGGTGTTAATTATTGTACCAGAAAAAAAAAATCTCTTGGGCAATCCCCCTGTTGCAAAGATCTGCAAGACAAGTTTATTTTGAAAGGCAGATATTGTATTTAAGGTATGATTATTGATTGTCTGATTTTAAAGTGTTGCCTTCTGGAAGATGGTCTTCTAACAGATTTCTCAAACATGTCAGAATGAGGCAGTTTATGCCATTTGAGTCCCCTGAATCGAGGAAAAGTTCTGTGGGCCTTTGAGTTTTCCCAGCTGGGCTAGAGGCCAGAGGCGATGGTGTGTAACATGTGCACACCTTAGAGGAGGCGGGGCCAAGATGCAGAGGCGGAGCAGACAGGTGATAGGTATTTAGAGTAGAGCTGATAGGAAGTGGAATGCAGAGGCAAAAGAGGAGTCTCGGCCTGGGAGAACGGGTGGGAGAATGGGCGGCCGGAAGACCCATTCACTGACCTGAGGGCCCAGAGGAGGAGAATGAGTTTGTTTTAGCCACGTAGGGCCCGAGAGTCTGGGTCCGTCATTAGAACAGTGGGATATAGGGGGTCTGGTGCTCAGGAGAAAGAGCTGGCCTTAGGATGCCCTGTTGGTGACACGGGAGGCCTGTGGGTATGTGGGGGGAGCCGGAGGCCCAGGATGGCCCCTGAGGACCTGTTAACATTAACGGATTAAGGACGTTTAAGGGATTAGAGGATGTTTTGTTTTGTTTAAGATTTTATTTATTTGAGATAAAGGGAGAGAGAGAGCATACTCGAGTGAGCACAAGGGGGTGAGGGGGGTGCGGGGAGCAGCAGAGGGAGAGAGAGAGAAGCAGGCTCTCTGCTCAGCAGGGAGCCCGACACAGAGCTCATGACCTGAGCCCAAGGCAGACACTTCACTGGTGAGCCACCCAGGCGCCCTGATTAGAAGGATGTTAAAGGAGGGGCGCCTGGGTGGCACAGCGGTTAAGCGTCTGCCTTCGGCTCAGGGCGTGATCCTGGCGTTATGGGATCAAGCCCCACATCAGGCTCCTCCTCTGGGAGCCTGCTTCTTCCTCTCTCACTCCCCCTGCTTGTGTTCCCTCTCTCACTGGCTGTCTCTATCTCTGTCGAATAAATAAATAAAATCTTTAAAAAAAAAAGAAGGATGTTAAAGGAAAAGAAGGGGAGCCTGGGAGACTGTACAGGGTCCAGGTGCCTCTGCAGATGGCCCTTGCCTCTGTCCCGCAGGAGCAGACCCCTCCCCAAGCCCTCCCAGCACAGGTGGGCTGAGGAATAGTTGGGGAGGAGGGAGTCTGACCGGAGCCTGCTGTAGCCCAGTAGAGGGCAAGGTGGGGCAAGACCCCAATCTGGTTCAGGACATCTGAGTGTCCTCCAGAAGTTCCTTCCTTTCCCCAGGCTCACTTGGTGGGCCTCTGGGACACTACTGGGAAGAGGAGCTCAGAGGAGGAGCGCAGCTGGGCCCCACTGGCTGGAGAAGAAGCAAACAGGGCACCCAGGACATTCTTTTCAGCTGCACGGCGATTGGGAGAGTGGAGGTACCCGGAGCTGCCTGCCACGTGGCAGGATACTTGCAGGTGGGGCTAAGTCACCCCTTGTGACCAGGAGGTATTGCGATTGTCACTGATAGAGCCTGGCGATCTTTCTTGGGAGCCAGAGATCCGAGCTGGGGCATGGCTGAGCTTTGAAAAATGAACTGTGCTGGATACCGTCATACGTGTTTTGTCTAATCTTCATAAAAACTCTATGAAGGACATAAAAATTTCCCCATTCTACAGAAGAGAAAAACTGAGGCTCAGGAGGCATAAATAACAGGCCAGGGACAGGCAGTTGGTGAGAGGCCAAGTTGGGAGGACAGGTTGGAGCACAGGCTCTGTCCCTATAGTTCCTCCTGGGGTGACCCCACCACCGCAATGGCCTCTCAACCTCCCCGACACTTGAGCTCTGCCCTGGGTGTCCTCCTAGGTCTCACCCTCTCCCTCACACTCAATCAAAAAGTGATCACCAAATCCTGTCAGTCATACCCCCTCTGCAGACCTAGCCTCTGTCCCCTTCTCTCCAGTCCTGCAGTGACCGTCCAGCTTGGGCCTCACCACCTCCTGCCCTGGCTATGACATCAAGCTTCCTCCTTGGTCTCCCCGCCTTCCAGCTCTCCCATTCCCACCTCGAGGCCCTCGCCCATACCAGCAGCCAAAGGGCTCTTCTCAAACACAAGTCTGACCTGGTCGTTGTCCTTAGAACCTACCGATGATGTCCCGTTGTCCTCTAGATAAGGCACAAACTCCCCAGCAGGTCATCAGGGCCTCTGGGCTCCGGTCACTAGCCTTTCCGGGCTCACGCTCGCTGTTCCCTGGCCTGTCCCGGCGACATAGGATGCTGGCTCACCCTCCCCTGAACAGGCCGGGGGCTGGGCTTTTTCTCGCCTCTGGGCCTCTGTTCCCAATGCCAGCTTGGCCTGCCGCGGTCTCCCTCATCCATCTCTTGTGACTGAAGTGCTGGCCGCCCTTGAAAGCCTGGCTGCGTGGAGGGTCCTTTAGCCAAAGGCTGGTGTGCCTTGGATTGAAGTTCTGTGTGTCCCTGTCACTCTCCTACTGAGTGGCGTGAGCTTCTGCACATCCCTCCCTCGGGGCCCAGCATGGTACCTGACACAGCGTGGAGATTCTGTAAGCCTCCATCTCTCATCCCTCCGCTCTGGCTCGGGCCTGGCCTGGACTCACTCCAGTGACAGCAGCAGTCCAGGCCCAGCCCCCTGGCTCAGACCATCTCTGATTCTAGCTCTGACCTGCTTCAAGCTGTAGCCCCAGCTCCAGCCCTAGCACCAGCTTTGGCTCAATATCCAGGACTAATATGGGCTTAGTCTATGGCATTGGGTCCAAACTCACAACGCATTCATCTGTTTCCTACCTGCCCTTTTTAAAAATTTATTTTTTATTTTTTTAAAAATAAACTCTACTCCCAACGTGGGGCTCAAACTCACAGCCCCGCAAGAGCCACGTGCTCTACCGTCTGAGCCAACCAGCCAGCTGCCCGGTGTTTCCTACCTTCCCAATCCCCAGCTCCACTTTCCTGGGCTGAAGTCTCCCACCTCGGTTACAGGTTTCCCCTGCATTCCTATGAAATCTTTCGTAAGCTGAGATGGCATAAAGAAGCGATTGCCATTAATTGATATGGAAAAATTCTTCAGCATTCCCAGACCCCCCCCCCCCCCCCGAAAAGCAAAGCGTCTGTTAGGCTTTTCTGATATGCTTACTTTAGGACACATCTTGCTAACGTAGGTACAAAATAAATGGTGAGAAAGCACAGGTGCTTACAGACACAGTTCACATCTCTGGTGGAGTGATGCTGAGCTGCTGAGCATAGCTCCCAGGGAAGGAGATTGTAGGGGCCACTCTGGCTGCCAGGGGGACTCGCTGCTTCTGGGACAGCTTGATGCAAAACAAACACCGAGCGCTCTTTTTGCCATTCGCCATCTTTTATAAAAGTGAAAATCCTCTTCGGATTTCTTCGGTTAACAGAAACAGGTACTTACGTAGGTCTTTCGTAAAAGCAAAATGGTGTTTGTTTATTTATTTATTTATTTATTTATTTTTAAAGATTTTTATTTATTTATTTGACACAGAGAGAGGGACAGCAAGAGAGGGAACACAAGCAGGGGCAGAGGGAGAGGGAGAAGCAGGCTCCCCCCTGAGCAGGGAGCCCGATGCGGGGCTCGATCCCAGGACCCTGGGATCATGACCTGAGCTGAAGGCAGACACCGAACAACTGAGCCACCCGGGTGCCCCACAAAACTGTGTTTAATGCAAACTTTTGTAAAGCAGGGGTATCTGTACCTCCAGTGAGAAGGAGGGAGAGAGACTGGGAAAAGACCGGAACAGAGCCCCGTGTGGCCCATCTGCTTCTGGGATTACTCCTGCCCTAGAGCTGCCTGGCTGTGGTGTCCCAGCCCCACCTTGGGGCCCTGGTGCTGTAGGGACATACAATCTCAGGTTCGAGGCCAGACCCTAGCACTTACTGGCTGTGAGCCTTCGAGTACCAACATGGGCCCTGATTCTCTTGTCTATAAAGTGGGACAACAGATGATGGGCGAATGATAAGAGACAACGTCGTGGAGGTCTGGACAGGGCGCCTGACACCGAGTGGATGTCAATAACCCCCAGGGCCTTTCCTCTCCACTGTTTCCCCAGGTCCACTGGGTCAGCTCCTGTAGGCGTCTTGCACATTCCATGGTGCCCATTGCATAAGGGCTGTCCTGCCACTATGACATTGGTAGGCCTGGCACAGCCTTGCTTCCAGGCTTCTGGCTGGGACTGCTGTCCCCAGGGCATCTTGGGCAGTGGGGGCAGAGCCAGGGCACCATACTGGATTCCCTGTCCAGAACTCCGTGTCTCTGACGTCAGGGGTAAACATGGGTCCATAGGGTACTGGGGGAAAGGCTGGTCTTCCTTCTTCGCTGTGGACTGAGTATATGTATTTGGGTTGCGGAGGTAGGGGTGCTTCCATCTCCCCTCTGACTGCCTCCTGAGTTCTGTCCATCAAGGTTCCTATGGATAAGGGAACCTGGGGGGCCCTGTACCTCAAACACAGGACCCAGCATCAGTGGGGGTCTGGGTGTGATGTGTAGATAGGTGAGTGAAGGTGTAGGGTGGGTGTGTTTGTGGCGTGGTGTGTGGGCGTGTTCGAATGCCTACGTCACAGGTATACATCTGTGTGCAGTGGGCGTGCGCTGTAAGTGATGCAGGCAGCTGGAGGGCTGTGTCTACATGCAGCACATATGTAGTGTGTGTGTGTGACTTTTGTGTGTGAATAACTACGCGGAGCGGCGGACGCAGATCTGGGTCCGTGGTCTGAGCAGTGTGTGTTGGTGTGTCTGTATTTGCCGTGTGTGTCTTGTGTGAATGGGAACAGGGGCAGAGTGGGAACTGGAGAGCTCTGTTAGGGGAGGTGTTCGCGTACTTAGAATGCCCTGCTGAACTCTCTGAGGTGGCCCGGAAGGTCATTGTCTACTTGCTGTAAGAGCAGAGAAGGGCGGTAGGGGCAGAGTCAAGGGGGTTGGGTCTATTCTCTAGAGAGCCAGATGTTCCACACCCCACTATCTTGCCCTGATGTCTGGGGGGAAAAAAAAACCAGGGAAATAAACACAACCTTTGGAAGTCCTGGTGATGTGTCTGGGGAGGACGCCGCAGCTGGTAGTTCATGTGGGCAATGTCCTGCCTTTGACCAGCAGTGGAGGCTCGTGAGGCCAATGGCCTTGTGGCCACTAACAGCTCCGAAATGATTACCTCAGTACTGTAGCCTCACTCCAGTACTTCCGGAGCCTTCCTGCCGAATCTCTGTCCTTCAAAGTTCACAAGGTGCAGGTTCCTAAGGATAAGAGAACCCTGCCCCCCACCCTCCCCAAACACAGGAACCAACATCAGTGGGGGGTCTGGGTGTGACGTGTAGGTGAGTGAAGGTGTAGGGATGGATGTGCTTGTGGCGTGGTGTGTTGCAGTTGCAAGTCAAGGTGTCTTGGAACTCCAGGCCCCGGGAGGAAAGTTAAGGGACTTCCAAAGCCAAGCCACGCCTAGGCTGTTACTCTCTGGAGAAACCTAATTTTAACACAGGTTGGCTTCTCCCTGCCCCACCTCCAGATGTGTCTCTTTCCTCAGAATGGGCCATGACTCCCCCCTCAAAATGACTCCTTAGATAACGTGATCTTGTCTGTCTCTTCCATTACGCCCCAAGATGCCCTCCATGCGGGACACCTTGAACCATTTGCATTTCCAAGAGTGCACTCCGCAGCCCACTGCCTAAACCGTGCTACTCCACCAGGCTAACTCAGATTGATCCCTCAAAATTCAAGTTGAGTGTCAGCTCCTCGGGGTACTTTCTGAGGCTGTAACTACTTTCCATTATTCTGCTTGCCCTTAGTCATAAAACCCTGATTTTCAGCTGGGCACACAGCTGGCCTGGAGTAAAAAATCACGTTTCGCGGAATTCCTTACAGCTAGGTGTGACTCTGTGACTAAGTGCTCGTCAACAGCTTAGGAGCCGAAGTATTTTGGGCGACTTACAGGAATTGTTTGTTAAAGGGAGAGTGTGCTGTTCTTCACACCTTCCTCCTTCCAGCCGACTGGAATGCAGACGTGATGACTACTGCTTGAGCAGCTATGCCGGCCAATGAGAAAGAAGCATCGTGGTAAGGATGGCAGAAGACGACTGAGCAATAAAACAGAAAGCACCGGGCTCTGATGATCATGGAGCCACCGTACCAGCTCCGGACTGGTTATTTCCAGGTGATGTGGCTGTGATTTGCGATTCTCGTCACCCACAGCCAAACCCAGGCCTAACTGATACACTTTCCTGGTATCGACTCTCTCTGCCAACACACTCCCTTCCAATTGCCTAGTTTTATCTGCTCACCTGACTGTGAGCTCACGAGGGCAGGGTCCATGTCATCGATCAAGCATGGTGCGTAATAAACCAAAAACTGTCAGTTGTATTACCAACTGTGTGAAATACACATGCAGGCATCCGGATTGTGTGAAGCTACAGATCTGGGAGTTACAAGCATAAACGTGGTCACTGACAGGGTGGGGGGGGATAAAGAGAAGAGAGCGTTAAAGGAAGAGGTCCTCAGAGCACTAACATCGAAGGTCACCTTGAGGAGGAGAAGCCCTAGAATGAGGCTGAGAAAAGCCCACCTGGGCCTGTGGCGAGGCCACGTCCACCCAAAGTTAAGGGCGCTAGTGTGGTGGGAAGCAGTGGTTGAGGGCTCAGGGTTCTAGAGTCCAGGACATCTGGGTTTCCATCCCGGCTCTGCCATTCACTAGCTCTCTGACCTTGAGCTAGTTCACTAACTTCTCTGGGCCTCAGTCTCCTTATTCGCAGATGGCAGGTTAAGAAGGAACTTACCTCGTGGGGTTGTTGTGAAGTTAAAATTAGAGAACTCATGCAAACCGCCGAGCACAGTGCTTGCCATAGAGCGAGCGGTTAACAAATGGGGTGATTACGATTTTTGTAATTATAGTCTTTCTTGATTCATTAACTCACTCAACAAACAAGCTCTAGGCATCCCTCCACATGTGCCCAGTGCTGCGGCCAAAATGTAGTTCCTGAAATTTCCTAACACTTACCGTGTGCCTTCACCCCGTTTGGCGTCACACATGCTGTTTGCTCTGCCTGAAGTGCTCTTTACTCCCCATCTGCCTGGCAAACTTGCCCTTCAAGCCTCAGCTAATAGCTCCTCTCCTTAAGGGACCTGCTGAGACCTCCTACGCTGGGTCAGATGCCTCCTCTGGGCTTGCACATGACCAGAGCTGTCTCGTTGCATAAGTCCGGCAGGGGACCCGTCATACAGACCCCTGGAGTTGTGCAACGTGGCAGCCGTGGCCCTATCACTCCTCTGCTTACCTGTCACATAGTTGGGTTTCTTTTTTTTTTTTTATCAGTCTTTTACTGTACTGAATTATTTATCTGTTGATCTCTCTCTAGACTCTGAACTCCTCAAGGACTCTGCCTGACACCAAATCAGGTTTCAGAGACTGGTCATTTGAATGAAGGTATCCGGTCCTCATCCCTGTACCCTGGGGTTTCCAAGCTGGCTGGGGAGACAGAATGAACAGACATGAAATGTGTCATGAACTGAGCATGCCCTGTGTGTTTCAGATAGAGGCTTTCCCAGGCTGGACAAACAGAGCTCTAAGGGAGGGTGCAGTGGTCAGTGTGGGGGACTGGGTCTGAGAGGTAAAGAGTGAGCATATACTGGGAAACCCAATGCCCCACACTTCTGGATTGCTCCTCTCAGGTGTGGGGAGAATTCTAGCCCTCCACCTCCCACGACTTTTATCTGGCCCAAACCAAAGAAAGTAATCTTTTCAAAGCTCTTACAAGGGCGTTACGTTATCTAAGAGGGCCCAGCATACGTTGACGCTCCTTGCCAGGCCCAGTGTGATGCCGGCTCACGGCCTGAAGCAAGATAAGGTGCCCAGAGGGTCTGAGGCTGCTCTAAAACATAATCTGAGTCACCTCCACGTGGGCAGGGACCAGATCGTGGGGCTCGTAGGAAAGTGTCTCTCCTCCTCAACATGGATTTAGACCACGTTGTTGCTGAGAATAAACACTTGTAGGCGTTTTGTAGGAGTGTGAAAGTATTTGATCTAACCACTTGATTTAACCACTCTCCTGCCATTCCCACTCACCCCAAAAGGCCAAATCTGAACAACGAGGAGGAGGCATAGCTCGTCACTTCTCACTGGCGGGAAAATGTCAAAGAGACAGGACACCGAAAGTCAAAATTTCCAAGCCCATCCTGGGCTGGTTAGTGAAGGCTATTTGCCTGTGCCCCTCCATGTTCCTGCTGTAATATTCTTTTAGACCGAATAACTCAGACTCTGGGAAGTGTTCTGTTAAGTGTTTCTTATCCTGTTGATCCTATCCCATGTGGCTTAGGGGGTGAGGTTTCCTGAACAGAGCCTGATGGAGATTTTGCCCAGGGGAGAACCGAAAAGGTGGTCGGTCTCTTTCAGTGGGTGTAAGGGAAGGAAGACCTGAGACAAGAGAATAAAGTTAGGAACGGAGTGTACTCACAAGGGGACATCCTGTTAACAGGTTTTGGTTGTTTTTCCCTTGGGCAGTCATACAACATGCATAATTTAAAATGATTTCTTCTACCCACAGGAATTCCTGCCCCTTCAGTGAAGTCTGTCACATGGAGGCAGGCTTTGCCTTCATGGCAGCCTCATGGAGAGAGCATATCCAGCAGAGGGGCTAGGGAGGAGTCCCGCAGGGTGGAAGGCTCTGGAGCAGACATGGGAGGAAGAGGACCTTCCCTGAAGGGGGATAAAACGTAGAGCAGTCCATTGTGAGGGACAACGCAGTCACGGTAAGGGTCAGGGCTTTGAGTAGTGGTTTAGGGTGAGCCCTGGGAATGACCTCTTCTGGGGACTGACTCCTGGCTGGAACAGAGGGTGCGGTGAGGTCTCGGGAATGAGGTAGGAAAGGTGGGCGGTGGGAGCCCCTCCGTCAGTCCCAGGGTCTGTGTTGGCCTGCTTTCCCACGGGAAGCCAGGCTGTGAGCTGTGCCTCTGTATCATCACTGCTCTTTGCTCTGTGGGAAGGTCCTTGATAGCAAGAAGGATGCCTCGTGGCCAGGTGAGGACACTTCCACATGCCACCGGCCCTACCCTTCACCTCATTTCTTACTGATGGCCGGGGAAGTCCTTGGAAAGCTCAAGGAAGGCTACTACCACCTTCACCTTGGCCCTGTCTATTAGGAGGAGGGAGCAAAGCTGGAAGTCTCCAGAAAGGAGTGGGGCGAGCAGAGAGGCTTAAGAATTTGCTACTTTCCCTTCGGTGGCCTCTTGCTCCCACCCAGCATAAGCTCAGAGCCTGGAGTTCAGAGGAGAGATCATAGTTTACTGCCTAGGGTTTAGAATACAGCCCAGCCCAGCCCCAAAGTCCAGCTCAAAGCCTGGAACCCAGAGCCCAAACAAGCCCAGCCCAGATCCAAAGTCCAGCTCCAAACGCAGCACTAATGCCCAGAACCCAGAACTCAGACCACAGAGCCCACAACATAATTCAGTTCCTCAGTTCAGACCCAAAGCCCAGCCAGAGCCAAAGACCAGATCTCAGAATTTAGAACGAAGTCCTGGGCCTGTAACCAGTTCACAGCCTAGAACCCAGATCCAGAGGGTCTGAAGCTCAGAGCACAGAATTCAGACTAAAGCTAAGCCCAAAGTCTAGAGCACAGAGCAGCCCAGAGTCCAGCTCAGAAGCACCCAAAGCCTAGAACTAACACAGACCCATTAGCTCTAGGATGCAGAGCCCAGCCTAATAGTTACAGGGGGCCTAGAACCCCACACCCAACCTAGCAGACCACTGATGTTCCTCCTAGCAGCAGTCCCAAAGGGAGAGATCGAGGCTGCAAGGTGAGGACGAGGAATTCCAGATTTCAACGCTACTCCTGGCAGGAGGGGAAAAAGAGCTGGTGTTTGTGTGGTGATGGGGGAGTGTTCTGTGGGCTAGGAGGCCCTGGTCTGGAAGGTCCATCCTGGGGACTCAGATACCAGGCAAAACAGGGCCTGGGGCTTTCTCTGCAAGGACTACCCCTCGGAATCCCAGTGGGATGGGAAGCAGTCCCACTGCTGTTGACTCACTGGGTGACTTTGAGCAAGTCTCTTCCCTTCTCTGGTCTTACTCTTCCAGAATGGAAATCAGAAAGTGTTTTATTTAGACCCACAGACCTAGAAACATAGAAGAAGGGCCTATTACAGTTAACCCCTTCATTCAATCTTTCATTCATCAAATACTTGTTGAACACGTATAATAAATAAACTTTAAACAGGGGGATGAAATGGTTGGATTTGTTTTTGTCTGTCATTGAAGCCTGGATTAGAGGAGGCCGGTTAGGGCACCATTACAACAGTCCAGGAGAGGGCAAGTGACAGTGCCATCTCTGTAAAGTACAGATATACTCCTTTGCTCAGAATCCTTGTAATGGCTCCCCACTGCCTTCAGGACGAGGACGCAAAGCCTCTTTCCATGTTCTCAGCTTCAGGGCTTTTCAATTTCCCATCCAGCAAATGCGCAGCCCCAGCGCATTGTTTCTACACCCATCACCCTCCATCACTCTTCCATCTGTGCTGTTCCCTTTGCCTAGCGTGCCCTTTCCTATCTCAGGAACTCTTACTCATCCTTCAGGGTTTGTCTCCATCATTACGTCCTCTGTGAAGCCTTCCCAGACTTCCATCTCTCAAACAGAATCTGGTATTCTCAAGTCTGTGCACTCTGAGAGATGTCCATTAGGCCTTTGCCACATTGCGCAACTTAGTCTGTGTATGTTTGTTTTCGTGATTAGTTGTGATTACCTCAAAGGACAAGATCATCCATGTGTTGCTGGGTGCGCCCGGAGTAGGCTCAGTGAACCACTGACAAGGCTACCTTTATGCCTCCTCCAAGTAGCTTTTATTTTTTAAAAAAATTATTTTTTTTAAATTTTAAGTAAACACTACACCACACATGGGGCTTGAACTCACGACTGAGAGACCAAGTCTACCAACTGACCCAGCCAGGTGCTCCTAAATTAAAAAAAAAAAAATTTAAGGCCCTGGAGCACCTGGCAGTCTCAGTCAGTTGAGTGACCAACTCTTGATTTTGGCTTGGGTCATGACCTCGGGGTCACGGGATCAAGCCCCGTGTTGGGCTCCATGCTAGCACAGAGTCTGCTTGTCCCTCTCCCTCTGCTCCTCCCCTTGATCGTGTGTGAGCATGCTCTCTAAATAAATAAATAAATAAATAAATAAATAAATAAAATCTTTAAAAAAAATTGGGGGTACCTGGGTGGCTAGGTTGGTTAAGCGTCTGACTTTTGGTTTCTGTTCAGGTCATGATCTCAGGGTCCTGGGATCGAGTCCTGAGATTGGCTCTGCACTCAGCAAAGAGTCTGCTGGAGATTCTTTTTCCCTCTCCCTCTGCTCCTCCCCCCGTTTACTCTCTTTCTATCTCTCAAATAAATAAGTCTTTAAAAAAAATTTAAGGCCCTCATGTTTTAAGATTTTATTTATTTTTGTTTTTAAAAAATTTTTAAATTCTAATTTTTAAAAAGACTTTATTTATTTATTAGAGAAAGAGAGTGCATGACTGGGAGGAGGACCAGAAGGAAAGGGATAAGCAGACCTCCCCCTCCCCCAATAAGTGGAGAGCCCAACTGACCCAGGCCTCGATCCCAGAACCCCGAGATCACCACCCAAGTTGAAGTCAGATGCTTAACCTACGGAGCCTACCCAGGTGCCCCTATTTATTATTATGTTTAAGATTTTGGTTTTTTTTTTTTTAAGATTTTATTTATTTATTTGACAGAGAGAGAGAGAGAGAGAGAGACAGCCAGTGAGAGAGGGAACACAAACAGGGGAGTGGGAGAGGGAGAAGCAGGCTCCCAGCAGAGGAGCCTGATGTGGGGCTTGATCCCAGGACCCTGGGATCACGCCCTGAGCCAAAGGCAGACGCTTAACGACTGCGCCACCCAGGCGCCCCTAAGATTTTGTTTTTAAGCAATCTCTGCACCCAAGGTGGGGCTGGAACTTACAACCCTGAGATCAAGAGTTGCACACTCCACTGACTGAGCCAACCAGGCAGCCCTTTAAGTTTTTAAAAATTTTTTATTTATTTATATTTTTAATTCTAGTATAATAAACATTTAAACATTTTTTTACCTCATATTTTAAGTTTTTTTTTTTTGATATTTAAATTAAATTTAATTGAAGACAAACATCACATACATCCACCTTCCCCAAAATGGTCAATTCATCTGAATTAAGGAAATGGCAACTATTCTGACTGGAAGTCTTCATTCTGTGGTATGTGTGTTTGGGCAAGTTTAGGCAAACAGCAAAGGTTTAGAAGTCCTACCACCAAACCTACAGCATTTTGGAAATGCAAAAGCCAACTTGATTCCCCAATCTGGCAGTTCAATATAAGCTGCCAAAATCTCATCCAATTCGTCCTTCCATTCCAGATAATCTAGGTTCCTTGGGGTCTATAACCTTGGGGTCATTACGGTTTTCCCTTGACAGTGGTCCAGGATACATGAGCTCTCCCTTCCGACTCCCTCAGTTAGCTTGGGCAACTCTAGTATCAGAACCGTGGAAGTTCAACATGGTTGTCACCAACTCTGGAAGATCAAAATCGTGTTTCCACCCCCAGTCCTTCCGAGCATTGCTGTCATCAAAGTTCATCGGCCAACTATCCGCTATGGCCTGTCGAACAGAATCCACGTTGTACATGATCTGGAATTCTGGTACGTGCTTGAGAACCTCCTGGGCCAGGTCCTCAGGGGTGAAGCTCATGGCATTGACGTTATAGGTCCTCATGGAGAGGGAATCTGCTGGGGCCTCCATGACTTCCAGAGTGGCCCTGAGGCAGTCATCGATATACATCATTGGGAGCCTCGTGCTGGGTTTCAGGTTGCACTCAAATTTCCCATTCTTTAGGGCATCGTGGAAGATCTGGACCGCATAGTCAGTTGTTCCTCCTCCAGGCTGGGAGTCCGCTGAAATGATTCCAGGATATCTCAAGCATCGGAAATCCAACCCGTACCGGTAATGATAATATTCTCCCATGAGCTCCGCATGGACCTTGGACACCCCGTAGATCGTCCTGGGCCTCTGAACACAGAGATCAGGAGTTGGATTCCGGGGAGAAGTAGGTCCAAAAGCTCCGATCGTGCTAGGCACAAACAATCGCAAACTGTGTTCTGCTGCAACATCCAAGACGTTATGCAATCCGGTGATATTTACGGCTCTGGCCAAGGACACGTTTGCCTCCCCAACCGCACTGAGCAAAGCACTATAATGAAACAACCAGGTGACGCGGTTGTTTACCACGATCTCCCGAAGATTCTTGTAATCCAGAATGTCCGAATAAATAAACGGACCACTGTGGAAGATGTGATCGGGGGGTTTCCTTATGTCAGACAAAATCACGTTGTCCTTCCCAAATCGTTTCCTCAAAAAGTTAGCAAGCCCCACTCCAAGCTGGCCAAGACCCCCTGTAATTAGGACGCGTGGCTGGTCTGTTCCAGAGAAAGAGGCAGAGTGGAAGTTGGCATCTGCTGGAATCTGCCGAGGAGAGGTGCCCAGAAACCGGAGCGGAGGGCCAGCTGTCCAGCAGCCACAGGCCGGTCTCCCCAGCATCTGGCCCGCGACCTGCTGCAGCATCCTAGTGACCGGCATTTCTCTACAAATACCCTTCCAACGGAGGCGCCCAGAGATGCTGCGCTGCAGCGCGGGAACAGGAGCTGGAGCAGCACGCTGCCCGGGATCCCAGCGCCGCTAGCGGAAACCGGACCATATTTTAAGTTTTTAAACCCAGAACAGAAATGTTTTCCCACTGCCTCTTAAGCAAAGATATCCTGCCAATCAGAGGGAATGGACCAAGGAAAGAAATGAGCATATGCTAAGAGCCAACGGTAAGGTTTGTTTTGCATACACACATCATCTCACCTGATCCTCAGGATAACTCTGTGAGCTATTATTACAGATCAAATGAATGAAGTTCAGAGAAGTGACCTGCCTAGAGTCATGGAACTAGCTAGAGACAGAACTATATTCAAACCCTGACAAGACTGACTCCAGGCCACACTCTTGAAGGGCCCCAACTATGCTGTTCTCTTGCTCCTTATCAGCATGGGATCATGGGTTACCAGTTCTCCAGCCAGTTCTCCACATGCCACAGAGGAAGCAGAAGCAGCCATTACTTGGTGCTAGGTTGTCCAACCTGCTTTTTTTGGGCAGATGGGTAAAAGGAAGTCTAGAGGGCAGGGACTTCAGGCTTCCCAAGGCAGGCTCTGCTCCTGCCGTGCTGGCCTTAGCCCAGCAAGACACTTACTCTGAAAATCTTACTCGGAGAGGGTCAAGGCCAGCAAACCAAGGCAGGGCCTCTGTGCAGGGACGTGGTGTGAGCATATGGAGAGCCAGGGCAGAGGGCTGGCCAGCGTACGAAGGGAGACGCATTGCTCAGGCTTCAGCCCTGACCCCTTCTTCTGAGGCCAGACTCTAAGCTCCTGCTCAGAGAGCGCTTTGCCTGACCTTGTGGATTCTGAGGCTACCTGGTAGGTTGGTCCAACCATTGGGGCTGACTCTGAACTACACCATGGCCTCAGATGGTGTAGCTCTCTGAGCCACCCAGCTCAGAAGGGCTCTCTGGCCTACTCAGCTTCTTCTATTCTATCATCATTCTTACCTCTCCTCAGCAGAGTCTTCCTAGAGAGTAGGGAGTTCTCTCTCTTCTGGGAAGAATCTTGAACGTGGGGGAGTCCAGGATGGGAAGATACAGGGATACTGGCTGGTTGGTTTGGGGAGACAGCAGGTGTCTCAGGGAATCTCTGGGCACTCTTCATGCCCCTCACGTCCTGACAGCTGAGGCTCAGAAGTCAGAGCCATCACCTAGCCTAATCCCAAAGCCCAGGATAGGGGATAGGGGGCCTCCTTGTGGAGTGGTCTGTAGCCTCTTATGGTCAGATGGATCAGTCTTGGGGCCTCTCCTGTCCTACAATTGCCCAACCCACCTCCAGGCAGGAACTAGCAGCCTCCCTGGTGACTTCAAGGGCCCTCAGATACTTCCTCCCCAAAGAGCCTCTCTTGGGACCATCAAGAGTCCCTCCTTCCTACTTTCTGCCCTGCCTCCTCCCCACAGGACAAACAATAGGGGCTACATGGTGAGCAGGCTGGGGCATCCCCATCACAGCAGCTGTTCCAGGAAATGCTTGCTCCAGGGCCTGCCCAGTCCTTACCTCTAACCATTCCCTGGCCTCAGAGCACCCACCACCCAGAAGGTAAACTTACTAGTGGCTTCTGAGCTAAGTATATTTTAAAGTATGGGCTGATTTCTTTTTTCCAAAAGTCAGGGTGGTGAGTCTGCCAGTTAGGCATGGAAGAGAGCTTCCATTGGATAACAAACTACAAGTTATCACACTTGACAACTCCTTCACTTAGCACCAACACTTCAACCGCTCTGCCTGGAAATCATGCCCTGACAGCATCCAGTTGTGCTAGAAATACCACCTTATGTAACCAGCCATAAATCTAGCCCGTGTCTATTAACATCAAAATTTCCCCCCTCTGACTTAAGTGGCCTTACTTGGTGAGGTTTTGCCAAGGGTATTAATAAGGTTAATCACCATCATCATCACCATCCTTTTCAAGTGCTCACTCTGTGCCAAGCACTCTTTTAAGCACCCCACTTAATCTTCATGCCAACCCTATAAGATAGGTACAATTATTATCCCCTTCAGACAGTTGGGGAAAGTGAGGCTCAGAGATTTAGTAATTTACCCAAGAGTAGACCGTAATGGTAGAAATATGAAGCCAGGTAACCTGTCTCTGGGATCTTTGCACTTAACTCTGTTGCTCTGCCTCCCAAAAAGCTCTGGGGACCTGCTTGCCTCCCCCTCAGGGGACTATGCTAGAGCATATGAAGAAGGCTCCCAGGCTGGACATGGTGCCCATGAGGGGACAGACAGTTGGAGGGCAACAAGGGGGGGCGTGTGCTCTGAAGTTCATTTGCTCTAGGCTGTGAGGTCGGGTTAGACTCAGAAGGGGTCAAGGATGGCTGGGAGGGTAGTCCTACCAGAGGGGGGAGCTGTCTGTCTGCCCTGCAGGGAGAAGCCCCTGTCTTCACTGCTGTCCTAGAGGGAAAGAATGTTGCTATGAAGCATGGCCCAGGTCTCTGCTCCAGGCTCCTGAGGCTAACAGAGCCCTCTGTCCATCGTGGACTAGGGCCTCAGCACAGCCCCTTGGACTCCAGGCCTGGTGGTGTGGGGGTAAAGGGGAAGGAAGGAGAGTGGCCAAGAGGGCCAATGGAGACACGTGGTCAGAACTGGAAGACATCTCTCAGTGACAAGTCTATAACCACACTCATCGTCAGAAAAAGGGGCCTCACTCTGGGTTTATAAAATTAGTCACTGCTTCCCCTCTCTAAGCCTCGGCTGCATCACCTCTAAAATGGGGGGGGGGTGAATATAAACTACCCTCCCCAGTGGCATTGTGAGGAGTAAATGAGATGGCATGTACAAAGCACTTAGCCCTGTGCTTGCCTGGCATACTGTGGGTGCTCAATAATTGGGAGTTTTTGTATTAGCAGTGCTCTGCTTCTATTGCTGGTGAATGAGTGTCTCTGGAGGTATGTTATGGGGCTCTGTTCCCATCGACAGTAGGGATGGTGGAGTCGAAGTTGCAAGGAGCAGCCTGGATCTAAACTTAGGGAAAGAAAACAGTGAGCAACAGAACAGCATTCAAAACAATTTCTCCAGGCTGGAATAAGCAAGATGACATTGTCCTTCTGTGAGCTTCAAGACATTCACACAAAGCAGAGGATGGGGAGAGACCTCACTTGACCCCAGCTCTGGTGAAAAGGATCTGAATGATTTAGTTGCTCACAACCTGATGGGAACTAATCATGGGAGAGAAAGGCTCTGGAGCCCAGCAGTCTTAGCCTGCATTAACAGTGTGTCGCGTCCAGACTGGGGGAAATAATAGGCCTATTGTGCTGGCGTGGTCAGGCCATATCTGGAATCTTGCATTGCTACACTGACAGGCTGGAATCAGGCCAGGAGGGGGACCAGCCCAGCTTCAGCTCCCAGGTACTTGTGCTAAACACTTCCTGTGTGTTTTCTTGTTTCGTACCCAAAGCAACCCTACCAGGTAGTCACCGTTAATATCTCCACTTTACATATGGGGAGGGTAAGTGAGCTGCTCAGGACCAGCCACACAGCTAGTAAATGGAGGAGCCTGGGGCTTTTCCAAATGGGCCCCTCCTGTGCTTGTACCGGAGGAAGACAGAGCACGCATCACTGAACACACATTTATGAAGTTCCTACTGTGAGTCAGGTCCCAGCTAGTTCATGCGGACAGCAGTGAAAGAGACATGGTTCTTGTCATCCTGGTGTTCACGGTCGGGGGTGGGGGGATCGAAATCACTTGTGATACGGCGTGACGCTACAGGAGTGAAGAGTTTAGGGCTGGAGGGATCACAGAGCCCACCGCAGCTGACTCAGGCCCAGAGAAGGGAAGGGACAGAAGAGGGTCACACAGCATGTGGTGGAGCCATGGGGGCCAGTCTGTGCCCTCTTCACAGTATTCAGCTGCCTCGTTTTGGCTCTCTCTGCTCAGCAGTGACCACGAGCTGTGTGCCACGGTGGGAGCTGCTACGGCATATGAGGAAGCTTGCTGTGGCCATCGTGGGGTAGCCAGACCTCATCTCTCCTGCAATCAGGGGTCTTAACAAAGAAAGAAACAAGGAGCCGGGAGCTCAGCAATCACAGGAACGGGTGAGT
This sequence comes from Ursus arctos, assembly GCF_023065955.2. NCBI lineage: Eukaryota > Metazoa > Chordata > Mammalia > Carnivora > Ursidae > Ursus > Ursus arctos. The sequence goes on from NW_026623008.1 coordinate 29,937,889, forward strand.
GGCCTTGGAGAATCCCAGCAGCCCCTTCACTAAGGAAAGCAAATGGGCCCCCACCTGGCCTCTGGAGTGTCTGGGAAGCCTGGGGCAATGTGGGCCAAAGGGACCCCAAGGTGGCAGAAAAGCATGTTTTCTGGATCTGTGTCCGGGGTCTGTTCCAGGCAAATGTCCATCTTCTTTCAAGGACCAGATTACTCAGTCCTCTCTTTTTCAAATCTTTCCTTGATTGTTTCAACCCAGAGTGCCACCGCAACTCTGTATCTCCCAGGGCTTTTTGTTGGGGAGACACACATATCCCAGTTAGCCTTCTGGTAATTTTTGCTGAGAGGAACAGAGCAGGGCTGTTAAGAGAGAAGGCTCTGGAAAGGGGCAAAACCTGCCAGGCCTGGCTCTGCCACATAACAGCTGGTTCACTCCTCTGCGTTTGCATTTATTTCCTCAGCTATAAGATGGGGATGATGTCCCACGCTCACATCGTTGCCGAGCGGACTGAAGGAGATCATGTCAAGCATGGAGGAAGCTCTCCATAAAAGGCCACTGTTATTATCACTGTGGACTAGTGGTTGTGGTCCTGTCCCCTCCCCCACGACTCGCGAGCCCCCAGCCAGCAGGCGCAGCGGCTGCGTCGCGGCCTCATCTTTCCCCCCATGGCACAGAGCCCCAGAGAAACCAACGTTGGAAAGAGGGAATGGTCAGTCTTGCGGGATGAAAGAGGGACATCGATCCTGAAAGTGGCAGCACTACCTCCTCCATCCAGGTTTGGGGGCGAGGGAGACTCGACCTGACTCCCTATTTCAACCCGGCGCTGGGCTTCCCAGCCGCCGGCGTCTCCCAGGCGTGGGGGTCAGAAGTCGTGGGCTGCAGGCCAGACCCAGGGAGAACTCACTCTGGGGGACCTCGGGCAGCTCCCTTCCAGCCTCAGGCCTCAGTTTCCTCGTGCGTGTCAGGTGGGTGCCCGGTCTTCCCCCGGGGTTACGAAGAGCACGCGCAGCCAGCCGGATGCCGGCTTTTGAGAACGTGGCTCTCTGTGGCGGAGCTGCGGGGCGGCCTCGACTGGCGGGAGGGCGGCCCGGCGGGCGCGGGGATTGGCTGAGGCCCGGGCAGCCGGCTCCGGGATTGGACCCGAGAGGGCGGGGCCGAGCCTTTAAGAGGCGCGAGGGGGCGTGCTGGGCACTGTGAGCCTCGCCCGCCGGCCGGGTTTCGGAGCGCGCGCGGCGGCCGTGGCGGCGGCGGTCACGACGGGAGCCCGGGCGGGAGCGGAGGCCCGCGCAGCAGAGGAGCGTCCCGGCGCCCCGGTCCCAGGCGGCGTGGCCCGCGGGTCATGGCCAAAGGAGAGGGCGCCGAGAGCGGCTCCGCGGCGGGGCTGCTGCCCGCCGGCATCCTCCCAGCCGCCGAACGGCCGGCCCAGGTGAAGGTGAGGGCCCGGCTCCCCCCGGGCGGAGGGCTGGGGAGGGGGTGTGAGGGAGAGCTGAGATGGTGACGTCGAGGGAGACGCTTGGTTCCGGGACGTCCTGGGCTAGCCGGGGACAGGAGGGCCCCGCTGCAGGGGAGGGCCGGGGGCGCCCCGGGGACGGGGGCCGATGGAGAAGTAGGCACCGGCGCCCCCTTTTGCTCACCTCCCGCCCCGCATCTCCGCGGAGCGGCGCTACTAGAGCTTCACGTGGTGCCCGGCTCTGCTGTGCGGGTTCCCGTTTTTTCTGTGACGAGTGGCTTAGGTTTGCCGCGTGGGAAGCCAGGCTGACCCCAGAGATCTGGGGGAAACCCCGTTAGTTCCCCAACTCTCAGCCCCCTACTCCCCACCCCCATAGGCCCACGCTTGCGCCTCAGCTCTACGGTGAGGGCCGCTCAAGTTCATTCATAAGAACGAGCTACTTCCGAGGCGTTTGTTTGAGTGTGGGCGTCGGCGCTCGCGGTGCTTTGCGCCTCTTGACCTTCGACCCCATCCCCAGAGCTCTTGGACCTGACTGAAGAACCGAAAGAAATCGGGAGGCTCCAGGGGGAGTGGATCCCAGGCAACAGATATCTGCCTGGGAGGTGACTGCCTTTTCCTTTAAGTTTTATTAACCAGTCCCTGCAAGGAGCCAGGGTGAGCGGTTACGCTGCTACTCCATCTGAGTAATCTCCACTTTCCCCGGGCAACCTCAATCTTCCTAGTGCCCCACCCAGATAGGGCCCTGGCACCGAGAGGAGACGCCTTTCCTCCCCCTCTCCAAGGTTCCCTAGGAGCTGGAGATGGGGGATAGCAAGAGGGAGAGTAGGACAGCTCCTGGGCTGGCCTGAAGCTCTAGCTGCCTACAGGGTGGCTCGGGGACAGATGAAGGAACAGCTGTGCCCATAGCCAGCTGGGCTGGGCCCCCACAGCTCTCTAGAGTCCTCATCCAGTAGGCAGGTGGGTCCTGGCCTCTGAACTAGGGCGGGAGCAGGGGCTGGGCTTAGGTGGCTCTTGGCAGCAAGAGGATTTTCAGGTTGTGGCGGTTGGTGCTGGGTGGGGACAGGTCCACTGCTGGAGCATGCTCCCCTTCTGACTTGAAAAGAGCATGGCTGAGACCTTAGGGCGAGTCTTTTAGTGATAGTGGGCTGCTAAATTAACTCAGAATCTGGGGATGGGATGGCTTAGGGACAACTTCCACAGTATGGATTCCCCTTTTCCAGGTTCCTAAGATAGAGAATACTTTTTTTTTTTTTTTTTTTCTTGTGGGAAGTGAGCTCTCCCTGGGTGGGAACAGGGCAAGGCCGACTTGTTCCTCCTGGCAGAGTTGGCTGGAAGGATGGTCCTGCCTCTGGAACGTTCTAGGATGGAGGCCAGGATCTTGGGTCTTTTTTTCATCCTTTCTTCTTCTTCCCAGAAGGAACCCAAGAAGAAACAACAGTTGTCCATTTGCAACAAGCTTTGCTATGCAGTTGGGGGTGCCCCCTACCAGGTGACAGGCTGTGCCCTGGGGTTCTTCCTGCAGATCTACCTGTTGGATGTGGCTCAGGTAAGTGGGCTGAGCCTTCCAGGGCTCCTCCAGCATCCTGAGGTGGGAAGGACTAGGGACTGTCCCATCTGTGAAATGGGACTGGAATCCTTATTTTGCTGCCTCTCAGAGTCAGCAGTGGATGAGAAATAAGAAGGCTTTGGAAAGTATCCAGCAGGGGAATCTATCCGCTCCAGGAGTCTCAGCTGACAAGGTCAGGCAACTTCTCCTTGCCTGGCAAGAGCAACAGAGCCTGGAGGGGTAGGCGATGGCATGAGGGAGAATGAAACCTGCTAGTGACGCTCTTCTAAGAAGAGAATGGCACACGATGTCCCCATTTGGACAACAGTCAGCTGGCACAGCTCAGGGGTTGCTAGATGTTGCCAGGCTTATAGATAAGGCCTATCTCACCTTCACCTAAGAAGCAGAGGCATGTCAGTGGGCAGAGGGGCCCCCAAGGGCTGGGCTCAGGTAAGGTGCCCAGTGCACAGGGTGTTTGGGAGAGATATTAGGGGGTGAAGCAAGTGCACAGGGTCTTTGGGAGAGATACTTAGGGGGTGAAGCAGGGCTCCGCTCTGTTTTAAGAAGCTTTGGCCAGGAGCCTGGCATCCTGAGAATTCACCTTGCCTGGATGGGAGAATGGGAAACTCAGCAACCATGGCTCTTGGGGCCCACACACTGCACCGGCTATCTTTTCTACGTAGCATCTGACTCTGCAAGCAAAGCATCTTAGTTGTATCCATTTCTAGGTGGGGAACACTGAGCCCCAGAAAGGACAAATAACTTCATTCAAGCAGCTAGTTTTGGAGCAAATCCCATGGCCTGGGTCCTAAGTGGGGTGTAAATATGAGGAATGTGCAATCCAGGTGTAGAACTATTGTCAGGAGTGGGAGGGTAGGGAAAGTCAGACTGGGGAAGCTACAGTGTGGGAGAGACCACTAGCTTCCCTGCTCCCTGGAGCAATAGTAGAGCTTTGATGGATATAAGGAAGAGTCTTCTCTTTCAGAGAAGCTCTCTCTTCCGGTCTAAAAGGTTTGTGGAGAAGGGAATAGCTTGACTGGATAGTGACAGGCCACTTTCTAAAAGCATCTAAAGATTCCTTTTTCCACATCCAAGATAGAACTTGACCTACAAGACAGGGATTTTAACTCTGGTTCTATAAGACAGGGGTCATAACTCCCATTATACAGATGGGGAAATTGAGGTCCATCGTGGTCACCCAGCAAATGCTCATTCTGACAGGTGGCTGGAGCTCAGGGCTGCGAGAGTGAAGCAAGGAAAGGATTCTGGATTCATTCTAATGGGTGGGAGTGTTTTCAAGGGCAGTGGAAGGGAGGACATAAGGGAGCAGATCTGGGAAAATTTCTAAGGCACATGCTGCTACTGACTGCTCTCAGAGAACTGTTACTATGGCCATTAACAGGCAAGTGAAGATGCTTAAGGCCCGGGTGAGAGCAGTGCACAATGCCAAGGGTCTGGCTGAGATGGGGAGGGAGCCCCTGCTTTGGCCTACCAGTGAGGGTTGAGGTGAGTAGAAGGACGAAGGGGTCATCTTCTACCTGTGTCCCATTCCAGGTGAACCCTTTCTCTGCCTCCATCATCCTGTTTGTGGGCCGAGCTTGGGATGCCTTCACAGACCCCCTGGTGGGCTTCTGCATTAGCAAATCTTCCTGGACCCGCCTGGGCCGCCTCATGCCCTGGTGAGTAGAAGAGACTCCTTCGAGGTGGCAGAAGGCAGGGCATCCGGCACGTCTACTAACCCTCGATCCTTCCATCTGGCTTGTCACAGACTGTGGGGTGAGGAGAAGAAATGACGAAAAAACCCCAAGTGCCAAAACCCTGGATGAGGCCTCAGCTGCCCCAGGCGTGGGCGCTGGGATGCCCTGCCAGTTCATTCCCGGGCTGGCCAAATTGCTAGACTGAGCAGCTTCCTTTCCTCCAGGCGCCCTTGCCCCCTGAGGTCCATTCCCTTCGGTGAGACTGGAATTCTAACTTCTCCCACTCAGTCATTTACCATAGTGGCCGAGATGGTGCTGCATAGCGGTTGAGAGGTTACACTCTGAAACCATTCTGCCTCAGTTTCACCACCCCCAGCTGTGCAACCTTGGGCAAGTCGCTTAACATCTCTGAGCCTCAAGTTTCTTCATCTGCAAAACAGAGATAATATTTATGCCTATCACTTGGGTTTTTTCACCTATTTTTTGTATGTGAAGTACTTAGAACAGTGCTTGGCACATATGAAGTAATATATAATTTGGCACCCTTCGGAGTAGCTCCTGGTGGGGTAAGGGTGGAGGGCACTACCCAGAATGGGATAGCAGACCCATAACCTCTGGCCGCTTGGATGATGTCAACTACATTTTCCCTTGATACAGAGCCTACACCACTCAGCCTCAGGCTATAGGGCAAGGCTGGGGGAGGTAGCACCATAGATCAGACGGCAACGGGAGACACATGGGACAGGCTGACAGGCTGGAGCTCTGGTTCCCTCCAGGACATCCTGCTTGGTGGGGGGAGGCGGTGGACATACCCCTTTCATCTCCAGCCCATCCAGGCTCAAGTGGGCGCCTTCCTGCCCCAGGGGTGCCCATACCTGGTCTCCGGCCTTCAAAGCTCTTCCCACAGCCCCCACCCCACCCCCACAACTTCCTTTCCCACGAGGCCCCCCTCCCATCACAGTCACGCCAGCCTCTGGCTGAGGCCCAAATTGGGGCCTTTGATCCAGGCTTCACGCGGGGGGGGGGGGGGGGGGACGTAGGGAAGAGGGGGAGGGGGCCGGCAGCAGGAAGGCAGGAGAACCTGCCTTACCTGGACAGGCTGCCCAGGTAGGAGCCAGCCCCAAGGCTGGGCCCCGGACCTGAGGCCCTGGCAGCCGGTGGGAGGTGGGGCTTTGCTGCCACATCGCCTCATGAGGCACAGCCAATGGGAGGCAGCTACCCTGGACAGCCCTTTGCGGTGGCGGCAGCAGCCGGGTTACTTCCAGTCACATTCGGTTTCTCAGCGGAGAGGAGAGGAGTGTTTGACGAAGGCTGACGGAAGGAAGCCCTTGTTCTTTGAGGAGACACGTGGATTCCGTGGATTCGGGCGGGAGGGAGGAGGGCAGAGAGGGAGAGCAGAGGAGGCCCTCCCTGTGGGAAGTAGGATCTGAGGGCCTCACGCTGGGCAGGTGTGGCAGCCCGCTTGGTGAAGTTGCTCAGGGCCCTTCAGGCTGCTTTTTGACTTAACACGGTGTCTGCGTACATGTCCTCACCTGTCTGGGTGGTAATTCCTGGTGCTTCCTCCTGAATGGTACCTCCACCCCTGTGTCTGGGTGCACACTGGATCACTCACGGGCTGAGGGGCTGCCGTGTAGGGTACGGGACCCCCTTCCTGTCCTTACCACAGTAAGGACCTAGGTCCCTCCGGCCTGGGACCTGGCACCTTCTTTTAGTGGGGGAAGAGGCTGGGCCTTTCAGGTTTATCAGCCCCGTGGCCCACTATCCTTCCAAGCCTTAGAGCAGCCCCTGCCCTCAGCCAGCATTTAAATACACCCTTCAGACCAGGAAGACTTTGCCAGACACTTTCCCTGGAGTTCCCAAGGCCACCTGGTGAGAGGCCGGGTATCCACAGGGTCACGTGGTGGGGGGGAATGCAGCAGGGCTGAGCCTGAGGTCTGATTCCCTGGCCGTGGACCTGTGCTCTCCTGCTGAGCTTTCCTGGTGTGATAGTCACAGCAAGCACTTACTATGTCCCAAGCACTGCTCTACATTTTAATATCAACCTATTAAAGTCTCAAAACTACTTCCACTCTATGAAGTAGAACCCAAGTCCTGCCAGTGGCCTGCAAGGCCTTACCTGACCTGGTACTCCGTGTCCTCCAACCGCGTCTCCGAATCCCATCTCCTCTGCTCCCTCCACTCCAGCCCCAGTGGCCTCCTTGCTACTCCTCAGACCTGCCTGAGCACCTCCGTGCTGGCCGTTCTTGCCCGGCACACTTTTGCCTCAGACAGCTGCAAGGCCAACTGGCTCCTCTCAGTCAAGTCTCGGCACAGATGTGAGCCTCTCAGTGAGGGCTCCCCTGTCTACTCTGCCAGCAGTTGCAGCCCCCTTCTCCTAATCCCTTTAGCCTGCTTTCTTTTTTCTGTAGCCCTTAATCACCTTCTAATGTTATAGAATTTTTTTAAACTGTGGTAAAATATACATGATATAAATTTTGTCATTTTAACTATTTATTTTTTTATTTTTATTTTTAAAAAAGATCTTACTTGAGATAGAGCCAAAAAGAGAGAGAGAGAGAGCATGAGTGGGGGTGGGGAGCAGCAGAGGGAGAGAAAGAAGCAGGCTCCCCACTGAGCAGGGAGCCCAACGCAGGGCTCAATCCCAGGACCCCAGGATCATGACCTGAGCCAAAAGCAGACACTTAACTGACTGAGCCACCCAGACGCCCTCCACCCCCAATTTTAACCATTTTTAACTGTACAATTTAGCGTCATCAAATATACTCTCGCTGTGCAACCATCGCCACCATTCATCTCCAGACCTTTTTCATCTCCCCGAACTGAAACTCTGTACGCAGAAAAAATAACTCCCCATACCTCCCTCCCCACAGCGCCCGGCAACCACCATTCTACTTTCTGTCTCGGAATTTGACTACTATTGTAGGCGGGATCGGACAATACTTGTCCTTTTGTGACTGGCTTATTTCACTTAGCGTCACGCCTTCAAGCTTCATCTGGGTTGTAGCATGTGTCAGACTTTCGTTCCTTTTTAAGGCTGAATAATACATATATAACTTTTACATTATGTTTCTTTTTCATTTGCCAACTAGAATACAAGTTCCACTGGGGTAATAACTTTCGTCTGTTTCATTCACTGACCCATCCTAAGTCATAAGAATAGTGCTTAGCCCGTGGTCAGCACTTGACTATTTCTTGAGTAAATGCTGAATGTCATTAGGTCTATTACCATTCTCTTTTTACGGATGAGAAAACGAGCCTCAGAGAAGTTAAATCACTTGCTCAAGACCAAGTTATTTATAGTTATTGGCAGAGCCAGAATTGGATTCCTGAAGAATGGCTCCAAAAGCCTTTCTCTTAGTCCCTGCTCTCTGTTGCCTTTTTGTACTGATAACATGAGGTCAGTCCATCCTGAGGTCTAACCACTTTTGCAATGGTGTGGGATGCACCAGCGGGAAGGCAGACATTTACCCTCCCTTAGAGTGATTTCACTAGGCCTGGAGTTGGCCCCCTCCACCCATGTGTGCATGTGGCCACGGTGTGTGTAGTTGTGCGCTCATGAGGGGCGTGTGTGCACATGTAAGAGCACCAGTGCTGGGGTTGCTCCTTCTTCCTGCCTCCCTGCCCTTCCACCCGAGGTTTCGCTGCCATTTGCAGTTCCCCCAGCCCATAGGAAGCCCCTGCCTCTAGAGCCCTTTCCACTGGGGAGACTAGGCAAGACTCCGCATTTTGACCTCATGCTCCGTGCTCAGGATTCCAGTCCAGGGGCCCTGTTGCTGTCTGTGCTTCCGGGCTTGGCCATCAGCCTCTTCCCAGAGACCCTGGGGTGGGTGGATTCAGGGGGAGGAATTTCCTTCCCGGCAGGCACCCTGTGGGACTACAGAGCAGTCCTGGCTGACCCCAGATGCTGGGGTTTTGGCATCCAGCCCCTACTCAGACCCTCCCCTTCCCCAGGATCATCTTCTCCACACCCCTGGCCATCATTGCTTACTTCCTCATCTGGTTCGTGCCTGACTTCCCACAGGGCCAGGCCCTGTGGTACCTGCTTTTCTATTGCCTGTTTGAAACACTGGTCACGGTGAGTGTGGGCACCTCCCCTGGGTGTCTGGGGGGAGGAATGAGGGCAGTCCCCGGGGCCCGTAGGGTTGGTGCCAGAAGCCACATCTGTTTGTCCATCGTCTGACTGGCCGAGGGCCTCTCTTCCATGCCAGTGTTTCCACGTTCCCTACTCAGCTCTCACGATGTTCATCAGCACAGAGCAGAGTGAGCGGGATTCTGCCACTGCGTATCGTAAGTCTCTCTCCGGCCCACTGATCCCTCCACCCGCAACCATGGGGCAATTGTTCCCTGACCCTCCTGCCACATTTCTTCCCTTGCTGGGAGTGGGTGTAAAACCATCTCAAAAATAACTTGATCCCCTTAGTGCTCTGGTGGGAACGGAGAGGTGCAGGGATGAGCCAGAGGTCACACAGAGCAAGGCCATAAGTGTAGGCCAAGGTGCCATCTGCCCCACCACCGTATATCTACCCTTCTGGAGCAACTGCCATTACCTGGGGCTAGAACTGGGCCTCTATCCACCTGACCTCCCTGGAGGCCGGCAAGCCACGAGGCCCCTCCAAAGGACCTTTTTACTGTTCAGGGATGACCGTGGAGGTGCTGGGCACAGTGCTGGGCACAGCGATCCAGGGGCAAATCGTGGGCCAAGCAGATACGCCTTGCCTTCAGGACCCCAGTGACTCTGCGCGGGCCATGGAAGGTGCCAATCGGACACAGAGCACCACCTCACTCAGAGAAACGGTGAGGCCCTTGGCCGTGCAGAGATTTGGGGAGACGAAGCACAATGGGGGTGGTTTGCACTCATCCTCAACATCATCAATGTTGATTAAGTGTTGGGCATTTGACCTAGAAACTGTTAATATGCCCACTTTTCAGATAGGAAAACTGACACACAGAGAGGCTAAATAATTTGGCCAGGGTCCCAGAACTAGTGATTTACAGAAACTAGATTTGGGGAGATTTGAACTGTGGGCTCTCACCCTCCATAGCTGGCTTCTTCACATTCCTTTCGTCTAGACTTTGCCTAGCCGTGGGAAGCAGCAGCCGGCCCGGGATGATGCTCCCATTTCACAGGTGGAGGCAATGAGGCCCCAGAGAAGGGACTGGTCATGGAGTGGAGCTGCTGAGGGTTGGGATGAGGTCAGACTGACTGTCTCTCTGTCGCCTTTATCTCCTTTGTAGCAAAATGCATACCTGCTGGCGGCTGGGGTCATTGCCTCCATCTATGTCATCTGCGCTGTCATCCTGACCCTGGGTGTGAGGGAGCAGAGAGGTGAGGGGTCCCTGGGGAGCGGTCTAGGCCCCAGCACCGCTTGACTTTGTCCCTCTGTCTGGGCCTCAGGCTTTGGGAGGGGCCTCTGCTCCTTCCTCACTGTCTCCTCTGGCCCCCAGAACCCTATGAGACTCAGCAGGCTGAGCCGATGTCCTTTTTTCGGGGCCTCCGGCTGGTCATGAGTCATGGCCCATACGTCAAGCTTATTGCTGGCTTCCTCTTCACCTCCCTGGCTTTTATGGTGAGTGGCAGGCCTGACACGCTCAGCCTTGGGAGCAGGGTGGGTGCAAGAGGGGTGGGGTAAAACAAGGACTCGGGATGTGACGAAGCCTGAGGGACAGATGGGAGGGGGCGGGGTGAGCAGAGGTCCTGGGAGCAGGGGGAAGCCTGGGCCCTGACATCACTTCTTTCCTTGCATTTCCTTCCCCCTACCCTGCCCATCCCCCAGCTGGTGGAGGGGAACTTCGCCTTGTTTTGCACTTACACCTTGGGCTTCCGAAACGAATTCCAGAATCTGCTCCTGGCCATCATGGTGTGTGTGGGGCCCTGAGGGTGGGTAGACAGGCTGGGCTTCGAGATGGTTCTTTGGATAGTCAGATGATGTTTCCCAGACTGGCTAAGGTTAGGAGGGATGAGGGAGGGGTCACAGAATCACTGGTTGGATCTGACCTACAGTTGTTTAGGCAAGACTGTGAAAGATTTGGGGCAAGATATTCCAGTAGAGAACATAGCAAAGGCCGGGAACTTGGAAACTTTGTACTCAGTTGTGCTCAGAGAAGGTAGGAGATAAGACTGGGACTAGTGCTCAGCTCCCCTGGAGAGCCATCAGAGGTGCCCATCAACTTCCTCAATGCCCAGGTGGTGTCATCTGGCTGCCCACAGGCAAGGCTAGGAATATCTTTGAGGTCCTGGGAAGGGCAACGGGGGTTCATGACTAACCCCCTTCCCTTACCCTCCACTGTGCATCCCCAGCTCTCAGCCACATTCACCATTCCCATCTGGCAGTGGTTCCTAACCCGATTTGGCAAGAAGACGGCTGTGTACATTGGGATTTCTGTGAGTGGGGCTAAAGGGGTAGGGCCTGGGCTTAGTTGGGGGTTGCTGGTGGGAGTCTCTGGGCTGACTCATCTTCCTGTGCCCACCCCTTCCACTAGTCAGCAGTGCCATTTCTCATCTTGGTGGCCTTCATGGAGAGTAACCTGATTGTCACCTATGTGGTAGCTGTGGCAGCTGGCATTAGTGTAGCAGCGGCCTTCTTACTACCCTGGTAAGTATATATAGGCCCACCTAGCTATGTTCCCCAGCCCCCTACCCCCTACCTCTGAAGCTCCTTGTGGGGAATTCTGCAGGGGCTTCTCCTTCAGACCATTCTGTGGGTCCAGGTTGGGGGTGGGACAGGTCTTTCCTGTATGGTTGTACAGGTTGTGAACCGTACAAGAAGACCTAATCAAGGTGCGAGATGGGGGGCTTAAATCTGGTCTGTGCTCTATTCGCCAAGCTGCATACCTAGAGGGGGGCTCCATCGAGGAGGAGGGGGCCTTCTTATTACCATGAAATTGCTGTGTCTTCACAGAGCTGTGTGCTCTGGGGCTACAAAAGTCCCAAAGGACCACCTCTTCTTACTGACACAGAGGTGCCACATGGGCTAGTGGGGGCCCTGGAGTGCTGGGCGGGTGGGTCCTCATGGCCACCACCATGCTGCAGGTCCATGCTGCCTGATGTCATCGACGACTTCCACCTGAAGCAGCCCCAGTCTCATGGAACCGAGCCCATCTTCTTCTCCTTCTATGTCTTCTTCACCAAGTTCGCCTCCGGAGTCTCCCTAGGCATCTCCACGCTCAGTCTTGAGTGAGTGCGGTGGGGCCCTGGAGCAGGTGATGGGCAGGGCAGAGCCCCAGCCCCGCCCTCACCACTCCCCTGACCACTGGGTCCCACAGCTTTGCCGGATACCAGACCCGTGGCTGCTCACAGCCGGCACGTGTCAAGTTCACGCTGAAGATGCTGGTGACCATAGCTCCCATAGTCCTCATCCTGCTGGGCCTGCTGCTCTTCAAGCTGTACCCCATCGATGAGGAGAAGCGGCGGCAGAACAAGAAGGCCCTGCAGGCTCTGAGGTGAGAGCGGGGAGGCAGAGGAGGGGGGCATCGTCCAATCTAAGCCCTCAGCCCCTGCCTCCTGTGGCCGAGTCCTGACTTACCTCCTGCGCATCTTCCCTTGAAGGCTCTTCCTCTGCCCCTTCCCACTGCCCATTGAGGATAATGGCAGCTGACATGTCTCGGATACTTAGCTGTGCGCCAGGCAGTGTGCTGGGTGCTTTGCATTTATTCATTCAACAGATACTTACTGGAAACCTACTAGGTGCCAGGCATTCATTCTAGCGAATGAAACAGAATCCCTGCCCTCGCGGAGTTTACATTTTAGGGAACAGGCATTCGTGCTCTCCTCCAGTCCTTCGACGACCCTAAATGTCACGAGATTCCTAGGATTCCCACACCGAGCCTTAACCAGGAAGAGTAACTGGCCCAGCTGCGAAGGAGTAGAACTGGGGTTTGAGGCCTGGCATTTCTCACTCCAGAGCCTGCATTCTTCACAGCTCTCTTAGTGTACAGGACCTCAGGTGTGGCCTGAAGCTGCCTTTCTGGAGCCCAGAAGGCACGGTGAAGTGGATCATGCTAGTTCATCAGCCAGCCCAGGTCAAAGCGCAGTCCCAGGGCTTGTGGTGCCCTGTGGGCAGCAAGGACTGCAAACAGGTCAACTGGCAGTTTCTGGGTCAACAGAGGAGAGGAAGTGAGCAAACTGTCTACATGCTGTCGTTGAGACTCCCCTGACAGCTGGCTCAGACTGTAGGGCCGAGGTCCTGGGAGGAACAAGGCAGCAGGGGAAAGGGAAGGGTAAGGGTGCTCCCTCCAAATCATCTCCTCTGGCTCTTGCAGGGAAGAGGCCAGCAGCTCTGGCTGCTCTGACACGGACTCTACAGAGCTGGCCAGCATCCTCTAGGGCCCGCTGTGGGGCCCGAAGCCACCATCCACAGGGCCTGAGTCCCAGACCAGAAGAAGTCGAGGCCTGCTTGCCTGTTTGCTGAACAGCTGGTCTCCAGGTGCCAGGAAGGGAGCCAAAGACTCGAGAGTAAGTGGCCCAGGATGCCTCCTGGGCCTACCGTGGGAGGGCTATCCGTACAGCCTCCTGCCTCACGTCTGCCTGCCCACAGGGCCAAGCCCAGGGCCGCTACTGTGAATATGCCATGGACTGATGGGGCCTAGCCCGGAACACTAATGTAGAAACGTTTTATACAGAGACTAATTAATAACTTAATGACCGTGTATATAGCAACGTGTGTGTATGTACGTGTCTGTGAGCTATTAATGTTATTAATTTTCATAAAAGCTGGAAACCAGAGGTGCTTGTTTCTGTCTTTGCCCTCAGCCACTCACTGAGCCCTTCTGTGCCAAGACAGGAACATTAAGCTGCAAGGGCCCTGGGGAGCAAGAGTGTGTCTGGAGGTGTGGAAACAGCATCGGCTAACATTTACTAAACACCTCTCTGTACCAGGCACGCTGTGGAGGCTTTACATTCACTTTGCTTGTTCTCGAATTTAATCCTTGAAACCATCTTGCTATGTCAGGATTATTCCACTTTTTTATCTTTATTGTTAACTTTTAAGTAGGCTCCATGCCCAGCGTGGGGCTTGAACTCACGACCCTGAGATCAAGACTTGAGCTGAGATCAAGAGTCAGGTGCTTAACTGACTGAGTCCCACCAGGCACCCCAGGACTATTCCACTTTAGCAATGAGTAAACTGAGCTCCAGTATAGAGAGGGACCTGGCTCAGGTCACATGGCCAAGCATTGCCTAACTGGAATCCCATCCGGGGTCTGTGAGACGCCACCCTTCGCTCCCCTGTATCTGAGTGACCCACGGACTGTCAGACAGACAGCTGCTCTGCCCAGGCCCGCACGCTCTGCTTCCTGCCCTGTGCATGCCTGACTGCGCGCGGCTGGCACACACGCTCTGTGACTGGGGCTGTGTGAGGTCCTAGAGACCTGTGATTCTTTCCCCATTGCTGTTCATGATGGTGTTGGAAGGTAAGAACCTACCTGGCTGGGTGGCTTTGTGTGTGGATGGAGGATGAGTCTCAGCACTGGTGTGCTGGTGAAAAACCACCTTTGGTGGGAGGAGGTTGCTGGGGAAGCCCTAGTTTATAGCACTTGTCCATTTGCATGGTGTAATTGCTTCTACTATAGCCAATTTCATGTTACCAATGGTTGTACTAAGGCCAGATTCCTGAAAATTGAAGAGTTGGCTCTCATAAGCTGGTAGGAACTTGCCCCAGCACCGGGTCTCACACGCTTAGGTCAAGCTCCAAATATTGGGAAAGCAAAGATGGCAGGATCAGGGGCTACCGGTCCAATTTCTCTATTTTACAGACAGATAAACGAATCCCAGAGAAGAGAAGCGCATAGACCATTCAGGCTGGGTTTTTACTTTGGGTCTAGGGCTCCATTTTCAGGGCAGCTGGGGAAGGCTCCATGTTTGCTCTGAAGTTCTGCCAAGGCACTTTCATAAATGTATCAAATGTTACTAACAGGCATGGTTATATGCATAATTCCCATAAGAGGTAAGTACATTATTACCCCCATTATACAGATAAGGACACCGAGGCACAAAAAAGTAACTTGTCCAAGGTCATCAGACAGTAAGCGGAGGAGCTGATGTTTGAAGCCAGGCTGTCTGGCTACAGGACCAGTGCTCTTACCCACTACTTTAGGCTATTATGTGAACCGATAGTCTTGTCACCACCAAGCCAGGTCCCGCTGCCTTTAGAGCTTCCATCGCAGGGTCAGGCTGCCTGGGCAGGGCAGGAGCCCCTGGGCTCTGTGCTGACCTTTGTAGCTGGAATGTTCAAGAACTCAGATAATGTTTGCAGAGGCCCACTCCTACCTTCCCCTCCCTCTACTCCAATAACCACCAAATCCTGTCTTTAAAAATAAAAGTTATTTTAAATTTCCTAAACCACTCAAGCTTGCTTCTTTCCCATCCCTGCAATTACTTACCAGGTCTCTCACCTGGATGATTATACCAGCATCCTTGCTGGTCTCTGTCTTTGACTTGATCTCCTCACATTCCTTCTGCAAACTCTCCAAGATAACCAAAGTAGCCCTCCTATTTAGAAACCCTTCTATGAGTCACCATTGCCTTCAGGAGGAAGTCTGAGACGCCTGCTGATCTCCCCAGCCCCACAGGCCACCTGCCTAGCCCTGGAATATACCTCTGGCCCCTGGTCCATCTGGTAGACACTGGTCCAATGTCCTCGGTTCCAGAATGCTTCTCTAAAGCCATTCATGCCCCCCTCTTTCTTTGGGGCAGCTCTTGAGAGTCCGTGCCCCCTCCACTGTGGCTTCCCATACTGAGCCCAGGGCCAGGCATGGATGGTGGGGTGGGTTGGGGCTTATGCGGCTGAGTTTTTAAACATGAGCTATAACAAGGCTTTGTGAGCCACACCCAACCGGCACTGACCCACCATGATGGGTCTCCCTTGTCCTGTTTCCCCCAACTGTGCAATGGGGATTTGGAATGGAAAACCTTCTCTTCAGTTTCATGCTCACAGAAAATTGTTCTCCTCAAAGATCTGCTGATTTCTTGGTGGATGATATGGTGGAGGGTGGGGATGGGTAGGAAAACAACCTGGAGTCCCAGAAACTCCTTGGGTCACCAGTGACTCCATGTGCCTTCTGGAAAGCTCATACCTACCCATCCTTTGGGAGAAGTGCCATCTTGACTTCCTCTATGCTTGGATCCAGCATTACTACAAAGAACCCTGCCTCCCTCTTGACTCTGTCCTTCTGTTCTCAGCCACGCCAATCACGCACTCCATCCCAACTCCTGCTATGGGACAGGTGTGGCTTTGGCTCCACCTGCTGGAAGAAAGGAGTAATAACTTTCAACATTGCAAAGAAGGAATTCCAGCTCTGTCCTTGAGTCTATGAGGTTGGCTATCCATCTATGGAACAAATATTTGTATTGGGCCTACTACGTGTCATGCACTGGCTAGGCTCTGAGGATAGAGTGGTGAATAAAATAGAGTTTACATGCTCAGTGAGGACTAATGACAAATAAATGGGTATATAAATAAGATAATTTTGGATTGTAATAAGCACCATGAAAGAAGCAGGGTGATGTTATAGAGGGAATTCATGTGGAGACTTTTTTTTTTAAGACTTTATTTTTAGGGGTGCCTGGGTGGCTCAGTCACTTAAGCGGCTGCCTTTGTCACTGGTCATGATCCCAGGGTCCGGGGATCAAGCCCCACATCGGGCTCCCTGTTCAGCAGAGAGCCTACTTCTCCCTCTCCCTCTGCCTGCCACTCTGCCTACTTATGCTCTCTCTCTATCTCTCTGTCAAAAAAGGAAAAAAAATCTATTTTTAAATAATCTCTACACCCAACATGGGGCTCAAACTTACAACCCCAAGATCCAGAATCATACTCTCTACGGACTGAGCCAGCCAGGTGCCCCTGTGGAGACTATTTTAAATTGAGTGCTCAGGAAAGAATGTTCTGAGAAAATGCCTTTTGACTTGAATCACAAAGAAGGAGAATTAGCAGACATTGGGGGAAAGCACTGTAGACAGAGGAATCAGCTAATGCAAAGACTCCAAAGTAGGAAAGAGCTTGGTGTATTTGAAATACTGAACGGAAACAGTGCAGCCCAAGTGTAGTGAATGAGAGGGCAGGTGGTATGAGGTGAATTTGGAAAGGCCTACAGGAACTAAACCATCCAGGCCTTGTAGCCTACAGTAAAAGTTTGATTTTTATTTTGAGAACAGCCAAAAAGTCAATTGACAAGTTTCAAGTGGGGAAGCCATCTGACAGATCAAGAGTTTAGAAAGACCATAGCATCTGCTTTGTGGAGAAAGGACTGAAGGAAGTAAAAGTGGAAACAAGGTGACTAATGTAGCAGATGCTCTTCTAATCTTCCCTCCCTCTTCCTTTTTTCCTTCCTTCCTTCCTTCCTTCCTTCCTTCCTTCCTTCCTTCCTTCCTCTTTCTTGAGAGAGAGAGAGAGTACATGTGTGTGCATGTGTGCACACAGGGGAGGGATAGAGGGAGAGGGAGAAGGAGAGAAGCAGACTCCATGCTGAGCACGGAGCCTGATGCAGCTGGTTGGCCTAGAAAATAGAGAGAGGGAAGGAAGGAGAAGGGGAGAGAAAGGGAAGGGAGAGGAGAGGGAGAGGAAAGTGAAAGTGATACCTAGATTTCTAACTTGGAAAACAGCAGCACATCAACTCAGTAGCACAGGGAGCGCAGGAGGAGGAGCAAGCTAGGGGGACAGAATAATTAGTTTGTCACCTGTTGGTATCATTTTTATATATATATAAAAGAAAAAAACACAAAGAAATTCCATTAGGTCAGGAACAAGAACACACACTTTCTCCAATATTACTATATAACCTTTAATTGGAGGTACTAGCTGATGTAATTAGACAAGAAGAAGAAATAAAAATTGGGAAAAAGTAGGTAAAATTATCTTTATTTGTCAATAATATGTTTGTATTCCGAGAGAACCCAGTTAAATCAACCGAAAAACTGCCATAAACAACATTCAGTAACGAAATGGGGTATGAAATTAATATATAAAAATCAATATCCTTTATACATACAAATTGCAATCAGTTAAAACTGCATTGTTCAACATGATAACCACGTGGCTATTTGAATTTAAATTAAAAATAGCTAAAATTAAGTAAAATTTAAAATTCAGTTTCTCAGTCATCCTAGTCACACTAAGTTCTCAATAGCCACATGTGATTAGTGGCTACGTATTAGTGTAGTTATAGAAGTCCATCACTACAGAAAGTTCTATTGTTCAGTGCTGAGTTAGAAGATATGGTGGAAAAGAAGACCACATTTATGAGAGCAACAAAATACTTACAAATGAGTAGGAAAGAAATAGCCCTTTGTCAAACCACACGACTTAGTTTGTGGTCACAATCCACCTGTTTGGACCTCTCTGTATTACAGGAATAACCAAAGTAGCATCTCTTTGCAAGTCTTCTCTGACTCTTGCAGCTGAGTCAGAAATTCCTCCAGGCTTCCCAAGGACAACATATAGTTGATCCTCATTATTTGAAGATTCTGTATTTGCAAATTGCCTACTTGCTGAAATTTATTTGTATCCTGAGGGAGGGAGGCAGGACAGGGAGGGGAGAAGAAAGCAGAAGCAATGCCAGAAGACGTGGAGAGTGAGGGAAGGTTTAGGTCTGGGTATTTTCAATTAGATCCAGACTTTCCCCTTTTCGTCCAGGGCAGCTGGGCAGAGCTGGGTGGGCCTCACATCTCCAGGGCAGTCAAGGAAGTCCCTGATTGCTATGGCCTAAGGCCATTTCCGGGGTGAGGCCCAAGCCCTTAACAGGCCAAGCCCAGAGTGAGCTCTGATTGCTCATCATCTAGGAAATTGCCTTCTGTCTGGCAGAGTTCCTGCTGAAATTGGCCTAGGGTGGTGGACTGGGTCCCCACCTTTAGGTGATCTAACATGGGCTGGATAGCTTGTGGGAGAGTCTGGGATGTCCTGCAGGTGACCCTGGGCCAGAGAACCCGGGAGGGGGCAGGACTGCTTTAACAGTAGTTTAAGAGATGGGGAATTAGGGGTGCCTGGGTGGCACAGCGGTTAAGCATCTGTCTTCGGCTCAGGGCGTGATCCCGGTGTTATGGGATCGAGCCCCACATCGGGCTCTTCTGCTATGAGCCTGCTTCTTCCTCTCTCACTCCCCCTGCTCGTGTTCCCTCTCTCGCTGGCTGTCTCTATCTCTGTCGAATAAATAAAATCCTTAAAAAAAAAAAAAAGAGATGGGGAATTAGGCCTGGAATCTCTCTTACTCTTGTTTCCCAATACGGTCACAGCAGTCACTCATCCTGGTACCTTCCACTTTAGAACTCCCATACAGCCTCAAATGATGTCTGTACAGAGGAAGGCAGGGGAACCACCCAGCCTGACCCCCAGGCTCAGAGATGGCAAAGGAGTTGCACAAGGTCACGCAGCCAGCTGGAAGCAGAAGCAAGATGGAATTTTTGGAGGGTGCAGGAATTTTACTCTACTCTTCAAGGTTCTTCTGGCTAGTCTAAGAATTAAATTGACATGAGCGAGATTAATAAGAGAAAAACAAATTTAATTCATACTTATGGGAGCTCATAGAGATATGAATCTCAGAGAAGTGACCAAAGCAGGCAGCTTTTATACCTTTTAGACAAAGAAACATAAATCTGTGAAGAGTTGGCAGGACAAAGAAAACTTACATTGGAGAGCTTCAGTTAGTAAGGAATTCTAAACAGAATTTGGGCTCTGTAGTGAATTAGTAAAAGTAACAAGGTGTATTTATATAGGCTTTGGCCCTGAATTCCCATCTCTGATGATAAGGATGTCTCTTCACCTCCTGGTAATCTTTCACATAAGAGATTTATTTCCTGCTTTCACGGGTACAAAGGAGGGTCAGAGTGTCCTTTCTGCACTGGCTGTTTCTTAAATAACTTTAATTCAAAATAATCAGTATGCCAAAGTAGCATATTTTAGGGCAAGCCTGCTCCGAACTCCATCAGAATCCAGTTTTGCTTATTCTTGAACTTCTTATGAAGGGAATCATATAGTATGTATTCTTTTGTGTCTGGCTTCTTTGTCTTAGCACAATGCTTTTGAGATTCATCTAGGTTGTTCTGTATATTAGCATTGTTTTCATTTTGATTGTTGGTGGTAAAATTCCATTTTACAAATATACCACAAATTGTTGTATTCTCCTTCTGTATATTTGGATTTTGTCCAATTTTTGGCTGTTGTGAATGAATAAAGTTGCTATGAACATTCTTGTACAAGTCTTCTGACGGCCATTTGAACTAATCTTTCTTGGGTACATGTCTGGATGTGGAATTGGTGGGTCATGGTATAGGGTTATGTTTGGCGCATAAGAAAATGCCAAATAGCAACATGTGAGAGTTTCAGTTCTCCGCATCTCCAGCAATCCTTGATAATGATAGTTTTTTAAAAAGTCATTCTGCTGAATGTATTATGTCGTGGTTTTAGTTGGCGTATTTTGGATGAGCTATTATTTTATTTTTATGAGATAATGTTTTAAGCACTCCTTCATTTGTCTATTGGTCATTCCAATGTGCTCTTTTGTGAAGTGCTCGTTTATATCCTTTGTTCATTTTTAACTGAATGCGGTGTTTTGGGTGCTGATTTGTGGGAGTTCTTTGTATGTTCTGGATATGATTTGTCAGTCTATACCTTTCCTAGTTGCATTCTTTTTTTTTTTTAAGATTTTATTTATTTGTTTGAGAGAGAGAGAGCACAAGCAGGGGGAGCAGCAGGCAGAGGGAGAGGGAGAAGCAGACTCCCCGCTGAGCAGGGAGCCCAACATGGGGCTCAATCCCAGGACCTGGGATCACGACCTGAACCAAAATCAAGAGTGGGATGCTTAACCGATTGAGCCACCCAGGAGCCCCAGTATTTTGATTATTTTTAAGCATTCCCTTCTTTGACCGTCACCACTTATCTTTGTGGCTAATCTCTTTGGTATTCTGAATCCAGTAACTTCTCAATGTTTTCAGTACATCCAGCCCATTGACCCTACTACCTTTTTGTTACCCTTCACCTTATCTATTTACCTTAGGGTCCATGGTCTCATTATCATTACCTTCTTGCCCCCTTTCTCCTTTATAGATCTTGCCTGGATATACTCCCGTTTCAATCCAAATCTCTTCTCTTCTCTCATTTCCTGCCTTGGTTGATGCCCCCTATTAGACAAAATGTCCCTTTTTAATTTAATCTAATTTAGTTTCAAAATGGTTTCCCATAAAGAATGTCAAACATACAAACAAATGTATAGAGAACAGTACAATGCATCCCCGTATATCTATTACCTGGATTCAGCATTTAATAATATTGAATTTGCTTTATCTATCCCCTTTTCCCCCAGGTGCTTTACCTATCCCTCTTTCTCTCTTTCTTTTTTCCTTGCAGAAGTATTTTAAAGCAAATCCCAGACACCATGTCATTTCACTCCTACATATTTCAGTATGCATTTCTTAAAGACATGGGCTATTTTCTCACATAACCATGATGCCATAACCATACTTAACAAAATTTAAAATCATTCTTTGGTATCATTTAAAATCCAGTCCATAATTACACTTTCCCTTGTGTCTCAGATATGCCTTATTACACTGGGTTTGTCCAAATTTGGATCCAAACAAGGTCTACACATTACATTTTGTTGTAGTGCCCTTTCAATTCTTTTAATCTCTAGCAATCCTCCCCCTCCCTTTATTTTTCATTCTGCTGACTTATTGCAGAAACCAGCTCAATAGTCCTCAAGAATGTTCCACATTCTGGATTTACTCCCTTTTATAACAAATCTTTTGTAATTTGCCCTTTACTGTCCTAAAATGAAATTCAGAAATAATGTAACTAGTGTATTAGTTAGGGCCTGGCAGGAAACAGATGGCACACTCAAGCTGAGTCCAATTGAAGCCAGTTTAATGAAGGGATTATTGAAAAAGATGTGGACAAAGTTAAGGGAAACAACAAGGAATGAGGAAGCACTGGAGGGATTTGTCTGCCATCCCTAGGTCTGAAGGGCCAAGATGAGGCAGTAGTATTTCCCTTTGGCTGAACTCAACAGGAAGCCACTGGGCAACGAAGCTGATTGATACCATTCATTAAATTCTGCCTCCTGGGGCAGGAAGCAAGCCACAGAAAAGCAGAGAGTGGATCAGATCTGGAACGTCAAATGGAGAATACCCTTCACACCGATCCATACGTGTAGTTTCCAAATAATGAACTTAACTCCCTGTTTTATAGGGAGAAATAAGAGGAAACTAGTGCATAAAAGTGTTATATATTTGAACATGTACAAATTATGCACAACTTCACCAGAAGCCCTCATGTAATCATCAGATGCTTGCAGCCGTTCCTAGAATTGCTGTGCCTGCCAAAGCTGCACATGCAGACTGATCCAGGAGAACTGGACTGGCACCTCAAACACAGAGAGCAGCTGTGGGGTTGATTTTCTGAACAAGACAAAGCCCCCTCTTCCATCAATTAATTACACGGAAGTGGTGTTCCTGGGAAACTCAGTATATATTAAAACTATACACGTGGAAAATAGATTTAGCGTCTAGGTGGAGATAAATAATACATATACTTTCCATCAAGTGAAATCAGACCATAGGCCATTTGAAAATTATGTGGCATGTGGAACAATTTCTGTTGTGCGGGATTATTCTGTGCATTGCAGGATGCCTAGGAGCCCCGATCCCACACGCGAAAGCCTTGTAGTGGTCCCCACCCTAATTGTCTTCTCTACTGGTGGATCATTCCAGTGGAAAATCATTGGCTTAGGTCATCTCCCCTGGTCCCTTGGGTTTAGATATACTGATGCCTTCCAAACTATTCATTCAGCCTCATCCTCTCTCCTGAACACACATTTGTAAATTCAATTTCTACTTGATGTCTCTATTTACATCAGTAACTGATATCTCAAAATTTACATGTCAAAACCAAAACCTTGAATCTACTCCCCAATATAGTTACCCCCACCCCTTTCCTCTCCCAGGTTTATTTTAGTTTAGTAAGTGGCCATTACATCTCCTAGTTGTTCAAGCCCAAAATATTCGAATCATCTCTGACACCTCTTTTTTTCTCATGTTCCACATCTGATTCACCAGTCAATTCAGTTGGCTCTGCCTTCAATATGTATTCCAATCTGATCACTTTTAACCACCACTACCAGCACCATCAATACCACCTCGGTCCAAGCCATCATCACTTCTCTGAGCTGTTACAACGGCCTCCAAAATGATCTCCCTGCTTCTACCCTACTCCCTATTTTCTATCTGCAACATGGCAGCTGGTGTGATCATTTTAAAAATGTGAGTTAGATTGTCTCATGCCTCTACTCAAAACCCTGCAAGGTTGTTAGGGAAATTTGGACATCTAGTGTCTCTGTGTGTTCAAATTTCCTCTTCTTATAAGGACACCTGTCAGATTGGATGAAGGCCCACACTTACACGTCATTTTAACTTAATCATCTCTTTTAAAGCTCTGTCTCCAAATACAGTCACAGTCTGAGGTACTGGGAGTTGGGCTTCAACATATGAATTTGGGGGGAACACAATTCAGCCCATAACAACGTCTTTATTTAAGGGATAGTTGCATCGTATTATGGGAACAGTAATGTTGTTTGAAATGTAAATATGGACAGAAGAATGTATATGAATTACAAAAAGGTGGACCCTACCATACTGTCAGCTCAGAACCATTTTCACTACCTTCTATGATTTCCCCTATATTTTGGGGGCTGGAAGCCTCAAAACTACATTTCCCAGATTCCCTTGACAGCAGAGTTCTAGGTTGTGTCTTGAAAATAAGAGGTGATCATGCGAGTTTGGAAAGCAGGAGGAAAAGAGAGGCCATTATTATTCTATCAGTGGTGAACGGGCCTTGGGCTTTGGCAGAGAGCAGACAGCAGACAGAGGTTTGGGTGCAGCTTTAGGCATCCTCCTGTGAATCACCCACTTTGGTATCTCTGGTAGCTGAGATCATTGATGTTCGTTCCTTGTGATTTCCTAAATATTAGCAGACATTTTCGGCTGCAAGATTCTTTGCAAAACACTTCTCAAGGTCTTACATTATCATTACTAAACTCTCCTCCTCTTCCTCAATCGTACAGGCATGGAGGTCCACCTGGGCAGGCCAAGTTGGAGTAGCTTTTTTCTCCAACCAGGAGCAGAGGCAGGGAGTTGCTTCCTAATCAGATCTCATAAGACCCTCAGGGCCTGGGTTCTAACATTTTCTCCAAGGAAACTCTGTAACAGGTGGCTGGTTGAGGGGTATTTAGGGTGATGGATTGAAC
Source organism: Ursus arctos (assembly GCF_023065955.2). Taxonomy (NCBI): domain Eukaryota; kingdom Metazoa; phylum Chordata; class Mammalia; order Carnivora; family Ursidae; genus Ursus; species Ursus arctos. Next base: position 29,961,785 of record NW_026623008.1, read on the forward strand.
TTAGGATCAGAAGACTGTAGTTCTAGGCCCAGCCTTACTGTGTAATTGCATCATGACCTTGGCTAATACCCTTGGACCTTTGGGTCTCAGTTTCCCCACGTATAAAATAGGAGAAAGGAGAAGAAGAAAACAACAATGAGTAATAGCTAACATTTACTTACTGTTTTCTATGTTCCAGTCATCATTTCTGAGAACTTTTCATATAACCACTCATTTAATCATCACAAAAATCATACGAGAAAAGTACTATTTCTATCTTACAATTGGGAAAGCGGATATTGTGAAACTTGCCCCGGTCACCCAGGAGGTCTGTGTGCTTGTTGGGGTTTTGGCTGTTAAACTACTGGCCTCTTGTTACATGGAAATATGGGATAAATGACCATTGATTTATAGTTTCTGTAGTTTGGAACTGACTGGTTTGGGATGTGGTACCCTCTGTCTCAAGTTCTTTGGCGTCCTTAAACAAAGTAGGAATTTACTGGATCTAAAGACATCAGGAATCTCTATTTCTTTCTCACATACGTCATTCTTCCTCTTTCTCAACATCATTGCTCAGGTTTTTGTTCCATGTAGCTGGTAGAAGATGGCCAATACACAACTCAAGCATACTTCTCCTCTGTTCAAGAGACCTTCCCAGATTGAACAGGACGCCTCCTGATTCTAATTACAGATTTCTGAGAGAGAGAGAGAGAGAGAGAGATCCTATTAGCCCAGCTAGAACCAGGAAGTGATTGTAGCACAAACTAGGTACACAGGGTTGCCCACTTAGGGGTGAGGTGGCAGCACCTCAGGGGGTGGTACTTCAACTCTCACGACCGTAGACACATTTACATCCTTTATCATATTTTCCACCGGCTGAGGGACAGTAATGTGTCTCTCTCCTTATGAGAAAACCTCTTCTACTCTAGGCTTAGCAGACAGTCTCAACCTTCCAGGGACGGCGTGGCTGTGGTGGAAAGAGCCCTCTGTGCACTCTGAAGTCCTGGGACAGGATGAACTTCCAGGCCCCCATTTACTAGCTGCGTGACTCCAGGCAAATTATATAACCTCCCTGAGCTTCTGTGTATTCGTTGCAGAAAAATCAGAAAATGCAAACAATTGTGACTAGAAAAAGAAAACCACACTCTTTGTCCCTTCTTTCTTTCACCAGGCTCCTTTTTATGTAACGCGCACAAGCACAGACTGGAGGAGTCTAAGGGTTTAGTTTCAAAGCTTTGGCAGGGCCTTTGTGTTTTTGTGTAGAAATGGGAGAAGCTATGAAGAGGTACCTGACTCTTCAATAGGCCTGCCCATTATTCCCAGCAGGCCCAAGAGAACATAGTTTGGAAGGCCAAGGATCAAAGAAAGAAACAAAACTGTTCTGCATTGCAAATAGAAGTCCTCACTCCATTGTGAGAGAGGCAGCTTTGTAAATTACGGGGGTAGAGGGAGTGAGGTAACCAAGGCAGAACGATTAGTGCAACCCAAGAGTGGAGAACTGCATAAGCCTCCAGGAGGAGGTAGGCGAGGAAACGTTATATAGGACAAGTATGGGAGCAGTCAGTTTCTCCTTCCTGTTCTGACACGGCCAGAGGCGGCAGCAGGGCCCTCTCTATCCCAGAGGGTCTCTTAGAGGAAGTTAGTAAATGGTGCCCCCTCTCTGAGTGGATGCAGCTCTGTACCAGTGTGCAGGGTTTGGTGAGTGGAGTGTGGGCCGCGTCCCTTACGCCCTGAATGATCTCTAAGTCTATGCTCAGTGGCCCCGAGTGTCAGCCCTCATTGTAGACTAGTAGGCTGAGAGGGACATCTACTGAGAGGAGCAGACCTAAACAGAGACAGAGCAAAGGTGAGGCCCAGGACTGTCCCCATCTCAAGACACACCTGGTGGGATGAGAAAAGGAAAGGCCAAGCACACAGGTTTTATATATAGCCCAGATCCCTACCCTCTGAAATTACTTAGAATTGCCTCTACCCTCCAATCCCAAACCCTCTGGAGGAAAGCCACAGACTCCTTAAGAACCCTGTGAATTCCCAGGGATTATGTTCTCATGTTATCCTTCTGGGTTCCAAGCTTCACAAAAACTACTCATGTCAAGCATTTGTTTGAGTAGTAGGTGTTACAGAAGATTAAGGGTGCTGGGGAGCAGGGAGAAGGTGAAGGAAGTATTTACAATGAAGTGATGTACACTTAAACTTTGCATAAGAGAAAATTCCAATGTTGAAATTCTTTTCAGTTATTTCTTTAGGTAGTGTTTAAAAGAAGTCAACTTAATGACTAGGGAGATAGAGTGATTGATTTAAGAGAGAGAGAAAGAGAGCAGGGGGGAGGCAGAGGGAGAGGGAGAGCGAGAATCTCAAGCAGACTCCTCCAAGTGCAGAGACAGATGTGGGCTCAATATCAGGACCCCGAGATCATGAGCTGAGCTGAAACCAAGAGACTGATGCACAACCGATAGAGCCACCCCGGCATCCCAGCTTCCAAGTTTTTCGTTGTGTCTGCTTAGGATATTATCTCAGGCAAGGCTAGAATCTCTCAGTCCCAATCCAGATTCTTGGGGAAGGGCCCACATCCCAGCTCAGGTCCGATCTCCATCACTGGATAAGCCAGAAAAGTGAGACCACACGACACCAACTGTACCCACCCCTGTAACCAGAAGGTGGGCCTGGGAAGGGTGCTGTTCCCAGACAAGGGAGAGTTGACTGAGTCACCCAGGTGCCCTGTGACTAGGAAGATCTGTTTGTTTTTTTGCTCTTAACCTTTGACCAAATGTATATGCTTGCAACTACATTAAGAAGTTAAAATATTAATTGGTTGATTAATTAATATGCTACTGGATAAATACAGAAATAAAGATTGCAAAATGAAAAAAATAAAACTAAACTTATGAAGAAAATTCTCTTCAGTTATCCTGCCATTCTCAGTGACATTTAACCCCCTGTACACCCAATCCTTCAGAATTTTGCTGGATCCCATCTCCTTTTCCTATCTCCTCTTTCCTCTAGAATTGCCTTTACTCCAAATTTGTCTTCCTCTATTATGCAGAGCAATTTAGTTATCAATTTTGAATATGCAACACGGATATCTAAACCTATCGAGTGGGGGTCTTATAGTTAACGGAATCCTTCTTTCTTTCTTTCTTTCTTTCTTTCTTTCTTTCTTTCTTTCTCTCTTAATTTTATTTTTAAGTAATCTCTCCACCCAACATGGGGATCGAACTCACGACCCCAAGATCAAGAGTCACACACTCCACTGATTGAGCCAGCCAGGTGCCCTGGAATCCATCTTTCTTATAATACTGTTATATATGATACAATTATAAGAACCTAAGGGGAAAAAAGTGTTAGCTTTATTTGACCATGAAGTTTCCTGGTAAACCTCCTGGATGATGTGATGCTTAATAAATAGGAGGCATAGGGGCGCCTGGGTGGCACAGCGGTTAAGCGTCTGCCTTCGGCTCAGGGCGTGATCCCGGTGTTATGGGATCGAGCCCCACATCAGGCTCCTCTGCTGTGAGCCTGCTTCTTCCTCTCCCACTCCCCCTGCTTGTGTTCCCTCTCTCGTTGGCTGTCTCTATCTCTGTCAAGTAAATAAATAAAATCTTAATAAATAAATAAATAAATAAATAAATAAATAGGAGGCATAGAATATTAAGTAAAGTTAGAAGCAAAGTGATTTTTTAGCCAGATTGAAAACTTGAGTTGTTACCTTGACCTTCACATTGCTGGGAAGTGTGGAAATTCTCATTAAGTATAGTCAGGAATATATTGATCTCGAAATAACTTGATCTTTAAATGAAAGTAATGAAGGGTGCCTGGATGGCTGAGTCGGTTAAGTGTCTGCCTTCAGTTCAGGTCATGATCCCAGGGCTCTGGGATCGAGCCCTGAGTCAGGTTCCCTACTCAGTGGGAGTCTGCCCCTCCCTCTCCACTCATGCTCACTCTCTCTCACATACTCTTTCTCAAATAAATAAATAAAATCTTTAAAAATAAATAAATAGAAAGTAATAAAATTTTTGATTTGCCACTCCCTGAAGAATGGAAGAGATACAGTTGGGTTTTGTGGGGTCTGAGGATTATATAGTTTTATGGGGTGCTTTTAAAATGGTGGTTCTTAAACACTTAAAAATTATTATTAAGGCTGTAACTCAGCAAGACTCAATGTTCGACTTTGGAGATGATGAAGCAGTAGGGTGCAACACCCAGGAACGGCTAACACTCGTTCAGTTACTTTGTGCAATTTTGCCTCAAGATGTAGCTGCCTAAGTCGATGCAAATCCAGAGTGATTTGATCATCCATGACTTGGAGGCAGAGATCAAAGCAAAGGGTCTCACTTTTAGTTCAGTTTATTTAATAAGTCAGAGAGTCTACAGTGTTCCAAGAAGTTCAAATACATCCCGCCAGGACTTGGGTGAATCTCAGCTCTTGTGTTAGATGGTACAGAGGCAGGCCAAGCGGAACTACCTACTACAAACTGGTCTCTTGCTGCTCTGTGGAGAAGAGATGATTAAGCCGATATATAGTTTCATAGTTAAGATATTTGGGATCATTTTTTCAGCAGGATCTCATGGAGGTCCACACAGTTGGCAATTTGCCAGGATTCTTCAGAAGGGCAAAAAGCAATTAAAGTTGAGTCAAGGCTGTGGATGTTGAGTAACTTGGAAAGAGTAGGTTTCAGAAGGTTTCTCAGGGGATCAGCAAAAGAGAAGGTCCCAGGGACACAGCATTTGCTGCTCTTTCCTCCCAGCTCCTCATGGTTATCAACATCCTCAATCTCCTTTTTCTGGTAGCTGCCACAAAACCTGGGAAGAGGGGTTGTAAACTCGATTGCAAACGGCGGGGTTCTTTTTAAGAAAAATAATATGTAAGTATGAATACAAAATTAGACCCTTCGAAGGGACTCATGCAAGGAAGGGGTCCTAAATCTTAAGCTTTATCAGCTCCACGGTAAGTATGCCTCTCTACCTGAGATTTTGAAAACATTTTTTTGCCCACTGTATTTCTGGCAATTGGTCCTTCTGGAAGGCATCATGCAAAAGGATCAAAATCTACCATATTCATTCCCTCTGGGTGATGGCATAACGTCAGAGCAGCAACCCTGGGTCATCATAGGAACGAGCCTTTCACTAGCTCATCAAAGGTCAACTTTGTAACGAAAGAAGCAAGTAGAACAGCAGGAATCTATCTGGAAAACATCAGGTTATTATGACAATTTTTCCAACATTCTCATGCTGATTGCTCAGAGGTTGTTTGCACTGGCAGCTCAATGAAATGTGGACAAGAGCCAAGATGATTGGGTCAAGCTTTGCTATTTATAACTTCCTATAGCAGCAACACCTCCCTCCTTTTTTTTTTTTTAATTTCCTAGGAATGGAACATCACTCATTTTTATGAAATGGTCCATGGCTACCTACAGTGTGGCCAAGGATGACACAAGAGGCTAAGTTTTCCAGATGCCTTTTACATTAGCCCAGGACTACGCATATGTATCTAATGGGATCTGATTTATATTTTGGAAAAGTTCCCTCTGGCTGTTGAGTGGAGAACTGATAGTGGGGACAAGAGTGAAAACAGGCAGATGAGTTTGGGGGCTATCACAGTAGGCTAGGTAACAGATGATGGGACTTTAGACTTGGTAGATAGGGCTTCAGAGAAGAGGTTGGATTCTCAAAAAAAATTTTTTTAAGTAGGCTCCACAGGCATGTAGTCCAATGCGGGGCTTGAACTCACAACCCTGAGATCAAGACCTGAGCTGAGATCAAGAGTTGGACACTTAACTGACAGACTCACCCAGGACCCCCTTGAAATCTTTTGAAAGGGGAGTCAACACGACTGCTAATGAATTGGAGTGTGAGAGCTGGGGGATGGGAAGAAAAAGAGGATTCGTCAGTTGTTTCTTAAGGTTTTGGCCTGAATACTAGATAAAATTTCAGGAAAGGGAAAGATGGGGGCAAGTGCAGGTTTGGAAAAAAAGAATCAAGAATTTCCTTTTGATCATGTAATTGACTAAGTCAAGCTCTACAGACCAGGGGACACCTATTCTAAACAATGCAAATTTTCTTTTTTTTTTTTTTTTAAGATTTTATTTATTTATTTGACAGAGATAGAGAGCTAGAGACAGCCAGCGAGAGAGGGAACACAAGCAGGGGGAGTAGGAAAGGAAGAAGCAGGCTTCCAGCGGAGGAGCCTAATGCGGGGCTCGATCCCAGAACGCCGGGATCACACCCTGAGCCAAAGGCAGACGCTTAACGACTGAGCCAGCCAGGTGCCCCTAAACAATGCAAATTTTCAACCACTGAAATATCCATCCATTAAAGAACAAGTCTACAAATATCAGTGCAAAATTTGTGTTTATATAAATAAATGATGTTTCTTTTAGCCTGACATGGAGAAGTCTATGTCTGTCCGTGTTATCAGTAGGTCAGCATAACCAAATTCCACTTCCTCCAGAGACTTTGAAGGTTTTAAAAAAAACAATTATAAGAAGAAGTAAAACTCAAATGACAACCATGTTTGCAGGCCAAACACTGGTAATCAAAAAGGGAAGTCTTGAGGTCTAATTATCAGTAACAAACGGTTCTGAAAGAGAATCTTGTGAAAGGAGGAAAGTCTTCTATATAACTTCTCATTAATTAACTGATTAGCTAATGAATGTAATAATTTCACATGCAAACAAAAAATGCACTCAACACCTTCCAAGAGGAGAAACCCATGTCCAGTTATGGCATTCATTCCTTCCCTGCTTGCATTCATGTGCTTAACAAACATGTGATAAATGTCTTTTATAGACCAGGCACAGTGCTAGATTGTGGGAACATAATTATGAACCAAACATCCTCCCTGTCCCTATGGAGGTTGCAGTCTAGTGGAGGAGATGGAAAAGTAAACACACAGTGACTTCCAAGTTCAGCAATCTGAAACATTAGAAAAACTGAAAACATTCGTATAATAAACACTTAGAAATGCTGACTAAAATTTAAGGAAACTCATAACTGAATTGGTAAGACGAAAGAGAAATCTCAAGGGTCCAAAGTGGAAAGAGAGCTGAAAACCAGAGTAGTAAGCATAAGAGCAGATGATGTAGCTACCCTGGGGGTGGACTTAATCCCAATAATCAAAAATATTCTAGGATCTATCCAGTGTGGCAGGGGACTATACAAGGGCATGAACACCTGGAGTTGAGAATCACTGAGTGCTACCTTGAAGGCTGTCTACCACAACCCACCTGGCAAAGCACTAGACCAACAGGGTGCTGGCCAATGACAAGAGAATGTGGATGGGTAGGGGAGGAGAGAAGTCATAAAAACAATAATCAGCTCCATAAGTGAGGACTGTTGCCTCTACTTGGATTTCCTTCCTTACTGTATCATGTATATTTTTTTTCTCTTTTATTGAGGTATAACTTTGTGAGGTAATAGAATACACACACACACACACACACACACACACACACACACACACATATATATATCCTATATGTATATCTATAATAGAATGTATATAAATACATATATTCTCTCTCTCTCTCTCTATATATATATATATGTCTCTGCCCCTGGTTCCTGGCACGGAGCTCCTAAAACCCTCCTAATTTCCTCAGTGATAAGAGCACTAGGAACATCTTTTGTTCTAGCATTTTGTCTTTAACTCAAGTCCTGATGCAAAGTCCCTAAATCCCTTGGAATTTCCTGGGTGATAGCAGCATCTTTGTTCTAATGAGGTGACTCTGGTGGGCTCCTGGCTGACAGCTGGTCATCAGAAAAACCAAGTCATGATTAGAAGCTTGGAGTTTGGGGTGCCTGGGTGGCTCAGTTGGTTAAGCATTTGCCTTCAGCTCAGGTCATGATCCGAGAGTCCTGTGATCAAGTCCCACATTGGGCTCGCTTCTCAGCAGGAGAACCTGCTTCTCCCTTTCCCTCTGCCCCTCTCTCCTGCTCCTGTGCTCACTTGCTCTCTCTCTCTGTCTGTCTCTCTCTCAAATAAATAAATACAATCTTAAAAAAAAAAGAAGCAGCAGCTTGGAATGTTCACCAGTGAGGAGAGAGGGGCTAGGAATGGAGTTGATAATTGATCATGCCTATGTGAGGAAGCCTCTATAAAAATCCCAATAGTGTAGGGTTCAGAGAGCTTCCAGGTTGGTGACCATGTGGAGGTGTGGGGAGAGTGCCATGCCCAGAGAGGCATGGAAACTCCGTACTCCTTTCCATATACCTTACCCCACACATCTCTTCTATCTGGATATTCATCTGTGTCTTTACCACACCTTTTATAATAAACTATTACACAGTAAGTAGATGGTTTTCCTGAGTCCTGTGAGCCTCTCTAGCAAATTAATTGAACCTGAGGAGGGAATCATGGGAACCTTTGATTTACAGCCAGTAGGTCAGAAGCACAGGTGACAACCTGGGTTTGCCACTGGCATCTGAAGTAAGGATGGGAGGCAGTCTTGTAGGACTGAGCACTTAACCTGTGGGATCTGACACTATTTTCAGGAAGAGAGCATCAGAATGGAGCTAAATTGGAGGAAGCTCAGCTAGTGTTGCAGAAAAACCCCCCATCTGGTGTCAGAAGTGCTGTGAGTGTGGTAGTCATGTGAGAGTAAAGGGGAAACGCAGGAGGAAGATGGAGTTTTTCCTTCTTTAACTTACATCCAGTAATACACAGAAAGTCAGATATATTTAAAAGTAGTTATCCTTCTCCTCTCTGTTCCCTTCCCCTAGAATTGTGTACAGTGTTTGTTGGCAATGTTTAAATTTGTCATTTTGTCCACAAGTTTCAAAGTATGGAGGGGGATCTTGATGGAACCAGGGAAGGGATGGATGCCATAACTGGACCTGGGTTGTATCCTTTTGGAAGGAGTTGAGTGTGGTTTTTTTTGCTTACATGTGAGATAATTATATTATGTTAGGCAGAGGCATTTAAAAAATTGTGTATGGTATGAAAAAAAGTGGGAGGACGTTGCTTGGCAACCCGTGGTTGGAATGCAAGGACATCTGTTGTTTTTCTCTATCAGCATTCTAGCTCCTTCTTTTGGAGAGTGTCTCCTCCCCCACTGCTTGCTGGCTTGGTGGACTGTCAGTCATGGTTCTCTACACTTCCCTAGTCAGAGGACAGCATCGAATCCCAAGTAGGCCACTGGGAAGTGTTTTTTCTGGAAGAATATTTTAGTGGGAGACAGGAGGACAGACAACTGTTAGAGCTGATTCATTCTGGGGCAGCATCCTCAGTAGGCTTTCTATTAACTACATATCCAGAACTGCCCTGATTCTGAGTATCTTGATACCTGGTTCCCCAGACTGTCTTTTGATTTTGTGAATTTTCATATTTTCTTTCAATAAGTTCCTCTTGTTCCCCCTTAAGTTAGCCAGTTAGTGTTCATTGCTTGTAGACAAAGGACTTTAGTTAGTAGTTAATCCCTTAGCATTAAGCTCAGTTAGGAGGGACCCATAGCAAAAGGACTCTAAACTCTGAAAGAGTACCACAGATAGCAAAGAGAACCCCCCAAAAGATAGATTTAGTGATCTAGCTTCTTCAACACATGCATAGAGCAATTTTCTCCCCAGACTACCTCCATAATATCTGGATGGGAATGGTTCCAGGAGGGTATCAGTAGTTACTGGTCCATCATATTCAAAACCACTACCTAGGGAACAGCCTTAGAGGTTTTGCACTACAAAAAACTCCAGGGAGTGCCATTCACAGAGATTATGAAATGAATGGTGCCCTTGGTGTGGCACAGTGCGGTGACCTGATACTCCCCTCTAGTGGTCCCTGTTGCTGGGTTTGGCTTTTTGTGCCAGCCTCATGCAGCCGCCTTCTCGAATTTTCCCTCAAGTGCACAATTGAGCTTCCCTGGTCAGTCAGGGCCATACCGATCCATCAAATGGCATTCAGATGTGTCTGAATCAAATAGTGGACAGCAATCAACACTCTGTTTCTTAGGAGGTTCTTGAGAAATCAACGAATATACTGAATATTTGTGTCCCCTGCCCCCCACTCATATGTTGAAGCCCTAACCCCCAGTGTGGCTATATTTGGAGATAGAACCTTTAAGGAAGTAATTAAGGTTAAATGAGGTCAGGAGGATGGGTTTCTGACCTGTTAGGATTAGTGTCCTTATAAGAAGAGACACCAGAGTACTCGCATTATCTCTCTCTCTCTCTCTCCCCCCTCTCCCTCCCAAAGAGCATGCACTGAGGAAAGGCCATGTGAGGACGTAGCAAGAAGATGGCTGTCTGCAAGCCAAGAAGTGTCTCAACAGAAACCAAATCAGTTGGCACCTCCAACTTAGATGTTTCAGCCTCCAGAACTGTGAGAAAATTAATTTCTGTTTTTCAAGCCACCCATCTATGGTATTTTGTTAAGGCAGGCTGAGCTGACGAAGCTTTAAATAGATATGTGGAGGTGGAGAGAAGGGTATTAATGAATTTCACTCATGAGACGCACTGACTCCAAAACTGCGTCCCATCTAGCTACCTTGCTACATAAAGAAGTTAAAATGAATTGTCTTTTTGTTTGTTGTGGTGGAAAACAGATGAATGAAAAACATGGGAGAGAATAGAACCAACTCTTCCTATGTTTTATGTTTTAACATATAATCCATAAATACCTTATCACTATAGGAAAGTAATTTCACATCACCACCATCACACCCTCCCCACACACACACATTAAAATAGAAAGACATTAGTTATTGGGGAAATGCAAATTGAACGAATACCACAACGAAATACCACTTCATACCCACTAGGATTGCCACAATCAAAGACACGTAAAAACAAGCGTTAGAGAGAATGTTGAGAAATTGGAACCCTGATACATCGTTGGTGGGAATACAAAATGATACAGCTACTGCTGAAAATAGTTTAGCAGTTGTTCAAAAAGTTAAACAGAGAATTGCCATATGACCCAGAAATTTTACTCCCAGGTATATACCCCAGAAAATTGAAAACATATGTTTATACAAAAACTTGCACACAAATGTTCATAGCAGCACTATTCATAATAGTCAGAAAGTGGAAACAACGAAAATGTCCATCAACTGATGAATAAATAAACAAAATGTGGTATCTCCATAAATGAAATATGCATAAAATGAGTAAAGTAGTGACATATGATGCAACATGGATAAACCTTGAAAACGCTGTGCTTAGTGAAAGAAGCCAGATACAAAAGGCCACCTATTGTAGACTCCATTTATATGAAATGCACAAAATGGGAAAATTCACAGAGACAGAAAGTAGATCAGTGGTTGTCAGATGCTGGGTGGGGGCCATAGGGAATGAGGACTGCTAAAGGGCATGGGGCTTCTTTTTGAGGTGATGGAAATGTTCTGGAATTAGTGGTGATGACTGCAAGGCCTGATAAATATATTAAAAACTACTGAATTTTGTATACTTAGAAGGGTGAATTTTATAGTGTGTGAGTTATATCTTAATAAAGAAAATGAAAAAGAGGGGCACCTTGGTGGCGCAGTCGGTTGACCATCTGACTATTGGTTTCGGCTCAGGCTGTGATCTCAGGGTCGTGGGATCCAGCCCTGTGTCGTGCTCAGCACGGAATCAGCTTGGGATTCTCTCTCCCTCTCCTTCTGCTCCTCCCCCCATGTGTGTGTGTATGCTCTCTCTCTCTTTCTCAAATAAATAAATCTTTTTTTTTAAGGTTTTATGTATTTATTTGACAGAGAGAGAGACAGCCAGCGAGAGAGGGAACACAAGCAGGGGGAGTGGGAGAGGAAGAAGCAGGCTCCCATCAGAGGAGCCTGATGTGGGGCTCGATCCCATACCGCCGGGATTACGCCCTGAGCCAAAGGCAGACGCTTAACCGCTGTGCCACCCAGGTGCCCCTCAAATAAATAAATCTGAAGGAAGGAAGGAAGGAAGGAAGGAAGGAAGGAAGGAAGGAAGGAAGGAAGGAAGGAAGGAAGGAAGGGAGGAAGGAAGGAAAGGAAGGAAAGAAAGAAAGAAAGAAAGAAAGAAAGAAAGAAAGAAAGAAAGAAAGAAAGAGAGAAAGAAAGAAAGAAAACCAAAAAGAATAGCAAGCTGACTTCTATACTTCTACACCTTGGACAATCAGCCATCTGGTAACACCATTCAACTTTGCATTTACTACAAAAATGTTAAGGAATTACTCAGAGAACAAGGAAAAAGAGTAGATTATAAATTATGAAATGTTAATTTAAAAAATCTATATTGGATAGAAGGCTAATTATAAATGCAATGTAAGAAGTTGCCTATGATTTTTTGCTGTAGCTTGCTTGTCCTAGATTTCAATTCTCTGCTATTCCCAACTAAACCCATTTTTGCTGGTTTAAAAAAAAATGAAAGAAAGAAAAAAAAAAGAAAAAAGATAGTTCCATAAAATGCGAACAATACCTAAATGTATAATACAGAAAGTTAAAGATTCCTAAATTCTGCTGTATGAGTTAATGTATACTAGTAGTTTAACAAACCCTGAGCTCTCAGATGCCTAATAAAATGAAAGTAATTTTTCCCTTCTGATCACTAAACTGCTCTCTTCTAAACAATGATTCAGGGGCCCAGGCTCCTTTCATTTTGTGTCTCCATATTGAACACAGACCTTCCAAAGTAGCCATAGAAGGAGAAAGAGCATGGAGAATTGTCAACTCTATTGGCTGGATCTCAAGCACATGGCCGTTCCTACCTGCAAGGGTGGCTGAGAGATGTAACCTAATGAGTGCCCACAAGGAAGAGGAAAGAGATTTGGTGAATTATTGACCAATCTCTGACACACCTACCCCATGGGAACCTCTGTCAACAGTTTAGAGCAAAGTCCTCCAACGTCTTTTGTATGTATATATGTATTAATAAATAATGGTACATTTTTATGATTTTATTTTTTTAAATAATATCTATACCCAATGTGGGGCTTGACTTACAGCCCCAAGGTCAAGAGTTGCATGCTCTACTGACTGAGCCAACCAGGCACCCGTGAAATGGTATTTTTTTATGAAAATGGAGTCATACTATGCATATTGGATACTATGCATGGGTAGGTGGATTCAGATATAACCTACACTTCTTCCACTGTCATCAATATACATTCAGAATTTGGAATACACAGATTCGAACCTTGGTAACCTCAAACAGACATCGCACACTATTATCCAGATGTTTCTCATGCTGGCTCAGACGCTACCCAGTACACTCTTACACATGCTAGGCTCGGTGTGGCTAATCCCAAGTAAAAAGAATTGAATGGGGGGTTCACAGCTCTTACTGAGCTTCGTCTTCTTATGGAGTTGCCTTCTTTACTCCTTCAAAAGAAAAACTGAAACTCTGGATTTATATATTTTCTGCTATTTTCATTTTAACCTCAGATGCAGTTAATCATTTTCCTCATTTCATGACACATTATCATCATTGGTGGGTGCAATGTTCCCTATAGATATAGACATAGACATATTCACTTTCATTCCATAATCGCTTCCTTTCCTACTCCATAGATAACCATTGTAATTTTCGTGTGCGTTTGATATATATCCTCGTGTTTGTGTTCTTGCAAAACAGATATTGTTTTGTGCCCATATAGTTTACATTTGCACAAGTGGTTTGTGTTTATAACTTATTCTGACTTGTTAAAAACAGCACTGTATATCTAGTCCATTGCCCCCAGCTGCTATATAGTACTCTTTGGTATACATTCACTACATTTTATGTATTTACTCTTCAGATGACAGAAATTCAGATTGTCTCCATTTCTCTGCACCACAAATATGCTGCAATGAACATTCTAGTTCATGACCTTAAGGACTTGTGTGGGAATTTCACTGAGATACAGACTTGGGAGCAGGTGTGCTGGGTTATGAGGTATACACGTACACTATTAAACTATGTGCCACCATATTGCACTCGAGAATTGCACCTGTCTTTATTCCCATCATGAAGAGTCCCTATTTCCTTGACAAAGCTAGCCATCATTTCCCTAACTTTTGCTGTCTGATTAGATGTAAAATAATATCTCATTGTTAATTTATATTTCTCTGATTATAATTTAGTTTAAATGTCTCTTCACATGCTTAATTACCCTTCTGGGTTTCCTCTTGTGTGTATTGCCTGCTTACATCCCTTTCTGTTTTTAAAATTGGAGTTAATGTATTTTTCTTGTTGATACACAGGAGTTCCTTGTCTTTTCTCGATCAGGGATCAGCAAACTACGGCTCACAGACCCAATCTGGCCCACTTTCAGTTTTGGTAAATAAAATTTTATTAGAACACAGTCACACCCATTTACTTTCTGCCTGTGGCCACATTCCAGCTACAACAGTAGAGCTGAATAGTGTCAGAGAACAAATGGATCACAAAACCAGCCTAAAATATTCACTGTTTGGTTGTTTATGGAAAGAGTTTGCTGAACTCTGCTCTAGATAAAAATCTCTTTTTGGCATTAGATACATTAAAAGTATCTTTTCTCATTTTGTCATCTGTCTTTTCACTTTGCCCACACAGTCCTCCACTGAAACAAAGGTTTTGATTTTAATATAATCTAATCCACTCAAGTTACAACTTTTGGAGTTAAAAAATTTTTCTTCCTGCCCTTATGGTACAAAAATTGATTTTGTAGGTAGTCTCCAGGCATGAACATGATTAATTCATTACCTTTCTGGCTTTATCCCTTCCCTTGAACCTGGAATGGATTTAACGACTCAATCAACAGAATGCTGACTTGCTTAATCAGTAGAACCAGAGGAAGTATTGTTCTGGGACTTCTTCCGATCATAAGAAACATTGTAGCTTTCATCTGTAATCTTAGAATGTTTTTTCTTAAAATAGGCCCTCTCAAAACCCAGGCAAAATAGTGAGAGAAACCCAAACCCTGTGTATGGGCTACCTGTAGGCACTTTGATTGACAGACCCAACTCAGCTCCCAGCAGAGAGCCAGCATCCACTTCCAGTTATGCGAATGAGTCAGCTTGGATATTCAGCCCAGTCAAGCCTTCAGATGGCTCTAGTCCCAGCTACCATCTGATGGTAATCACATGAGACACCCCAAGTGAGGACTGCCCAAATGAGCCCAGTCAACCCACCAAAGCATAAAGGATAATAACTTATTATTTTAATTAATAAGTTTTGGTGTGGTTTCTTATGAATTAATAGATAACTAGAACAGAAATTGATACCAGAAGTATTATGCTGCTGTGACACAAACCTAAACCATGTGGCAATGGCTTGGGACCAGTAGTGGTTGGAAGCTGGAAGGGCCTCAAGGAGACTGCTAGTGACAATTTGAAGGAAAGAAGGGAAGTTGTCATTGGAGGCCAGAGAAAGGCAGCTTCTGTTATGCAGTAGTAAAACATTCAGAACAATGTCACCTGGGGGCTCCTGGGTGGCTCAGTAGGTTAAGCGTCTGACTCTTAGTTTTGGCTCAAGTCATGATCTCAGGGTCGTGAGATGGAGCCCAGCGTCAGGTTCTGTTGCTGAGTGTGGAGCCTGCCTGAGATCTGAAATTCTCTCTCTCCCTCTTCCGCTCTGTCCCCCCACACACGTGCTCACTCACTCTCTCTCAAAATAAGTAAGTAAGTAAATAAATAAATAAATAAATAAATAAGAATGTCACCCACGGTGAAACACAAAATAGAAAGTACACTTAATGTATGGGTGAATTTGGCTAAGGAGATCTCTAGGCAGAATGTTCTAAGTGCCAACTGGTTTCTTTTAGCTGTCTATGATAAGGTACAGGAAGAAAGAGATAAGCTAAAAAGGGAACTGTTTAGCTTCAAAGAATTAAGAGGGTATGTGAAGGGCTCAGGCCAACCTTTCTAGCCATCAAAATATTCTCAAAGGGAGAATACTCTTAAGATAAAGATGGAGTTGACAGTGCAGTTTTAAGACTTTTTGTTAAGATTTTAGAAAGTTCTACGCACATGTTTCATATATCCTCTCAAGTAAATGAAGTGGCCTCTAAGAATGTTAAAATACCTCTTACTGAGGCACCTGGCTGGCGCCTGGTCTTGAAGTTGTGAGTTTGAGTCCCATGTTAGGTGTAGAGATTACTTAACTACATATTTTTTTTAAAAAATAAATAAAATAATTAAAATATTTAGGGGCGCCTGGGTGGCTCAGTCATTAAGCGTCTGCCTTTGGCTCAGGGCGTGATCCCAGCATTCTGGGATCAAGCCCCACGTCAGGCTCATCCTCTGGGAGCCTGCTTCTTCCTCTCCCACTCCCCCTGCTTGTGTTCCCCCTCTCACTGGCTGTCTCTCTGTCAAATAAATAAATAAAATCTTTAAAAAAAATTTATTAAAATATTAAAAAAAAATCCCCCCTTACTCTTTTTCTTACTAGACAAGAGAACTTTTAAGAATCTTAAGGGTGTTGGGGCACCTGGGTGGCCCAGGTGATGGAAAATCCGACTCTTGACTTTGGCCCAGGTCATGATCTCCAGGTGGTGGGATCAAGGTCCACGACAGGTCTGGGCTCAGTAAGGAGTCTGCTTGAGATTCTCACCCTCTGCCCCTCCCCCAGAATGCATGTGTGCTCTCTCTCTAAAATAAATAAAATAAGCCTTAAAAAAAAAAAAAAGAACATCTTTAAAGATATTTTTCCTTTAGTCTACTGAATCTCAGACCAAGGCAGAAAGGGGTCTTTCTTTAAGAAATCTTAAGTGTGGCTTTTGAGAACCCAAATAAAATTCAGAGAAAACACAAAAATGGAAGAGAACTACATTGTGGAAACACCACCAGCTTCAAGTGAAAAGGACAGTTCAAAATGAAAGGAGCCTTGGAAACTCCCAACTTTCTATGGGCAAGAAACAGTCTGTGAAGTCTACACAGCAGCAAATATGAGCCACTTCCTTTTTAAAATTTTAATTCCAGTATAGTTAGCATACAGTGTTGTATTAATTTCAGGTGTACAATACAGTGACTCAACAATTCCATACATCACCCAGCGGAATATGAGCCACTTCTTATGAGAAAGGAAGGATGAGGGGCGCCTAGGTGGCTCAGTGGGTTAAGCATCTGCCTTTGGTTCAGGTCATGATCTCAGGATCCTGGGATGAGCCCTTGTCAGGCTCCCTGCACAGCAGGGAGTCTGTTTCTCCCTTCCCTTCTGCCCCCCCCCCATGCTCTCTCTTTCTCTCTCTCTCTCTCTCTCTCAAATGAATAAATAAAGTCTTAAAAAAAAAAAAAGGAAGGAAGGATGACTCAAAGTGAAGAATCACAAATCCACAAAGCAGCTCAGAGCCACAAAGAATCATTCTCAGGAAGCAGGACTAGACAATCAAGGAAACAGAAACATATTCATGGGGTTAGGGGGTTTCAGAATTGCTATGAAACATGACTGTATCCAATCCACCCCCCCATCTTTCAATGTTTATTGCAATTATCCTAACTTCATAAAACCAACATATACTGTGTTTGTGTTGCAGACAACTTGATTATTCATTTCACAGATCTCCCGATGAAGAGGAACCACATCCAAGGAGCCACATCTGAAAAGTCTCATCTACAACTTGACCTCATTTAGAGGCTGAGGTCCTGTACATTGAGCTGACACCATAATGTGATGAGAATGTCCTGGCAGGAGGTTGAATGTATTTTGCATGTTCAATGGATGTGAGGTATGTTGGCTAGAGGGTGAGCCATGATAAACAGGGTTTTTGTTTTGTTTGGTTTTTTTGGTAAATAGTTTTAAATATGTTACTCCATCAGTCTCTGTTTTATCTGTAGTATGTTTCCTTTTTTACTTCAAACTTTTTGTGCCTTTTCATCATTTCACCAGAGTCTTGTCTATTTTATGGCTTTCTCAAAGAATCAGCTTTTGCCTATGCCAATCTTTTTTTAATCACATGTATTTGTTTTCTACTTATTTAGTTTTTCCTCTTATTTTTATATGTCATTACCTCTATTTGTTTGGATCAGTTCTGTTGTTCTTTGTCTAACTTCTTGAATTTAACACTTAGCTTTTTATTTATCTATTTTAAACAATTTTTTAAGATTTTAGTTTTAAGCAATTTCTTTTTTTTTTTTTTTAAGATTTTATTATTTATTCGACAGAGATAGAGACAGCCAGCGAGAGAGGGAACACAAGCAGGGGGAGTGGGAGAGGAAGAAGCAGGCTCACAGCGGAGGAGCCTGATGGGCTCGATCCCACAACGCCGGGATCACGCCCTGAGCCGAAGGCAGACGCTTAACCGCTGTGCCACCCAGGTGCCCCAGTTTTAAGCAATTTCTACACCCAACGTGAGGCTTGAACTCACGACCCCAAGATCAAAAGTCAGCTGCATGTTCTACGGACTGAGCCAGCCATCACCCCAATGCTCAGCTTTTTAAGTAATTGGTTTATCTTCTAATATGAACACTCAAGGTTATGCATTAAGCACATCTCACAAGTTTTGATATATCATATTTTTAAAAAATATTTTATTTATTTATGTGTGAGAGAGAGAGAGAGAGAGATCACAAGCAGGGGGAGGGACAGAGAGAAAAGGAGACTCCCCACTGAACAGGGAGCCCAATGAGGGACCCAGGCGCAACCCAGGCGCCCCTATGCCTGATTTTAACTATAAGTTTGTGGAGTTTTACACCTAATAGTTTATCAGTATTTTAAGATACTGGTATTTGATATCCCCTTTATATGAAGAAATTGACTGCAATTTTTTAAGCTAGAACATTGCAAAGTTGTTTAGAAAATTATTACAGCCATAAAAAATTATTACAGTCATGTAACTTTGAGATTTTCAATATTTAGAATTATGTATAAATAGTTTACAGTGCCTGTGTTCTGATCATCAAAAAAATAATAAAAAACTGATTATGAAAAAGTAAATGTTAGCATAAAAATAGACCGAGTTCAGACATGTGTACATGTGTACATGAAGATTTTAGGAATGACAAAATGGTATTTTAATTCAGTGAGGAAGGTGTGGTTTGTTTAATAAATTTAATAAATGGCACTGGCACAATTAGCCATCGACCAGAAAGAAAATAAGATTGGACTCCCAAACTCACTACATTCAGAAATAAATTCTGGGTGCATTAAAGTCAAAAATTTTTTTAAAAATTAAAATTATAAGAAAATATTTTAGAGTCTAAACATATAATTTAAGATTTAGAAAGACCTTTTAAACAAGAAAAAAGCTCAGAAGATCAAGGAAAAGTTAGCTTTATTTGACCTCAAAAATCCATTTTTTTTAATAAGGGAAAAGATAACAAAGTCGAAGGATGAATTGGAAAAACATATGTAATGCATAGAATTGAAAAGGGATTAGTACTTGTAATATATAATGAGTCTCTAAATTAATTAAAAAAAAAAGATAATTCAACCATCTGCACCAATGGGGGCTATAGTTCATCCCATTAACCACCCTCTTCTAAGTTTTCCTTCAATAAGAGAGGCCTGGAAGGAGGAGCTGCTTTCCAAAGATGTGTGGAAGATTGGATCCTGAGCAGTGCAAGGGATGGACCATGTGCCTGAGTTCTTAGATTTACCTTCAGAAAAGAATTGCTGTGAAGAGCATAGGTAGCTGACATCTGCCAGCTGCCATACTGTTGGGATTTGCCCCAGCATTTATGCCAAGGCACACTCTCCCTGGATTAGTCCCAGCTGATGATTAAGCCCAATGGGCATACTGAAGCTAGGCTCTTCCTCCCTCGTGTGGGGCTGTAATGGGAAATTAGCCTGGCCAAGGCCTCTTCAGAGCTTCCCTGCCCTGCTTCAGAAAATGCAACTCTGCAGCATTTTCTACCCAATCTGTTACAGGTGTCAGTCCCACATCACCGTCTGAAAATTCTCCCTGTCTGCTCCTGCTTTCTCTCATCTTTATCTTTCACAGGCATTGCCTCCTTGGACTTCTGATTCCATCCTTGGCATCTGCTTCTGAGAGGACTCAAATTTGTAGAGCTTCTAAATTATGCGGTGATTCACTATGTAGCAATAATGAAACAGTTTGGTACGGGTGTTGCCATAACAAAAGCCTAAAACATGGGCTTTGGCTTTGGAACTGCATGACAGAGGGCTGGAAGGGCCTTGAGGCTACCCAGTTGCTAACTGACTTTTCTTATGAGAAAGAAAGGATGATTCAGAGGGTGGAACCAAGAGCCCAGACACTGGAGCCAAAAACCGCAGTAAAAAAGAATGAGTCTCAGGCAGTTAGACTAAGCTCTGATCAACATATGCTTGTTGGATTTCATATTGGCTCTGTTGTGTACCTTCCGTTGCCCCCGCCCCACCTTTTTTTTTTTTTTTTTTTTTTTGAGAGAGAGAGAGAGAGAGAGAGAGCACATGTGTGAGCAGGGAGGGGCAGAAGGAGAAGGAGAGAGAGAATCTTAAGCAGGCTCCACTCTCAGTGTGAAGATGGACACGGGGCTCCATCTCACAAATCTCAGATTAAATAACATTTCCTCAGGGCAGCCTGCCCTAATCCGCCCCCGACCTGCCCCCAAGATTAGGTCAGCTCACTGTGCTATGTATTTCCTTAACCTTCTGAACTTCTCTGACGCAGCACTTTGCTTCTGATTCTTATAATTATTTAGTGGACTGTTTCATGTCTGTCTTCCCTACTAGGCTCCATGATGACAGACTGTACCAATTTTATTCACCATGTGTCCACAGTGCTCAGTAGTACCTGGCACATAGCTAGATGTGTACTAAGTATTTCTGGACTGGCTGACCATCAGGGAAGGCCCAAGTAGCACTGGCCTTTGGGCACAGGCTAGAATTGCCTAAGGCTACACTCCTCACCCCTTTCCTTCCTTAAGGGAAGTTGTAAGGTCCAGGAGAAATGGAAGTACTAGATGGCTTCATGCACTGTCTAGTACAATATGAAAGAATATGCATCACAATTTTACTCACTAGAGTAAAAAATTAGGAAAACCTCAACAGCCCTAAATATCCAATACTATGGGACATTACACTAGTAGTTTAAAAGTACTAATATATCTAATCTTTATTTCTCAAACAGAACCTGACATGGGGCCCCAATATGTAAGATGCATTAAAAAATGGAACTATTCTAGTTGAATCCGTAATGGGGCAGAGTTTGATCTCTTAGGCCACCCCTTCTTTCTCTTTCTCTTCCCCTCCCCCACTTTTCTGTCCTTCCTCCCCTAAGTCTTGAAGGCTTTCCAATTCCTGGTTCTATTCTCTCTTTTAAAGCCAGGACATCATTTTCTTTTAGGCTTCCACGAGGCATTCCCAAAAGCTTTATTGTGTTGTTAAGCTGGCTCGAGTTGGTTTTCAGTTACTTGTAATTAAAACAACAACAAAAACAAAAACAAAAACCCCTAAATAATACCGTTGCAGCTTGAGATTCACTTACGTAATGGAAAGAATTGGGTTTGGAGTCAGAAAACTGGTTTCAAACTTAGGTCCTGACTTTGGGCAAGTTAACCATTTTCAACTCAGTTTTCTCACCTGCAAAGGGGATTATACTTAACTTTTGCGAATTTTTTTTAAAACCCAATACTAATATATTAAAAGATCGGGTATTGAGCAGGCTTTCAACAAATGTTAAATAAATAAGATTAAAGTCTTTTTAGAAGCCCCTACTCCCTAGCTTGAAGGACTGGATAACTGTTCCACGCAGCCAAAATTAGCAAGGCTGCCATCTTGTGGCGATTTCCTGACACACTGTCCAACGTCATTTAGCGCATTTGAAGCAAGATGTTCAAGAACCTAAAGCTAAATAAAAGGAGGGAGACACACCAGAGAGACACTGACACGAAACTAAATAATGACTAAAGACCTGAGACAAGGGTAATTCATCAGTGAAGAATAAGGAATAAAGAACCTAAGAATGAACTTTTAGGAACTGTCACGTGCAGCAGAGAAGTTTGGGAAAGGGACAGAAAGAAATGACTGATGAAGGAGAAGCAGTGAGTAAGTTCAGTTCAGTGCAACACTCAAGCCGGGTTTGAAATATATAGATATATAGCTATTGATATAGATATTTATGTCAATAACCTGTTAACTTTTTTCCCCAGACTTCAAAAGCCATTAACTAAAGCCAGCTGACACCATACTCCTTATAACACCATTGCCACAAGCCATTCAAATGTTACCTCTGTCTCTTAAGTCAATGCTTCATCTTTCTTATACACCTTATTATAGTATGCCACTGGTAAGAATTTTAGTAATTATGAGGCTACTGCATTGTCAAGGGTTATCACTACTGCATGAATCACCAGGAATGGGGTGCTCATGGAGGTCTAATTCAGTTCTAGAATCCTATGCTGAGAATCTGCTTTCTAGGGTCATTTCTACTACCAGATCTTTTAGACTTAATTTTACCCAAAAGCAGAGTCTGAGACAAGGGCTTGCAAACAGGTAGTTTATTTTCAGGAGTGATCCCAAGAAACAGGAGTCAGAGACTAGGAAGGGTAAAACAGGGAAACCAGGAAAGCCAATCCAAGAATGAATGATCCAGAAGGTCACTGCTTTGGGCGTGTGGGTCTCGATTCTGCTGGAGATACTCTGCAGCACTGTAGAGTGTGCCTCATAATTGTCCAACCAGGGAAGGAAGAGGGAATACTTATTCACCGGCTCCTGTCCTTCATTGGTCAAGGGCTTCCAACTGCTGGTTAACTGCTTTGCACTCTCAAGTTGGCACTTTCAGGTTGACACGTGTGTCAAAATCATGGTGCAAGTTCCCACAGACAACCCATGAGATGAAGTCCATGAAAGTAGCCCTGGGGCAGAAAGCGAGATACTTGGAGAAAGCAGTGGAAGCTGTGGACTGTCAGGTCACACCTGCAAGCACCTGGTAGTCACAGCAATGGCTGGAGTAGAAAGGTGCACTAATGGGCACAAAGGTGCCCAATACATGGCCATAAGTCGCGAGAGTGAAGTTCTATAGGAAGCGCTGTGAGTTGTGAACCGGTGAGCAAATGTGCAGCAGCTTTTCACGTAGAACCAAAATAGATGGAGCGCAGGAAGAAAGGGTAAATATGGAGTGGCAATTCTGTCCTAATTGACTCTTAAATGTTGATCTTCATGTGTCTATGATTCTGAGCATGGCTCTTCACAAGTTCTATTACCCAAGGAAGGCATGCTTCCACCAGAGGACATGAAAATAGTTGTACTGCATTGCATACTAAGGCTGCCATTTGCCAATTTGGGCTTGTCTTGTCACTAGGTGAGACATAAAAAAGAAAAAAAGTGAATTCAGTGGTGTTCTAGAGGCAGCTCACACAGGTTTGCAGGAGTTGTCTGGGAGCTCATGTCAGCTTCCTACTGTTGCTGTAACAAATTACCGCAAGTTTAGTGGCTGCGAACAAATTCATTAGAGTTTGAAAGATCACAACTCGGAAGTGGGTCTTCTAGTGCTAAAATCAAGGTGTTAGCATGGGTGTGTTCCTACTAGAAGCTCTGAGAAAAATTGGTTGCATACCTTTTCCAGCTTCTGGAGGCTGCTTATATTCCTTGGTCATATCACTGAGACTTCTGCTTTCATTGTCACATCTCTTTTTCTAACGCTGACTTCGTGCTTCCTTCTTTCCTGATCAGGTTCCACGTTGATTTTATTGGGCCTACCTGGATAATCTCCCCACCTCGATATCCTTAATTTCATCACGTCTGCAAAGTCCCTTTGCCATGTAAGATAGTATATTCACAGGTTCCAGAAATTAGAATGTGGTCATTTTTGGAGAGCCATGATTCCATATACTACAGTGCCTTTTTCTCAACTCTACACTTAGTGACACAGTTAGTTCAAAATTGGCCACAGTGGGAGTATTTATACTACAGAAATTGGCAAATGCTACAAATCAGGACTGGAGAGCCTATTGTTAAACTTTACCTGCATGTTTTGGATTATGATGGTTGGCTGGGGTGAATGAACCTATTATCAAGGCAAAGGAGAACTGTCACTATGCTATAGGAGGGAGGAATATGGATACAATCCAGGGGATCCTTAGAGGTCCTCCTACTCCTGCCATGTTCAGTGCAGAAAGTTATGAGAATATTTTATAGGCAGGAAGGCAAGATCTCCAATCCCTTAGGAGAGAAGGTCTGAGTTACCTATAGAAAACTCATAGGCATGGGGTGCCTGGGTGGCTCAGTTGGTTAAGCACCCGACTCTTGATCTCAGCTTGGGTCTTGATCGCAGGGTCCTGAGTTCAAGCCCCATCATGGGCTTAACTTAAAAAAAGAAAAGAAAGATGGGGCACCTGGGTGGCTCAGTCGTTCAGCGTCTGCCTTCGGCCCAGGGCGTGATCCTGGCGTTCTGGGATCGAGCCCCACATCAGGCTCCTCTGCTAGGAGTCTGCTTCTTCCTCTCCCACTCCCCCTGCTTGTGTTCCCTCTCTTGCTGGCTGTCTCTCTCTCTCTGTCAAATGAATAAATAAAATCTTAAAAAAAAAAAAGAAAGAAAGAAAAAAAAGAAAAAATACGCCTCATAGCCCCAACTACAAGCTATGTGATTATATTGTAGTTCATGCAATGTAGTGGAAGTGATATATGCCACTTCTTGATCATATCCTTGAAGACTGTAGCATGCTTCCTTCATGCCCTCTTTCTTTTCCAATCGCTGTGACCCTGATGAACTGAGGTGCTGGTTGAAGATAGAGAATATGGAATGGGTAATGGATATGTAAAGTCATGAAGTCAAAACTATCAACTAAGGGGTGCCTGGGTGGCACAGCGGTTAAGCGTCTGCCTTCGACTCAGGGCGTGATCCTGGCGTTCTGGGATCGAGCCCCACATCAGGCTCCTCCGCTGGGAGCCTGCTTCTTCCTCTCCCACTCCCCCTGCTTGTGTTCCCTCTCTGGCTGGCTGGCTGTCTCTCTGTGTCAAATAAATAAATAAAATCTTTAAAAAAAACAAAACAAAAAACTATCAACTAAGACCTGTGATTGCTATAGAAAGGTTTCTTGCCATGTCAGTTCAATAGTTACATATTGTATCTAATTTTCTTCTCCTTTTCCCCCAACATATACAGGATGTACTATGTTGTGGTGGTTGACTTTAAAGATCAGTCCATAGGCTGAGGAATATGATGAAGCATCATTATGGAACTGGCAGAAGACACACATTATTTGGAGATCTTGGACTTGGAACTGGATGAAGTGACTGATGAATTTTGTTGATTCCTTTTTTTGGGTAGGGGGGTGAGTAAGGTGATGACAACTTAGATTATAAAAGGAGGTGTTGTTTTAGTGAAGAGTTTTGTTTTGTTTCATTTTTTGAAGTGTACGTATAGAAAGAAGGATACATGTTGATGTTGGGCCATTCCCAGGATTTATTATAGTGGACATCTATCATTCCTATTGGACACTCAGCATCTGCAACCCCTTCATATGTCTGGGTAACACCCCAGACAGAGAGTGCACCTTACAGCATCAAAGCCGACAGTGCTCACCATCACTTTCCTAGGGTTGCGGAGCCAGCCAATCCCCTTCTCTTTAGTTTGGGTTCCCTGAGACAAGTGACTTGGGGTAGGGAGAAAAGCCAGGAAAGGGCTCATTAATGAGTGGGTTACTGCTGTGGGCAACTGGGGCTTAGTCCTTCTTGGGGACCCTCAGAAATGATGTGAAATGTGCACCTTGGAAGTGTCCCTTTGAGGGACCAGGAAGCTGTAACTTTTGTTTACTGTTGGTTCTGGCTTTGAGACAGAAAGCAGGGTATGCTTTGTGGAGTTCCTCAGAAAACTAGCGTTCCAATTTCAGATGTTGTACCTTCCTCTTCCTTTTTCCTCTTTCCTTAAACGTGACGTGATGGCTTGGGCTATGACAGCCAACTTGCAACTCTAAGGATAAGTCTAACTGAACTGGAGAGATATCAGCTGATTTTACTGAGCCAGTAAAACTGTCTACCTCCATTCGTGTTGGGAAAAATACACTTAAAAAAAAAAAAGTCACCACACTCATGTGTTCTATTATCTACAGCCAAAAGCATTCATATTCCTTTCTTTAAAAAATCTTTTTTTATTTATTTGAGAGAGAGAGACAGCACGCATGCAAGAGATATCACAAGCAGGGGGTAGGGGTAGAGGGAGGATCACGACCTGAGCCAAAGGCAGCCGCTTAACTGAATGAGCCACCCACGTGCCCCAGCATTCATATTCCTAACTGATTTATCTAGTCTTACTTGCAGCCAAGGGCACAGGACCAGACTTTGAATCAAAAGGTAGCAATGTACAGAAGCAGACACTGTGGGGAAACTTTCTGGTGATGGGGCAGTAACAGCAGTGGTTCTGATAGAATCATCCAGACCTTATTTTGCTTTCTGGTGGCCTTCACCAGGAACACAGACAATAGACTCTATGTATTGAATAATAATTGTTACTTCTCATTCGTATTTACTGTGAGCCAGATGTTTTATAAATTCTCTCCTAATCTTCATATTAACCATTAAAGATGGGTATTAATATCCTTCTTTGAGGTTAACTGATTTGACCCAGATCACACAATAAGTGGCAGAGTGGGATTCAAGTTCAGGTCCGAGTGACATCAAAGCCAGATCTTAACCACTATATTATATTGCCAATATTTCTTTTGCTGATTTGTAATTTTTGGACCTGAAGCCCTAACTCAGGCTGGAGCCTGGGGCCCTATTCTAGGAGAGGAAGAAATATGGGCTCACAGAGATTGTTGTCTGTTATCAGTCCCTTCTGGCAGGGGGATACAGGATCTGCCCAAATGCAGACGGGCTCTGAGCCAGGCTGCAGATACAGGCGATCCTCTGAGCCAGGCTGGGAAACGCTCCAGATGAACCGCCAGACTTCTGTGTCTGAAGCTCAGAGAGATAAGGAAGAATCTTGGGTGGCACCCTCAGAGACAAAGCAATTCTGCAGGTTTAGAATGTGCTGAAATCCAGGCAAAATATGAAAGTCGTAAAATATATGAAGAGGGGAATTGTGTGAGAATCAATCAACTCTCTGTTGGTGATTCTGCTTGCAAAATGATTCACTGCACTCCTTTCTCTTCCTAGGCTGGATGATTTTGAAGTCTGAGGCTCAAAACCCCCAAACCCTGATCCAGTCTTCTTGCCACTTTCTAATAACCCATGTTCCACGTCTCAGAGCCACCTTGGTCCCTCTCACCCTTTTCAATTTAGTCACATTTTTCCATAAATGTCTATTATCAATTTTGTGCCATAGAGGCAAAGGCTCTGACCTCAAGTTACTTACAGGGAAAGAAGACATTACAAGTGTACAGATAATTATTTAATGAGGACTGTGATACCTGCCAGAAAGGGGAAAGTAATATTCAATGGGAGTGTATCCCTAGGGAACTAGATCTAACCTGAAGGTTCATATTCAGATAATCCCACTGCCATTTGCCTTTCTCCTTGTCATCTTCCTCCTTACAATCCCCTTTATAACAATGGTATCTCTGTTGCATCCCCATGTCACAGCCTTGATTCAGACCCTTGCTACCTCTGTACCTGTTTTCTAACAGATCCCCCTGCCTTTTTTGTCCCTCCCACTGAAGCCCATGCTCTACCCCGCAGTTAGAGTTATATTTCTAAAATGTAATGACCAACTCCTCCTTGCTTTCACATTAAGGTGTTACCTCTCATCTGGCACAGCTTGCTCAACCTTTCTCTTCACCCTCATCTCCTATTCTTCTCCTATAGGAACCTCTCACCTGAGCTAGTCATAGACTCCACCTCCACTACTATTAACTCATGTTTGCTCTTCAATGTTCTCCCCACCCATCACAGCCCAGGAAATGACTATTCTGAATTCCAGGCACTTATTAGCCACGTATCTGATGAGAGCCTACCATGGATGAGAAACTAGGCAAGATCGGTGAGGAGGAAAAAGCTAAAAGCCAATAGTCAGCACTTCTGACGACTGCCCCAAATGGCAACACCTGTTTCCACATTAGATCGTAAGCTCCATGAGGCCAGTGAGAGAGTCTGACCTGTCCCCTCACATACTCCTCCTTGTGCCTAGTGCAAGGTAGCATGGTGCCTAGCACAGAGGAAGAACTCAGTATTTCTTCAGTGTATAAATAAATGAATAAATAAAAGTGATAGATACTGCTCTTAAACTGCCTTCCACTGGAGTTGGAAGTACATGTGGTTAGACTCCTTAAAAGATGAGAAGTTCCTTAGGGGCCGGGGTGTGACTTAACTCATGTGTGTGCTCTTTACAAAGAATCACTTTACAGTGTGGTTTCGTATAGGTTATTGCTTCTGTTTCTCATTTTAACCCCACACATCATTATCCCCATTTTCTTCGTTTCTTTCTTCTCTTTCCTGTTTCCTCCTCTCTTTCCCCTTCCTCTGGGATGCATGTCTAGGTATTTCCTGTCTCTAAATTCAGAAAGAGATTTAGGGCTAAGTGTAGAGCTGTTTACAACGAGGGCCAGAGAGGATATTTGCCATAGGCTTCACATACATGAAGCACTCAAATATAACCATTTGATGTTATGTTTGAATAAAGTTAAAGCTTTTGTGTTGTATGTGTGTGTATGTGTGAGAGACAGTGTTTTTGTTAAATGTAAATATTTAAAATATACATTTTCTTGGTACCATATTTTGTCGTGTAGTCATTTTTCTTTTAAACATACTGGAAACCATAAAATTTAAAAAGGCCCAGATTCAACCAAGTTGGGTAATCTGGCCAATCTAATCTCTAGTTAAGTGCCCAAGCCAGGAATGGAACCCAGGATGTCTCCCCATCCAGAGGCATCACCTTCTCGAAACTGTGCCAAATGTTATTTTGGTATGGTCTATGGTAAGGGTTAAATTCATGGGATTTCATCTGATAGGTGTGTTATCTTCAAAGTTCCAAGTAACTCTGTGACTTCAGCAAGTAATTCAGCTTCCTCTTTTGAAAACTGGAGGCCATAATGGTACCTTCCACAGCGCGTTCCTATTAGGATTACATGAAAATGTTCTTGAAGCATTCAGCACAGGCCTGGAACGTTGTCAGCACGCAGTAAATGGTAGCTGTTATTATAAGAACTGTATTCGTTGAATGAGTGACTTTGGCATATAACGCCTGCATTCAACTTGAAGCTTGGAGCGGTCACAGAAGCTCAGCTGAAGGAGTGGGCACGGTAGCACTCGCCAATTTTTTCTGGAAATAAATCTTTGTGGGAGGATAATCACCGGTTGGAAAGTGTGAGGCTTGAAGGAACAAAGCTCCGATCCCAGACCCCGGGAGCGCGGAAGCGAAGTCTCTCTCCCCCGCCGGCTGCAGCCGCCGAGCGGAACGTCCCCCGGACTGAGTGGCAGGCGGCAGGACACGCCCCGCTCCGGGCGAGGCGGCCTCAACCAGCTGGGTTTTAACGGAGTGGGGCAGGATGTTCTCTAATTCCGCTCATCTTATTCTCGGGGACCACACCCAGCGCGCGGGGAGGAAGGACTGCAAAACCGCGGGGCGGAGGCTTCCGCGCGGCCCCAGACCTGACCATCTATGGTCACAGAGCACGCGAAACAAACAGGAAGTGGGGCGAGCCTCCACCTTCCCAGCCCGGAGGTAGAGCGAGCGGAGCGATGGCGGGCACGCCCAGAAACCCAGGGCTGAGCCCACGCGCCCCACCGACCCACCCCCTCCCCCGCCACGCCAGCCTCCGCAGGTACCCCCAGAACACTGTCCAGACCAACGGCCTTTCCAAGTCACAAACGGGGAGACTGAGGTACGCACGCCCAAAGAGGCGGAGCTTAGCTTCGCTCTCCTTTAAAGCAGACGATTGCCCCGGATTCCCGCCCTCAGAGAAGCCTGCCTCCTGGTCCCTTCAAGACCCCTTCCCGATCGCTAGGCCGGTGCTCTGCCATTGAGACCGCACTGATAGGAGCACTAATTAGCCACTCACCTGTCCTCCTTCTCCGGAGGTGGAGCTTAGCCGGTAATTTGGGCCCTTCATTGGTCCGGACGACTCGGCTCCCGCCACTGGGCGGAGAGGCGTGGCCTCCCCTTGAGCACGCTCCCCGGGCCGCTCTCGCTTTGGGGGCGGGACTCTCTCCCATGTGCCCTCAGGGCTAGCGAGGATTCTCCCTTCCGGGCGTGGAGAATAGGGGGCGGAGCCACGAGCGGGGCGGCCAGACTTCCTTCCCGGTCTCTCCTCCACCTCGGCGTTTCAGCGGCCGTCCATTTCCGGTGGGGGTGCCGCGCCCAGTGAGGGCCCGGAAGTGGGTCGCGCGAAGATTGCTGGGCGGTTCTTGCCGGAAGTGGAGAGCGGCTGATCGCAGTCGGGAGGTGAGGCGGAACTCTGAGGTGAGGGTACGCGGCCGGGTGGGGACTGGGGTCCACTCCGCGGCCCACCGGCCCCTCGCGTTTTGAATGGCCCTTCCGGCGTGTGCGCTCATGGTGAGCCCTACTGAAGGGGCCGGAGCGGAGGCCCTCAGGCCGACCCGGAATCCTGGGCGCGGTCTCTTGAGGTGGGGCCAGGGTGACCAACTGAGCCGGGCTCCTCTGGGGAGGCCCCTCCGCTGGATTTCTCGGTCCTGGCTGTCAGCCTCAGCGGGGCCTGATTCCTAAGGTGCCCAGACGTAGCCATTCCTAAGGAACCAGCGACACCTTAGAGTCTTCCCTAGCCCCCATCTCGTCCCCATTGCACGGATGGGTAAATTGATCCCCGGACGAAGAGGCTGGTCTGCGATCTTACAGCGAGTGAGGGAAACAATTGGAATCAAGACCTTAATTCCTTAGATCATCAGTTCCAGATCCTTCTCACGACTGTTTCCCAGGAACCTTTCTCTACCTCTTAAGTGGTCTTCCGGTCGGTGTCGTCTCGCAGGCAGCTGCAGGTTAAAGACCGCCCGCTGCGTGTTTTTTTGGTTTTGTTTTGTTTTTTGTTTAATGCAACCTGTTTGGAATGCCTGGGGAGTTTTTCAGAAAAGAGTGGGGCCAGTCTTCGTATTTGCGGTCAGATAGCCTCTCATTCTTCCAGGTCTGTTGCTCCTTTTCTGAAAAGCTTAGTTAACTTTATTGCAGGTGTTGCATACTTCTGGACCTGAAATCAGATGGCTCAGGTTTGGTCTGGCCCCACTGCTAAGTATCTGTAGCCATAGATGCATTGTTTAACTTCCTTGAGCTTTATTTTTTTCATCTTTTAAGTGGAGATCTGTGCTTACCTCACAGGATTAAATTCAGTGTAACAAATTCTGTTTACTCACTCAGGCACTGCCATATCCAGGGAATACAGTTTTGAAACAAAACAAGCCAGACCCTGCCCACGTGGAGCTAACAGTTTTTGCAGGGACGTTTAAGAAGTAATTATAAATGTGGTGAGTGTTAGGAAAGAACAGGGTATTATGGAAATACATAACTTGGGGCTCAGGAAAACCCCTTCTGCAGAGCAAAATTTAAGATTAATTTTGCAGGATAAATAGCAATAAGCTTGATGAAGAGAGGATGAGAACCTTTTAAGGCAGAGGTTAGTAGCGGAACTGTGTTAGTTGAAGCTCTTTGTAGGGATCCCTGTTCAAGTAAAAAAAACAGGACAGCTCAGCATATTCATCATTCACCACTGATTCATTGAGCCCTTAGTATGTTTGAAGCACATATTAAATGAGGCGCTTGGCCCTGGTGGCTAGGAGTATAGTTGTTGCTGTTAGTGGGGGGGGGGGGGGGGCAGACAATTGACCTCTCGGTCAATCAGGGATGGCTTACCCTGTCATAATGCTCTGTGTGAGCACAAGGCTATGCAAGAATAGAGGAGAAATACTTGAGTCGGTTTCTACGCTTTGAGGAGGAAATGGAGGATAAGTCTAGCAGAACTTATTTAGCCATATGGTGGATCTGGAAAAGGGGTTTACAGGCGAAGAGTGCAAGGACATGGAGATCTGGACCTGTGAAAAACCACGGCTAGTTCAGTGTGACTGAAATTCCAGTAACGCATGGAGAAGTGAAGGAAGTGGGAAGTGGTGGGTCAAATATGAAGGACCTTGTAAAATCATGCTGAGTAATGTGGATCTTACTTGGAAAGCTGTGAGGAGGCTTTGAAGGGTTTTATGTAGGAAAATGATGTGGTCAGATTTATGTTTTAGAAAGTTTAGTTTGTCGAGTTGGAAGGGACATGATGGTGAAGTAAACCAGTGTTGGGAAGCTTTTACCATAGTCCTGGCTTGAACTAAGACCCTGACAGTGGGAAAGAGAGGAGGGATCAAATTTGAGCAGTATTTAAAAGATGGAATCTGTAGAATTAGAGGCTAATTTTTTATGGAAATGAAGAAATAGGAGTAGTCTAGGATGAATGCCTGGCTTTCTGGCTTAGGGAACTGGGTGGTACCATTTGCTGAGGTAGGTAATGTGAGAGGAGTCAGTTGGGGAGGTGGCATGGAAAGAAAATGAATTTTGGACATATTTAATTTGAGATGTTTGCAGCCCATTGAAGCAAAGATGTCTGCTAAGGTATCCCAACTAGAGGAAACCAAGAGCAAACCTGTGGAGGCAGGAAAGGGCTTACATTCAGTGAAGTACCTGGAGTATTGGAGTTTGCCTTGAGTTTGCAGCAGAAGATAAGACCAGAAAAAAAAAGGTAGATAGATGGCTGCCAAGTTGGGAAGGGCTTTTGATGCCTTGTTTGAATGTGTTTGGGTTTTATTCTGTGGTTGTCAGTTTGCTTATTGTTTGAGTTGTGTTGGTCCAGCATAAAGAAATTTCTGTAGGAATTTCCCACATTTTCTTCACTAGAAATACTTCCTCAATCAGGTGGGCATAATTTATGTCTGAGAGGAGTTTAAATAAATGGTAGTGGTGAAAGTACTTTGCCAAGCACAACCTGTCATGCAAAGCAAAATTGGTGGCATTGTTAAGTTTCAGTGAGCATGTTTTTGCTGAGAAGGTTAGCCATTTAATTTGTAAAATGCTTTGTTTCCAATTTGAGGGGCGATCTTTTTTCTCACCCCTTTTCTTGGTTGTACATACATATGTTTAGTTGTAATTATTTTTTTAACCAGGGACTAAGCCTTTAAAAAGTGACTTCCTCCTTTTGGTTTTCTGTGAAGCGTTGTGAGTCAAAGATGCATTTTACTTAAACGAGCAAATGCAAAGTGTCATTGGAGGTTGAACCCTCTGGTTGGAAATTTAATCCTGAGATTTGAAATCTGAGGATCCTCAAGCCATATCTTACCCAGTACTAGTGATTATCCCTTTGAAATGTCATCATCAGTTTCTTTTTTTACTTTCTATTAACCTGGTTTTCATACTTAAATTTCACCTTCTCTACCATAACCAGACTAATCTTTTAAAAAGAACCATTTTCATCTTCTTATCCTAACCTGGCTTCATATTCCTAAAGAATCAAATCTAAACTCCATTGTCCAGTTCACAAAATTCTCCACAGTTGGAGTCTTACCTTAATATTCATTAGATGATGCAGATAGACATTCTAATTTAGAAAGTCCTAAATTACTACATTAACTTTTTTTTTATACCTTTTGCTCCTTATTATACTAGAACAGGGTTTCTTAGAAACCGTGGCACAATTGACATTTAGGCTGGATGGGTCTTCATTGTGGGGTTGTCCTACCTGTACATTGTGGGATTTTAGCAGTATCCCTGGCCTCTACCCATCAGATGCCAGTAACACTTGCTCAATTGTGCCTACCAAAAATGTCTCCAGACATTGCGTGATGTCTCCTGGAGGACAGAATTGTCCCGATTGAAAACCACTGCATTAGAAAGTATCATAACTATGATTGTGTAGCGTCTTATCTCCAACTAAATTTTCTAGGGCAGGTTTCATGGCCATGCTTAGCACAGTGTATGCACATGATAAGCACTGGGTATCCTTTAGTGAATGAATCATTTTTCATTGAGGCATCAAGAATTATTGTTTATTCAGGGAATTTCTGGGTGGTACTTGAAGGACTTGCTTTTTGGTTTTCCTCAGAGGATGTGATCTTCGTAGAGATGCCTCTCGTGAAGCCCTCACTAGAAGAAAGCTTTGGGTTAGTTGACAGTGCAAGTCAGCAGATACACATATCCTTTACATCGGATATATAAATTCCTATTATGTTCATGGTGCCTGCATTTAGACAGCTTGGTTTAGTGAACAGGGATTACCGTTTATTTTAAATTGCTTATAGTTTATGATGTTAGTACTCTGTTTATTTTGATTGATAAAACTGTTAGAGTTGACTCATGTTTAAATTAATGCACCTACAGCATTTACCATGAAACTATTTCTTTTTTGATACATTATGTAAACTTAATAAAAAGAATCAAAACTCTAAAAATATTCCTTAGCTATAAAAAAGCTTTGTTTGCCTTGTATTATCAGACCTGTAGTGTTAAACTTTTCCATTTGACTGGAAAATATAGCTGAAATATTTCATGGAAGGAGCGAGCTTGCTTTTTTTGTTTTTTGTTTTTCTCCTGCAGAGGTCATTTAAAATTCCTATACTTAAGTTTAATTGTAGACTTACAGTCACATATCTTTTTCATATCTCTCGCTGTAGCTGAATCATGGCTGGGGACAAAAGGCATTCTTGGATCCATCTTTATGCAGCTACCCAGCTGAAATCTTAGCCAGTGCACTTTTTCCTTATACAAGTAAAAGATGCCTGCTGAATGCTTTATGAATGCTCATAACATTCCTTAAATATAAGAGAGAGAGGGGAACCCATGTCCACATAAAGTTGGTTATTTGCCCCAACCATTGAAACAGCTAGTCCCTAAGTCTGACTTCACCTTACATATTCTAACTAGCCTTACTCGCTCCTGGAATTTCAGATAGGGGACAGAACTGGAGATAGGTGCTGATACTGGATTGGATTCTTTCCCTCCCTAGAAGATAGGCCTTTCTCTTTTAATCTAAACCTCAGATGGCAATGAGTCAGACACTAAATGTCATTGGTTCCCTCAGTGAAACCAAATGCTTGGGGAAGAACAGTGGCTCCTGATTTGGGTTAGATTTGATGGCATCTTTACTGGGGCAAAGTGGTATCTGTTCTTTGGTTTCTGGGTTAAAACAACCAACTCATAAATATCTCCTGTTAGCATGTCTGGGTTTTGCTTTGTGACATATTAGAGCCTAGTGATGAGAACTAGGCTCAAAATCTATATTGTTAGGAGTAGAACTAACTAATGCCTTATAGCTTTGCGGTACCTTAGGAGAGATATCCAAGTGGAGCTGGCTTTTGTTTTGTTTTATTATAAAGAAATTCTGCTAGAGGTTTGAAAAATGGGTAAATTGTCCAAAACCCCATCACGTCTAATGTGACAAATACTGTAAATTTTGTGTTCTCTTCAAGTCTTTTTCCACAGTACATTTAGCTATTCCCCTGTAAGTAGAAGTCTAAGGTTTGTTTGTTTGTTTGTTTGTTTGTTTTTAAAGCAGGCTCCACAGGGCACCTAGGTGGCTCAGTCAGTTGGGTGTCTGACTCTTGATTTCGGCTCAGGCCATGATCTCAGGGTTGTGGGATCAAGCCCTGTATTGGGCTCTGTGGTTGGTGCAGAGTCTGCTTCAGATTCTCTCTCTCCCTCTGCCCCTCGTCACCCTGTGTGTGCTCTCTCTTAAATAAGTAAATAAATAAAATCTTTAAAAAAACAAATAAATAAAGTAGGCTCCACACCCAGCATGGAGCCCAACACAGGGCTTGAACTCACAACCCTGAGTTTAAGACCTGAGCTGAAATCAAGAGTCAGACCCTTAACCAGCTGAGCCACCCAGGCGCGCCAGTAGAAGTCTAAGTTAATACTGCAGTGAACATCCATCTGCCTATCACTTTTCCCACATTTGTATAATTTTCTTAGGATGCCATCTCAGGAACAGAATTAAAAAGTCAAGGCCAAATGAAGCATTTTGAAGCAGATCAGTTGGGCTGTCATAGTTGTGCTATCATAGTGTACGAGCTGACTTGGATAACTGCGTTTCAGTTTTACTTAAGGATATGACTTAGAGGATCAGCAACAGACACAGTAGAAAACACTTTAAGCATAGCAACTTTCAACTCAATAGACATTCATACCACCGGCTTAATTGCCTGGTGAGATGAGACAAGAACTTGAGGAGTAACCCGGTTCCATTTACTTCTGAACAACTTCCTTGAATAGGCAGAAGGAATTGGATTGTTTGAACTGTTAGAATGATGAGCCTGTGAAGCAGCTTTGGCAAGAGTCACTAGCCATTTCTGATTTTTCTTGGTTTCAGACCACAAAAGAAATTGCTGGAGAATTAACCTCATAGTTTTCTTTTTGCTCTGCGTGATACACTCCAAGAGCCTATCCATTCTCATGACTTCAGGATACTTCTTTGCTGATAACTTGCAGTCAGTCTCCAGCCTTGATCCTTCCCCAAGCTTGATTTCTAAATACTTACCCACTTAGAAGCTTCATCTCCTCTTCAGACTCTGCTTATCCCAAACTGACCTCATCTTCTTGCCCTAATACGTGCCAGAAACCTGTTTCTGCCTTTAGTGTCATCATTCTCGTAGGTCCCCTGGATTTGCAATTTGAGTCGTCTTTGACTCCCTTCTCTGAATGCTACAGTACTCAGTAGTCAGTACCACACAGTTAGTACTTGTTCTGTGTTTAATGCACACTTGTTTTGTATGACCTCCAGGGGCAGTACCAAGATCAGTGGGTGGAAGTTGCAGGGAAGCAGATTTTGCCTCCATATAAGGAAGAACTTTTAAATACTTTGAGCTGTCTGAATGGAATGGGCTGTCTCCACAGGTCTCGGGTTC
This sequence comes from Ursus arctos, assembly GCF_023065955.2. Classification (NCBI taxonomy): domain Eukaryota; kingdom Metazoa; phylum Chordata; class Mammalia; order Carnivora; family Ursidae; genus Ursus; species Ursus arctos. Next base: position 29,998,310 of record NW_026623008.1, read on the forward strand.
TCTACACTGAAGGTGTTTGAACAGTGGTTACCTGACTAATTGCTGAGAATGTTGAAGGGATTGTTTGGGCATCAGATGGTGTTTTTACAAGATGATTTCTAGAATCCCTCCTAATCCTGACAGCCAGTAATTCAAGGGAAGGTAGCTTTGTTTCTCCTGCTAGATTCTCTTGGGACAGGAAAACTATTTTACCATTCTTTTATATTCCTGCTTAATTCAGGTGCTAGTCACTTAGTTACTTTAAACCGATTACTTGTAGGTTAATTGATTCTTTTCTTTTGGTTTCTGTATCTGGCTAGACACTAAATGTTGTGGGTTTTTTTCCTTTGAAATATAAAAAATACTTTTTCAATAGCCCTCTTACTTTATAGCTGGATGAACAGCAGCATTTCAACCTAACTTAGACCATAATAGCTTCCTAGTTCAACCTAACCTATACCTTAATATCTTCCCCATTCCAAATCGCATTCTGTTAATCAGACAGTATCTGTGAAAATTTTGCTTTTTATTATTCCTTCACTCAAAATGCTTAAACAGTTTCACATTTATCACAGCATCAGATTCAAATACTGTCTGGCTTTCAGTGCCCTTCATAACCTAGTCTGGCTTGCTTATCCAGCCTTTTTTTTCATGATACTCAATGCTCTGTGCAGGTTAACCTCACACTTTATGTACATAGCCTTTGATTGCTCTGGAGTGTCTCCCCTTTTTCTTTTACTTTTTCCATCAAGATGCCCCGCTTCCCTCCTAACACTGGACCATCTCCAGTCCTCACTGATTTTCTCAACTCTCAGAGCATATGGTCATTTATACTGTTTCATTCAGAACCATACAACTTCTGCAAAGAAAAAGCCCTAGTATATAGGCTGGTACTATAACTTTTCCTCATCTATGTGGAATTAGAAAAAGTTCTCTTCCTAATCTCTAACAGAACTTTAGAAAATGTCATCCTTATTTATTCCATTGGCATTTTCATTTGTGTTGGCCTTCCTATTTAGAATGAACGTTTCCGGAGGGCAGGGCCCACATGTCTTCTGTGTCTGTAGTAGCTGCTAAGTACAGTGCTAAGCTCTTTGACTTTACGAGCATCTCCTGTGTGCCAGGTTGTTCTAGGTGCTGCGAATTGGTGGAGCTGGGTTGGGGGAGGAGAGTGGATAAATTCCCGTCCTCCTGGAACCTGCCTTCTAGCACACTGCATGCAGCGATAACATTTTACATTGAACTGCATTTTATGGCTCCCAGAACAACTCATCTCCTTTGATCCTTCCATCTCTTATGTGCTAGGCGAGGACCCATTACTAAATGACTGTCCTTTGGTTAGACAGTGAATACACGGCAAAGTTGGGACTCAAAGCTTGGTCTCCTGAATCCTGGTTTTTTTCCTTAGACTTCTGTGATTAGGACTGCCTCTCTTTCTGAAGGTTTTATGATGAATGATTAGATAGTTGCACATTCATTTATGGAGGCTTACACTTGGTTCTTGGCTATTGTCAATCAGAGATGACAACAAGATCAGGCAGAGCTATAGTTTTCTACTCTGGCACTTCTAAATTCTTGTGGAAAAGCCTTATTTTAAACATTTGCTTTCCAAATATGTGTCATCTACACTATGAAGAAATATTGGCCTCCATGAAGAAAATTGAAAGCAGGTACATTAAAAGCTGCTAATAATGTAACTAAGGACACCATGAAGAGGCCTCAAGCCCACAGGGCTGTGCTCAGCAAGTGGTAGGGGCTGGATTCTGTGATGAACCACATGGTCACTTAATTGCTTAAAAGCCATGTAGAGTGGTGGGAAGAGCCTCAGACTAGGATTCAAAAATTTGTGCACGGAGCCTAGGTTCTCTAGCCACCGGTTGATCCATATCTGGCAGGCTTTTTAACTTCTGTGAGTTTCTTCATTCTAAAGGTGGGGATCAGGGGCGCCTGGGTGGCTCAGTCGTTAAGCGTCTGCCTTCAGCCCAGGGCGTGATCCCAGAGTCCTGGAATCGAGCCCCACATCAGGCTCCTCCGCTGGGAGCCTGCTTCTTCCTCTCCCACTCCCCCGCTTGTGTTCCCTCTCTCTGGCTGTCTCTCTATAGCTCTGTCAAATAAATAAATAAAATCTTAAAAAAATAAAAAATAAAGGTGGGGATCAGTATCTTCATAACAGACCCCATAAAATTATATTACGTCTCAAAAGAAGCAACAGATTGATGATGTAAAGCACTTACAAGTGTAAAGGAATATTTTTAATTAATATTATATAATCTAATAAACAATGTTATTTTCTTTATGGTTACTTGGTTTGAAGATCTCTTTATCATTGTGATTTGTGCCCAAGAAGGTAGCATTTATTTATTTATTTATTTAAAGATTTTATTTATTTATTTGACAGAGAGAGAGACAACCAGCGAGAGAGGGAACACAAGCAGGGGGAGTGGGAAAGGAAGAAGCAGGCTCATAGCAGAAGAGCCTGATGTGGGGCTCGATCCCAGATCGCCGGGATCACGCCCTGAGCCAAAGGCAGACGCTTAACCGCTGTGCCACCCAGGCGCCCCAGAAGGTAGCATTTATTTGACAGATGGGGTATTTGTAAGATCCTGCAGACAGGCAAGGAGGGGGGAAAAAAAGGGGAAAAAATCTCCCCAGATTTGTCAGAAGAGACAGCCAGACTTGTTTTGAGGGGCAAAAGGGTAAAGGACCCTATTAGCCTACTGTATTTATAGTGCCTACTACAATTATAGTACTGGAATTACAAAGACATGGTCCCTCCCTTAGGGTGGCTAGTTGCCTATTAACTATTAAATAAATGATTTTAAACCACTATATTAAATGCGTGGTAGAGATAAGTGTACAATGTTAAGGGAGCACAGACTGGAAATGCTTCTTAGGGAGGTGGTACTTTAGCTGAGTCTTAAAAGGCAGTAGGAATTCTAGAGAGGGAGCAGATTGAAAAGGAAAAATATACCAAACTGGACAAGCTTCCTAGAGAAGGTAACACTTTAGCTGAGTCTTAAAAAGGCAAGTAGGAGTTATGAGACGAAACAACAACCAAGCGGAATAGATCGCATGAAGGCTCAGAAGTGAGAGAAAGCATGATTCTTTCTGGAAATGCAGGCAGTCCTGGCTTTCTTAGTGTGTTTAGAAAGGGTGTGGCAAGAGGTAAAACTGGAGGAGAGTAGTAGGAGATAAAGCAGGACCAGATTATGGAAACCCTTATCTGGACTTTACTCTGAATGCCCTGGGAGAGTGCTGAATGATATTAAGTAAAAGACTATCATAATTACATTTGCATTTGAAAAAGATTATGGTGGTAGTATGGAGAATGGATAAACAAGGTTTATTACTGTAATTAGGAGAGACTGGCAAGGAGGTTATTGCAGTAATCTAGGCAAAGTCATGAAGACCTGATTTTTGACAGTCAGGATGAAGGCAAGGGGCATCTACTCATGAGATAAGCAAGATAGAGCCTATGGATTTTGATGACTGACTAGATTTGGGGGAGTAAGGAACAATATAATTTAGTTAACACTTAAGGGGTCCTTGCTGTTTCTCAGCACTGATCCAGTCCTGCTACATGTACAGTTGACCCTTGAACGACATGGGTGTCAAGGGTGCTGACTCCCCAATGCAGTTGAAAATCAGCATATAATTTTTGACTCCCCCCCCCCCCCCCGGATTTACTAATAGCATAGGGTTGACTGAAAACCTTAATGATAACATAAACAGTTGATTAACATATATTTTGTATATTATATATATTATATACTATATTCTTACAATAAGCTAAAGAAAAGAATGTTATTGAAATCAAAGGAAGAGAAAATACATTTACAGTACTGTATTGTGCAAAATTCATATGTAAATGGATCTGCGCAGTTCAAACCTGTGTTGCTCAAGGGTCAAGTCTATTTCCCCTTTATTCTGACTTCAGCTCTTTAGATTTTGTACTGTTTTCTCCATTATACAAATAAGGAAGCTGAGGCTCAGAAAATTTGATAACACTCATAGTCACGTGCCAGTGAGTACTGTTATTCAAACCCCCAAACTGTCTGACTTCTCTAAAGACCATGCTCTTAACCACTCTTTGTTGCCTAATAGTCCCTGGGTTACTAACTTGGTCAATCAAGTGATTGATAGTGCTGGATTTCTGAGACACTGGGGGTGGGAGGTGTGGGAAGATGATGAGTTCTGTTTTGGGTACTTCAGTTTGAGATGGTTTCTAAACATTCAGGTAGGGATGTCTAGAAGGAAGCTGGATCTAAAATTATAAATTTCAGAAGAATGGCTTGAGCTGGATATGCTGCTTTGGGAGTCTTTGGTCTTTAGATGGTTGTCGTGGTGCCATTCTGGAAGCAGACTGGATGATACTGCAGTAATACTAATTGAAGGCTTTGGAATGGACATGACCACCTGAAGAACATGAATATGTGTGTGGGGATGGAGAATTAGACAAGGTGTGTCTTTTGGTCCCTCAATTCTGGATATTCTTTCCTATAGCATCTCAAATTTCACCCTGCCTTTACCAAAAACAAAAAACTAAGTACTGTTCTCCTGTTTGGTTAATGGTAGAATGAGATTACTGTAAGTGATAGCTAAATTATCCTTTTATATTCTGTTCAAATCAGGCAGTAGAACTGTAGCTTGTTTAGCAATGGAAGTTTACAGGTCCAAGTGAAATACAGAAAAAAAGGATCCAAAATCTCATGAAGATGAATTACTAAGCTTTTAAGATGGCCAAGTGTTCACTAATCCTGGCAGCCATTAGAGACATTTGTACTATGTTTTCCATGTTAACACTAGCCTCAACCTGTAGTATCCATTGTATATGAAGGATGTGTTTTATAACAGAACAGGTGGTATCTTTTTTTTTTTTTTTTTTAGGATTTTATTTTTAACAGAGTGCCTGGGTGCTGGGTGGCTTAGTCGGTTAAGTATCTGATTCTTGATTTTGGCTCAGGTTATGATCTCAGGGTCATGAGATCAATGCCTGCATCAGGCTCTGCACTGGGCATGGAACCTGCATGGGATTCTCTCTCTCTCTGCCTCTTGCCCCCCCTCACTTGGGAGCATGTGCTCTCTCCCTCTCTCTTAAAAAAAAAAAAATGAAGGGAAAAAAGATTTTAAGTAATCTCTACACCCAGCATGGGGCTCAGATTTGCAACCCTGAAATTAAGAGTTGTACGTTCCACTGACTGAGTCAGCCAGGTGCCCCTGGAATGGGTGTTATCTATTAATGGAAGATAGCTTGGGAGTTTACTGAATTCCTTGCCTTTTCCCCTGAGACTTATCGACTGTGGTGGATTATATATGAATCTGTTCCTGGACAGTATCCAGAATGGTCAGTAATTTGGGTACTCGGGTGATGGTGGCATAACATAAGGGAGAATATATTGGTTGCTTCTAGTCTGTTTCATTTGTGAGAAGAGCAGAGACTTGTAGACTTCTGCTACTTCTCCAGGCCAGGGAATGAAAAGGTTTATTTGGTTCACATTTTCACTTTTTTCTCTGATTGTCTTTTAAATGACATTCTTGGCTTGCCTGGCTGACTCAGAAGAACATGCGACTTGATCCTCAAGGTTGTGAGTTTGAGCCCCACATTGGATGTAGAGATTACTTAAATAAGTCAAAACAAACAAAACATTCTCAAGATGTCAAAATATGTGGAAGTATGGCAAACATGCTGGCACTATGAAGAAATAAGTGATTCTTAAAATAATAGTGTTTAAAAATGTAGAATTCATTATCTTAGACTTTCTTTAATAAAATCAAAAGTATTTAAACTTGAGTTAAATTTTTTTCATGGATATTAAGGAATGTGGCGTTAATTTTTTTTTCTTTTTTTACTTTTTACTATCCTTATTTAAAAATGAAAATTTTATCTTCTGTGATGTTGCTATATTAAGGTCGGTCTTGAAGAGTTGAAAGCCTGTTCAGATGTCATGGCAGTGAAAGATACTATTAAATAAATTTTTTTCTATGATTTTAAAAAAAAACATTCTCTGGTAAGTCACTAGGCCCAGAGAGACCCAGAGCCTATACACAGAAAAGAATGGACAGGGATTATATTGTCTTCCTTGGAGCGCCTGGGTGGCTCAGTCAGTTAAGCGTCTGCCTTCGGCTCAGGTCATGATCTTGGGGTCCTGGGATCGAGCCCCGTGTTGGGCTCCCTGCTACTGGAGAATCTGTTTCTCCCTCTCCCTCCTTCTGCCCCTTCCCCTCCACCCCCGCTCGTGCTCTCTTTTTCTCTCTCTCAAATAAATAATAAAATCTTTTTTAAAAAATTTAAAAATATTTCCTTACTTAGTCTTGTAAGCTGCCTATCGCCTCCACAGGGAGGACAGTGTGTTAGGTTGAGATCTTCTGACATGTCATCATCTTTGAGGAAATTGTAATTGCTATGGTCATTTTAGGCAATTTCAAGGGTGTTGAGTTCATTCAGCTTCAGTTACCTGAACTAATTACTGTTTTGAAGTGGGATCTCCCAAGTCAAGGCTTTGACTGAAATTTCACTGACTTATTTTTGTGATATCACTTATGTTCTCAAACATTTCATGTGAATGTGTTTTGAAAACATTTAATGATTATTTATATGTATAGTATGGCAGCTTTCAGAACACTTGTCCCTCTGGAGTTTTGGGACACTATGCTTCAGGCTCATTAACTTCATAAATATTTTACTTGGACACCTTCTACTTGCCAAGTAGTGGTCTAGATGGTAGAGTATAATAGGGAACAAGCCAGAGAAGTTCCTTTCTTTGGTAGAGCTTACTTTCTTTAGGATTTAGACATCGAGTGAGACTAGTTTCAGATAAATTAGTACTTGTGAAAGATCTGAAAAAAGCTCTTCTGGATGTGTGTTTTCCTACTGCAAGTCCAGATCATGCTATCATTTGTAAAGCCTGGCTCAGATGGCAGCATGTCCATGCTATCCTCATCTGATTCTTTCAGCTGATACACTGTCCTTTCTGAAATTCTGTTGCTCTATCTGCAACATTCTTCTATCACCTTAACATTTTTTTCTATTTGTTTGTAGTTGTTGTAATACATGTCAAGTACCCACTGTTAGACTGTAAGTTATTGAGGGCAGAATAAGTACCTATTCGTCTTGGTTTGGGACATTCCATATGTAGGCAGCAGGATGTTGTAGGACAAAACACTGAACTTAGAGCTAGAAGACTTAAATTTGAGCGCTGGCTTTCCTATTAATTAACTAGCTGTGTGACTGTAGGCAAGTCATTTAACTTCACTGTAATTAAGTTTCCTCTCTCTATAAAGTGTAGTAATTAACTTTCCATTCCTGAGTAGTTGTTGGTAGGCACAAACTGAGATATGTGACTGTACTACTTTATAATAAATTCTAAATTCTAGCACAAATATTTCGTGGTATCATAGTAAATATTAAGTATTCGAATGAGTAATTCTTTGCTTTCAGTGAATACCTTTTTCTGTGTAGCTCTCTTGTTTAATGAAGTCTTTATGATTTTGCAAATATGTTAGTCTATTTTTCATTTTGTTTTATTATTAACTGATTCTATTCTTCAGATTTAGCATCCTCCTCACCCCATGAGTATTCTGTCTTTTCTCCTTAGGTGCTATGTACTGTTAAAATAACGAGTGACGTATGATCTCTTTCAGCAGGTGGTACATTATGGCTGACATGCAAAATCTGGTAGAAAGATTGGAGAGGGCTGTGGGCCGCCTGGAGGCAGTATCCCATGCCTCTGACATGCACTGTGGGTATGGAGACGGTGCTCCAAAGGGTAAGCAGTGCCCAGCGCAGCAGAATACTTTGAATGAAGACTCCGTGCCGTGGCCTGAAATTTTTCTATCACAGTGTATTCTCTCTTTTGGAGTTAACTTCCCAAAACGCTTAATCTACTAAGTTCATGGCCTCTGAACAGATTAAGGGAGGAAGTGACTTGTGTAGGGAGGCCTGTGGTTATTTTAACATAAGAACTTCCTGCTTGTGTGATACTTCCTGTTCTTTCTTTAGCATAACCACTCTAGTGTGAGTTGAGTGACAAATGATATTAAAATTTCCTCTGTCCAAATGATTGGCAAATTAACCATTTTGCATGTGCACCAAATGAATCATAGAATGTTAGAGCTAAAAGGGAACTCGGGGGATCATTTTTTTTTAAGTTTTCATTTTATAGGTAAAAAAAATTAAGCTCAGAGAGGAAAAGGAACTTGGGGTCACACAGTCAATTAGTGGTGGTACCGGGCTCATGTTCCAGTATTCTGTTTACTGTATTAACCTTTCTTCTCCACTTTCATGTGGAAGTGCTTTTTAACAGATCATCTTTCTGGGCATGACTGACTCTTTGTGGTGTGTCTCTCTTTAGCAGGAGCAGCTCCGTATGTGCAAGCATTCGACTCACTGCTTGCCGGTCCTGTGGCAGAGTACCTGAAGATCAGTAAAGAGATTGGGGGAGATGTGCAGAAACATGTAAGGATGTTTTGTCCCTTTTTCCCTCTTTTAAGGACTGGTGACTATCTTCAAATCCTACTCCTTGGTTTAAGAGCCCCTTGAGAGGCTCCTGGCTTCTTCATTGAGGAGCTTTCTCCATGCACTGGAACAGTTCCTCAGAATTTTCCAGGCCCTCTGCTTTTATCACATTTTCTGCATGGGCTTCTTTTATACTGATAACTTGCTTGGTGCATAAAATATGGCTTGGTGGGGGGCGCCTGGGTGGCTCAGTCAGTTAAGCATCCAACTCTTGATTTTGGCTCAGGTCATGATCTCAGGGTCATGGGATCGAGTCCCACATTAGGCTCCATGCTCAGCAAGGTGTCTGCTTGAGATTCATTCTCACCTTCTCCCCCTCCTCCCACATGTGTACAATAAATAAGTAAATAAGATCTGTTAAAAAAAGTTAAAAGATGGCTTGGTTGTCTTTATAGTGAGAGCATTTTACCATTTTGATCCCAACATGTTATATAACCAAGTCTAGGGTGGCTTATTCAAAGGAGTCATAGTTATGACTTAGCATTTATAAAACTATGCATGATAGTTATTAGTTATGCTAATGTGAGTTATTTTCACACTTAGCTCACAGCAGGAATGTGAAGTAGACAATGACAGGTGCCTCTCCACCCACCTCGTTTCATGTGCTGCCACCTCCATTGTCACCACCCCCACACTCAAATATATATTCTGAATCTCTCTTTGGGACCCAAAATCTTTTTGCTTGTCCTCTGAGTGATCCTCTGTGAGCAAAAACCATGTTCAGGATCTTCCTGACCCTTCAGCAAGACCAGTTGCTTGGTCTTTGGAAGATCTATTTTGAGTGTTTTTCATGTGCCATCTGTTGGCAGTGGTATTAGCTCTAGTGAGTGGGACTGGGACTTAGATACAAGAGTGGGGGCTTGCATTTTTACTTTATACAGTGTGTAACATTTACAAAGATTTAAAAACATGTATCACTTGTATATTCTAAAAATGCAAATCTAGAAAAAATAGGTTACCTTATTTGAATTTTTGTGTTTAGATAGTGCTTATAGCCTCAAGTTTCTTAAACTCTTTTGACCAGTGCTATCAGTAAAAATATGTATTTCTAACTGGTCATAAGTTTCATTAAGCAGTGTTTCTCCTGCTTGTACTGTGCTCTTTTTTGTTTTTAATCCAAATGAGTTATGACCCAGCCTTTGAGAAATAGTTGTAATTTAAAGGAGTAAATACCTTGAGAATTTAGGCATAAATTTGGCCTTTGCCTTTACTTCTGCCTCAAGTTTTTGAGAGAAGAGCTTTTTCGGTGATGAGAGACAGGAGGGATTTTTCTGTGCACTTCATATCACACTGCATGTCCATTTGCTGACTGATTTCATCTAAGGCTAACCCTGATTATCTTCATGTCCTGGATATGTATCCCTGATGAGTTCCAACAGGAACAGTGGTATATGTAATTCTGCCGTCACTCCCTGGAATGTGGAGTACCTGAGGAAAGCAACATGACGTGTTTGGTTTGCTACCAGAGTATGTGGAAGTGGAGGTTTCAGGTTATTCTTATCAGGACCCTCTCCGGTTGTAATGTGTCACTGATAAGTGATTCTTCTTTCTGGCAGGCAGAGATGGTCCACACAGGTCTGAAGTTGGAGCGAGCTCTCTTGGTTACAGCCTCTCAGTGCCAGCAGCCAGCAGGCGTAAGTTCACTGCTAGTTGGTTTCCTTGTGGTTAGATGCTCAGGACAAGTTGAGAGGTTTCTGCTAAATATCACAACATGCTAAAATAGACCTTCCAGGCTCATGTACATTCACACCAAGTACCAGAAATAGACTTAAAGTGCATCAGAATGTCCCATTGAGTATTTATTGGACTCTACTGGTTTGGAGGGTATTGTTTTGTTTTGTTTTTTCCTGTCATTTTACTTAGGACCGTAGTTACTCCTGGACCTTGCTGCGTTTCTCAGTAGACAGCCTTTTTTAACCTCTTGGCTGAGGCCAAATTCATCATATTGTTCCCTGAGCCCTTTGGGTCATAGAGAGTGGTTCTCTTGCTTCCCTGTGACTGGGCTTTAGTAATGCTGCTGTGGCGATCCTAAAACCCCTAAAGTATTGCTTCTCCCCTCATCCTTCTGTGGTTGGGATCTCCCTTTAAGTTTACTCCTGCCTCAAAATTTTATGCTGCCAAAGTATGAAAATCAGAGAAAATGTAGATTTTTCTCAGAACCGAAGATTTTAGTTTTATTCTATTTATTCTTTCTGCATTTGACTTTCCTAGGCAGGAAAGTCCCTGGACCCTCAGCATGCCTAAATAATGTAAAAATATTATAAGATAATGTTAAAAATATTAGACTCTAATTCTTAATCTGTCTTGAATGGTTAAAGCATTTGGTCTATACCTTTTATCCAAACCCACACTTTCCACAACAAATCAGGCAGCTGAGACACTGTTAATATTTCCCGAGCTTTAGACTAAGGGTTGATAAACTACAGTCTCCAGGCCATATCTGGCCTGCCATCTCTTTTGTAAATGAAAGATTTTTGGAACACAGCCGTGCCCATTCTTTCAAGTATTGTCTGTTGCTGCCTTGTGCACTATAATGGCAGAGTTGAGAAGTTGAAGCAGAGACCATATGTCAGAAGCAGAGACAAATATTTACTGTGTGGCTCTTTAGAGAAAGTTTGCTGACTCCTACTTTAGACTGTTTTTGTGCTAAGATCTGAGAATTGACATGTTCAGGAAACTGAGCTGAAAGGATAAAACATGGAAACACAAGATTCATCCATTTTGCTAAGCTGTCTGTTCAAATGCCAAGCCCCCTAATTGCATTTGATTCAGCAGATCTCTGCTCAGCAGCTGCTGTATGGCTAGCAATGTATTGAGGACTATAAGGATTATAAAAGAAGGCTGAGACAAAGCCCTTGTCTTTGAAAAATTCATGAGAAATTTCGAAAAACATACTCAACAAGGGTCCATTAATAGTTTATGCTGATGTGTGATAAGGTGCCAGAATTGGTTATGCTGACAGTAGATGCTATAAGAGGCCAGTGTGGCTGGAGCTGGAGGGCTGTTCCTCATGAAGCATGAGAAACATTTGGGTAGATGGAAAAAGAAGAGACCACCATGAGTAAAGCCTTAGAAATGAGCTAGTATCTCTTACTAGTGGGACAGAAAAGAGACAAGTGGCTAAAATGGTAGAATTTTGTGGTGTAGCTGGAGTCTGAGTCCTGATCCTGAAGAACTACCAAATCTAGCCTGAGATGAGTGAGCTGACGAGCAGTATTTTAGCCCTATGAGTCTGTGAAGGATGAATACAAAGTTTATTTGGGTGTTCATTATAGCCCATGGGGAATTCTTGCCCGCAGAATCAGAGTTGACCAACACATAAAGCTTTTGCAGAAAGACTAACCTGAATCTTTTCCTTCATCTTTCCCTAGAATAAGCTTTCTGATTTGTTGGCACCCATCTCAGAGCAGATCCAAGAAGTAATAACCTTCCGGGAGAAGAACCGAGGCAGCAAGTTGTTCAATCACTTGTCAGCTGTCAGCGAAAGTATCCAAGCCCTGGGTTGGGTGGCTGTGGTGAGCAGTGCAACTTCCATGGGAGGGAAGGGAAGGGATGGAATGAAAGAGGTAAGGAGATATGGCTGGAGAGGCTCTGAGTCACTGACAGCTTCTCTTTCTCTAGGCTCCCAAGCCTGGTCCCTATGTGAAAGAAATGAATGATGCTGCCATGTTTTATACAAACCGAGTCCTCAAGGAGTACAAAGATGTGTAAGTCCGGCCTTTTCTCAAAGGGTCAAGGTTCTGTACCCCAGGGCTACTTTCTGGAAAGTGTGGTAGATACTGGCTCATAGAAGCTGCATTTGCAAGCAGGAAGTGTTTCTGTTTTCACTTCTGCTTTTTTTCTAGGGTTTGTAGAGCCCCTTTTAGTCTTCTAATCCTTACCCTTTCAGGTTTAGGAAGTTTTGCTAGAGGTAAAATAGACAAATGCCCTTTATTTTTTTAAAAGATTTTATTTATTTATTTGTCAGAGAGGGAGCACAAGCAGGGGGAGCAGCTGGCAGAGTGAGAAGCAAGCTCCCTGCTGAGCAAGGAGCCCAGTGTGGAACTCAATCCCAGGACCCTGGGATCATGACCTGAGCTGAAGGCAGATGCTTAACCGACTGAGCCACCCAGGCATCCCCACGAATGCCCTTTAATTTGCCTTTTTGGACAAGGTGGATTTTGTTCCTTTGTTGAGAATTTCTAACTGGCCCCATGACAAAAGGTTCAGTAAGATTTACTAGGAAATTTGCTAGGTAAAATGAGAGGAAGGCTGTTTTGCAAAGCACAGGTATCAAGTAGGGGTGGTCATTGTATGTCTAACCACATATGTTCACCAGTCCTAACTGACTTCTCCATTGCTAGTTTTGAGCTGGAGTGACTGCAGGCAGCTATCACTCAGCTGCATAATTACCCAAACCCTTCCTTTCTTCCATCAATCATTTGTTGAGTAACAACTCCGAAGGAATAGCGTTCATGTGTGTGAAGTATGTCTCAGAACACCAGGCACTTCCTTGATCCTTCCAGCAGCCTGGAGTTAAACATTGCAGTGTTTTGATTTACCCTACCATTAAAACTCCACACTTTACAGTTGATGCAAATTAGGTCTTATGCTAAATAGCCATAAAGTCTTCCAGCTAATATATAAGAAGAGGGGAGACTTGAACCATAGTGCAGTGCTCTTTCTATAATCTAATGATTACTTCCTCCAGGGAAGTTTTAAATTTTTGGTGGGAGGGGCGTATCTTGACATAAGGCACTGTGCTATAAGGCAGTTGTTTCTTGAAGTCCTGGGGTTCCGCAGTGATGCCCAAGGAACCTTCTTTCCACTATAGCTTCATGCACAGAATGTCTGCTTTTATTAGTTTTGTATATTATGTTCTGCCTAAGGTCTACTTAGAAAAAACAGTTTTGTTACACTTAAAAAAGTTTGAGGAATACTGCTATAAAAGATAGGAAGAACTATGATCTGGAATCCCTATCTAAATGGACTTTAGTCTAATTAGGGTAATAGAATAGGTTAAAAAAGAATAGTAAAGTTCAGTGTTGTTGTTGTTTTTTAAGATTTTATTTATTTGACAGCGAGAGAGGGGAGAGCTCAAAGGCAGGGTGAAAGGGAGAAGCAGACTCCCCGCTGAGCAGGGAGCCTGATGTGGGGCTCAGTGGGGCTCGATCCCAGGACCCTGAGATCATGACCTGAGCCAAAGGCAGACGCTTAACCAACTGAGCCACCCAGGCGCCCTGTAAAGCTCAGTTATATAGAAAAGCTGCCAAAGAGCAGAGCCATGCCACAGCCAGGAGGATACCAGCTCACAGATAGGGGTTCTGGAATCACTATTGTAATGTACCCTGGCCCTCTGTGATGAGTTCTTTTTAATTCTCCCAGCGATAAGAAGCATGTGGATTGGGTCAAAGCTTACTTGAGTATATGGACAGAGCTACAGGCTTACATTAAGGAGTTCCATACCACCGGACTGGCCTGGAGCAAAACGGTTAGTGAGTCTTCCCTTCCTCCCTCTATCCCTCCGGGACAGGGTCCACAAGTTTCTTAGACTTTGTTGCTACCAAGGTCCAAGAAGGAAGCTAGTCTTTTCAGTGGAGAGTAGAAAGAAAAAGGGGAGATAGAAGGGAAAAAAGAAAAGAGCGTAGAAAGCAAAGATGAGAGAAATACTCAGTTCTGTTCAATTTCAGTACACATGGGTCAGAGACTATGGTTGGGTTGGGCTAGAGGGCAGCCAGCAGAATGAGTTACATTATCCCAACCCTCCAGAAGCTTAAAAATAGAAATACAAAAATCCTAAGTACAAATCACCAAGCTAAATGCTATACTAAAGATACACACTACAGAGTAAAAGGGAGCATGAGTCTCACTGGAAGAGATTGTACTTTGAACAGGTGTACTCTGATCTGAGACTTTTTTCAAGTATAGAACAGTGAGAAGTGGGAGAAATGGGGATACTAGCAAACAGCATAGCTTAAACGGAGTACATGTAACATGTAGAGTTAAGTGTAGAGATTGGTCATCTCTGGCTTCAGTAAGGAGAGGGTCAGATATTTAGGAGAAAAGGCTGGAAAGGAGCGTTGACTGTGACTTTAGACTTAATATTAGGTGAAAAGTACATGTCGTAGGTATTTGAGCAAGAGAGTGATAATGATCAGGCTTGTTCTTAAGAGAGTCTCAATTTACAGGTCAGGGATGAGGGCTTACGCTCCGACTGTGGAAGTGCTCTCATGGTGCTAGGGGCTGGTACAGAAGAACTTACGAGAACTATAACCAAAATAATAGATTTGATGGAATTAAGGGGGTTGGAGGACTCCAGGAGATTGAACAGTCAAGCTTGGATGGCAGCATCTTTTACTGAAATAGAAACAAAGGGGTGATTGTATAGGTAGGGGAGCAGGCAGGAGATGACCTCAGTCTTGGCGTCGTTGAGGCTATGGTACTGGTGACACACTAAGTCGATTTATAGAGCTGGGCTAGAGCTGGAATTAGAGGCCAAAGGAACGATGGGAAAGTTGAAAAATGGAGCTGGGTTGGATCCTTGGGAAAGGGTAAAAAGGGAATAAAGCCAAGTTGGGTGTGGATAGGGAGCCCAAATCAAAGCATTGAGGGCGACAATGGAAACCCCATGTCCCTGAATACATGTAGACCCTTTGGGAAGGGTACAGAGGGGAAGAGAGGATGGCTGTGTTACCTGCCTTTATTCTTCCAGGGGCCTGTGGCAAAAGAACTGAGTGGATTGCCATCTGGACCCTCTGCTGGATCCGGTCCTCCTCCTCCCCCACCAGGCCCACCTCCCCCACCAGTCCCCACCAGTTCGGGCTCAGATGAGTCTGCTTCCCGCTCAGCACTGTTTGCGCAGATTAATCAGGGGGAGAGCATCACACATGGTAAGTGAATGTGTTGGCAAGAAAAGTTGGAAGAATAAGTTGTTTGCGCCAGATCTTATCAACTAGAGACCTGACGATCTATAAACCAGAACGCTGGTTTGTGTATGGGAGATTTCATTGGGGTGTCACTGTCCTTCAGGTTGCCCAAAGGGACCTCAAAGCTGGCTTAAATGGAAACTGAAATGGGTGATGCTTATAGTTGAGGGAACCCTTCTGCCCCATAGGAAAGTTATTTCATATTAAGTGGCATCTATAGAGTACCCCGTTGTACCAAGGTCTCATGCTGGCGGTTTACCCTAGAGCCTGTTCTGTGTTACTACATGGTCTCTTTGGGAAGTCATTGTGTGCCGGGGGGGGGCGGGGGTTAACTACGTCAGAGGATGTTTATTAGTCATGGAAATTTTGCGTAAGATTTACCAGTGTTGGTATAGAGAAAGTAGATACCTTATACACAGCAGGTAGAAAACTAAATTATACAACGCTCTTCGAGGGATCTACCTATAAAAATATCTAAAAGAACAAGTATTATATAGTATTATTTGTAGTAGCTAAAAATGGTAGAACAAGCTGAATATCCAGCAATAAGAGAAATGCTTAATGTGCATGTCCTCCTGAAAAGACACTATGCAGCCATTAAGTCTCCGTCGGCAGTGAACCATGCAGTGTTGAAGAAGAAATCTAGTATTTCCAGCCACAAGGAGGGATGGAGCTGAAAGGGCCAGTCAGTATTGGTTATTTAGATTGGGCTATATTCAAAAGCAAGAAGTGTATCAGCCTGCAGCAGGGATTATGGAATCTTTTCCTTAAAAAGAAAAAAAAACATTTTTAGAAACTATAGGTTAACATGAGAAAATTTTTAAGTGTTAACTCGTTAAACCAAATTTGTTAACACACTGTATGGTTATAACTAAATACAAAGCTTTTATCAGCAGGAAAACGCATGGAATGAGATTTCAGATGTAAACACTGAGTAGAGGGCGTGGTAGGTCAGCTGTGGGTGCGGTTTCTTTCCTTTTACCAAATTTTCTTTATCACATATTACTTTTTCTTCTGTTGCTTTAAAAACCGTACATAGTTTGTGAATATCTATTTGGTATGTGTCTGTCAGGGTCTTTTTCTGTGCATTCACATACCTGTTCCTTTCATACACACACATTCCATGTTTGTTTGTTTTCTTTAATGGAACTGCATAATTGAACCTTGGGGTAGAAGGGAAATTCTAAAAGCACTTTTCCAAAACTGCTTGTGAGAGAACATCTCAAAGGCCTTGGCTTTTGGCTTTAAAAGTTTTTGTTAAAACTGAGAGCAGAAGTCAGTTATCGCCTCAGCCCAAAGCCGTGGCATGAAGGACAGGCACAAGGTAGCTGTCGTTCCTGCAGCCCTGAAACACGTATCTGATGACATGAAGACTCACAAGAACCCCGCCCTGAAGGCCCAGAGTGGTCCAGTACGAAGTGGCCCCAAACCGTTCTCTGCACCTAAACCAGGAGTCAGCCCATCCCCCAAACCAACCACGAAGAAGGAGCCAGCTGTACTTGAACTGGAGGGCAAGAAGTGGCGAGTGGTGAGTTACAAATGCCAGGACTTGGGGGGACAAGAAGTGGAGACGGGACTGAAGTGGAGCAGAGCCAAGCGAGTGCAGGGTTCTGGCTTGGATTATAGGAACAAAAATTGGGACAGCTTGGTTTGGGTGAACAGTGTGTTAGTGATGAGGTTCCTGAAAAGGGTCCCCTATCTCTTTAACAGGAAAATCAGGAGAATGTTCCCAACCTGGTGATTGATGACACAGAGCTGAAACAGGTGGCTTACATATACAAGTGTGTCAACACGACATTGCAAATCAAGGGCAAAATTAACTCCATTACAGTAGGTGAGTTTTTGTCATTGTCCTAGGCAGGCTCTGTCCTAGAGTCTGAGAAGGCTGGAACCATACCTGCCCTATTCCTAAAGATTCTTAAAGTTATGACAGTAGCTTCCTTTAAAGTTACACTGTTGATGGGGCGCCTGGGTGACTCAGTTGGTTAAGTGTCCAACTCTTGATCTCAGCTCAGGTCTTGATCTCAGGGTCGTGAGTGCAAGCCTAGTGAAAAAGTTATACTGTTGATCTGCTCCCTTTCTTCTAGATAACTGTAAGAAACTCGGTCTGGTGTTCGATGACGTGGTGGGCATTGTGGAGATAATCAATAGTAGGGATGTCAAAGTTCAGGTAACTTGATCTCTTGGCTCCTTCCTTTGGTCCTGAGGAATTAATTGAAAGACACGGCTGACCCACAGATGTTGCTGTGGTGGGAATTTGATTCTACTGAGTCTGTAAGGTGAGCTGCTTTGGTGGCAGGAAGAGTTGGCTCTTACAGGGAGCCCTTTCCAGCACCCATCCCAACCCACCTCTAGTATCCAGTATCTGCTGTGTGCCTGTGAAGCTTTTCATGTAGTTGCTGAATCAATGAAACCGTGAACGCTTTTTCCTGAAATGTACTGTTGCTGTCCTCAGCTACTGGGACTCAGCTTCTTGGTTTTCTCTGCAGGTAATGGGTAAAGTGCCAACCATTTCCATCAACAAAACAGATGGCTGCCACGTTTATCTGAGCAAGAATTCCCTGGATTGCGAGATAGTCAGTGCCAAATCTTCTGAGATGAATGTCCTCATCCCTACGGAAGGCGGTGACTTTGTAAGTTCCTTGATCTCTTTGGTGGAATGCCCTAAAAACAGGAGGGACTAAAGATTTCTTGCATTGGAGAGAGCTAGTTCATGACCATTCTGCACTGAGTGGGTCCAACCTAGCAATACACACCTCCAACACCCCACCCATGAGTGTGAGATAGTCTCATGAAGTAGAGCTCCAAAGGAAGGTGGTTTTTCCTTTCTTAGGTTGAGCGGACGCTCAGGGTAGTAACAAGGAATGGGACTGTGTCATAGTCCCCTATGGGACTGGTGCCATGCAGCCATATACGTTTTCATCTGTGCCTCCCAGGTTTGTCTGTCCAAGATTGCTGATCCAGGAACAGTAGGAAACAGACTCACACCTCTCTGTCTCTCTGGCCTTGGGGCCTTTGTTCTCATTCCTACACTGCAGCGCCCTTCGTTATGTCCGTGGCAGGGGAGGTGGGTAGTACAAGATGTGCTGCCGGTTACACAGCCAGGCTGCTACAGGTGCTTCTCTCTCACTCTGTCGACATCCTACTTGCTCCAGGAGTTTTGTGGAGTAAGCACTGGGGGAAAATTGTAAGATTTAACCCCAATTTATTTTGTAGCTTGGATTTAAACGTGTGTGTGTGTGTGGTTTTTGTTTGTTTCTTTGTTTTTTTCAGAATGAATTCCCAGTCCCTGAGCAGTTCAAGACCCTATGGAATGGGCAGAAGTTGGTCACCACAGTGACAGAAATTGCTGGATAAGCGAAGTGCCACTGGCTTCTTTGCCCTCTCCCTCACACCATGGGATAAATCTGTATCAAGACGGTTCTTTTCTAGATTTCCTCTACCTTTCTGCTCTTAAACTGCTTCTCTGCTTTGAGAAGCACAGCTACCTGCCTTCACTGAAATATACCTCAGGCTGAGATTTGGGGCGGGAGCGCAGGTCAGTTGATCTTCTGCGGGAAGGTGCGGCTTTTCCCTCCCGGCTACACCACACCGCCAGTCCGTCCTTAAGGAGCCGCCCACCAGGACTGGCGTGTTCTAGCTTTCAGCCTTTGGGGGCCATGGGACCAACAGTCTTTTGGGAAGAATAAAGCAGTCCCCAGGGATTAACAGATCAGAATGTTCCCACAAGTTCATCTTTTTCTAACAATGAGCATGAAGGTAGCGGAGGCTGGTGTGATTCTAGCTGGTTCTTCTAACCAAACTAATTTTTCATTGTGGACAAGTGAGGCAGGGGTTGCACCGGACCAAAGGCTGACGCTTGGCCAGCTAGCATTCCAAGCAAAATGGTTTCCTCTAAGCGTTCCTTTTATTCTGCATCCCGTCCTGGGTCGGCCTGAGCCTGAGAGTAAGTTCTCCTGCGTCAGCCGCTGTGGCAGCGCCCTGCACCCAGGCCAGTTAAAGGAGTCTTGGCCCCTTCCTTTCACTGGGATCCCAGCCCAGCACCTTCCTACAGAGACAACTTAAACAAGAAAAAAAAAAAAAAGAAAAGAAAACACACCATTCCAAGGAATCTGGAATTCCTTCCTCCTTCCGTGCTAGGTGCCTGCCCTCCACCTTCACTGCCTCCTTTGCCCTGTCGTGCTCATCTGCTTTGGTTTCTGTCCGGGCACCTGAACAAAGGACTAAAATCTCCACTGCAGCCTGGTTTTAGGTCTTATTAAGAATCTCGCACAGCACTGCTAATGTAAATGACAGTTTTTCTCTCTAGGACACTTACCAAAATATGCAACTTTTTTGGTGGGAAGAGAGACTGTCCTGTGACTTCTACCCATTTCCTGAGGCCTGTGGAAATAAACCTTTATGTACTTAAAGTTATACAGAAAATAGAATAAAATTAATACCAAACTTGCTTAGTATTTACCTATGATGTTTAGTGTATAGAGATGTAAGAATATTTTTTGAAGTAAACTCTACCTCAACATGGGGCTCAAAACTCATAATCCCTAGAGCAGGAGTCGCGTGCTCTAGCGACTGAGCCAGCCAGGCGCCCTGAGATGTATGTAAGAATACTGAGAAGGAAGAGGACACCGAGGGTAAGAAACTATTCTTTATTTTAGACAACATCATAAAATTTTTTTCACATCCCCCCACTTGTTACCCTTAATCCTCATCTTCATCTTCTAGTTGAGAAATAAGGCTTGAGAGAGGGGAGAGAAAAATCAGAGAAAAAGGGGTCAACTTAGCAGCACTAACAAGGTGCTTCCCTCTGCACAGCTGTCGTCTCACACTGGCATTCTGCACAGTAGTCCTTCAGGAAGTGTTAGGTTTTCTCAGGGTGAGGGAGTGGGGGGCTAAGATGTCCATGCTCACAGTGCGGGAAAATAGTAGCTAAAGGTTAGTTTTCTTCATTGTAACAGGAATTCTCAGTCCTTCGTATTCTAAAGTGAGTTGATCTCCAACAGGAGAAAAGGGGTATGCAATATTCCCCAACCTTTCTGAGCAAATCCTTTTTTCATCAAATACATCAGAAAGTTTACAGTGTACTGTAAGTACAGTATTTTAGATGGGAGTTAGAAAGCCTGATCTCTTCCCGTTCTTCCTGCCATTGTCTGCTAACACCAGCAGCAGAGTGACTCTAGAAGGCAGATCACGGGCTACACTGAGAAAGGGACAGGTGGAGTAGAAGGGACCAACTGCGTCCTCACAATTTCTGCTTGTACATTGTTCAGTTCAAGTATAGTTGACATACAGTGTTCTGTCCGCTTGTACAGTTTTCTTCACTCCCCTAAGTTAAGCAAGATGTACTCCGCCCCCCACCCCCACCACCTTAAGCAATCCAGTTGGGTGCTACTTCCTCCCTTTGTGACAGAGCAACTAATTCATCACTACCTGAAGAGACAGGGTGCTACTGAGACAAGATGGTGGCCCAGCAGAACAGGTCAATGCTAAGACACCACAGGAGACAACTACTGAGAAAAGAGGGTAGCCTCCAGGAGTTATGCAGAAACACTATCTAAACAATACTTTCACAAGCACTGGTTGAATCTCCACCAGCAAAACAGAAAGCATTTATGGTCACCTCAGGCCTGGATACCGGCCGCCTGTTGGCTTGAAATGTGGCTAGGCTTTCCTGAAAAAGGTGTCTGCCCTTAGACTAATTGCTTTAGTTTCAGCCTCTTCTGGGCACAGTTCCGACACTGATCTGCAGCAGACTGTTTCCTAAGACAGCCTGACCACATCGAGGGGTTGTAAAATAATCTCCGTGCATGGTTATTAGCTAATTAAACTTGCATTCAACACCATATGCTGAGGCAAAGGATAAGATTCGAATCTTAGATCTTTCTGAGCAGGGCATGTTAGGTGATAACTAGAAGGGAGGATTAGTTGCAAGCTGGATGTGAGCTCAGGCGTGGGCATGGAGGGAACAGTCTCCTACTGGTTCAGAAGCACTAGGGGCTCCCTGAGCTCTGCCGCAGACCACAAGGGTTTCACTCAAGGAAGGGTATGATGTGGGCATAAAACCATTCTTGAGACAGCTGAAGATGGTCCCCTTCTACAGCCAGGAACACTAACTGTCCTGCATTGTCCATTTCCTTTAGCCCCAGGCGGTCCTGCAGAGAGAAAGACCATAATTAAGAGGCCTTATGAAAAGTTCTACGGTTAAAAAGTAAAGAAACAATGTTCGTTTGAGCTTTGTGCTCAAAGCGTAGCCTTTTCCCTGAGTAGTAAAATTTAGGTGTATTGTTGAAAATGCCAAAAAG
This sequence comes from Ursus arctos, assembly GCF_023065955.2. Taxonomy (NCBI): domain Eukaryota; kingdom Metazoa; phylum Chordata; class Mammalia; order Carnivora; family Ursidae; genus Ursus; species Ursus arctos. The sequence continues at coordinate 30,020,011 of NW_026623008.1, forward strand.
GGTACCTCCCGGTTTTCTTCCTGAGCATTCAAAACGTATGTAATTGAGATTGTGGTCTACAGAGTTCTATATTCGGCTTTCTGAAAAGTGTTCTAAAGCTTCTGGAGGACCACCTGTGTGGGTGGGCAAGCCATGGACAAAACTGCCTCAAAAGGTCAGTCAAGTGAGAGCCAAGGACAGAAAAATGTTAGCTTAAAACATATCTAACCCTTCAATAACACACCTCACTTTTCACACCCGCAGCTGAGAACGGCATTACCCACAGTGCCACAGAACAAATATGGCGGGGAGGACGGGCAGCTGACAGTGCCGGAGTGCTGCTTCTGCCGTAGCTACCCTCAGTCTGACTTTCACGAGAGGGAAGTTCTTAGCTGTAATTTCCAAAACTCAACAAACCCGAGCTTCCCTTTCCTTTGATCTCACCCAAAGTGGGGCACCAAATGCCGGAGAAAAGCCAAGAGAGGAGACACTTGGCCTGCAGAATTACTCGGAGGAATTCTAGATCAGGCAAGCGGTGCACATAGCACTTGTGCCGTCTGGGAGGGTCCAGCTCCAATATCCACTCCTTAGAGTGTGGAAGGCCCCAGAAGCAGAGGTAGTGAAACGGTGCAACCTCTGCTTGAGAGACAGGGCCTAGTGCTTCCTCTTGGGGCTCCTGCAGGAGCAGCTCCCCTCATCAGTGCTCTAAGGTAAAAACAGGACCTCACATCTGTTCGTGTTTTAAAGTTAACACCTCTCCTCTGTTTTCATGATGCACGGGGCTTCTTGGATTTTATCAGAAGCAGAAACTGGAGATGAGGTGACCTCAACATACTTGAAAACCATGGGGTACAGGTCCTACATCCTTCAGGATGTACATTCCTGAAACCCAGCACCTGATAATGCTGGCGTCACAATCAGCACCCTAACAGGCCTCACCCGTGTCAGACCAAGTCAGATGCCTCTAGGCACCTACTGCTCTGGGGTGTGCAGGACAGGCTCTATCACCAAAGAACCCAGGAGCTTCGGGAACCAGGAGCTGAAAAAGACAGCACCTCTCTCCGGTTACCTGTGTGTACAGAGTGGTCTCCTGCAAGGGGATGGTTTCCTTGGCTTGGCCACTTCTATAAAATCCGAACCACTGCAGGAGAGGAGGGAGAACGAAGATCAGACACGGAGCGCATATTGTCAAACGAAGACCGGCTAGTAGCTAAGACTACCAACAAACAGTATCACCAAGCTGTAGCAAAGAGTAAAAATAGAGTACATCTTGAGTCATCTCTTTTTAAGGGTAGATCCTGAGGGATGAGTTAATCTTTCCAAAGAGCTTTCCAATTCCGCCGAATTCCTGTTTCCTACAATTATTCAGCACCTATGCTGTGAAAATCCTTGTGCTAAATTCGACATCTGAAGATAAATATGTATGTGGTCCCTGCTTTCTACAGCTCTGGTCTAGCGAGGTGCAGAAACCTCTCCCTAAAGGCCAAATACAAAGTATCTTAGGCTTTAAGGGCCACACGGGTGCAACTACCCAATGCTGCCACTCGAAACAAAAACCGCCACAAGCAATATATAAAAAATGAATATGGCTTTAAAAGAAAAGTAAAAATGAATATGGCTGTATTCCAATGAAATTTCATTAATGGATGCTGAAATTTGAATTCATGTAACTTTTGTCATCAGATATTCTTTTGATTTTTTTCTAACCATTAAAAAATGTTCACGGGCCCTGCAAAAGCAGATGGTGGGCTGGACCTGGCCGGCAGGTGCCGTGTGCTAGTCCCTGGGGGCCTGGCATAAGGTGATGATTCTGCAAAAGAGGGAGCAAACTCTGCCTGGAACAGGAATGGCATCCTGGATGGAAGTGACACTTGAGCTTGGCCTTGACAGATGACCTGGAGCTTGTCAGGTGAAGCAACCCTGGGAAGGGCACTCTAGAGACTGAAAAGCACGAACAAAGGGACATAAGAGTAAAAACATATGTCCAGTCTGGGGCATTTCAAGCCTTGATCCTAGAGTATATGAAGGGGTAATGAAGGAAGATTAGGCTGGAAAGATAAGTCAGACCTTGAATGCCAGCCTCGGGGATTTACAGACTTTGGGCTGATGGTCTGGGTCACAGGTCTCTCGGAAAATGTGGTAAAAGTTATAGACCCTTTCTCAGAGACTGCAATTACATAATTTTGCAAACAATTTCGGGTGTTAGGGAGGTGACAGCCCCCAGTGTCCCATTTGTAGACCTTGGGTGAAGAAGCTCTGCTCTACACAAAAGTTGGGGGAAGGGACTGAAGGTTTTTCCCCAGCAGGCAGCTGGATTTCAATGCCATTTACTCCTTCGGTCTCCTGGCATGGCGTGGCCTGCCAACGCAGCATCTCACCTCAGAGTCCACAGGGTCCACAATGGAATCATTGAGAAATTTCACCATCACAAACTTCTTCAAGGCCATCAGGTTCTTCTTGTAGGACTCATTGACACCCTGGAGGAAAGGCCAGTAGTATTTCAGGGACAACATCGTCAGGTTCCAGGAGGGATGTTAAGGCCTTCCAGTGCTCTGGTCTCCCCAGCCTGGGCTGCCATATTTCCTCCCCATGATAATGGGCTGCTTTTCCAGCTTCCGGCCCAGAATATACCTTGTACAGCCTTTTCTTACCATCCTATCTGACTGGCAATGCCCCCACCAACCATAGTCCGTCACTGCACTCCACAGGCATCTGTCACGTAGGTTAAAGGCGACTACCCAGAGAAAGCCAAGGCAAAATGAGAAACCACACATTCTGAGTGGTTCTGCTACAGTGTTCTGTTTCTTCCCTACCACCCCTCAAATTTTGTTTTAAAAGACAAAAACAAAAGCCTCCAGATAGGCCCAATATAAACTGAGCCACTGAGTTTACCCGAATCTCCCACACCAAGCTCGTGCCTGGGACATATTCAGTCCCCTCTGCAGTCTCTCTTTAAAGTCAATCTCACTTCTGAGAAAATCTGACCCCAAGGGACCCACTAGGAAGGCATCCCTCAGCAAGACGGCAGCTGTTGCGTTCCACTTAAGCCAGCCAGCAACCTACTGAGCTTACCCTGCTTCTTCAACACAAGGAAAGGAAAAGGACCTACGGGAAGAAAGCCAAATGAATTTCAGCCTTCCTAAAAGGAACTGAAGCTCACAAGCACTGCCGCCCCAAAACAGAACTTCTGTTTCCCAGGGTCTGTCCCGGGTATGCTGGGTAAACCGTCACAGCTGATCTGTTTGTGACGCCCCGAAAGCAACACGAACGCACAGCTACGGCAGCCCAGGGATGGGTGCTTACCCTCTCCTGATTAATATCTGCCAAGAAGATGCTGTGGTTGCGGTACATGTCCTCCTTGATGGGGTCGTGCCAGTACTCCGCTTGCACCAGGCTGCGGGAAGGACGAAGGAATGAAGGTGACCAAGCTGCGTGTCCGTCAGCACGCCCCCGGCATGTCCGTGTAGAGCAGACCGTGCGCCAACAGACTTCAAAAGGACAACAGATCAGAGCCGCCTAGCCCCGGGCCTTGTAGGGCAGACAAGACTTCCACTGACGAAATAGTTTGCTAATGACACGCCGGAGGCATGACGGTGCTTTGAGCATAGCACTGAGTCCCACAGATTTGGAAAAGGACGCATCAGTATCAGTTTCCCCATGGCCTTGAGCCTTCTCACACTTCTGCCTCCGGATCACGGTGGCACATGCTGTCCCCACCCACAACCCCACCTCCTTCCCCCTCCTCTGCTTTCTATTCATCTGCAAGACTCAGCTCCGATATCACCACCTGCACATCCAGCCATCCCTCTCTTCATCCATCCGGCCATCCTCAGGCTGCGAGGGCGGTCTACCCATTCAATCGTAAAGCATTTTTCCTATGCTGAGTGATGACACGAGTTTTCGGGATTCTGGTATGTCACACAAATTTTAAGGACAAAAGGCGGGGACTTGGGGCACCTGGATGGCTCAGTCGGGTAAGTGTCCGCCTTCAGCTCAAGTCGTGATCCCGGGGTCCTGATCAGGCTCCCTACTCAGAGGGGAGTCAGCTTCTCCCTCCGCTGCTCCCCCGGCTTGTGTTCTCTCTCTCTCTGTCTCTCTCAAATAAATAAGTAAAATCTTAAAACACAAAAACAATCCAAAAAATGTGATGAACTCTGACCCTTTATAAAATACTGACACTGGCACTGGTTTTGTCCCTCTGTTCTAGCCCTGCGGTCGCTCACCGGGTGCGAGCCGGCTCCCCGGTTGTCCCCCAAGGACTACAAGCTCCTTTGGCAGCGACGCGGGCACACAGCAGACGCCCAGCCGGAGGCTCTGCCGAATGCAAGGGACCGATTCAGGGATGCCAGACAAGCTATGAAAGAAGTCGGCTGGCACTGAGGGAGGGGAGGGTTTGGAGATGTGAGCGGAAGGGAAGGCAGCACGGTGAGGAGAACAAGGGAAGCAGCTTCAGCAGTGGGTGGTCAACAGCTTCAAATGCTCAGAAGTGGTGAGCACTGAGCACACACGTGTTCACGCAGGTGGTCAAAGTTCCTTCAAAACACGTCCAGTGAATAAATACAAAGGTCTCTGGATCTTGTCGGACCAGGTTCCGGTGACCCAGAATTACAGCAGGGAGCCCAATGGAAGCAGGAGTCACGGGTCACCTTTCTGTGTGACAAGGAAACGGAGCTAAGAAGGGGCAACAGGAAGAAACGAAGGGCATTTTGTTTTGTGAGAAGCCTGGTGCACATGGGACGGCCAAGGGGAAGGACCTGAGGATGAGCAGAAGCTGGAGGCGCTGGGGAGGCAGAGAAGAAACGTGGGTCTGTACTAGTCTCTCCTTGGCACCAGCGAAGGGCCAATTTCGGAGGTTAAGTAACGCTCTCAAAACACCACAGTCGTGTCATCGGTGGCTCAGGCGGGTAAGCACCTGACTCCTGGTTTCAGCTCAGGTCGTGCTCTCAGGGTTGTGGGCTCGAGCCCCGCATCGGGGAGAGACTGTGGGCAGTCTCTCTCTCTCTCTCTCCCCCCCTCTGCCCCTCCCCCTGCTTGCTTGTGCACATGCACACCAAATAAATAAATAAATAAATAAATAAATAAATAAAAAAAATCTCAAACCAAAAACAAACCCTACACGGTCGCAGGCAAGGTAAGACAGGAGCCTAAATCTGCCCAAGTCCACACTCTTTCAGATGCGGCCTGCTCAAGGGGCAGTCAGCTCCCCAGAAACCGGAACCTTTTCCCCTGAGGCCTGCTCTAGCCACCGTGGCTGAGAGAGAATCCGAGAAACCCACGTGGAGCCCTTACTGGGCCTATTCTAAGCACTTCACATACATTAGCCCACTTAATCCTGACAAGAATTCCATGGAGAAGGACTAGTATTAGCCTCCCGTTTACAAATGAGGCAATCACACCCGGAGTGACTCAGCAGCTTGCCCACGGTCACACAGCCGGGAGCGAACAGAGCCCGAACGGCCCGGCAGCCAGTCCGGCCCCAGAAGCCCTGCTCTGAACCCCCACACGTCCCTCCTGCCTCTGCTGCCCGCGGGATGCCAACAGCACCCGCGTCCTGGCGCGCAGCCCTGGGCCGGAAGCACGGGGGCTTGCCTCTCCGAGCCGGAGTCTTCCAGGCTTGTCCCGAGAATTAAAGAGCAACGGTACAGCTCCCGCGTGTGTCCACTCGTGGCACAAATCCCCCCAAAGGGCGTGCTAACGGGCCCGTCGCCATGCTGTTCTGTCCGTCCTCTCCCCCGCTCTACATCCGGCCACGACCGTCTGCGCGCGGAGGTGCTGTTCCCAGGCCTAGCGTGAGCGGAACAGAGCCTGACGGGGAGGAAAGGAGACGCAGAGGCAGATGTGCTGAGGTGATGGCCAAACCCTAAGGCGTTCTGATCTAAATCAAAGATGATTTTTGGCAGAATCTGACGAACTTATTCTATTTTATGTGACAAACTAATTTTAAACTCCGGATGAAACAATACGAGAGCAAGACCAGCCAAGACTTGAAGAAGAGCCGCGTAAGAGCTGCTGTCCCGACTGAGGCAGTGTGCGCGGGGTGGGGACAGAGACATGAAGGGAGCGGGAGCGCAGCCCACAAGCAGACCGAGCACCGAAAACGCCAGGTAGACGAAAAACGTGAGAAGCAAAACAAAACCTGAAAACAAATGAGAAGAAAATGCGGGATCGGAGAATGGCTTTGTGCTTCAGTCCCGAGGACGGAGGAAGTGGCCTGAGTCCAAATGAGAAGCTGCGGCCGCTGATGCCGGTTGTATGACACTGTGAATGTACTCAGTGCCCCGGACTGTGCGCTTCCAAATGACTGAAATGGCAGATTCTGTTTCATATGTAACATATGTATGTTTTACCACAACTTAAAAAAATTAATACCGTAATATGCCCCTAAACCAATGAATTATACACTCTAAACGACAGAACCGTATGCTCTGTCAGTCAGATCTCAGTAAAACTGTCTAAAACAAATCTGCTGTACCGAATGAAAACACCATAAATAAAATTCAAAGACAAGCCGCAGGCTGGGAGGAGTTACATCCCTAACAAAGACAAGGCTTCATAATCGTAATATAGATGCGTGTGTGTGTACACGATACTTACACCAGTAAGAAAAAGACGGCGCGCCCCACAGAGACACAGGCAAAGACTAGACCAGGCGATGAAGAGGCAATTCACAGAAAAGAGAGACCCGAGTAGCCAAGAAACACAAACAGGTGTTCGAGCTGCCCAACAGAACAGAACGCGCAGACAGGAAAGCGAAAGCATCCCACACGCGTCTGACCGGCCGACGTGAAACAGACGCGGGATCAAAAGTGAGTAAGACTGGAGGAAAACGGCAACACTCACACTCTGCTGGTGGAACAGAAATCGGTACAACTGCCTTGGCGATATCGAGTCAAGTCTAAACGGCACATGCTTGTCACGGTAATCGCAGCAGCCAACACGCACTGAAGGACTGTTCTAAGCGCCCCTACAGCTATTAACTCTTTTAGCCTTCTCTACGACCCATGAGGTACAACTTCTGCCCTAATTTCCAGATGATGAAACCAAGGCAGAGTGGTTAGGGAGCTTTCCCCAAATTACCCGATAAGTAACTGCGCGTCCACACGTGAACTCCACTAGTAGATAAACTCTTGTTCAGGGATTGCTAGGTAATACAAAATACGTGCACTGCTCTCCAACCCCGGTTCCTGGCACGGAGCTCCCCAAACCCTTGCAATTTCCTCAGTGATAAGAGCTCTAGGAGCACCTTTTGTTCTACTGCGGTGGCGCTGGGTGGGCTCCTGGATGGCTCCTGGATGGGGCTGGTCACCAGAAAGCACAAGCCTCCATCTGAAGCTTGGACTTTTCAGCCCTGCTCCCCATTCCCCAGAGAGGGGAGGGGGCTGGAAATGGAGTCAGTAACTGATCGTGCTTATGTGAAGCCGCCTCCATAAAGTCCTAATAGTAGGGGTTCAGAGAGCTTCCAGGTTGGCAGACACACCCCGAAGGGTGTGCACCCCAGCTCCCGTGCTCAGGACCCTCCCAGACCTCACTAACGTATCTCTTCATCTGGCTGTTCATCTGTGTCTTTTTTTTTTTTTTTTAAAGGTTTTATGTATTTGAGAGAGAGCACGAGCAAGGGGAGGAGCAGAGGGAGAGGGAGAAGCCGACTCCCCACTGGGCACAGAGCCTGCTGCAGGGCTCGATCCCAGGACCCTGAAATCATGACCGGAGTCAAAGGCAGCCAACTGACTGAGCCACCCAGGCGCCCCTCATCTGTGTCCTTTATCACACCCTTTAATAAGCCGGTAAACATGTTTCCTTGAGTTCTGTGCACCACTCTAGCAAATTAATCATACCTGAGGAGAGGGTCATGGGAACCTCCACCTTGCAGCCACATCGGACAGAAGTTGGGGGGAACCTGGGGACCTACTATGGGTGATGGGCGTGTGCGTGTGGGGGAGAAGGGCAGGCTTGGGGGACTGAGCTCTTAATCTGCGGGATGCGACGCTCTCTCCAGGTAGACAGTGTCAGAACTGAGTTAAACTGTAGGACCCCCAGCTGGTGTCACAGAGAACTCCTCGGTGGGAAACCTCCACACTCTCGGCGACCGGAAGTGAAGTGTCCCGTGTGAGTACAGGCGTAGCGTAAAAGTAAAGGACACAAGCAGCAACACAGGCTGGGCTTTTCGACACAAGGACGTTCCCTCAAAGTGCTTGTTATCACGAGAAACTACAAGTGCCGAAATGTTTGCAATATGGAAATCAATCACGGTGGCAGTCATGGAGTACAGAACGCCGGGTAGCTGTGAAGAGGAATGAACCAGATGTACATGTAACAACATGTTACTAAACGTAAAACTGAGTGAAAAACTCACTTGCAGAATGAAATGCACAAGATGGCCATTACGTAACATTTTAAATATACAAAATAAGGCTACATGTTGATGGAGATATATATGTACATAAATATACCATTTTTTTAATGGACAAAAAGTATCTATCACTCTCATTTCTTGACAGTGGTTGTCACTATGGAGGGAGGGCAGGGAATGGAACCTGGCAGAGATATGCAGAATTCAGTATTATCTGAAATGTTTCAGTTCTTAAAACATCTGAGGCAAATATGACAAAATATTAATTTTAGGTCTTAGATGACATTACTCTTTATACTTTTCTGAACAGCTAAAAAGTGCCTAAGTGGATGCCTCAAAATTTCCAGAAAGGGGAGCGGTGAGTTGAGGGCGAAGGTGGGGGGAGAGTGGGACACCTGGGGATAAGCATACTGTGAGAGCCATTGGGGGTGCAGGCCCCCGCAAGCATGGGGCATGGAGGGCTGAGGGCCGTGGACCAAGGACAGGGCCACATGGGAGAGCAGAGCTGGCACAGGGGAAGAGGAGAGGCCACGGCCAGGGCGACACTGCTGTATTCACTGTGGCGGAGATGGGCTCAGTGAGTAGGATAGCAAGGAGGAAACTGGAGGAAGAACTCCAGGACGGGCTGCCAGGATCTCGGAGGGGAACTAGAGGGTGGATTTCACATCCACGAGGTGAGAAAGAACAGTCACACTCACCATTCCTCACTGCTGCCCCCACCGAGCCGGGAGCTGGTGCTGGAAAGTCCCTCCTCCCTGGCTTCCCAGGGGACTAGATCAAATTTGTTTTGTTCAGGTTGAATGATCTGAACAGTGCAGAAGACACTTTCTGGGGTCTCTGCCTAAATCAAAATCAACTCTCCCTTGTCTGGGAACTGTACCCTTCCGGGCCCACCTTCTGATTACAGGGGTGGGTATGGCTGGTACCGTGTGGTCTCACTTTTCTGGCCGCAGTCAATGATGGAGATCGGACCTGAGCTGGGACGTGGTCCCTTCCCCAAGAATCTGGATTGGAACTGAGAGATTCCAGCCTCTCTCTCCTGAGATAATACCCTAAGCAGACACAATGAAAAACTTGGAAGCGGGGGCGCCTGGGTGGCTCCATCGGTGGAGTGACGGTCTCTTGGTTTCAGCCCAGGTCATGATCCCAGGGGTCACAGGACTGAGCCCCAAGGTGGGCTCCGTGCGCAGCAGGGAGTCTGCTTGAGATGCTCTCTCTCCCCCTGCCCCTCCCCTGCTCCTGCAAGCATTCTCTCTCTCCAAAATAACTAAATAAATATTAAAAAACAAACAAACAAAGAACCTGGAAGCTAGGCAAGGCCACCTTCACCCCGTGGGTGGCCAGAGAGGCTGGTGTGCATGCAGACAGAGGCAGCAATGCCAGCTGGAGAGACAGACGCAGTTCTTGGTGGCTCGCATTTCCTGATTCTAGTCCCTCTGAAACCCTGGGTACCAAAGACTATGAACTTCTTTAAAAATTTACTTTGATTTGATGTGGTTATTTTCCTGCAACCAGAATCCTCCCTGATACAAAGGGCAGCCCAGGACCATACTAGCCAGGAAAATGTGATCTCCTCCTGTCCCTTTCTGCCCTCCCCGTCCCCTTCCCGCCTCTACTGGGGCTATCTGCCTCTTTTTTTTTTTTTTTTTTTTTAAGATTTTATTTATTTATTCGACAGAGATAGAGACAGCCAGCGAGAGAGGGAACACAAGCAGGGGGAGTGGGAGAGGAAGAAGCAGGCTCCCAGCGGAGGAGCCTGATGTGGGGCTTGATCCCAGAACGCCGGGATCACGCCCTGAGCCGAAGGCAGACGCTTAACGACTGCGCCACCCAGGCGCCCCTCTTTTTTTTTTTTTTTTAAGATTTTATTTATTTATCTGTTTATTTGAGAGAGAGTGAACACACAAGCAGGGGGAGCGGCAGAGGGAGAGGGGGCTGAGCAGGGAGAGGGAGCTGAGCTGATTGGATCCCAGGCCCCTGACTGAGATCATGACCTGAGCCAAAGGCAGACACTTAACCAACTGAGCCACCCAGGCTCCCCATACCTGCTTCTTTAGATCTCATACTGGCCGTCTGCTAAAATGAGATATACACAGAACTACAAAGAAACTTTAAAAAGAAAAAGCAACTCCATAAAACTAGAAAACTGTCAATCTGTAAAGGAGCCACTGAGAATTCAGAAAGCATTTCCCAGGGAAACCGAGTTATAAATGCTGAGCTGTAGTCGATTCTCGTTCAGCTACAACATGATGAAACTAATCTCAGGTCTTTCCACTTCTCTCCACCTCCCTGTGGCCACCCCGGTGTCCACACCACCATCACCTCTTACCGAGACACGGTGACAGTCCCTGCTTTTCCTCTACCCGCTTTTCAATCCACTCCCCACAAAGCAGTGGAGACCATCCAAAAACATGAATCAGGCCATATTATTCCCTTGCTCAAAACCTCCCAATACCTTCTCTTGATGCTTAGAAGGAAACCCGAACTGCTGGTGTGACTTTCACGCCCCTGCGGGTGTCAACCTGGCCAACTCCCGTCTATCACTCAACTTGTCACGGGGGGCCTAGAACAAGCCAAATGTGTCCTAGGATCGGGCCTTCGTGCCTACTGCTCCCTCGGCCTGATGGCTCTTTCCTTAGCTCCTCCCATCCTCCTTCTCATCCTTCAGACCCTGTTCTCCGAAGGCCGTTCCGTCCAGAGTACCTCCACTCCTCTCCACCACTGCACTGTTTACTTCCACCACAGCCTCAGCACGATGAGAGGTGAGCCCGTGCCTCTGTCTGCTTGGAGCTCCCCTTTCCCCACTGGTATGTTCCTTCACGGGAGCAGGGACCCTAACTGTGTTATTCTCCGCTGTGCCTGCCAGGCCCACCACAGGGCCTGGCAAGTGCAGAGCAACACTGGATGAAATTATGAATGAAATACTTTATAACTGCGACCGAGAAAACAAAACCACGGCAATGCTTATAAATAAAGGAAACAGGCAGCTCAAGTTGAAAAATACTTTAAACACAGCACCACTAGCGTTAACGGCCCCGCTCTGCCTTAGTATGAGCTGAGGCCCTGCTCTGAATCTCCGTCAGGAAAGCACTACAGCGAACCTCATGCTGGGATGAGGAGGAGACTCAAAGACACACCAGGCCACGCAGCGGACGGTGTGGAACCGAGTCTCTCCAACACCCGCCCAGAAAGAGCGTCATGCTTTGTGTGCGTGTGTCTGAAGAGGCCTTTATTTTCCCTTCACAAGTAATTGCTACTTAAAGGTTCGGCATGAAACTCTAGGATGGAAATCACTTTCTCTCAGAAAATTCTAGCAGGCGGTGGTGCTGGCGGGAGTGCGCAGTCATGAGGACGGACTCTGTGGGCGGCCTCCCCAGGGCCCGCTCTTTCTCCTGGTGCTCTGAGAGGTCACAGGAGCACACCTCCGTGTGAGGCTTTTTTCATTCCTTGCCCTGACCACTTATCCCTTTCAATCTGGAAACTCATGTCCTGTCATTCTGAGAAATTTTCTTGTATGACTTCTTTGATAATTCCAATCCACCCTTTTTCTCTGGGCTCTTTTTGGAACACCTATCAGGCAGATCCTGGACTTCCTAAAACGGCTCCTCTAATTTTATCAGTTCTCTCCTTTTTTTTTTTTAAAACCTCTGAGTTTTTGTTCTCATTTCTAGGAGATTTCCTCAAGTTCATATTCCCATATCGCTCTCACATTTTTTATTTTGGTTGTCTTATTTTTAACTGCCAGGAGCTCTCTCTTACTCTCTGATTGTTGGTTTTAGTCACATTCTTTTCCAGTGCCACAGATGCAATTGCTCATCTCTGAAGATAATAATTCTAGGCTTTTTTCTTTCTTTTTTTAACGTTTTCTTTGGCACCTTGAATGGTCACCTTATCCTTCCAAGTTGCTTTTTACTTTTTGTGGGTTTCGATCTGTCTTCCATGTTACAAGCTTTCCTCAGATGTCTGGCTGGGGGTCCCTGGCTCTCAGTTCATGCTGAAACGAGGCCCTACAAAGCTGACTGAAGGCTCCTCGTGAGGCCACAGAGCTCACCTCCTGGCGGCTCCACGTCACGGTAGTCGAGAGGAGTCCTGATTTCCTGGAGGACTCCAAAACCTCAACCTGTGGATCTTTCCTCTGGGGCCAGTCAGGTTTTCCAGAGACAGGTCCGCCAAAGATCAGCCTAGCGGCTATGATCCTGGGAGCCGAGAGGGAGGAAAGGGGAGTGGGGGGGGGTGGGTTTCCGGTGTGGTGTCTCACCACCATCCTGCCCGTACTACCTTGGCATCTTGTACTTCTCTAGTTAAACTGCTCCAGAGAATAAATTTTGCTTCTCTTGTCAGAGTGGGGGCGGAGCAGTCCCTTGGATGTGGGCGTACGGGAACTGGGAGTTGGATCATTCCTTATATAGAAATGATTTTTTTTCCAACAAAAAGTCCTGTTTTTAGCGCCATGCACTGATCTCTACCTTGCAAAGGATCTTCTACATCTATTTCCTGACCCTCGCTGGAGCTGTCAAAAGTGAATCTGCTCCCTCTTTCAGGGCACCCTTCTATAGACATAAAGATTTCAGCTTCTTCGGCTCGGAACCCGTTATCACTCATTCATCTGCTTTCTGTCCTTCAAAGACTTGTTGATGCCCCCTCTCTCCTCTCCTGTTCTCTTGGCCCTTGTGGGTTTTCTCACTTTTCATTCTTTTGCTACCGCGTTATTATTACAGTTGAAGGAGGAAGGGAAGACAAACACATCAATCTACCCCTTTTGATCAGTACTTAGGTGTTACTGTCTCCTCCCCGTAACTGCTCATTTCTAGTCACTAATGATTCTGATTGCCAGGGGTTGTGCTTGGTTCACGAAGGAAACACAAAGAGAGAAAAGGATGAATTTTTCTGAGGCAGCTGGGCAAGAGTTAGAAGAATGAGAAAAGAATAAAGAACAATGGGGGCACCCGAGTGGCTCAGTCGGTTAAGCATCTGCCTTCGGTTCAGGTCATGATTTCAGGGTTCTGGGATCGAGCCCCACATCAGGGAGCCCGCTTATCCCTCTTCCTCTCTGCTCTCTCTCACTCTCAAATAAATAAATAAATGAAATCGTTTTTTAAAAAAAAGAATCTTAGTTTCCTTCACGGACCATCAGGTGGCACTACTGACCTAACACAGCTCTGCGGCTCTGCGGGCCGACGGGTAAGAAAGGAAGAAGGAGCTAGCTGCTGATTATTTCCACGTGCCAGTCACTGGCAGGGCTGAGCCTTGGAAAACGGCTTCAAGGAAGTGTTGTATTGAAGAACTTTATCAGACAAGAATGATACGCTTGGAAAACCCGTAGGATAGCTGTTGTAGCCATACCAGTTGATCCCAAATCTCAGTTATCATCTCGAATACTCCACACCTGGGACGCGCGGGTGGCTCAGCCGGTTGAGTGGCTGCCTTTGGCTCAGGGCATGACTCTAAGGTCACCGGATCCAGCCCTGCGTCAGGCTCCCTGCTCGGCGGACAGTCTTCTTCTCCCTCTCCCTCTGCCCCTCCCCCTGCTCATGTTCTCTCACATGCTTTTTCTTTCTCTCTCAAATAAATAAATAAAACCTTAAAAAACAACCCTCCCTTCCTTTTTTAAAATTAATATTAGAGCTGTTTCAGGCTTATAATAGAACTGAGTAGACAGCACAGAGATATTTACGAAAAGCCTCTCATGTGTCTGTCACCCACCACTCTGCCGGCATGAAAGTCAGCACGATGTGTCCGTGCCATGTCCGTTCTACGCCCTTTCCAGCCAGCCATACGTACCGTTCTTGGATAGCTTTGTTGTAAGCCCCCGCATTCAGGGTTTTCCTGATCAGGTCACAGATGTGAGAGCTCTCCCCCGGGCACCGAGGGAGTCCATAAACACCTACAGCAGCAGAGGACAAAGATCCGTTCCTTCAGCACCTGTGCACTGAACAGCTACTGGGTGCGGGCACGGTGAGCAACACAACAGACCAGAGCTAGCCTCGGATCTCATTTATTCCAGAAAATAACCTACCGAGAATTCACACCATAGCCAGCTTCCCCCTGGGGCTCCTACTCGCCTTTCTGCCTAGGCCCTGGCACCCGCTCTTCCTGGTAGATGTGCTTCTCTCACTGCTTCAGTGGTCGGACTCATTTCAGCTCTCAGGCCTTAGCTTAGGGAAGTCACGTCTGACAACCCTAACTCAGGTAGCGCCCAACCCCCTGTCCCTCCCCCTCCCCCAGTTATACCTTCCATCTTCATCAGCCTCAGCAATAACATTTTCAGGGGTACCAGGCGTAGTTCTAAGCACATACTGGCAGTAATTCATTCAATCCTCACAACCAACATATGGAGTAGAAATTATTATTTGCCCCTTATTACAGATAAGAAACATCAAAACAAAGAGGTTAAATACCTGGTCCAAGGTTAGACAGTAAGTGTGGAGCCATGATATGAACGCAGGTAGTTTGGCTCCAGAGCCCACATCTTTCTTTTTCTTCTCTTTTTTATTTTTCTTTTTATTTTTTTAAAGATTTTATTTATTTATTTGTCAGAGTGAGAGGGAGCACAAGCAGGGGGAGCGGCCGACAGAGGCAGAAGCAGGCTCCCCGCAGAGCAAGGAGCCCAATGCAGGACTCGATCCCAGGACCCCGGGATCATGACCTGAGCCGAAGGCAGACGCTTAACCTATTGAGCAACCCAGGTGTCCCTTATCTTTGGTAAAGGAGGCTCCACACCCAGCATGGAGCCCAACTCGGGGTTTAAACTCAGGACCTTGAGATCCAAGATTTGAGCTGCCACCAAGAGTCAGATGCTTAACCGACTGAGCCACCCAGGCACCCTATACCCTATTTTTCTCTTGATCATAGTTCCCACATCTGTATTTATTTACTTGCTTCATTGTCTATTTCCTACCCCTCCCCCACTAGAATGGAAGTTTCCTGAAGACAGGGACCTTGTCTGTCTTACTTATAGATTTTCAATAAATATTTATTGACTGAGTGAATGATAAAGTTGTTTTTACCAACTTTCATTTTAATATTACTTGTGTTTTTAAAAAGTATTTTTCGGGGTGCCTGTGTGGCTCAGTCAAAAGCGTCTGCCTTTGCCTCAGGTCATGAGTCCATGGTTCTGGGATTGAGCCCTGTGTTGGGCTCCCTGCTCAGCAGGGAGTCTGTTTCTCCCTCTCCCTCTGTCCCTCTGCCCACTGTGCTCTCTCTGAAAAAAAGAGAAATAAATCTAAGTTACCAAATTATTTGCCCATCAGCAACAGTTAATTGGGTGAATCCAATCCTTCTGCCCCTATACTATGCCACCTGATAGCTATATCCATGAGAACAGAGACAAAGTTCTATCCCAAAGACATATCCTTCCCCAAAAGTATATAATTCTGTCTAAACAGAAAACCCATTGTTTCTCAAAGGATTTAATTTCTACTGTTAACTTTATAGACAAAAAAGCTTAGATGCTATTGTTTGCCTGAGCCTAAATTCGGTAAGACATCACCAGTGTCAGAAAACAGAAAAAGCAGGGCACCTGGATGGCTCAGTCTGTTAAGAGTCCGCCTTTAGCTCAGGTCATGATCTCAGGGTCCTGGAATCGAGCCCCACATTGGGCTCCCTGCTCGGCAGGGAGTCTGCTTCTCCCTCTCCCTCTGCCCCCTCCTCCCCACTCATGTGCTATCTCTCTCAAATAAATAAATAAAATCTTGGAAGGAAGGAAGGAAGGGAGGGAGGGAGGGAGGGAGGGAGGGAGGAAAACAGGAAAAACTGTTGGCCTTCCTGACTCCTCAACCACCACCTGCCACGTAGCTGCAACCACCTCACCTCCAGGAAATCACATCAATTAAACTGGAGAGAAGCAGATGGCAACCTGATTCACCTGTGTTCTTGGCTTCTAGAATCCTAAGTCCCTTCCTATTTCTTCAATTCTGGCTAGTTTGTTATCAGTCGGAAAAACGGGATTTTCCAAGGATGGCTGACTTCTTGTACAAACTGGTGGAATGTTTTAAAATCAAGTGGTCACATGGATTAGAACGGAGCAAAAGGAGGCAAAGAGGCCAAAGTTACCTTGATGTTGTCCCCCGACCGAAATCAGATTGATCATGGGCGGTGATGGGCATCTCTGAGCCACTGCCCTCCTGGGGGGAAAAATGATTATCAGCTCCGACTGTCAGATAAAATTGTATCATCAATGACCAACTTCCCAGATGAAGCCACTTCATCCTCTGTGATTCCCCAAAGCCATGGAGCGACAGGCTTTCCCCCAATATGGCCAAACACAAATCCTAATTCTTTCATAGAAAATAAATTAAGTTTCATAAAGCTTTTTACATGGAGATATTTTAGAGTATAGTTTTCCTTCCTAGATAGACGAAGACTTCAAAAGAATTCGAGGAATGGATCCACCTAATAAAAGAAAAAAATCAATTCCATGTAAATGGTACGACTGAACAGAAAAGGACTTACAGAAATTGGCCTCCCTGGGAGAATCCCATAGCATTGTAGCCTTGCTGCAATTTAGGATCCTTAGCAAGAATCTCACACACTGTCGTTACTTGGGAATTGACATTCAAGAAGAAGCTGTTCTCCACATCCTAGAAGAGGAGCCACAGAGAAAGGACGGGATGAAAACCACCAGTAGCATCTTCCCTAAGAGGCCAAACTTAACTCAGGTTGGAATCCTCACATAAGCCACTCAAGAGTTAAAGTATCATTGTATGACCCACTGCTAAAAATGCAAGGCGAAGCATTTTAATAGTACATTCTAGGAAATGAAATCAGTCAGCAAACCTTCCAAGGAACAGAGCTGTGAAGGGCCTTACCTCCATCAGGGTCTTCCCGATCTCTAAGGATAAGACATAAATTCCGGGTATTTTCTTCTCAACCATTTTTTTAATAGCACCCATGCTTAAGGGATTACAACAGCTGTCTCCTAGACAACAAAGACAATGGTGGATACTCGTGAGCCAAACAGCCTGACACATTTTTTAAAATTTATTATTTTTAAAGATTTCATTTATTTATTTGAGAGAGACAGCCAGCGAGAGAGGGAACACAGGCAGGGGGAGTGGGAGAGGAAGAAGCAGGCTCCCAGCAGAGCAGGGAGCCCAATGTGGGGCTTGATCCCAGGACTCTGGGATCACGCTGTAAGCCGAAGGCAGACGCTTAACAACTGAGCCACCCAGGCGCCCCTACACATTTTTTTTTAAAGTTTCATGCTTCAAAGGGCATTATTAAGAATGTAAAACATACAGAATGGAAGAAAATATTTGCAAAACATACACCTGATAAGGATTTAATACCCAGGATATACAAAGAAGTCTTACAACTCAACAAGAAGAAGTTAATCTAATTAAAAAATGGAAAAAGGACTTGAACAGACCTCTCTCCAAAGAAGATATACAGATGGCCAACAAACACATGAAAACATGCTCAACAACACTGGTCATTCAGGAAATGCAAATCAAAACCATAATGAGATACCACTTCATACTTACAAAGATGGCTCTAATAAAAAAAATTTTAATTAAAAGATGGAAAGTAACAAGTGTTAGCAAGGATGTGGAGAAATAGGAACCCTTGTACATTGCTGGTGGGAGTGTAATATGATGCAGCCACTGTGAGAAGTTTGGTGATTCCTCAAAAAGTTAAACCTAACAATTACCACATGATCCAGCAATTTCACTTCTAGATTTCTACCCAGCAGAAATGAAAACATGCCCACACAGAAACCTGTACATCAATGTTCATAGCACCGTTATTTGTAATAGTTAAGGGGTGGAAATGACCCAAATGTCCATCAGTGGATGAGTGGGTAAACCAACGGTGGTATAGACACACGTGGAATATTATTCAACCATAAAAAAGAATGAAGCACTGAAACGCTACAATGTGGACGCACCTAAAAAACATCATTGTACGTGAAATGAGCCAAACACAAAAGGTCACATACCGTATGATTACACCTGTATCTATATCTATCCAGAATAGGCAAATCTGTAGAGATAGGAAGCAGACTGGACATTTCCAGGGGGTGTTGGGAGTGGGGAATAGCGCGATTACTAAGGCGGTACTGGTGTTTTCTGGGATAATGAAAAAGCTTTGAAGTTAGAGAGAAGCGGTGGTTGTGACAACCACCAACACTGTGAATCCACTAAATGCCACTG
Source organism: Ursus arctos (assembly GCF_023065955.2). Classification (NCBI taxonomy): domain Eukaryota; kingdom Metazoa; phylum Chordata; class Mammalia; order Carnivora; family Ursidae; genus Ursus; species Ursus arctos. The sequence goes on from NW_026623008.1 coordinate 30,038,491, forward strand.
AACTGTATATTTTAATATGGCTAATCGCAGGTTATATTTGTTTTACCCCGATTTAAAAAAAAAAAAAAAAGAACATTTGTTGCTCTGCTCACGTTTATCAAATAATAACAAACTTCAAAAGCCCGTACAATATAGTTGGGACATCAAATTCACAACTGAAAAATAAGCAAAGGTGCATATTACGTGCTCCCTTATCACCTGGAACATTTGGGGTTAACTGACTCAAAAGCACTCAGGACTCCGACTTGAGGGCTAGGCCCAGGGAAAGGCAAATGAAGCCCCTAGGACACCAAATTTGGCAGGTACTCACGCGCAGGTTCGTACAAGTGCTGACCCCAACCTTCTACAAACTAGAGAGTGAGTGCCTTCTTAAATTTTGCACTGCGGGGGCCTCCCTGCCGCACCCTACTCCCAGTCCCGCTTCCTGTTTCCAGGAACCAAAATTAAACACGGGAAGCAAAGTGACCAGCCACTCAGCTGGAGAAGTAGGCTGAGGTCATTTCCCATTTTGAGCTGAATCATCACATTTCTAACCTGAGAGGAAGCTTAAGAATTCATTTTTAAGGGAAAAAGCTAAGGCTTAGAGCATTTTTTATTTCTCTCATAATAACTTCTTTTAACTCTCCTGTGATAGCCCCAGAGCCCAGCACAGAGCGCTGAAAAAACGGTCTATATTTGCTGACTCTAATTCCTCTTTGAACAGTTTTCTTTAACTCAATCCAGTAAGGCTGTCACCCTCATCATGTTCCCCAAACGGCCTTGGTTAAGGTCATTAGTGATCTTCAAATTGCTAAGTCCAATAACCTGTTCTCAGTTGCCCTGCCGATAAAATTCCGTACAACTGATTGTTCCCTTCCTCTTGAAACATTTTCACTGGACTTGCTGGACATGTGCTCTCCTGACGTTCCTCCACCGTCACTGTCTCCTCAGCTAGTTCCACCTCATCTCCTCAACCTCCAAATGTTGGCAGTGCTTCAGGGCTCAATCTTGGGACCTCTTCCCTCCTGTGGACGCTCATGCACCCCAATATCCTGCCCAGTTTCATGGCCTTAAATGCCAGCCATATGCTGAAGGCTCCCAACTTACATCTCCACCTCGTATCTCTGTCCTACACTCTGAACTCCAAATGCCTCTACAACATCTCCTGGATGTCTAACTAGCATCTCAAATCTAGTAAGTCCAAAAGCAGACTCTTGATCTTCTCCTCCCCATTTTGGTAGAATGACAACTTCTTCCTTCTACCTGCCCAGCCCCAAACCCATGGAATCATCCTTGACTCTTTTCTTTCTCTCTCATCCTGAATCTAATCTGCTAATAAATACCGTTTCTGCCTTCAGAAGATATCCAAACTTTGACCACTTCTCAGCATCTCCTGTGACTATACTGTTTCGTGCCACCACCACCTCTTGTTTAAATGGTTGCAATAGGTTCCTAACTTGTCTCCCTGCAAATGTCTGTAACCCCCTACAATCTATTCTTTTTGGGGTTTTTTAAGTAGGCTCTACTCCCAGTGTGGAGCCCAACATGGGACTTGAACTCACGACCCTGAGATATATAGGGATTAGAATGGCCCTTTTAAAATGCGAGTCATATCATGTCACTCATGTGCTCAAAACCCCCCAAGGACTACCCATCCTGAATTCTAGCCAACTCCCTTAGTAGGCCCAACATTGGCATCCCCCCAACCTAAACCCTTATTTTCTTCTCCTTCCTCACTCAGTTCCAGGCCCACGGATCTGAATGTTGTTCCTTCAACATACCAGACATACTTCCGCCTCAGGGCCTTTGCATTTACCGTTTCCTTCTACCAGCTATCCACATGGCATCTTTCCTCATCCACTTCGGGTCTTTGCACAGATGTCACTTTCTCAGTGAATCCTCTCCTGACCTTGCTTATAAAATTGCAAGCCCCCACCTCCCATTTCTATCCCCCTCCCTGCTTTATTTTTCTCCATTGCACTTACCACCATTTTACTTAAACCTAGTATATGTTTTACTTATTTCTTTATAGTCTGTCTCTCCCCCTGGAAACTAAGCTCCGAAAGAGCAAAGAATTTGGTCTGTTCACTGTCGTATCTTCAGCATCTAGTAGGTGCTCAATAACTACGTGCTAAATGTGAAATCGAACTACAGGTGCCCAACAAATCTCTATTCAATGTGTCAATGAATAAAAGGTTGGATGCCCCGGTCATGCAGCCACAGCCAGGACTGCCCGACCAAGCGCCAGCCGCTGCACCCTGACGCCACTGCCGTGAGGATTAAACAAGAACAATGCACGGCTCTCTGTGAGCACCCACCAGAAGACAGTCCCTTCCCCTTCTCCCTTTCCAATGCCGAGCAGCCCCCCAAATCCTAAAAGGTCGGGCCAGCCGAGCGCTGTGCGACCACGGTCCTCGCCCTCCACACTCGCACTTGGCACACGCGAACCCAGGCTGGGAAAGGGAGGGAGTCACCAAACCCTTCTGACTCTCTTCTCCCCCACTCACCCATCCCATGCCAGATCACCAGCGGCAGCGGCGCGGCCGGGTCGAGATGCCCCAGCGCCCGTGCAGCGCAGGACCCCGGCAGGAGAGCGACGGCCAAGAGCCACAAGAAGCTGGGCGACGCCATCTTGACCCAATCATGTGACTGCGCTCCCCGCGGCCGGGACTCGGCGCTTGCTGGGGCGGACCGCGCGCTCCACACCTCCCGCCAACGTCAATCAAAATGTTTATTCGGCGCTTACTACACATCAGACATTCTTCCAAGCGCTTTACACCTGTTAACGAATTTAATCCTCATAACAACAATGCGTATCCTTCTCCCCATTTTACAGATCTGGACACTGAGGCACTGAGAATTTGGGTAAGGTAGAAGTTCACAGAGATAGCAAGTGGGTGGGCCCAAAGTTGTTACTGAGCACTGCTCTGCACTACCTTGGAGCGAAAAATGCTCTGGGGAAGGAAGAAAGGAAGGACAGATTCAGCTCCCTGTTAGCAATGGAAGGGGAGGGATCATTTCCAGCCAGGGCTAATAATGACGGGGTGTGGTATTTGTTCTGGATGTTCAAGGAAAAATAGGATTTCGACAGGCAAAGATGAAATGCAGGAGGACTGGAATGAGCCAAGATGGAGAGGTAGAAAAGAATGGTGTTTTGTTTTGTTTTGTTTTGTTTATAAATGGAAGGACAGCCAGACTGACAAGAACATTGTTTGGATGTGTAAACCACTGCCACTTTCTGGTTTAATTTCAGAGCTGGATGAATGCAGGAGCTGCTTATTCACCGTTTCTCCTTTTTCCATTCCCTTCTCTTTAATCCACTTAATGTGCTGTTGCCTGATTCATTATCTTAATCCACTTTCATCCTCTCGATTCCCTGTTCAAAATATTTTTCAGAAAATTACCAAAATAGAGAATTTGGTAAGTAAATTAGGATGTACCCACTATACAATGGAGTATTATGAGGCGAGTTTTATAAAGGATAAGGTAGATTTTTGTATAGCTACATGAAAAATGTCCTCAAGGGCGCTTGGGTGGCTCAGTCTGTTAAGCGTCTATCTTCGGTTCATGTCATGATCCCAGGGTCCTAGGATTGAGCCCCGCATCGGGCTCCCTGGTCAGCTGGGAGCCGCTTCTCCCTCTGCCCCTCCCCCCCATGCTTATCGTTCTCTCACTCTCTCTTGCAAAAATAAATAAATAAAATCTTATTTAAAAAAAGAAGGAAAAAAAGAAAAATGTCCTCAATATATTGTAAAGGAAAAGCTGGTTGCATACCAACCTAAAGCCCTTTTATCTGATGCTGTTGGGCCTGATGGTTAGTTGTTACTTGAAAAAAATCTATTAAAATGCAGAATTTTAAGCCATTATACAGTATATGGTTTTGTTTATCTTAAGAAAGGTTAAGTTTATGGGCGCCTGGGTGGCTCAGTCGGTTGAGCATTTATTTGCCTTCGGCTCAGGTCAGGGTCCTGGTATCCTGGGATCAATCCCGCATCAGGCTCCCTGCTCACCGGGGAGCCTGCCTCTCCTTCTCCCTCTGCTTTACCTCCCCCCTCCCGCTTGTGCTCTCTGGTTCTCTCTCTCTGTCAAATAAATAAATGAAATCTTAAAAAGAAAAGAAAAGTAAGTTTATGGTGTATTATTAGCCACTCTGTTTTCTTTAAACTTAAGACTTGTAAATGTAAATTGCGTCATCAATCTTTTGAGATAGCCTCAGGCTTTTTCTGCGATCATGGGGCCAGTGGTTGAAATGTTTCTTAGAGTGACTTGTACTTGCCTTTAACAAATCACCCATAATTTCTTTCTAAAGTGGAGCAGTAACTGGAAGGCACTTGTGAAGCAAGCCGTATGCAAAGTTCTTCTAAATGTGTGCCGTTCTTAGAATTCTCATCTATACCTGATTTAACAAGTTTTTAGCAATTTGCTTTTAACAAGCCTTTCCAAAGCATTCATCTTAGTTTTCATAGAAACATCTCTTTCTTTATGCTCGCATATCATAAATTTTCCAAAATTTAATTAAATTACAATAGCAGATTTCACTGATATAAGAAAGTGGAATGAACCCAACTGACATTTGGTAGTCAGGTAGCTCAACTGGCAGGAACAGAACTACCCAAAAGCTTTCAATAGTAGCCTCCTAACCACATTGAGCATGCTATGGGCATCGGTAAGTGCACTTCAAACTTTTGTGTGTGTGTGTGTGTGTGTGTGTGTGTGTGTGTGTGTGTTTAAGTAATTTCTACATCCAATGTGGGGCTTGAACTCGTGACCCTGAGATCCGGAGTTGCATGCTCCACTGACTGATTCAGCCAGGCGCCCCTTTTGTAGAATTGGGAGACTAGGTTAAATAGGAACAAAGAAAGCTACTATTCATTTTTGCAAAAAGTATGTATGTTGTGGCGATGGTTGCACCGTTCTATATTTACTAAAAATCATTGGATCATGCACATGAAATGGGTGAATTTTATTGTATGTAAAACCTACCATAATACAGCTGTTCTTAAAACATCTATTCTAGATTTTCACTGAATTTCTAATTTTCACTGAACGGCTAAAGCACTGATGAGAAAACAGAGTTTTCACTATTCTTTTTTTTTTTTTTTTTTTAGATTTTATTTATTTGTCAGAGAGAGACAGAGATCCCGAGCAGGGGGAGTGACAGACAGAGGGAGAAGCAGGCTCCCCACTGAGCAAGGAGCCCGAGGCGGGACTTGATCCCAGGATCATGACCTGAGCCGAAAGCAGCCGCTCAACCTACTGAGCCACCCAGGTATCCCCACTTTTTTTTTTTTTTGAAAACTTCACCAATCTGCGAGTCATCCTTGTGTAGGGGCCATGCTAATGTCCTCTGTTTTGTTCCCATTTTATTATATGTGCTGCTGAAGCGAGCACCACTTTTTACTTTTTTTTTTTTTAAGATTTATTTCTTTATTTGAGAGAGAGGGAGAGAGCACGCGTGCATGCAAGTGGGGGAAGGAGGGGCAGAGGGAGAAGGCAAGAAGCAGATTCTGTACTGAGCGCAGAGCCTGACTCGGGCTTGATGTCACACTGAGATCACGACCTGAGCTGAAACCAAGAGTCAGCAGCCGCTTAACCTACTGAGCCATCCATGCGCCCCACCACTTTTTACTTTTTATACTTTGTATGGTTTTAATTTTTACAACAAAAGATACATAACGTTTATTTTATTTTTCCCCAGGCTTTTTTCCCCAGTTTTATTGATATAATTGACATACAACATTGTATTAGCTTAAGGTGTACAACGTAATTATTTGATATATGTATAGGTACATAACTTTTTATAATCAGAAAAAATTAAAATATACATACATCAAATGTATAATGAAAAATGTGTAATGTATATATACATTAAAAATTATGGTACTTGATAAGTTTTCTTATAGACTCTGTTTCTGCCAATACCCAAGAAAGTTAAAATTTCAGGGGTGCCTGGGTGGCTCAGCCGTTAAGCGTCTGTCTTCGGCTCAGGTCATGAGATTAAGCCCAGCATCCATCAGACTCCCTGCTCAGCGGGGAAGCCTGCTTCTCCCTCTCACACTCCCCTTGCTTGTGTTCCCTCTCTCACTGTCTCTCTCTGTCAAATTAAAAAAAAAAAAAAAACTTTGTCCACAGCAAACAAAGGGTCACAACTCAGTATCTTAAATGTCAACGAGTGGCAGTCCAGGAAAGAAATAGAAGATTCTGGTCTGGAGTAAGTCAAGGCTTCCAATCCTGCCTCCATTCCATCAAAATTCATATTGTTGGGTTCAACAAAATCCTGGGAATTAACACATACATATGCACATATATTCCAAGAGAAAAGAGAATTAAGTAGTTTCTTTATCTTCAACCTCTGCTCTCTGGAAAAGTAAAAATGACTATTGGGGAGAAGGTAAAGTGAGAAGTGGGGAATAGACTAGGTGTTTTAGGTGGCTGTGAGGACTCCAGAAAAGCATACTAAATTGCGGGAGGTTTCAAGGATTGAGACTCTTTTGTACAGGAATGGGATACAACAACCCCTAGTTGAGTGAACTCTAAAATAGACTTCTAGAACTTCAGAAGACATGGAGGAATGTAGGTATTCTAACAAAGGCTGCATACCACTTCCCCGGAGTTCTGCCCTCCTCTCTTTCAGACAAGCTTATAAATCATAGAAAAAGTGCATACAACATAAAATAGCAATCTTCAAGCTGCAGTTCATTCGGAAAACCAAGTCCATTTCAGATAAAGTAGCAAGGAATTCAGGAGGCAGGTTGAGAAATGAAAAACATCACCCCAAGTGCTTTGAGCTGTAGAATAACCTAAAAAGAAAATAAGCTCAGTAGAGTAAGAACTCAAAAAGGAGACAATTAAACAACTGAAAGAGATGAATAGGGAAATTGCACATCCTATAAAGCCAAAAGCAAAGCAATATCATTTTAGAGCTAATAAATACATCAAAACGGCAAGGAGTAGACCAGACATGGCTGGAAATGGAATTATTGATGTGGAAAGAAGGCTTGAAGTAATCACAATAAAGGCAAATGAAAGCCACAAAGAGATTGCAACAATCACCCCCAACCCAAGCATTGTTTAATCAAGTAGTTCAAAATATCCATGTGGAAAAGTACCAACAGAGTTCTTACTTCCTCTGGGTTTGGTTTGAAGAGGAACCATTTAGTGAGAGACAAGTGAAGTTCTTTCAGTTTAAGTCAATGCCAAGTTGTTATTTTAATAAACAGCCTCTGAAGCTTATTAATCCTGTAACAGTAAGTGAGAACTTGAAAAGCCTGAATTCCAGTGTGACTTCAAAGAGTACTGAAAGTTAGTAAGATATGTATCTATTCCCCAAATAGACAAGGAACAGTGGGAACATGGAGTACTATCTGAAGGCTCAGAGGTTTCAGCTGTGTTTTGTTATTATTATAGGCCTTTTTTTTTTTTTGCACACAGGAGATGAAACTATTTTATATAAATTAAATTTTTAATTAAATTGCTTGCTATTAAAAACACATCATGCTTATTAATAATCCAGATTTAGGTGTCTACTGGCTTTTCACTAAAATGAACGGAGATTTCACTAAGTGACCACCTGTAGTAAATACTTTCAGATTGAGAGACCATCTATTTCCATTATCTGAGCCATAAGAAAAGATCTTGATACCATGACCTGGTAGCAGCAATGGAGAAAAGTAACACTAAGATTTCTTGATCTGGGGGCACTTGGCCCGCTCAGCTGCTACAGCAGGCAACTCTTGATCTTGGGGTTTGTGAGTTTGAGCCCCATGATGGGTGCAGAGATTACTTAGAAATAAAATCTTAAAAAAAAAAAAGATTTCTTGGTCTATTCACTATTAGGAGCTACAAAAATGGTTCATAAAAGTGAAAAAGTTGTGTTAGACATGCCATCTACCTTAAAACTTTTGAGAAAAATGCTTTCTTCTTGCCCAATGGAAAAGACTAGTATCCCCTTTTTTTGTAACATTGAGACAACTTTTAAAGCTTTTGATATTTTTTGTCCTATAGAGACACACTCACACACACAATGTTTAAATTCTAAAAAGGACGGGAAAAAGAAAATAAGGTGTGTCTTCCTCCCCATTTCTTATTAGGTCTCACTCCCTAGAGGCAATTCCGTTAGGATTTCTGCTGCTTTGTTTTCTGGATACTTAAATCATGATTTCCTCAATCGGTATAATTTGTTGATTTTAAACTGTATCTCTCCACAGTAAAAGATACATTAACAAATTTCCCCTTCTTTCTACTTTTCCTCTCCACCTCTAAATTTTTGTTAATTTTTGTAAATAGTTATAACATTTATATTATTTTTAACACTTCTTTAAAGATTTTATTTATTTATCAGAGAGAGCATGCGTCTGCACAAGCAGGGGGAGCGGGAGAGGGAGAAGCAGGCTCCTTGCTGAGCAGAGAGCCCGGTTGTGGGGTCCTGGGCAGCCCATGGCAGATGCTTAACCTACTGAGCCACCCAGGTGCCCCAACATTTATATTATTTTTTTTATTTTAAAGATTTTATTTATTTATTTGACAGAGAGAGAGACAGCAAGAGAGGGAACACAAGCAGGGGGAGTGGGAGAGGGAGAAGCAGGCTTCCCGCTGAGCAGGGAACCCAATGCGGGGCTCGATCAGAGCCGAAGGCAGACGCTTAACAACTGAGCCATCCAGGTGCCCCTCAACATTTATATTAGTTTCGTGACTAAATTAAATACTAAATTTGTATTGAAATTGAATTGATTGACTAAAAATTGAAAACCAAAACTGAACACTTAACATATTATAATTTTATAAATATTAACTGTAGAATCAAGTAGTATGATTAGACCTTAGTGATGAAAATATATTCCTGGGTCATTAAAACTTTGCAACTCAAAAGGGAGCCTTCCGTGTATCAGAATCTTATGGATCTTTTATTTTTTCCCCAAGCTTTTTTAACTTTGGTCTTATACTTCTATTACTTGAATCCCCCATGGTCATCTTTCTTCGATTCTGTTTACATTTTGCTGGAGTTTATCTATCGATGTGAAATATTGGCAGGTTTGGGAACAAATGGTCAAGAAAAAATTCTTGAGATATATTCAGTGCAAAAAAGGTGGTTTTATTGAAGCATGGGGACAGGACCTGTGGGCAGAAGAGAGCTGCACTGGGATTGTGAGGAGTGACCGATTATGTTGGAAGCGCAATAGGGATAGTGTCAGTCTCTAAGGAATTTGGAAACAAGGTTTCCAGGACCTTGAGGGGCTAGCTGTTGTTAGGACAAGTCGTTTATGACTGTCTAGTAAAACTTTTGTCATGAGACCTTACAGGTGTATATCAGGGGGCCATATGCATGGAGGATGATTGCTAACATATATCCTGGGGCGTAGAGATAAAGGAAGTTTCCAAAGGGATTTTCACAGGATCCTGGTGGTCAGGCTAATGTCCAAGCCAAGGCTGCCTTTTGCCCTTAGCAAAGTATTAACATTGAGGCAGTTGAGCCCCTTGAGGAAGAGATACTCTGCCTATCTCAAGTACTTATCAATGGGCTACAAGTTGTAAGGAAATATAATTTGTTTCTACTTTTGCTTTGTTCTCCACACCATCTATGAGTAAATTTTTTTTTCCACAGAATTCGATATTAAGCATTTTGAGCTCCTACACATTTCTTATTTTCTCTCACATTCAGTTGGCAGTTTGGCTAGGTATAGAATTCTGATAAAGTTTCTCTCCCTGACCAGACTTCAGACCGACTCCCTTGATCCCTGTTTTTGACTATGCCTCATTCTTGGGATCTGTCTTCTGCCTGCACAGTCCAGTTTTAGCAAGAATCCTACTTAGTCAGTTTGGCAAGAATTCCATTGATATCTTTTTTTTTAATCCCATTGATAGCCAATTACCATTGATATTTGATCAAGTTCCTCATTCCACACCCTTGATGTCTAAAGAATCCTGTTAGACAAGTTTATCAAGAATCCCCCTACCCTCGGGGCACCTGGCTGGCTCAGTCAGTAGAGCTTGCGACTGTTGCTCCCAGGGTAGTTGGAGCCTGAAGTTGGGTATAGAGATTACTTAAAAATAAAATCTTAAGAAAATAAAAAGAATAAAGAATCCCCTGAGGTTCTCTTAGTAATTTTCCATCCACCGTCTCCCCTTGCTCTGCTCATTGCCCATAAATCGCCAGCTCTCTTTGCTGCCTTTGGAGTTGCGCCTGTTTTACCGAAGCCTCTTTGCTCTATTGCAATAGTACTGAATAAAATCTGTCTTTGTACCTTTAACTAGTGTCCAGCTCTATTTCTCCTTGACAATTCTGGGTTCCAGTAATTTTTTTCTCACAACTTTAAAGACAGTCATTACTAATGATGACAAGTCTCGTTCCTTTATGGAGAACTTGTTTTGTTTGTTTGCTTGTTTGTTTTTTTTCTTTTTGGATGCTGGGTTGCCTACTCATACGCTATGGAGAGAGCTAACTGGAGCTTCCTCTGCTTGTGTGCTTTTTTCAGTAGACCTGTCCCTTAACCTTGAATCCATGTGAACAGGAGGTATGCATCATATCATCAGGCAGGCTTCTTTGTAGGTTGCCTGGGGAGTAGGCAGGGCGTCCAGTGACAGAACTGACTCCATTTTGAGGGTGGAGTACACTGCATGAATCATCCCTGAACAAAGCTGTTGTTCCCCCACCCACACTACCTTTTATGCAGAACTGATCTGCTTTTTGTCAGGCTAAATATTCTCTCCAGTAGCCTGCTTCAGGCAAATCCTCTTATGCTGTCATTAGCAGACAATCCTTTAGAAGGAAGCAGTTGGGTTCTTCCTCTGGTGGATTGTCTTCCTTTGCCAGATTGTCTATTGGAAATTCACCCTCCTCTGTGCTATCCCACATCATAAGTACTGGAAATTTGGAGTCTACATTTTCCAAAATCCCTTCCCAGTGAAGTTCAGGTTAGTGCCAGCCAATGAAAGGCATTCAGAAGAGATATGGGTAGAAAACAAGAAGCAGAAGCTATGCATGATTGTTCCTCAGGCAGCAGCAAGGAGATAAGAGGTTTTGCAGTGGTTTCCAGGTAATTTCCCACAAATTGCTCACCTAAAACTTCTGGCTCTGAAATCTAGTGGCAAGTCTGAGAGCAAAGGATAACTTTCTCTGACTTTCAATCCTCCAGCTCTTCTAATGGTTTGGTAAAACAGCTGTTTTCCTGAAATAAATTCTTTCCTGCTTAAAATATCTAGAGTAGTTTGTTTCCCTGACTGATCCCCAACTGACACGGTGACCAAGACAAGAAAAGCTGGGAAGGTAAGCCTACTTTTCAGACAAAATTGGCTGGAGAAAGTCCCATGCTGTGAAGGCAGGAGGTGGCAGCTCTGAGAAGAGATAAGAGACTAGAGCTCACACAAAGAACAAAAGGCCAACAGCCTTTCACAGAAGGGTTTCCTAGTGCATGGCATGAACTTGATAGAAAATTGGCATATGAACATGTTTAATAAATGAATAACCCAGTAGAGGACTGTGCCTGTCTTTGTGCTTCAGTCAGGATGCTTTTGGTTGCAAGTAATGGAAAATCCAACCTGAACTGGCTTGAGCAATAAAAGAAATGTATTATCCCACATATCTGAAAAATTTTTAGAGCTATGCTAAAACTTGATATTGAACTTCAGGCAAGGCTTTTTTCCAACAGCTCAACAAAGATCTAATTTCATGTCATCCCTTAGTCTCTGCCTTCTAAAATGTTGGCTTCATTAAAACTAACTTTTTTGGGGGATGCCTGGCTGGCTCGGTCAGTAGAGCAGGCAACTTGATCTCAAAGTCGTGAGTTCAAACCCCATGTTGGATGTAGAGATTACTTTTTAAAAAATACTTTTTAAAAACAACAACAAAAACCCTGACTTCTGTTGTCCCAACATTGATACCTATACTTTCAGGGTTACACACTTTCTCTTTCACATCTTGCAGAAAACTGGGAGTCTTTGGTCTAGCATTCCTAAAAAGCGTATGATTGGATTGTATTAGATCACAAACCTTCCCCTAGACCTATCACTGTGGCTAAGTACATACTGATACGCTTCACTTGTGAGTTAGAATCAGCTTCCTTGGACAAAATGAATGCTACAAAGGAAGACAAAAATGTTTTCTATTCTTAATATCTGGTCTACTGTATTACCAATTCTTGGGGAACCCTCATCTCTTGTATAGCTGGGGCTGGGCACAGGAACTACTTGCATGGGGAGTCACTGGGTAGATGTAGACTCCATAATGGATGGGACATATCCAAATGACCCCACTTAGTGGGAGAGGAACCTGTCTATCTCAACAACAAGCCCCAGCCATTTTCCAGGCAAAGATGTTCATTCCCTGGAACCAATGTTGATAAGGAAGAGGGCATGCCTCTGTCTAGGACCCAACCACAAGAGGCAAGCCCTGGGGTCTTCAGAATTTCCAATAGCTACTGAAATGAGTGATCGAAAACCCTAGATCCCATACCCTAGATCCCATTTCTCTTACCTATTCCATGACTTACCTTTCACTTGTACATCATCAGAATGTCCCTCCCTACTTGACTGTTTCCATGAGGGTATAAATAGACTGTAATTTCTCCTATCATAAAAATGTACCTCTTTTGAACTTTGCACCTTCCTCTGGTTATTGCCCTATTTCCCAGATCCTCTTTTTTGGAAAAAAGATCCCTTGTAAAGTTGTATGTACTTCAAGTCTCTGTTGCCTTTCCTCTCATTTTCTCTTGAACACATTTCAATCAAGCTCAAATGCTTATAACTCCACTAAACGGCTCTCATCAAGGTCACTGATAATTGCCACTTTGCTGAATCCAAGGGTTACCTTGCAGTCCTCATGTCTCTCAGCTTCTCAATAGCATTTGGCACAATTGATCACACCCTCCTTCTTGAAACCCACTTTTCACTTGGCATCCAAGACCGCATGCTCCCCACACCTTTCCTGCACCTGCCTGCTGCTCCTTCTCAGTCCCCTTAGCTTGTTCTTCCTAACTTCTAAAGGAAAAATGTCATGAATTGGTCCTCATAACTCTTCTCTATTTATACATATTCCCTGGGTAATATCATTTGTCCCCATAACTAGAAACAGTCTATTACATACTGAAGTATTTACAGGGAGAACAGTAAATATCCAGAATTTGTTTTGAAATACTCCAGCCTTGGGGTATACTTGGCTGGCTCAGTTAGAAGAGTGTGTGACTCTTGGGGCGCCTGGGTGGCACAGCGGTTAAGCGTCTGCCTTCAGCTCAGGGCGTGATCCCAGCGTTCTGGGATCGAGTCCCACATCAGTCTCCTCCGTTATGAGCCTGCTTCTTCCTCTCCCACTCCCCCTGCTTGTGTTCCCTCTCTCACTGGCTGTCTCTATCTCTGTCAAATAAATAAATAAAATCTTTAAAAAAAAAAAAAAGAAGAAGAAGAGTGTGTGACTCTTGATCTCAGGGTTGTGAATTAGAGCCCAACACTAGGGTTAGAGATTACTTAAATAAATAAGCCTAAAAATAAAATAAGAAAAAATAAAATACTCTAGCCCAAGGAGGAATGAGGAGGGGTGGGACAAAATAACAAAATATTAATCATTGATAAAGGTAGGTGATGGGTACACAGATATTCATCATATTATTCTACTTTTGTATATGTTTCAAATTTTTCCATAATAAAAATAAATGGGAGCGCCTGGGTGGCTCAGTTGGTGAAGTGTCTGCCTTCAGCTCAGTCATGATCCTAGGGTCCTGGAATCGAGCCCCCGTTAGGCTCCCTGCTCAGTGGGGAGTCTGCTTCTCCCTCTCCCTCTGCCTGCCACTCCCCCTGTTTGTGTTCTTTCTCTCTCTTGCTCTGTCAAATAAATAAATTCTTTTTAAAAAAATAAATGAAGAAATAAATACAATCTCTATACTGAACACTTCTATATTCATGCTTCCAGGCCTTTTTCCCTAGACTCCAAACATGTATTTTCAGCTGCCTCCTCAGCATTTCTACTTGATTGCTCAACAGTCATTGCAAATTTAACATGTCTAAAATGAACTACCTACCACAACCCTCCCTACCCCACAAAAAACTCTGCCTCTCCCAGGGTTTTCTGTCTCTGTAAATGACGTTACATTCAGCCAGTTGTTGAGACCAAAAACAGGAGTCATCCTTCCCTCCTCTCTTTCACTTATAATCCACATCCAATCCCATCAGCAAAATACACTCAGTATCTGACAACTTCTCACCACCTCCACTGTTACCATCGTTGTCTGTCATTATCTGTACCTAGTCTCCAGCCTCAAGTCTGGGGCTGCAGCTCTCGCTGCTCTCCTTGTCTTTACTGGGCTCCAGTATACTGGCCTCCTGCCTTTCCATGAGCCCACAAAGCAGATTTCCCCCTCCAGAGATCTGCTGTTCCTTCTGCCTGGAATGCTTTTCCTCCAAGCATTTGCCTAGCTTAAACTCTCTTCATTCCAAACTGCATTCAATCATTACCTGTGCAGAGCTTTCCCCAAACAATATATGCAAAACAAATGCTTTCACTGTCTATCTCCTTTCATGTTTAATTTTCCTCCTGTTGTTTTATATATCCATTAGTTACCTGCTTTGTAAGCTTCTTACGAACAAGAACTTTGTCTTGTTTACTGCTGTATCTCTAACACTCAATGACTTGTGTTATGGCACAAGTAGTATAAGTAAACAGTATTTGTTGAGTGATTAGATGAATGGGTCTCAGATAACAGTAGAAGATAGTTGTATCTTTGAATGCTTCAGGATGAGGGGATGTGACTCTTCCCTTCCCCACTCCCAGCTTCTCCTGTGCTCACCTGAACCATGCTCTGTCCCTTTAACAACCAAAAGGTTTTTTCTTAGGGTGGAATCAACTAAGTGGGTATAACCTTAGATCTATCATCCTTTCAGGAGGAAGGCAAGGAGGATCTCTCTATGGCCCCATGAAAGCACCAGCTTGCCCAAGTGAGTCCAGCACCTGATCCAGTAATGGGATTCTGAATGCTGCTAGCGGGTCCCGCAACTCCTGTTTGTCCTGGCAAGCCCAACTTTCATGACACCACCTGCTGCTCATTTCTAAAACCCTGGTCGGGCTCTGCAACTCTGCTCTGCTTCAGGATCTCAGGTGCCTGAATGCACAATTCATAGCCTCAAAAACCTAGCCAAGTGTCTTGGCTTCTCTGTAAACCTCAAGACCAGCCACCCTCTGAAGACAGGCAGAGGGTAAATCCAAGCTCTTCATCATGACCTCGGAAGCCCCACAGCTTCTGCCTCCACCTAGCTCTTCAAACTCATCTTGAACCACTTTCCTTCTTGCTCACAAAGTTCTGGCCAAAATGATCTTTCTGTTTCTCAAAATACCCCAAGCTCATTCTCACTTCAGGGCATGGGCACTTGCCTCTCCCTCCTCCTGGAACGTTCTATCCCCAGATCTTTGCATGACTGGGTCCTTCCTTTTATTAGTTTTTCAGCTCAAATGTCAGCTCTTCAGAGACGCTTTCCCAAAGACCATCCATCTCTATGGCATCATTGTCTTTTGTTTTCTTCAGAGTAATTTCTATTCTTGTCCATTCTTGTTTACTTGCTTATTGTCAGACTCCTTTCTCTAAAATAGTGCTGACCAATAGAACTTTCTGCAGTGAAGGGAATGTTTTTATATCCAAGCTATCTAGTACAGTAGCCACTAGTGGCCAAATGACTTAAGCAGTTGAAATGTGGCTGGTGCAACAGAGAAAATAAATTTTAAATTGTATTGCTTTTTCATTAATTTAAATTTAAATAGCCTCATGTAGCCAGTGGCTATTGTACTGGGCAATGCAGTTCTAGAATGTAAACTCTTAGAGAACAGGGACTTTGTTCATTTTATGCTTTGCTGTACCCCCAGAAATTAGAACAATTAAATAGTCCTAACCAAGATATTCTCTAGAAGACGAATTCTTGCCAAGGTCTAGGGTGTGGGTTGGGTACGGCCAGCGCTAAAGCCTCAACTGATTTGACTTTTGTCTTAAGAACGTCAAAGTGAAGGTCAAGATCCCCTTTCTTTTTTTTTTTTATATTTTATTTATTTATTTGACAGGGAGAGAGAGGCGTGAGAGAGGGAGCACAAGCAGAGGCAGAGGGAGAGGGAGAAGCAGGCTTCCTGCTGAGCAGAGAGTCCCATGCGGGGCTCCATCCCAGAACACTGGGATCGTGACCTGAGCCAAAGGCAGACGCTTAACGACTGAGCCACCCAGGCGCCCCCAAGATCCCCTTTCTTAAAACAAAATGTTGTTGAAAAGTCAGTATAACAATCTTGAAAAAAAAATTTTAAGAATTTATTTATTTGACAGAGAGGAAGAGGGAAAGAGCACGGGCAGGGTGAGCGGCAGACAGAGGGAGAGAGAGAAGCAGGCTTCCCCCCTGAGCAGGGAGCCCGATGCGGGTTTCAGTCCCAGGACCCTGGGATCATGACCTGAGCTGAAGGCAGACACTTAACTGACTGAGCCACCCAGGTGCCCTGAAAAAAATTTTTTATACAAGTAACTTCATAATTCTCCCAGCAAACATTGCAAATATTTTTATTTTCGCATACCATCTTCCAGCTTTTGTCCACATGCAGATGTCTTTCCAACCTTTTGCAAACACAGAAGGCACCATCAGAATTTTGTCCGTGGGGAACAACTTCAAGGCCAAGGTCTGCAGCTCAGATGGAGCCTGATTCTAGAGTCATTTGCCTGTGGCTCACCCAGGGAGGAGAAGCCTTCGCTTCCCACAGGCACTGGGAAAGCACTGGGAGTGGAGACATGGAGCTTGGCCCTGGCTATGAAGCAACTGATGATCCTTTGGGATCAGACACTGACCATGGCACGGGTTCTGCTGGTTCATTGGTTCATCCAATAGCCACTATACCCTGCTGCAGACTCTCCGAAACATTCTCTTTGACTCTCCGGGCTCTACTTTCCCTGTTGTGGATGGGTGGTAGGCCTACCACAATGTATGAAACCTATGATGTACTCATTTTTGGACCTCACAGAATTTTGCAATTGGTTCTTCCTACATGGAGATTTTACTTCCATTGTACCATTACCCTACAGTGTAGTACTTAGGAGTGCAGGTTCTCGAAAGAGAATGGCTGTTTTTTAACACTAGTTCTAGGACTATCTGTGATACTTTGGGCAAATTACTTCTCTGTCTCAGTGTTTCCTTTCTAAAATAGGGTCACTGGGGTGCCTGGGTGACTCAGTCGGTTGAGTGTCTGCCTTTGGCTCAGGTCATGATCTCAGGGTCCTGGGATCGAGTCCCGCATGGGGGGGGGCCTGCTCAGCAGGGAGTCTGCTTCTTCCTCTCTCTCTGCCTGCTGCTCACCCTGCTTGTGCTCTCTCTCTCTCCGTCAAATAAATAAATAAATAAAATCTTTTTAAAAAATAAAATAAAATAAAATAAAATAGGGTCATTAATACCACCTTCCTCATAGGATTGTTGAGAGAATTGAGAGATACATTACATGTAAAATTCTTGGTCCTGAGTTAGTACTCAATGGGGATAATGACTAGTATTATTACTTACTGACACAGGAATGATTTCAAGGATATTAATATCTTCAAGACTGTTTCTAGATTGTTGCAATGATTGTACAATATAAACATTTTACATATACAGTAAATATATTAAAAACCATTGAATTGTATACTAAATGAATGACTATGGCTAGTTATGACCACTCTGTTTTTCCAAATGGTATTCTTTTTTTTTTTTTTTTAAGATTTATTTGTTTATTTCAGGGAGCGGGGAGAAGGGCAGAGGGAGAGGAAGAGAGAGAATCCCAGGCAGGCTCCACGTCCAGCACAGAGTCCGATGTGGGGCTTGATCCCATGACCCTAAGATCATGGCTTAAACCAAAATCGAGAGTCAGACGCTCAACTGACTGAGCCACCCAGGCACCCCTCCAAATGGTATTCTTGTCTTCATTTCTATTCTCACCTCAATTTTATCACAATCGCATCAGCAATAGAGGATATTATTTTAAATATAGCTTTCTTTTTTTGAGATGGGTCAAACGGAATGTACTTCTGTGGAATTTTTTTTCTTGATTACTAGCAAGGAAGAATATTGTTGCATGTATTGTTCACTATTTGTTCCTCTTCTTCAAACTCTTTGCCCTCTTAATTACTGCAGCTGAATCCCTTTTTAACAATCTATTCCTTAATACATCTAATTTGGTCACAGGAATGGGCTGGTCTCTAACAGGGGGAGCTTCAAGGAGGCCCATTGTTTCTCTGCAGAGAACACCTCAGTCTTCCACTAGACCCATTTTCCTCATCAACCGAGGAACTTCGCATTAACTAGAGCTTCTCCCAGCGTAGTCTTCTGTCGTGAAGTACCTGCAATATTTTATCTGGAGCATGTACTTTAAAGACAGAACAAGAAAATTCTTTGAAACCATGCTCCTTTCTTCTTGATCTTTGCAACTGCTGATTGGGCCTGGGAATTCTGCCAAGGCAAACATGTTCTTATTTCAGGGAAGTGCAAGGTTCTTAACCATCTTTGAGGGGCCTACTCCAGGTAACAATTCCACAGTGTGCTCACAGGATAGCTTTGGGTTGACAAGACCCCCTTTTTAGAGACAATAAATTTCCAAATGGAAAGAAACCATCACTACCTTTTCCTAGCAGGACAGTGGTTATTAAAATATACAGAATGTTGTCATTGTTATGGTTGCATCTAAATAAATGGAGGATGACATGCAGGGAAGTTGGTCACATGCCCAAACAGGGGCCTCCCAGTCCAAGTCTAAGCCCTGTCAGTGTACCAAAGAGGATCAGACTCCGAGAGTTGACTCACAATAACCAAATTCACAAGAGTCCAAGCCTTCATTAAGAAAGTCTGAAAGTTCTTGTTTGTGATAGTCATGCCCTGAGAGATGAGAAGGGGCGTGCAAGTGTTAGTTTGTTTATGTGGGAAAGGGGGATGGTTCAGCGGCAGAGGAGACTGGGTGCTCTGGGCATGAGCTCCTGCTGGTGCATCCTGCTTGTTCAGATGGTATCCTGAGACCATACATAAATCAGTGGCTTTATTCCTTCTAAAAATAGCCCAGGAACAGTCTTAGGTCAGGAGGGGCCACTCTCAGTACTTCTAGCCACCGCCATCCTGAGGGAGAACACTGCTGGGAGAAGCGTGAGCAATTAGGGAGAATGAGGTTATTGGTGCTGTTCCTTATTCCTTTGTCTGCTGGTACCCAGTAAATAAACACCGTTCCCCCTCTTATTAATAGCCTCATGTTAGGAAGGATCCATTCAATGGTCTCTTGTGGGTGAATTAGAAAGAATTGGAAGTTCTTCTATCTTTAATTCTCCTGGCTCATTTGGGAGCCATTTAGGACAATACAAATGCCAACTTATTAATAAATATTCTCTTTGATGAGATAATCTTGTCTGCTGAGAAGCAAAATAAAAGGCTAGCCATTTAGCTCTGAAAAGCACTGGGATGCTTCAGGCTCCGTGTTATTGGAGATCAGCCAGAAACACTAGGCCATCAGAGTAAACAGAGCCTACTGAAGTGGACATAGTTCATTTCTTAGAACAATTAAAAAATATTATTTCTAAGTGAAATAGAAAGTGCACACAAGATTATTTCACCATAAGAGCAGTTATCAAAATTTGCAGACAACACAAGGTAATTAAACTATATGGAGGTCAGCAATCCCTGATTGCTTGCTGGTTGCCCTCAGGGTTAGCACGGTAGGAAACTTGGAGAGAGTGGCTCGTCTCAAATATACCTTCTATTTGGAACTCATACTTTTTAAGGTCACTGCTGCCAGCAGATCAGAAGGTCAGAGTACTAGGATTTTACCAGAGAACACAAGCTTCCACTCTATGCTGCCAACACCCATTAAAAGTCTATTGTAATACATTAAAGCATATCTGTCAACTACAAAGTTATTATTTGTTTAATATTAAAGTCTAGGGGTGCTTGGGAGGCTCAGTCAGTTAAGCATCTTCCTTGGGCTCAGGTCATGATCCCAGGGTCCTGGGATTGAGCCCCACTTTGGGCTCTCTGCTCAGCCAGGGAGCCTGCTTCTCCCGCTCCTTCCCGCTCATGCTCTCTCTCACTCTCTCTCTCTTTCTCAAATAGATAAATAAAATCTTTAAAAAATACATAAATATTAAAGTCCAACAAAAAGAACTTATATTTATGGATGATTCCATGAGTGATATTCATCTTCAAAACATGTTTTTTAAATTCCTGCTGTTTGCCAGGCACTATGCTAGATCCTGGAGATAGAGACGTGAGCAAAAAAGAGTAGTAGGGCCTTGCCCTCTTGGGGCCCGCACTTTTGTTGGAAAGCCAATACAAATGAAATACCTATGTAAAAAATCATAAAATTACACTTCCGGTGAATTTCATAAAGAAAAGGTGTAGGAAGGGGATATGACTAGACTGGGAGGTCCGTGACTTTTCTTACTGAAGTCACCCTTGAGCTGTGATCTCAAAGATATGTGTACTTTGCAAAACTTGAGTGGGAGATGGACAGAATAGCACTTTATTTTATTTTCTTAAAGATTTTATTTATTTATTTGAGAGAGAGAGAGTGGGCAAGCAAGTGCTCAGAGGGAGAAGCAGACTCCCCACCAAGCAGAGAGCCCAATGCGGGGCTTGATCCCAGGACCCTGAGATTATGACCTGAACGAAAGGCAGACGCTTAACTGACTGAACCACCCAGGGGTCCCCAGGAGAGTATTTTAGACAGAAGGTGGCCCCAGGAAGGAGGAAGTATAGAATTTGCCCTGCACTGTTGGTATTCTTAACACCCTCTATAGGTCACATCAAAAGTACCCAAAAGCTGGGGGCGCCTGGGTAGCGCAGTCGTTAAAGCGTCTGCCTTCGGCTCAGGGCGTGATCCCGGCGTTCCGGGATCGAGTCCCACATCGGGCTCCTCTGCTGGGAGCCTGCTTCTTCCTCTCCCACTCCCCCTGCTGTGTTCCCTCTCTCGCTGGCTGTCTCTCTGTCACATAAATAAATAAAAAAATCTTTAAAAAAAAAAAAAAAAAGTACCCAAAAGCTATCTATTTGTTAATAGCCATGGCCTCTGGGAGGCCCATGGGGAAGACAAAGCCCAGTGATTATCATTAACATTTATTGAGCATGTAATCATGAGCCATGAACTTTGTCAGATGCTAGAAAGGAAAATGTACTCTTCTCTCTGTCTTTCTTTACTCTCACTCGACTACCACGCTTCACTTCTGATGTCGTATGTGCGGGCTTTCCACACATCAAGCAATTCTCTTACACCAGCTGGATGCCCTACAATTTAACTCAATTCTGACCCTGCAGCATCAGATCCCACAAGTTAAGGGCTCGGTCCCACAAGACGGCCCCCACCTTCTGATGCTATCAAGTTCCAGGTTATCACCTGTATTTCTGACCAACTGACTATAAATCTAGATTCTCATGATCCCCTGCTTGGGTTCGGTAATTTGCTAGAATGGCTTACAGATCTCAGGGAAACCCTTATGTTTAATGGTTGATTATAAAGGTTTACTCTAAAGGTTATATGATAAAGAATGACCAACCAGATAAAGAGAATAGGGCGAGGTCCATGGATTTGGGATGCACCACCGTCCCTGCTTATAAATGTGTTCACTAACCCAGAAGCTTTCTGAACCCCATACTTCTAGGATTTTTATGGAGGCTCTGTTGCAGAGACATGATTGATCATTAACTCAATCTCCAGCCCCTTCATTCTTCCCAGAGGATGGGTGGGGGCTGAAAGTTCCAAGTACCTAATCATGGCTTTGTGTTTCTGGTGACCAGCCCCATCCGGAAGCTATCTAGGGGTCTACCAAGAGTCACCAAGAGTTGCCTCGTTAGAACAAAAGACACTCCTTTTGCCTGGGGAAATTGTAAGAGATTTAGGAGCTCTGTGTTAGGAACCGAAATCAGAGATTATCTAATTTAAATCAAGAACAACCCAATGAAATGAGCTCAATCATCCCAATTTGCTCTTGAAGAAACTGAGACATGAAGTTAAGGCCAACGTGAGAGGACAAGTAAGAAACAGAATTTGAAGCTAGCAGTTTTGACTGCAGAGCCCAAACACCTAACCTCACTTCCATCCATGACTTGCAAGTTCTCACGAGACTTAAGAACTCACAAGAAGGCACAGTGGCATCCTGGAGTCATAGTTCTGAGGAACCAACTTTTACAAAGAGTTTTGTATGATCTAAGCCTACACATGCTAGCCCATTCTCTGATGTCCAGCTCCCCTTCTCTGTCACCATCTAGCCCTACATACCAGTAGCATATAAACAGTGGTGGATGGAAGAAGCCATTTGTCCCAGATTAAGAGATGTTATCCTGGGGAGACGTCCGGTTCCTACTGCCTTATCTTCTCATGGCATCTTGGAATATTGCAACATCTAGCACCTTCCCATAAGCCTGGGTAAAGTTCTCACATGGACCCCCTAAGAATGCCTGATACCTTTGTAACAGGCTTTTCCTTCCCCAGTGTCTAGCAATACACCGAGAGGAGATAAATTCTGAGAACATTTTCTGACTATTCTCCATACTCCAAAGGAGACTGTAAAATACACTATTGAAAGAGAAACAGAGAAACAGAAGGAAGAGAAATCAGGTCAGGGTGTCCAAGAACTGCAAGCTGGGTGCTTGGTCTTCTCCATGAATGTGGTATTCCATTTCGATTTCTAGTTTATTTCATGTGTTCTTGCTGTAAATGGCTTCAAACATTTTTATTTTTTATGAGTTTGGACACAAAAAATCTGTTTTAGTAAGCCATACATGGTTGATACAGAAACTTCTTTTAACTTATGAGAAATGGATATGGTACCAAGAGAGCAAGGGCAAAGCTGTAGAATAAAATAATCTCTGGGTCATGAGATCAAGCCCTGCTTCGGGCTCCCTTCTGGGTGTGGAGCCTGCTAAAGATTCTCTCTCTTGGGGTTTCTGAATGGTTCAGTTGGTTAAGCATCCAACTCTTGGATTCCACTTGGGTCATGATCTCAAGATCCTGAGATCCAGCCCTGCACCAGTTCTGCGCTCAGCACAAAGTCTGCTTGAGATTCTCTCTCCCTCTTCCCCTCCCCCCTGCTTGTGCACTCGTTCTTTCTCTCTCTTTCCCTCTCAAGTAAATAAATACGTAAATACATAAGAGAGAGACAGAGATAGCAAGAAAGAGCACAAGCAGGGAGAAGCGGGCTTCCCACTAAGCAGGGAGGCTGACGCGGGGCTCAATCCCAGGATCTTGGGATCGTGACCTGAGCCGAAGGGAGACACTTAACCAACTGAGACACCCAGGTGCCCCTAAATAAAGAAAATCTTAAAAAAAAAAAAAAAAAAGATTCTCTCTCTTCCTCTTCCTCTGCCTCCTACCCACTGTTTCTCTCTCTCTCTTAAAAAAAAAAAGGCTTTGGAAATTATCAAGTTCATCCATTTAATTCATTCAATTAATATTTATTGACAGCTCGTATATGCCAGGCACTGTTCCACGCACTTGGAATAGGTGAGTAAGCAAACAGGACAAAGATTCTTGTGGTGCTTATAGTAGGGGAAGTGGACAACAACAATAAACATAATAAATAAACAAACTCAAAAATTATGTTGGAAAGTGATAAATAAAATGAAATTTAAAAAATAGAGCAGGGCAAGAAGGATTGCTAGTGCCTGCAAGGGTGTTGTAATTTTAAATAGGATGGGCAAGGTAGGTCTCATCGAGAAAGGACATTTTTTCAAAGACTTTATAAGGATAGGAATTTAGCCATGTGGTTCTCGGGGGAAGAGGCCCTTAAGCAAAGGAACTAATATATGCAAAGTCTCCGTGGCAGAAGTGTGCCTACTGAGTTTGAGAAACAGTGAATGGGCCAGTGTGCCTGAAGGAACAGGGATCTGATAATAGGGGCAGCCAGCACCAGATCAAGGAGGGCTTCAGACGCCATTTTAAGGACTTTGCTTTTTTTGCTCTAGATCAAAGTGGCTCAGTCTTAGCACTGTTGACACTTTGGGCAGGACAATTCGTTGTTGTGGAGGACTGTCCTGTGCATTCTAAGATATTAAGCAGCATCCTTGGCTTCCCCCACTAGATGCCAGTAGTACCCTGCCAATGAGACAACCAAGAAGATCTTCAGACAATGTCCAATGGCCCCTGGAATAGAACCTTCTTCCTCCCCCTGGTCAAGAACCACTACTGTAGGGGGTGCCTGGGTGGCTCAGTTGGTTAAGTGTCTGCCTTCGGCTCACGTCACGATCCCAGGGTCCTGGGATCAAGCCCCACATCGGCTCCCTGCTCGGAGGGTAGTCTGTTTCTCCCTCTGCCCCTCTCCCAGCTTATTCTCTCTCTTAAATAAATAAATAAATAAATAAATAAATAAATAAATAAATATCTTTAAAAAAAAAAGAACTACTACTGTAGATGCTATGGGAAGTCATTGGAGGGTTGTAAGCAGAGGAGTGACATCTTCCATATTGTTAAACAGGTTTACTGACATATAATTACATATCATAAAATTCACGTATTTAAAATGTACATTTCAATGCTTTTTAGTATACAGTTATGTAGTCAAAACCATTTGTTAAAAAGACCACTCTTTCTGATTTAATTGTTTGATGCCCTTGTCAAAATCAATTGACTGTAAATATAAGAGTTATTTCTGAACTCGCACTTCAATTCCATTGATCTACTTTTCCATCCTCATGACACCACCACACTGTTTTCGTTACTGTAGCTTTGTAGTAAGTTTTTTTTTTTTTTTAAGATTTATTTATTTATTTGACAGAGACAGCCAGCGAGAGAGGGAACACAGCAGGGAGAGTGGGAGAGGAAGAAGCAGGCTCCCAGCGGAGGAGCCCGATGTGGGACTCGATCCCGGAACGCCAGGATCACGCCCTGAGTCAAAGGCAGACGCTTTAACGACTGCGCCACCCAGGCGCCCCAGCTTTGTAGTAAGTTTTGAAGTCAGGAAGTGTCAATCTTCCAACTCTGTTCTTCCATTTCAAGATTGTTTTGGCTATTCTAGATTGCTTGCATTTTTTAAAAACCATTTATTTATTTATTTATTCATTCATTCATGCATTCATTCATTCATTCATTCATTCATTTGCGAGAAAGCGTGTAAGTGGGGTAGAGGCTGATGGAGAGGGAGAGAATCTCAAGCAGACTCCCTGCTGGGTGCAGAGCCTTATGTGGGGCTCGATCTCACAACCCTGAGATCATGATCTGAGCCAAAACCAAGAGTCAGATGCTCAACGAACTGAGTCACCCAGGCGCCCTGAGATCTCTTGCATTTTCATATGAATTTTAGGATCAGCTCCTCAGGCTGGGATTTTGATAGGGATTGCACTGAATCTGTAGCTCCATTTGGGGGGTATTTCCATTTTAGCAACATCCAGTCTTATGATCCACAAACATGGGATAGCTTTTTGTTTATTTAGATCTTTAATTTTTTTAACAACATTTTTATTTTCGTCCTTTTTTAAAAGATTTATTTATTTATCTGAGAGAGTGAGAGCATGAGCAGGAGGGGCAAAGGGGGAGGCTGAGAGAATCTCAAGCAGACTGCATGCTGAGCTTAGAGCCCGACATGGGGCTCAATTTCAGGACCCTGAGATCACGATCTGAGGTGAAACCAAGAGTCAGTCACTCAACCAACTGTGCTACCCAGGTGCCCAGACATTTTTAGTTTTCATCGTACAAGTCTTACACTTCTTTTGTCAAACTTATTCCCAAGTATTTTATTCTTTTTAATGCTATTATAAATGGGCTTGTTTTCTTAATTCTATCTTTGGATTGTTCATTATACAAAGGAACCTGATTTTTTTTATATTGATCTTGTTATCTTGAAATCTTGCTCAATTTGTTTATTAGTTCTAATAGTGTTGTGGTTTTCCTTTTCCTTAATAAATCTCTTTCTTGACGGACCTGTGGCTTAGTCAGTTAAGTGTCCAACTCCTGATTTCGGCTCAGGTCATGATCTTAGGGTGCTGGGATTGAGCCCTGCACTGGGCTTAGCACTCAGCGTGGAGTCTGCTTGTCTTTCTCCCTCCCCTTCTGCCCCTCCCCCTGCTCTTTCTCTCTATCTTTCTCAAATAAATAAATAAAATCCTAAAGAAAAAAAAGCTTTCCCCCTTGTGCTTATCTTCATATTTCTAAATAATACATTATGTCACTATTTCTTTTCTTTCTTTTTAAAGATTTTATTTAATTATTTGAGAGAGAGAGTGAACGAGAGCACGAGAGAGTGGGGTGAGGGGACGAGGGAGTGAGACGCAGAGGGAGTAGCAGACTCCCCGCTAACCAGGGAGCGCAATGCAGGGCTCGATCCTGGGACTCCGGGATCATGACCTGAGCTAAAGGCAGACACTTAACCTACTGAGCCACTTAGACGTCCCAATGTCATTATTTCTTGATTTATCATGTATTTTTGGCTTCCTGCTATGACAGATAGAGGTTTAGCTTACTTAAAGACACCTCATCTCCAGGTCTCTTCTTAATTAATAATTCTAATCAATATTTTAAATATTTGTTTTATGTCTAGTCAACCATAGAAAAATATCTAGACCCACATTTTTGTAAAACACAGATATCAGCTACCTTCCTTCCCTTCAGCGTTCTTCTCCCCATTCACCTGCCAACTTCTACCATTTGTATGTCTACTTTTATGTGACCAAGATGGAATATGTTTACATTCAGTCTTCTGTGCCTTGTCTAGAAGTTGACTCAAAAAGTCAAAGTCAACAACATAATATGGTTTTGACTGTGTACTTGTCATTCACAGCAAAGCCAAATCATAACTTGTAATTTACATAAATTAATCCTATTTCTTTTCTTGCTTATTTTTTTCTTTTGTGTTTTTTAAAATTAAATTATTGGCAAAGCTGTTTATGATGAGCAAAGGAACTCATTTTCCCCCTTTTGACAGGAAATAGCCAAAGTAGGGTTTTTTTTATATGATCTCCTTGATATGAAAATTCAAAAGAGAGAGGAAAATAAATGAAAGGGTCTTTTTTTAAAGATTTTATTTATTTATTTGACAGAGGGAGAGAGAGCACGAGCAGGGGAGCGGCAGGCAGAGGAGAAGCAGGCTTCCCGCTGAGCAGAGAGCCCTATATGGGGTTCGATCTCAGGATTCTGGAACCATGACCTGAGCCAAAGGCAGACACTTAACCCACTGAGCCACCCAGGCACCCCAAAAGATTTTATTTACATGGTAAAAATAACATCAATTTAAGGTATATGGTAAATTAAGGGATGTCTCAATTTATGTTTTAACACGGGGTTAGTGACCTTGTCTAGCTTATAGGCAGCCATTTGTTGTGACACAGATTTTATGCAGTGTTTCAATGTTTCTTATTCTATGTAGCAGTCTTTTTGAATCAAATGTATTTTGTTTGTCAAATGACTCAACACACTAGTTCAAATGTCTAAAAAATTATCCTATTGAATCCTATGTACCTACCCCTGAATATTTCTTTATAATGTCCTCAGATAAGATCAATTTTAGTGAACTTGATATTGCTGCGAGTATCTTGAATCCAATAACTATGAATATATTAATATGCAGTTGAGTAAACTGGAAAAGTTAAATTCAGAGTCTTACAGGAGTAGGCCTCTTGCCACAGGAAATGAATAGTCATAGCATAAATTTAAAGGGAGCAAGCTGCCATATTAAAATATGGAATATTTTATATTGGAATATAAATGTTTCTAAAGGTTTGGGTTGCATTGTAATTTAAACATATGATTTGGTGTGGCTGTATGTGGCATGTGTCAATGTCTGTCAGTGGGAGACCAGAAGGAACACGCCTGTAGTCAAAGTAGGGTTTATTGGCTCATTGCCATCTGGGAGACAGCAAGCCATGGGGTCAGTGAGGCGTCTCTGTAAGAAGATGTCATCAAGGACTTAGAAAACGTGAGCTTGGGCTGGATGATTTGGGAAAGGGTTTAAGGAATTGTGGCTTTGCTTTGGGTTGGATACTTTCAGGAAGCGGGAATAATTCTATGAGAGAGTAACTTAATAATTTTTATCCAGAAGTCAGAAGGAACAAAGCAGAGTTCAAGCTGTACTGGTAAGGAACAGTAGTCAGTCATATTATCCGGGAGAAGGGCATGTGCTCAGTCACTTTAGTGACTTAGACGACATTATCGTTTTTGTCTGCTCACACATGATCGTGGAGTGGTCTTGTTTTGTCTGCCTCTGTCATAGGCCCAGTGGCCTTATCTGATGTTTGTGTTCTGCAAAGTGTTTTATGTTCAGCAAGAGAACACCGTGCCTGAGCCATAATACCAGGCCAGCTCCCACTTGTGCGAAGGCCCAGGTGTGAGTACCAGGACAGCTCCAGGTGGAAGGGGCTGCTTTTCTCTCTCATGATACTAAGAATGTGTATGGTATGGGAGTGCCTGGCTAGCTCAGTCGGAAGAGCATGCAAGTCTTGATCTCGGGATCATGAGTTCAAGCTCCATGTAGGGGGTTGGGATTATCTAAATAAATAAATAAGTAACAACTTTAAAAAATGTATATGGTATGACTATATCATGTATTACAAATTAAGCAGCTGACAGTTCAGATAAGAAAATAAGTGAAAATTGAGAGAGGTATATTGAAATTTTTAAGGACCATGGTAAAAATAGATCAGATAAGAGGGAATGTTAGAGAGATGGAATCGCACTGTTAAAGGATCCAAATTTTTGTGTAGCATTTTAATTTCTATTTAAATTATGATTTGTATTAGACTAAGATAAAAATTATGAGGTGAGGGTTAAAGGGAACTCATGACTAAAAGCCTTCCACTAGGTCCATAAGAGGGTTAACATCTTCTTTGTTCGGGGCCAGCTGACACCCCACAGTCACTGAAAACATACAAATGCAGCCTTAGGTCCTAAATCCCTCACATTCTCCTCAATGAAAAGAAACCAGGGCTTCTTGGAGGGCAGCCAGTGCCAAATCTCCAGGCAGAGGAACTCCTGGTACATCTTGTTACTGACGGGAAACAGCAGTTCTTTGGGGATCTCATGCATGGTGTTGGAGGAAGCAAACAGGCCAGTGTGAGAAGCAGATGTTCGCGCTCAGGGACAGTTACAACATGACAAGCTGAGTGTTAATCAATGACTGTCATCAAATGGAACAAGTTAAATCTGTAAAAATGCCTTAAATCCAGGATGATATGAAAAAAAAGAGATTTTCACCATGGAGTAGGTTTGGTTTTTATTTCATTCGTTTTTTAATGTGACGTAGGTTTAAAATATAATTGCAATGTAGAGGTAAATGATCCATGTATGCTTATAAATATTTGGAAATATTATATACTGATTAAGCCAAATTATGAGAAGTCTACCTTAAAGCTGTGGTCATGACTTGAGTAAATAATCACAAATTGTTACCCAACAACGCAGCACTGCCCAATAGAGAGAAAATGTGAGCCGTGTTTGCAACTTTAAATTTTCTAGAAGCCACATTTAAAAAGTAAAAAGAAACAGGTAAAATTAATTTAAAGAATGTATTTATTCAATCCAATATTTTCAAAATATTATAATTTACACATGTGACCAATGTAAGATTATTGAGATTTTTTTCATTCTTTTTTTCATGCTAAGATTTTGAAATCTGGCGTGTACTTTATCATCAGAGTTCATCACAATTTGTACTAGCCACGTTTCAAGTGTTCAATAGCCATATATGTCCACAGGCTACCATGTTAAACAACACAGCCATAGGCCTCGAAATTGCTTGGATGAAGAATAATTGTGAAAAAACCCAATGCTTGTCATGATAACAAATTCCTCTTAGGTCCAAACTGTGAAGAAAGGCAAGATGTACTTAATAAAGGGGTGGGCTTCCTAGGAAGTCACAAAAACTTGGGCTTATAACAATAATGTTTATTTAGCACTTTCCATGTGCCAGACACCAGACCAAGACCTTCACAAGGGTTCTCTCATTTATCTTAATCCTCACAACACCTGATAAAGTAATAATAAGGGCTGACATTGATATGACATTGTCCTAAACATTTTGCATCTGTGAATACATTGGATCGTGGGCAACCCTATGATGTAGTTTCCGTTACTATTCCATTTTAAAGATGTAAGACAAAGAGATTAAGAGCCTTATCAAGTGAGTGCAGAACTAGAATCTGTGTAAGCCTATTTGTAAAACATACATTATTTATTATTTTTCTTGTCTTAGAAAGAGAAAAGTCATGGTGAATGCATGTCCAATGCATTGTCTGCACAAATGAAGCTGAGATCACTTTCTGCCGCTAAGAGATACGGGGCCATGAAAGATGTGATTTTGTAGTACTTGTTAAAGTTTTCTCCAGAGGTAAGATAAAAGCAATCCTATCAAGAACCACTAAATTCCTCATAGCTCTGAAAAGGCCTTTGAAACAAACAAACCAATGAGAGATAAGCTCTCTTTTCTGTTGTAATAGCCTTAGGAAAGTGGACCCAGAGTGTTACTGAGCCTGCTTTCTTACGGGTACAAACCAGGGAAGGGAGATCTCAAAAAATGTGGTCTCAAGCTTTCCAACTTTTTCCGTACAGGGAACCGTACCATTATGACATGTCTCAAAAGGGTCCTTATTTTCATATCTGTGGTCAGTTCACGACAATTGGTTTTTTTTTTTTTAAGATTTTATTTATTTATGTGACAGAGAGACAGCCAGCGAGAGAGGGAACACAAGCAGGGGGAGTGGGAGAGGAAGAAGCAGGCTCATAGCGGAGGAGCCTGATATGGGGCTCGATCCTAGAACGCCAGGATCATGCCCTGAGCCGAAGGCAGACGCTTAACCGCTGTGCCACCCAGGTGCCCCACGACAATTGTTTTTAAAAAGATTTTATTTTTAGGTTAATCTTTATACCCAAGGTGGGACTCAAACTTACAACCCCTAGATCGAGAGTCACATGTTCTGACCGAGCCAGCCAGTCATGACCATTTTAGGGAGAACTTTGAATTATAAGATTGTGTACCATTTCTTTCTATAGAAAATTATCTTTCAAACTATTTGGTTTTATAGAGACATCCCTCCTAAAATTCATATCAAATTGCAAGGGACCCCAAATAGCCAAAACAATCTTAAAAAGAACAATATCGTATGTCTCACAGTTCCTAACTTCAAAACCTAATCCCAAACTGCGATAGTCAAAACAGTTTAGTACTGGCATAAACACAGACATAGACCAAAGGAACAGAATTGAAGGCCTGGGAAAAAACCCTCGCGTATACAGTCAAATTATTTTTAACCTTTGTTTTAAATGAAGTATAATGGACACAAGTTTTATATTAGTTTCAGGTGTAGAACACCATTTATGTACATTACCAATAACAAGTGTCGTTACCACCTGTCACCATACAGAGTTGCTAGAATATCATTGACTATAGTCCCTGTGCTGTACCTTCATCCCCATGACTTATTTATTTTGTTACTGGAAGCCTGTACTTCTTAATCCCCTTCACCTATTTTGCCCCACCCCCCCAACCCCCTCCCCTCTGGCAACCACCAGTTTGTTCTCTGTGCTTATGAGTCTGTTTCTGTTTATTGTTTGTTCATTTGTTTTATTTTTTAGATGCTACATATTCTTGCAGGTGCTTTCAGTAGAACTAGAAAGCAGGACATCAGCTAGGAACTAGACTTAAGGACACACATCCACACAAACTAGATATGTTCCTGTGCCTTCTAAAGTGTTCGGCCGAGTCAGCTCGTATGGGCTTGCAAAAGCCCAGTGTGGAATACTCAAGAATTCTGCAGGCAGCTGTTAAACTGCTGGTGGTTTGAAATCGGCCGTAATAGGAGTATTCATACCACGGAAATCAGCAAAGGCTACGTATCGGTGTGGTTTTTTCTAATCAGAAAGCCACGGTACCAGCACATCACTACATATATATCACACGCATACATCTACTCTTCTCTCTCTCTCTTTATATATGATAGTTAATATTAACTCTATCTCTGTCTACGTACAGACATGCACACACTTGCGCACACACACACCATGGGCTCACGCTTCTTTAATTCTTTTTTTTTAAGATTTTATTTATTTATTTGAGAGAGAGAGAGAGAACAAGCAGTGGGGTTGAGCAGAGGGAGAAGCAGACTCCCCGCTGAGCAAGAAGCTCAATGCCGGGCTCGATCTGAGGACCCTGGGATCATGACCTGAGCAAAGGCAGACGCTTAACCGACTGAGCCACCCAGGCACCCCATTCTATCTTTAATTCTATTTCTACATCAGAGTTTGTTCTAGTCTTTACCATTTCCATATTTGTCTTCTCCAACAGTGAGAAACTTGGCTCCCATTATTCTTGATACATTCACTTCGTACTCAATCTCTTGACCATGGGAGCCATATGCTTGGCCCCATCCCC
Organism: Ursus arctos; assembly: GCF_023065955.2. Lineage (NCBI taxonomy): Eukaryota > Metazoa > Chordata > Mammalia > Carnivora > Ursidae > Ursus > Ursus arctos. Next base: position 30,070,767 of record NW_026623008.1, read on the forward strand.
ACTGATTCTGATGGAGAGAGCTGCCTCCTTTGCCCTGAGGGCCTACCTGTCCTGACCTTTCAAGCCACCCTTCAGCCCTAACCCTGCCAGCCTAGGCCAACCCACCAGAGTTGACTTCTTAGCCTGGACCCCATCAGCCCTAAACTATCTGCTAAATCTTGACTTTAGCTCCTCACATTTCCTTTTTTGTCTCTCTTCCCATTAAACATGCCTCTTTCCCTATTGTTTTTGAGCTCACGGTTTTGAGCAGTTAACTTAATTCATTCGTATGGATTGCCAGATAAAATACAGGAAGCCCAATTATGTCTGAATCTGGGACATACTTATACTAAAAAAATATTTGTTGTTTATCTAAATTGGAAATTTGACTAGATGAGACGCATTTTAATTTGCTGAATCTGGCAATCCTAGCGAGAGAGAACTACAAATAACTTCCTTTAATCCTAATCAGTCCCTGTGTCATCTGAAACATGATCTGTAACTCCAGATTTCCCTGCACACACTGGCCTTCTAGGTCTTCCTGGACCAAGCCCCATCCAACTCCTACCTGTGCTTGAAAGGTGCAGGTGAGTGTCCCCCCCGCCCCGTTTTACTTCCTGTGAGGCACCCTTTCTCCATCCTTGGTCTGCACATACTGCTTTTGCTGCCCACCAAACAACTACCACAGTTACAGACGGAAGCACTCAGTTTACTATACAACCAGAGGGTTTGGTTAGCTGATGAATTCGTGTGTTTTTATCCCAGAAGACACATAAAGGAGATGAGGTGGCCCCATGAGTCTTCCAGGAAGCTTTACCTAAGCTAGCTGGTAGTCTGTAGTATTCTGCAGAACCCACTGCATTCTTCCCATCCCTCTATCATGATCTTTACCTCCTTATATTGAAAACTATCTGTTTGGAGTGGGTGGATGGGGGAAGAAAAGAAAGAACGAAAAATGTCTGTTTGATATGTTTGGTTATGGAATTATCTCCGGAGGAGAGGTGTTAAGTTAAAAAAATAAAGGCGGGAGCCTGGGTGACTCAGTCAGTTGGTCGTCTGCCTTTAGCTCAGGTCATGATTCCCGGGTCCTAGGATTGAGCCGGACATCGGGCTCCCTGCTCAGCGGGAAACCTGCTTCTCCTTCTCCCCCTTGCTCCTGCTATCTCTGTCTTGCTATCTCTCTCTCTCTCAAATAAATAAATAAAATCTTTAAAAAAAAAAAGGCAAGGAGAAGAACCAGAATAAAGAGAGAGCAAAGCTACCATATACATATACCATATTGACACTGGGGGACTGAGACAGGGCTCACAGGGAGACTTATTTTTACTACCTATTTTTCTGTGTAGATTTTTTAAAAAACAAGGGCATATTTAAATTATGCAAAAGTATTTAGTTTTTCGAAAGAGAAATTATCTATTTATGTGTGGGTCCCTCACTACACAGTAAGCTGCTGCTTGAAGTGGGGGACCATGTCTATTTCAATTTGTATGCCAAGCCCAGCACCGTATCCAGGTCAGACTCGTCATCTAGCCTGTTCGTATGTATAATAAAAACAGCATTTCCTCCTGCTGATTCATTTCCATTACTATTACTGATAGTATGATATTATCGTGATATTAAGATAAATTAATATTTATTAAATTATTTAATGTCAAGCAGAAGTTAATGAATAGTAAAAATAATTTCAAATTCAAATACTACTTGAATCAATATAAATAAAAGAAGTATTAAAATAATAAAACCTAGGAAAGGATTGAATTTTTCTTTTTTTTTAAAGATTTTATTTATTTATTTGAGAGAGAGAGAGTGTGTGAGCATGGAGGGGGGGCAGAGGGAGAGGCGGACTCCCCACTGAGCAGGGAGCTGGACGTGGGGCTCCATCCCAGGACCCTGGGATCATGACCTCAGCCGAAGGCAGACACTGGACCAACTGAGCCACCCAGGCGCCCTGAAAGGATTGGATTTTTAAAAAGAATTAGCTCTATTGAGGTATAACTAACATACAGTAAAATAACCACATAAATGTACAGTTCAATGAACTTTGGAAATGTATGTACACATGTAACAATGATCACAGTCAAGATACAGAACGTTTTTGTCACCCCAAAAGGTTCTGTTTGCCCCTTCTCAGCGGATTTCTATTCCCTATCCCTGGCCACTGACAACTACTTAATATTACATCCATTAATGGATTTTAAATATATTTAATTACACACACTTAACAGAATGTCTATGTTTTCTTATTAAACCAAAAAGCAAAGTACAGCCTACAAAAAAATACATAGTTTGACCCTATTCTTGTTTTTTTTCTAAGATTTTATTTATTTATTTGACAGAGAGAGAGACAGCCAGCGAGAGAGGGAACACAAGCAGGGGGAGTGGGAGAGGAGGAAGCAGGCTCCCAGCGGAGCAGGGGGCCCGATGAGGGGCTGGATCCCAGAACTCTGGGATCACATCCTGAGCTGAAGGCAGCTGCTTCACGACTGAGCCACCCAGGCGCGCTTACTCTTGTTTTTCTTTTTTTTTTTTAAAGATTTTATTTATTTATTTGACAGAGAGAGAGAGAGAGAACGAGCAGGGGAGAGGGGCAGAGGCAGAGGGAGAAGCAGGCCCCCCGCTGAGCAGGGAGCCCGACATGGGGCTCGATCCCAGGACCCTGGCATCATGACCTGAGCAGACGTTAACTGACTGAGCCACCCAGGCACCCCGACCGTATTTTTGTTTTAATCCATTTTTTCTGATTCTCTCTTTATTTTTAGAGAATGAATTTGCCATTTAGCATAAGAAAGAAAAGTGGAAAGTCTGTCTATTTTCTAAGAACGATAGTACAAGTTGCCAATTATTGAGCATCTATTATGTACCAGGCACCATAGTCACATTTTACACAAATCCATCTTCTCATTTGATCCTCACAACAACCCTGAAAGGTGGGTATTTATTATTGTCTTCATTTAATGTGTGGCTCAGAAATTCCCATAACCTCATCTAATCATAGGTTAGCACATGTAGCAATAACCCAAATTTCTAAGCTCTAAGCAGCCCATTAAATGCTTAAGCGGTAGTAAATCTGGTATTTCAACCAGGTCTCCTCCCCAATTCTCAAAAATAATTAGTAGAACTACCACTGTCACCCTGCTGTTCAAGGATTGCTGCCCTCTTCCAGGCCACTGAACTTTTCATCTGTGCCCCACTGTCTATGCGTCTATGCGCGAGCCAACTCCCGCAAGGCTGCCCTGGGGCTCTCCTCTCTCTGCAGGGGGTCAGGGTAGCTGGCCAAGACCTTCCAACATTCCTGGGATTCTGCGTCCACTTTTCCAGAAACAAAAGCCCTCTAGGGGGCAGTGTAGCTTAACACCTTGGCCCAACCTAACAAGGTACCTGGGCCCACGTTAGAATTCTGTTACATAGGATTGGAGGCCCAAAGAAGGTCAGTCATGTGGTCAAGATTGCCCGCGGGTCAGTAGCAAGATTGGGATGAGATCTCAGTCTATCTGACTTCAAAACAGTTAACGGCTTTTCACTCTGTCCGGCTATCCTTCCTGACCATTCATTAGACTGAGGGGGAAAGGACAGAGCAAAAAGCAATTAAATAACAACTCTGTGCCACGCCCCAATCCATGAAGGAAACGAAAGAGGAAAGACAGTGCTTGAAGGGAGGGGAGACCCAGGTGTAAATTAAAGCGGAGAAGAGACTGAGAATACAGGCGGTTTTGCTGATGATAGACCCTGGGTTCCATGCATTATAACCCATTCGGTCGCTCAGGCAATCCAGCAAATGTTCATGCTTGCCATGGCCTCTGTGTTAGGCACTGAAATAGAGCTCGTTCATGATCTAGAGAGGTGGTGGTAGGGTGTCTTAGACAAATAAACTAATACTTACATGCATGATTACAGATTTTGGTAAGTACTAGGAAGAAAAACAGAACAGGTTGGTAGAAGAAAGGGACCTACTTCAAGAGAAGAACCCTGAAGATTGAGAAGGAGCTGGTTAGGTAAAGAACATTCCAGACAGAACAGCAAATAGGAAGCCCTTGAGGTAAGAAAAAGATTGGGGTTTGAGGGGCTGAAGGAAGGGCCAGTCTACCGTGACTGAATAATACTATCTCTTTATACCGTTTAGTCTAAGTGGCAGGGAGTTCCAGGAAGAGGTGACAAATTGAGGAAAGACACAAAGGTAGGAAACTGTATAAGGGGGGATGGTGACATGTTTGGGGAGCTAGCCAAGAATCCTGTGCTCTTAGGAATAGGAAGTGGTGAGTGGTTGGATTTAAAACCCAGGCTGAAGATTTTGATTCTATTTGATGCAAGAAGGGGCTGAACATTTTTAAGCCATGGAGGTGAATTTAGGAAGATGAATTTCAGGGAACAAGTGGGGTGACCTAGAAGCAGGGATAACTGTTGGGATACCCTTGCAATAGCTCAAGCGAAAGAAAAGTAGGACTTATTTAGTGGTGTCGGTACAGGGAAGGAGTCGGTCCTTCCATAAATCCAACGAATGTAAAATCCCCCAAAAGGAAGAGCAAAGAATAGTTCTCTGGGGGGGAATCTCTGGTAGGAAGGAAGACTGAAACAGCATCTGTGAGGTTTTCGAGTTTGCATCTCCTCTGAGGGTTCTCTGCCTTTGGGACCCCCAACCCTTCATCAAAACACAGCAACAAAGCCTCCCAGAATGGAACGCTAGGCTCCTGGGATCCCAGGGAGGTGAGGAGTCCAAATGAGAGAGAATGGGAGGGTGTGGTGACAGTCATGGGGGCTAAGCATTCAAAGGAGGTTCTGGAGTATAGACACTGCTCCCTCACCTTGTAGCTACTCTCCCCCTGCCAGCTCTTCCTAGACCTTTAGAGGACATTATGCTGTGCTTGTATGTGTTCCCAGGCATGGATAAGTGGGAATGGGTCAGAGAAAAGACGGATGGAAGAAAGTTTCCTGAGGACAAATGGATAGGATTTGGAATCTAACCTGGTTAGATCTTAGTGAAAGGAAAAAGAGAGAATAGAACATAATTATGGGGGTGCCTGGGTGGCTCAGTAGGTTAAGCGGCTCCCTGCTCAGTGGGGAGTCTGCTTCTCCCTCTGTCCCTCCCCCTGCTCAAGCTTGCATTCTCTCTCTCTCTGTCTCCTCTCTCTCTCCCTCTCCCTAAAATAAACGAAATCTTAAACAATAAATAAAATAAATAAATAAAAATTAAAACATAAAAAATAATTATGAAGAAGCCTGGGTGTGGAACAGGGGAATTCAAGATCTTTTAGCTCCCTTTATACCCATGGTACCAGCCGTAAGCAACCTTCTGATGCTAATTTTGTTTCCCAAGTCGACTTTTCTATAGGGACACCATTATATTTCTTAGGGTGAATTAGTAAATTGGGCTCTTGTGACTTAATCACCACCTAGGTGAAATGATAGAGTCAAGTTCTTGAATTTGCAAATCGGAAATTCTAGCCTAATCAGCAACTTTAATGATCCACAATATAGGTCTGTCCTCTGATCATTTTGTGTCTCACACAACAGTCATGAAAATAGACTGTTTCCATAGTCACTATGTGTGGGAGTCTACCATAAGGGAAGCAAACGTTATTCTCTGAGACTCAACCTCATAGATACAATAGTAATCATATTTATTGAGCACTTATTATGTGTCCAGCCCTCTTCTGGTCACTTTAAAGATATCTCTGTCTTTTTTTAAATTTTATTTTACTATTACCGTTTAAGAGGTGGGGAGGGGCGGAGGGTGAGGGAAAATCTTCAGAAGGCTCACACCGAGTGTGGAGCTCAACGCAGGGTTCAGTCTCACAACCTGAGAATCAGGTCACACAATCAAGAGTGAGATGCTTCACCAACTGAGCCACCCAGGCGCCCCTAATGACAGCTCTGTAGACACATGCTAATATTATGTCCGACCTAAGATAAAGAACCTGAGGCTCAAAGAAAGTAAATGAGCTGAAGGCTCACAATGAACACGCAGCGGAGCTGGGGTTCAGACCCAGCAAACTGAACTCCAGAACCCTCTGCTTTTCACCTGTTTTGAAAAGAAGTTATCACCACTGCGGTAGATGGCCACAGTGCTTTTTGAATCTGAAAAGATGAATCTGCAAAATGAAACTACCCTAAATCCTCACTGCAGATGTCTTGCTGGTGGTGTATTGAGAAATACCCAGCTTCATCAAGGAGAACTGGGAGTATCTGTAGAACCAGAGTGTGATTCAAGAAAGTTGCAAATAAGTTAACTGCATTGTAACTTCTGGGAAGAAAAAAAGCAATACGAAACCCAGGGACGTCCTTTATTCATGACGCTTCTTCTTTTTAAAAGTAGGCTCCTCACCCAGTGTGGGGCTTGAACTCATGCCCCTGAGATCAGGAGTCACATGCTTTACTGGCTGAGCCAGCCAGGTGCCCCTGTTTACTGACCTGTTTCTGCCCCAGGACAGTACCCGAAACGGCAGACCAGCCATGAGTATTTGTTAAACAAATGAAGGATGCCCCCCAACACTGCCCTTCGGTCTCCATGCACACATTTAGTTAGTATTCTCTCCTGTCTTGCTCTAACAGCTCTAACTAAAGTTTCTTCTCTCCTCCAACGTTCAATATTGCTTGTCCCCACCTCCTTAGTGTCAGCTCAGCACTTCATCTTGTACTTCATGGAGGAGGAAGCATTCAGGCCACGACTCCAGAGCCTCCCACTGCCGCACTGCCACACCTCCCCGCATCCATACCCATCTTTGCCAGCGTCCCTCCTGTTAAAATAAAAACGTGTCTCTGATTTCTACCCTAGACCAAACCTTTTCCTGTATTCTGGATGCCGTCTCCTCTTGCCTTTTCAAGGACTTTTCTCTTTCAGTTTGTCCCCCCTACCTTTTTTTTTTTTTTTTTTGGTAAGATTTTATTAGTTTATTTGAAAGAGAGAGAAAGGGGGGGCGCGCCTGGGTGGCTCGGTCATTAAGCTTCTGCCTTCGGCTCAGGGCGTGATCCCAGCGTTCTGGGATCAAGTCCCACATCAGGCTCCTCCGCTGGAAGCCTGCTTCTTCCTCTCCCTCTCCCCCTGCTTGTGTTCCCTCTCTCGCTGGCTGTCTCTCTCTCTCTCTCTCTGTCAAATAAAGAAATAAAATCTTTAAAAAGAGAGAGAGAGAGAGAGAGAGGGAGGGAGAGAAAACGCGTGGGGGGAGGGGCAGAGGGCAAGGAAGAAGCAGGCTCTCCACTGAGCAGGGAGCCCAGTGCAGGACCCTGGGATCATGACCTGCGCTGAGGGCAGATGCTTAACTGACTGAGCCACCCAGGTGCCCCTGTCCTCTTTTCGACATCACAAGTTTTCCTGTTTTCTTGTATCATTTCCATATGCGTACAACCATACTGTTTTGAAGTAAGATAAGAATTTCCTTATCTTTAAGAATTCCTTCCGAAATCTCACATCCCCTTATAGCACAGCCTCATTTTTATGTTCTTTCACAGAAAAAAACTTCTCAAATGTGTAAACTTCCTCTCCTCCCCATCCTACCTTTTTCACTTCCTTACCTCCAGTTAATTCTTCAGCCCTCTCCAGTTAGGCTTCCCTACCAGAGATCCACAGAAACTTCTCTAGTCAAGGCTGTTAACAATACCTGTGATGTCATAGCAAACGGTCACTTTTCTGCCCTCATCTTACCCAGACTCTTGTTAGCAGTCTACACACCTGACTATTCCCTTCCTGCCACCTTCTTCTTTTGTCTTTGGGACTATTCCACCCTTCTGGTTTGCCCTCCGCCTCTTTGGTGGCTCCTTCTCAACATTTTTGCTGGTTAGATCCTACTGTTGTGTGTCAGTGTTGGGGTGATCATGGGCCCTTCTCCATTTTTATGTTTGAGGTCACAAATTATTGGTTCATCATCCAAACTGAATGCATAGGTGGACATTATATGGCCTGCAGCTTTAAAAATGGGGAATTGTGTTTAAAAACCTAGATTTCCAATTTCTCTGGGAGAATTCAAAGCTCTAAGAAAATGGAATCTACATTTTCCTGTAGCAATAATTTGCTGGAGCTGAGTACCTGGTGCCTGGGTCATTTCTTTATCAGTTTACTATTTCAAACATCTGCTATCCAGCCTGCTTCATTCATTAGGTCATTTAGGTGTTTAAGACTAGGAGTTTGTTGGGGGGCACCTGGGGGGCTCAGTTGGTTAAGCATCTGCCTTCGGCTCAGTTCACAATCCCAGAGTGCTGGGATCGAGTCCCACATCAGGCTCCTTGCTCAGCAGGGAGCCTTCTTCTCCCTCTGTCTGCTGCTCCCCCGCTTGTGCTCTCTCTGTCTCTCTCTGACAAATAAATTAACAAATAAAATCTTTAAAAAAAAAAAGAATATGAGTTTGTGACGCTTGATTCACACTTTTCCTAGGAGAGCTCCTTCAATTCCATTTAAGCTTTTAAAGTTTCTTCTTTCTTTTTTTTATAATAATTTTAAAAAAATATTTTATTTATTTATTTGACAGACAGCCAGTGAGAGAGGGAACACAGGCAGGGGGAGTGGGAGAGGAAGAAGCAGGCTCCCAGCGGAGGAGCCTGATGTGGGACTCGATCCCGGAACGCCGGAATCACGCCCTGAGCCGAAGGCAGATGCTTAACGACTGTGCTACCCAGGCGCCCCTATAATAATTTTTTATTATGTTATGTTGGTCACCATACAGTACATCCCTAGTTTTTGTTGTAAAATTCCACGATTCATTCCTTGCGTATAACACCCAGTGCACCATACAGCATTGAGGGGGGTAATTAGTAAAGAGGTCTGGGGGGGTAGAGCTGAGCAGGTGAGAATGGACTTGATTTGAGAATATATTTTCAACCTAGGGCATGGAGTGTGTGAGAGAATGGAGACAAGCATGACTCCACAAAGTCTTTGGCTTAAGCAGCTGAAGGAATACACTGTCATTTACTGGGAAAGCAGAAGTTTGGGGCACGTTTTGTGTGACGTGCCTGCTAGATACATAGAGGGGACAGAAGGCAGGGTCAGACTGTCAGGACAGTGGCGATAGTTGGCAGTTTCACTCTTTTTGTCAGGTCGGGAACAAGAGCACAAACGGTGGTCCGCATGCCATACGTCTAGCTATTTAGAAGTTACAACTGGGGGCGCCTGGGTGGCTCAGTCAGTTAGTGTCTGTCTTCGGCTCAGGTCATGGCCCCAGGGTTCTGGGATCGAGTCCCGCATCAGGCTCCCTGCTCAGCGGAGAGCCTGCTTCTGCTGCTCCCCCTGCTTGTGTGCTCTTTCTCTCTCTTTCTCCGTCAAATAAATAAATAAATAAATAAATAAGTAAAATCTTAAAATATACATATATATAAACTGCCAAAAATTGTTTTTTGTTTTTAAATGTTATTTTTGTCTTAAAACATTCAAATTATCTATTAAAATGCAAAATAAAATACAAAAATATCAGAATTTTGAAGATTTATTTATGTAAGTCATCTCTACACCCAATGTGGGGCTTGAACTCACAACCCTGAGATCAAGAATTGCATGCTCTGTTGACTGAGCCAGCCAGGTGCCTCCCAAAATATCAGAATTTCAAATCAAAGTTACATAAACAATGCTGGAAATAGAAAGTTAACCTTTAAAAACCAAATTGCCTTATTAAATATTTTTATACAAATAAAGTTATTCCCAATACATTCCCAATTCATTGTTTATCTATTGACAATGTAAAGACTCAGTCTCCCCACCCATGTTACAGTAGACAAATATACATATGAATGTAAAATTTAAGGGTCAAAAGAATTGTTTAGTATTGCAAAATTTTCTTCAGCCACTATGGGAAATTGTGCTAATTCATCAATTGTTTCTCATCAAAAGTTCAAATGACTTTGAACAGGAAAAGAGGCAATTTTTAAAAAGGAACATTCACTACTACTGGGAAATAATACTTGGTTATGCAAGAATATGTTGCGTTTTTGCTATCTAGGAGGAAGAGTATGACAAGTTAATTTGTGTTTTCTCTTACCTAAGTACTTCTGCTGTTCAAATTCTCTTGGTTCTGCAAAGCGGTGCCTGTTTCTCTTAAGTGGTTCCACCCAAAACTGTAAAGGTATTAGGATGTATTTGCCTTTCAGTTTTTTTTTTAAAGATTGTATTTATTTATTTGAGAGAGAGAGAAAAGGAGAGAGCATAAGCAGGGGGGAGGGGCAGAGGAGAGGGAGAAGCCCGCTACCTGCTGAGCAGGGAACCCAACCCCAGGACCCTGGGATCATGACCTGAGCTGAAGGCAGACGCTTAACCGACTGAGCAGCCCAGGCACCCCTCAGTTTTTTTATATTGTGATAAAATACGCATAAGGTAAATTTTTCCATTTAACCATTTTTTAAAAAAGATTTATTTATTTGAGGGGAGGAGGGGCAGAGGGAGAGAGAAATCCAAGCAGACCTGTGCTAAGCCGTGAGCCGGACACATGGCTTGATCTCATGACCCTGGGATCAGGCCGAGTGGAAAGGAAGAGTCACACACTCAGCTGACTGCACCATCCAGGCACCCACCACTTAACCATTCTTAAGTGTACAGTTCAGTGGCATTAAGTATATTCACATTGTTGTGCCACCATCACCAACATCCATCTCCAGAACTTCTTTATCTTCCTAACTTAATACTCAATACGGGATGCCGTACATGAGTTTATATATATATATGCCAAATTTTGTTTATCCATTCATCTCTCTGTGAATGCTCAGGTTGTTTCCACCTTCTGGTGATTATGAATAATATTGTTGTGAACACGAGTATACCGATATCTGCTCAAATCCTTGCTTTCAATTCTTTTGGTGCCTTTCAGTTGAGGACATAGAACAAAAGATATGGAAAAGATGTTCCGGAGCTTGAATAGTGGTAGTTACAAAAGCAAATATTTAGGGTTGTACTTTGTGGTGAGTGCTAGATCTTGAAAGATAGAGAAACTTGTGTTCTTTAATATAGTTAGAGTGTGTGTGTGTGTGTGTGTGTGTGTGTGTGTGTGTGTACAGAGAGAGACAGAGATTTTTGTCTGGGCAGAGTGCCTTTGGATGGTATTAATGGGCATAAATATGTAAATGGTATTAGAACTGGGTGAGTATAGCAATGAATGCAGATAGAAAAGAGATTGGGGTGCCTGGGCGGCTCAGTCAGTTAAGTGTCCAACTCTTGATTTTGGCTCAGGTCATGATCTCAGGGTCCTGGGATCAAGCCCTGTGTTGGGCTCTGAGCTCAGCGTGGAGTCTGTTTGTCCCTGTCCCTCTGCTCCTCTCCCTCCCCCTGCCAGTCGCAGTCTCTCTCTCAAATAAATAAATAAAATCTTAAAAAAAAAGAGTTTGAAGGGCTGTGCTTGAGACATTTAGAAATCAGAAAGAGAAGGGAGAGCAAGAAAAGAAACCAAGAAGAAACACCAGGAGAGTGTGGAGACTTGAAAGCCAAGTGAAATCCAATGTTGGGAATGATCAACAAGCCCGAACGCTGCCAAGAGACTAGATAAAGGACTGATAATTTGCCATTTGATTCAACAAAAATGGAAATTACTGGTAACATTTTTTAAAAAGCAGTTTCAGGAACGCCTCAGTGGCTCAGTTGGTTAAATGCCTGCCTTCGGCTCAGGTCATGATCCCAGGGTCCTGCTTCTCCCTCTGCCTGATGCTCCCCCTGCTTGTTCTCTGTCTGACAAATAAATAACATCTTAAAAGAAATAAAATAAAAATTAAAAAAGCAGTTTCAGTTAGGAGTGGGGATGAAAGCCTGGGTGAAAAGTGTTCAAGAGAGAATAAGAAGAAAGTACAAACAGAGGGTTTGGCCAGCTCTTTATAGAACTTTTTCTATAAAAGAGAGCAGAGAAATGGGACGGAAACTAGAGGAGGATGTGGTGGAGTCAAAGAAGGTTTGTGGTTTTCTCTGTTGTTGTCGTCTTAGAGCGGGAACATGCTCTGATGGCTCTGCATCTCCAGCCCTACCCTCCCTGAAGTTCCAAAGACATGTGTCCAAGTGCATCCATTTGGATGTCTCGTGGGAAAATTAAAATTAACCTGTACCTGTCCCAACCAGAGCTCTTGGTTCTCTCTCCCTTTTCCCCCAAACTGTTCTTTCCTAATTCTTCATTTTTCTCAGTAAGCATCATTGCCAACCATTCAACCGAAAACCCATGCAGCCATTTCGGATTCCTCTCTTTCCCTCACTCCTCATAACCAATCCATTGGCCTGTTGGTTCTGCTTCCAAAATGTTTCCTTAATCTGTTTACCTTCACTATTGGGACTGCTATAATAGCTTCATTCTTGCCTCCCACCACCTATTCTGCATATGGTGGCAGCAAGGGTGTAAATCAGATATCATACAACCACTGAACACTTCCAGTGGTTACCTGTCACACTTTATATGATTGATGTATTTATTTGAGAGAGAGAGCAAGAGGAGGGGGGGCAGAGGGAGAGGGGATCTCCAGCAGTCTCCCTGCTGAGCGAGGAGCCAGGACATGGGGCGAGATCTCACAACCCTGAGATCATGACCTGAACTGAAATCAAGAGTCAGGTGCTTAACCAACAGATCACCCAGGCGCCCCTGTCATACTTTAAATCCCCACTGCTTGCCTTGAGCTATAAAATCCTATATTATCTGGCCCTTTCCCCTTCTCCAATTTCGTCTCCACCATCTTCCCTGTCTCTAACCACACTACAGATAGACTGACCTTCTCTCCACTCAATCCTGTCTTTTTTAAAACCTAATTATTTATATTATAAAGATGCCAAAAAAAGTACAGAGAATGTTGTAGAAAACCATGCAGCCACTACCTAGATCTAACCCATCAATATTTAGTCACATTTGTCCATTAGAATATGTTGTTCTCTGAATCTCTATTGCCTGGGAAAGTGCTCAGCACACAACAGATGCTAATCAATCAATGTTGGTAAATGCAGTTTACTATGCTAATATATGAAGCTTTCATTCATTCGTTTACTGGCTGTATATTTCCGAGTGTGAATATACCATAATTTGTTTATCCATCTCTCCAGTGTTGAGCATTTAGGCTGTTTCTGGTATTTTGTTATTATAATAGTGTTTCAGTGAACATCAGCAACATAGTGGTTAAAAGGTCAGATTCTGGGGGCCCCTGGGTGGCTCAGTCAGTTAAGCAATGGACTCTTAATTTTGGCTCAGGTAATCATCTCGTGGTCATGAGATCAAGCTCATTGGGCTCCATGCCTGAGAGATTCTCTCTCCTACCCCTACCTGAAAAAAAAAAAAAAAAAGGCAGATTTTGGAGCATGCTACTGGAGATTGAATTCTGGGCACCATAACTTACTAGTTCTGTCACTCTGGTCACATTACTTAAATTGTCTGTGTCTGTTTCCTGAATTATAAAATGAAAGTAATAAAGTAACTTTTCATGGTATTGTTAGTAGGATTAAATGAGTTGAAATATGTAAGGAACCTTAAAAAGTGCCTGACACATGTTAAATCTCAATGAATATCAACTCTTATTATCATTAGGAATTGCTGAGTCACAGGACATGTGTATCTTCAATTTTATTAAATATTATATATTCTTCTAAGTGATGTACCAATAAATCCCTCCACCAGAAATAAATTCCATATCCCAAAATCCTAAGACAGTACTAATTTAAAATTTCTGCCAATCTAATGGGTATGAAATTATATCTATATATATTGTAAGTTTATTTAATCTCTATGCCCAACGTGGGGCTGGAACTCACAACCCTGAGATCAAGCATCAAATGCTCCTCTGACTGAGCCAGCCAGGTGCCCCATATACTGTTTTAATTTTTACTTTGATAGTTACAGTGAAGGTAAACATCTTTTCATAGGTTTTTGGCCATTCATATTCATTTTTTGATGACTAGCTCTGTATATCCTTTATTTACTTTTCTACTGGATTGTATGCTTTTTTCCTTTTGATTTTGGGAACATTTTTGGATATTAATTTATTGATGGTTTTGTATATATGAATACCATCTAGTTTTTGGCTTGTCTTTGTGTTGCATCTTTTTAAACTTATGTTGCTACAGAATTAACAAATTTTTTTTTAAAGATTTTATTTATTTTTATTTGACAGAGAGAGACAGCCAGCGAGAGAGGGAACACAAGCAGTGGAAGTGGGAGAGGAAGAAGCAGGCTCCTAGCAGAGGAGCCTGATGTGGGGCTCGATCCCAGAACGCCGGGATCACGCCCTGAGCTGAAGGCAGACGCTTAACCGCTGTGCCACCCAGGTGCCCCAGAATTAACAAATTTTAATGCAATCAAATCTAACAATATTTTCCCACATGGTTTGTGCTTTTTGGATCCTATTTAAGAAATTCTTCCTTATTCTGATAACATACAGATATATTTTCTGAAAAATATTTCGAGGCCTTTAATCCATCCGGGATTTATTTTTGTATATGGTTTTAAGTAGAAATCTAATTTTATTATTTTTTTTTCTATTGGAAAAATTTTTCTCAGCATCATTATCGTTTCCCTACTGACTTGTAATGCCCACTGATAGAAACCACCTTCTCACGGAGCTAGTCTTCATTTCATTCAGCTTCATAACCTTTGCTTATATTCTACTGGGGATGCTTTTCCCTTTCTTTAGATTGCAGCTCAGGTGTCATCCCTCTCATATCTAGGTTATGTCTACATGTATGTCAGGCTCGGTGACTCCGTGACTCCAAAGAGTCTGGAAAGGCTGAGGCAGGTAGGAGTGAGGCCAGCTGCCTCCAGGCTGTTGCCAGGGCGGCTGTTGGGAAGGCCGCCGAGAGGAGGAGCACCCTGAGTCCCAGTGACGGAATCCGGCCGGCGCCCGCGTCGCCAAGGAGTGCGTCACCACGTGCGGTCGGCCGGGGGCGGGGTCAGGGCTGAATCACGTGGCTTGGTTGCCTACGCGCTGCTGGGCCGTGGGAAGATGGCGGACGGAAAGGGAGACGCCGCCGTCGCCGCCGGGGCCGGGGCTGAGGCTCCGGCGGGAACGGGAGCCGGAGACGGAACCGAGACTGAGTCCATGGCTCGGGGTCATCGCCCTGCATCTCCGGCGCCGGGAGCCCCGGGACTGCGACCGTGTCTGTGGCAGCTGGAGACAGAGCTGAGGGAGCAGGAGGTGTCGGAGGTCTCATCTTTGAACTACTGCCGGAGCTTCTGCCAGGTGAGGGGCTGACTGGCTGGCTGAGGGCGGCGGGGTGGGGAGGCCAGGGGAAGAGGCCCCGGATCCGTTGCCGCAGCCGGGGCCGGACTGAAAGGCGCCACCTTGGTGTCTCGCCGCGCCCCCGGGCCGGGAAGGCCCAGCTCGGGAAGCTCGACCGCTGGCCCCCCTTCACCACTGCCCGACTTTGGCCACCGCCAGGGCGGGTTGCGCTGGGCCAGACTGAGAGCCCGGAGGGCGCCGGCGGCTCCCTGGAAGGGCCGTGCCCTGTCGCCGTTGCCTGTCCCCCTGCCGGATGGTTGGAGCGCCATTGCCTCTTGAGAGATTGATTGCTCGTTCCTGCTGGGAGATCCTTTTTTGAGTGCAGATCTCCAAACTGGAAAACCTGGGTTTTCTTGAATAATCCGG
This sequence comes from Ursus arctos, assembly GCF_023065955.2. Lineage (NCBI taxonomy): Eukaryota > Metazoa > Chordata > Mammalia > Carnivora > Ursidae > Ursus > Ursus arctos. The sequence goes on from NW_026623008.1 coordinate 30,086,250, forward strand.
AGATATGTGTTGGGGCCAGAGACTTATCTTTGGAGTCAACGTCATCTGGGCCCTTAAAAGGTCTGACAGTTGGCTTTGAAAGGCGTCTAGGGCTTTCTCATTAGGGATTGTGGAGCCCTTTGGTTGTTTAGTTTTTTTCTTTTTTCTTATTTTATTTAATTTTTATTTTATTTTTTTGAGGTCGGGGGGGGGGAGACTGTTAAGCTGTTCTTTTCGCCTTTTCTGTGGTCCTTTGAGAATTGTGCTACCAGGAATGAGGCTATTGAGCCTTGTAGTGGCTATTACGGTCTTTGAGTAGAAGAGGTTTGAGAAAGATGGGGAGTGTGGTCTCTTTTGGCAGTGGTATGACCATTTCTATGCCATAGTGGGTCCTAACCTGTGGTTACATATTTATTGGTATGTTTAGTTTGGTCTCCATGGCCACTTCGAGGTTTTTCCTCTATAAATTTAAAGATATGTCATTATTACTTCTACTTTTGCTGTTTGTTCTGCCAGTTTCGGGGCCAGCCCTCTGCTCCTCACCTGGTGTATCTTAGAGAATGCAAAATAATAGTAGTAGGTTGGTACTTGGACTCTTGATGAGTAGTTGAGTGTGCTGAATAAATTGCAGTGTTCCAAAGTTGTAATTTTAGGGGACAATTTGCTCTTTTGGTCCAGTGGAAAATAAAAAGTAGACTTGCTTGATTGCTTTTCTTCCTCCTCTCTACTGAGCTAGAGACACCTCATCTCTTCAAATGGAATTTTGTCCTTGCTAATACATTGTATCATTACAGTTTTTATGTCTACACCCTGCAGCATTTCCCTGCGCTAGGAAGTGTTGAGGTGTAATTGTTCTTTGCTTCTTCCCTATTAATGAACATTTCTATTTACTACACACATTTATTCTACAAACTTTTACTGACTGTGTTGGATGATGTCAGGCACTTTACCAAGTGCTGAGGAAATGAATAAGACAACACTTACCCTTGATGAGCTTACAGTTGGGAGCAGGTGGTAGAAATAACAGCATTTCCAAAAACAGTTTTGGTAATGATGGAAAAGGAGGTGTTGTAGAGACAGTGGAGAGGGGAAAGCCATCATGGGACATCGTAATGGGAACGACAATTAACTAGTAAAAATAAATTAAACGTTTAACTATGCATTGTAGTTATGAACTTAGAAGTAACTGGGAGAGGCCACTTTAGATAGGGTGGTCCCGGAAGCCCCTATGGCTGAAAGGATTAATTGAGTCATGGGAATGTTGGGGGAGGGAAGGGGAGCAGAGCATTTCAGTGCCAAAGGTAGAGATAGAAGGAAAATTTGAAGCTTTGGGAGAATGGGGAGTAATTGGACAAGGAGGAGGAGTGAGGAGGAGGATAGAAGTGTGGGTTTGGGAGAAGCCTTCTAAGCTTGTGTTGTCATCTTAGATAAGAAGAATGGATGTAACTAGTCAAATTGAAGCTTGTCAGAGTATACCATTCAATATATATATATATATATTGATCTGTGTGTGTGTGTGTGTATTTCTCTCTCACTTTTTTTTTTTTTTTTTTTTTGGCTTTATGCCTAGTGCTTGATGTCTTGAGTCTTGGTGACACCTAGAAATGTAAGGGCACAGGAGAATTTAAGAAGGAAAGTACTTTTGTAATTTGTCTTTTTTGTGAGTTTTCCTTTTGGCCTAAAATTTTTCCCAAAATATTTTTTTTTTACTAATAAATGAAATAAGAAGGATGTCCCTTTGATGATGATATGTTATGATAGGAAGCATTGGATTGAGAGCTAGTTGGGTCCTAATTGTGACTCTGCCACTTATTAGCTAATAACCTTGGGCAAACTGTGCCTGTGGAATTTACTTTGTTTTCTGAACTGATTCTCCTTATAGTGCTTTATACAAACAGTAGAATAGAAAGTTTATATACAACTCTAAACAATATCTGTCACAATATTTTTGTCACTTTTTTCCAATAGCCCAGATAAAATCAATTCGGGGTGTCCTTGTTCATAATTTTATGATGGAGGAGGAACAATGTCACCATTCAAATTTGGTTGAATAGCTCTTGGTTTCACATTTGAAAGGCAGAATGATTTATTCATCCACTCACTGTGGTGTGCCTGACATTGCACTAAGTGCTGGCGATAGGAACATGCCCTCTAGGAGCACTTAATATGTAAAGATAGGTAGCCTGACTTGTGCTTTCTGGGATACTTAACTGCCACAAAAGTATTTTCATCAGGTTATTTAGGGTTGTTGTTGTTTTTTTTTAGGATTTTATTTATTTATTTGAGAGAGAGTGAGTGTGAGCACAAGCAGGTGGAATGGCAGAGGCAGAGGGAGAAAAGACTCCCCTCTGAGCAGGGAGCCTGACTCGGGGCTCGATCCCAGAATCCCAGGATCATCACCTGAGCCAAAGGCATATGCTTAACGAACTGAGCCACGCAGGTGCCCCATCAGGTATTTAGTTTAGAAGTGTTCCAGAGACTTAGATTGTACCAAGTAGATCTCTCCTGCAACAGGCTGGGACCATATTCCCTCCTGCTCTTGCAGTATGGCTCTATCTTTGGAATTGCACCAAATCAAGAAATAAACCAACATATGAAAGGATAGAGAGCTTGTCTCATTCTGGGCATGTTTTCAATTTTCAGAAGTTTGTGAAGATGATAAAAATGAAACTTCAGAAGTAATAGTTACTAAGAAAATGATACTTAGATCAACTTGTATTCAGTGAGCATTTGTATTCAATGACTATGGGATGTGGCTTTTCCCTCCTTTCCCTTAATTCTTTTTTCTGAAAACATTGTCTTCCAAACGGTGTGGATAAGATTAACTCCAGAAAACAGTCTTTCTTGGTTTTATTGAAAAATTGATGATGTCCTCTCAAGTTTTTGCTATATTTTGAGCATCATGATTCCTAAAGTTTTACAACTGGTAGTTTTCTTTGTATACATATCGAAGGCTTTTTAAGTAACATTAACAAATCTGAAATTATTGGGTGAATGGTTATACTTTGAGAATACCAGACAAAGTAGTTTTATGAGTAAACCTTGTTTATATGAAATACTCTTAGATTCTAGACTAATAGTGGCTTACAGATTTTTAAATGTTAAAAAATAAGTAAGTATGGCATATATTTAAGTTTCTCTTAAGTTAGTGATTGAGTACAAAGGGTCTAAGTCAGATAGGCATACTGGGATGTGACCTTGGTATGTAATTTTCTTTAACCCTTAGTTTTCTCATTGGCAAATAGAATAATAATAGTACTTACTGTTATCCACGTAAATGTATTGTTGTATGGACTAAATAAGATAATCTGTAAAAAACAGTGTTCCCGGAGTTGTTGAGTTATCCAGATTTCTTAGCCTTAGAATAAAAAGTCTTCACCACCTTACCCCCAGTTTACTTATCAGCTCTTAACCTAGCCAGTCTCATCACCAAAATCCTACTCTTATGCGGGGGTACTGTACTTGGAGTTCTTGGACCAAAATGTAATCTTAGTTACTCCTGTAATTAAAATTTGCCTGTGAATTTCCAAGTGTATTATTTTGGGAAAGGTGATCTTAAGTTTCATTTGTTTCATCAAGATCCACGGCATATTTTAGGCTTTCAGTAAATATTTACTAACTGCTTGATCTCCAAAAGGATAGAATTACTACTCTTACAAGATCTCAGGTCATTAAGCATTCTGTCTTCCCCTTTCACTGTGTTGTTCTGTCCTTTTCTCTCATTTTCCGTATGGCAAATTTTCCTTGTTCAGGGCCCAGTGCAAATACCACCTCCCCTGTGAAGCTTTCTCTGATTTCACTGGATAGATTTCCTCTTAGATGTTTGTATTCTTTTGACACTTTGTACATACCTATGCTTTTAACTCTTGCTTTTCTTGCTGTCAGTGTCTTAGTTCAGGCTTCATAATGTCCTATTGGAGCAGTCTTTTCACTAATCTCTCTTGCTTTCTGACTGGCTTCATCTACAGTCTGTTTTGATATTCCTTCTAAATTGTAAATATAATCTCATTAGGCACTTTATTCCCTATAATTCTTAAATGGTTTCTTACCCCAAAGACAAGATAAAATTCTGACTTACTGGCGTAGCCTGGCAGACAAAGCCTTTTAGAATCTGGACACTGCCTCTCCCTTTCCCAGCTCCTACCTCCCACCTTTCCAGCTTCTTTTGTGTGGAGGGGGGTAGTTTACGTTCACTACAGTATGCATCTCTCAGTCGGCCTGATTAACCTCAGGGTCCTCACTTCCCCATGTGCCTATTTCTCCATTAAGACCAGGTTCAGATATTAAGTCTTTCAAATGTTTTCTGATGTCAGCAGACAGAATGAGGTGATCCTTTCACTTAATGTACTCCAGTAGCATCTTTTATGTAAGTGTGGTACCTGGATAGTTGTTTTTAGGGTTGTCTCTTGTGTTGAGTAGTAAATGACTCTGAGCAGGCATCTTGTTTAGTCTTTTTTGTATACTTGGTACCTAGCAATTAATACAATGCCTGGCACACAAGACTAATTTGTTGAATGCATTATCCTGTAGAACTTCATGGTATACTCGAGGTGAGTACTTCAAAAGGAACACTTGATGTAAAATTTGGTATGTTAAAAAGCAACTTTATCATAAGAAATTACTGTGATGGAACAGGAGAGGACACTTTGCTCATTTCTTGGAAACATATCTTGTCAACTTAGCCTACATTCATACAATGATGTACACAGTTACGTGTGTGAAATGAGGAGTAGTGTTGTTGGAGGGAGAAGATTGGAGGCATTAGAGTATTGAGGAAGAGTTAGCAGCCTAATAAGACAACAGTTTGAAGATGTTGCGATGGACAGGATCAGTCTTCTGAACTCCTTGAGGTTGGTGGCCATGAAAACTCTTGAGCTCTTGAACTCTTTATTTTAAAGTATTTTTAATACTTTATCTTTTCTTTTTGTGCTGCCTTCTCTTGGGAGATGTCTAAATAGAGACTAGATGACAGGTAGTTATAATGGCAGAAGCTAGCATTGCACTGCATATGACCAAAACATAATTATAAATGTGACTTGTGAAGCAGTGGGACCCCTGGAGGCTATCATTTACGTGGTATCACCCAGTCTCTCTTATAGTAGTGAATTCTGAAGATCACGCTTTTCTGAACAATGTTGATAAAAAATCTAATAGAAAGCACCATTTATTTCAAGCCTGCAAAGGCATTGGTAAACTAAAGTGTGCTTTGTTTTCACTTAGTTCTAGACACCTATCACCTCCCAGGGGACTTTCTTGACTATCTTACTGAAAACAGTGCTTCCTCATCTTCCAACTCCTTAACACAGCTTTCTGTTTCTTTAAATCACCAACTGCAATCTGATGTCTGTGACAATTATGTCTGTTTCTCTGTCTGCATCTGGATGTAAGCATAATGAGGGTGTCAACTGTTTTGTTTACCCAGTGCCTAGAATTGTCCCTGGCACTTAATGGGTATTCAGTCAAGATTTGTTGATCTTTTATGTCCTCCCTTCCTTAAATCCCTGACTAGACTTCTTGAAAGTAACAGGCCTTACCTGTCTTAATTATTAAGAAATAGGGACATTTTTTGGTTAGCCAGTTTATGTTGCTTCCCAGGAGGGACCCTGTCTTATTCTTTGTATCTTGATTACTAAAGAGTAGAAATCAATTTTATTTATGTTTTTTAAGAATTTCCCATGGTTGTCTATGTTCCACAAATATTTAAAGACTTTCTTTTTTTTAACCTGGATTTGCTTAGCCAGATTGAAACATCTATTTTGAATATGATTGACATCAACCTGGAAAACTTGAACATAGATAAGGGATTGAGCAAGATGGTATAAAAAAATAGATTCCTCAAACTTCTCATTGCTCACTAAAGCCGACGTATAAACCATTATATGGAAAATTAGAGGGACTATTTATTTACTTCTCAATCATCTTTTATATGCCAGGCGCTCAGGTGGATGGTGTTATTTTCATTTTACAAATAGAAAACTGAGGCTTGGGGAAATTAAGTAACTTTCCCAGGGTCACAGAGTTACTAAGCTATGGCAGAGTCTTCAGACTCCTAAGTCCATGCTCTTTTTCCTATATCAGCATTTCCTAAGCTGTGTTTGTTTCATGAGTTCTATGTATTAGTAAGTACTTCTTGAACTAAGGATTCTATGTTCGTATAAGTTGGGATAATGTTGGGATAAGTGTTTTTTAATGTGTCATCTTATATACGTTAAGATGCATTGTGAGTCTCCTAGAGAGCATTAAGTTTTGTGCAGCATTTACCAAACTTACCAGGTGCAGAACATTTAACATTTTGCCATGTTCTAAACCTGATACCACCCCCCAAATCACATGTTTTTCTTTCATTATAGCAAAGTAAATCACTGGGGAAGAGTGGATTGCTTTATGTCTGCCTACCACTGAATTTTGATTCCCTGGTTTTAGCCTAAAACAGGACAGTGAGCCTTTTATGAAAAAAATTTCCCTTCAGAGTTTTTGTAGGTTTTGAATTATACTTACTGCCCCATATGAAAAATATTTCAAGGTACTGTAATTTTTTGGAAATTGAGATTGAATTCTATTTCAGATACATCTTGAATTCAAGGTTATTCATTTAGTTCTACCTGTATTTCTGCGACATAGCTAGCTAGGGAACTATGAATGTATTTGTCTATTTCTCTCCTTTTTGTGCTATGTCTGAATTCTTTAATAATATGTTTTTTAATGCCTTGCTTGTGGGATCTATTAGGTTATTGTGCTCACATTTGATTACATAGTATTTTACTCTCAAGGAAATAGCCTGAGTGTTCACATTAGCTAGCACAATAATGCTTTATTAATATGGACACATGTAGGAATTATTACCAGATATGATAGAATGAATGGCCTAGTTTGGAAATTGCATTTTTATGACACGTGGCTATATAAAATAGGCATATTTTTAATTGTGCTTTCATTTTCATTAATTTGCTTTTTAAATACATATGCTTAAAATACATAAGGTGTCTTAAAGTAATAAAACTAAATATGGGGGCCGCTAGGTGGCTCAGTTGGTTAAGCATCTGCCTTCGGCTCAGGTCATGATCTAGAGATCCTGGGATCAAGCCCCACATCAGGCTCCCTGCTCAGCATGGAGTCTGCTTCTCCCTCCCCTCTGCTTCTCCCCCCTGCTCCTGTGCGTGCTCGCTCTCTTCCTCTCTCAAATAAATTCTAAAGTCTTTTAAAAAACCTAAATATCTACATTTTTAAATTTTTTTGACTCTTATATGTACTCATTCTGAAAGCTCAAGACAAGATGTATAAATGCAGAAGGGAAACTATCATGTAATCTTACTGTTAATAGCTTGGTGTGTTAGTCTGATTTTTGGAAAAATATGTTGACAGTATGTATATGTAAGTATTAAAATTTTAAAAATTTTGAATATGGTTGACAGTGTTACATTAGTTTCAGGTGTACAAGGTAGTGATTCAGCTTCTCTATACGTTATGCTGTGCTCACCACAAGTGTAGCTACCATCTGTCACCATACAACTTTATTACAGTGTCATTGAGTATATTCCCTATGCTGTGCCTTTTATTCCCATGACTTATCCGTTCTATAACAGAAAACCTGTATCTCCCATTCACCCCACCTTTTCCATCGTCTTACCCTCCCCTTCCCTCTGGCAACCATCTGTTCTCTGTATTTATAGGTCTTATTCTCCTTTTTGTTCATTCATTTGTTTTTTAGAATCTGCATGAGAATGAAATCCTCTGTTATTTGTCTTTCTCAGTCTGCCCTATTTCAGCTAGCACGGTACCCTCTAGGTCCAGCCATGTTGTCGCAGATAGCAAGAGCTTATTCTTTTTTATGGCTGTGTAATATTCCATTGTATGTATGTATATGCGTTTGTCTGTTGATTGGCTCTTAAGTTGCTTCCATATCTTGGTTATCGTAAATAATGCTGTAGTAAGTGTAGAGGTGTATTTATCTTTTTGAGTTAGTGTTTTTGTTCTCCTTGAGTAAATACCCAGAAGTGGAATTATTGGGTCATATGTACTTCTATTTTTACTTCTTTTCCCCTCCTATTTTTACTTTTTGAGGAGCCTCCAAACTGTTTTCCACAGTGTGGGAAAAAATTGGCTATACCGGTTTACATTACCACATGGACAAGGATTCCTTTTTTCCCACATCCTCGCTAACACTTGTCATTTCTTACCTTTTTAATTCTACGCATTCTGATGGGTGTAAGGTGATATCTCCTTGTGGCTTTGATTTGCATTCCCCTGATAATTAGAGCTGTTGAGCAATTTTTCATGTGTCTGTTGATCATCTGTATGTTTTCTTCGGAGAAATGTCTGCTCAGGTCCTCTGCCCTTTTTTTAATTGGATTTTTTTTTTTTTTTTTTTTTGGTGTTCACTTGTATAAGTTTTTTATATATTTGGGATATTAACCCCTTAGCAGATACATCATTTGCAAATATCTTCTGCCATTCAGTAGGTTGCCTTTTAGTTTTGTTGATTATTTCCTTTGTGGTGCAAAAGAATGTAGTCCCAGGAGTTGATTTTTGCTTTGGTTTCTCTTGCCTTAGAAGATACATCTAGAAAAATGTTGGTAGGGCTGATGTTAAAGAAATTAATACCTGTTTTCTTTTCTAGGGTTTTTATGGTTCCAGGCCTCACATTTAGGTCCTTAAACCATTTTATTTTTATGTACGGTGTTAGAGAGTGATCCATTTTCATTCTTTCACAGATGTCCAATTTTCCCAGCACCATTTATTGAAGAGACTGTCTTTTCCCTATTGTATATCCTGCCCCCGTCAGCATAGATTAATTAATCCCATAAGCGTGGCTTTATTTCTCGGCTCTTTTTTTTTCTTCCCCTGTTCTGTTGTTCTATATGTCTGTATTTGTGCCAGTGTCATACTGTTTTGATTACTACAGCTTTGTAGTATATCTTGAAGTCTGGAATTACGGTATCTCCAGCTTTGCTTTTCTTTCTCAAGATTGCTTAAAGATTGGAATTTTTAATTGTCCAAGCAATTCATGAATACATTCTCATTGTAAAAAATTAGAACAATGTAAAAGAAAAGAGAGTAAAGGATGAAAACTGTCATGTACACCCTTATACTTCAGTACTGTGTTTTTCTAGGTTAATAGTTTTCTTAGATTAACAGTTTGGGAATGTATACTTACAGAATATTTCTATATATGTACATATTTTTAGAGAATAGTGTCAAGCTTATATATTAAAACTTAATATGTTATAGATATCTTTCTTGTGGAAGACACACGTTTACTATTTAAAAAAATAACAATTACTGTTGAAAACTGCCTTGATTTTAAATTCTGCAGGTAGCAAATTAATTTTTAAATTAATTAATTTTTAAAAGATTTTTATTTATTTGTTGAGACAGAGAGAGCACAAGTGGGGGGAGGGGCAGAGGTAAAAGCAGGCTCCCTGCTGAGCCGGACCCTAGAATCATGACTGGAGCCTAAGGCAGCAACTTGACTGACTGAGCCACCAAGGCGCCCCTAAGATTTTATTTATTTATTTGACAGAGAGAGAGACAGCCAGTAAGAGAGGGAACACAAGCAGGGGGAGTGGGAGAGGAAGAAGCAGGCTCATAGCGGAGGAGCCTGATGTGGGGCTCGATCCCAGGACTCTGGGATCACGCCCTGAGCCAAAGGCAGACGCTTAACAACTGAGCCACCCAGGCGCCCTCCCCCCCCAACACTCTTAACTGAAAAAATTTTTTAACTATAAAAGCAGTGCTCAGAATATATAATGGTACAGGAAGGCTTAAGGAAAAAGTAAAAGCCCTCTTCTGCTCTCAGTCCCTCCAGTCACTCCCCAGAAGAGTTAAATCTCCTGTGTATTCTTAAAAACTCAAATCTGCAGTTTAGACTTTAATTTAATATATTTAGAACAATTTTCTATATCAACATATGTTACATATGTACCATAATTAAACCATTGTGGTGTTCTTTATTGTTATCATAAATAAGGTTTCTGTGAACATCCTTAAACATTAAGCAGTGTTATTAATACCTATGGCATAAATTCTTGGAATTGAAATTACTGTATTAAAGAGAATGTTTATTTTAAATTTTGCTGGATTCTGGCCTACAGAAAGTTGAATATGTACTTCTATCTGTAGTGTTTGGGAGTCCTTGTTTGACTATATCCTTGCTAAACCCTAGTGCTATTAAACTTTTTAATATTGGCCAGTCTGATAGTGGCTAATAATTGCTCTCATACCATTTCACTAATTTTCATTTTAACAGCATGTCTATGCTTTTCACATGCATTAGATATTTGAATTTTTTTCCTTTGAGGTTTGTCTTTACTTTTTTTTACATACCTGTATTTTAAAATGTTATTAGTTGAAAGTCATTAAAATTTGATTGTTGAATCATCAGGTGTGATCATGCTGCTCTGAGGTTCTCAAGAAGCAAAGTTAGTTGCAGCCTAACCTGAAGCCATTGGAATATATTATACAAATTAGTGATTGATCATTGCTGTGAGAAATATGCATGTACTCATTTCCGACAAACATCTATTAATGTTTTATATAACAATGCTACTAGACTCTAGGAAGACTAAGTCATAGCTGAATAACTGGAAAGACCCTAGTGCTTTAATGGAAAGCTAATGGCTTTTTCTTATATTGTTATTTTTATATGTTTTCAAATAAGGTGCCACTGAATGGACGTATGGCCTTGGGCCAAATCACTTTGTTTTGGGGGCTTCAAATTGCTGCTTAAATGAGATAATGTTTAGGGTTTGATTCTCCTTCAAAATTATGTAATTCTGTTGAAAAACATTTGCTAACGATTATTTTCTAAGTCGTCTCCAAACATTTGTGTGTCCTTATTAAAATAAATGAATAATAAATGTTTTATTTATATAGTACTTGTTATAAGCAATCACAGAAAAATATAAAAGTGATGAAATTTTTGGGGCGCCTGGGTGGCTCAGTCGGTTAAGCGGTTAAGCATGTGCCTTTGGCTCAGGTCATGATCTCAGGGTCCTGGTATTGAGCTCTGCATCAGGCTCCCTGCTCAGCGGGGAGTCTGTTTCTCCCTCTCCCCTCACCCCCCCCAAATAAATAAAAGCTTAAAAAAAAAGTGATGAAATTTTTGAAAATCATTTAAAGTGTTAATACTAAATTTCTGCCCCCGATGGGTTATTACTTACCCCTCTAGTGTAAATGCCCACCCCAGTGGAAACCACTCTACTAATTTGAACTGAAGTTATTTGTTTACATTGATTATGTTTATTATCCTTATTTGGCTTTTTCCTTCCGAGTGAAATCTTTATTTCAGTGTTTAAGGGACTTGGTAAATGAAAATGTGAAATCTAGAACAAATTTTCCCATAAAATTCTTTTTTTTTTTTTTTTAAAGATTTAATTTATTCAACAGAGATAGAGACAGCCAGCAAGAGAGGGAACACAAGCAGGGGGAGTGGGAGAGGAAGAAACAGGTCATAGCAGAGGAGCCTGATGTGGGGCTCGATCCCATAACGCTGGGATCACACCCTGAGCCGAAGGCAGATGCTTAACCGCTGTGCCACCCAGGCGCCCCTCCCATAAAATTCTAACAGTAAATGTGGATACATCAAATTTGGTCAGTCTTATGTTTTATTGTCTTATGAAATGGATAGCATATCCAATAGAAAGTGTATTTGAAGTTAGGGATTTCACTCTAAATCCTTATTCTAACATTCTTGTGACCTTAAACCTTGCCTTGGATCTTTTTCTTCTCTATAAAATTGGGGGTAATAGAAAGCTTCTCGATAGGTGGTTGTGAATATCAAGTGGGATAACACTGCCGTTAGCATAGCTTTTAGTAGCAGATAGGTACCCAGTGTGTCAATTTATTTCCTTTCCATCCTGAATAATGTTTTAAAGAAGTATTTCACGTAGGGCAGCTTTCCACCATTTTCCTGTCAATGTACAGCTCATTGAAAGAAAAAAGTTTCCTAGATGTTTATAGAGCATTTGCAATATGGTTTTAGATTCAGAGAGCCTGTGATGAGCTTTGTAGACTGCAAGTGTAATATACAGTAAATTTTTTTTATGTTAAAACAGTATGGATGCCCTTTGGGATCCATATATAGTGGATATAATGAGTTTGACCTGTTGTAACTAACAGAGCATTCTATATACAGTTTTTTGATTAATTTGATTATTGGTTTTAACTTAGTTTACTGTTTGGCATTTAAATTATGTATTTCACTTTATTGAAATCCATACATATCAAAAGTGATTTTAATTTGCAACCCATTGGATTTGAGTCCCTGGGTAAAAAGGGACCATGTTTTCGAAATCGTATGTTTGAGGGAAGAATTTTATAGAAGTTATCTAATTCACTCCCTTTCCAGCTTAAAACTTTTAAGGGGGGAACTCCTTCTCAGTCTAGGATATAGGCTGAGGATCAGAGTAGGCAATAATATCAATAAAATTATGAACATTGATATATTTATTTACCACCAAACAAAATTCATGACTAGTGTATTATTAATCTGATGTGAACACCCATCTAAAAAATAGGATCTAACCATTTCCTTTAAAAAATTCCCAGAGGTGCAGTTTGGTCAACATTATGCTGCTCTCCTTTATAGGATTTGAATGAAGCAGTGAGAATCTGGAACCAAATCTACTTAGTTGAATTTGTTGTTTTTTTTTTTTTTTGTATGTATGTATGTATGTATTTATTTTTAGAATTTATTTGAGAGAGAGAGAGAAAATATACAAATGGGGGAGGGGCAGAGGGAGAAAGAGAAGCAGACTCACTGCTGAGCAGGGAACCTGAACCGGGGCTCACTCCCAGGACCCCAGGATCATGACCTGAGCCAAAAGCAGACACTTCACCTACACTGAGCCACCCAGGCACCCCTGAATTTGCTTTAGTATACAGTTGTATACTCTCATCAAAGATATGTATCTGAAAAACTGTTTCAATCAAACTTCAGAAATAAGTTAGCAAATCTCTTAATAATAGCACGAAGCATCAAAAGCAAGTAATTACAGAATACCTGCTATGTACTACTCAGTATGCTGGGTTCTGGTCTACAGTGATGAGAAAACAGATGTGGTTCTTACCCTCCTAGTTTATTGTCTAGTGGAGAAGATAAACATTAAATAATTTTTATGTTATGTTTGCTTATTGATACAGTAGAGCCATAGTCAGTGTTTGATGATCATATGTATTTATCCACCTTCCAATTAGTTTGTCCTCCATGCTTAATTACTGCATAATAATTTTGAGGTCTAATATAAATGGGTTTGAATAAACATTACTGTTCTTTTCCAATTGGTACAAATCATAAAGAAATGGTTTTCCATGCCACTTTTCAATAGTTTCATTGGTCTTGGTTGCCACACTAAAAAATTGAAGCAAGTATATGGTTAAGAAGGGAAGACCTTCCTGATTTAAGGGAGAGTAGGAATGCGAGAGATCTTTTATATATGTACCTAAGGCATTTGTACCAAATTATTTATACGGGTTATTTGGAGGTGGGGAGTTGGGAGTGGAATACAAGGGTGCTTTATTGCATACAAAATTTTTTTTTTTTTAATGATTTTTTATTATATTATGTTAGTCACCATACAGTACATCCCCGGTTTCCGATGTAAGGCTCGATGATTCATTAGTTGTGTATAACACCCAGTGCACCATGCAATACGTGCCCTCCTTACTACCCATCACCGGTCTATCCCATTCCCCCACCCCCCTCCCCTCTGAAGTCCTCAGTTTGTTTCTCATAGTCCATAGTCTCTCATGTTTCATTCCCCCTTCTGATTACCCCCCCCCTTTCTTTATCCCTTTCTTCCCCTACTGATCATCCTAGTTCTTATGTTCCATAGATGAGAGAAATCATATGATAGTTGTCTTTCTCTGCTTGACTTATTTCACTTAGCATTATCTCCTCCAGTGCTGTCCATGTTGTAGCAAATGTTGAGAACTCGTTCTTTCTGATAGCTGAGTAATATTCCATTTATTGCATACAAAATTTTAAAATGGTGGGATTGTAGGTGAATTTTACTTTTTTGTTGTATTTCAGTATTTTTTAAATTAAATTTAAACAGATAATAAGGTAGTGCTATATGTATCAGTATGAAAGGATATCCAAGATATTAAGCAGTGATGCATAGAAAAAGTTTTGAAAAAATTACTAAAGTGTTATGTGTTGCATGAGTTAATAAGACATTAACTTTGTTTCTTGCGTTTTTATATGGTTTGTACTTAACCTGTTACCCTTTTATTTTTATTATTTATTTATTTTAAGATTTTTATTTATTTATTGGACAGAGAGAGACACAGTGAGAGAGGGAACACCAGCAGGGGGAGTGGGAGAGGGAGAAGCAGGCTTCCTGCTGAGCAGGGAGCCCTATGCGGGGCTCGATCCCAGAACTCTGGGATCATGACCTGAGCCAAAGGCAGACGCTTAACGACTGAGCCACCCCGGCGCCCCATTATTTTATTTTAAAAAATATTTTATTTTAAGTAATTTCTGCACCCAGCGTGGGGCTCAAACTTACAACCCCAAGATCAAGAGTTGTATTCTCCACCGACTGAGACAGCCAGGTGCCCCCACCTGTTACCCTTTTAAATTAATTTTCATTTTATCAACTGTCGTTTCAGTACTTGTCTTTGCTTCTCTCCCTCCTCTCTGTTTCCTAGCTCTTGTGTCTTTTTCTCCTTTTACTCCCTTAGTTTGGGTCTGAAAGAATACCCTCTGGTAGCTTTCTGAGATCTCTGCTCTTGTTTGTGTTAGGCTGGGTGTAAGAATCTAGGTTGAAAATCAGTTTTGCTCAGAACTTTGAAGCATATGTTAAAAGTCATATCTCCAACATACAAAGCAGTAAAGAATTTATAAAATGAACATGACCTAAGAAATTAAGTGATTAGGGGCGCCTGTGTGGCTCAGTCGTTAAGCGTCTGCCTTTGGCTCAGGTCATGATCCCGGGCCCTGCATTGGGCTCCCTGCTCAGCAGGAAGCCTGCTTCTCCCTCTCCCACTCCCCCTGCTTGTGTTCCGTCTCTCGCTGTCTCTCTGTCTGTCAAATAAATAAATAAAATCTTTAAAAAAATTAAATGATTGGAGCTACCTGTGTACCCTTTCACAGATTCTTTTATCTCCCACCACCACCCTGATTTTGGTATTTAATTATTCTCCTGCATCTCTTAGCATTTGTGCATTTTAATACAGTCTGTAGTATTATTTTATGTGTTTTTCAGCTTTACTTAAATGCTGTACTATATTCTTTAGAAGCTTTTAAAATTCAACATAATGGAAAAATAAAGTCACAATGTTTCTAAGATTTATTTACATTGGTATGTGTAGCTTTGGCACATTCGTTGTTCAGTGGTGTGTAGTGTCTTAATTTGTAAATATATTATAATTCATTTGTCCATTCTTTTATTAATGGATTTAGAGGCATTTATTTACACTAACTCTTGGGGTGGACACTTTTCCAATACATCTTGATACATGGGTACGAGAATTTCTTTAGGGTATGTACTTAAAGTGGAGTTGCTGGGTTCATATATACGCCTGCCTTCAACTATAATAAATACTGCCAAGTTATTCTCCAGGTTGTCTGTTGTTTATGCCAGTTATCAGTGTATGAAAGTTAGCATTGCCCCACATTCTTGCCAATATTCGGTGTAGTTAGTTAAATCTTAGCCATTCGCGTGGGTGGACTGTGGTATCTCGTTGTAGTTTTAATTTTTTTTTCCTGTTTACTTGTAAGGAGTTACCTGTTTAGCTATACTTATTGCTATTCGTATTTCCTCTTCTGTGAATTGCTTTTTCTTATTTTTTAGTTGGGTTATTTGCCATTTTATTTTATCTAATCTTAGATTTTATTTTTAAGTAATCTCTACACCAACATGGGGCTTGAAGTCAGAACCCCAAGATCAAGATTTGCATGCTCTACTGACTGAGCCAACCAGGTGCCCCTTATTTGTCTTTTTCTTTACCATTTTTTTCTTTTTAAGATTTTATTTATTTATTTGAGAGTGAGAGAAAGAGAACACACATGAGTGCGGGGAGGGGTAGGGACAAGCAGACTCTGTGCGTGGGGCTCAGTCTCACCCTGAGATCATGACCTGAGCCGAAATCAAGAGTTGGCCACTTAACTAACTGAGCCTACCCAGGCTCTCTGACTTTTTCTTTTTCTTTTTTCTTTTTTTTTTTTCACCACCCCAACTTTTTTCTTTACCGTTTTTATGAAATTATGTATGTTAGACATGAAGCTTTTGCTGGTCATATACCTTAGAATTACCTTCTCTCCAGTTTATCTTTTCGTTTTTTATATTACCTTTATGCACTGAAGTTTTATATTTTTTGCAGTAAAAATTATAAATCTGACAATTGAAACAAAAATTTATTTAAATTCCTTTTATGATTTTGTGTATTTTGGGCCCATGCGCCTTCTTTTTATTAGTTTTATTTTTGGTGCACCTGGTTGGCTCAGTCAATTAAGTGTCCCACTCTGAACAGTTTAGGTCTTAATTTTAGGGTCGTGCATTCATGCCCCATGTTGGGTGTGGAGCCTGCTTAAAAAGAGAAAAAAAAAACCAAAGATTTTATTTTTAAGTAATCTCTCTGACCAATGTGGGGCTGGAAGGTGAGCCAGCCAGGCGCCCTGTGGCCCATATGTCTTTAAAAACTGCTTTGTTGAAGTATAATTGACATACAATAAACTGCTCCTAGTTAAAATGTGCAATTTGATAAGCTTTGGCATATCCAAACACCCATGAAATCATCACCATAATCAAGATAATGAATATATCCATCACCCCTAGAAGTTCCTTCTTACTCCATTTCATTTCCTCTTTCTCTACCGTTTTTCCACCGTCACTCAGCTGTTGATCTGCTTTCTGTCTCTATAGATTAGATTGCATTTTTAAGAATTTTATATGAATAAAACTCTGCAGTGTCTTTGGCTTCTTTCATGTAGTGTAATTATTTTGAAATTCATTCAAGTGTATATTACTAGTTAATACATTTTATTTTTGGGTATTCATTGTATGGTTCGGTCATGATTTGCTCATTTACCTGTTGATAGACATTTGGCTTATTTCTAAGTTTTGGCTATTATAAAGTTGCTGTGAACATTTGTGTATAAGTCTTTGTGCGGGCAAATGCTTTCTCTTGGGTAAATACCTAGGTGGAATGGCTGGGTCACACGACAGGTTTTTCAGAGTAGTTGTATCATTTTACATTCCCACCAACAAACAATGTATGAGAATTTTAGTTTTCCACCTCCTGATCAACACTTGGCGTGGCCACTGTTTTCATTTTAGCCATTCTAAAATTAATGGTAGCTCTTTATAAGTGTTAATTTACATTTCCCTAATGACTTATTTTTATTTTATTTAAAGATTTATTCAGTTGAGAGCGAGAGAGCGAGCACAGGGCGGGTGCGGGGCAGGAGGAGAGGGGAGATGGTTAACTAACCACCCAGGTGCTCCTTTTTTTTTTTTTTTTTTTGGTAAGATTTATTTTTGAGAGAGAGAGAAAGATACCCCTCACGTGCGTGGGTGAGTGGGGAGAGGGGCAAAGGGAGAGGGAATGGGAGAGAGAATCTTCAGCAGACTCCCCACTGAGTGTGGAGCCTGACACGGCTTGATCTCACAACTTTGAGATCATGACTGGAGCTGAAATCGAGTTGGATGCTTAACTGACTGAGCCACCCAGGTGCCTCACTAATGACTTATTATGTTGAGTACTTTTTCACGTGCCTATTTGCCATCCTTATATCTTTTTTGGTGAAATATCTTTTCAAATCTTCTGCCCATTAAAAAAAATGGATTGTTTTCTTATTGTTGAGGTTTGAGAGAGGTGTGTGTGGATCTGTTTCTGGATATAAACCCTTCATTAGGTCTTGTGTGTGTGTGTGGTTTTTGTTTTTGGGTTGTTTTTTTTTTTTTTTTTTAATGCTGAGGCTTAGATGGCAAAGAGTGGGCAGAATGGGGATGGTGATTTGTATCACTTGTAAGTTATACACATTCTGACTCTGGTTCACTTGGGACTGTCTGGAGGGAACACTCTTGGCCATGACACAGATTCCACTGTGGTGATGTGGCCAATGGGGAAAGCCTGAGGTCCTGTCTATCTGCTTATTATAGGGAGCAGATTACAAGGATGAACTGATGTGGGTGTCACACATTCTGGACAGAACTGTTGGTGAACTCGTGTGAGATACCATTAAGAACTACTAGGAAATACTGGGTGAGACAGGAAAGAAAAGTCCTACATAACTAGGTGGGCACACGAGCAGCCAAGACATGATTAATTTCTATTAAGTCGATCCCTTCAATAACGACAGAGTTGATAGGGTCAGCAGAAACAATGGAATCGAATATGTTCTTTGCAAAAATATCCTCCTAGGCCTTGGCTTTTCTTTTTATTGTCTTAACAGTATCTCTTGAAGAACACAAGTTCTTAATTTTGATAAAGTTCAGTCTATCAGCTTTTTCTTCTATGAATTACGGTTTTCACTTTATATGTAAGAAATCTGCCTGTCTCAAGACTACAAAGAATTTCTTCTATGTTCTCTTCCAGAAATTTGTTTGAGGTTTTACATTTAGATCTATGATCCATTTGGAGCTAATTTTTGTATATTGTATGTGGGGTGGGTGGAAGTTTTTTGTGTTTTTAAAATGAATATATAAATGTTCCATATCTTTTGTTGGAAAGACTGCATTCTCATTGAATTAAGAAATTGCCTTTGCACCTTGTTGAAAATCAATTAGCCATATGTATGTAGGTGTGTTTCTGGACTCTGTTCTGTTCATTGATCTATTTGTCTACCCTGATGCCATTATCATATTCTTGTGTTGTTTTTCAGACAGAAAATATAATATGAAAGCAATATTGCACATAGAGACAGGAAGTAGAATGGTGGTTTCCAGGGGACTGAAGGGAGGGCGTAATAGGGAGTTACTGTTTAATGGGTTCAGTTTCAGTTTTGCAAGTTGAAAAGAATTCTGTGGATGGATGTTGGTAATGGTGGCACAACAACATAAATATACTTAATGCCATAGAACTGTACTTTTAAAAGTGGTTAAGACGATAAATTTTGTTAGGTCTTTTTTTTTTAACTATAATCTTTTATTAAAAGCTATATTGTACAATGTCCAGGGCAAAATGAATACCCAGTTTCAAGTGACTGATTTTAAAATAATCAAGACCCAGAGAGGTTAGCTGGCAAATGATGAGAGTAAGAGGTTTGAATGCACAGCCGCAGGGCGTATTATTTCACTATATTACACAGCTACGTCTGAATTGTAATACTTTTCCCTAGTGTGGGAAAACTTGAATTTTAAAATCTCCAAACTTAGGAAGTATTCTAGATCAATCCTTTTAGTAATAATGACTCACTAAAGCAGAAATGGGGGATATTTGAATTTATCCTCTTCTCCTCATCTTCCTGTTGCATGCTCACCCACTTAATGTTTCTTGAGTTGCTAATCGAAAATCTCAAGACATAAAGTTGACTCTTTTTTGGGGTGTTTTTTTAAATTGTAGTGAATTATGCATAATATAAAATTTACAATTTTAAGCATTTTTTAGTATACATTCACTGGTGTTAAGTATATTCCACTGATATGAAACCATCACCACCATTCATATCCAGAACATTTTCATCTTCCCAAACCAAAACTCTGAACCCATTAGACACTAATTCCCCATTCCTCCCTCTCCCCTGCCTCTGACAACCATAACTTCTGTCTCTAAGAATTTGACTATGCTACCACATATGAGTGGAAACCTACATTTTTGTCTCTTTATGATTTGCTAATTTTACTTAGCATAATGTCTTCAAGATTCATTTATGTTGTAGCATGTGTCAAATTTCCTTCTTTTTTTTTTAAAGATTTTATTTATTTATCAGAGAGAGAGCGAGCACAAGCAGGGGGAGCAGCAGGCAGAGAAGGCAGAAGGAGAAGCAGGTTCCCTGCTGAGCAAGGAGACCAGTGTGGGACTCGATCCCAGGACCCTGGGATCATGACCTGAGCTGAAGGCAGACGTTTAAGCAACTGAGCCACCCTGGTGTCCCTCAAATTTCCTTTTTTAAAAAAGATTTATTTATTTATTTTAGAGAGAGTGAGGGTAGGGGCAAAAGCAGAGGGAGAGAAACGCAAGCAGATTCTGCACTTAGCACAGAGCCTGACGTGGGGTTCAGTCTCACAACTCTGAGATCATAACCTGAGCCGAAACCAAGAGTCAGACACTTAACCAACTGAGCCACCTAGGTGCCCCAAGTTTCCTTTCATTTTTAAGGCTGAGTAATATTCCATTGTGTGTTCATACTACAATTTGTTTGTTCATTCATACATTGATGGATTCTTGGGTTGCTTCCACCTTTTTTCTTTTGTAAATAGTGTTGCTGTGAACATGGGTACAAATACCTCATCAGGTCCCTGCTTTTATTGTTTTGGGTGTATATCCAGAAGTGGATACTGGATCATATGGTGATAGTTTAGTTTTTGGAGGAACCACCATGACATTTTCCACAATGGCTGCACCATTTTAAATTCCCACCGGCAACACACAGGCGTTCCACATTCCCCATTTCCTTGCCAGTGCTTGTTATTTTTTGGTTTTGGTTTGTTTTGGTTTTTGATAATAGCCATCCTAATGGGTTGGCTATTATCAAGTGCCAAGTGGTTATCTCATTGTGATTTTGATTTGCATTTTTTAAAAGATTTTATTTATTTATTTATTTATTTATTTATTCAAAGAGAGAGAGCACAAGTGTAGGGGAAGGGCAGAGGGAGAGGGAGAAAGAGCATCTCAAGGAGACTCAGCACTGAGCATGGAGCCTGATACACGGCTCGATCTCACAACCCTGAGATTATGACCTGGGCCGAAACCAAGAGTTGGGACGCTTAACCAACTCAGCTGGCCAGGTGTCCCTGATTTGTATTTCTTCTTTTAAAAATATAAGAAAAGGTTTATTTATTTATTTTAGAGAGCTCACCGGGCATGCATGAGGAGGGGAGGGGCAGAGAGAGAGGGAGGAGAATCTCAGGCTGACTGCCCCGCTGAGTGTGAAGCCCAGTGCAGGGCTCAATCTCATGACCCGTGAGATCATGACCTGAGCTGAAATCATGAGGCACTCAACTGACTGAGCCACCCAGGCGTGCATTTGCATTTCTTAGTTAGTGATGTTAAGCATGTTTTTATGTGCTTTTTAGCTATTTGTGTATCATCTTTGGAGAAATGCCTATTCAGATCCTTTCCCCACTTTTAGTTGGGTTGTTTTTTATTGTTCAATTCAGTTCTTCTTTATATATTCTGGATCTCAATCCCTTAACAAATACATGGTGTGCAAATATTTTCTCCTGTTTTTGGGTTGCCTTTTTAGCATGTTGATAGTGTCCTTTGGTGTATAAAAGTTTTAAGTTTTGATTTGTTCTTACTTTTGTCACCCATGCTTTTTGTATCTTACTCAAGAAATCATTGTCAAATCCAGTGTTATGAAGCTTTTCCCCTATGTTTTCCTCTAAGATTTTTTAGCTCTTAGATCTGTATTGAGTTAATTTTTGTGTATGGTATAGGGTAAGAGTCTAATTAATTCTTTTGCATATGGATACCTAATTTTCTTAGCACTGTTTATGGAGAAGATTACCCTTTCTCTCATTGAATGGTCTTGGCACCCTTGTGAAAACTCATTGATTATACATGTAAGGGTTTATTTCTGGGTTCTGTATTCCATTGGTTTTTATGTCTGTCTTCATGCCAGTATACACTGCTTCGATTACTGTGGCATTGTAGTAAATTTTGAAATCAGGAAATAGTGAGATCTATAACTTTGTTCTTCTTTTCAAGATTGTTTTGGCAATTCAGGGTCCCTTGAGATTCCATAACACTGTTAGGATGGATTTTTCTCTCTCTCTTTTTTTAAGATTTTGTTTATTCATTTGACGGAGGGAGAGCCAGCGAGAGAGGGAACACAAGCAGGGGGAATGGGAGAGGAAGAAGCAGGCTCCCAGCAGAGCAGGGAGCCCGAGGCGGGGCTTGATTCCAGGACCCTGGGATCACTCCCTGAGCCAAAGGCAGATGCTTTACAACCGAGCCACCCAGGCACCCCAGGATGGATTTTTCTGTTTCTGCAAAAAACAGTAATTGAGATTTTGACAGGGATTGCATTGAATCTGTAGATTGCTTTGGGTAGCATTGGAATCTTAACAATAGTAAGTCTTTCAGTCTGTGGACATTTCCGTGTCATATCTTTCCACTTATTTGTGTCTTCTTTCATTTCTTTCAGCAAAGTTTTGTAGTTCTCATTGTGCAAGTCTCTTTGGTTAAGTTTATTCCTAACTATATTTTTGATGTTACTATAAATGGAATAGTGAACTTCCTTTTCAGATTATTCATTGTTAGTGTATAAAAATCAGCTGATTTTTGTGTGTTAATTTTGTATCCTGCAAGTTTGCTGAATTTGTTTATTCTCATTGTTTATTTTTAATGTGGAATCTTTATCATTTTCTACATATACAGCATATCACGTTATTTACAAACAGTGGTACTTCTACTTTCTCTCAAATTTGGGTGCCTTTTATTTCTTTTTCTTGCCTAATTGCTCTCACTGGAACTTCCAGTACTGTGTTGAATAGAAGTGGTGAAAGTGGGCATTTTGTTTTTTAAAGATTTTATCTATTTATTTGCCAGAGAGAGAGAATACAAGCAGGGGGAGTGGCAGGGGGAGGGAGAACCAGGCTTCCCACTGAGCAAGGAGCCCAGTGTGGGACTCAATCCCAGGACCCTGGGATCATGACCTGAGCTGAAGGCAGATGCTTAACCAACTGAGTCACTCGCGTGTCCCTTTTTTCCTGATGTTCAAGGAAAGGCTTACAGTCTCACCATTGAGTATAGTGTTAGCTGTGGGTTTTTCATCTGTGGATCTATATTACATTGAGATAGTTTTCTTCTATTCCTTGTTTGTTGACTGTTTTTTATCTTGAAAAATTGAATTTTTCAAATGTCCTTTCTGCATTAGTTGAAGTGATCTTGTAAGAGTTTTTCCCTTTATTCTGTTAATGCAGTTATTGCATTGATTGTCATATGCTGAACCATCCTTGCATTCCAGGAATAAATCCCACTTGGTCATGGTACCTAATCCATTTTAACATGCCATTGATATTAGTTTACTAGTATTTTGTTGATTTTTTTAAAAATCAGTGCTTATAAGGGATATTGATACATAGTTTTCTTGTAGTCTTTGTTTAGCTTTGGTATCAGAATAATGTTGGTCTCATAGAATGATTTAGAGAGTGTTTCCTTCTCTGATTTTTTTGGAAGATTAAAGTTATCTGTTGGAGCTATCCTCATCCAAGCTCTCTTCTTTACTGTTATTGATAACTCAGATGAAGATACCTTAGAGATGCTATGGTAATTTTTAAGATGATCTCTTTAAAAAAAAATACATGAAAATTGTATTCAACTTCACCAGTAATGAAAGGATTGTAAATTGAGTAAACACAGTAATTGTATTTGCCCTATCCGGTTAACACTCAAAAGTTGTATTTAGATTGTAATATACAGTAATTTTAACAGCTTCCAATCTGTCACTGTCTTAACACTAATAATAGAAATGTAAATTGGAACAAATTTTGTGGAGCAGAATTTGGCACTATGTGAAGCATTAAAAATAATGCATCCTTTGACCCAGCAATTCCATTTATAGGATATTATCCTGAGAAAATTGTCATGGATACATGGAAGAAGTTAAAGCAGTGCTTTCAACATTATAATAATGCAAAGTTAAAGCCATAATGTCCAGAAACAGAGAATTCGGTAATTGTGGTACACACCCAAGGCTGTGCAGCTATAACATACTGATGTGGGAGAAAATTTTACAAAACAGTGTGTAGTATAATTCCACTAAAATGCTTCTATTTAGGCATTATAAAAACCTCTCAAACTTAATATTACCTGTTAACAGTGGTCTGTTACCTGGGTGGTAGTATGGATTCTTGATATTTTTATTTCTACTTCTCCATCTTTCTATTTTTTAAACAGTAAGTGATACTAGTTTTATGACAAAAACAATAAAAGGTATTCTATTAGAATTCAAAATGAAATGATGCAAGAAAGTATAGTTAAATCTTATGGCAGAATTAGTCTCTAAAAATAATCTTGGTAGGCAGGAATGATGGACTGAATCCAGTGAAATTTAATCAGGATGGATGAATTAGGTAGATATGATAGAGTAATAAGTCATATTTCTGGGTTTGAAAAACCAACTATAACCAGTATGAAAAGGGTGAGGTGGGGCCCAATAGTAACATATGTGAAAGACTTAAAGGTTTTAGTTGACTTTACCCACCTTTGTGTGAGCAGCCAGCCTTATTCCTCCCCTTCCATTTCATTTCACACCCAGCTTAGTCTCTTCATGGGAAACCTCCAGTGTTTACTCACCAAGTGATGTTAAGTCTTGTCACCATATGACCCCATTTGTTTTAGTCATTACTGACTTTGTTCAACGTTGCTGTCTATTTGGAGTCCTCCTGTTCCTCTTACTTTTGCTTTTTCAAACTTGACCCATACTTCAGAAAACGAACTTAGTCTTGCTGGAAGCCTGTTTGTCATGGTGCAGTCACATTTTACTCAAATTCATTTAATTCTGGTAATTTTGATGTGTGGAGAAATTAAAATCAATAAGATTTCTCACTTCATGTGCAAAATTTGAAATAATGCAAATCTTCTTCTATTATTGAAAGTTACATAATTTCCTTTTGCCGTAGGACATGTAGCTTTAACGATAAATACCAGATACCTTTTTTCATTTCTTTGTGAACCACCGGTATGTGGGGTGTCAGTCAGCACCATTGCCGCAAAACCTTCCCAGAAGCAGTCACTTTAATGGTACTACTTGCTGCAAAATATTAAAGATAATGCATAGGGGAAAAAAGCAGAATTTAAAAGCGCACTTGAAATAGTTGTAGAATTGTGCATGCTGTGAAGACCTGAAGTAAAGCGATGAAATGTGGGTTCTGGAGCCACATGACCCTGAATTCAAATTTAAATCCTGAATCCAGCAGTTACTTATTCTGGGTGACTTTGCAAATAACTTAAGCTCTCTGTGTCTTTGTTTTTTCTTTTAAAAAAAAAAAAAGAAAAGATTTTATTTTAAGTAATGTCTGCACCCACCATGGGGCTTGAACTTACAACCCCTAGATCAAGACTTGCATGTTCTACCAACTGAGCCAACCAGGGTCCCCTTTGTTTCCTCATTTTTAAAATGGGCTGGTGATAAATCACCTAGTTCACGGGGTTATTGTAAATTGTGTTAGTAGCATGTAAAGCTCCTAGGAGAATGCCTAGCTTATACTGTGTGCTCAAAAATACTATGCGTATTCAATTGGGAATATTAGTCTTGAACCATTTGAGTTTTACTTATTATTTTTTAATGGCTGTTTTTAAAAGATTTATTTATTTGAGAGAGAGCATGCACACACGTGTGAGAGCAGGGGGAGGAGCAGAGGGAGAGGGAGAGAATCTCAGACAGACTCCCTGCTAAGTGTGGAGCCCTACCCAGGGCTCAATCCCAAGACCTTGAGATCACAACCTGAGCTGAAATCAAGAGTTGGATACTTCGCTTAACTGATTGAGCCACCTAGGCACCCCACCATTTGAGTTTTAAATTGCGATACATCTCAACATAAAATATGACCGTTCTGTAAAATGCTCCCTTTTTGGGGCTCCTGGCTGGCTCAGTTGGAAGAGCATGTGACTCTTGATCTTAGGGTCGTGAGTTTGAGCATGTTGGGTATAAAGG
This sequence comes from Ursus arctos, assembly GCF_023065955.2. Classification (NCBI taxonomy): domain Eukaryota; kingdom Metazoa; phylum Chordata; class Mammalia; order Carnivora; family Ursidae; genus Ursus; species Ursus arctos. The sequence goes on from NW_026623008.1 coordinate 30,111,994, forward strand.
TTACTGTGAATAAATATATAAACTTAAGAAAAAAGAAATGCTCCCTCTTTGATGGTTTTGGAAAATAGCATGCCGCCCATCACTTTGAAACCATGTAGTGAGGAATATAGATAGAATTTGGACAAGGGGAGGGGCACCTGAATGACTAGTCGGTTAAGCATCTGCCTTTGGCTCAAGTCATCATCCCAGATTCCTGGGATCTGAGCCCTGCATTGGGCTCCCTGCTCAGTGGGGAGTCTGCTTTTCCCTCTCCCTCTGCTGCTCCCCCACTTGTACTCACTCTGTCTCTCAAATAAATAAATAAAATCTTAAAAAAAAAAAAAAGAATTCGGATGAGGGGAGATATTTTTTCCTCCTAATCGTAAACCTAGTAATGTTCATTAAAATTTGGGAAGTTTAGAAAAATATAAAGACAACACAAAATTGTTCATACGCTATTACTATTCCAGTGCTAACTATATTAGCATTTTAGTTGAGTTCCTTCTAGGTTTTTTCCTGTGCATTACTTTTTTTTTTTTCAATGTACAAATATGTTGTGATTATAACACATATACAGAGGGGTGCCTGGGTGGCTCAGTTGGTTGAGCTCTGCCTCTGGCTCAGGTCATGATCCTGGAGTCCTGGGACTGAGCCCACAAGCCTTATGTTGGGCTCCCTGCTCAGCAGGGAGTCTGCTTCTCCTTCTCTCTCTGCTCCTCCTTCTGCTGCTCGTGCTCTCTAGCTCACTCACTCTCTCAAATAAATAAATAAAATCTTTAAAACACACACACACATATACAGAACTGGAGGGTATTCAGCCTAGAGAAGTAAACCATTGTAGAAGTCCAGGTGAGTCCATAGTAAACTATGTTGGGGGCCTGGTCACGGTCACTGACTACAGAAATACAGTATAGGGGTAGGAAACAAAGGTATTTCTGAGGTTAAATCAACAAACTTTGGGGCAGTGATGTCAAAGATATATATATTTTTTATTTAGCTCTCGCTCCTGAAAAAAGAGGCAGATGGAACATAGGAGGAAGAGCGTATTTGCTGGGGAAGATGTTTGTTTTGCACATGTTGAGTTTGAGAATTAAGGACATTCAGATGGAAATGTCTAATAGGCAGTTGAGGTATATAACAAAGACTTGAGGTAATCTGCCTGGAATATGAATGAGAGCACCCCAGTAAAAATGTTTAAAATTAATGAAGATGGTATCTGTAGAGACATAAACGTATTTGACCTCTCAGTATACCTTGATCTAAAAGGGCGAGTACTCAGCATAGTATTGCCACAGAGTAGGCCTTTCTGGAATAAATGAGTTAACTGAAACAAAGAGAGGAGCCATTAATTTAGTCTCTTGTAGAATCCTAATGAACTTGAGGGAGTCATATTTATTTATTTTTTTAGATTATTTATTTGAGAGAGAGAGAGAGAGTAGAAGCAGGGGGGAGGGGCAGAGGGAGAGGGAGAAGCAGACTCCCTGCTGAACAGGGAGCCTGATGCGAGGCTCAGTCCTGGGACCCTGAGATCATGACCCGAGCCAAAGGCAGATGCTTAACCAACTGAGCCATCCAAGTGCCCCAGAGTCATATTTATTATTTATCTTCCCTTTCTCTTTTCAGTTTTGTTGGTGTCTAAAATTTAAATTTCTGAGGAGGAATAAGACCTCTATTTTTCTTTACTGCTTCTGGTGGAATGTTATTTGGATGGCTGTAATTCATTTAACTTAATCTTGAATTTTTTAAAAAAGGCGATAGTGTGGAAGATTGTTCCAGTGATTCTTCAAGTGCTCAGAGTATGTCATAATGGATATGTTAAAGGAGACCTATTAAATTGGACTAACACATGAAGGTGAAAATATTCAGGAATATAAAAATATATAAATCAGTATAGGGCAAGCTGTAAACATAAATACCCCTGTGGTATTGAACCTTTGAAATTGTGTAACTTGTAGAAGTCTTAATGGAATGTCTGTGTCAGAAGATACTAGATTGATATCAGGAGCATTCTGAGTGGGAAAGTAGCTGGAAAGACCCACCTCATCTGTATGCACTGTGCCCTTCTCTTTGTATACTTCAGGCAGCAGTTGATAAATTTTCATGTGTGGTTTCAACTGTCAGACTGTGTTGACTCATTCTGAAAGCTCCATGAAAATAGACCCCCCATGTCTTTTTCCCCAGCAGGTAGCAGTGTAGGTTAGAGTAGACTCTCTGTAAATATTCATCCAGTGAATAAAATGGTGAATGGATCAGCAAACATTTAGTGAGACTTGAGAATGTTCTGTGGTGGTGGATTTGGATGGAGAATTGTTAGGCTTGTAAAGATTGATAACGCATAATATCTGACGTCAGGGAGTATAAAATCTGGTATTGAGTATAAATTTGTGAAGTTCTCTGGTTTTAGATTAACCAGTGGAGACAATAAGTAATTTGCTGACCTGAAACAGACTTTGTTTCTAACAAAGATTTTAATAAATTTCTTAAGAGAGATTGTGCAAACTCTTATTTATATAACAGATAAGCACATATTCTGTATTCCTTCTCTGTACTCATTTAGCTGCAAAAAGGATTGTTACAGGGTGAGTTTAATGATCCTCTCTTACTAAGTTTTTTTTATTATAATTTGGGGTTTGATTAAATGAGGACATAATGCTCTTCTGAAAATATAGAAGGAGTTCACATCTCTGGTGTGGTACGGCAGTAAGATACTTAATTGAATTGATATACAAAATAAATGGCTTGATCATTCAGGTATGCAAAGACCAGATAATCCAGTGTGTTAGCTAAGAGTTTTTACTGTATGTGGTGTAATTGTTGATCATGTATTTCCTTTAAGGTTCTTTTTTTTTTTTTAAGTAGTCAAGACTATTCTTAATTATCAGAACTGATACAGGAACTGTTAGTTTGGAAACTAAAGCTGCAGAAAATGCAGTGGAATCCTGTAATGCTGCCACAGCTATTTATAGTTCTTCAGGCAGAAAAATTAAAGACAAGAAGTTAGGACCTTTTGAAGAAATTATCCCCGGGGTGGGGGGTTGGTAATGAATTCAAATCACATGTAATTCACTCAAGATAAAGGTACCCTCTGAAAATAAGACTTTCCTATAGAAGGAGTCCCAATTAGAGTTAGGACTAGCCCAGTCAGAATGTGTGTTCTAGAGGAAAAAGTTGCATCCTGCCTGTGCATAATTCAAGTGGTAACCTAACTAGATATATCAGTTGACCATAAGCAAAACCTAATCACTTGTTATAAGGAAGATATATATTAATAGAAGAGAGTACAACTCTGTGGAACCTACAGAATCCCCAAACAAGAATTTAGTAGTGGTTTTCTAGCATTGTCTAGAGAGAACATAAGCCAGCTTTCCACCATCATTTGAACAAATTCTTTGTGTTGGACACATGTAGTTTTATCAGGCTTGATTGTATTCCATTTTCCTTTGTTCTAGATTCCATACTCACCAGATACTGTCTTAGATAACCACAATATGGATAATGGGGTACTCTGGGTAGTAATATGACTATCCCCTGTTATAAAGCTATTATAAAATAATAATATAATCCCCTATTATAAAATTGGCATTTGGCCCATATGTTAATTTTTAAAAAGAAACTTAGTTAAAAATACACATATAACATCATTGTTTCATATATTGGTTAGTGTAAATCAAACCTAATCAGTTCTGTGTATGCAGGGGAAAAAATGGATTTTATGGAGTTACAGAGCTAAGGGTCATATTCAGGAATAAGTCTCTTTTTGTAGAATACAAGGATCATAGTCTTATTCTTGGATACCCAGTGCTTGGCACATGGTTGGGGCTCAATTTAATGTATTGATGAAACTCATTATTGAATTTCAGAGATCAAAACCCCAGACCTCTAGTGAGAACAGCTATACACATTTTATGGTTTTACTCTTAGATTTATTCTCATGTCAGAAGAGCAATTCTGGCCTTTCTTTAACTCAGCAGAATCAATTCATTAAGTGATGAAAATAGAATCCTCTAAACAAACCAGAGCCTAAAAAGGCAAATAAAAGGTGTACGCATTTATTAGAAAAAAGGGGAGGGACCGACTGTGCATTTGAGAACAAAGACAGTCTGTTTAATTGTTTTTACAGTTTAATTAATACTTTAATTTTATTTTTTTAGACCTTATTGCAATATGCAAGCAACAAGAATGCCTCAGAACATATGGTGTATCTTCTGGAGGTATATCGACTTGCCATCCAAAGCTTTGCCAGTGCACGCCCATATTTAACTACTGAATGTGAAGATGTCCTCTTAGTGCTTGGCAGATTAGTACTGTAAGTTTAAGTACTTAAGTCACTGTTAAAATTGAATACCTTAGGTTGTAATGTTTGCCTGACTTCTCTTTACTATGACATCACATTATTCAGAACACCATTAAAGTCATACCTTTGAATGAAACTTCTTTTGCCCTGAGTCTTCATACTCTGGTTCCCAGGAGATTAAGTACAAGTGAAGCTCCAGCCAAACAACATAATGAACATAATCTCTGATTGCCTCCAGAGTTTCTTCTTACTCAGGCTTAGTATCCAAGAATTATCTATTTTCTTTCTGTCCTTAGGTATAGATCAATGTAAGTAACAAGAGTATCTGAAAACTGTAGTGGTCTTTGAGGATCACTCTGAGGGGAAACACTATGAAATTCTGCAGTTGAATTATATTATTTGAGCTAAGAATAATTTTACTAGGAGAAAATATCAGGGTATATAGAAGATTACCACCCTGAGTCCATGATAATTTAGCTGCTGTTTTAATATTTGGCTGCCTGGTAGCAGATAAAATTATACCTTTAATGTAATTTTCATCTGCAAATTGAAAAGGTACAACAGCTACTCAGTTTTTAGATTGGTTTACCTTACAGATTGTTTGGGAGGATAACTTCTAGTCGGGGTGGTCTTGATATGTTAGAGGTAAAGAAATGGCCTTGCCAGTCTGTTCCTCTGCAAGTGACAAGAACCTACATAGATGACCCGTTACATATATTTATCTTTTTATCAGCTGAATTGACAATAGCATGAGCTCCTGTTTTTGTCTTGTGGAATCAGAAAGGTTCCTGTTTGGGTACCCTCCTATAACCCTAATAAACTAAATAAAACTGCTTGGGATATGGTTTCTAAAAGGAATGTATCATAACCAAATGTTTTAAAGCCACAGTGTAATTATAAAGCCTCCTGGTTTTTCTTTTTTCTCTTTTTTAAAGTTGAAAAGCCAATATAACTATGTTGAAGAAAATTTTAAAGAGTAAGAAACAAATTTTAAATAGTCTAAACAAATGTAAAATGTGTATTCAGTATCATTGTCATACTGTATTTGATTATGCTTATAACCACAGTTACATACTGACTTCATTATTTTACATTATAGGAGTTGTTTTGAATTACTGCTTTCAGTGTCTGAAAGTGAACTGCCATGTGAAGTCTGGGTACTCTTCCTTCAGTCTCTACAGGTGAGTTGATTTAGTTTGAAAAAAGGTCTCTGTTTAGAAATCCAAGACACCTAGTTAATTTCTCCCAGCAAACTAAAGTGGAAAACTTGAAAGAAAAACAAGTATATTGTATATTGTTATTAAGTTTATGAAATTTTGAGAAAGAGGTCTTCCAAATGAAGTGGTGTGTTAAAAATTGTTTTTGTCTTTCGTGGTTTTGTTAGCCTTTATATAGCTTAGGAATCAGTACAAGTTTTCATTACTCAAAAACAAAGTTTAAAAACAAAAACAAAGTTTTATACAGAATAAAGCTATTAAAAATGTAAAGTTGTATGTGATTATAAGGTAGCAGTATTTGGATCATTCTAAGTACACTTATCTGTTAATTTTCACCCTAACACTTCAGGGATTGTGTCTAGCATAAGTCTCTCAGACAACCAAAATAGTCATCATAGATTCTGTTCATTTATTTTACTTACAGGAGAGCTACATTGGCTCTCATATTGGCTTGATTATCAGGTGAGCACATCAGAAAGTAGCAAGTTCTGGAGGATAGAGTAGGATAGGAGGAAAATACAACAGGTGGCAAATTTGTGAGTTATGGACAGAGAAAAACAGTTTTAAAAAATAGACACAATAGTAATAGCTGTCGTTTGTTATCACTGTCATTCGTTATCACCGTATACTAAGTACTGCTCTACTCTTTTATGTTTTTTGTGTCTTGTAATCTAATTACAAACCTTATAATGTAGGGATCATTTGAATCTCCATTTACAAACAGGGGGACAGGCATAGAGAATGTTAATTAGCTTGCCTAAAGTTACACGCAGATTTATACCCAGAGCTAGCTTTTTGCCAGCTGCTCTTCGAGGACACAAACTCTATAGTAGTCTGGACCTGTTTGATGTAGGCACAAGTAATGATTTGCATATTAACAGACATACTTCATTATCTGGAAATTCCTTTCCTCTGGGATATATAACCCAAAATGAAATGATGATAATGTTAATCTTTTTCTTTTTGGGGAAAAGAGAATTTTTTTTGGTCGTGTCCTTGGCCTTTTTTAATCCCTGTAATGTGATCCTAATTCCTCACAAATACATACAGCTGCTAAAATCATCTTTCATAAATAACACACTGATATTGTCACACTGTGTTTTGAGGCCTGCCAGTGGTTTTGTCCTGGCATACAACAGTCTACAAGGGTAAATCTCATAATCCTTGTTTGGGTTGTTACTATTATTTATAATAGTATTCTTTGTAGAGAGAATACTGTCTTATTTCTTTATTATTTCTTAGATTGTATGCCTGCATAAAATATTTGCCTTTTCCCTCTACCTGTGTAACTTTTCCCACTATTTATCATACAGGATATACTTTTGAATATGTGTTCAATAAAATAAATGCAGTAGAGGTACAAATAAATGTAAGACATGGTCCCTGTTGAAATCTAAAAGGTAAAACTCTGAAGTTTTCTTATTTTAGTGATAAATGGACAAGGCAGCAGATAGTTTTGAGGAAAGTTATGGTAAGAGAATAGTTTTATCGGAGCAGGCCCCAGAGAGAACACTCATTCACTGTTTTCAGTTTGTATAACCCTTCCAGATCTTTTGCCTGTGGATCTGAAAATATGCCCTGAAGTGGATTTTCTAATAACAAAAATGAGATCCTGTTTTTTTACAACTTTTTTAAACCTAATTTTATCACAGATGTATGTCTAAGTTTTGGAAATTGGAATGCCACTTTCTTTGTCAAATCTAAATTCTAAATCCTTTCTCTGCAGAAGGTAACTCAGCATATTGGGAGTGCATGTGTTAAAAACCTACAACTTTGACATTAAAATTAAGGGGAAAATGAATTTTATTTCTTATATTTCACTTAAGTGAAATATAAAATTATATTCTTAGGTCTGTGAACATCATTAACATATATTTTCCAAAGAATATTGCTATAAATGGAAGCTTATATTTCTTGAGAATTTCAGCATTCTAAAATAAGAGAAAACATTAAAATTTCAGAATATGGGAACAACCAATAATCCTCATTAGTAATACAGGACAGTGGAGACATATACTTAATCATTCATGTCAAGTTAAATTTCTGACCCCTTTCTCCTGACCCTTTGTGTACATAAATATTTTAAAGAACAAACTATTGGCAGTTACATTTTGTTTTCTGAAGAGAGAGAATGATAGCTAATAACCAAGGCTTTCCATGACATTTTATATAGAACCACTTTTCATTTAAAAAGTAATTTGATAGAAGAATTCAAACAATGAAAAAATGCATCAGCTGGCCTCATTAAGTAATATTTCTATTAGAAAGAATAGATGAGAACTGTAGAATCCTTTAAAAGAAAGCTGTACAATGGCCTTAAAATAATTTAGTAATATGAGGTTGTAAATTGAATTGTGGTGATAAATTTTACCTAAGAGAATTTAGGAAGACATTTTAAAGGTGCCCTTTAATTTAGTGAAAACAACATTGTTTCATTTTTTAAAGAAGATAGTAACAGTTCACAAAGCTTTGAGGATAGTTTTTTTTCCCTCTGCCTATTTCTTTTTAGGAAATGCAAGATGATAGTTCCTTTTGTAGATGTTCAGATACATTTAAAAGGCAAAACTATTTTTTATATTGCTTATTAGCCTGTTTTCTGGATGTGCTGTTTTTGCTTTAGGAGTCACATGATGCATTATTGGAATTTGGGAATAATAACCTACAAATATTGGTTCATGTTACGAAGGAAGGGGTGTGGAAAAACCCAGTTCTTCTTAAAATTCTGTCTCAACAGCCAGTAGAAACAGAAGAAGGTAAGCCTTAAAACTTTACTAACTATATTGAAGGCAGATTTAGATCTAAGAGAATTAGAATTCATTAATGAGTTAAAATTTTGTGAATATCACCTGTGTATCTATACCCAGTCTATTCTTCTTTGAATAGTAAAAACTAACCATTAGCATTTAATGTTTTGCCTAAGTATTCTGCATTTTTAGGTAGTGTTTTAAATATTCCTTGCACTTACTTAAAAATGTTGCATTGAGTAACAGTGGTCATATAAAGTTCCTGAGATGCAAATAAATAATCTTTTTCTAGTGTTCGGTATGTGGTAGAGCTTTCCTCATATGTCGTTCACTGGTTACTACAACTAAGGACCATGAAAAAAATTGCTTTTTTATTTTAAACTTATGAAGTATTGGAATTTAGCATTTTGTAGAGAAATGCAAAGAATGAAAATTTTTATTTGCAAAATTATCAGTTTAATACCAGAAGATTTGTGGATTTAAATTGATATTTACATTTTAGGCACAAAAAATTATCTCATTTGATACCACCAGTTGTGATTTCATTTGCTTTAAGTAGAAAATTAAAAGGATCACATTCTGTTAAGTATGTTTCTGGAATAAAAATGAGGTTCAGAAGAGTTTTTATACTTTTGGTATGTCTTTAGTTTAGGTCTTAAGCAGACCATTTGAATATTGATGCCTTAAAATATTCCAGTTAGATTATTCATTCCTCAAGTTTGATAACCTACTACATACACGCTGTTTGGTTTTTCTGTATAGTGAGAAGACTGGCAATAAAGGTACTTAGAGTTTCCTCTTGGTTCCTTTTCTCTGCCAATTCTGCTTATTAGTCACACTGGTGAGGGGGAGAAAAGAATAAGAGAAAGAGCTGTTAAATAGAAAAAGGTTGGTTTTATTGTTTTCTGTTGAGGTTCCCAGTACATGTCATCCCTTTGTAGATATAGGCATATGGAGCCTAAAATATCACTTTTCTTATTAATAAAAGTTGCTTAGAGGACAGAGCCTAATAGTTTCAGAAGAATCCCAGAATTAGGCAGATCTCAGTCCAGATGGGGCTTGACTAGGGCCAAGAAGAATACTTACTCTCTTATTCTCTATAGGCAGGCCTAAGCCCAAGAGGGGAAAGGTGGATTGGCGTTAAATGTCCGCACTTTATTTTTTCTTGATGTACTAATCCAGTACATCACCCCACCTCAGGAATTAACAGTACTTAATTTCTTTTCATATAGAAAAAAATCAAGAAATGGGGAGAAGCACTGTTCTCCTAATGTCTTGTGATATCCTGTCTATTCAGTAAAGATTATAATTAAGTACCCACTATCTACAAGACTCTGAATGGGTACAGAACACCTACATATCTAAGGAATTACTCTGTGAACTGCCATATATGTGGAGGACAGCCTGTATAGTCTGCCTGCTTTCTCAGTTGGCCCTCACCCTAATGTCTGGTTAGGAGATTAGGAAGATTCCTTTATGGCTCCACTGCCCTTGTAGCCCAGGTAGTAACATATATTCGAAACTAGAAAGCAGTGACTGTCATCTCATTGATTGTCCTGTCTTCAATGATATACTAATCAGAAGCATAAAAGTACACATTTTTTAGCCTCCAAGGAACTCAGTAAATGCTTTTGTTTATTTATTTATTTATTTTGGATTAAAAAAAAGATTTGTATTTCTCCTGAGGTGCCTGGGTGGTGCAGTTGGTTAAGCTTCCAACTCTTGGTTTTGGCTCAGATCATTATCTCACAGTGGTGGGTTCGAGCCCTGCATTGGGCTCCATGCTCAGAGTGGAGTCTGCTTGAGGTTCTCTCTCCTTCTCTTTGCCCCCCCCCCCCGCCCCGCATTCTCTCTCTCCCTCCTGCCCTGCCTCCCTCACCGGAATGAATGAATGAATGAATAAAAGATTTTTTATTTTTCCAGTGAATCATGGAACACTACATCAAAAACTAAGGGTGTATTGTATGGTGACTAACATAACATAATAAAAAATTATTATTAAAAAAAAAGATTTTTCTTTTTCCTGCTTTGAGTTCTTGAATTTTGTGTCCTCCCCATCCCATAAAAAAAAAGTTTATTACTGAAGTATGTAATAAGTACAGTTCTTGGCACTTTTGCCTGGCATAGTCAGCAGAGAAATAACAGGTTCTCCCACCCAGATTTTAGCCCAGGTACTGAAGGCCTTTACATCCCCATGGGCCTACCACAGAAGGTGGGGATGGCAAGAGCAAGCCCAGCTAAGGCTGCTGCACTGATGATTCCCATCCTGAGCCCCAGGACTCACAGAACTGCCCCTCCTCGCAGCATTGATGGCAATAGCCTCCTGGATCTAGACAGCCCACAGACCAGACCTCAGCCCACAGTCAGCAGTGGGGATCCCCCACCACCATAATGGAGTGATTCCAGCTCCAACTCAAAGGACACCCAGAGCTACCATCTGGTATCTGCTAGTTTTTCCAGTTGACTTCTACCCTACCCAGCACCCTCCTCCTCCTACTTTCCCATAACTTATGACATCAAAACAATGGCTTTTCCCCTTTTTCCTTGAGACTCAGGAGGGCCAAAGCTGCAGTCTTGGGGGTTTTTTTTGTTTGTTTTTGTTTTTCCTCTCTCCCCTACTAAGGGTTGAAGGAAGGATTCCATCCTTGTTCAGAGTCACCAACTACTTTCCCCAAATCAGGCTGACAGGGAACCAGCGCCTATACTTCCTCCTGATTGTTTTCCTTCACACCCCAGTTTATTTTTTGTGTCCCTTCTACCCTATACCTCTGAAGCCATTTTATGAATTGTCATGTGCCACTTGAGCCTCCAGTAAAAACAAAAACAGGCTTTCCTGTTTAAAAAAGGGGGGGGGGCTGTTTTTAATGACCTTAAATGTTACCATTTTTTGCATGATGAAGTATACACAAGGTAAACTGTCATGATGTTTTTAATTTATTTTTAAATGGTTCAGGAAAAGAAAAGCTGAGTAAAGAAATATGACAAAACAGTTCAGTTGTTTAATCTAGATGGAAGAAAGGATATATGATTAAAAATTATTTTGTACTAGGGGCACGTGGGTGGCACAGTTGGTTGAGCATCCGACTCTTGGTTTTGGTTCAGTTTGTGATCTTGGGGTCGTGGGATTGAGCCCCGCATAGGGCTCCATACTCAGCAGGGAGTCTGCTTAGGCTTCTCTCTCCCTCTCCTTCTCCCCCTCCCGCTTGTACTCTCTCTCTCAAATAAATAAATGGAAATTAAAAAAAATTATTTTGTACTAAGATGACAAAAATACAGAAAGGATACGACTGGGAATAAGACTTGTTAGTGTACAGTTTATTTTCATTTTAAATTGAAATGTATGGCTGGATTTCCTTTTTTAAAAACAAAGTTAAGGGGTGCCTGGGTGGCACAATCAGTTAAGTGTCTGGCTCTTGGTTTTGGCTCAGGTTGTGATCCCAGGGTTGTGAGATGAACCCCACATTGGACTTCGTGCTCAGGGTGGAGTCTGCTTGAGGTTCTCTCCCTCTTCCTCTGCCCCTTCTACTTGTGCTCTTTCTTTCTCTCTCTCTAAAATAAATAAATCTTTCAAAAAATAAATAAGAAACAAAGTTGAGATGCATAACTTGAAATGAATTTAAAATGCAAGATTAGGGGCACCTGGTGGCACAGTCGGTTAAGTGACTGACTCTTGGTTTCAGCTCAGGTCGTGATCTCAGGGTCATGAGATTGAGCCCTGTCCTGGGTTCTGTGCTCAGTGTGGAGTCTGCTTGAGACGCTCTTCCTCTACCCCTCCCCCCGTGTGTACTCTCTCGCTGTCTCTTAAATAAATAAATCTTAAAAAATAAATAAATAAAATGTAAGATTGGTTTCTGTGTTCAAAGTTGATATAGTGCTGTAACTGGTTGTAGTATATTGAGTAAAGTAGTTTTACCTCATAGAAATAATAGCTATAATTTAGAGTGTTCATTGTGTGATAAGCACCATGTTAATGCTTTCCATATCTCATTTAGTCCATCAACCAGGTAAGAGATTATACGTGCCCAAGGCCACGTAGTTAAAATTGGAGGGCAGAATTTGAACCCAGGTGAGGAGATATTAGACGTTTTCGATTGAAGAGCGATAAGCCCTCAGTTGCTAAATACATGGTCTTATTAAATTCCTCTAATATGTGAGGCATGGTGCATAGTGCTTTAGAGAATACGAAAGTTAACAAGACATGGTATTTGTTTACAAATTGCTGATGGTGTAGTAAGGGAGATGACAGAAACATAATAGCAGCTAGTACTGAGCATGTACCCTGTGCCTGGTCCTATGCTAAGTATCTTATCTGCATTACTGCTATTTCATTTATGATCCATTCAGCTCTGTGAGGTGGATATGACTAACTTTTTTACAGGTGAAGAAACTTGAGGCTCAGAGGTCAGTTAATTTGTCCATGGGTTTCACAGCTTAGTATGTGCCAAAGTCCTGATTCAGCCTCACATTGGTGATTCCAAAACCTGAGATCTTAACGTCTTTACACTCTAATCCTTTATTCCTGTACTTAAAGAGAAAAGTAAGTGTGGTGAAAGAGGTAAAATGCTGTGAAAATTTAGAAGAGGGTAGGTTGTATAAATAACATGCCTGTATTCATGGTGAATATGCTTACATTGTGAATATGCTTACAACCTGGTAGGACAGATAATGAGAGCAGAATCTGATGTTAGGCAGAGTAGGATATTGGGGTGGCAGATGTGGCAGGCAATATATGGAAGAATTAGATTGGAGAGTTTAAAAAAGAATTGCTAGGATACAATAAGGATATGATAATAATTGAGGGACAGAGTTGGTAAGGAAGAATAATGCCAAAATTTCATTTCTGTATGATTGAGAGAATACCATTACTGAAAATAGAAGTAAGGAATGAGGAGCTATTTGAGTGGGAGATATGATTATGAGTTCATTTTGTGGAATTTAGTGCCTGTGGGACTAAAATGGAAAAATCCAAGTGGAAGTGATCTGTTTTCCATCCATACTTTTTGACCTTGACTACATATTAGAGTATCTATGGAATTTAAAACCAACACACACATTCTCTCTGTCTCCCTTTCCCCTTCCTCCTCACCTTCTCTCCCTCCCTCTCTCTCTCCTTTGTTTTTCCCTCTCTTCCTCCTCTCTCCCCCTATCCCAGGTCCAGGCTTCACCTGCTAAATCAAAATCTGCAGAGTTGGAGCTCTAGAATCTAGACCTTTTTGAAATACCACAGGAAATGGGCACCTTCCACCTGTATAGAATGAACTATATGATATGTTTTCATGGGGAAAGAAATAGGTTCTCTGTACTCTGAATATATCTAGAATGATAAATAACAAATTGGAAACAATTGTTTTTTGGGGAGGGAGACTAGAGTACTGGAGTTAGGGCAGAAAGGAGACAGCTTTAACCGTACATCTTTTTTGTGCCTTTTGAATTTTGTGTCATGTGCATGTACAGTGTTACCTGCTTTTGGAAAGAATTTTAAAAACTATACACAATACCCAAACTATGGAAAGACCCCAGTTGTCCATCAGTTGATGAATGGATAAAGATGTGTGTGTGCGCGTGTGTCACACACACACACACACACACACACACACAATGGAGTATTACTCAGCCATCAAAAAGATTGAAATCTTGCCACTTGCGACGACGTGGATGGAGCTAGAGTGTATTATGCTGAGTGAAATAAGTTAGTCGGAGAAAGACAAATACCATATGATTTCATTCATGTGTGGAATTTAAGAAACAAAACATATGAATCTGGGGAGGGGGGAAAAAGAGAGGGAAACAAACCATAAGAGACCTAACAGTAGAGAACAAAATGAGGATTGATGGAGGGATGTAGGCGGGGGGTGGGCTAGGTGGGTGATGGGTTTTAAGGAGGGCACTTGTGATGAACACTGGGTGTTGCATGTAATTGATGAACCACTGAATTCTATTCCTGAAACCAGTAACTGCACTGTATGTTAACTAGCTAGAATTTAAATAAAAATTTGAAAAAATAAAAAACTGTACAGTTAGTTTTGATACTGGGCCAGTGGTTTGTCATTAATATTAATGATTTCTACTCCATATATGGCCTGTAGACATAGCAGCCTGGGCATCATCTGAGAGGCTTGTTAGAAAAGCAGAATCTCAGGGGTGCCTGGGTGGCTCAGTTGTTAAGCGTCTGCCTTTGGCTCAGGGTGCTGGGATCGAGCCCCACATCAGGCTCCTCCACTGGGAGCCTGCTTCTTCCTCTCCCACTCCCCCTGCTTGCGTTCCCTCTCTTGCTGGCTGTCTCTCTCTCTCTGTCAAATGAATAAATAAAATCTTTTTTAAAAAAAGAAAAAGAAAGGAAAAGCAGAATCTAAGGTCCCATTCCAGACCTACTGAATTAGAATCTGCATTTTAATAAGATATGCCTGGTTATTCAGAAGGCACTTTTAAGTTTGAGAAACACTGTTTTAGATGAAACACCTAAAGCAGTTTGCTCATGACTTGTCTTGACATGCAGTATTCTCACCTCTGTTCTTTAAATAATGGTGTGTAATGATGTCACATACTTGTTGAGTATCTGCTATTCATAAATTGAGGGATTGTCTGGAACACTGTAAAAGTCAGTGCTCAGATGCTTAATATTTAGTACCGCTCAGAGCAGCGTTTTCCAAAGTGTGTACTGAACCAGGAACAAATATTTTACATTGTACTAATAATATGTGTAAAAGGGTTCTCTGGTCAAATCTGTTTGGGAGACATTGGGTTAAATAAAAGTGAACAGTTTTCTTTATTGCAGGACTGTTCAGAGATTTGACCAAGGAATCCTTTTTTTTTCCTAGGACTATCTCTCAGGTCTTTTGGTCGGTGGAACACACTTTGAGAAATGCCTGGTTTAGAGGAAGGAACACCACTGGCTTTGGAATCCTTGGCAAGTTACCTAATTTCTCTGAGTATTAATTTTCCTAACCTTAAAGTGGGGATAATAATACTTGCCTTGGTGGTGGTGTGAAGAATAAATGAAAGGTATATAGAAACATTCAGCCCAAAGCTTGGTACCTCATGAAAGTGTTCAAGTGGTAGTTGTTAATATTACATAGGTTACTTCTTTTTCTTGCATTTATGCTTACAGTTCATTTCCGTATTAGGAGAAAGTCAAATAATTAATTTTGATAAAATGTTAGTAGTTTTATTAAGAGATTTGGTGTTCAGAATAAAACTACTAAGTAATGTGGGAATCATTAGCAATAATTTATTTTGCTCTCTGCTCTGTTAGATGAGTATTGAGATCAGAATAAACTTCCCAAGTTATATCAACTGAATTTTTATTCACTAAAAACAAACCAACAACAAAAGATATCAAAATTTCATCTTAACCTTGATGTGTTATGAGATATGTTATCAAACTTTTATTTTTCCTTTTTTCTAGTCAATAAATTGATTGCACAAGAAGGACCTTCCTTTCTGCAAATGCGAATAAAACATTTGTTGAAATCTAACTGCATCCCTCAGGCCACTGCTTTATCAAAACTCTGTGCAGAATCTAAAGAAATTTCAAATGTGTCATCTTTTCAGCAAGCCTATATCACATGCTTATGTTCCATTCTCCCTAATGAAGATGCTATTAAGGAGGTGAGTACAGCAAATAACTGCTCTTGTCATTCACACTTACTATGAATTTAATAGAGTTTGATAAATGTTGCATGCAGGATGAAAGCCAAGACTCATTTTTTTTTCTGACTACTGAAAAGTGCCATTTTAATTGCATGTAACTGTTCAACAGATTGAATATAAAGTTGTAGGTGGATTTGAAAAATAGATAATTGAAGAATATGCAGATGGGTATTTATGTGTTTTCTTTGAAATCTTCAAATGTGAAAGTTGGTATTTTTTTTAATGTAATGATTTCTCTGTGTTTGGGAAATGCAGAAATTATTAATAATGACATCAAGGGATAAACTTAACAGAATGGCACTTAGCTTTAGTTTAAGTTACTTCATACATGTAAGTGTAAGCAGAGTAGTGTAGGACTTTAGAACCCATGAACACATTTTGAACTATAAATAAGTGGACGAGCTGGACACCATGGAAAATAATAAAGCAGCTGAGTCTTTTTTAAAAACTATTTTATCAGTCAGATTGCATTTTTTTTAACATGAATCATTTTCTTTAAAAAAGTTGGAATTTGCTTTCTCTAATAAATTATACGGAGAAAGACGAGGAATTCCTAGCTATATTCAGTCATCTGCCTAAAATTCTCTTAGATCTGATACGTGGATTCTTGTTTTACCTCTATACTGAACTTTCTTATTAAGGGTAAGAATCCCAGGGGTCTGGTTTTGTGACGTAGTAATTCTTAAACTTCAATGACAATTTCAACTTACAGTTTTATATATAATTTCCTACTCCAAATGCAACTCTTCTTTCTACCTCCCTCACTTCAGGACCAAAAATCTGTTGATTCTTTTACCTGTTCACCCTCCTTCATCCTTCTCATGCAGTCATTTCCCTCCTTACTCTGCCTTTCCATAGTCAGTCAATATTATCACCCCCCTCAGTTTTTCTACTGGTTTCTCCCTTAATTGTACTTATTTGACTAACCAGCATTCTGATTATCCCTAAATCTTTACTTCCTCTGTATCTTTACCTGTATCAGTGGGGTCAAACTTGAGTGGAGAAAACCAGCCTACTGATTTTACTTGAAATCAGTCACACTAAATTTTTTTAGGCCATTCTCTTTCCACTTCGTAGATTACTATTTCATACTTTGTCATTTTTCTTCAAACCTGTATTATAATGCCTTCTGCCCATTGTACTTTCCATTGATGAACTTTCTCCCAGTTTCTCTGAGGAAATTGAGGCAGTTGAAAGAGAATTTCCGTAAGCTGCTTCCGTGACATCTGTTCACCTCCCTGTATCTATGCATGCACACCTTTGCTTTCATTACTAAGGATAACTGTATCTGTTCACCTACCTAAGGCAATCCCCTTGACTCAGTATCACATCCCATCTGCTCTCGCCCCCTCAAGAATAATGCTACAGTACTTCTTTCCTCTACTGCATCATCAGTTACCCCTCTGCTGTAACCATCCCATCAGCATTTATGCTGTTGTTTCTTTCATCTTTAAAAACGGAATCTTTAGATTCCACTTCCCCTTCCAGAGACCGCCCCATTTTTCTCCTGGCCTTTCAGCATAATTTATTGAACGAATTGTGTGAATTTACTGTTCTGACATTTTTTCTTTGAACACACTGCTTGCTTTATAAGATTTTATTTTATTTATTCATTTAGAGCTAAAGGCGGGGAAGGGCAGAGGGGGAGAGAGAGAAAATCTCAAGCTGACTCTTAGCCGAGTGTAGAGCCCGACATGGGGCTCGATTCCATGACCCTGAGATCATGACCTGAGCCAAAATCAAGACTCGGATGCTTAACCGACTGAGCCACCCAGGCGCCCCTCTCCTTGAACACATTGTAATATGGCATTCACCCCTGCCAGTCCACCACATCACTAAATCTAATGATGATTTCTCACTTTTCATCTTACTCAGTCTGACTTGTTTGTGATTTAAACTCTTAATAGTTTTCCCACTTGGTTCTAGGATATCACACTCTCTTCTGTGCACGTGACTGGGTAGTTTTTCTCAGTTCCACCTCACTCTTCTCCTCATCTCTCTGGTGAGTGAATGTTGCAGTACTCTAGGACTCTCCTGTGTGTCTTGTTTTCTACCGGTACATATTCCCTCAGTGATCTCTTTTAGACTCATCGCTTTAAATACCAGCTATGGTCGGAATCCACAATGTCCAGCCCCGCCCTCTCCTCTGAACTCCAGACTCATATCCAGCTGCCTAATCACTATCTCTGCTGGTATGGCTAATAGCATCTCAGACTTCACATGTCCATAATTAAGCTCCTGATCTTCCTGATATTATGGCTTTGTTTTTATGAGCTTTCTTCTGAATGAAGTCTGTAGCTGTCCACTCTCAGTGTTGGAAGTAGAGGTGGGCAGGTAGTGAATAACCAATTGTCATTTTTTTAAGTCCTTACTATATGTTAAGCACTATGCCAAATGCTTTAGATAGACTGTCACATTCAGTTCTCACAATAACTCGTAGGTAGCTCCATTTTATTGATGAGGAAAGTGAGGCTCAGATCAAGTAATAGGTTTGGGCTTACATAAAAGTGGTTAAGCTGAGATTCAAACCTGAGTTTGGTATACTATTACTAATATTTTATTAAAGATACAGGATAATAAATATTATCCTAGGTGATACATACCTAATGGTTTATATGCCAAATGGTGTCTTAGGCATTGGGGTTACAAAGGTGAATCCACAAGCCTCTGAACTGGCCTACTTGTTTTCACTTTTGCCCTTTACATTTTATTCTTCCCAAAAGTAACTAGAATAGTAATCTCTTTAAAACTTAAGTGGAGCCATGTCACTCCCTTGATCAAAACCACTCAACAGCTTCCCATCTTCTTCAGAATAAATCCAGAAGTCTTTATTCTGTGTGTCATGGCCTCTGGTTACATCTATAAATATCTCTGACAGTATATACAGATACATCTAAAATGGCCCCTTTCATTCTCCGTCCCCTTATCTGCCTGTTTCTTCTTTATGTTTATATTACTACTTCCACTAGACATCATATTTGCTTCTGCTCTCTTTCCTCCCACTAGATTGAAAACTTTGTAAGGATGGGGACATAAGTTTGTTCACTCCTGTATCCCTACGTTCTAGAAGAATACTTAGCAGCATAGTAGGCATTCATGAGGGACTAACTATAAGCCTGTATGCTAATTTATTTATTTGCGTTGTTGGGAAGGGTAAGGAGATAGGAGACTGCTTACCTCTAATAACAGCTGCAATATTTTGTGTTTGGGAAACTTAATCAGATTAAGTTACAGTAATGGTTATATTCAGCATATATGATATCTGCTAGAAGAATTCAGAAGAAGCGAAAATACTAGACCATGGATTGATTCCTCTTTATTCTGTAACAATAACAACTTTTCCTTTAATGTCTCAGCCTTTGTTTATTTAAAGCTTATTTTATTTTGTTTGTAGCATTGTATGAGACATTGGCAAAAACAGAAGAATATGTATTGCCTAGTTTGGTTGCCAGAAACAATTCTAGGAAGGTAAATACTAAGCTGTATGCTACTGCCCCTAAGTTCAGTAGAAGTGTAGAATCTTTGTAGACTGACATATAAAGCTTTATAAAAATTGATCCTTGGGGCGCCTGGGTGGCTCAGTCGTTAAGCATCTGCCTCCTGGGATCAAGCCCTGCATCGGGCTCCCTGCTCCGCTATGAGCCTGCTTCTTCTCTCCCACTCCCCCTGCTTGTGTTCCCTCTCTCGCTGGCTGTCTCTCTCTCTGTCAAATAAATAAATTAAATAGTTTTTAAAAAATTGATCCTTTAGTTGGACCTTGAAATGATGGTAGGGTTTGGATGGGTAGAAAGAATGGTTTGGGGATAACTGCCTGTGGTAGTAAAGGCAGAGAAATGAACGTGTATGTTAACAGGGGCCCACTAGAGCACACCTTGCCACAGCAGAGTACCTGTTGAGGTCTTATGAGAAATAAGACCTGTTGGGTGGGGAGAAGGGAAGTCCTTGGAGACTCTAGTACATTAGAACTTAGATTTGAGGGGCGCTTGGTGGCTTAGTCGATTCAGTATCCAACTCTTGGTTTCAGCTCAGGTCATCATGATCAGTCAGGGTCATGGGATCAGGCCCCACATCGAGCTCTGCGCTCAGTGTGGAGTCTGCTTGAGATTCTCTCTCCCTCCCCTCAACCCTTCCGCCTGCTTACATGCACTCTCTCTCTCTCTTAAATAAATAAATATTGGGGCGCCAGGGTGGCTCTTGGTTAAGTGTCTGCCTTCCACTCAGGTCATGATCCTGGGGTCCTGGGATCGAGCCCTGCATCAGGTTCCCTGCTCAGTGGGTAGTCTGCTTCTCCCTCTCCCTCTGCTCCGTGCCCCCCCCCCCCCCCCGTGCACGTACTCTCTCTCTCTCTCTCTCTCGGAGTCTTTTTAAAAAATAATAATAAATACTTTTTTAGAAAGGAAGGTTTTGAAGGTAGGAAGTAAAATGACTGAAACAGTGTTTTAGGAAGCTTAGAAAGAGGATACATAAGGTTTAGAAGAGGTTGCATTTAGCAGGAGAAAGAATGGGATTTGCTGACAGGACAGAAATAAGAAGGTAATGTGTAGAGACTCTGTCAAGAGACTCATAAGGCCTGGGAGACCAGAATAATGGTAGTGTTCTACTAACTGACTAGAATGGCAGAGGTGTGGACAACAGGGAGGACTTGGGAGAATAATCGGCTTTGTTTTATGTATAATCTGTCCTGGTTTATTAATAATAAGAAAACAAAACAGGAATCCTTTTCCCCCAAAGTTACATAATTAATTCCTATCAACAAATTTGTTGACTTTGTAAGGAACAGAGTTAGAGGAAATGTGATTTGATTCTCTACAGTAGAGGTTGGCAGACTATGGCCTGTGGGCCAAATCCACCCAACTGCATGTTTTTGTAAATAAAGTTTTACTGGAACACAGTCATGCCCATCTGTTTATCATTTGTAGCTGTTTTTACTCTACAGTGGCAGAGTTGAGTAGCTGTAACAGAAACTACCAGGCCCATGAAGCTGAAAATATTTTATTATTTTTTTTTATTTTTTTTTAAAGATTTTATTTATTTATTTGACAGAGATAGAGACAGCCAGCGAGAGAGGGAACACAAGCAGGGGAGTGGGAGAGGAAGAAGCAGGCTCACAGCGGAGGAGCCTGATGTGGGGCTCAATCCCATACCGCTGGGATCACGCCCTGAGCTGAAGGCAGACGCTTAACCGCTGTGCCACCCAGGCGCCCCTGAAAATATTTTATTTCTGATACTTTCTTATAAAGAATGTTGGCCAGCCCCTACTCTACAAGAATCAGATTTTCCAGTATATAGCAAACAGTAAATACCATTTAGTGTAACCCTCCATGTTTTACCAGTGATGAAACTGAGGCCAAGATGGTAATGTTTCCAAGGCCCTCCCTGCATTAAACTAATTAGAGAGTTCAAACCCAGGTTATAACAGAGATCTTGCTTCCTGGCACAGTACAGTACAACTTATTTCCAGTTGGTAAACATGATGAGCCATGTTCAAATAGGAAACATCTTAGTGGTATATCATTCTGTTCATAGTTATACATTTATATACAGGTGTGATTTAAAACAGTTTTATGATGATTGGGATTAATTAGTTAAATACACCAATGTAAAAACATTTAGCAGACATCATAAAATTATTTTAAAAGGAACACTGCTACCATCATAATTAGTCTCTTCTCCAGTTATGTTTTTCTTTTGCAACTGACAAGAGAATTAAAGAGAATTTTTAAAATTTGCTTTGGAAAAGTACTAATGAATCAGATGTTCATTAATTGGAGTTTAAAATCAGCATATGTTCTAAGGTAACAGAATTCTGTACACATTTGCCATCTACTTCAACTGAGTTCAGGAGGAGAGTCAAATTAACTTGAGCAACAGCTGGGAATAAAAGTACGTGTATGTTGGCTCCTGTGGGTATCACTGTAATGGGTGTGTGTAATAGGAAACCTCTGCTGGGAAGATTGAACCAGACACATACAATTAAGATTAATTGAGGGGATCAGCTTAAAAGTCAAAATTCAGAGCCCCAAATTCAGAACTCAGTGGAATCTTCAAGTTCTAGTTTCATTTAGAGTTGAATGAGATGATATTGCTATTAATTTTACATAAAAAAGGTTTTTAATTAAAGTTACAGACGTGGCCATGGCCTAGTGTCCCATGTGGATGTTTCCTATATTTTTTTCATTACTGAAAGAAGAAATCTTTGCAGAGATCAAGTTTTCCATGTATAATAGAAGAATAAACACTTGTATTATTATGAAGAGCCAAGAAATCTGTCAGTAGAACTCCTGGCATAGTTAAAATAGGAGTCCATTTCATTTTTAATCCCTGAATGAACTGTATCTTCAGTGTCTAATGTTAATAGACGTAGCAGGAGAGGTTTGTTTCTTCTCTTGATGGGGAAATGAAAAGACAAACAGGTCTTAATTTACTCACTAGTCTAACACTGTTGGGAATTGACACAGTCACTAGGTATAGATGATAAACAGGACAAATACATTTAAACAGGACCCATTGAGAATTCAGTTTGGGAGTAGAAGAAAAATAAACAGGAGCATAGAAATTTCAGGTGTAGCTTAAATAAGAATCAAGATTAAGATGGATCCTGAACAAGGAATAATAACAAAGTATATAATTAAATTTAAAATTAAAATCTAAATAATTTTATACTTTATTATATGGGAAATGAATGGTACACTCAAAAAATACATTAAAGGTCAAAAGGCTGTATGAAGAAATTGAGGATTTGCCTATTTAAATATTTTCTCTCCTAAGAGTTCTTTTAAATGGCTTTGATGAGATATCTTCCCAGGTGCCCCTGTTTTAAAAGTCTGTTATGAGGAACAAATTATTTGCATTATTCCTCAGAACTGATCAGGAAAATGCTAGATGGAAAACCTCTAATCTAGAGAAAGAGAAATGATAAAATATCATTTTGTAATGGCACTGGCCAGAATACTGTTTTACCTTGGTAGCCTAATCATGAAAATAAGAAGGCAGATATGCTGCCTCTGCTTACCTTCTCTTATGCCACTTGGCTACCTGTTACACCATTGGTATTTAATTGGCTGATTATTATGAAAGTCTTCTAATTGCATCTGCTCTTGTCCCCACAGTTCATTTTCTACAATATCCAAGGTTATCTCTTTTCTTTTCTTTTTAAGATAAAAGTAGACATTGGGATGCCTGGATGGCCCAGTTGGTTAAGCATCCAACTCTTGGCGTTGGCTCAGGTGGTGATCATAGGGTCATGAGATTGAGCCTTGTGATGGTCTCTGTGCTCAGCACAGAGTCTGCTTCAGATTCTCTCTCCCTTTGCACCTTTCCCCCATGCTCTTGCATGCATGCTCTCTCTCTTAAATAAATAAATCTTTAAAAAAAAATAAAAGACACTTTGTTTTGAGATAATTTTAGATTCAGATATTATTGTAAGAAATAGTATAGACCTACTTTCCAGTCATTTAACATATATTCATTGGAGGACTCAGGCACTAGGGATACAATAATGAAAAAGACGAAAGGGGAAAAAAAGACAGTATTCACCTGTAAGACTGAGAGGGAGAGGTCTGAGTTGGAAATTAAGAGATCCAAGTCATCAGCATTTGAAACCAGAGAGCGAATAAGATTAACTTTTTCAGAATCCCAGAAATTAGCTAAAGGCTTACTACAATCCAAGGAGGTTTTATTCAAGGAAAACAGATTAATCTCACTAAGAACAGTGAAGTTGGTGGCATTTTAACTTTCCATACTTCTCATGTCCTCCCCAGCTTCACGATAACCTTGAAAACAAACACCCTCAAAACTACAGTAGCTGTGAAAATCAACAGCCTAGCAGCCAGCTGAGGAAGCAGAATGGATTTTGGAACTCTGCAAAAGCCTAGCCCCAGAGAATTGTCAGTATTTGATCTTTCTGGCATCCTTCTGAAAAGCTCCATTCTCAAGACTTGTCTTTATTTGACTCCCAGCTCACCATGCCAAAAGCTCTGTCCTCAGTGTATTTGTCAGAAACAATCAGTGGTAATTGTTTAACATGACAATTTTCCTCAGACAGTTGTCAGAAGAGGCATTACCAGTCAGGCTAACAAGAGACTGCCAAAAAGATTAAAAAGAAAAACTGGGATATGGGATGACCATAGGGGATTTTGAAAACCTCTGATATATTCCTGGAATTATGTAAGGTAATGTGCATGTACAGGGCTGTGTGTCTGGTGAGGAATGACTGAAGATGGCCCTAATCCCTCACCTCTTGTATACCTTGAGACTCTGCACAAGGCAGAATTTTAAGCTGCCTACTGAAATATTGAAAGTATGCCCCAACACACAGAGCCGCTTGGCAAAAGCTGGGACTTACTTATTCAGACATTTAAGTAAATCTCTTGAATATATTGGACATGTAGCTGACCATTGAGCTAACCAAGCAGAAACTGTAGTGGCCACACATATGACAAAGAGTATAGATTTTACAGAATTATTCTAGGAAAGTCACTAAACAAAACAAATAGTAACAGTAACAAACCCTGAAGAGGTGGGGGAAATCTGATTTCCACAGTTGCCACAGTATATTACTTAAAATATCCACTTACCACGTAAAGAAACATGATAGTCCATACACAGGGAAAATAGCAGCCCGTAGAAACTTTTCCTAAGAACACCCAGATATTGGACTTACTAGACAAAAATTATAAATCAGCTATTACAAATATAGTCAATTCTTGTCATTTGTGGTAGTTATGTTCTGTATAGTGACTGCAAACACTGAATTACCAAATACTGAAACCATTGCTCCTGGGAGAAGTATGTGGTTAGGTTCCTGTAAGGCTCTGGTCACTGATTAGTATATAATTTTGTTCTGTGTGTGCTTCTGTTAAAGACTCCTCATTTAATATATATTGTTGATTCATTAACATTGAACTCACAGCCAACAGCATGGTAATTCAAGCCTGAATGAAGCTTATCTAACACATGCATTTTCTCCATGAGACACATCAAAGCTTCTTGTGCTTAGACAGCACTTCACTACCCTGGGGGGCTATTTTAAACAGGGAAATCACCAGTGAAAAACATAAAAACACAAAGTGCCACTAAATAGAACATGAAAAAGACACTCGTTAGAGAGGAGAACTGAAACGAGAAGGCAGAATGTCACTTCGGCCTTACCTGGGAACATGCACACCAGAGGACTCAAGTTTTTCACCACTCTGTGCATGTTCATGAATGACCCTGAAAGCATCATGAGTGGACTTTGGAAGTCAGAGATACATTTTAGCAAGTAGTCAGATTTGTGAGCACAGAATCTGTGAGTAATGAAGATCAACTCTATATTCAGAGAACCAAAGGAACCATGTCTAAAGAAGTAAGGGAAAGGGGCGCCTGGGTGGCTCAGTCGTTAAGCGTCTGCCTTTGGCTCAGGGCGTGATCCTGGCATTCTGGGATCGAGCCCCACATCAGGCTCCTCTGCTGGGAGCCTGCTTCTTCCTCTCTCACTCCCCCTGCCTGTGTTCCCTCTCTCGCTGGCTGTCTCTCTCTCTCTCTCTGTCAAATAAATAAATAAAATCTTTAAAAAAAAAAAAAAAAAAAAAAAGAAGTAAGGGAAAATATGAGAACAGTGTCTCAACAAGTATAGAATAGAGTAATAAATACAAATTATAAAAAGAATCAAAGGTCTAGAATGGAAAAGTACAATAATTGAAATTATTTTGCTGGAGAGACTCAACATCAGATCTGAATTAGTAGAAAAAAAGAATCCACAACCTTTGAAAGAGGTTGATTGAGATTATCCAATCTGAGGAACAACTGAGCCCCAAAATACATGTGCTGACAATTAAAGGGGGAAATAGATAATTCAAATATAATATTTGGAGACTTTAATACCCCACTTTCAGTAAGGAGAGTTGAGATGAATGATGAAAGCATGACGTACCAGAATTTATGGGATGCATCTAAAGCAGTGCTTAGAAATTTACAGTTGTAAAATGTCAGTCTTGAAAAAGAAGGTCTCAAGTTAAACACCCTACCATCTACCTTAAAAACTAGAAAAGGAAAAGCAAAGTAAGCCCAAAGCGAACAGAAGGAATGAGTAATAAAGATTAGAATGTAGGTAGGGGCGCCTGGGTGGCACAGCGGTTAAGCGTCTGCCTTCGTCTCAGGGCGTGATCCCGGCGTTATGGGATCGAGCCCCACATCAGGCTCCTCCGCTATGAGCCTGCTTCTTCCTCTCCCACTCCCCCTGCTTGTGTTCCCTCCCTCACTGGCTGTCTCTGTCTCTGTCAAATAAATAAATAAAATCTTTAAAAAAAAAAAAAAAAAAAAAAGATTAGAATGTAGGTAAATGAAATCGAGAATACAAAATCAGTAGAAAACAGTAATAAAGTTGGTTCTGTGTAAAGTTCAACAAAATTGATAAACTTTTAGTTGGACTGAGAGGAGGAAAGAAAAGTCAAATCACTAAAATTAGAAATGAACGAGGATATTAGTGACCCTACAGGAATAAAAAAGATGATACAGTAATGCTATGAAGAATTAAATACCATAAAATTAGATTTAATTAGATGAAATAGACAAGTCCTTAGCATTTTTTGTTAAAGATTTTATTTATTTGACACAGAGCACAAGCAGAGGGAGAGGAAGAAGCAGTCTCCCCACTGATCAGGGAGCCCCATGTGGTGCTCGATCCCAGAACCCTGGGATCATGACCTGAGCCAAAGGCAAATGCTTTAACCGACTGAGCCATCCAGGCACCCCGGACAAATCCTTAGAATTGATACAAACTATTAAAATTGACTCACAAAGAAATGGAAAATCTGAATATACCTATAACTAGTGAAGAGATTGGTAATTTAAATTTCCCACAAAGAAAAACCCACATCCATGTGACTTCAGTAGTGAGTTGTACAAAATATGTACATGAAGTCTTGCAAATAGTAGAAGAGAAAGGAATGTTTCCAGACTCTTGCTGTGAAGCCATCATAATCCTGATAATCAAAACCAGACAAAGACCTCACAAGAAAGAAAGCTATAGACCAAAATCCCTGAAGAATAGGGATCCAAAAATCCTCAACAAAAAATAGCAAACCAGGGACGCCTGGGTGGCTCAGTGGGTTAAGCATCTGCCTTCACCTCAGGTCATGATCCCAGGGTCCTGGAATTGAACCCCATGTCAGGCCCGCTGCTCATACGCACACTCTGTCACTCTCAAATAAATCTTAAAAACAAAACAAGCCAAATCCAGCAACCTGCAAAAAGGAGTATATTCTTTAATCAAGTGGAATTTATCACAGGAATGCAAAGTTGGTTTAAATCCGTCAATGTAATACACCACATTAATAGAATAAAGGACAAAAGCCACATGGTCATTGCAAGAGAGGCAGAAAAAGCATTTAACAAGGTCTTACAGCTTTCATGTTAAAAACACTCAACAGGGGTGCCTGGGTGACCCGGTCAGTTGAGTGTCTCCCTTTGGCTAGGGTCATGGTCCTGGAGTCCCAGAATCGAGCTCCATGTTGGGCTCCCTGCTCAGCAGGGAGTCTGCTTCTCCTCCTACCCCTCACCCTGCTTGAGCTCTCTCTCTGTCTCTCAAATAAAATAAAATAAATAAAAAAGTAAAAACACTCAATAAGGAATAGCAGGGAACTTCCTTAGCCTGATAAAGGGTATCTATGAAAACCTATGGGTGACATATTTAATAATAATAAATTCAGTGGGTTTTTTTCCCTAACATCAGGAACAAGATGGGTGCTTTTGCCACTTTTATTCACTATTGTACTGGAAGTTTTAGCCAGGACGATTAGGCAAGAGAAGGGAAAAAAAGGCATCCAGATTGGAACTATCTCTGTTTGCACATATTATCTTGGATAAAAATAATCCTAATAAGATCACTATACAAAAATTACTTTATTTATATACATCTAACAGTGAACAACATGAAAATGAAGTCAAGGAAACAATTTCAATAACACAAAAGATAACAATACAATAACAACAAACAATAACATTAAAGAGAATAAAATATTTTGGAACAAATTTTTAAAAGAAAGTGTAAGACATAGCCACTGAAGACATAAAATGTTGAAAGAAAGTAAATAAATGGGACAACATTCTGTGTTTGTGGATTAAAAGACTTGATATTGTTAAGATGGAGGTACTCTCCAAATTGATATATAGATTCAGTGCTATCTCTGTCAAAATCCCACCTTCCTCTTTTGCAGAAATTGAGAGGCTGGTCCTAAAATTCATGTGGACATTCAAGGGACCCAGGATAGCCAAAACAATCTTATAAAAGAACAAAGTTGGAGGGACGCCTGGATGGCTCAGCCAGTTAAGCATCTGACTCTTCATTTTGGCTCAGGTCATGATCTCAGGGTTTTGAGATCAAGCCCTGCATCGGGCTCCACACTAGAGGCTGCTTAAGATTCTCTCTCTCTCCCCACTCATACCCCTTCTCTCTTTTAGAAAAAAAGAACAAAGTTGGAGGACTCACACTTCACTAAAAAGTTACAGTAATAAAGTCAGTGTAGTACTAGCCAAAAATAGGCAGAAAAATCAATGGACTAGAATCTAAAAATAATCCTTCACACTTAATGACAAATGATTATATGCATACCAAGACAATTCAGTGGGGGAAATAATAATCTTTTCGATGAATGAATCTTTGACAACTGGATATCTACTTGCAAAAGAATGAAGTTTGACTTTTATTTTTTTAAAAAGATTTTATTTATTTATTTGACAGAGATAGAGACAGCCAGCGAGAGAGGGAACACAAGCAGGGGGAGTGGGAGAGGAAGAAGCAGGCTCCTAGCGGAGGAGCCTGATGTGGGGCTCGATCCCATAACGCCGGGATCACGCCCTGAGCCAAAGGCAGGCGCTCAACCGCTGTGCCACCCAGGCGCCCCTGAAGTTTGACTTTTAAAACTATATATAAAAATTAACTCCAAATAGATCATAAACTTAAATATAGTAGAAAAATAATGTAACATCTTAGAAGAAAATACAAGAATAAATATTTAAGCCCTTGGATTAGGCAGTTGACATTTGACACCAAAAACACGAGTGACAAAAGAAAAATATTTCATCTAACTTCATCCAAAGGACAACATAAAGGATGGGAGAAAATATTTGCAAACCAAAAATCTAATAAAGGACTTGAGTCTAGACTATATGAAGAACTCCTACAAGTCAACAATAAAAAGGCAATCCAGTTTTAAAAATGGTTAAAGGCTTTTTTGTTAAATTAATAGACTTTTTTTTTTTTTTTAAGCAGAAACGTTTTAAGAAAAATTGACTGGAAAGTATAGAGTTCCCGAATATATCTCCCAAACCCCCAGTTTTACCTGTTAACATCTTGCTGTTAGGGGCGCCTGGGTGGCACAGCGGTTAAGCGGCTGCCTTTGGCTCAGGGCGTGATCCCGGCGTTCTGGGCTCGAGCCCCACATCAGGCTCCTCCGCTATGAGCCTGCTTCTTCCTCTCCCACTCCCCCTGATGGTGTTCCCTCTCTCGCTGGCTGTCTCTCTCTGTCAAATAAATAAATAAAATCTTTAAAAAAAAAAAAAATCTTGCTGTTAGTCTTGTTACATTTGTTATACTTGGTGAGCTAATGTATTATTGTTAACTAAAATCCGTAGTTTAAAGTTCAGTCTTGATATTACACATTCTGTGGGTTTTGACAAACATATAATGACATGTATCTACTATCACAGTGTATACAGAATAGTTTTACTGCCCTACAAATGCCCTGTATTCTGCTTATTCATCCTTTCCTCTCTCCCCACAAGCCCCGGGCATCCACTGATCTTTTTACTGCCTCCACAGTTTTGCCTTTTCCAGAATGTCATATACTAGGAATTATGTAGTATGTAGACTTTTCAAATTGGCTTCACTTAGCAATATGCATTTAAGGTTCCTCCATATCACTTTGTGACTTTATATCTCCTTTCTTCTTCCCTTCCCTCCCTCCATCCCTTCTGCTTTTCTTTCTTTCTTTCTTTCTTTTTTTTTTTCTTTTTTTTTTTTCTTTTTTTTTTTTTTTTTCTTTTTTGAGAGAGAGAGCATATGCTTGTGAGCTGGGGGGAGGCGCAAAGGGAGAGAGAGAATTCCAAGCAGGTTCCATGCCCAGTGCAGATCCCGAAGCAGGGCTTGATCCCATGACCCTGAGATCATGACCTGAGCTGAAATCAAGAGTTGGACGTTTTAACCAACAGAGGCACCCAGGCATCCCTCTGCTTTTTTTTTTTTTTTTTTTTTTTAAAACAAAGTCCATGATTAGGGCTCAGTCTTTGTGTTGTGTTGTACATTCTGTTATGTGATGTTATTGGGAGTCTAGTTCTGCTTATTGTGTATGACATTTTCTGGAATGACTGGTGTATTTGTACTTTTTATAGTTTGGGATTGTGAACTCAGTTTTGGTGGGGTGGGTGGGAATAAGGAGTGCTTTATTTCAGAGAATTGTAATAGGCCTTAGTTAGCATATGTCTCTATAAATCAGTTTTATCTTTGCTTCTGCCAGGTGATTCAGAGATGTTACCAGCCAGAACTTTCTTTTTATTTTGTTTCTTTTTTTTTTTTCTCATTTTGGGGTTTTTAGACAACAGAGTAGTAGTATGGCATATTCCAAGTTTGAAGGACAGGTTATAAATGCTCAGATATTTTTTTTATCCCAGCAGAACCCAGGATGAGATTGCCATCACCCTTTCTCTGAGTTTTTAGCTCTTTAGGAGTTCTAACTTTATGCAGAAGGTCTCTCACTGCCAAACTTCCTGTCCCTTGGTCCACGCTTTATCATCTCCCATCCATGAGTTGTAAAACACAAGCCTCTTCGTGAAATTAACAGTGATCCAGCAAGTTAGGGCAGTTGTCCATTCACACTTAAACACTTTTTCCCCTTTGTGATTTCTTTAATTTATTTTTAAGATTGTAATTATTTGTCCGAGAGAGAGTACAAGCAGGGGGCAGGGTAGGCAGAGGGAGAAGCAGGCTCCCCGCTGAGCAAGGAGCCTGATGTGGGACTTGATCACAGGACCCCGGGATCATGACCTGAGCCAAAGGCAGATGCTTAACGACTGAGCCACCCAGGCACCCCTGAGCCAGAGACAGCACTTTATTCCTTATGCTGAAAGTTTTGATTCTTCTAAATACAGATGCCATTGATAGTGTTTATGCATGATTTATATTTTTGTGTCATTAAATTTATCAGACTTTGTTATGAAGCAGATTTTGGTAAGGAAAAATCTGAGGGAATAGTTAGGATTTTGAGAAAGCGTAAGGTGTGGAATGAATGTTCCTGACTAGTCTTTCAGGTGCTTTTAAGTTCTTGGCTGGTTCTGCTCACTGTCCTTCCATTTCAGTTCTACCCTTAGAACTACCCTTAGAAACAGAACAATCACATGTCCTCCAGTCTCCCGCTATTGTTAGCCTATATGGTACCTTTATGGAAATTGGCAAAAAGTACCTCCTCTTTCACATGGTTGACTTCCAGAGGTCGCCCTTCTGTGAGGAAGAGCCTCATGCCAAAACTTAGGGCTTGGCAAGCTGATTGAATTTCAGCCTCCATTAACCTCCTTAGCTGGTTATCTTTGTGTAGCATGAAACTACACACAACTCTAGGGCATGGCGTTATTTAGATGTCTTCTAGTGTGGAACTGCACTCTGTCCGGAGTCTCTAACCTTATTTAATCCAGCCTTTTATTCACTGAATGCTAGCCAGCTTTGGTGGTAAATATCATTCTTTACAATTACATCACATAACCTTTCCCCTCCTCCTGTATCGTGATTACTCTCACATTTATCAGTTTGCTCTTTCTGGCTTTTTTTTTTTTTGGCCATCCCTGCCCATATACATCTAGACCCTGATATCACCCCAAGGGCTGTTTTCCTTGAAGTCTTCTTTGCTCACTCCCGTCCACATGAGTTTTGTCTTCAGTCTATCCCACTTACTTATCCTGCGGTCACTATGTTATTTATCTTGTGGTTATCTTTTATTACAACAAATATTTATTGATGTTCCCCCAGGTACCTAGTACCATTGTAGGCACTAAAGATACAGTGGTGAATAAAAACAATTTTTTCCCCTTACAGAACATATATTCTACTAGGCAAGATGGATAGTAAACAAAGACTTAATTATTTGACGCATGTGTCCTACTCGTCTTAATAGCTATAGAATATAAACCACAGGGATATGAATCATATTTAAGAATGAAAAAATTATTTCAGTACCTGTGCAGGTATTTCCTAGATACTCATTGAAGTTCTCAGAAGCTTGTCAGTGACCTCATTTTAATTTACAGTAGCTGAAAAGTATTTTATGGCATAAATTTGGTTTTTAGTGTGTGGTCTTAAGGTATTTTTTAGAAAAGGTTGGAACCAGTAGTATAACCATCTTACTATTGAAGTGTTAAAAGTATGTCATTTTAATTTACTGGATTTTTCTATTTTTTATTTTCCTGTTTATTTACTTTTGTTTCTTTATCATAACTTTTTTCCCTCTGTATTCAAGAAAATACAGGTTTGGGGGGCAAAGTACTAATACTCTTTTTAACTAAAAATGTTAACTGAATGCTTACATAAAACTGAATGTCACATAAAGATCCTAAAGCAGGCACTAAGTGGGATAGAAGTGTGAGATAAGATAGGGCACCAGCTTTCAAAGGATTTAGAATCAGGGAGAGTAGGTAGCAGATTGAAGGATTCAATTTCTTCATTTGTAAGAATGGTAAGATTTTTTTCATTACTTAAAGTGAAAAAGAAGTCTAGAAGGATGCCCCTTTGTTAGTAGCATTGGTAAGTACGTGCGAGGCAAATAGGTTCTTGAATTTGAAGGTTGTACAAAAACCCCACTATAAACTAGTCCTATTTTCTTCTTTTTTAAAAGATTTTATTTATTGAGAGAGAGAGAGAGCTCGAACATAGCGTATGAGCAGGGGGGAGGGGCAGAAGGAGAGGGAGAAGCAGGCTCCCAGCTGAGCAGGGAGCCCCACATGGGGCTCAATCCCAGGGCCCTGAGATCATGACCTGAGCCGAAGGCAGACGCTTAACCAACTAAGCCACCCAGGCACCCCCAAAGGTAGTTTTAAAATACTCTGTACATCCCCATTGTAGCAATTAACATACATTGTAATTCTCAGCAATTGCCTGGTTTCTCATTATTATCTGTGACTCAACTGTGAGATCCATGAGGGCAAAAATCAGGCTGGCCTGTATCCCCAGTACTTAGTAAATAGCACTGCTTTGAAAGACGTGTACATTTTAATTTTAACATGGCTGTTTTTTTCCTGTGGATTTTGTGCACAGAGGATTTTGGATATCATTTATAAGACCGTGCTCTTGTCCTCAAGGAATTCATAGTCTAGTTGGAGAGCTAAAGTTAAAAGCTCAAAACAAGAAAATAATAAAAAGGCCAGTGTGAGTCACTAGTTCAAAAGTTGACCCAAAGTGGAATAAAAAATAGCCCAATTAAAAATGTTGATAAGATGCTGTGTATTCACAGCACGGCAAGAGATCTTGAACACTAGAGTCATCTTTAAGGAAGACTTCATGACGAAAAAAGATTCCACTAAATGTTGAAGGATAGGGAGGATCGGCTTGTCGTGAGAGAGGAGA
This sequence comes from Ursus arctos, assembly GCF_023065955.2. Taxonomy (NCBI): domain Eukaryota; kingdom Metazoa; phylum Chordata; class Mammalia; order Carnivora; family Ursidae; genus Ursus; species Ursus arctos. The sequence continues at coordinate 30,145,465 of NW_026623008.1, forward strand.
GCTGTTTGTTTAGGCTTATTATACACTAATGGGTAATGTTAATCTGTAGAGTATTTGTAATAAATGCAAATAATAGAACTGTATATGCTTTATAAAATAATCTGGATTTTTCATATCATTTCCTCCTCCCCCATCATTTTAGGTTAGTGAATTTTGACTTGAAATCTGTATTTCTAGTTTACTTCACTTTTGTCCCGTTTTTTCTTACCACTTTGGTTCCAAGGTGAAAGCTCCTATCTCTGAATTGTACCCCTTTAAAATATAAGAGCTTCCCTGTAGGAATAAAATGAGATTCATTTTTCATTTTGTTTACTCTTTTGATTATTAGCCACAGTTGACCGGAGATGAGAAATAGTCTCTTCTTAGGCTCATCTTTTACTTGTGAAGTAGAGATAATACTGCCTGCCTTGCCAATTTTACGTATTTATCATGCTGATAAAATGAGATAATACAATTATCTCATTCAGATTGTTTGAAAAGGATAAAAAAATGTTCTAGAAATGCAAGTTGTATGTTCTTTCCATTCTAATTTAAATGTCTAACTTAGTTTTTTATGTTATTTCTCATGTAGAGATGTGATATTGCTGTTTCATTGCAGAATCAAATTTTAGAATTCTTGGTTTTGGACAGGAGCTTGAACATGGCCTGGATGGTAGATGGCTGCTCTGGAACAGCTGTTTTCACTTGCTGTGGAATTCTCATTTTGGTCCCTCAGTCACGTCAGTTTTAAACTCCCTGGGGTGGGCCTTTTGTCTTTGAATGACCTTTCTGATATATTTAGCTGTGAATGAGATTATGGTTGTTTAGGGCATCAGTAAAATTCCATCTTCATTAAATATGATGAGGTCTTTTTCCCCCCCTTACCTGAAAACTGAATTTAACTTTATGTTTTAGGCTTTAACAACTTAACTTTACCTCCCAGTACTCCTTAGATAGAAATTTGCATCAAGTGTGATCTTGCATCTGAGAGTGATCTTTTGAAATGCTTTCTAGTATTCTTAAGGTTTACTTTCTTTTTCTTATTTTTAAAATTTATATGATTCATGAAAACAGTTTTTAACAGCTCTTTTAACATGCTCTCTATTAGCCAATTCCTGTTAGAACATATTTTTTTTTTAATGATTTTTTATTATGTTAGTCACCATACAGTACATCCCCGGTTTCCGATGTAAGGCTCGATGATTCATTAGTTGTGTATAACATCCAGTGCACCATGCAATACGTGCCCTCCTTACTACCCATCACCGGTCTATCCCATTCCCCCACCCCCCTCCCCTCTGAGGTCCTCAGTTTGTTTCTCATAGTCCATAGTCTCTCATGTTTCATTCCCCCTTCTGATTACCCCCTTTTCTTTATCCCTTTCTTCCCCTACCGATCATCCTAGTTCTTATGTTCCATAGATGAGAGAAATCATATGATAGTTGTCTTTCTCTGCTTGACTTATTTCAGTTAGCATTATCTCCTCCAGTGCCATCCATGTTGTAGCAAATGTTGAGAACTCGTTCTTTCTGATAGCTGAGTAATATTCCATTGTATATATGGACCACAACTTCTTAATCCAGTCATCTGTTGAAGGGCATCTCGGCTCCTTCCATGATTTAGCTATTGTGGACATTGCTACTATGAACATTGGGGTGCATATGGCCCTTCTCTTCACTACGTCTGTATCTTTGGGGTAAACACCCAGTAGTGCAATGGCTGGATCATAGGGTAGCTGAATTTTTAACTTTTTAAGGGACCGCCACACTGTTTTCCAGAGTGGCTGTACCAACTTGCATTCCCACCAACAATGTACGAGGGATCCCCTTTCTCCACATCCTCTCCAACAATTGTTGTCTCTTGCCTTGTCTATTTTTGCCATTCTAACTGGCGTAAGGTGGTATCTCAGTGTGGTTTTGATTTGAATTTCCTTGATGGCTAATGATAGAACATATTTTTTAAGACTTAGCTGTGACTTTAATAGGCACAGATACCACATTTTTATTGATGTATAATCAACATATTAACATTGTATTATTTCAGGTGTACAACATAATATTTGATATTTGTATATGTTGTGAAATGGTAACCAAAATAATTCTAGTTGATGTCTGTCACCATACATAGTCACACATTTTTTTTCTTGTGATGAGAACTTCTACAATCTATTCTCCTAACAACTTTCAGATATGCAGTACAATATTAACTATAGTCACTATGCTGTACTAAATGAAACATATTACATTCTTATAATAACTCCATGAGGGAAGTCCTATTATTTCCATTTTACAGATGAGGAAACTGATACATAGAGTTACTGAGAAGTTACATGACTTATTCAGGGTCACACAGCTAGCAGCTATAGAGTTGAATATACACAATCTGGTTTTAGAATAATTGCTTTTAACTACCATACTGTACGGCTTATTACATCATTGCATTGTCTTTGAAAACATTAGAAAACAGAATCGTATGAGGGTCACTTTGTAAACACGAATTTTTCACCGTGTTTAAATTTGATTCATTTACTCCATTCATCAACACCTACTCACTCTTTTTTTTTTTTTAAGATATTTATTTATTTGAGAGAGAGGCCGCGAGAGAGGGAACACAAGCAGGGGGAGTAGGAGAGGGAGAAGCAGGCTTCCTGCTGAGCAGGGAGCCCGATGTGGGGCTCGATCCCAGTCATGACCTGAGCTGAAGGCAGACGCTTAACAACTGAGCCACCCAGGCGCCCCATCACTCTTACGTGTTTCAGACACCATTAGGTGCTGAGTTTTGAGCAAGGTATTGATAGCCCCTGACCTCATTGATTTTACATTCTAGCAGAGAAGAGAAATGCTAGTAAGTTCTTCATCTAATGATTGAATTGCAGTTGTGATAGATGTTACATAGGAAGAATTAAGAGCAGAGTTTTTGTATGTGGGTTTGTCCTTTTTTTAATTGAAGTATAGTTGACTTTTAGAGGAGTTGTTTTTTGGTTTTTGTTTTTTTTTTAATTGATGAGAACAGAATTTTTGGTGGGGATTCTGAAGTGGTCTTAGAAGTGAGAAGATTCTATGAGAAAATGGCATTTGAGCTAAACTTTGAAAGAAGCCTTTCTATGCCTACCTGAGGGTATGACTAAAATTAGAGACTTAGAACCACCTGTTGGAATTGCATTGCACTTTGGAAGAGATGAGCTAACTCTGATATACTTTATTTGCCCTGATATGTGCTTCGTTTATCCTGAAGTTTAACATTGTTTTGTACATTTGGTGTCTGGTATAATTAACATTTATAATGCTGAGACATAGACAAATGACAGAGAGATTATCATTATCCTTCATCTTCTTTATTAAGATAGGGAAGTGATAAAATAGAGTTGAGAAAGAGTCTTTAGAAGTCTTATTCTCCTGTTTTATTAGTATGTAAAGAGAGCCCCAGAAAATTCTGTTTTGCCGGAGGTGGTTTTAAGATTTCTATAAATAGGGGCGCCTGGGTGGCACAGCGGTTGAGCGTCTGCCTTCGGCTCAGGGCGTGATCCCGGCGTTATGGGATCGAGCCCCACATCAGGCTCCTCCACAGGGAGCCTGCTTCTTCCTCTGCCACTCCCCCTGCTTGTGTTCCCTCTCTCGCTGGCTATCTCTATCTCTGTCGAATAAATAAATAAAATCTTAAAAAAAAAAAAGATTTCTATAAATAGCATAAATGAAAAAGATGTACTCTAAGTGTTTTAACTGTTGGAAAATTCACTTACACCAGAGCCTTTTTTTCTTAACTCTGTGAGAAAGTGATATGTTACCAGCATTTGAATTAAAAACATTTTTAACCAGCCTCCTTTAGCCTTACTGGCAGTAAGGGTAAGTCTTGTATTTTCTATCTGTAACTAGAGTGACTTGAATAAAATGAAAGAGAAATAGGGGTGCCTGGCTGGCTCAGTTGTAGGAGAATTCGGCTCTTGATCTTGGGATCGTGAGTTCAAGCCCCACATTAAGTGTGGAGATTATTTAAAAATAAAAATTTTTAAATAAAAAAAAGATGATGGTACTTCAGGTGAAAATAATCTGAAGTTATTATGTATAATTTGACTTATTTATATGGTAGCAGTGTTCATGAATGTTTTTTTTTTTTTTAGGTAGGCTCCACACCTATTGTGGGGCTTGAACTCAGAAACCTGAGCTCAAGAGTTGGATGCTGTACCAACTGAGCCAGTCAGGCGCCCCATGAATAATATTTTTTTAACTGTACAAAAATGTTTTTATCTGCATTGGGACTGCAGTGGAACTTCCTTATAGTGTCTAGTCTCTTCTCTTTAGTATTTTCTTATATGAAATATTCCAGAAGACTCAGCCATGAGTTAATAGAAGAAAATTATATCCTTTTAATTGCCTCATCAATTGTCAAAGATAGAAAACATTAAAAGAACCTTCATACTGCATAACAAAATTTACAGGAAAATCACCATTTTCTTTTTGACTCCATCTTCTCATTTTTGATAGATTGCTAAGGTCGACTGCAAGGAAATACTAGACATCATATGTAATCTGGAATCCGAGGGTCAGGATAACACAGCATTTGTTCTTTGTACGACTTACCTTACCCAGCAGCTCCAAACTGCAAGTGTATATTGTTCTTGGTAAGTATATTTACTTTTTATTTTCTTTATTTGTTCAGCACAGAGTGTGGCATTTAGAGTTTATGTAAAGCATTGGCTTACTTCAAATTTAAAGCCCAACTGATGACATGTGAAGTAAATCTTGCTTAGAAGCTAAACCATTTAATTAAAAATATTACTGGTTTAATCTTTTCCCAGAAGAGTCCAGAAATAAAGAGAAGGTAAAAGTTGGGCTCCTCTTAATCATCTTATAGAGGGTTGTCTGTTAACTTTACTATATTTTGTCTTTGAAGATAAAATTGTGGCAACGTGAAACAAATTGGTGTTATGTCGTTTTCCTTTACACTTATTATATCTTCTGGTAGTCATTTTCCCCTTCTTATATGGAAACCCACTAATTATGTAGGTTTCTAGGTCAACCTTTCACTAGAGAAGGAAATCCATTTGAGTAGTAATCTCTTGCAACTTTAGTACTATATAGCAGAATTGCGCTATTTTAGTTTTAATTCAGTTTATATCTTATTTGCCTACAGAGTACTTAGTTACTAAAAAGGAAACAGTAAGTGTAGCCCACGGTTCTTTCATTCTAACTGTATGGAATCTACTTAGGCCAAAGGCACAGACCTGGTACACAGGAAACCTCTAGAATGTAAGACTGTCAATAAATATCATAGTAGTAGTATGGATAATGCTATGGGATTTTAGAGAAAGGTGCTCTCACTGTATGTTTAAGAAAGGTGTCAAGGAGGAGGTGTTATCAGAGCTTTAATTCAAAGGATGGGTTGAATTTGCATGATTTTGTTAGGAGAAACCTTGAGCATTTTAGAACCCAAGGATGGCTTGAAGTTGAAAATGAGCATTTTGATTATAGGAAAACCCAGTAAAGCCTTTCCTGTACTTTAACCTTCATTGATCTCCTTTTGGAGCTTCTGTATGTGTTTGTACAATTGTATTGTTACTAGCATTGTATGCTACTATATTTCTTTTTATTTACTGTATTGTTTACTATAAATTATCTTACCTAATCCTCATAATTATCATTGTGCAGATGAGGCAGTGGAGGATAGAGGAATCCGAGAAGTCTTACGATTCCCCAGGGTCTTAAGGCTAAAGTGATAGAGCGAAGATTCACATCCAGGATTTCTGACTGCTAATCCATTGCTTTTCTTTTATGGTTGTTTTCTTGGCACAGGGCCAGACTTCAGATTGTAGTCTTCTACCGCTGAGTCCACTGTGCCAGAGTTATTTATATCTCCATGAGAAAGACTATAGCAGAATAGGGAGTTAAATATATTTTGTAATAATCATTATGGGCATTTTGTTAAGAAACTAAAAAAGAGGTACAATTTATTTTTACAAATAAAAAGAATTAAGTAGCAATGAGGGTTTTGATCATTAAATTAAGTAGAGGAGGTTTTTTTTCATACATTACAGATTAGAGATTTTAGCCTCAGTAAAGCAGGTGTACTTCTTGAGGAACAAACCCCAGTTTTTCTTGTTAACAGTTAATTTCTTTGCCTATAATGAAAAAGTATCTGCTAATGATAGCTAGATTTTCAGGGCAGAGAAATGTTATTAAATCACATATGGGATGTGTTATAGGTTACGGAGATTTTTTTTTTAATGTCAGACGTACAATATAATAATTCAACAATTCTATACATTACTCAGTGCTCATCATAATAAGTATATTCTTAATCCCCTTCATCTGTTTCACCCAACCCCCCCTCACTTCCCCTGTGGTGACTACCAGTTTGTCTTCTGTATTTAAGAGTGTTTTTTCATTTGCCTCTTTTTTCTTTTTTTTTGCCTTTTTTTTCTTTGTTCATTTTTGTTTCTTAAATTCCACATGAGTTAAATCATATGGTATTTGTCTTTCTCTGCCTGATTTATTTCACTTAGCATTATACCCTCTAGATCCATCCATGTTGTTACAAATGACAAAATCCCATTCTTTGTTATCACTGAGTTATGTATATCATATATATATGATAGATATATCAATCACATCTTTTTTATACATTCGTCTGATAAAATGACACTTGGGCTGCCTCCGTGTCTTGGCTATGGTAAATAATGCTGTAATAAACATAGAGGTGCACATATCTTTTTGAATTAGTGTTTTTGTGTTTTTTGGGTAAATACCTAGTAGTGGAACTACTGGGTCATATGGTAATTCTATTTTTAATTTTTTGAGGAACCTTCATACTGTTTTCCGGAGTGGTCGCACCAGCCTACATTCCGACCAAAAGTACATGAAGTTTCCTTTTCTCTACATCCTGGCCAATACTTGTTATTTCTTGTGTTTTTTATTTTGGCCATTCTGACAGATGTGAGGTGATATCTCATTGTGGGGTTTGTTTTGTCTTGTTAATTTTTTTTTTTTTTTTAAGAGAGAGAACACTCAAGTGAAGGGGAGGGGCAGGGGAGAGAGAGAGATCCTTAAGCAGGCTCCACACCCAGCATGGTGCCCAGTGTTGGGCTCCAGCTTATGACCCTAAGATCATGACCTGAGCTGAAACCAAGAGTTGGAACTCAACTGACTGAGCCACCCAGGCGCCCCTCATTGTGGTTTTGATTTGCATTTCCCTGATGATTAGTGATGTTGAACATACTTTCAGTGTGTCTGTTGGTCATCTGAATGTCTTTGGAAAAATGTCCTTTTGTGTCCTCTGCCTATTTTTTTTTAAAAGATTTTATTCATTTACGTGTCAGAGATATAGAGAGAGAAAGAGAGGGAGCAGGGGGAGGGGCAGGCAGAGGGAAAAGCAGGCTCTTCACTGAGCAAGGAGCCTGATGTGGGACTCAATCCCAGGACTCTGGGATTATGAGCTGAGCCAAAGGCAGATGCCTAACGGACTGAGCCACCCAGGCATCCCCTCTGCCCATTTTTTAATTGGTTATTTGTTTTTGTGTGTGTTTCATTGTATAATTTCCTTAAATATCTTCTCCCATTCAGTAGCTTGTCCTTTCATTTTGTTGATGGTTTCCTTTACTGTGCAAGGGTTTTTATTTTGGTATAGTCTCAATAGTTCAATTTTGTTTTTGTTTCCCTTACCAAAGGAGACATATCTAGAAAAATGTTTCTGTGGCTGATATCAAAGAGATTACTGCCTATGTTTCCTTCTAGGAATTTTATGGTTTCAGATCTCACATTTAGGTCTTTAATCCAGTTCGAGCTTATTTTTGTGTATGGTCTAAGAAAGTGGTCCAGTTTCATTCTTTTGTATGTAGCTGTCTGGTTTTCCCAACGCCATTTGTTGAAGAGATTGTCTTCTTCCTAGTGTATATTCTTGCCTCCTTTGTTGTAGATTAATTGACCATAAAAGTGTGAGTTTATTTCTGGGTTCTTTATTCTGTTCCATTGATCTGAGTGTTAGTTTTTATGCCAATATCATACAGTTTTGATTATTATAGCTTTATAGTATGATCTTGAAATCTGGGGTTGTGATACCTCCAGCTATGTTCCTGTTTATCAAGACTGCTTTAGCTATTTGTGGTCTTTTGTGGTTCTATGCAAATTTTAGGATTATTTGTTCTAGTTCTGTGAAAAATGCTATCAGTATTTTAATAGGGATTGCACTGAATGTGTAAATTGCTTTGGATAGTGTGAACTTTTTCTTTCTTTTTTTTTTTTAAGAGAGTGGGAAAGGGGGGAGGGAGAGGGAGAGAGGATCTCAAGCAGACTCCACACCCAGCGCAGAGCCCGACAGAGGGCTCAGTCTCAGAACCCTGAGATCATGACCTGAGCCAAAGTCATGAGTCAGACGCTTAACTAACTGAGCCACCGAGGTGCCCCAGGTAGTGTGGACATTTTAACAATAATTGGTTTTCCCAACTCATAAGCATGAAATCTTTCCATTTGTTTGTTTCATCTTCAATTTCTTTCATCAGTGTTTTATAGTTTTTAGAGTACAGGTCTTTTACTTCCTTGGTTAAATTTATTCTTAGGTATTTTATTCTTTTTGGTGCAACTGTTAAACGGGATTGTTTTCTTAATTTTTCTTTCTACTACTTTATTAATGTATAGAAATGCAACAGATTTATGTATATTAATTTTGTATCCTGCAACTTTACTGAGTTCATTTATCAGTTCTGATAGTTTTTTAGTGGAGTCTTTAGGGTTTTCTATATACAGTATTATGTCATTTGTAAGTAGTGAAAGTTTCACTTCCTCCTTACCGATTTGGATGCCTTTTATTTCCTTTTGTTGTCTGATTGCTGTGGCTAGAACTCCCAGTACTGTATTGCATAGAAGTGGTGAGAGTGGACATCCTTGTCTTGTTCCTGATCTTAGAGGAGAAGCTCTGTTTTTCATCATTGAGTATGGTGTCTGCTGTGGGTTTTTCATATATGGCTTTCATTATGTTGAGGTGTGTTCCCACTAAACCCACTTTGTTGAGAGTGTTTATCATGAATGGTTGTTCTACTTTGTCACTTGCTTTTTCTGCTTCTGTTGAGATGATGTTATGGTTATTACCCTTCCTCTTATTGTGACATATCGTGTTGATTGATTTGTGAATATTGAATCACCTTGCATCCCTGGAATAAATACCACTTGATCATGGTGAGTAATTTTTTTTATGTATTGTTGAATTTGGTTGCTAATATTTTGTCGAATTTGCATCCATGTTCATCAGAGATACCGTCCTGTATTTTTCTTTTTGTATAATGTCTTTACCTGGTTTTGGTGTTGAGGTAATCCTGGCCTGCCTCGTAGAATGGATTTGTAATCTTTCCATCCTCTTCTGTTTTTTAGAATAGTTTGAGAAGAATACGTTTTAAATGTTTGGCATTTCACCTGTGCAGCCATCTGGTCTTGGACTTTGTTTGTTGGGGTTACTTGATTACTGATTCAGTCTCACTGCTAGTAGTTGGTCTGTTCACATTCTCTTCTTATTCCTGATCCAGTTTTAGAAGGCTGTACATTTCTAGGAATTTATCCATTTCTTCTAGGTTGTCAAATATATTGACATATAATTTTTCATAATATTCTTTTGTAATCCTTAGTATTTCTGTGGTGTCAGTTATTATTTCTCTTTCATTGATTTATTTACTTGCACACCCCCTCCCCTTTTTAAATGAGTCTGGCTAAAGGTTTATCAATTTTGTTGATCTTTTTAAAGAACCAGCTCCTGGTTTCATTGATCTGTTCTATATTCTTTAATTTCTTTTTCATTTATTTCTTCTCAGATCTTTTTTATTTCCTTCTGTCTACTGGCTTTGGTCTCGATTCTTTTTTTTAGCTCCTTTAGGTGTAAGTTTGGGTTGCTTATTTGAGAGTTTTCTTGATTACAAAATAATTTTAAAAGTATAGTCACCAGTTCTTTTAATATTCCTGATAGAGCTTCCCTTTTAGAGTGACCCATAACTTTCTTTTTTCTTCCTTTCTTCACTCAGCCACATTAGCCCTTCCAAGGATGTTACTTGCTCTAGGATTAATGCTGCTCCCCTGCAGCAGGAAGGGATTAACAGGGATTTCCCTCTTGTTGGCCTCCTGAGGAGCTATAATGAGTAGAGGAAAGAAAATATTAAGTCACTTCACACTTTGTTAAAAGTAAGCTTCTTCCAAGCAATTCAAAGAGAAATAGGATCTAAAATTTTCAAATTTGGAAACATTTTTTTTTTACCCTTCTGTTGTTTTCATAGGTGTGTATTTGTTTTGCTATTGGGATATTAGAATTAGAATAACTGTAACATAAAACAGTGAATTTTACTAAAGAAAATGAAACTCAGGAATTCTGTTCAAATAAATAGGATAGATTCTTTTGTTGTGCTAGAAATTTCCTGTGTTGAAGATAGTGGGCTGTATGGAATATTTGTCCAGAAAAGAAATTTTTTAAAAATTAAGTGGTATGTTTTATAATAGATATTTTTAAAAATGTGACAAAGTTGGAATCTGACAAAATCAGTCACTTATTTTTAAAAACATATACCAGGGGCACCTGGGTGGTTCAGTCAGTTAAGTGTCTGCCTTCGGTTCAGTTCATGATTTCAGGGTCCTGGGATCAAGCCCTGTGTTGGGCTCACCTGCTTCTCCCTCTCCCCCTGCCCCTTCCCCCCACTCTCTCTCTCACTCTCTCACAAATAAATTAATAAAATCTAGAAATAAATAAATGTGTGTATGCATGTCTGCCTGCCTTCAGCTCAGGTCATGATCGCAGGGTCCTGGGATTGAGCCCCATGTCAGGCTCCCTGCTCAACAGGAATCCTGCTTCTCCCTTGCTTGTGCTCTCTTACACTCTCTCTCTCAAATAAATAAATAAAGTCTTTAAAAAAATATATACTAGAATTTATTTATTGGAAGTATCATTCTTAAACGTGATCACCATAGAAGATAATATTTGAAGTGCATAAACTATGTAACTATCACCCAAAATATTTTTTTATTTTCTTAGAAATTTCCTTCAGAGAGGCGCCTGGGTGTCTCAGTTGGTTAAGCGTCTGCCTTTGGCTGAGGTCATGATCTCAGGGTCCTGGGATTGAGCCCCGCATCAGGCTCCCTACTCAGTGGAGGGTCTGCTTCTCCCTTTCCCTCCCCCATTCATTCTCTCTCTCTCTCTCTCTCTCTCTCTCTCTCTCTCAAATAAAATCGTAAAAAGAGACTTCCTTCAGAGATATTTACAAACCACAATAAAATATATTACTTATAGCAGTCACTATGTTCATAATTATCTCAAAAGGTATACGCTTAGCTTATTCATTACCACGGCCCCAAATGAGTTTGGCTCTCTGCAAAAATCAAAGATGTGCTGGAGAAATGAGTTTCCTATAGATGTCTGCAGTGGTGATATTAGAGTAGCCACGAAAATGATAAAGATAACCATTTTTGAATGGGACAGTGTACATACAGATGTGTAATTACCACTACTTTTATTTTTTATTTTTATTTAAATTCAAGTTAGTTAACATATAGTATATTAATATGTTTCAGGGGTAGAATTTAGTGATTCATCAGTTGCATATAACACCCAGTCCTTACTTACATTAAGTGCCTGCCTTAATGCCCATCATTAATTACCCCATTCCCCCACCCCCCCTTCCAGCGACCCTCTCTTTGTTCCCTATAGTTAAGAGTCTCTTATGGTTTGCCTCCCACTCTGTTTTCATCTTATTTTATTTTTACTACTGCTACTTTTAAAATAACCACACAAAGCTTTCAGCAGGTATTTGATAGGTTGACCTTTGCTTTCTTAGAACTGAGTTTAAATCCTGTATGTTGTACATTTGTGTTCTTCAGATGTAATTTCATGCCTGTTCTCTCCTAGACTCCTTTCATGCCTAGACTGTGATACACCAGGATCGACATGTATGTTGCCCTCAGTGTCTTTCAAAGACCAGATGTCCATATATGTTTTATTTAACCCAGTTTTGTTGGAAATAAAAAGAAAAAAAAAAGTCATGAGAATCAGCTACTATATTTGCAGGAGCCACCTTTAGGAATGGTCACTCCTTAATTCCACAAAGTTTTCTTTGCCTCATTCCCAAAATGCCTAAATTCTGGATATCAGTATGACATATTAGCTGGACTCCACAGGCTTCCTGCTATGCCGTAATACAGTGTAGTTTAAAGTTCTTGCTTGGTAGCTAGATCTCTGCCAAAATGTGTTCCCCCCTACTAATATAACTAAATTTCCTTTCCAGTTATTATGAATTTTTATATAATCTGTTGACTTGAGGTGGCATGGGGCTAATTTGAGGCATTGGGTTAATAAATTATCTGAACATTGGAAGCATCCATACGGTGGAATCATTTTCAGTATATTCTTTAATGGCTGTCCATTTTTAAAAATCATGTCATTGTAGTAATTGAAGAAGTGTTTGTCCTTCCTAGTGCTGCATGTATGATCCAGCAGGCTCTGAGTTACTATTTATTGGTGGTTTCAGTTTTCCAGTGTGCAGATTTGAATGGATGGCATCGTGGCATTTTCAAGAATAATATACTGTTTGTTTTGGTTTCATTCAGGCAAGTTTATGTATTTGGGTGGGTAATAGCAGTTCTAAATTATTGAATTCTAATTGTGTAAATATGTATAAAAACAAAATACATGATTTTTTGTCATGGTTATTTGGATTTAAGATAACTGTAGTTTGAAGTACTTAATTTAGAATAAATCGAGCCCTAGACATTCTGATTTATTTTACTTTTTAAAAAAATATTTTTTATTATTTGAGACAGAGACCGTGCACGCACAGAGGGTGGGGTGCAGAAGCAGAGGGAGAAGCAAAATTATTTGAGGGGTGCCTGAGTGGCTCAGTTGGTTAAGTGTCCAACTTGTGATTTCGACTCACATATCATTTTTGGTCATGGGATCAAGCCCCACGGTGGGCTCCTCACTCAGCAGGGAGTCTGCTTGAGATTCTCGCTCTCCCTCTCCCTCTGCTTCTGTACCCTAAAATAAATAATTTTTCAGAAAAATTATTTCAGGGCACCTGGGTGGCTCAGTCGTTAAGAGTCTGCCTTCGGCTCAGGGCGTGATGCCGGCGTTCCGGGATCAAGCCTCATGTCAGGCTTCTCCGCTGGGAGCCTGCTTCTTCCTCTCCCATTCTCCTTGCTTGTGTTCCCTCTCTTGCTAGCTGTCTTTCTGTGTCAAATAAATAAATAAAATCTTTAAAAAAAAAATTATTGCAGAGACTTTAATTCTCAACTTACTTATCACTTTATCAGATTTGCCTAACTTTAAGCATCTAGGTAGTTGATGAATTTTTAGATTGTGGGTATTCCTTATGCTTTTCTCTTCATAATCAGGTTTTACTGGTTTTGGTAATTTTGTTCTTTTCAAATAGGATAGATATTATACATATATTTTGATAGAACTCTTTTTTATCTCTGAGCATATATAATTCTCCACGTCCTTTGTTATTCTGAATTTTGCACTATTCTCAAAACTTTTTATTACTAAGGTACTTCACATCTAAAAGAAGCAGTCTTATGGGTTTAAAAATGAACAGTCATCCCGATTACTTGACTGGCCAGTAGCTATTTTCAAAGGTGATCTGTCTCAGTTTTACTTTTCCTGGTTAGGAAAGCAACACTAGTCACCACACACAAATAGTTAAAGGAATTTTAAGTTAATTTTATTTATTATAACTCAAATTTGCCATCACGTAACATTATCTTTTCATCACTATTTTTTAAGGCATATATCCATTTCCATATCCAGTCTTTGAGGCAAGTTTTATATGTTTGTAAGAATTTCACCATATGAAAACCCCAGTTACCTCTTTAAAAATATAACAAAATAAGTTCTGTTAAATATGTTTATTTTCTGTTATAAAAAAAGATATGTTCGTATGTTAAGCTTTGTATTTGTGCCCAGCTTCCTAGAATAGTCTTTTAATAGCAATAAGATATTGGTGTCCTAAAACTGGCTTGTGAAAATACTTTTTTTAATGAAAATTATTTAACAGATATTACTGTATATATTGGAGTGTACAGAAAAAAGTCACTTTTTTTAAGTGGTAACATTCTCTCTAAACTTACTTTGCATTCGTATTTCTGATTCATGTTAACATTTTTATCCTAGGCATTTTTGAGTTTCTAGTGCTTTTCCTTAAGAGTTTTCTCTTAACCCATTCAGTACTTTTAATTAACTTAATCTTTCCAAGCTTTTCTTTGTTTCCATAATGAATATTTGTAGGATTCTTGTATTTTAGCCATTTCCAAGAGTGCCATTTTACTAATTTTATTAGTAATATTTAAACATCCCCAGATACATGCCTAAGTAGCATCATGACATTTTAGAGCTGGAAAGGGGCAGGAGATTAGTGTGGAGAAGTGTACTGTTAGGATATTTATTAGTTTATATATTTTGTTAGCAGTGTAGGGATGTCAGATGATCCCTGCCCACTAGGATAAGGTTTAATTCAGTCAATATAATTACCAGTATAAGGGGTAAAACCTTTTGGAACAAGATGGGATCTAAGTGTTTTAAAATGTCAGTGTAAAGGGGCCCCTGGGTGGCTCAGTTGGTTGAGTGTCTGACTCTTGGTCTCACTCAGCTCAGATCTTGGCCTCAGGATTGTAAGTTTGGGCCCCTCATTGGGCTCCACACTGAGCCTAGCATGGAACCCACTTAAAAAAACAAAATGTCAACATAAAGGAAGTAGTCTTTGCTGTTTTTACTTTTTTCCGCCGCAAAGAAGAAAAAAGTAGTGGAATTTTCAGGGAGGATTCTCAACAGTTTTACCAGTTTGAGAGGATACAATAGGGAATATTGATAGCCTTTTTTTTCTAGTTTTTGCTTACTATTAACTTATTTTTATAAATAACAAAACACCAAAATGGGGTGGGGAGGTGAACAGCAAATACCAGTTGCTTTAAATGTTTTACCTTAATCTTTCTTTTCATAGGGAATTGACTCTCTTTTGGAGTAAACTGCAAAGAAGAATTGACCCTTCTTTAGACACTTTTTTGGAGCGCTGTCGTCAGTTTGGTGTCATAGCTAAAACACAGCAGCATTTATTTTGCCTGATTAGAGTTATACAAACTGAAGTGAGTAATTTTACTTTTTTTATGATGATTGTCCTAAAACGAAGAAATGAGTGGGGAGATAACTTCGGAGGCAACTCCTCTTAGATGAGGGAAATAGAGAAATAATGGGCTTTAATAAGATTGTGGAATTGGACATAATTAGCCATTTCTGCAGATTGATCTTCTGGAATCCACAGCTTTTCTTAATGGAAAATAGTGATTTGAAGTGACAGACCATTGGAGGAAAGGAAGATTATGTTTTGGGGCTGTCACCTCAACTACCCTATATCTACTTTTACTAAAACAGTTTTCTGTTTTTTTTACATGTGTGTTTGTTTGCATATTAACTGAATTATTATAAAAGAAAATCTAATTGTATTTTTTATATTTTCCTTAAGAATGGAGTGATACATTTTCTAAGTTTTGAAATAATAGAACGGTTCCAGAATCAACTCTATACAAATTGTAAACTTCTGTACAAACCAATAGGAAACAAGGTAGATATTTTTAGGAAATAAATATTTCCTAAAATGAAATGAGGTGCCATGTATAAAGCCTTGTGTTTTGAGTTCAGCCATATATATGTGTGTGTACACACATACACACACACACACACACACACACACACACACACACACACACTACCAGCCTAGAGATTCAGAATGAATCTTATACTGTGCTCTATTTTTATGTTGTTTTTAGTATTTGCTAATAACTGAGCTCTCAACATACCCATATATGTAATGGTTAATGGGTGTGTTTTAGGGGTTACTTCTCTGACAACATTCAAGGATTGATTATACTAAAGTCAAGGCACAGTTGTATCTTTGATACATACTGTCTCCTTTAATGTTTTAAACGTCTATATTCTGTACTTTATTTGAAATATGTTGGTCTGGTCTTCAATGGTAAGGATAGGAAAAGGTAGAACATTTTATTAAAAGTAAATTTGTGGTCAGATAAGTTAGGTGATAATTATTTTTAATCACTGTGAATCCAGTTGTATCTCCTATCACAGAAACATGTGCAAGCAATTACAGAACTTGCTTTATTTAAAAAATTAGTTTTAGAACCGGCCTTTAAGAAGTTTTGTAATCTTTAGGGGCGCCTGGGTGGCACAGCGGTTAAGCGTCTGCCTTCGGCTCAGGGCGTGATCCTGGCGTTATGGGATCGAGCCCCACATCAGGCTCTTCCACTATGAGCCTGCTTCTTCCTCTTCCACTCCCCCTGCTTGTGTTCCCTCTCTCGCTGGCTGCCTCTATCTCTGTCGAATAAATAAATAAAATCTTTAAAAAAAAAAAAAAAAAAGTTTTGTAATCTTTAAGGAAAGTATTAGTGTTCTATTGCTGCATTGAAACTACCACAAACTTAGCACTAAAAACAATACCCAGTTGTTAGCTACGGTGTTGTAGGACACAGTGTAGCACAGCGTGGCAAGGTTTGCTGCTCAGAGCATCACAAAGGTGACATCAAGGTGTTGACCAGGTTGCATTCCTATCTAGAAGCTTTGTGGAAAATCCGCTTCTAAGTTCATTCTTATTGCTCACAGAATTCAGTTCTTTTTGATTGTAGGACCAAGGTCCTCATTTTCTTGACAGCTGTCAGCCACATTCTATTTTCAGCTACTAGAAGCCTCCCTCATCCCATACCTGCATTTTTAAGCCAGCAGAAGTATAAGGAATTCTCCTAATTCGAATCTGACCTTCTGTAAATCTGACTTCCAAACCTAAATTTAAAGGGCTTAAATGATTAGGTCAGGCCCACCTAGGTAATCCACCTGTCTTAAGATCAACTGACTTGGGGCCTTAATTACACCTGCACAGTCCTTTTTGCCATATGACATAATCATAGGAATGGATACTGTATTTACAGGATCCATTTAAACTTGAGGAGAGGAGATCATACAAAGGTGAGGGTCACTGGGGGGTCATCTTAGAATTACCATGAGGAGCCACAGAAAATGGGAAAGCTACTAGAGGACTAGGGAAAATGGGTTTCTGACACAGACGAAGGAATTTGCTGTCCACTTGCATAACCAGAACCCATTTCTCTTTAATCCTAGTCTAGGGTACTTTCCACTATAATAATTCATGATAACTAGCCTGAAGGGTAGAAAAGATGTGGACTGGTAGGTGGAAGGGGACTGAGTGTAGAATTCCTTTCAAATTGAGAGACTCATCTCTGGGTTTTTAAAGAGAGATGATCTAGCCTCTTTCAGTTGGGATCTAGTTCTGCAGTGAATGGTGGATATCCCACAATAGTAGTGAGCTAAAGAAGATGGAAGTTTCTCCCCCTCTCATATGGGTAGATAATCCAGGCAGACAGGCCAAGGTTGCTGTTGGTGGCTCCACATACCAGAAACCCAGGTTCCTTTTGTTTGTCTGCCATCAACACATGGTTTCCATCTCATAATCTGAGACCTAACTATTCCAATCCTAGGTATCATGTCTCCTCCATTCTAGACAGCAAGGTGCCAGGGGGTGAGGAGAGAGGGGCAGACCACACAAACCACACTATGATACACCTTTTCCTCACTCCTTCCAATACACACCCGCATGGCTATATTTAGCTGCAAGGGAGGTGAGATATATTCATTATTTCAGGTTACTTTGTAATCAGATAGAAATCAGGCATTCTGTTTTTGTAGCAAAAGGGGATATTGGGAGACAGCTAGTAACCAGTGACATAGCCCTTGGGATGGAACAGGTTAATGATACTGAAAAGCTGTGGGGTTTAGGCCTCTTGCAGAAGGCAACAGTGAGTGTGTAATGGAGAAGGCTTTATAATAGTACCTCTTTATTTTCTGGGCTTCCGTTTTCTATAAATAGCTTAAACCAGATCATCACATAAAGGTGCTTAGAGTAGGGGCGCCTGGGTGGCTCAGTCAGTTGAGCATCCAACTCTTGATCTCAGCTCAGGTCTTAATCTCAGGGTCATGAGTTCAGGCCCCGAGTTGGGCTCCACGTTGGGCATGGAGCCTACTTAAAAATAAATAAATAAGGTGCTTGGAGTTGTTAGACTTTAAAAATAGTATGACAGAATGGATGTGGATGAGGTTGTATTTTGAAGTGAAAGTAATAAGAAGAGGGATCATCATGAATCCAGTTTATTTGGCCATGGGGCCCTTTTTGGTTTGACATATGGTGCTTACTGTTTGCAAAACAAGACTTTGTCTAGTTTAATTCCTTCTCTTTAGTAATGAAGAAGCTGAAAATTAGAGGTATGTAACTTGTAAGGATCATCAACCTAGTTTGCAGAAGAGTCAGGACTAGACAAATTGCATAATGTGATAGAAGATTATCATTTGTAAATCAGAGCACAGGGGACTTGGAGGGTCTGGTAAGTTTTAAAATAACTCATAGGTTCTCAACAAATTACTATTAAACTCCTTTTTGGAAGACTGAGATAAACAGCAAAGAATGTCCATTCTTTCTTAAACAGCCAAGTCTGGTTGAAATGGTAAAATCTAGGAAATCACTAAGCACTTTTCAAAAGACAGTCTAAAAACACTGTTACACATTCTGAACAGGTATAACAAGAAGTACTTGTTAAAAGAGTGGTGAATAAATTAGAATTAGGATATGGAATGCAGAACTGAATTAAACGGCATTGATGGACATGACTAAATTGATTTTTAACTAGGTAGCTGAAAACAGGAGTGGTGTGGCATATTATACCCAGGGCGCATAGGTTATAACCGTGTCAGATAACCTTTGGAATTCTTACCGGCTTAAAAGTGGTTAAGAACTAAGGTTATGCACAGAGATTGCTTTAAGTTTAAATCCTTGTTTCTCTACTCACTGCCTGGTGACATTGGGCAATTAACGTGATGAGCCTTGGTTTCTTCATCTATAAAATGAGGATAATGTATGAAAAGAGTATTTGGAGAAGTGCCTAGAACGTAGTAACAGTTCTGTAAATTGATGGTAGTTGTTTCTTTGTGTTCCTAGAATTTGGAATGGTACCCAACACAGAATAATTGCTTAACAAATTGATTACTGATTTGAACAGTAGAATTTATCCTCAGTTATTTTATATGGTATTCTGATGAATAGTTACGATATGCCAGCAATGTAGTAATCACTTTATATTATCTTACTTCATTTTTATAATAATGTTAAGAGGAAAATCTAATATTACCACTGCTGTTATCATTTTATAGATGAGGCAGCAACAGCTTAGGAGTTAAGAACTTGGCACTGCAGTGAAGCTGGGGTTCAAAAGGCTGATTGAAAATTCTATGCTCTTGGGGTACCTGGTTGGCTCAGTTGGTAGAGCACACTGGTCTTGATCTCGGAGTCGTGAATTTGAGCCCCACGTTGGACGTAGAGATTACCTTTTTTTTTTTTTTAAATTTTATTTATTTCTTTGAGATTACTTTTTTTTAAAACTCTTATGCTCTTAAGTACTGTATTTTAAGCCTCTCTGCCATATAATCCCACTTGTCTTTGCTCATAATATTTTCACATTCCATTTCAACTTCTTACATAAGTCATCTTGTATGCACTAGCCTTTTATCACATGTGACCAGATCTTTTTCCTGATTTTTGGTTAGTTTCTAAGAACGGTTGCTATAGAGAGATTTTTTTTTTTTTCCTTTTTTTCTTTCAACATTTTATTTGTGAAATTCATTCATAGGGCTGTTATGTGGAAGCAGTTCATTCATTTTAATGGAGGTATGCTGTAATGTACGAAAATACCATACTTGACTCCCTTAGTTTTCATTGATGGATATTGGAGTTGCTTGCACGTTTTGGCTGTTATGAGCAGTTCTGTTTTCTTTCTGCACTTTTAAAGCACCAATATTTCTTTTTTCTTTTATTTATTTATTTATTTATTATTTTTTTTTTTAATGATTTTTTATTATATTATGTTAGTCACCATACAGTACATCCCCGGTTTCCGATGTAAGGCTCGATGATTCATTAGTTGTGTATAACACCCAGTGCACCATGCAATACGTGCCCTCCTTACTACCCATCACCGGTATAGAGAGATTTTAAATCTGTTGGTTTTCCCATGGGAAGCTGAGATGCAGTACACTTATAGTGTACTATATTAGTACTAAAGTACTAATTCTTTTTTTTTTTTTTAAGATTTTATTTATTTATTTGACAGAGACACAGCCAGCGAGAGAGGGAACACAAGCAGGGGGAGTGGGAGAGAAGAAGCAGGCTCCAAGTGGAGGAGCCCAACGCGGGGCTCGATCCCAGAATGCCAGGATCACACCCTGAGCCGAAGGCAGACACTTAACGCCTGAGCCACCCAGGCGCCCCTAAAGTACTAATTCTTTTAGGAGAAAATGGGGAGGGTCCCTTGGGTGGCTCAGTCAGTTAAGCATTGGACTCTTGATTTCAGCTCAGGTTATGATCTCAGGGTTTGTGAGATCCAGCCCCACGTTGGGCTCGATGCTGGGCATGTAACCTACTTAAGATTCTCTCTCTCCCTCTGCCCCTTCCCCCTCTATAAAAAAAAGGCGGGGGAGGAAATGGGGACAGTCTTTTATTTTAGCCTTAAGATTTTGGAAACACCCAGCTGTTCATTACACATGTGTTTCTTCAATTGAATTCAGTCCTAGACTCACTTTTATACAGGTGTTTCCTCTTATACCCATTTAT
Source organism: Ursus arctos (assembly GCF_023065955.2). Lineage (NCBI taxonomy): Eukaryota > Metazoa > Chordata > Mammalia > Carnivora > Ursidae > Ursus > Ursus arctos. The sequence goes on from NW_026623008.1 coordinate 30,166,133, forward strand.
TTAAGCCCTGTCCTTCCTAACCAGCTTAAGACAATTCTTTTTTGAATCCTTCAATGACCTTATTTATCCTGAATTCCTTTGAATTCATGTACCTTTATTGTTTATACATTTGGCATATAAGCAGATTCCTTGAGGGTTAGAGAGTGCTTTAGTATGCAGTGCCTTACAAAGTTGGACATTCTGTAAATGTACATTGTTATTGTTCATGGTTGTAACATCTAATCCAGTCCTTTGCATGTTGAGATAAGAAGGATCTAAATGTAACTTGCAGGAAGAAAGATTAAAGATAAAATTTAAGAACTCTAAAAGTTTTGAGGAGTATACATCTTACCAGTGAAAGTTATGTAGTATTTCCATAATGAAAAAGAATAATAACTCCCCCCCCTCTTTTTCTTATAGGCACAGGATGCTGGTCTTGGGGTGTCAATTTTACTATGTGTCAGAGCTCTTCAACTCAGATCAAGTGAGGATGAAGAAATGAAGGCATCAGTTTGTAAAACAATTGCTTGTCTTTTACCAGAAGATTTAGAAGTCAGACGAGCTTGTCAGCTTACAGAATTCTTAATTGAACCCAGTTTGGATGGATTTAATATGTTGGAAGAACTGTATTTGCAACCAGATCAAAAATTTGATGAAGAAAATGCACCAGTTCCAAATTCTCTCCGATGTGAGCTCTTACTGGCTTTAAAGGCCCACTGGCCTTTTGATCCTGAATTTTGGGACTGGAAAACTTTAAAACGACACTGCCACCAACTGCTAGGACAAGAAGCCTCCGATTCTGATGATGATCTAAGTGGCTATGAAATGTCTATTAATGACACAGATGTTTTAGAGTCATTTCTCAGTGACTATGAGGAAGGTAAAGAAGATAAACAATACAGAAGAAGAGACTTGACAGATCAGCATAAGGAGAAAAGAGACAAAAAACCCATTGGTTCTTCTGAAAGGTACCAGAGGTGGCTTCAGTACAAATTTTTCTGTTTGTTATGTAAGCGGGAATGTATAGAGGCCAGGATTCTTCATCATTCTAAGATGCATATGGAAGATGGAATTTACACCTGTCCGGTTTGTATTAAAAAATTCAAGAGAAAAGAAATATTTGTTCCTCATGTGATGGAACATGTTAAAATGCCACCAAGCAGAAGGGACCGCTCTAGAAAGAAGTTACTGTTGAAAGGCTCTCAAAAGGGGATTTGTCCCAAGAGCCCCTCTGCAACCCTGGAGCAAAACCAGTCATTGGATGAACAAGCCAAAGGAGAGTCTCATGAATATGTCACATTCAGCAAATTAGAAGATTGCCACTTGCAAGACAGAGATTTGTACCCATGTCCTGGCACAGACTGTTCCCGTGTATTTAAGCAGTTTAAATACTTAAGTGTGCATCTTAAAGCTGAACACCAAAATAATGATGAAAATGCCAAGCATTACTTGGATATGAAAAACAGAAGAGAGAAGTGTACTTATTGTCGACGACATTTCATGTCTGCTTTTCACCTGCGGGAGCATGAACAAGTGCATTGTGGTCCTCAACCTTATATGTGTGTATCTATAGATTGCTATGCAAGGTTTGGATCAGTGAATGAACTACTTAACCATAAACAAAAACATGATGATCTGCGTTATAAATGTGAATTAAATGGCTGTAATATTGTTTTCAGTGACTTGGGACAGCTTTACCACCACGAAGCACAACACTTTAGGGATGCATCTTACACATGCAACTTTGTTGGCTGTAAAAAATTCTATTATTCTAAAATTGAATACCAGGATCACCTCTCAATGCATAACGTTGAAAGTTCGAACGGAGATGTGAAGAAATCGGTGAAACTTGAGGAGGCTGCACCAGGTGAAAAGCAAGGTTGTATCGATCAGCCCCCTCTGCTTGACCAAACTGATAAACCACATTTACCTGAGGATCTTCTTTTCTGCGCAGGATCAGCTAGTTCTCAAATAGAAACTGCAGAAAATCTGAAAGAAAACAGTGACAGTAATTCTAGTGATCAGTTAAGTCATAGCTCTTCAGCTTCCATGAATGAAGAGTTAATTGATACACTGGATCACTCTGAAACCATGCAGGATATATTATTATCTCATGAGAAAGTCTTCGTGCCCTCCAGTTTAAAAGAAAAATGTTCCAATGTGGCAGTTTGTTTTGATGGGACTAAGTTTACCTGTGGTTTCGATGGCTGTGGTTCCACGTACAAAAATGCAAGAGGGATGCAGAAGCATCTACGGAAGGTTCATCCGTACCATTTCAAACCCAAAAAGATAAAGACAAAAGATCTCTTTCCCTGTTCGGGTAATGAACATAATCAGACAGCTGAAAAGTTTGATGCAGAACCTAAACCCAGCTCAGATACAAACAGTGACTCTCCAGATGAAGGTCTAGATCACAATATTCATACTAAATGCAAGCGAGAATATCAAGGTTATTCCTCAGAAGCTTCCATTTGTGCTTCTAAACGGCCGTGTACAGAGGATACCATGTTGGAACTTTTGTTACGCTTGAAACATTTAAGCTTGAAAAACTCAATAACACATGGATCTTTCTCAGGGTCATTGCAGGGGTACCCATCCAGCGGTGCTAAGTCTCTTCAATCGGTTTCACCTACTATCTCAGACCTTAATTTTCAGAATCAAGATGAGAATATGCCAAGTCAGTACCTTGCACAGTTGGCGGCTAAGCCTTTTTTCTGTGAGCTTCAAGGATGCAAATATGAATTTGTGACCAGAGAGGCTTTGTTAATGCATTATCTTAAAAAACATAATTATTCAAAAGAAAAAGTCCTTCAGTTAACTATGTTTCAACATCGGTATTCTCCATTCCAGTGTCATATTTGCCAAAGGTCATTTACAAGAAAAACGCACCTGAGGATTCATTATAAAAATAAACATCAAATTGGCAGTGACAGAGTAACTCACAAACTGTTAGATAATGAAAAATGTGATCATGAAGGCCCATGCTCAGTAGACAGATTGAAAGGTGATTGCTCGGCAGAACTTGGCGGTGATCCCAGCAGTAACTCTGAGAAGCCACACTGTCACACTAAAAAGGATGAATGCAGTTCCGAAACAGATTTGGAGTCATCTTGTGAAGAAACAGAAAGTAAAACCTCTGATATTTCGTCACCAATAGGTAGCCATAGAGAAGAACGAGAAGGACGAGAGGGACGAGGTAGCAGGAGAACTGTTGCTAAAGGAAATCTCTGCTATATTTTGAATAAATACCACAAACCATTCCATTGTATCCATAAAACTTGCAACTCCTCATTCACCAATCTGAAAGGCTTGATTCGTCATTACAGAACTGTACATCAGTACAACAAAGAACAGTTATGTTTAGAGAAAGACAAAGCAAGAACCAAACGGGAACTTGTCAAATGTAAAAAGATATTTGCTTGCAAGTATAAGGAATGTAACAAACGTTTCCTGTGTTCCAAAGCCCTTGCTAAGCACTGTAGTGACTCTCATAACCTAGACCATATCGAAGAGCCTAAAGTGCTTTCCGAAGCTGAATCTGCAGCACGGTTTTCCTGTAACCAGCCTCAGTGCCCTGCTGTTTTTTATACATTCAGCAAGTTGAAGCACCACTTGATGGAACAGCATAATATTGAAGGAGAAATACATTCGGATTATGAAATTCATTGTGATCTTAATGGCTGTGGCCAGATTTTCACCCATCGCAGTAATTATTCTCAACATGTATATTACCGACATAAGGACTATTACGATGATCTGTTTAGAAGCCAGAAAGTGGCAAATGAAAGGCTACTAAGGAGTGAAAAGGTGTGTCCAACGGCGCTCGCTCAAGGGCATGAACAGCAGACTACCAGGAGATCCTTTAATGCTAAGGCTAAAAAATGTACTTTAATCAAAGAAAAGAAGGCTCCAATTAGTTTCAAAACAAGAGCCGAAGCCCTCCATATGTGTGTGGAGCAGTCTGAGCACACACAGTACCCCTGCATGGTTCAAGGATGCTTATCTGTGGTGAAGTTGGAGAGCAGCATAGTGAGGCATTATAAACGCACCCATCAGATGAGTAGTGCTTATTTAGAGCAACAGATGGAAAATCTTGTCGTCTGTGTTAAGTATGGTACCAAAATTAAGGAGGAGCCCCCTTCTGAAGCAGAGCCCTATATAAAGAAAGAAGAAAATAGCTGTGAATCAGAGCACACAAAGCACAGCCATTCCCCAGGTGACATTAGCGTGCCTGCCCAGAACACGGATTCCCTTCATCCAGGCGAAAGGGAGGGAGGTCAGAAAGGATGTACAGAAAGCAAACCGGTGTTTGATGCAGATAATCTGCTCTACAGAGGAACTTTGAAATGTAACCATAGTTCGGAAACCACTTCTTTGGAACAATGTAATATAGTTCAGCCTCCTCCTTGTAAAATAGAAAATCCCATACCTAATCCTAGCGGGACTGAAAGTGGGACTTATTTCACAAGTTTCCAGCTGCCTTTACCAAGGCTCAAAGACTCCGAAACCGGGCAGCAAAGTTCAGGGCAAGAAAACACTGTAAAAAACTCAACCCATGTCCCAAAAGAAAATTTTAGGAAGCATCCACAGCCCAGGTCATTTGATTTGAAGACTTATAAACCTATGGGATTTGAATCTTCATTTCTGAAATTTATTCAGGAAAGTGAAGAGAAAGAAGACGATTTTGATGATTGGGAGCCTTCAGAGCACTTAACATTAAGTAATTCTTCACAACCCAGTAATGACTTAACAGGGAGTGTTATGGCAAATAATATGGTGAATGACAATGACCCTGAAGTTGACATACCTCATTCTTCCAGTGACTCTGCAATTCATGAGAACCTGACTGCAATCCCACCTTTGATAGTAGCGGAGACAGGAACAGTTCCTTCCTTGGAAAACCTGAGGGTTGTATTGGACAAAGCATTAACAGACTGTGGAGAGCTTGCCTTAAAACAGCTTCATTATCTTCGGCCAGTGGTTGTCCTTGAAAGATCTAAGTTTTCCACACCAATTTTAGACTTGTTTCCAACAAAAAAGACAGATGAGCTTTGTGTAGGAAGTTCCTAAATAGCAATTTTGTTTTAGAAACAGACTGGCTCCAACACTGCAACATGGGGACAATTGCCAACTTGAACAAAGGCTGAGAACCAGCCACACCGTTGTTTAGGGTAGAATAGGCTGTGTATTTACATGAATGTATAATATCTCTGTCAGCAGTATTGGCTGAGTCCATTAGCTCTCCAGTTGGTTTATTGATTGGGTTTTTTGTTTGTTTGTTTGTTTATTAAAAAAAGAAATGGAACTGTACTCTTGTTTGGTGCTAATTAATACATCAAAATATATTGGGGCTTCCTTTTTCAAATTAAGTGTGCATGATTGTATATGGAACAAATACTAAGATCCCAGGGTGGGAGGGCTAGGGAAAGGGATATGGAGTTCTTACTTGACTTGAATGTGCACCTGAGGGTGCTTTGTGTAATATATTGTACACTACAGCATCTTATATTTTTTGAGTTGAGTTTCAATAAATTACAATTTTTCACCCATTTCTTGTTTACTCATAATGAGTTTTCCTGCCATACATAGACTGAAACTGCACTTGTATTTTCTGGAATGTGCACTTATATTTTGCCCCAGTAGTTTTTCGTTTCTTACTAACCAAGCCATTTAGATCAAGCTTCTTTCTGAATGACTATTGTCTTAAAACTTTTGTGCAAAGAAAATTCTGAAATTGAGTAATTAACTCTGAGAGTCAACATAGCTCCAAAAGAGAATGTCCAGGAGTTGTCCGGGTAGAATGAGAACATGAAGGGCATAGATGGACACAGTGATGTTTCCAGGGAACTACAGATAATTTGGTAGGCTGCAATGAAGGGGAGCATTGAGGTGGATGAGATTATTGTAGCGATAGATGGACAGGAACCCAACCACGAATGCTAAGGAGTTTGAACTTGAATCCACAGGCAGCTGAGAGCCTTTGAAGGATTTGAACAAAATAACATGATAATGTTAATTGTAATGTTAAATTAATAACAATTTGTAGATAACGTGAGTGTGATTTGAGGGGCTGAGAATGGAAACATACTAAGACTGTTGAAGTATCTGAGGCAAATTTGGTGAGACTATACTGATAGTTGCAGCACAAGGAAGAGGAGATGAAAGTGAGAAATTTAAAGAGAGGGTTGTTAGGCCTTGGAGGGTGAAAAAAATATTTTTAGGAAAACTGAAAGATTCAGTAGTGATGCGTCCGATTGAGGAGGGAATGCAAAAGGAAGAAATGAATTTGGGGAAAGAGGATGGAAAGCCAAGATGAGCTTGGTCTTTGGATGTGTTGAGCCTCAGTGGACTGTGAGCCACATATGTCTGATGACAAGGAAAGCAGTGTGTTCTTATAAATACAGCAGCTTTATTCTCTGTGCTTGTGAGGTTCTCAGTCACTTTCATTAGCTAGCAATGAAGTGAGTCAGACACTCCTAACATCCCTTTCTTACGCCAGTGGTTAGGATTTCAAGATCTTTGCTCTGACTCTTAAACTTTGTAGTTTTGTTTTGTTTTGTCAGCTCTTAAGGAATTTCATTCTGTCACCTCCTTACCCTAAGTCTGAAGCACACCCCTGCCCCGTGCCCAGGTGGTTTCATGGTTCAGATCCTGGTAGGTTCTGAACAGAGGGTTCTCAAGATTCTGTTGAAAGAAAAAGTGGCAGAAACTGGGGAACATCTCAGAGGCTAAGGCTACTACTGATTCCTTGGGACCTTTTCTGTCGGCTTCAGTTTCCTCACCTATAAGTGAAAAGATAGGGGATATCCTCTTGAAAAATCACTTTCTGTGATCTAAGTATGAGAAACATCTGGTGGCTTCATTCTTTAAATTCCTTATACTAGAGATTTTTAGCCCAGAACAAGAGAAAGTTGGTAATTTGCTGAACTATATCCATTCAACTACTCCTAACTTCTACCCCCTGAAAGGACCAAGTGAGTCCGTTTGTAGTGGAACCAAACCCTAATTTTCAAAACTCTATTGGAAGTTTGCTTCAAGTACAAGCCACAGTGGTTCATCATAAGATTACTTTCTGTTCCAGTTGGAGCGCTTGCTTCATTTGATCTTTATTAAAGACAATGTTTTATGTCAAACGGAGCATGTGCAGTTCTATGATAATACAGAAGGTAAGAGGGTTATTTCTGTGCTTTTAGTACTATCATTTTTACTTCATGTGTCTTTGGGATTTGTCCCAATGCTGGTGCAAACCTGGAAGCATTGACTTTGTTCTTAAAGCCTTTTTATTTTTTATTTGTTTTTATTTTTACTTTTTAAGATTGATTTTATTTATTAGAGAGCGGCGGGGGGGGGGAGGAACAGAGGGAGAGGAACAAGCAGACTCCTCACTGAGCACAGAGCCCCACACAGGGCTCTATCCCATGACCCTGAGATGACGACCTGAGCTGAAATCAAGAGTTGGAGGCTTAATTGACTGAGCCACCCAGGTGCCCCTCAGAACCTTTTTAAATTCAAGAATGCCCCCTTAAATGAGGTGTATAAGTTGAGAGTGCCAGACACTTTCATTCTATCCGTTTACCCAGCATTCTCTTGTTTCATTGTTTCCCCATGTTCATGAACACGTGTGTGAGAGAGAGGGTGGGGGATGATGGCGAAGAAAGTTTTGATTAGTATTCCTAGAGTTTCCATCCCAAGTCTATCCTCTCTTTGTCCCAGGTTGCCTACTTTGACTGCATTGCCAAGGACATAGTCACTGGAGGATGGAATTAGTCATTAACCAAATATTTAAGTGCACCCATATTTAGAGACAGTTTTAGGTGCTTTGGGAGATAAAAATACCAAAGTAAATTTGTTCCAACTGTGGCAGTGGAGCAACAGCATGGGCATCACCTTGGAGCTTGTTAGAAGTGTAGAATGTCAGGCCAGGCCCTACTCCAGGCCTTCTGGCCCCAAATCTGCATTTTAGTAAAATCTCTAGATGATTCATAGGCACAGAAAAACTTGTGAAGCAATGACTAGAACAAAATGGAAAGTACTGTGAGAATTCAGGATAATTACACTTTTTTTTTTTTTTTTTTAAAGATTTTATTTATTTATTTGACAGAGGTAGAGACAGCCAGGAGAGAGGGAACACAAGCAGGGGGTGTGGGAGAGGAAGAAGCAGGCTCATAGCGGAGGAGCCTGACGTGGGGCTCGATCCCAGAACGCCGGGATCACGCCCTGAGCCGAAGGCAGACGCTTAACCGCTGTGCCACCCAGGCGCCCCATGGATAATTACACTTTTCTAAAAGCACTTTACATAAAATATCTTACTGAATTTTCATAACTTCATGAAGTAGGTACTGTTAACCCTCATTTGACAGATAAAAACTTAAAGGTGAAGTGTTTTGCCTAGCCGATAGAAGCTGGGACTAGATGGAGCCTAGTCTCCAGTTTCTTCTGACTGGAAGGATATCAGGGGAACTTATGTGAAGGAAGAACATTGGAAAGTTGCACATGGCATTTAAAGTACAAAAAAAACCATAGTTTCTGTCATTAAATGAGTGTATTGTTTGTGGAAGTGAATAATGGGAAATAAAGTTTGAAGTGTAAGTAAAAGCCAGGTCATGCAGATTCAGTTCCAATCACACATCTATTATTGATATTTTCTCATTTGAGGAAAGAGAGGAAAACCAGTTCATTTCTGTGAGTCCATTTTTCTTTCTGAGAGAAACTTGTAAAAGAGAAGTTGCTCAGTCCCTTCTCCCCACTTCCCACCCCCACAACAGACTGTGATGCCTCCTGGCTTTATACTGCTGGCTCAGGGGCGAAGCCTCCTGTCGGGTAGAGCTGAGTCTGGAGAGTGCCCCACTCTAATCTGACCTGCTTGGTCTACACCTGCAGGAATAGATTCTGTGACACACTGCATTTGGAAGGCCGAACCACTTTGAGAAAGGTAACCAGGATAGTCAGGAGATTTAAAAACCTGTCACCCTGTATTTGACAGGTTTAGCCAGTAAAATAGAGAAGACTGGAAGCACAGGAAAGCTATAGCCAAATATTCACTAAGCACATACCATCTGCTAGTTCCCGAGTGTTGAACATGACACAGTAGGTTTCCTGCATCGTGGAAGTTAGAGTCTAGTGAAGAAGATAGACAGTAGGGCGCCTGGGTGGCTCAGTGGTTTAAGCATCCACCTTTGGCTGAGGTCATGATCCTAGAGTCCTGGAATTGAATCCCACATCATGCTCCCCTCTCAGTGGGGAGTCTCCTTGTTCCCCTCCTGCTCATGCTTTCTCTCTCTCTCAAATAAAATCTTAAAAAAACAAGAACACTGCTTTTAGAAGATAGACAATAAACAAAACACTACAAACGAAGGGCTACAAAAGAAGCTGTGGCTGTGATGGGAACTCAAGGCCAGGAAAAGCATCCTGGAGGAAGCGATACTTGAACCGAAACCTGAAGAACCAGTAGGAACTAGCCAGAGAGCATAATCCTGTTGTGTGCAGAGGCTTTGTGGTGTGTTTGTGACATTGACAAGTCTGGCATAGCTAGTGCTGAGAGTAAAGATGGGAAAGGGAAAGGAGAGAAGGCTGGATAGGTAAACAGCAACCAGATAGTTGAGTGCCATGTAACCAGCTTGTAGATTTTGGATTTTGTTTGAAAGGCAATGAAGAACCTAGGAGTCCTAAGTTGCAGTGTGAAAGCCAGAAAGTCCTCATGCAGTCTGATGTGGAAGACTCCTGGGTGGAAGTGACTGACGGCTGGCTGGCTGGATACATGGGCGGATAACTGTCTAAAGGTGAGATGACATGCCTTGCATAGTGATAATTCTTCACTGGAGGTTTTCAGGCATCTAAGAAGGAAGTCAAACTATTAATGGGCTTTTCAGACTAGATTCTTCGAAGGCACCTGACACTATTGAGATTGACAATACCTTGTATTTGGTCGTGGATGTCACTACAAATCATAGTTATACTTATCTATATGGGTAGCTTGTTCTTTCATACAAATTACCAAATTCTCATTACAGACCTACAAGGTAGGAATTACTCCCACTTCACAAATGAAGATATTAGGGCTCAGGCTAAGTAATTTGCTCAAGGTAACAAGGTTAGTGAATAGAAGAGCCAAAAATTTTAACCCAGATCCACTGTACTCCCAAAGGCCTATCCTCTTAACAGCTACTCTGTAAAGATTCTATATGAACAAGTACACAGATATGGTAATAAGCACTTGATGAATGAACAGTTTAGGCTGTAAGGATATTTAGAATTCTTCCAGGGGACTTTGCATTCACCTAATATTTAATGCCCACTATGTGCCAAGACCTAGGGATACAGTAGTCAATAAAAGGGACATGGTCCCCGTCTTCCTTAGGTTTACAACAGAGAAGACAGATGTTAAACCAAAAATTGCACAAATAACTGTAATTGTGTTAAGTGCGTTGAAAGTAAAGTGTAAGGTGCCATGTAACAGGGAGATGTAATCTAGTATCGAGAGTCTCAAATAATGATTTAGTTGTCACAGCCCTATCTTTCTCCAAAAAGTTTCTGGTTACCGGTTCCTGACCTATGTTTAACCTATAATAGCCAAATCCAAAGTCTTATCTGAATCAATTTTATTCCTTGCTAGAAAGGATTCCGACTGTTGTCACTCACTAGCAGACTGTGGGTTTAATATCAATAGCAGTCACTCATAAATCAGTAGGTCATTTCACTCTGACATAAGTACTACATTTCCAACACACTCTAGACTCCATTTTCTGGATGTGTCTCTGACACTCCAAGCAACTTGCCATACCACCCCTTCCTGCAAGAACAAAACAATTATTCCTGTTCCAAGCCTCCCTATTACTGTTCTTTTAACCAGAAAGAACACACTGGCATAACCTCAGACAGTATTTTTCTAAAAATTGTCATAACTGACCCTTTCTCCTCTTCCTTTTTGCTTCTCCTCTCCTATTGGTGCAAACTCTCTTTTGGATTCTTGCTGTCTTCACAATTGATCTCAGTTTAGAATATACACGTGTGTGAACTCTTTTCTCCTCCAAGTTTTTTGGGTACAGACTGTACATACTGTATTTTCATACCTCCTTGCTTGAATGTAGATAGGTACTAGTCAGTAAATAATTGATTTGATAACATGCCATAGAAGTTATTGTACAGCACCTACAGTTTACAGTGTTTAGAAAATTATACCATCTGTTTCTTTTTTTTTTTTCAAAGTATTTTTTAAAGATTTTTTATTTATTTATTTGACAGAGATAGCCAGCGAGAGAGGGAACACAAGCAGGGGGAGTGGGAGAGGAGGAAGCAGGCTCCCAGCAGAGGAGCCTGATGTGGGGCTCTATCCCACAACGCCGGGATCACGCCCTGAGCCGAAGGCAGACGCCTAACGACTGCACTACCCAGGCGTCCCATACCATCTGTTTCTAATATAAACCTTGCAAAGGATGTGGAATCCCATCTGTAAACAGATGAGCAAAATGAGGCTCAAATATGTTTCAATAGTCTTCCCAAATATCACAATTTCTAAACAATAGTGACATGTGAAAAAGGGGAATGCTGCAAAATAATCCAGTAATAATCCCTCCATATTTACCAAGTAAACTATTCCCTCTTTGAGAAAGCTTTCCTTAAATTCTCTCCTCAAATCTCCACTTAACCTCAGTTTTGTCATTTGCCATGTGAAAATAATTGCTGTCCCTTCCATGTACTGCTGGAAATGTTCCATATCTACACTTTCCAAGAAGGTAACCACTAGCCACATTGGCTACTTAAATGTAATTAAAATTAAACAAAATGTAAAATTCAATTCCTTGATTACACTATTGGCTACCGTATTGGACAGAGCAGATATAGAGTACTTCCATCATTGCAGAAAGTTCTATTGGACAGTGCTGTGCTACAGCTAGAACTTGCCAACGATCCAGGGAAACAACATGACTGAACTGAAAATCCAGGCCAAGGTTTGGTTGGTTTTGAGTGAGAAAGTTCACTGGGTGAGTGCGACGCAAGCTGGCCTTTAGAACAGTGACCTCACAATGCACAGTCCACAATGGCTCTAGAACACCTGGGCTCCCTGGCCACTCTCCCTAACTCGTATCTAGGTTCCTGAAGCCTCTGCACATGTAGTTCCTGGAGCTGCTGTCTTATTAAAATGTCAACATCTTTTCCTTCATCGGTCTGGGACAACATCGTCGATTATCTTTCTCTGAGCTCAATATGGAATTGGCTACAAGCAAGTCTTCTGGGAGAGACTAGATCACCTCAGCAAACAAATTTGGGTGTACTAGATAATCTTGCTCCAGCTGTGCAAGTTATCCTGGGGATTTCCTTTTTGCTTTTGTTGGGAGTAGGAGTATATGCCTTATGGAAACGAAGTGTTCAGTCAATTCAGGTTATACTCTTTTGTTACAGAGGAATTTAAATCGTTCTAAATCAAAATTTAGTTAGCTCTTTCCTGTATTGCTGCTACCCAGTTTTAAGGCCATGCAGATGCGCAAAGATTAACCCTAGTCTCTGAAATTGGTTGAAACTAGGTTAAACCTTAAAAACTTTTGCCAATTAGGTTTTGAGCATAAAACGCTCTTTCTCACAGTGGTCTTTGGCTTGTGTTAGAATAAAATAGATCAAACAATTTCATAAACTGAGAAGGCAGCCTAACGCCAAATTTATTTGATCACATGTTCATCTTTGATTTTCTACTATGTGCCAGACGCCATGAGGGGTATCTTTTAAAAGAATAGGCATTGCAAATATAATTGGGATCTTGGGTTTGGCCTTTCTGTTCTTAATGTGACTTTGTTCTATAACTGATGGCAAGGCATGTCTATTCATTTAGGCATCACAATATTTTCATTATTTCCTTGTTTTAACAGTATCAGGCTTAATACGCAAGGGTTCTTTTTGGGACTAGGACTATAATTGGCTGGGATTGTAAGAAACATTTAGGATTTTACATACTTCTAATCACCAATAATAATAACTTAATAGTTTAATCACCAGAAATAATAGCTATATTTACAATATAGTCAAAATGCTTTTAGAATCCCAACAATTCCATGAAATGGATAGAGGTTATTTTCGTATGACAAGGAAACTGAGGTGCATTGACGTTCAGTGGAAATCTAAGGGGGTAGGATTTTAAAAGGGCTCTCTTAAGGTTTACTTGGTAAATGCTGAGAGAAATTATTACTGGATCATTTTGTAGCTTTCACTTTTTTCATATATCACTACTGGTGAGGAATCATGGTCACATCCATTCTCTTAACCTTTCAAAACCCTGCATGGTAGGCAAGGAGGGAGTATCCTGTCTGTCTTGTGGTCAAGGAAACTTGGTTATCACTGAACCAAGGTGACATAGATTATACAAACTGGCAAATCTGAGATTGGAACCTAATTTTTAGGATTCCAAATTCAGATCTTCTCCAGAATCTCATTTAATATAATCCAACTAACCTAAATCCCCAAAGGGATATGTGGGTATACACGTGTTTCAATTAGCTAATAGAAGAATACAAGGTAAAACAACAACAACAACAACCCTCAAACTATTGTCTGTACTTCTGGGTTCTACTCTTGTTTGGTTCATGTTCAACTCAATTAGATGAATTTGCAGCCCTCCAGACACCTCAGCCAAGAAAGAGGTAGTATAACCAGTGCTTAAGAGCATGAGCTCTGGAGTCGGACTGCTGGGGCTCAAACTTTGGTCCCATCACTTGCTGTGTGATCCGAGAGCAGCCAGTCTCCAAAATCCCACTTTCCTTATCTGTAAGATGGGTTTGTCAACAGTGCCTCCCTTAGGGTGGTCATGAGGGTTAAAGGAGATACTGTGTGTATAAAGCTCAGCACATAATGAATGCTCAGTAAACAGTGCCAGTTACCATAATAAGGAAAAAAGATAATTGGTTTTTTTTCCTTATAATAATATATTTTTATTATGTTAGTCACCATACAGTACATCCCTGGTTTCTGATGTAAAGTTCGATGATTCATTAGTTGTGTATAACACCCAGTGCACCATGCAATACGTGCCCTCCTTACTACCCATCACCGGCCTATCCCATTCCCCCACCCCCCTCCCCTCTGAAGCCCTCAGTTTGTTTCTCATAGTCCATAGTCTCTCATGCTTCATTCCCCCTTCTGATTACCCCCCCCTTTCTTTATCCCTTTCTTCCCCTACCGATCTTCCTAGTTCTTACGTTCCATAGATGAGAGAAATCATATGATAATTGTCTTTCTCTGCTTGACTTATTTCACTTAGCATTAAGATAATTGGTTTTTAATTTTGCTCCTGACAGGAATCGGTCCTAGGTCATTAAAAAAAAGTGTGTTTCCCCATGACCAGGAAATCTAGTTTTCAAACCACTGTGTCCTGAGGGAACTTACGTGGAAGTCAGACTTCCTAGATTTCAGTCCTGGCTCTATCATTTCCAAGCATATGACCTTGGACAATGTCAGGGTCCAAACTGGAAGGTATTTAAATGGCTACCCAGTTCTGGGGGTTTTTTCTACGTAAATAGGCAAGTAATAGGCAAAACAACCTCCTCGCACAGAGCCCTGTGTGTGGCACATTTTTAGCAAACGTATCTATTCTTATCATCTTTATTAATTAAATGCAAATAACAATCCCTGACCTGCCAATCACTCTGTGATAAAGATCAAAAGACAGAATAGATGTGAAGATGTTTTGTTAAACAGAAGCTTTGGCATAAGAATGAGAGATTATTGTTACTACTAGGTTTTTGTTTTATTTTGAATCTGAGGCATTCCCATGAATAAACAAGTAACGTGCAACTTCTGTTGTTTTATTTTAGAAAATATTGTTGTTTGTAATCACCCTCTACAAACTTTACAAGAAGGGCTCAGATTTTTTTCAGGCTTTGCTGGTCAGCCCAGAAGGGAATCTTCTCCCAGTTCAAGACAATAATTTCTTCCTGTCCTTGGGTCTGCAAGAGAGAATTTTGAAAAAACTTCAGGCAGTGGAGAACAAAGTGAAGGACCTGGAGGGGATGATCATTTCCCACAAACCTGCCACGAAGAGGGATTGCTCCTCGGAGCCTTACTGCAGCTGCTCTGACTGCCAGAGCCCCTTACCCACATCGGGGTTTACTTCCACATCTGAAATGTGATGGACTCCAGTCTTTTCCAGAAAAGCACTGTTTTTCCCTCATGTGTGTGGTGGTGTATCAATAAAGATAGAGAACTATATTGCAATGACCCTGCAAGGACTGGCTCTCTATTCGGGAGGGCCCAGCTTCTACTTATGTGTGTGGTGGGGTGTACTAGTAGTCAAAAATGTCTCGGAGATAATGATGCCACTCGGTAGGCTGGAGGCACTAAACAGCCAGATAGAAAAGGAGAGCCAAACTGGAATCCACGGGAAAAGAAGGGAAAGTGGGTCAGGGATCTGGCCTTGAGCTCCGTGCTGAAGAGGTTGGATGAGGTATCATAAAAGCAGCAAAACTGTGCAGTTGAAGGGCAGTGCTGTGTACTGTCCTGTGGAGGTAGGCTGGCTGTTGCGCTGGCCTTTAGCCTACAGGTAAATATGTGGCCCATGAGTCTGTCTGCATTAATTACCCAGAGATGAAGAAGGATGGGCTGGGTACGAAGGACACTCTACTTTTATCCAACTTTTATTGATACTTACTCTGGGCTAAGCATTATGATAATCCTTGGGAATCTGTCCTTTGTGCTTCAGGAGCACCCAGTTTGGCTGGTTGGGCAGGTAATTTCAGAGCAAGGAGTTATATATAATGCAGTGGGATCACATCATCTTGAATTTAGCTGAATTCACCTGTGAGAATCCCAGCTTGGCATGGAGGGAAGGAGGCACCTGCCTGTCATTTCACTTGATGAGCGTGTACTTTGAAACGGGGCGGGGGGGGGGGGGTGGCAGATTATCCCCTCAGTGGGTGGGTCTCAGATTCCACAAGCCTTATAGTGTGTGCATTTTTGCCACAGTAAATGTGATTATACAGTCATTGAAATACTTTGTAACTCTCTGACACCCCAATGAAATATTTTAAGAAAGAAGCAGTGATTTATTGCATGCTGAAGAAAAACTGGCTGTACTAGTCAACAGGAGACAATGTAACAATCTCCCTAGTGGCATCTTCCTAAGGAATTATGAGGGTAATATTGATCATAATTTTTTGTCCAGTGCACTGGCATTAAAATGCAACCTCTGTGTAGTACATTGTACTCAGTGTAAAAACAGGTCAATGAATACAGGGTAGGGCCAGGAAAGGCTTTGCAGAGGAAGTGACACTGGGTAGTCCTGTCCCATAAAGAGTTACATGGGCAGACAATGCAGTGGAAGGTATTCATGCTTTAGGAATTACCGTGGAGCCATATAAAAAAGAGGGTGGCTTGACTGGAGAACAGGAGAATTCCAGGGTGGCTGAAGCACCGGCTATTTTCTAAGCTACAGTAAAGAATTTTGGCTTCAGGGTAAGACACACTGATCTCATCCTCAGATCAGCTTTAATTCATGATGTGGGGAACAGAACAGATGGAAGTTAGCAACAACGTGCGTTATCTGACAGTGTAGGTGAGAAGTTGGCTAACTGTGCTGCTGAAGGAGTGCCATGCAATCTTTTAAAGTCAATTTCTCTGGGCGCCTGGCTGGCTCATTTGGCGGTGCATGTGACTCTTGATCTCGGGGTCATGAGTTTGAGCCCCACGCTGGGTGTAGAGATTACTTTAAATTTTTTTAATTAAAAGAAATTTGGAAAAATTAAAGTCAATGTTTCAATTTTTTGCACTGTTTACATTTCAGTGTCTTCCTGTATGGTTCCAGTCATCTTGTCTTAGTTACGTCTCTGGGGTATTTCAAAGGGAAGTGTCAGAAGAAAGGCCTAGAAGAATAGACTGATGTCAGGTCGTGAAGGCATTTAAAGGTCATACCATATTGTTGGAAATGGATCATTGTAGCTTTTTAGACAGGGGAGTAACATAGATATGGTAGTCTGTGTGGGAGACAGAATAGAATGAGCTAGATGCAGAAGATAAAACAGGCTGGCTGCTTCTATGAGGATACACAGTGTGGTAGAAACTGAGGGAGCCACCTTGTTTCTGGCTCTTAGCTCCCCAGAAAGGGTGTGTGACTCACACCACAATCACAAGAGATTGATACCAAGTATTCATTCCCAGTGTGGGGAGTGGGTCATTCTTCAGACCAGAGCACCTACGTCCAGGGCATCAGTCAAGGACACTTGAACGTGTGGTAAGCAGAGAATCAAGGCAAAATGGAGAAAGGGCTTGAGAGCTACTTTATCATTCAGGTTAGGTGGGGTAGATGAACTATCCTACACCAGTGTCCACCACTCTAGAGAGGAGAATCCTTATCCTCCAAATTCAGTCTGTCTCCCTTGGCAAAACCCTGACAATACCCTGTTTTGAGTCTCCTATTTCGGTCTTCACACGCACCAGCCCCTCTATTTACAAACACTATCTTTCTGCCCAGGGGAACAAATGATTCACTTTCCATACTTTACTTCTCCCTCCACTGATACCACCCTAGTCTAAGCCCCCATCATTTCTGACCTGGATTCTTAAAATAGCCCCCTACTGGGACTCCCCTCTTCCATCGGTGTCCCCGTTCAATTTACTCTCCACACAGTGGGCAAAGAGATGTTACTTCTCTGCTCAAAACCTTCCAATGGTTACTTCTTATTTCATTCTGAGTAAAAGTCAAGTTCTTAACTAAAGGATTGTGTATGTTGACATGATCTGCCCTCCCCCTCCTTCTTCCTCTCCTCTTTTCACACCCTCTTATTCCCCAAATGTGCTAACCATTGTCTGGCCTTAGGGCCTTTGCACTTGCTCTTCACTGTGGCACACTTTCCCCAGATACCCATGTGGCTTCTTTTCTTTGGGTTTATGTTCAAATGTCAATCTGAGGGGACTTCCTTGACTATTTTTAACTCCTTTAAAAGATTTTATTTATTTGACAGAGAGAGAGAGCGAGCAAGGGGAGTGCCAGAGGGAGAGAGAGAATCCCAAGCAGACTTGTCACTGAGCCTGGAGCCTGGCACGGGGCTCAATACCACCACCCTGAACCGAAATCAAGAGTTGGACACCCAACGGACTGAGCCACCAAGTCGCCCCTTCCTTGACTATTTTAGATAAAGAAGGTGCCCCTTGTGCCAACATGCTGTATCCCCCTTTCCCTGCCTTTTCTGCACAGTGCCTATCACCTCCTCCACTTTTACTGTAATGTATTTGCATATTGTCCACCTTCCCCTCCATCTACCCCAGCCCACTAAGAATGTAAGCTTCAGGAGACAGAGTTCACTGTCTAGTTCACTGCTGTATCCCAGGCACCCGGAACAATGCCTGGTACTTAGCAGATATTCAATAATCATTGAATGAAGGATTGAATTCCAGTCTTCTCTTTTAGAAACCTCTTACCAGCTTCCTGTTCCCTTATCTCTTCAGACACACGGTGACAGATCAACGGTTCTCCCAAGTACAAGGAGCTAGTAGCTAGTCGTTATAGAGCCAGATACATTCCTAAAAGCTTTACATGATTTTTCTCATTTTTTCCTCACGATAGGAGGTGGTAAGTACTATTATGCTCATTTTACTGATGAGAAACGGATGCACAGCAAGGTTAAGTAACTTGCTAATATGTGGTGCAACTGTGACTGGCATTCAACCAGCCTGATTCTAAATCTGTGCTCTTAGCCACAAAGTTGGGTTGGCAGGAGTTTCTCTAAGGCTTTTGGACAAACTGCAGCAGGATGGAGATGGATGAAGCCAGACAGATGAAGAAGACAAGAAAACCGAAGAGGGCATGGCAATGACAGCCCAAGGGAGAGAGAATTTTGAGAAAGTGTTTATCCCCTCATATTTTTAAGTTGGTATCTAAAAATTTTCATTATAGGGGCGCCTGGGTGGCTCAGCCGGTTAAGCCTCCAACTCTTGATTTCAGCTCAGGTCATGACCTCAGGGTTGTGAGATGGAGTCCCGCTGGGCATGGAGCCTATTTGGGATTCTCTCTCTCCCTCTCCCTCTTCTCCTCTCCCACCCCCACTGGTGTACACTCATGCGTGTGTATGGGCTCTCTAAAAAATTTTTTTTAAAAAAAGTTTTCATCGTAAATTTAAATAGCTGCAATAAATGTAAACTCTGGCAACTGTAAATAATGACAATTTAAGATAAAACTGTTAAATCACTTTTTATAATGTATCCAACAGACTATGCAACAATGACCATCATCATCCATTTAAAATTACACAAATGAGCTCTTAACATTTGGTAATTCTATATGTTCTTTTGTTCATCTCTAAATTATATTTATGTTCTACTCCCCCATAAAATATTATCCAAAGGTAATAATTATTATGTTTCAAAAACCTTTTATTGATCACTTATTCATGACAAAAGTATGTATTAAGGGAATTTTTAAAAAATTTCCTATAATTGTATAGCTCTGTGTATTAGATTTCTTCTGAGTTGAGTAATCATTACAATTATCTTTAATATACAGCTGCTCAAAATGACACAATTATACATTTTGATAATACATAAATATAAAAGGTGAAATTCTACTGGAAATGCATCTCTCAGTGAGATGGATGGGGCTTCCCCACCAATTAATGCATGTATCTAAACGACTATTTCTTACTGCTAGATTAACAGGGTTCAGTTTCAGTTTTCTCTTTTCATAGATACAGTGCCAAGAAATACTACTCACATAAATAGATGGGAAAGCTGGTAATTTTGTTATAGAAATGTCAATCAATTCTTTGGTTTCCTTCTGAGTAGTACGCCAAAAGTCAAGTAGTGCTCCTTCCTCAGCTGACAGTTCAATCAGGTCTACTACTAATACTGTTGAAGGGAAAAAAAAAAACAAAACAAAACGGAAACAATCTGTCTAGCAAAAGAATTTGTTATCCTGTCATTAGAGTCCTTCTCTTTCTCAAGTGATTTTTAATTATACTGATTACTTTCTCTCAGAGGCATTTAGGAAGAGCTGGGAAGTTGGGAGACGTTAATTTCAACACATCTTTAGCATTACAGTATTACTGTAATTTAAATAGATTTTAGTTGCAGCTGCAGGCTTAGCTCGATTTATTGTAAATAATAATTATGCAAATCAGCAACGCCAGTCTCTTTGACAAACCAATTAACCAAATTAGACTTTTCTTTGGTGAGAAAAAAAATTCCCTCTCCAAGTCAAATCCATGTGTTAACAGGTGTTCCCGTGACCACATCTGACGTCTCAATTCCCAAGATAAACATGGCGCTGGGCTTTGACGCGTTTGTCCTCAGAGAAAGTAAGGCCCTTTCAGTTCAGGTGTTTTCACCTATGCTGTGCCCCAGAGCACACTCTTCAGGCGAAACGCCACCTCCACCTCCACTTGGGGTGGCCGGGGCGGCGTCTCCTCACTACCGCCCGCCCGCTCTCCGACAGGCCTGCACTCAGAACCCCGATGCGGGCCAAAATGCTGCCGCTCTTAGGACCCCTTTAGCCCTACGGTATCCGGGCGTGGACACGCCACAGTCAGAACTGCGCCAGTTCCGAGGATCCAAGTCGGTCCCTCCACCTCGGGGCGGGAGCGGCGGCCCGGTCTGCGTCAGCCCCCGCTTAGTCCGGACTCCCAGGGGGCTCGCCTCGGCCGGGAACGCCAAGGCGAGCCCCGGACCGGAAGGTGCGCCTGCCGCTCGGGAGAAAGCGAGAGCTCCGCCGCGCCGCCTGACCCAGGAGGGAGGCCGGAACCGTCGGCGGCTACCGGGCGTGGAGAGGAGGGAGGGGGAAGAAAGCTGGTGTAACGCAGCTCAGTGCGATCGCACCGAGCGGCCGGGCGGGGGCGGGCTAAGGCCGGAACTCGGCAGAAAGACTTCGGCACGCCTCGGGCCGGAAGTGGGGAAAGCGCGATTGTCCTTTTCCGGTAGAAAGTAGGAGGCCCTGGGGGCGTCGCCATGGGGAAGAGTGTTGGTGTAACACTGCGGACTGCGCCGAGGGCGTGGGATGGAGGCGGGTGTCGGTGTAGGGGTGCTCGGAAGGGACGGATATCGCTGTGGCACTGCGAGGACGCTCTGAGGGGACTGGTGTCGGTGTGGCACTGGTGCACGCTTGAAGGAGCCGGCGGAACCGGGTGGCCATGGGGATGTGGGCGTCGCTGGACGCGATGTGGGAGATGCCGGCTGAGAAGCGTATCTTCGGGGCCGTGCTGCTCTTCTCCTGGACGGTGTATCTTTGGGAGACCTTCCTCGCACAGCGGCAGGTGAGCCTAGACAGGGCCCACCCGACTCCGACACCTGGTCAACCCAGGCCAGCGTCAATCTCGACCCCGAGTCCCTGGATGGTTGCTGCGGCCCCAGCACCCGCTTCGACCCTGTGCGCCCCTGGGAGGCCTGACCTGGCCCGATGGCGGGCTTGGCCTTGAGGGTATCTCGTGCCTCTGGGAGGTTTTCCGCAACGTGATCCTGGGACCCAGCCGGTCAGGGCCTGGTGAAAGGGAAGCAGGGCTGCCGCCTGGTCGGACTTGAGCTCTGTCTGGCCCACAGCTTTCTCAGGGTCCTCGGGCCCGGACTCACCGCCTTGTGTTTGGCAGCGACCCAGGTGCCGTCTAAACGAAGAGGCAACATTTTTAGAGTCACAACTTCCCTATGACATTCGTGTAATCGTGCTCAACCACGGGGTTAGGAAACCATTTTCTGAAAATAAAGACTTCACAGTCCATCCTGAACTTTTATCCTTAAAAAAAAAAAAAAATGGATACAGTATGTCGTTTTGCCCAAAGAGCAATATTTTCTTGTTTTTCTTAAAAACGTCTTTATTATTGTTTAAGCAATTAGAACTGTAAAGGAGGAAGTGAAAGTTACCTAACAGTTTTCTGTAGATAATCATAATGAACAGCCTGTTGGATTACAGATCTGAACTTTTAAATGAGATATTAAATTTGTCTGCTTTCTTTCAGTCTCTCACTGCTGATTTGCTTTACCTGCACTCTTCTGTGTAGTCATTGAATTGTGTCAACCACGATGGTTATTTATTTAAGAGAGCCTTTCTCTTTTTAACTGCTGGAACTCTTTTTCTTAAGCATTACAGCCATTTTCCTCTGCAGATTTCTTCTCAGATTATATTCTGCATGAATCTTTAAATTGAAATTTTTAGTTTTTCGTCAATGTCTGAGTTGTATCTTGATCTCTTCTTTTAGTCCAGAATCTTTATTTACTTATTTTTAAATAATCTTTTGAGTCATTTTGTCTGTCTTTTTTTAAGTAATCTCTATGCCCAACATCGGGGTGGAACTCATGACCCCAAGATCAAGAGTCACATGCTCTACCAACTGAGCCATCCAGGTGCTCCTAGCCCAAGTGGATAGCACGAGGTTCTCTGACACAGATATATTTGGCTAACTTCATTAGTACAGAATCTTGAGGGCCTAGAGAAGATTCTTTGCATAAAGTACACACACAGTATATGCTGTCTAAGTCAGGGATGGGGTATTGAACATCTATCTCTCTTTAATGGTAAGCCCAGTTACCTTAACTACTTTTCGATAATGTCTCCTTTACTCTGTTATGCTTTAATGTAATGCCTTTTATTGAGGGTTTGGTAAAGTGCCCAACAATATATAGAGTAGCCATGTGTCATTGAACCATTGTAGGAGATGCTGTCCATTATATTGTTTAGTTTCTGTGCCCTGTATTATGTCCCTTGGGCTGCAATTACCGTTTAGAATTTGGTGTAATGATCACAGTTGTGTTTCTTGAAGACCTGATCTGTTTCTATTTGTCATTCCTCAAATTTCCCTTAATTTGGTTTCTAGGACCATGATTAATAGCTAATCACAATATTTGTTAATACTTAGAGCTAGCATATTTGCTTCCTTCTCCTTACCATGAATTTGTTTTCTCAATTATATAGGATGTATGTTTTACTTGGAGTGAGTGGTACCCTTTGTGCTGTACAGTTTGGGTTTACATGTGCACACTGAAGTGTGATGACAGCCCAGATTTTAATTTCACCTAGTCGGCTAGCCTCAGCTTCTCTTGCTCTGCTTTTACTTTCCTGAATCAGTTATTTTAATGGTCAACGAACTTGATTAAATGCAATATTTATGTATATATAAAGCAAATTCAGTAGGCTTAAGTGACAATAAATGCTACAAACCACTCAATGTTTGATGACAAATGACTACTGTAATAAAAAATGAGTTGGTTTGACTATCTCAAAGTGTTTTCTTCAAAATATTTCAGAGGCGGATATATAAAACAACAACTCATGTGCCACCGGAGCTAGGACAGATCATGGATTCAGAAACCTTTGAAAAATCCCGACTGTATCAGCTGGATAAAAGTACTTTCAGCTTCTGGTCAGGACTCTATTCAGAGATTGAAGGCACGGTGAGTAATTTACTTCTTGGAGAAACAATCTATCAAATTGTTTAATACTTTGTAATGTTTGTTTTCATTTTGTATTTTTGTGACACAAAAGAGGGTACTGTATTTACAAATCCCAGAATGCTTGCTTGCTTGCTTTTCTTTTTTTTTTTTTTTAAGATTTTATTTATTTGACAGAGAGAGAGACAGCCAGAGAGAGAGGGAACACAAGCAGGGGTAGTGGGAGAGGAAGAAGCAGGCTCCCAGTGGAGGAGCCCTATGCGAGGCTTGATCCCATAACGCTGGGATCACGCCCTGAGCCGAAGGCAGACGCTTAACGACTGAGCCACCCAGGTGCCCCCCAGAATGCTTTCTTTTCTTTCTTTTCTTTCTTTTCTTTCTTTTCTTTCTTTCTTTCTTTCTTTCTTTCTTTCTTTCTTTCTTTCTTTCTTTCTTTCTTTCTTTCTCTTTCTTCCTTCCTTCCTTCCTTCCTTCCTTCCTTCCTTTCTTTCTTTCTTTCTTTCTTTCTATTTTATTTATTTATTTATTTGACAGAGAGACAGCCAGTGAGAGAGGGAACACAAGCAGGGGGAGTGGGAGAGGAAGAAGCAGGCTCCTAGTGGAGGAGCCTGATGTGGGGCTCGATCCCATAACACCGGGATCACGCCCTGAGCCGAAGGCAGACGCTTAACCGCTGTGCCACCCAGGCGCCCCCCAGAATGCTTTCTTTCTTTTTTTTTTTTTTTAAAGATTTTATTTATTTACTTGACAGAGATAGAGACAGCCAGCGAGAGAGGGAACACAAGCAGGGGGAGTGGGAGAGGAAGAAGCAGGCTCATAGCGGAAGAGCCTGATGTGGGACTCGATCCCGTAATGCCGGGATCACGCCCTGAGCCGAAGGCAGACGCTTAACCGCTGTGCCACCCAGGCGCCCCCCAGAATGCTTTCTTAACCTTCATTATCAGTAGTAATGGGTGTAGAGCAAAAGAGGCTGAAACGTAATTGTTAGGGAGTTGAAGACTGTGGTGTATGTAACTGTCACAGGTCAGGTGTGAAAAACAACCTTATATTGTTAAGTTATTCTTGTAGCAGTCCCTCCTTGTCTTCTGCCTCTTTTTTTTTTTTTTTTTTTAAGATTTAATTTATTTGAGAGAGAGGGGCTGAGGGAGAGGAAGAAGCAGACTCCCCGCTGAGCAGGGGGCCCAGTGTGGGGTTCAATCCCAGGACCCTGGGATCCTGACGTGAGCTAAAGGCAGAGGCTTAACCAACTGAGCCACCCAGGCAGCCCCCCTTTTTTTAATTAGCAGTCCCTCCTCCTCTTTCTCTCTCTCTTTAAAAAATATTTATTTAACTAATCTCTACACCCAACATGGGGCTCAAACAACCCCAAGATCAAGTGAATTGAGCCCGTCAGGTGCCCCTCAGAATTTCTCTCTCTCTGTCTCTCTTTCCTCTTTCTTTCTTTCTTTTTCTCTCTCTTTCTGTCTTTCCCTCCCTCCCTCCCTCCCTTCCTTCCTTCTTTCCTTCCCTCTTTTTCTTTCTTCCCCTTCCTTTCCTTCTTCCCTTTTCCTTTCCTTTCCTTTCCTTTCCTTTCTTTCCTTTCCTTTCCTTTCCTTTCCTTTCCTTTCCTTTCCTTTCCTTTCCTTTCCTTTCCTATTTTATTTACTTGAGGAAGAGAGAGCACAAGCAGAGGGAGAGGGAGAAGAAGCAGTCTCCCAGCTGAGAAGGGAGCCCCTTCCTGCCTCTATCTTAACTCTCACTGTCCTCCACATTGCAGCCAAAGGAATTCTGAAGCACAGTTCTGATCATGTTATTCTCCTGTATGAAACCTATCACTGGCTCACTGTTTCCTTCAGGTGAAGCCCATATTTCTTTGTATGGTTTTTTGAGGTCCTTTTTGACCTGGCCATTTCTTACTTCAGCTTCATCATTTTATTCCTTCCCCCAAGTTCTTTTCCCTTCTTTTTTGTCCATCTCATACCTAGCTTGGTTTTCTGTGACTTCAAGTCTTTTCACATGCTGGTGCCTTCCAGGGGTGCCCACCTCTTCGAGTCCACTCTCACTGGAAGCTGGTTAATCCCCACTCCTCCCATTAGGTTCCAGCTGAAACATCATCTCTTCTGAGAAACAGTTTGAAACTTCCTCTGTCTCTCAGGACTGAATAAGGTAGCATCCTATCATTATTCCTATCAGAGTACTTATCACATTCTATTGAGTTTTCCTATTTAGTTGACAGGCTGGGAGTTCCTTAAAGAAAAGATACTTTAAGGTTTTGTAATCTTTTGGTACCTAGTACCTGGTATAAAATAAGCACAGAATCCATATTTATTGAGTGAAACAAGTGACAGATCATTTTTACTTAGTGAAACAGACCCAGTCTTACCCTCATACTAAAAGAACAAAGGCTATATAGTGTAGAGCAGTGTTCTCCGTCTTTTGTTCATCATTGACTCTGGCCCCTGGCCCTGTATATTTTTCGACTTTTTTCTTTTTCTTCTTTTTTTTAAGTAGGCTCCATGCCTAACATGGGGCTTGAACTCACGACCCTGAGATTGAGAGTTGCGTGCTCTACCGACTGAGCTAGCCAGGTACCCCTAGACATTTTTTTCTTAATCACCCCTCCATGAAATTTTAATACCACCAGATATATTGTATATCTGTTTCTGAACTATACGTATGTATATCTGTGTTTTATAAATAAAATGAGTAAGAATTTTTTCCATTCCCAAAGACCAGTTCTTGGTTTTCCACCTCCAAGAAAAATTGAAAGTGCGTGGTGCTGAAGTTAAGAGCAGACTCTGAATTCAGGTGGCTTGAGTTTGAATCTCAGCTCTATCATACCAGCTGTGGGACCTCAAGCAAGTCACCGCTTCTGTGCCTTAGTTTTCGTGTCTGTTAAAATTGTGTGGTAATGAGGCACCTCGGTGTCTCAGTCGGTTAAGCGTCTGCCTTCAGCTCAGGTCATGATCCCAGGGTCCTGGGATCGAGCCCTGTGTTGGGCTTCTTGCTCCGTGGAAAGCCTTCTTCTCCCTCTGCCTGACGCTCCCCCTGCTTGTGCTCTTTCTCTCTGACAAATAAATAAAGAAAATCTTAAAAAAAAAAAATTGTGTGGTAATAATATTTCCTCAGTCATAGTGTTGTTGAGAGGATTAAATGAGTTAATGTATGTAAGATGATTAGAAAAGTGCTTGGTCATTGTAAGTGCTCTGCAAGTGTTGGCTGTTGTTATTTTTACCATTATGATCTTGATTATCATCATTTTTCCTCCAGATCTCCCTTAGATCTCCCAGTACCATAAGAGAAAGATTCCTATTGAAAATAAATGAGATCAGCTACCACAGCTGTTTCATCAGTTAAAGAGAAGAAACCAGCTGTTTGTGGCTTTGTTAAGTGATGAAAACCTTGTCTAGCTAGTCACAAAATTTTCCTTGACGGTTATGAACTAGTATAATTAGAACCAAATATTAGAAGACTTTCCCATTTCCTCAGGAAAATGTAGCAAAGAGTTAAGAGTTAAATCTAGGTATTTTGGAAGAATGAGTAAATGATCGAAAAACTTGCTTTGGTTTTTGTCATACATAGAAATGGCTAGTAATTTGTCTTTTCAATATTGATTTTTTTCCCCCAATATTGATTTTTTAATTATATTTTTACTAGTCCAAGCCTGGTTTAGTTACTAAGACATTGAAAATTAGTATTGAAACCTGATGCTTTCCAGCCAAGCCAGGAAAGGTAGCTTTATTGTGGATTATATTTGGCTTTGGTTAATTTATCCGAAGCATTTCTTCTGTTAGGGTCCAAGTAGGAAATCAGCCTTTAGAGAGAGATGGAAGTAGAGGTGGTGAATTCAGACACCATCCTCTTTCCTCACTACTGTTTGATTCTGTGAAATTCTTTGGCTTACCCCCCACAGGGCCATTATAAGAAAAAAAGGCAGAATATCTTCAGTCTCCTTGGTTGTCAACAGTGAACAGTTCCAGGAAAGATGGGCAATAGCTTGGTTGTTACAGTTGGTGAGCATGGGGATGGCTTAGTCTGTTCCAGGAGAGGACAGAGGCAGGGAGAACACATAGAGCATGAGAGCTTCGTAGTATGCTGTGGCCCAAGCCAGAAACAGTACTGGTTTAGTCCTGTCCTGCGCTAAAGGTGGGGACAGTAATCACCACCACCATCATCATCATCGTATGAGTAGTAGTGATTCTCACTTCTTATATTGTTTTTAAATTTATCGTTTTGTTTTGATGTTTACAAAAGTGCTTAGAGGTAGAAAGTATAGGCGTTGTTATTCTCTTTTTATGGACAAGAAAGCAAAGGCTCAGAGAAATTAAATGGCTGGTCCATTTAATGGCCAAGTGACATTAATAAGTGGGAGAACTGGGTTTCAAACTCTGCTCTTCTGAGTCTTTAAAATTATACTGAAGAAACCATTCTTTTTTAAAAATTTATTTATTTGAGAGAGAGAGAGCTGGGGGAGGGGCAAAGGGAGAGGGAGAGAATCCTCAAGTAGACTCCCCGCTGAGCCTGGAGCCCGATGTGGGGCTTGATCCCAGGACCCTGAGATCATGACCTGAGCCAAAAGAGTCGGATGCTTAACTGACTGAGCCACCCAGGTGCCCTGAAGAAGCTATTCTTAAAACTCCAGGGACCACATCATAAATGCGCTACATTTATCCTTGGGGAATTAGTAGCTATATTTACCATTCAGTGGGAAACATTTTGTGTTACTTTGAACTCTTTTTTTTTTTTTTAAGATTTTATTTATTTATTTGACAGAGAGAGACAGCCAGCGAGAGAGGGAACACAAGCAGGGGGAGTGGGAGAGGAAGAAGCAGGCTCCCAGCAGAGGAGGGAGCCTGATGTGGGGCTTGGTCCCGGGATTCCGGGATCACGCCCTGAGCCGATGGCAGACGCTTAACGACTGAGCCACTCAGGCGCCCCATACTTTGAAATCCTGTTTGTTCGAAAACAAGTTCATTAATTTCTATTTTGTATTGATTAAAATTAATAGGTTTTAATCTTTTGATCACAAAGAACAAGTGCAAAGGTTAATTTAGGCTTTTTTTGGCCTCCTTTTTTCTACCTGAGGGAACATAAGCGGAGGCCTTGTGTGACCAATTGAAGGTGCCCCTGTTTACACAAATGTGACAGACCACCCAGAGAGAAGATGTCCAGCCTTTCTGAGACAGACTTTCCTGATATCTCACAGGTGTCAGTGAAGAGCTCTGTCAGGAAGTGGAATGGCTGGGCAGTCAAGGAGGACAGTGTAGAGAAATTCAAATTGTCGCTTCTCCAATTTCTACCATTTGTGAGTGAGCACCTTAGCCTTTTGAGCCTCATTTTTTTCCTCTTTAAGATAAGAAGTCGAGGAACACCTGGGTGGCTCAGTCAGTTAAGTGTCCGCTCTTGGCTCAGGTCGTGATTCCAGACTGCATCTGGCACCCTGCTCAGTGGGAAGCCTTTTTCTCCCTCTCCCTCTGCTGCTCCCCCTGTTTGTACACACTCTCTCGCTCTCTTGCTCTCAAATAAAATCTTAAAAAAAAAAAGGATGAGAGGTCAATACATATTAAACCACGTCTTACATGATTTGTGGCAAGGACTAGGTGAGTGAGACAGTGTAAATGAAGCAGTTAGTACAGTGATCAACACATAGCAGTGACTTGAACCTCCCTGAGTTTCAGTTGCCTCTTCCGTAAAGTAGAGATGACTATATGCCATGCCTGCTTTTCAAGACTCTAGTGAAATCATATATGTAAAAGTCCTGGACTTGCTTTGTTGGGTTCGTTAGTTCTGTTCTAAGACATCCCCAGCAGCATGCTCAGTGAGATTATCAATAGAAGCTTTACTGTTCACTGGGCTTTATATTTCATTCCCCAGAGTATACTAAACAAGGCTTGCAACAGCAGTTTCCAAAAGCATTCACAGATGCATTCAAAGTTCATTTTAAAGCTACCCTTGACACATACTTAAAAGCTGGACTTTTAATAATAGGTGTTTCAACCCTTCACCAGAAGACTTATAAATCCTTAATTTCGCATTGTTTATTAGTTGGGAGAATAGGATGAAAGAAGTGCCATCTCAAGTCAATTAGTTCAGCAAGCAGAGCATATACCATACAGCGGTGCCAAAGCATGTCTTCTGGGAAAACAGGGTTTATATCCAAGATTGAGTTAGGTGCAGTAGAGTGGAAATAGCTGGACGTAGAGTTAAGGAAGCCTTTAAGACAGCAGTTGATTAAACCAGTGGTTTTCAGACTTGGGTGTACATCCTTTTACCTAGAGACTGCTGGGCTCCACTTTCGGTTCCTGAGGCGGTGGTTCTGGGGTGGAGCCTGAGCATCTGCATTTCTAACACATTCCCAGGTGATGCTGCTGCTGCTGGACAGAGACCATATTTGAGACCCATGGTATTAAACCAAGCCAGCACACAGGAAAACATCCAAGGTGGATAGCACCAAGTGTGGTTGAGATTATGGGGAGCAGGAACCGTCAGGTACTGCTGATGAGAGTGTAATTTGGTATAAACACTGTAGAGAAAGAGTGAGCTGATAATAATACCGAAGAAAGTTACAAATCACCATGGATGGATCTAAAAATATGTAGAGTGTAAAAAGCAAGTTGTAGAATGATAAGTACAATATGAAGTCATTTATAGATAGTCTTAAAAAGCATATATAAATCACTGTAGTATTTATGGATACATACATAAAAATGGAAAGTAGATTGGAAGGCTACCCATGAAATATATAATAGTGCCAAAACTCCTCAAAACCACAAGGAACCATGTGTGAACCAATGAGAATACTGTGTTTCTAACCAAGGAGTGTGATTGAATGTTGTGTTCCTGAGGCTCCACAGAAAGGAAAAAAAAGTTGATTCCTTTTGAGTTCCATAAATTTAATATCTGTTGAGGGAAGTTGTGTTTTATAAGCATGTATTCTTTTTAAATTTTAAGAGCAGCTCACTCATTCGAATATCATGGTGATTTGGTGAGTATCTTTATTCACTTTATCTGCCCAAGACAAAGGGTGGTGCCGAGAAGGGGGTCTCCTCCTATGAAACCCTGATTCCTACCTCAGGATTCACCTTTTCCTTACTCGGGGAAAGCAGAGATAGCCCATTCTGTCTCTCAGTTTGCTAAGTGGACCTGACTCTCCACTTAACACTGATACTAATACTTTGTCCTAACTGAAGGGGGCCGTTTCCTTTTAAGGAAAAGCCAGTTAGGAAGCCACGTAGCCTGCTTCAAATCCCATATATGTCACTCATCGCGTGTGGGATTCTGAACAAATTGCTTACCTTTTCTCTAAGCTTAGTTCCTGATTCATGGTCTTTGGCAAGTTTTTTTTTCCTTACAGCTTTATAGAGATATAATTCACATACCATACTAATTTATTCATATAAAGTGTACAGGCAAGGGGCGCCTGGGTGGAGCAGTTGGTTGAGCGTACGACTCTGGGTTTTGGCTCAGGTCATGATCTCTGGGTTGTGAGATCGAGCCCTGTGTCGGGTTGCGTGCTCAGCGGGGAGTCTGCTTGAGATTCTTTGTCTCCCTCTACCCTCACCCCCTGCCACGACTTGAGTTTTCTCTCTCTCAAATAAATAAATCTTTTAAAAAAATAAAAATAAAAAATGAAATGTACAGGCAAAAATCTTTACTGGTCTAAACTTAGTATCTCAGTTGGTTTGTATTCCTTTAAATGCATAGTTTCTCCTAAATAAGATAGGTCTCTTTTTTTCTTTACAGATAATTATTTTGTCCTTATTTTGTCCTTACAGATAATTATTTTGTCCTTTTTTTCTTTACAGATAATTATTTTGTCATTAAAATGCTCTCATCTGATACTTTCTAGTCTGTTCAAATGTAACCAAAGTATGTCTTGTTTTATAGCTTATTCTTCTTTTTGGAGGAATTCCTTATCTCTGGAGACTTTCTGGACGGTTCTGTGGCTATGCTGGCTTTGGACCAGAATATGAGGTATGTGATTCATTAGCATGTATTTTTTAGAGTCTTTTTGCTTGGCCAGCTTTATATGAAAGTTAATTTTTTGGCTCTGTCTTTAGGCTTGCTTCTCTGTTTGTACAGTCCTTGTCCACACATGCTCTGTTAGGATAATGCTAGTTATTGTGGCAAACTCCAGAATTCCAGTGGCTTATCATAATAGTTTATTTCTCATTCACATAATAGCCTAGTGTGAGTATTTTTGGTCAGCAGGTGACATTCTTCTACATGGGAAGCCAGGGACCTGGTCTCTTTTCATCTTATGGCTCTGCCATTCCCTGAGTACCCCAGAGTTCTCTGCATCCAACAGGCAGATGGAATGAGGGGGTAGAGAAAGTATATCCTCTTCTTAACTACCTTCTTAACTACTTCTGAAGTGTCCTTTGCATTCACATTTTGTTGGCGAACCGGTCATTTAGTCTCAGATGTAAGGGAACTGGGAAATGATGGTCTCTGGTTAGGCAGCTGTTTCTCAGGGACAGCCCCTTGCGGTGAAGGGGGAAGCCTGAATTTTGTTGAACCCACTAAGCAGATACTCTGTGCCATATGCACCTAGCAGATACTTCAGACAGGGACAGAGTGTAACTTCTAGAATCTCCATGGAGCTGCTTGAGTTGACTACCCAGTCTTACAGAAACTCCATTTACTGGGCAAAGCCTTAAGCCTGAGACTCTCCACCGGTGGTGGATGTTACGACAGTGCCTCCTGACTTTTTCTTGGAAATTGCCAAGTCTCTTTCCTCTTTCCTGATTGATTATTTGAAATGATGGCTCTCTTCTACATGTATAGGTTCTTTGGGTTTTAATTCAGCTCATCCTGTGTCCTGTTTCTATATTCCTTTTTCTAAAGCAGCCATACTCTTTGAAGACCTCTTATTCCTGGGTTATCTCTGTATCTTCATTGACTCATGCCCTGGTCTGTTCTATGTAGGATTGTGGTTTACTTACATATTCTCTGCCTTGTTTCAGAAATTTGTAAAGATTTTATTTTTTTTTTAAAGTAATCTCTGCTCCCAACATGGGCTCAAACTCACAGCCCCGAGATCAAGAGTTGGACGCTCTTTGGAGTGAGCCAGCCAGGCGCCCCACTGTTTCAGAAGTTATTTAAGGTGGTTCATGTAAACATCATGACAGACTCCTTATGCACTTCTCACCTTTGATGTGTCTTTCTCAGAGAGGCCCTCCCTATCACTCCCATCAAGAGTCACGGTCCCACTGTCGCTCTTCAGTAACACACAGCACGTTATTTTCTGTGTAAAGGCACTTACCACTCTCTGCAGGTACCTTATTTGTTTATTTTTTTCTGTCTCCCTGACAAGAATTTTAAGCTCTAAGGGGACAGAGACCCTCTATATTTTCTTCACTGCTTTGTCACCAGTGCCTTCAAAAAGTTTGACACCAGACATTTAACTTTTTTGAATTTATGGAGAATGAATGTACAGATGCATGTATAAAGAGTTCATTATAGCATTGGAATGAGTGCTATCATGGAAGTAGCCTAGGTGTCCACTTACACAATGGAATACTCTAGAGCCTTTAATAAAGAAATAGATACATACTGATAAGGAAAATTTTTATGAGATGTTATGTGAGAAAAGTAAGTATTCACACAATCAGTACAATATGATTGCATTTTTGGAAGATGGGATTCTGATTCAGTAGTTTTGAGGAAGGTCCTAGAATCGGTTTTTAAATTTTTTTTCCCATTTCCTGTTTGGGAACAGTGCTGAAATAAACCACCCTGCATGTTAATAGCCAGACAAATATTCCTTTCTCATCCCCTCTCCCTTCTTCCTATGCTTAGAAACGTATACTGGCTGCATCTTTGTTACCAAATCAAATGTGTTTTGGTGGTGCATGCTATACTCACATTTACCTTAAAAGAATTCCATTTTACACCATGTGGTGAGAGAGGGAGAGCAAGGATTCTATTTGCCTCATGACCCTTTCTCCCTCCCCCAACTCCCTTCATACTAAGTAGCCCTTTTCCTCCACTATCTTAGGGAAAGTTGGCAAAGAGAAATGAGGCAGTTCCTGGCTTTCGATTTCCTGAGGATCTATTGTGAAGGCACTTAAAGTAGTTCTTGAAGATAATTTTCTCTATTGGTCTTTGGCTTCTTGTGAAAACTTTAGGACGCCCCACTCCACCTGCCCTAGTCCAGCTTTTTTGATGCTCTAGGATAAATTTCTCTGCCTTGTCCCAACATTGTCTTAAGGCCTGTCATCTTGTCCTCTTCCTCTTACAGGGTGCTCCATGCTTGTGCGAATTGCAAGGCACTCCTCCTCCTT
Organism: Ursus arctos; assembly: GCF_023065955.2. Classification (NCBI taxonomy): domain Eukaryota; kingdom Metazoa; phylum Chordata; class Mammalia; order Carnivora; family Ursidae; genus Ursus; species Ursus arctos. Next base: position 30,199,720 of record NW_026623008.1, read on the forward strand.
TCCTTGAATCTCCTGTCCCATTAATTTACCTCTTTCTTCAGAGTAGCATCCCAGATCTCCTTAGCCTTGTAAGCCTTGCTTGAATTCACCAGTGTGTGTGGTTGTCTCTCAGGTTTTAGTTCTTCTTTGTCTCTGTGGCTTCAGGTAACTTTGACATAGTGCCTGTGTAATAAAAAGAGACATTGTTTTATTGCCTCCTTTTCTGCCAAGTAAACTCGGAGGGTAGAGATGATGTTTCAGACCTTGTATTGCCCATAGAATCAAGCACATTGCTTGAGATGCAGTAAGTGTTCAGCAACTCCTTGTTCATTTGTTCACTGATCATTCATTTGAAGAACGAATTAATATTACACTATAAAAACTGCCATTTTTTTTTCTTCTTGTGTTTAGATCACTCAGTCCTTGGTGTTCCTCCTGTTGGCTACACTTTTTAGTGCATTGACTGGTTTGCCATGGAGTCTTTATAATACTTTCGTGATAGAAGAAAAACATGGTTTCAATCAACAGGTAAACCAGAGAATGTACTTGTTCTCTTTTAAATATAAAGACTTTTTGTGTTTTTTTCCCTCTACTGGTAATAATTAAAACATAATTTGCTCTTTTATTTTTTTAAAGATTTGTTTATTTGAGAGAGCAGGGGGGAGGGGCAGAGGAAGAGGGAGAGGCAGAGAGAATCCCAAGCAGACTGCCCACTGAGTGCAGAGCCTGACTTGGGGCTCCATCCCAGGACCCTGAGATCATGACTTGAGCCAAAATCAAGAGTCTGACACTTAACCGACTGAGCCACCCAGGTGGCCCCATAATTTGCTATTTTAGAGCATGAATTAATTGAGGTAAAAGGAACTGCAGATATGATAAAGATCATAGCTTAAAGTCTTGCCATAAACTCTTTAGTACTAAAGGTTAGTATTTTTCTACTAGCATTTAAATGTGTTTTTTTCCCCCCAAGATTTTATTTATTTATTTGACAGAGAGAGAGACAGCTAGCAAGAGAGGGAACACAAGCAGGGGGAGTGGGAGAGGAAGAAGCAGGCCCCCACTGGAGCAGGGAGCCCAATGCGGGGCTTGATCCCAGGACTCTGGGATCACGCCCCGAGCATAAGGCAGACGCTTAACGACTGAGCCACCCAGGCGCCCCTAAATGGTGTATTTTGAACTGTAAAATGCCAGACATTTATTTATGGTCTTAGGCTACCTAGTGTCATGTAATGTAGACTCACCATCTTTTAACTTTTAAAGTTCCTTTAATAATGTATCCTTTGTATTCATTTATTAGTTATTTTAAAAGCATTTTCTCAGTTTCTTGTGATGATCTTTTCTTTTTTCAGACTTTGGGATTCTTCATGAAAGACGCGGTCAAGAAATTTATTGTGACTCAGTGCATTTTATTGCCCGTGTCTTCACTTCTACTTTACATTATTAAAATTGGGGGTGACTATTTTTTTATATATGCCTGGTTGTTCACATTAGTTGTTTCTCTGGTGAGTAAAATCTTTGTTTTGTTTTCTTTTACAAAATTTCCTTGGTGAGATAATTTCATCTTCATTAGCATTGAACAGTTCTTAAGAAAGCAAATGAAATATACATAAGTGGTCATACAAATTTCTCTCTTGGTTTCTGCTTTTGGGTATAGAAATAGAGCTGACTCTGACCATAGATTTTCTCCTTATGCTGAGTCAGATCCTAGAAGTTGGTTGTTAGTTACGGTTAATGATCCAGTTGTCAGACAATTTTGGGCTTTGCATTTGTGGTTGTCACTAGAATGGATGACTAAGTTTGATCATTTAGTGACTCTTTACTGAGCTCCAGTGCCTAAACATTGTGGATGTTTTGAAGAGAGACTAGATTGAAGAGGAATAAGAAAAAGCATAAACTTACCTGATATGTTTCTGCCCTCCTTCCCCTGCGTTTCCTCTCCTCCTTTCTCCCTTCTTTACCCCTTCTTCTCTGTTCCCTTCTCCCTTCCTCCTCCCTTCCCTTCTCTCTTTTCTCTCCTTCCGTCTCTCCCTTCTCCCTCCTTGTCCCCTCACCCCCCATCTTCCCTTCCTCACGTCTTTGCTGTTTCTCTCTACCATATTCTGAATTCATTGCACAATGAAAACGGTCTGTTCACATCCTCCAGAAAATAGCATCTGTTAGCTCTTTAGCTCCTCTGATGGTGAGGTTTACTTTAGTCTGAATTGCCGTGATGCTCACTGCTTCACTTTCCACTGGTGGGATCAAACTCTGAAAACAGGTGCTAGTTGGATTTACACACACGTGTGTGTGGCAGATGAAGTGAGAGGAAAGAGAACAGAGGAAGTGCTTCAGAAGTGCTTAAGGAAGTGCTGTTTCAAACACAGTTATAGTTGTGTGCTGCAGGTAATTCATTTCAGCAGACCAGCCGAATAATAGCACACAGTCAAGCTCTAGTAATTATTTTCTAGCAAAGACTGCAGGTCTCTCATGATTACTCTCAAAGGCAGAATTCTAAGTTATGATGGGCTTATGAAGTGTCAGAAATTCTAAAGATAGCTTTGAATGGACCATTTGACTTTTCAGTTATTACCGCAAAGAGACTACTCACTTTGATTTAATTTAACGAACAGATATTGAGCACTTATCTGGTACTATTTGGGGCTGGGAATACCAGAGCAAATAAAAGATCCATGTTCTCAAGGCTGGAGCACATAGTTGTTTTAATATAATCTATATAAATAGCAGTGTTTCTTTAAGAACATATTCATAGGTTGTTCTGACATTTATTTTCCAGGTGCTTGTCACAATCTATGCTGATTATATTGCCCCTTTATTTGACAAATTCACACCTCTGCCTGAGGGAAAGCTTAAACAAGAAATTGAAGTAATGGCAAAGAGTATTGACTTTCCTTTGACTAAGGTGTATGTTGTTGAAGGTAAGGCAACCTGGGGGTAAGGAAGTTTAAGTCAAGTAATTTGTTTTGATTTGTTAGGATTTTATATTTTGGCCTTTTAAGATTTCTAGGAATTGATGGCATAGTCCAGGGATAGAAGCTGGTAGCCTGAACCAATGCTGCTCTTACCTGCAGCTGTGTTTGGTTGCCTTTGTAGTGTTGTTTGGCCAAGGCCTTCTTCACTCCTTGTTATATCATGTGTATTATACTGATTTATATACTTCTGTTACCTGCCTGGCTCCCTCAGGTAATTGAGTTGGACTTTTGCATAGTCAGGTTCCATTTAGCATTAGTTTGGGGGCTTATAAATAAAACCAATATTACTGGCTTTGTCTCATCCAACAAAACTTCCAGTGTTCTGCAGGTGTCGATTTCACTTGCACTTTACCAAAAACTGTAGTACCATTGGATACTTCAGATCAGTTGTTGTCTGCTTTTTTGATAATTGCTTTTGAGAGTTAAGCTATGTATTAGCTTGCATAATTCTACTAAAGTCCCAAGCCCAAAAAGATGTAGAGTAAAACTGTTGTATGATACCATGACTTTCAGAATCTGTAAATTAAAATCCACATAAATGCGTGAGATTGGATCTGCCTCTGCCACCTAGCAGCTCTGGGATCTTGAATGAATCCCTACTGCTCTCTAGGTTTCAATTTTGCTTCCCCTAAACCGTAGTTTGGCAAACATTTTCTGTAAAGGGCTAGTCAGTAAATATTTTGGCTTTGTGGGCGACATGGTCTGTCTCTGTCACAACCATTCAACCTTGCTATTATAGTACAGAAGCAGTCACAGATAATACATCAACAAGTGAGCATGGCTATGTTCTAATGAAACTTTATTTATAAAAACAAGTGGCAGATTAGATTTGGCCTGCAAACTGTACTTTGCCCATCCCTCCTCTAAACTTAAAAAAAAAATCACCAGTGAGAAACAGCTGTATTGGATGAAGGAGTAGAAACAGAAATAATTATGGGGTCGTGGAGAGCAGAAATGGCTACAATAGGAAAGAATGAATTAACAGCAACTGAAGAGTCTCAGACTCTTAGAAGTCTCAGACATCTAGTGGCTTCTGAGGTTATACAGCCTAGCTGATGGCACAGTTGGGACATTTCTATGGGAGAAATGGTAGAATGACAATTTCTACTACTTTTTAGGCTCTGATTAATAGTAAACTAGAAGTATACTAATCAGTACAGTAGGACCATCTTTTAGGGACTTCTACTGATGGGGCAACCTAAGTGGCTTATCACTTAAGTTATAATCAGATAATATGAAATGACAGCTAACGATATCACAATAGAGGTAATTGATAAGATGTGTGATATATACACTGTCAGTGCTATATGGTTTTAGATGAAATAGGGAAGGCTTTATAGAGAATCATAACATGAGCTGGTACCGAATGGAATATCAGGATTTAGCCTTTTTTTCCTCACTCCCCGACCATCTTGCGGGGCCAGCCCACACCTAAGGCAGGAAGACAGTGACTGCAAAGAAGACAAAAAAAGCCACTGGAGTTGATCTCCTCTGGGGTCCTAATCAGTATGAAAAGTGGAAAGTATGTGCTGGGTACAAGCAGACTCTGATAATGACCGGACATGGCAAAGTGAAACTGGTCATCCTCATAACTGTCCAGCCTTGAGGGAAACTGCAGTAGAACGTTGTGCTGTGTTGGCCAAAACTGGTGTCCATCACCACAGTGGCAGTACTATTGAACTGGGCATAGAAAGTGCAAGGTACTACGGAGTATGCACACTGGCTCTCATTGATCCAGGTGATTCTGATAGCATTAGAAGCATGCCAGGACAGACCGGTGAAAAGTGAGTCATACAAGATGTTTTCTTTAATAAAACTGGCCAGAACTTATTTAGAAAAAAAAAAAAAAAGATTTGAGTAGGTGGAGGGTAATATTTCAGAGGTCAGGCTGTGAGGTTAATAGGCTTGGATTTGAATCCCAGTTTTATCACAGATTACCTGTGTGACTTCGGCAACTTACCTTTGCTGAACAGAAGTTTACTGATCTGTAATGTAAGTTTTTGTTAATGGTAACAATCCTCAGAAATATTTTGAATGATTAAGTGTCGTTACTAATAGTAACAACATATATTATGGATTTGTAAGTTGATAGGGATACTGTAATGAAAAGCCAACATTATGCTCTCAAAAAATACCAGATAGCAGGTGTGCAGAGAATGAAACTAGTGTGGTGTGATCAAGGATGAATAGAGTAGGTACTTTAGATTGGGTCATCAGGCAAGAGCTCTCTGAGCAAATGAATTTGAGCTGACGCCTGAAGGACAAAGCCATCCATGCTGAGATCAGTGGAAAGACCTTCTAGAGCTTTCTTTGTGTCTGCAAGAAACAGAAGAAAGTCCAGTGTGGCTGCAGCACAGCAGGAGAGTGTTATGACATGAAGTGTGAGACACAGGCAGGAGCCAGACCACATAGGCCTTGATAAATCAGGATGAGAGCTTGGGTTTTATTGTAAGTTTGGGGGGAAAAGCCATTGAAGGTTTTAGTGACATGGTCTGGTTTGTAGTTTTTAAATATTGTGGGTTGCTCTATGAAGAGATTGTAGTGGGAGGGCAAGAGTAGCAGCAGGGTGAGCAGTTCGGAGACTGTGGCAGTGGTCAGGGCAGAGATAGGGCAGCTTAGACTAGGACAGTAGTAATTCATGCAGAGAAGTAGATGCACTGGGGATATGTTTCAGAGATAGAGTTGATGAGATTTACTCACAGATTACCTGTGAAGGAATTGGGAAAAGGGAAGCATTAAGGGTAATGACCTAGATTTTTGGTCTGAGCAGCTGGATGAATGGTGGTTTACTGAGATGGGAAAACTGAGCGAAGAGCAGGTGTGTGGGGAATGGAGTTCTGTTGGATGTTACATTTTGAGGTATCTATTGAACACTGTATTAGAGTTCCTCAGGCAGGAGTTAGCTCCGAGTAAGCAGTCTAACCAACTGTGGCTAGTTGAAGCAGGAAAACTCTTATTGAGACAGTCTTTAATAGCTCATAAAATCACCAGGGAAGTTAAGTTTACAAGCTTGGGAAATGGGCTGTTTGTTCCCAGGGAGATGAGCTCAGAATTTCGCTGTAGAACCAGTCTGATTAGGACCCTGCTGTTGCCTCCTGCTGTTGAATTCAGCAGTTTGCTCTCTTAACATCCCGCCGCTAGCACCCATTCCTCACTGCCCTTCTTCTTTGCATAATTAGCTAAATCTTCAGAGTCCCCAGTGGGTATTTCTGACTGAGCCAGGGCATGGGCTATGTGCCAGGAGTGCTGGGGACACAAATATCTGGCCTTTTAGATTTCTCAATAGTAGTCTCCCATAACACTTACATGGTGAGAAAGTCCCTGAACTCTGAAAGGAGAATTCAACACTGGGCAGGGGGAAAAAACACACACACACACACAAGAATATAAACAAGTCTGCATTATAGACATCCTTGTGGAGATGTACAGATGGCAGGCAGTTGGATTTACGAGGCTGGAGTTCTAGGGAGAGGTCAGGGCCAGAATATTGATAATAAAGCATCTGGCACAGAGATGGTGTTTAATACCATGGATGGGAGCATTTAGAGAAGAGATGGGGCTCAGGTTGGAGTCAGCAGGGGAGGAAGAGCCAGTAACAGAGGCTGAGGAGGAGAGACCATTGAGGTAGGAAGAAAGCCAGGAGAAAGTGGTATTTCTTTTGAGACAGGAGAAGAAAGTCTTTCGAGGAGGGAGTGGTCGGCTGTGTCAGATGCTGTTGAGAGGTGAAGGTAAGACGTCCTAAAACATAAAGATACAGATGGCAGTGCCTTACATTGGTTTTCAAAGTTCTCGTACCTCACGTGGTCTCATCAGCCCTTTCGGTAAACACGCATTATGCAAATTACATGCCAGCATAGTGATACAGAAAGCTTATGGTCTGGGGCAGGGACCCCTAAGCTTTAGTGACTGTAAGAATCTTCAGGAGGGTTTGTTGAAAGACAGATTCTGGGACTCCATTCCCAGGTGTTTTAGTATGTACTTTTAACAAGCAGCCCTAGGTGATTCTGGTGTAGGTATTCCTTGGGCTACACTCTGAGAAATTTGGACCAGTGGGAGATATTAAGACATTAATTTTATTTTGTTTATAAGCGTACAGTCTGCCTATTTCCATGAATAACTGAAGGCAGCTTTTAAGAAATATTTTTATTTAAAAATTAGAATCAGAGAAGACAGAAATGAGAGAGAAGTGTAAGACATCTGAATGATACATAGCTTTCCAGATGTTGAGGTCCTGTACCACTGACAAAATTAGACCACGTTTGGCTCTTCTAGGCAATGAAACCAAAAAATGAAAAAATAAAATAAATAAATAAGCTACTATTTATCAGAGCCTTCCTAAATTCTAAACGTACTGCCAAGCATACTGCCATAAATGTAGAGTATATTGTATCCTAAACTTATTGCTAACCATACTTTATATTAGAAATACGAGTAGATACAAAATACATACTTTCTGCGAGACATCTCAAATTCTCAAGAGAAACAAATGTTTTATCATTTCTTTTAAAAAATGTATATAAGTAATAGTAGTAGTTTATGGATCAGGCTGTATATGAATTGATTTGCTTAGAATTTCTCATGTAGTCTGTAATCCAGCTCAATGAGGTAGAGGTTAGCCTCACGTCATAAACAGGTAAATAAAGCTTAAAGAAATTAAGGAAGTTTCTTACATTTACACAACTACTACATGGCAGAGCCAAGATTTGAACCCAAAGTCTGCTCTTAACCACACAGGTCCCTGTCACGGTGTAGAACATTTAGAAAATAAAGAAAAATATAAAGATGCAAATAAAAAATCAACCATAGTTCAGCTCCTGTTAGCCACATACTGTTAGGTATATTTTTTTCCAGTCTTTTTAAAAACAGCTTTAACCTTTTCTGATTATAGAAGTATACTTATTTTAAAAACCCTTGAAGAGTATAAAGGAAGGAACAAAAATCCATAGTTCTAGAAGCCACTGGTAAACACTTCAGTATTTTGAAATATGTCTTCATAGGCTTGTTTTATGCTTTTCTATTTACATGTACTTTTTTTTCATGACAATAATGGAACCTTATATATATGAAGTATTATATCCTTCACAGTATATTGGTGAGCTTTTTCCTATCTTGTTAAGATTCTTCAAAAGTATTGCTTTTTTTCTGGCTCTTTAAAATTCCATTTCACAGCTCTACCATAATTTAATCATTCCACTACTGTTGGATATTTAGACTTGACTTATTATTGCTAGAAAGCTGCAATGAGCACAAGTATTTGTTGGCAAGACTATAGGAAAGCAGACACTCTCCACTGCGGGTGGTGATTTATGTTGATTTAACAGTTTTCTTTAGGTATTAAACAGTTTGAAAATGTTAATGTCCTTTCCAGTAATGCAATTTCTAGGAGTCTCTCCAGAGGACCCCAGACTTCTTAATTATTTTCCATGCTTTGAACTGTCTTTTCCTTAGGATCTAAACGCTCTTCCCACAGCAATGCTTATTTTTATGGCTTCTTCAAGAACAAGCGAATAGTTTTGTTTGACACTCTACTAGAGGAGTATTCTGTACTAAACAAAGACATCCTGGAGGAGTCTGGCATGGAACCCCGCAAAGATGGAGAAGGGGACAGTGAAGAAATAAAAGCTAAAGTTAAAGTGAGTTCTTCTTTTCCTAAGAGACCCTGGCTTAGTTTTTATAAACAGTTCCTATGACAACTCAAAATAACATCAGTTTCTATGTAGTAAGTGGTAAATTCAAGGAGACTATCAAATAAGAACCCCATGGCCCCTTTATAATTCTGGTATTTGGGAGAGATTATCACTATTATTACATGCTAATTACCTTGCAAGCTTTTATAGAATGTATACATGAAAATTGGAAGCATAAGATAGGAAAATTCTTATGATTATAAGCTATCTTTAAAACAGGGATGTTGTATATATTCCCTATATGTTTATGTTCAAAGAATTCCACCAGACAGGATAAAGAGAAGATAAACACCTGATTTTTAGATCATTGAGACACAGTAATAATAGGCTTTGGCAATGGAGAGACTTGGATTTGAATCGTGGTTCTGTCATTTAATAGCTGTGTGTCCTTGGGTACACTCCGTAATGTGGTCAGTTTTCTTTTGTTTGTTTGACAAATATTTATGAAACACACATTCTGTGCTGAGATACTTTGGCACTAGAAGTGCAAGAATAAAGAGGGGAAGCTTTGTTCTTAAGGTGCTTATGGTCTGAAGGGGAGAAAGTCATCGAAGCCCAGTATAATAGGATAATTGTAACAGTAAAGCTGTGTATCCTGGATGCAGTGAGAGCACAAGAGAAGACATTTCTTAAATCTGACCTGAGTCTCAGAAGCTTTCTCTGAATTCTTTCCTGGATGAGGTGAGCTGAGGCTGATAAGCAAGATCTCAAGTACCAAGACTAAATGGGGGAGAAGGGACAATGGTAAGAACCAACACAGATTGAATCAGAAACAGCTGCCAGTATTTGTATATGTATGGGAATGTGCTATTGGCTTTGGTGTCATTCAGAGATGATTTTGGATCTGTGTAACTCTGGGCAAGTAAGTTAAGTTCTCTAAATCATAGACTACTTAACTAAAAGGTGATGCTAGCAGGGTTTCTCACCTTGACACTGGTCACATTTTGGGGCAGGTAATTTTTGTTGTGGGAGGGTATCTTGTGCATCGTAGGATGTTTTAGCAGCACCCCTGGCCTTTCTCACCTTTCTCACTATATGCCAGGATCAGCTTCCCCTACCCCCAGCAATTGTTACAACCAAAAATATCTCCAGACATTGCCAGATAGCCCTGTGGGGAAGTGCTTGGGGGACAAGATCATTCCTGGTTGAGAAACACTGTTCCAAAGATGCCTGCCTTTTAGGATTGGTAGGATTAAATGAAACAATATAGGGGAAGGAAATAACTTGTACTCCATTTTATACATTCTAATTACCAGAAAATAACTATTATCTTTTGAATATCCATTTTGATCTTAAAAAGATAGTCAAGTGAAGTGCCTAGCCTGTCATAAATATGTGCATGAGACAAGATTCTGTGAAGGGATGAAGTAGCATTGGGAGAGGGCTAACTGCTTTGATTTTGCTTATTTTTGAAATGGGGTTATCCTGCCAGTTAGGATGTTGGAATAAAAGTCACTTTGGTCTGACCAAGCATCAGGATTTTAAGCTCGGAAGAGATCTTAAGGTCATTTTATCAGTAGGAAAACTGAAGTCCAGAAAGGGTAATCCAGTGGCGGCACTGGGGAAACACGCAGGTTCAGCAGGTCAGCCTGCTTAAGAGGTATCCACATACAGGGGTGCGGGGATAGGGGTGGAAAACATAGCCAAACCATGACGTTTGTTAGTGGTCCATTGATTTCAAACAATATAATGAAGTTACTGACCTTTAGTATCTAGGGGAACATTATTCTTAGGCTTAAATCTTACAAAAGATTAGATAGTCTTTAGAAGTGTGTTGAGTGGAGTTTGAGTTATTTTGCTGACTTCTTGAAAAGCCTGCTTAATTTTGTTGATAACTACAAATTTTTAGCATCTAGGTATAGGTTACATGACGAAGTCCTGTAATTAGACGTAGTCCTGCCCTGAAGAACCTATAGTAGAGGAGTCTAGCCTTGTCCACAAATAGCCCATAAATTAAAGCAGGGTGTGGTAAGTAGTGGCTGCAATAGTGTGGCTTTTAGAAATTAAGAAATTAATGAGAATTCTAATACACAGTTTTCTTAAAAGGGAAGATATTTGACCTAAGTAGAATTTTGACTTGGGAACGGGGCTTTTCAGGTTGAAGGTATGGAATGAATAAAGCTATAGAGATTTTTAAAAACTACATGCTGGCTATTCTAAAACTAATGATTATGTGGATTTTTATAGATGGGGATAGAAAGGTAGACTGGGACCAGTTTGTAAAATTCTTCCTGAAGACATCAAGCGGTTGTTTCCTGTGGCCTGGAAGGTTTACATTCATTTGGGTAGTAGAGAAAGCTTGCTTTAGGAAGATTACATTTTGGTGGCAGCATACAAGATAGAGCGGACTGGAGGTAGGGAGACTTCTAGGGGCCTACTGCACCAAGATAACCAAGATAATGAGGGTCTGCACTAGAGTGAGAATCAGAGTAAGTGCAAGAGTCACAGTAAAAGATGGATTTAAAGGACCTGGTGATTGCTCTTGTGGGGAGTGAAGGAAGTCAAAGATTGACTCAACACAGAGAAAGACAAATACCATATGACTTTGCTCATACGTGGCAAAACAAATGAGCATGGGGAAAAAAAGAGGCAAACCAAGAAACAGACTCTTAACTATAGAGAACAAACTGATGGTTGCCAGAGGGGAGGTGGGCAGGGGGATGGGTGAAATAGGTGATAGGGATTAAGGAATGCATTTACGATGAGCACTGGGTGTTGTATGGAAGTGTTGAATCACTATATTGTACACCTGAAACTAACATAACACCATATGCTAACTATACTGGAATTAAAATAAAAAACTTCATAAAAACAACAACAGCAAAGATCGACTCAACACTCATTAACTGTAGTGCTTTCTAGTGCATGTGCCATACTGTTATTTTAGGTAGCATAGCAGTATTTTAAATTTGAATAGTTATATATTTATTAAGGTATATTAGGACAAGGACAGAACTAGCATACCAGCGATTTCATGAATATAACCATTTAGGACAAGGCTAAGTTTTAAAAAGTGAATTGGTTTAAAGAAGGCTGTTGAGTCAGTTATCACACGGAGAGCACACAGTTGTAGCAGAAGTTTAGGAAACAGTGGTTTATCTTCACCTGCTACTGAATGCCTACTGTGTACAGCGCAGTGGGGGGTGCAGAGACGGTTTTCAATCTGGATGAGGTAGAGAAAATGAAGCGTTGCATTTTTAACAGAAGTTTAAAGAAGAAAACTAAGTGATCTGAAATCCCTCCTCTCAGAGCTAGTAACATTTTGATGAATGGCTCTATACTGGTTATTAACATTTTAAAAGATGTTGAGGAAGCTTAACTGTGGGCTTTTGCCCTTCTGGAGACAGAGTATTTGGAACAACCTGTCTTGCAAGTAGCTTGAGTAAAAGGAAAAGTAAGACTATAGAAAAGCTGCCCTGTTGTAGAAGAAAAGAAGTAAGTCCCAGCAAGTGCTAGGTTTATGTGTAAGTCTTTTCAGTTAAGAGTACTAGAAAGGGCACAGGCCCCAGAGATGCGGGTTTGGGCTTTACCCTCTACTCACTAGCAAGATGATCTGAAGCAAGACATTTTTTAACTTGTCAGCTTCCTTTTCTTCATCTCTTAAATGAAGATAATGCCCCCCGTCCTGCCCAGTTTGGTGGTGTTGGGATCAAACAAGTCAGTGGGTGAATCTTGTGAAAAAGAAAGTGCTATAGAAAAGTAAAAGATGGGGGCGCCTGGGTGGCACAGTCGTTAAGCGTCTGCCTTCGGCTCAGGGCGTGATCCCAGCGTTCTGGGATCGAGCCCCACATCAGGCTCCTCCGCTATGAGCCTGCTTCTTCCTCTCCCACTCCCCCTGCTTGTGTTCCCTCTCTTGCTGGCTCTCTCTCTGTCAAATAAATAAATAAAATCTTAAAAAAAAAAAAAAAGAAAAGTAAAAGATGTGTGGTAGTTCTCTGTTCCTTTACATGAAGTTAGTTTGGGAAGTAAGGGAAATCCAGTGTTGTCCAAGAATCTATCACAAGGAAGTAAGTCTCCTTTGTGAGGAAAGTGACCCTTGTTTAAGCTCTCGTCATTCCAAATCTTTGTGACTCTGTGGGCTTCCACACAGCATCCTGAACCCAGCCACATGCCAGGACACGGAGGTCTGTGCTGTCTAGTAGAGAGCTGGTGGTTCTGTGAAAGAATTCATAGTTCATATCGGGAAGCTGGCAACTAGTGAAAACAGAAGCCTGAGGACCGTGTTACTTTATCTACAAGGAGGCTGCTGATAGCTGCCTTACAGCCGTGGAGCGTCGTGAACAGCATGTGGAATGTCTGATAGCATCCCGTGTCTGCCACATAGGCCATTACTGAGTGGGAGCTATTACCATTATTATAATTATTATTAAATAAAATAGCCATATTTTTGCTTATTATGAAAGCAATAGAAAAGTTAGAAAACATGAATAATCCAATTGACCATAAATATCTTACTGTATGTATTTCTCATCTTTATAAACTATCATTTTTTTCATCATTCTCCTCCTATTGGGTATATGGATTGTTTCCAATTTTTTGCTGTTAAAATGTTCTTGTAGTGAATATCTTCATATGTGAATCTTCGCTCTTAATTTCCCCCTTAGATTATTAATTGGTGCTTTAAATTGGTACTCTTAATGGCCCTGAAGGTACAGATACACACGTGTCTCTCTGCCTTTTAAAGAACTAGGTCAGTTTTCTCATTCTTTTCTTCCCCTACCAGATGTGCTCTGACCTAAATTCTAATATTTGAAAGGAAAAGAGATAATAAATGTCAATACTATCTTGCAAATCTCCTTATTCTCTTTCTCATGTATCTACCCAGTGGAATTGGGGAAGGAGGGGAAAAGTGGTAGAATAAATCTGGCTGCTTGTGTTCCCATTAGGTTGCATTTTTCTAAATTGTATAAAACAAAATCAGTTCCACATTCATCTATTTTTTTGTACTTCACCCTTTTAAGTAGCTTCAGTTTATTTCAAAACCCTTAGCCTTCACTTTCGAGGATGTATATTCTCTAATTGGTGCAGGATACTGTGTGTGTCAGTAGATGAAGCTTGTTTATTGTTTGGTTCAGATCTTTATATCTCTTCGATACTTTATTTGCTTGATGTTTCAGTTATTAAAAGAGGTATGCTAACTTCCTTAGTATGATAGATTTGTTAAAATTGATATATTCCAAAGAAATAGTATTAGGCACATATAAATTCACAGTTAATGCATCTTCCTGGTAAATTGAACCTTTGACCATTCCTTGGTGACCTTCTTTAATAATGCTGTCAAGTCATCTTTTTTGTTTGTTTGTTTTTAAAGATTTTATTTTTAAGTAATCTCTTCCCCCAGTGTGGGGCTCAGACTTACCACCCCGAGATCAAAGGTTGCAGGTAGGGACAGAGGGAGAGGGGCAAGCCGACTCCCCACTGAGTGGGGAGCCCACCATGAGCTCGATCCCAGGACCCTGAGATCATGACCTGAGCCAAAGGCAGATGCTTAACTGACTGAGCCACCCAGGCGCCCCTAAATAAAATCTTAAAAAAAAAAAAAAATGCCATTCCATTATGTTGTAGCTTATTTTGTTCCTGTTGAAAAAGTCTGCTCTGAGCTTATTGTCATTTCTTTATAGTTCTTTCTGGTTGTTCTTAAGATTTCTCTTTGATTTTCAGGTTCTGCAGGTATGGACTTCTTTATCTCAGTCCTACTTGGGATATATTGTCGTTCCTAAATCTAATAGCTTAGATCTTTCCTGAAGTTTTGAGAATTCATAGCCAGTTGTACCTTTGAGTGTTGCCTCTCTCCCATTCTCTCCAGTCTGCCTTTCTGGAATTCAAATTAGATTCTTACACTACCTTATCCTGTCTCCCACAAGTGGTAATCACTCTTTATTTTCTTTTTGTCTTTCTGTTCCAGTGCACTGATTCTTTCTCTAGATATATTTACTCTAGTCTTTAGCCCATTGTGTTTTAATTTTAAGCTCTATTTGTTTCTTTTTCAAATCAGTTTGGTTGTTTCTGGGTGTCTCTACCTGTTCCTTCCTCATGTTCTTAGATCTCTTCTTTGTGTAAAGTATGCTTTTTAAAATACTTTGTATCTAACAGTTCCATTATCTAAAGTCTTATGGAGCTAATGGTGCTCTTCATTGTTTCTGCTCTTACTCATTGTTCCATCATTTTTCTGAAGTCTTTGGCAGTTTTTGTTGTGAGCTAATAGTGTGTCGCAGATTTTACTCTTTAGGAATCCTGAGGGGTCTGGGTTCAGGGTACAGTCCTCAGAGGATTTGCATTTCCTTCTGTCATCTGTCCCCAGTGCTACCAAACCGGAAGTACTTTAATCTCTCAGCTTGGGATTTTTCTGGACCATACAAATCGTGATTTTGAATTTTAATCAGAGGCTTTTTTCCCCACTTTAGGTAAGACTTGACACAATTGGGTGATTTTGCCACCGTATTTTTTTCTAGCGCACTCTTTGACTCAAGAGTATAGTCCTTCATGGATTTGTGCGAGGGATCTCAATTTCAACTCCTCACCTTTGGCTTTTCCTTACTTTCTAATGAACTAAACTATATGTCTAAAAGGATATTTTTGGGGCTCCTGTGTGGCTCAGACAGTTAAGCGGCTGCTTTCGGCTCAGATCATGGTATCAGGGTCCTGGGATCGATCCCCAGGTCGGGCTTCCTGCTCAGCAGGGAGTCTGCTTCTCCCTCTCCCTTTGCCCCTCTCCCCACTCGTGCTCTTTCTTTCTCTCTCAAATAAATGAATAAATAAAATCTTCAAAAACAATTTTTTAAAGGATATTTATAACCTCTTAAGCATTTTTAGAGGTCTGAGAGTTTTTCAGACTGTCTAGTTAGTAACATTGCCAGAAGCAGGTGTCTAGTGGTGGGTGTGTACGTGTTTGTGTTGATGAGTGAATATGTGTGTGTACATGGGTGAGTGTGTATAAGATTAAATTGTTCATTGTGTCTTGGCACTATTTACATTGAATCTGGGAAGTTTGTGAACAATTTTATTTGGCTTAGGAAGCATATGTCATCATTGATATGACCACCTGCCATTTATGTTTAATTATTTTGCAGTACTGTAATGATATGCAAATGGTTACACATGTGTCCACTAAAATTATTTTATTTGATTGATGAATATTGAGTAATTTACTTTTACATTCATAGTTGTATAAAACTTGAAAGCACAGGTTTCTGGCACCAGACTGCCTGGCTTCAGATGCCAGACGTTGGCTGTGTGACCAGAGGAAAATTAGTTAACTTCTCTGTGCCTAGATTTTCTCATCTGTAAAGTGGTAGTAGTAAGAATATGTCATATGGTGGTTGTGATATATAAATGAGATTATTAAGTATTTAGCACAGAGGGCCTATGTTTGTAGTCATTGTTTAATAAATGTTAGCAATTTTTGTAGTTATTTTTTTCACCTTCCTGGCCCAGTCTTCATATGTGTCAAAGGGGAAAAAATTAAAATTTTCTCCTTATGTAATGTCTGTTTCTTCCATACTGCTTTTTTTCTGGATCTAGTCTTCCATCTTAACAGCTTCCCTCATATATCTGGTAATTCTTGGTTGTCTACTCCTTGGTAAGAGAATGGGACTAAAAACTTGATTGGAGTCTCTGAGCCTGTCGCTAAGGTGTGTTCGCTTTGGGCTTCACTGTTGGCTCCCCTGGGTGGGTTCTTGCGGGGCAGCACCTGGTGTTAGTATTCTCCAGTCTTTCCTGGTGGAGTGGTCGGGAGTACTCTTTTGATCTTCTACCTGGAGGGTAGTGTTCTGGGAGCCCGGTGCGGGGAGGGGGCTGGGTCAGGAGAGAGCCCTCAGTATTCAGCTTACCCTACCTGTAGCTAACCAGATACGAGGTCTGTTGCTAATGCACTCTAGCCCCCCCCCCCCCCCGCCCCCATGCCCAAGCCTCGGTTGAAAGGTTCTCTTTTGCCCTATCCAGAGAGAATAAGCTTTTAGGCTCCTGCCACGGTGAGGGAGGAACATTTGCCTTTTGGTGTGGAGCTGGAGAAGGAATCTGGAACTTTAACCACTTCTGAAACTACTCTTACTCTTACTCAATTCTTACTTTAGGGCCTTCCCCCTTTCTCCCAGTTCCAGAAGTACCTAGTGTTGTTAGTGCCCAAGCCCATTGCAGACTGTGTGGTGTAAATCAGGCTGGTTCTGTTTGCTCCACTGCTGGCTTGTGAGTCAGCTTTCTTTAGTCTGCTAGGTTTGTTCATTTGCCCATCTGCTTTCGGGCTTCCAAAATGTTGCTGTTGTCACTTCTCATGTTTTCCCCATCCATGTGGGTTTATATTTTTTTAAAAAGTCCCTTGACTATAGTTTTATTGGGGATTTTGGAGGGAGTAACATTAGTTGTGACTTGTGAATGTTCTTTCTGCCATCTTAACTTAGAAGTCTTGATTTTTTTTTTTAAAGATTTTATTTATTTATTTGATAGAGACAGCCAGCGAGAGAGGGAACACAAGCAGAGGGAGCGGGAGAGGAAGAAGCAGGCTCCTAGTGGAGGAGCCTGATGTGGGGCTCGATCCCATAACGCCGGGATCACGCCCTGAGCCAAAGGCAGACGCTTAACGACTGAGCCACCCAGGCGCCCCTGGAAGTCTTGATTTTTTAAATGGCAATTCATGGTGTATTGGGGGGGGATCATAAGTGCTGTGTGTATTTGTAGATAATTTGGAATATAGGAAAGATATAAAACAGTTAAACATCACTATAATTGTATCATATAGAAAAAACTGCTGTTAACATTTGATATACGTCCAGTTTGTTTTCTGTATTTGTGTGTTTTTATATACACATTCACATTTTTTCATAATTGGAATCATTATTTTTAGTTTTGTATCATGTTTTCTTCACCTAATAAACCATTTTCCCATGTCAGAACATAATTTTGGAAACATTTCTAAAGGGTTTACAAATATGGCTGTCATATACCTTTGTCATGATTTATTTGAATATTGTCCTATTGATAAAGATTTATATTTTTATCATTCTTTTTCCTAATCCAAATTAGACTGTAAGCTTCATGAGGTCAGGGGATGTCTGTCTTGTTCATGATTCTTTCTCCAGTACTTAGCCCGGTGTCTACCGTGGAGTGATTCAGAGACTTTTAAGTGGATGAGAAGTTTTGCACAAAAATCTGATTGTTTTCTTTAGTTAGACTCTAAGAAGGGCTCTTACTGGGTTAAAAGGCATAAACTTTTTGAAGGTTGTAATAATTTATTTTCAATGTGTTCTTTGATTTAGAATAAGAAACAAGGATGTAAAAATGAGGAGGTGCTTGCTGTACTTGGCCATGAACTGGGGCACTGGAAGTTGGGACACACAGTCAAAAATATCATTATCAGCCAGGTAAGTTGGGAGTGACAGTTCTCTTTTTATGGCACCGTAGTCAAAGGAGAAGTATGGCAGGCTGGAGAGGTGGCTTCGTCTCACGGCTCTCCGACTTAGTACTTGTGACCTCAGGCACGTTCCATAAGCTCTCTCCGTCTCCTTCCCTTATTTTTTTTTTTTTTAAGATTTTATTTATTTATTTGACAGAGAGAGGCAGCCAGCGAGAGAGGGAACACAAGCAGAGGGAGTGGGAGAGGAAGAAGCAGGCTCCCAGCGGAGGAGCCTAATGTGGGGCTCGATCCCAGGACTCTGGGATCACGCCCTGAGCCGAAGGCAGACGATCAACGACTGAGCCACCCAGGCGCCCCTCCGGCTCCTTCCCTTATTGAATGGTAATACCCCCAAGGACTGAGGTCAGAGTAAATGAGTTAATGCATGTAGAGAGTTTGGAGTGGCATGTGGAAGCGGTGAGTACTGTGTCAGTGTTCAATGCTGTTACCACCGTTGTGGCCACCTCCAGAGTCACTCAGCTCTAGGAACTGCGAAGATCAAAAGCCGTGAGCCTTGATAAGCTGGACATTAAAATGCTTTCTTCTTGGGACGCCTGGGTGGCGCAGTCGTTAAGCGTCTGCCTTCAGCTCAGGGTGTGATCCCGGCGTTATGGGATCGAGCCCCACATCGGGCTCCTCCGCTGGGAGCCTGCTTCTTCCTCTCCCACTCCCCCTACTTGTGTTCCCTCTCTTGCTGGCTGTGTCTATCTCTGTCAAATAAATTTAAAAAAAAAAAAAAAAAAGTTAAAAAAAAAAATGCTTTCTTCTTAAACTTTTTTTCTCATTTACAAGCCACTATACATCTATTGAAGAGAATTGCAGTAGCTATAAAGAAGAAAATAACAATTCCTGTCACATTCGTCCCCTGGGCTGTAAATCAACTCTCTAATTGTCAGGCTCCAGGTGAAATAGCACTATATCCTGTTGACTGGTTCTGAGCAGGAGTGGCCTTACCCGAGTCTGAAGTGGGTGTTTTTGTTTTGTTTTCATGTCAGACGGGTAATGTGCTAAGGCTGTAAGAAGGTTTGAGGGAGGCAGATGTCACACAACAGCGTAAACATCCAGTCATCAGACTTATGAACTATAAACGGATCAGAAGTAGGTCTTTGTATTTTTTTAAAGGCCTGCCGGTTCTGGATGATGGTCTACATGGAAAGACTTGTGAGCCCCTGTGGGCCCTTCCTCTTGCCTTGCATCTTTCAGTAAAAAATGAGGTCCTTGGCTTGAAGCTAGTTGTATGGATAGATGGCAGTGAGTAAGACAGTAAATAAGTCCAAATCCAAGTTTGAAGTATTTAATCTAGGGCACCTGGGGGGCTCAGATGGTTGAGTGTCTGCCTTCGCCTCAGGTCATGATCCTGGGGTCCTGGGATCAAGTCCCATGTCGGGCTCCCTGCTCCTTGGGGAGCCTGCTTCTCCCTCTGCCTCTCTCGCTCTGTCTCTCATGTATAAATAAATAAAATCTTAAAAAAAAAAGAATTAAAAAAAAAGCATTTGGTCTAAAGAGGAAAATCACTGCTGCTTTCATGAAGGAAGGGGCCCAGTGGAATCAGGCTACCACGAGGTAGTGGGCCGGCCCCTGCGGTGTGGTACCTGATCCAGGGTGGGGTTGACTGCCCCTTCTGATAGATTGTGCACTCAGCAGATCCAGTGGGGGGATGTCTGGGTTGTTGACTAATGCATTGGCTCTACCCCTGGCACCTTGGCCACTTTGTTCAAGAGCCCTTGAGCAAGTCCTAGAGTGGCTGGAGAAAGAAGCTGACTGTCACCCACAGAGTAGGTATCTTCTCTACCTTACCGACAGCCTCCTTTACTGTGGACTCTTAGTGAACATTCACATTGGACCAAAGTGTTATTATACTCTGGGCTATTTTTTAAAGTTTTTCCACATGCCTCTTTTCTAGATCTTGTTACCCATCCTTCAGTTCATTCCAAGGCCCTGATCATTCAGCCAAACCATTATTTGCCCACTGCCAGTGATTATATATTCTTAGCTCAGGCCTTCTGTCCTTCCAGACTGAGTGGGCAATGAGATAGACTACCTAAAGTTTCCCTCGCTGAGAGCATTTCCTTCACCGCCGTCTTCAGGAACAGCCCCAAGTGATTTGTAATGCCACAGCAGTCCACTTTCAGCCGGTGCCAGCGTATTGTGTTATTTGTAAAATGGGCTCAAATTTTTCATCCTCAATTAAATGATTATAGGGAGCTCCCCATGAGTAAGGGTTGATTGAGGGGTGGCATACTGGGAGTATGAGCTATTTGCTCACTTAACTTCTCTCTTCAGGACATCCTTCGTTCCCACTTGCCTATATGCCACTTAGACCTGATGTTGGAGTGTGTCAGGGCATACCCGTTTCCTGGCCAGGTGGATCCATTCAGGAGGGCAGCTCAGACTGCAGGATCCTAGTGTCCCACGGTCAGGAATCGGTCTCTCGTAGGGCCCAGTAACAAACCAAAAGTTGTTTTTCAAAAGGCAAGTAGTCACTTGACATAAATGGCATGCATAGTTTATAATCCTAGGGGCCTTCCCTGTGCGTGAAGTTTTCTTGGAGCTTGTCATGTTGGACTCGCTGAGTTACAAGGACTGAATGGTAGAGCTGTTTGTGCTTCATCCTGGGCCAGCTGGCGAACCTTACGCTAAGCCCCACTCTAGGCTGGTAGCTTTTGAGTCATCTGGCACATGGTTTGGAGCAGCACATTCAAATATGGTACCTCTGGCCTCCAGGATCCTGACTGCCAAGGAAAAGAATGGTATTTGTTCTTCAACCTCACTCCAGTATCCCTTTACTCATATTTTGGTGCAGACTTGATTTTTTTTTTTTTTCTCGTTTATTGTTAAAGATACATCTACTTTTTTCTTGGACCTAACTACTCAGTACAGCTCCAGTGGTCCCAAAGAGTATTCAAGGGGATCTTGTTTTTTTTGGAGCTTCTGTATCAAGGTGAGGTGGAAGACCTCGTGTCTGATTATGATTTAGTGCAAACAAAGCCAGAATCCATTCTAGCCCTTTAACTTTTTACAGAAGGAAAATATTCCATTGCTATTGGCCACTTCAAACCCTCAGTCATAGGAGGCTCCACTTAAGCCTGTCCTTACAGAAAACTACACAGCTTAGACATTTGGGGAAATTTTATTTTTCTTTCTAGAATAAAACTATAAAATTACCTCAATAACCTTTTCTGTGATTACACTAACACCATTCTTAGAATCACACCATGATGTCTGATTCTAGTTTTTTGGTGCTTCTGATCCCACAGTGATATCACCTTAGTAATAAGTTAGAAATTTTGTGTCTTTCTTTCTAGATGAATTCTTTCCTGTGTTTCTTCTTGTTTGCTGTATTAATTGGTCGAAAGGAGCTTTTTGCTGCGTTTGGTTTTTATACCAGCCAACCCACTCTAATTGGGTTATTGATCATCTTCCAGTTTATTTTTTCACCTTACAATGAGGTAATGTATAATCGTTAGAATTTATCTCACATGTGCCCTTGCATTTCAAATCTAAAGCCTTTAGGATAGTGAAAAAAGAAAGAAACAAAACTATAGTTTTAACAAGTAGATGAAACAAAGTCTTTTAGTCCCTAGATTAACTAGCCCGTCTAAGAAAGTAGCAGAAAACCCCAAGCCCAGATGAACAAATGCTTGCATACTGTTGACAGGGGGAAAAAAGTAGAGGACTAGACTTCAGTGCTAGAAACCTTGATCTAACGTGTACCTCAGGGACTTGGTAGATGGAGATTAACTATTGAAATGCTGTGTCCTAGATCACATATTCACCAGTGCTTGGCTGAAAATCTTCTGTGTGAGGGAATGAAGCAATGATAGTTGAGTATATGTATGGCTAGATATGGGAAGCTGTGTGACACTGTTGCTCTGATCTGTTCTCTGACTACCCATTTCAGAACAGCCTTAGGGGTCCCACCACAGGCCCTTTAAATCAAAACTGCGTGTGTTATGGTAAGTGAATTTTAAGAACAACCGCTCAGATTGCTCAGTCAGGGGACTCCATGCAGATGGTAAGGCACAGATTAATGAGACTATATTAACAAATCTGATGATGGCAGCATGTCATGATATTTGGTAAATTAAGTCAAATTAAGCCAAGAAATAATATTGGGGATTTTGAGATGTCTCCATTCAGAAAGATTCTTTCTTTGAGACAGGTTATAAAGATTTTAAGATAAACCAAATGAATCCTGTTTCTCCATTACAAAGGAGGAAGAGGTTAGGAAAGAAGAGTAGAGAGGACTACATCATATTTGCATAGCATTGTCCACATTAACTAACAAAGTTTTCCAGAGCACCGAGATTTATTACCTTTAAAATCTTTTTTTTTTTTTTATTGAAAATAATTATAAAAATGCCTTATGCAGTTTGTTACTGCTTAAGGAGGTTATAGAGACACTTTTTTTTTTTTTTTTAAGATTTTATTTTTAAGTGACCTCTACACCCAGTGTAGGGCTTGAACTTACAACCCCGAGGTCAAGAGTCACATGCTCCACTGACTGAGCCAGCCAGGCGCCCCTAGAGAACGCTTATGAACGATATTGCCATTTCTGTCTTCTGTCACAGTTCAGGCATGCCTTAAGGACAGTGAACTATGTATACCAAATGACCCCCGCTGCTTTTTCAGCAGTTATGCTATTTATTTAACTAATTTTTTTGTCTCTTCCTCACTGTCAGGCTGATAATCCTACTACTCTCAATGTGACTTTGCCTTACATCATTATCTCTGTCTAGTTTTCATCCTTAACTTACCCTAGATGGGGAAATTGGATCATCAGACTCGTTAAGGGGCGGTTACTAGATTCTGACTGATTCGTAGGGTCCTGTTCGAAGGCTAGGCGTGCACAGCATTAGTGGTCATGCTTTGTGGCAGCTAATTTAGCTGTGCAGGGGGTTTTGTTTTGCTTGTTTGCTTCCTTATACTGAGTGGTTGAGTTCACTTCAAAAACCACCTAAATAGGGGCGCCTGGGTAGCGCAGTCGTTAAGCGTCTGCCTTCGGCTCAGGGCGTGGTCCCGGTGTTCTGGGATCGAGTCCCGCATCGGGCTCCTCAGCTGGGAGCCTGCTTCTTCCTCTCCCACTCCCCCTGCTGTGTTCCCTCTCTGCTGGCTGTCTCTCTGTCACATAAATAAATAAAATCTTAAAAAAAAAAAAAAAAAAAAAAACAACAACAAAAACCACCTAAATAAATGTAGGGCATGAGAGTAATTCGAAAAGTGATTAATCTGCAGAGATAATAGCAACTGTTTAAAAAATCTTAGCCCGGAAGATTTGTTTCAAAAGGACTAGATATTTAAACAAAAAACTTCTGCTTAATGGCAGTGTTTAAGAAGGCTTGATAGGAGGGACGCCTGGGTAGCCCAGTTGGTTAAGCCACTGCCTTCAGCTCAGGTCATGATCCCAGGGTCCTGGGATCAAGTCCTGCATTGGGCTCCCCACTGAGCAAGGAACCCCCTTCTCCCTTTGCCTGCCACTCCCCCTGCTTGTGCTGCCCCCACTCCGACAAATAAAATTTAAAAAAAGAACCCAATATGACATTCTTTCTTTAAAAGAAAAAAAAAGGCATGATAGGAAAGAGCTGCTTTCTTGGAAAGGTTGGGAAAATTGCCCTATTGAGAAGAGTGTAGAAACCTACAGCAGAGCAGGAAGGTGCAGGTATAGTATCTGCATAGGTTTTTACTTATGTGTTAATAAGAGAGTCAAAGAGGGGCATCTGGGCCTTCGGCTCAGGGCGTGATCCCGGCATTCTGGGATCGAGCCCCGCATCAGGCTCCTCCGTTGGGAGCCTGCTTCTCCCTCTCCCACTCCCCCTGCTTGTGTTCCCTCTCTCCCTGGCTGTCTCTTTCTGTCAAATAAATAAATAAAATCTTAAAAAAAAAAATAAGAGAGTCAAAGAACACTTGAAATCAGATAGGTCGATAGGGACCAACCACATAATGATTCTATCCTAAAAAACTATTTAAGATATAGAAAGAAATTGCAGGCAGAATTCCGATAATAGCTTTTTGAATATGTGTAAGAAGGTATTAGGAACTCCCAGACTATTTTGAAGCTCTCTGTTTGCCAGTGGCAGTGAGAGGCACAAATGAGAGACTTTTTTTTTAAACTTATTTTTTGTTTTAATGCTGAAGTATTTTAAGGTAAGAACTGGAATTCGTGTCATTCATCCTGAAGCACTCCAGTGTGCAAAGAAACTGTTTTTCCCTCAGAAATTTATATTTCCAAATGAAATCTGACTCCTTTGTAATGATCATCTTCAGTGACCAGACGTGTGTTCTGTTAATGCCGCCATAGCTCAGAACACTGTAGAAAATTCAGTTTTGAGGTTGTCAT
Organism: Ursus arctos; assembly: GCF_023065955.2. Classification (NCBI taxonomy): domain Eukaryota; kingdom Metazoa; phylum Chordata; class Mammalia; order Carnivora; family Ursidae; genus Ursus; species Ursus arctos. The sequence continues at coordinate 30,224,080 of NW_026623008.1, forward strand.
TAGAGGCTGTAGCCTCTTACGTGGAATTAGTGAGCAAGAATATGTTTTTATAGAGAAAGAAAGAGTCTGAATGGAAATCACCACGACCTAACTGTGACGCTGAGGAAGGTGGTGTGCGTGGTCTGTGGAGCCCCCGAGACTCTCCGTGCCCCCACCTTCTAGCTGTGCGACTCCCACCAAGTTAATTCACCCTCTGAACGTCGCCTTCCTCATCTGTGAACCAACAGTGAGAGTAATTACTATGTGGGGTTGTTGGGGAATATGTACAGTGCCTACCTCAGCGGCTGGCACATGGCAGATTCTTAAAAATTAGTCTGGTTTTGGTCAGAATCACATTCATTGGTATATACATCTGTTTCTAGTCTGTTTGCTTGGGGCGGAGGGGAAGCTCGAATTATAATTCCCCACCTTAGGTTCCCTAAATGTGAGTGATCTTTCTTTGGGCCTGCTGTTTTCTCTTATCCTGAGCTTAACTCCCCTCAGGCCTTGCTCATGCAGCCGACAGGGGCAGCAAAGAGGGGGCAGTGGTTAAAACCCTTCTGTTTACTTTTTCAGGTTCTCTCTTTCTGCCTAACCGTCCTAAGCCGCAGATTTGAGTTTCAAGCTGATGCATTTGCCAAGAAACTTGGGAAAGCTAAAGACTTATATTCTGCTTTGATCAAACTGAACAAAGATAACTTGGGATTCCCTGTTTCGGACTGGCTGTTTTCAATGTGGCATTATTCTCACCCTCCGCTACTGGAGAGGCTGCAAGCTTTGGAAAACTCAAAACAAGACTGAGGTGCCCAGGGTCTGCGACTGAAGACATTTCTGATTATTTCTGTCCTGGCAGCATGTTCCAGCTCTTGATGTTTTTAAAGTTTTTTTTTTAAAGGGAAATTATTAAGTACAGAAAAACCCAGATTTAAATACATTTAATATCTCATGTCAAAAATGATTTTAATAATCCATTTCTTAAAACACTGGACGAAATTTTGAGGCTTAATGTTTTTAAAGGCATGGTTTTATCTTTAGCGTCTAATTTGCCATTGACTTTTAAAATTATCTGAGAAAATACAAAACTTGTTTTATTCATACACTTATATGGACTCTGCATATAATGTGTTCGGGGGCATATGTTTAAAAGAGGAACACCACCTCAGAGTCCTCTGTGTGAGGCAGAGACAGTGGTCCCAAATCATTGTGCTCATACCTAAGTCGAGATTTGTTTTTGCTTTCATGCCTTCGTGATCTAACGTGGCCAATCAGTGTTTGAAATAAGGACAAAAATAATCGGTAAGGCTGATGTTAATTAAATGAAAGCAGTGAGAAATACGTTCTGCTGTCCTACCGAATTTCTTGGTTCCCTCTCTTGCTTCACACTCACCAGGAGCTTCTGATAGTACTTTGAAGTTAGAAATTATGTTGAGAATGTTTTAAATCACTGGGTTTTGTTTTTGTTTTTAGGAAAATATCAGTCTTTATCTTTCTACCTGGAACATAGGGTCCCATTAGGGGTAGACTAGTATTTTTCAGAACATTCAGCTTTTTCCTCATTTATACTCTTTTATCCAAAAATAGTACATCCTTTCACTAAGCAGAAATTGCCCTATTGAACAGGTTTTGCTATTTTTAAAGTGGCAGAATGTGGAAAGAAGAAAGGAAATGTTAAGAGACATAAGGGTGAAATACTGATGTTTCTCTTAAGGTATTTCAGGAAAAAAATACAGTTTTATATCTCTTTCAAGGACAGAAGACTTTTAGTTTTTATTTTTGTAATTGTTGTCAGGAAGTCATAAGTACTCTTTAATCAGGCCCGGTTCCATTTTTGAAAATTACAGTTCTTGACGTGCAGCTAATTTTTATTTTCAAAACAAATGTCATGAAAGATTTCCAGTTTTCAAAGCTGTGTGTTTGGCTGCTTCAAATCTCTGTCCATTTCCGGAATGAGAACTGACTTTGGGCCTAGAGCGCCCCCGCTCTGGTCATGTTTCCCTTTCGGGCGTTTATTCCAAAGCAGAAGCAACTGTGCACCTTTGGTCTGTCTGGCCGGAAAGTCTTACTCAGCTCATCTTTGGGTAATGTCTTTACATGGAAATACAATAAAAACAAAGGTCTAGCGTAGCACTGCATTATTTATTTCCCTACAGCTAAAGAGGAGCAGTCTTTTGCTTTTATCCAGCATCCTTTATCTGTGAATTCACGCTGTGATAACTGCCTTTCCTTCCTTCTGTGCCTTTCAATACCAATTTCAGTTCTGCACAAGTGAAACATTAAACATTGCCAATGCAGATTGATGGACTTTGTCTTTGATTTGACAAAACTGTGTGTCATTTGTTACCTGGATATGTGTTTATTACCCCAGAAGAACTGAGGGCTAGTCATGAAGTGTAGGAAGAAGCAGCCCCACCGCTGAGTGACGTCAGCGCCACCCTGTGCTGCACCCACACAGTCCTCTTGGGGGCTGCCTCCTGCTCCACTCCAGAGCGCCACTGGCTCTTGATGTTTCCTCAGAAGCTTCGTTTGGAGCCACTCCTCCATTTCCATCAGCTCAGATGGTCCTGGGCCTGTCTGGTCTGCTCCCGGCTGCCTCTTTGGACTCCTTTACCCGTGGCAACAGTAACTAGCTTGTTAATATGTGATTGTTTTGACCTAGTCCCCTCCAGTTTAGGGATGGCAGAGGCCTAGGGATGGCTGGACAGTACAGTAGGTTTCTGAGATACTGACCAATCAGGGGCAGGAGGAGAGAGGCCAGCCAAGGAAGGAGATGGCACTCTGTACCCTAATACGCAGTGGATATGCAGGGGGCAGGACGAAGCAGATCCAGGCCTTGGGTGAAAGGGCATGACCTCAGCAGTGTTGATCTGTGAATCGAAGGTAGAGTCTCCACTAAGGTGGAGTATACACTGCCTTTGTCTAACTCGGCCCTTCGTGGAAGTCTGAGAGCTTCTAGTAAATTTTACCTCTGTTTAGGATAGGAGCAGAGTTCCGAGGATTAATTCAATAATTTTAGTTCCAGTGATGGTGCCAGCTTGCCCTTGGCGTTTTTAGTCTCACTGTCATCCTTAATCCTTTGTGTGGTATTCCCCTCCCTGAGGAAGCCTCCTTCTGCTCAGTCTTCTTCATCAGTCCTTCGGATTTCTCTGCACATACATGCTTTATGTTGTTTTGAGTGTGTTATCTTCACTAGCAGGAAGCTTACTTAGTCCTACCTGAAAGCCTTAAGTTCTGTCCTAGGTGCTATACAAAGAAAATTACAGGGAACTTATATACAAAAACATATGTTCCAAGACCATGACGATGTGAGCAAGTAACTTGTGTATGAGGCTATACATAGATTTTGATGGGAAGGCAGAAATAACCGGTAGTGGAATGGTATAGTCCTGTGCAGACGACATGGATAGGAAAACTTCTGGGTTTTCTCATCCAGGATGGGTTCCAGGAAGCAGGATTTCCCAAACGCTTTGACCAGAGACAGGATGATACCCCACATTTTCTAAAAATCTGTGAAACCAGAATTGCCCACACCCGGTGAGCAGGACGAAGCCGGCATCTCGGTACCAACCTGTGCCTTTAGGTTAGAGCTCGTCTCTCACCCTCTGGGGGATGGTTGATAAACAGGTGTAATGTAAGAGTTAAGATCCAGGGTTCTAGAACCCAACATGTCACATACCACTTACTAGTAAAATCTTGGGTAAGAAATGAGACTGAGCCTTCACTTCTCTGTCTGTTACTTAGCAAATAACGAGTCCCTACTCTGTACCAAGCTGGGCTCTGGGGGATACATTAGTAAATGGATGATAGAAAAATCGCTACCTCGTGGAGTTTACATCCTAGTGTGAGGGAGATAGACAATAAAATATATATATAACATAGTAAACAGTGATACATGTTTTGGAGAAAAAAGAGAGCCTGAGGTGCGCATATGTGTGGGGAGTGGGAGTTGCAATTTATTATTGTTTTTTTAAGATTTTATTTATTTTTTAAGTTTCTTTAAAAAATAATATTTATTTATTTATTTATTTATTTATTTATTTATTTATTTATTTATTTATTTATTTTAGAGAGAGCGCACACCTGCATGCAAGCAGGGGAGGAACAGAGGGAGAGAAAATTTCAAGCAGACTCAGCGTGGAGCCCAAAGTGGAGCTCGATCTGACAACCCTGAGATCACGACCTGAGCTGAAACCAAGAGTCGGATGCTTAACTGACTGAGCCACCCTGGCGCACCGGGAGTTAAATTTAAAATAGGGTGATCATAAGGTGTTGCTAGATGTAATGTCCAAACAGAGACCTGACGGAAGTGAGTAGGTGGTTTGCAGGACGCGGGTGTTTTGGGGAAGAACATTCTAGGAGGAGGGAATAGCAGCTATAAAGGCCTTGATGTGGAGGTGAGTCTGGTGTGTTTGAGAAATCCCAGAAGGCCAGAGTGGCTGGGATGGAATGTACCAGAAGGAAATAGTGGGAGATACAGTCAGAGAGGTAGGGATAAGGCAGATTTTACAGGGTCTTGTAGGCCATTGTAAGAACTCTGGCTTTTGCTAGAGTACAGGGGAAGCCATCAGAGGGTTTGGGGCCAAGAAGTGACATGATCTGATCTCTGTTTTAACAGGATCACTATGCTTGCTCTGTTGAGGAACAAGGGTGCCAACAGTGGACTAGTTGAGAGGCTCTTGAAATACTTCTGGCAAGAACTAAAAATGGTGCCTGGGTGGTAGTCGGGGTGGTTAGAAGTGGTTGGATTCTGGATGTATCTTCAAGGGTGAACCAACAGGATTCGCTGATGGAGCAGATACGGGGTGTGAGAAAAAAAGTAGAGTAGAGGATGATTGCAGTGTGTTTAGCCTCAGTAACTGAAAGCATGGGATTGCCATAACATGGGGAAGGAGAAGGACGTTCTGGAGGGGCAGGTCGGCCTTGCACTGTGGACAGCGTAAATTTGAGATGCCTACCAGACTTCTCGGGAGATGCCGAGGAGGCAGTTGGAGAATTGGATTGATTTAAGGGGATAAGTCTGAGTTAGGGATGTAGGGATGGAATTTAAAGCCATGAAACTGAAGGAGGTCACGAGAGGAGTGAGAGAACAAGTGGTCCAAGGACAAGCCACATGGCCCCTGACCTTCATGTACAGGAGATGAGAACTCAGCAGAGGAGTCTGATGAGGACAGTGTGGGAAGCTAGAAGCCAGTTCAGACAACACTCTGTTCCCATAAAAGGGAGCAAAACTCTGGGATGGTAGCAGTAGGTAGAAGTGGGGTCGAGAGAGTTATTGGTTTTTTTAACGTGATGAATGGGGATACTACCTGTGTCACAGGGTTGCTGCAAGGGTAGAATGAGATCATGTTTGCAGGGGGCTTAGCACGATAGCTGATGATAAAAGCTCGGTAAGTGGTAAGTAGTAGTAATAGTTACTCTTAATAATTTACCACAATGGCTATGATGTAACAGACGTGCCTGACCCAGCTGCAGTTGGGGGAGGGGGAGGGTCGCCAGAGGACAGGGCCAAGTTGTGAAAGAGGAGTAGGAATCCTCTAAAGAAGGACAGGAGTGGCATCCCAGGGAACAGCAGGTACAAAAACATGAGAACATGGGGCATTTTAGGAATTGCAAGAAATTAGGAGTGAGAAATGACCCTGAAGAGGAAGATGGGCTAGGCCCAAAGGGGCTTGTGTGCCATAATAAAGCATAGGGATATTATCCCAAATAATATTCATTTAGCTAATAGGTATTAAGTTCTTGCTAAATACTATATATTGTTGAAAGCTCAGAGGATCCAGCAGTGAACAAAACACAAAATCCCCTGCCTTCATGGAGCTTACGTTCTAGCTGGGGAGACAACAGTATTTGTGGAATGAATGGCTATTTGCTGAACAAATGAGTGAAAAGGAGAGACTGACCAGGTTGGAGACGAATTAGTGATGGGGGTGAAAACTGAAGGAGTTAAAGATGACCCAGGTTTCAGGCCTGGGCATCTGGTAGGTTGTAGAACTAGTTACTGAGATGGGTACGCTGAAGAATGAGGTTGGGGGCAGGGCAAGTTCTTCAGTTTGGGACAGATTGAGTTGGAGGTCTTTATCAAATAGGGTAGGCAAAGGGGCTTGGGGTACATTTCTCCTCATCCACCTAGAGCTAGACCCCCTCGACTTTGGCTGATTGTGACCTCATGGGCAGCGTGACAGAGGTCCGTAACCAAAGCGACTGGTTGTGGGTCCTGTCACCCATCGAAGCCTTGTTCTGTAGATAAGAAACGAGCTCACCATTTATCCTGGGAATATTTCTGCACTTGTCCGGACCCTTTAGAGCAGCCTCTGGGCAGCTGCCCCACTGTTCTTGTGCAGTGCTTACCTGGCAGACGACCTTGTCAGCTTCTAAGCCCACCTAGTGCCACCAGACCGATGCCCGCTTCAGAAATTGCCAGAATCCCCAGCAGCCAACTCGAGACCCTGTTTGTCAGTCAAACAACAGAGCTCTGGCTGAAAGCCCTTGTCACTGTTGATTTTAGCAACGTGGGTTGGATGCTGGCCATTTGGGTTGGAAGATTAGTGACTTACTAAATGACTTGAAACCAAATCCCATCACCCAGACTTCCTGGAGCTCTGCCAGGGGCAGGTTTGGGACCCTGAGTTCTCACAGGCTCCGTTACGGAGGAGAAGCTGCTGAGCCTCTGGGAAGGAGCCGGGCTGACTCGATGCAGCGCGCAGTTAGGCTTCTTGATTGCAAAGAGGGTAGAGTTCCTACTTCATTTTCGTTACACCAGGCTTCTGTCTCTTGGTTCAGTTGGGAAGGTTCATTCTTGGTGAAAGGAGTAACCTGGATGCTGCGGGCCATTTGGGGACATGCCTCCCCACACAAGCTGAGACCAGATCCCTTCCTTCCTGGCATGATGACTGGTGGGGTCCTCCTTTCAGCATCCTGAACATACTGCTCATTTACTTAGTAACTATTGAGCACTTGCTATGTGCCAGGCATGTTTTTGGTTTGGTTTTTGGTTTCAGTTTTGAAACTTTTTCTCTTTCAAATGTTTTCGTGTGTGTGTGTGTGTGTGTGTGTGTGTGTCTGTGTCTGTGTCTGTGTACCCTTAAGTGCTTAGCCAGTTTTAATGATACAATACCCTGTTCCCAGCTGTAGTCACCATGTGATTAGATCTTCACAGCAGGCACTGTTCTAGGTGCTGGGGAATGGAGCGGCAAACGAGAGACCAAAGTTGCTGTCCTACAGAGCTTACGTTGATGTTGTTGAATAGTGACAAGTACAAAGGAGAGAGAATAAAGCACGGGAGGGGAATCTGGGATAGCAGGGTGGGGATGAGAAGGTCACTTTGGAGTAAAGACCCGAAGCCAGGGCACTGGCAGGGATGGGATTGTGGGGAATAGGCTCCGCAGGGGCACAACACGTGTGAGGCACAGCGTGTCTGGGGCTGCCAGGGCTGGAGTGCAGTGTAGATGTGAGGCTGGAGAGGCTTAGGAGAGTCTTGTGCAGCAGACTGAGGACATGGGATTTTCCTTGGTGAAATTCAGCCTCCAGGCATCTTAGGAAGGCTGCCAGGCACTCGTGCCTAGGAATCAGCAGCCGCCTTTCAGCCCTTTCAGATGTCTGAGTCATAGGAATGAGGGGTGACTCTGCCTAAGATTCAAAATCGTCCTCCGGTGGTGACGGAAGTCCTGCAGTGGACCTGGTCTCTGAGAAGTTGCGGAGAGGCACATGGAAAGCCCAGGGCCAGCACGTGCAGAAACCGCAAGGCGTACACTGGCTCTCTAAGCCCAAGGCTCCCCGCAAAGCAGTGACTGGGCCTAGGAAGGGGGTCCCCCCTTCCCTTCAGGTACGAACCGCCTCCCTGCTGCTCCCAGCCTCTTCCCCTCATCCCTGAGCCTGCTCCAGTAGCCACAGCAGAAGTGGGGCCTCCTAGGGGAGGCCTGGGCGGGGGGGCTGGGATGCTGTGATACAGGATTTGTCAAAGCATCGAGAGTGAAGCCACCTCTGTGGCCCTCGGGACTACCCTCCCCATATCTTTCCTGTTTGTCCCTCAGTTGGGATAGAGGACTGAGACATCACTAGTGTGTATGTGCATGTGTGCGTGTGTGGTGGGGCAGGGGAGGGATGAAGGGGGGTGGGCTAGTGAGAGTTCTCTTCCCTACTGGTCGGAGGAAAAGGGTACCCAGCCTGGGTGGGGACCTAGTGCCACGTTTAGGGTGAGGTGTAGGAGGGCCCAGACTTTAGCAAATGCTTAGATCTCAGACTGGAGTCCTGTGCCTTCAGGAGGGGCTGGGGCCAGCAGAACGCTTCGTTTGGGAACAAATGCCTGAATCAATAACAGAGCACAGGGATTGGTCACTCCCTGAAGATCAAAAGCCCCCATGCTTGCGTGGGTCCGAGGTACCTGTCATGCCTTCCTGCTGCTCCTGCTGCTTGGAGCAGCTTTGCTGGCCTACAGAGCTGTGAGGCTGGGAGAGCACCCGGGGTACAGATCAGATCTGTCTCCCCTAGACGTCCGGAGCGAAAGCGGCGTGAATGCACGTCACTTCTGCTTTCATCATCCAGGTCCCACAGACCTGCGAACCCCTGAAGGCAAGAAGCAAGTCTTTCAGTCTTGCTCGACCAGCTCCCGCCCCAGGGCAGCATAGAGTGGGTGCTGGGCCCTGGCAAGACACTGGGTGTGTCCTATGGGCACGGCTGAGTCCCTGCCGTAGCCATATAAAGGCTGTGAAGGGATTTGCCCGAAGTTACACAGCAGGTCACCATCCTGACTCCACCCCAGGTTTTTCCCACAGACGTAACTCAAATGTACCATGCTGTCCTCAAGCTCACAATTCAGGGTATAACCAGAGGAAGGCACATGCCTCCCCTTGAGGAGCCCCTGACCATCCTGCCCAGACAGTGGTGGCCCAGCAACAACCTCCCGCCCCCAGTCCACCAGGAAGGAAGCCCAGCAACTCCCACCCTCGTTTGTACCCAAGTCAGGGGCTTTTATTTACAGAAAGGCCTGGGTGGATCTCGGGGTGGGTGGGAGGGGGTCATGCCAGGAAGAGAAGGGGAAAGGGTGTTTAAATACTCAGATGGGAGGGAGGCAGGGAGAAAGTAGTCGGGCTGGCTCTAGGACGGCTACCTCAGGGTAGTCCCCCGCCAGCAGTCACCCAGCAAGTTCAGGGGAGGAAGGTGGGATCAGGGACCGGCAGAGACCTCAGTCCACCTGCCTTAAAGAGGATGGCCACTGGAGGATGGCACAGATTAGGGAGACATTTGTTTTGGTAACTTCTGAGTCGTGCTGTGGGAAGGAAAGCCACCCATCTCTTCGGAGCTGGGACTCTCCAGTCACACTTGCCCTGTCTGTTGGCCTCAACCTTTTCATTCCAATGCCCTCCCTTCCCTTCCCCATATTTTAGAATTTCCTTTTCCTCAGGACTCCAGGGTCCCAGACGGAAGGTCCTGGGAAAGCTGGCCTCCTGGTCTGAGGGATGGGATGCATGTCCACCCAGAGGAACCTAGTCCTTTCCCCCCAGGATGCCCGCCAGGCTCTGTCCTGGCCTCATGCTCATGGCCCTTTGATGGATCCAGGCTCCGTGAGGCGTGCAGAGGCGTAGGCTGAGGCTCCAAGGCAGGCCGCAGGCTCACAAAAGCCTGGCAGCCCCACGGGGCCTGGTAGGCCTGGTCGGCCTGCTTCTCCCGGGGCCCCTGGGGACCCTCGAGCTCCATCCTTGCCGTTGATTGCCTGGCCGGGCCGGCCAGGGAGTCCTGTGAAAGGAAGAAGACCAAGACATCAGGGCCTTCTGTGTCACCTGTAGGATTCTAAGTTCCGTTCTCCAGGGAGGTGGGGGGCTGGATGAGATCGAGTGAGGCCCTGAAGAGACGGCCCCAGACACAGGTTCTGAGTGAGTCGCATGGCACTGTCTATCACTTCCGACTCCCAGTCAGTGAGGTGGGGAGCAAATGCCTCCTCACTTTCCTGCTTGAAGCAGATTTTGGTGCAAGCCAGAAAGTCCTCAGCATCTCAGCTGTCTAGTTCCCAGCCAGACCCCACCCGGTGCTCCAAGGGGAGGCCAAGGCTGGGTCCGTGGGCCTGAGAGGGCTGAGCAGGAGGCCTCCACGGCAGAGACCCAGGTGTCTGTAGTCATGAGCCGCGGATCTGAGGGGCAGGGCTGCTGGGCAGGGCCCAGGTCTCACCTGGGATCCCCGGGGGCCCAGGCATCCCGGGATGCCCGCGTCCCATCTCTCCCTGGTCACCCTTTTCTCCACGTTTTCCTGCAGAGAAAGAAAGAAGCTATCGTTTTTCAGAACTGGAGAATGTTTTTTCTACTTTGGTTGTGATTTCATTTCTATTTCACACACAGCAATTATTCCTGTTTTCTGCTAGTTTATACTAGGGCAAAATTGGAAATGTCTGCAGAACTGGTTATATAAAGGAAGGTCCAGACAGGATGGAAGGCTAATCAAGTTCATTAGAGGAAAGCGTCTAATAATAATCATCGTAGCCAGCATTTACTATGTGCCATCTCTGCGTAAGTTACCTCCACATGTAATCCTCAGGACAAGCTCTGAGGTGGTTGTTACTAACATCCCCCAGTTTACAGACGATAAATCTAAGGCCCAGGGAGATTATCAGGTAAGTTGTCCAAGTGTACAAGGAGCAAGTTGCGGAGTCTGGACAGACCCTGTCTTGTGACTCTCCAGTTTGCACGCTTTTCTACTTTGCTAACCTGCCTCGGGCTTCCAGAGACACGGAAAGATGTTTATGGGGCACCACTAAGCAAATTTATAACAAAAACAACCCCCCCCAAAAAAAACCCCAAGTTATAAAATAATACATTAATTTCCATCAATTTGCTACTGAGAAGGCAAGCCCAGGAGTCACATATGACTTCTGGAAAACTTTGCTGAGGGAATGGGGGAAAGTGTACTTCATCCTGAGATGGGGGATGATGAAAAAGAAAACAAGGGGCGGAGCCATCCGCCCACCTACCCCATAACCCAACCCAGGCCTGGCCTTGGCGCGTCCAGATAGCCTAGCCCCCACCCCCACCCCCACCACAGAACAGCACTCACCCTTGGGCCCTGTGTTGCCAATCTGACCCACGGCTCCCACGATGCCAGGAACTCCCCGAGGGCCAGGGTGCCCATGGGGTCCCTGCTTGCCCGGATATCCGGGAGGCCCAGGGGGTCCTGGAGGACCCACCATCCCGACTGCACCCAGGGCCTCCCGCTTGGCACTCACAGCGACCTCTGCCAGTTGCTCTGGAGGAAGGGAGGGAGATGAGAGGTCTCTGAGATGCGGGTCAGCTCGGTAAAACGGGAAGGCAGAGCGTCCCGACGGCCCAGCCCTGGGTGTGCAGCCGCTAAAGTTGCGTGTTTAATCGCGCTTCCTCCGCGGTCTGCGCAAACCGAAGATCCGGTGAGGGCGGAGCTGTACACAGGCCCCCCGCCTCTTGGAAGCAGAGCTGGAAAGAGCGCCCAGGCCTGCAGCCGCTCGGGCAAGGCCACCTGGAGAAGCTCCTGAAGGGTGGCACGGCGCTGACTTGGACTGGGAGGGGGAGGGGTTGCTGCCCCGCCCTCACCTTGCATCATCTTCATCATCACGGTCACGATGTGCTGGTCACTGGCGTCTCGGCCCTGCAGGCAGACGAGGCCTTCCAGGAAGGAGCCCCTGGCTGGCCCCCCTTTCCCCCCCTCCCGGAAGTATATGCAGATCTGACTGAAATCCCTCCTGCCGCGCCCACCCCCAACCCGTCCGCTGTGGGGCCTGGAACCAGCCTCGGGGAAGCCAGCTGGCTGCGGGAACTCCCAGCCTTTGGGGCATCAGCAGCACCGCAGAGGGATTTCCTCGCGGGAGACTCCCGGCTGGGGGGGGGGGGGGGAGGACTCACCGCCACGCCCTGTCTCCCGGGCAGTCCCGGCACGCCTCGGTCTCCAGCCAGTCCTCGAGGGCCGGGGGGCCCGGGGTAGCCCTGCACCCCCGGGGCGCCCGCATCCCCGCTGGGGCCCGGGTAGCCGGGCTCTCCGCGGACTCCTTGCTGCGGGGGCGGGGGGCGGTGCAGAGCAAGGGTGAGAGCAAGACCGCGCGGGGCGGGAGAGGGGGCGGAGGTGGAGAGTGGAGGGGGAGGGGGCGGGGGGGATGGTTAGAGGAGGAGGCTCGGATGGCGGCGGTCCCGGTCAGTGCCCAGGGCAGGGGGTGGCGGGACAGGAAGAAGGCGGCGTCGCAGGGGCTGGACTCACCTGCCCCTTGGGCCCCGGCTCGCCAGACTCGCCCTGCAGGTACACGGCAGCTCGGTCACGACCCTCCGAAGCCCCCGGGTCCGCCCCCCGCCCCGCCGGTCGCCCCCGCGCAGCCCACTCACCTTCTCGCCTTTCTCTCCCCGGAGGCCGGCCACCCCCGGGTCGCCCTGCAAATGAAGCACAGCGAGTCAGCGCACCTGCGGACCCCCACCGGCCGCCGCCGCCGCCGCCGCCGCCGCCGCCGCCGCCGCCGCCGCCGCTTGGGACCCGGGGAAGGGGAGGCGCTGGTACTCACCACGCTGCCGCGGGGTCCGGTCTTCCCCGGGGAGCCCTGCAGCAAGCCGGGAATCAGGGACTAGGTGAGTTCCCCTCTCCCGGGACGGTTGGGTCCACGGGGTCCCCCACCACCACCCCTGGGTCCTGGCCACACCCGTCTGCAGCTCCGCCTGGCCCCCCAGGGCCGCGGGGGACCCGCCCCATTACTTTTTCCAGGAAGACCTGGAGCGCTCAGGAAGGATCTAACTGAGGTCCATCCCTCCACCCCGCAGGTCTTGGGGCCTCTTTTCCAGGTATTTTCCAACCCCATTTGGTACCTTGTCTCCCTTGATGCCTGGCAAGCCTTGGGGCCCTGGAATTCCGGGGGGCCCCTGCTCCCCCTTGGGGCCCTGAGGAGAAAAGAACCCAGAGCAGTAAATCAAATGAGGTGCCCAGACTTGCTCCCCACTGCCCCTCACAGCTGGCCTCCACTAACCTGCCGTCCTTGAGGGCCTGGCTGCCCCACTGGTCCCCTCTCACCCTGGTCACCCTGAAACAGAAAGAGAGGATGACCCACCAACAATCAGCTGGGGCACCCCCTCCTCAGCCCCCTCTCCAGCCCCCCCCGCCCCTGCTGGTCAGGATGCCCTCCATTCCTCCTGTCCCAGTGTGGAGGTCCCTTGCTCCACTTCACAGACCAGCGGACTGGGGCCCTTGCTGGGAAGGCCTCAAACGGGCTGGGCTGGACTAGGCGGGCGCTGGAGCCATTGATGGGACCCAGATCCTGGGTGCAGTAGTGCCAGCTGCTGCCAGGGCCCCTGGGGGAGGGGGAACCACTGTTACCTTCTGCCCTAGGATGCCTTGGGGTCCGATTTCTCCTTGAGGTCCTGGCTCTCCCTGGGGGACGGAAATTGGGAGTAAGCAGTAGGCTTGGTTGGATCCCTCCCTTCCACAGCTGGCTAACCCCTACCCACCCTGGGTCTCAGCTAACTCCCTTCCTCAGGGAAGCCTTCCCTTATCCCCTGTTCTTTGGGTCCCTGTACTTTTCCTTCAGTAGGACCCCACACAGTTGTAGTTAGCCATCATGTGATCATATGTTCAAGATCTCTCTTCTCCACTAAACTCTAAGTTCTGTCTGAGTAGGAGACTGTCTCAGCATTTAACATATTGCAGGTATTTGGTGAATGTTTATGGAATGAATGAATGAATGAATGAATGAATGAATGAATGAATGACTCTGCTGTATTCTTAGCCCCAGTAAGCTTGGCTATCTGAGGAGGTCATGCCCATACGGGACAGAGCTAATGCCCACCATCACTGCATCGCACGTAGAGAAACAAGGACCCAGAGAGGAAAAGGGAGTGTCCCTGAGTCAGTGGGTCAGTGGCACAGCCCAGACTGGCATCTAGGGCACCCCCCAAACTAGGGCTTCAGCCCACACTCTCACTCTCACCCAGGCCCATAGGCTGAGTGCAGGGTCTTCAGGCCTGGGAGGGGAACCAATGCAAGAGCTTGTGTCAGGGGAAGAGCACTTACTTCCTTCCCAGGAGGACCAGAGAATCCAGGGAGGCCCTGCTGGCCTGGTTCACCCTGCAGGAAAACACAGATTTAAGGTGAGTCGGGGGGGGGGGGGCGGGGACCATCAAGCCCTTGACCTTGGAGAAGCCTGATGAACCCTAAACAGAATCTAGAATCACATGAATTGGGGAGAAGATGTTCTTGGTCAGGTCCTCTGGATTGGGAGCCCTGCCATCCTGTCTGCACAGAGGGTGGGCGGAAGTGGTAGAAGGGAGGTGGTTAGGCCTGAGGGACTTGTGTCCAGGCCACGTCCTTGAGCCTGGGGCGAGGCCTGGGCCTTGCAGTCTTTTAGTCATGCCCCCGAACCCTGTCCGCGGGCTCCCTTGCTCCCATGAAGCCAATTCTTTCCCCAGCTTGGAGTCACCTTACCTTGTCTCCCGGGCCTCCTTTTGTCCCAGGCTGGCCCGGCACACCCTGGGGAAAGAAGTTGGTATCAGTTTCTACCCTGGCATTGGGGAGCCCCAGGCACTGGCTGCTTTACCTCCCACCCCCAATCCAGATCCCCTCCCTTCTTCAGCCCTGGCTGTGGGAGCTGAACCACAGGAGGCCACAGGAGGCCCAGCCATGGCAACTGGAATGGTCAAAGAGAAGGCTGGAGCAACTGTCCAAACGATGAGGCCTAAGCCAGGCCAGAGGCCACAGAAGTGGTGATAGTGGTGATGAGGCCTGGGCTGGGTGGGGACAAGGACTAGAGCAAGGATCCTGGGTGTGTGGATTTCTGCCTCATCAGCCACTCATGGCACCATGGGGAAGTGGGCAACACTGAGGAGGAGAAGCAATTTGCCCATGGGGCAGCCCCTGGGACTCCACCCCATACTCACCGCTAGGCCCTGGTGGCCTTGGTTTCCTGGCCGCCCCGCCTGTCCTGCATTGCCCTGCGAGAGACAGAGAACCAGAGGCACAAATGAAAGCTCCAGCTAGAGGGTCCATGGCTTCCACCCAAGTGCAAGTAGGGAAACAGGCCCAGAGGTGAGCAGGGATGTGTCAGGGACACACTTGAGGATCCCAGGCTCCTAGGCCTCGGGGATCAGTGTGATAAGACTCAGGGCCTGAGGTGGGAGGGGCCCTGACCCTCCCCAACCAACCAGAGGTCCCCACTCCTACCTTTAAGCCAGGTATGCCTGGGGTCCCGTCCTTGCCATCAATGCCTGGGGGGCCCTGCTCAGAGGGAAAGTTGAAGGGAGACTCAGTGGGGAGATACCTGGGGTCAGGCCACCCACCCATGTCCCTCTGTGACAGCTGCAGTGTGCAGGTTGGAAGTGGGTCTGTTTATCTCGAGAACCCCCACCAGCCAACTGGCAGAGGGGAGCAGAAATAGGAAAAGGATTTGGGGGGATGGACCACAGTCTTTCCTCTGTGTGGGTGACAGGTGTCCCAGATGGCCGCAAGCTTCCCCAAATCTCTGCTGCATCGCCATGTGCCATATTTACGGGTGAAAGAACTAAGGCACAACAAGAGGGCATTTCCCAAGGTCACAGAGCAGCGCGCCTTCAACAGAGTTCAGTCTAGAATCTCAGGCTCCTCATCCTCTAGGAGCTTGGACAGAGTTGACCCCGCTCTCTGTCTGGGTAGACCCGGGCCACTTACGGTTGCTCCCTTCGGGCCTGTTATTCCCTGGGGTCCTCGAACACCTTGGCTGCCCTGCAAGTAGATAGAAATGAGGTCACCTTCAGGATGCTGAACCCATGCCTGCCTGTTCAGAGAGGGGAGCAGCTGAGAACAGTGACCTCCGGGTCCCAGGCTCCCTCTTGGCACAGGCCACACTGTGCAGGGGCTGGAGGAGGGGGCCTGGGAGGGAGTAGAGGTAGCGCCGAGCTGAGGGGCCTGCTGGGCTGAGCAGTACAGGGAAGGAGCCAGGACTCACTGAGACCCCCTTCATCTGCTCTCTGATGTGTGGGCTTTGTTTGGGTCTTGATTTAAACAAGAACCCCAAAGAGACATTTTTGAGATAATTGGGAAACACGGAACACAGACTGGCTATTTGCTGATATTACGGAATCATTGATAATTTTGTTGGTATGATAATGAATGATACTGTGATTATGTGAGGAAAAGGCCTTATTTTTAAGAGAGGCATACAGAAGTATTTTGGGGTGAAAAGACATGATATTAAGGAATTTGCTTGAAAATATGAGCAACAGAGTGGTGGATTGAGTGTGGCAAAATGTCGATTTGGGGAGACATGTATATGGAGGTTCATTATATAATTCTCTCTACTTTTATGTATGTTTAAAATGTACATAATTTTAAAAAGTTTACTTTCTGTTCAATTTTTCTATAAACTCAAAACTGCTCAAAAATAAAGTCTATTAATTAAAAAAAAAGTTAAGAGAATTGGGATGTGGACCAAATCCCATTAGCCCCATGGCTGATTTGCTGGAATTTCATTGTCTGGCCACAGCGAGCCTGGGACTGGATCCCGTGGCCTCTCCCAAATTGAATTTGATCAGCACCGGCTGGGCTTGCAGGAGTGGGGGCTGGTGGGGTGACTGGGCACCAGTCACTCACCCACAGACACTGAGTAACACATGCACACACACCCATGCATCCACACAGACACAGAGTAGCACATACTCACACACATGCAGCCACAGAGACACACAGAGTAATGCACACATCCGCTCATGAGCCCTGGGGGAGGGGGAGCTGAGTCCCGCCCCGTACTCTCCAGGGTCCCTGAGTGGACTTACCACATCACCCTTCTCCCCAGCTCGGCCTGGTGGCCCCCGTGGACCTTCCTCACCCTGGCAAGAAGGACAAACAGGAATCCAGATCACACGGGCTCAGGGGGCACCACACTCCCTTTGCACCCCCAGGATCTCCAGCCTGGAGGAGGTAGGTTTGCAGGAGCAAGAGGACACTTACTGGTGACCCGGCAGCACCAATGGAGCCCACCATGCCTTTGTACCCATGAGGACCCTGCGGAGAGGAAAGGGTTACAGTCAGTCCTTGGCTGGGCCCCAGAGGCCAGAGCGCTGGTCATGACAACTCTTGTGGTCCACTCCCGACTTACTTACCGTCTCTCCTTTGGGTCCCTCCATGCCGGGGTAGCCCCTGATGCCCTGGGGACCCTGTCAAGACAGAAGAATGACAGCAATGGCAATTTCAAGGCCCACTTCATCATATGTTCTCTGACCCCCACCCCTGATTGTCACAGCGCCCCTCTGAGACAGGCAGCATAGTCCCTATCTCAGAGAGGGACACTGAGGCTCAGAATGGGGGACGGACTCCCCAGGGTCACTCAGGGGACAGAGGCAAAGCCTGGGCCTCAGCTGCGTCTTCTGGCTGACAGTCTTGGTTCCTGTCCCCCAGTTTCTGACAGACTCACCTGCCCTCTCCCCACCCAGAGACATGCCAACTGGACACAGGGGTTTCTTTCACAGGCTGGAGGCCAGACCAAGGGAATGGTTCCACTAAGCTCTCCCAGGATGAGGAGGGGAGGGCCCGAGGGGGAGTGTTCCTTACCGGTGGTCCGGGGATGCCTTGCTCTCCAGAGGCACCCACATCTCCCTTGGGACCCTATGGGGCAGGAATGAGTGATCAGACAGGCATGCAGATCAAGAGACAAACATACAGACAACCGAAGATACCATTCCCTTCCCAGAAAAAGCAGACGGGAAGGACCCTAAAACCCATATAGTCCCATGTGACGGATGGGGAAATGGAGGTCCAGCAAGGAGAAGGTACTTGCCTGGGGACACAGTGACCTAGAACACGGGCCTCCTGCCTCTCAGCTCAAGAATCGGTCCCCAGAGACCCACAGGGGAAGGAGAAGAGATGAAGAAGGGGGGGCTCTTGTAAGGCCCTCTTCCCACACACTTACCGGCTTCCCCTGGCGGCCAGAATCTCCCAGAGCCCCGCGTTTGCCAGGATGCCCCTGAAGGGAAGGGGGGAACTCCATGTGAGGTCCCCTCCCAACCACTTCTCTGCCCCCCAAAGACGTAGGCCGGTAGCTTACCTTCACTCCCTGCAGCCCTGGGGGGCCTTTCACCCCCGCTGGACAGTTGGTTGGACACTGGAAAGAAAATCCCACCGGGTTCTGTTGTCACCGGCCTGCCTCAGGCTAGCTGGGCAGTGATTCTCCATCTTGCCAACTCCCAAACCCTCCTCTCACCCCACTTGGTTGAACTTCTGTGCCGCAGCCCCTCCCCATCCCCCTGACTCTACCTCCAAAGAGGACCCACCCCTTCCCCACATTAGCCCCGCCCCAGGGCCACCTCTCACCAAGAAATCCGCGCTGCCTTCCAGGCCCTGGATGGTTCCGGGTCGGCCCTGAGAGGAGGTGTATGAAGATGGAGGCTCACCCGAACCTTTCCCACCCCAGGCTTGTGCCAAAGACTCCCGTCCTTACCGCTGTGGGAAGTTTGAGGACACTTACCGGTTTGCCGGGTGGCCCTGGGGGCCCTGATGGTCCCTCTGGTCCAGGATCCCCCTGGAAGCAAGAGGGGCCAAAATCATATTCCCATCCGGCTCTGCCAGGGTTACTCTGCCCCCTCCTCCAGTCCCTGCTACTGCCCTGCCCACCCTGTCCTCTAGGTTGCCTTCTGAGATCTGGGATGGCCCCAGTCCTTGGTTTCCCTGAAAGACCTATAGCCGAGTGGGCTCAGCAGAAGGGGTTTCTGTCCCAGACCTAAAAGAGCTCCCTGCTGGCCAGAAGGAGGCCCAGGAACTGCTGGCAAGACTGCCCAGCTTGCCAGCTTGGAGGTAAAGGGCAGGAGGCAGAGTGAGGAAAGGGGTGGCTGGGGCTCACCTTGGGGCCTGTGATTCCAATCTCACCCGGGAGGCCGACAGGTCCAGGTGGCCCCTAGGAGCAGAGGCGTCACTGGCCAGGGTGCCTCAGAGGGTTAGCCCACCCTGATACACAGGTAGGGACTGGTACCCAGAGGCCCCTTTCCCACTTTTCCTTTGCAACCAAGCCCAGAGAGACCAACAGCTTAGGGCTTTAAGGGCCAGAGAATCCCCGAGCCAGCAGATAGGCCCAGCATGACCTGGCCCAGAGTTCTGCACGTCTTCCCATTCCTGACACCATCACAGCATGCTGGCCCCTCCCCTGGATGGCTAGTCCCCCGGAAGCCCTTCTGTTTCCTCCTTCCCCAAGAGTCCCAGGGGCCCTGTCCCATCCAGGAGGACTTACAGGAGGTCCAGCAAAGCCAGGGCCCTGGAACAGAAGGAAAGGAGATTGGGTTCATGACTCCTTCTGCAAGTCCCCTCCCCACCGGCACCCACCAAAGGGTCCCTTGAAGCCCTTGCAGATTACACTCACCGGCAGGCCAGGGGGACCTGGGAGCCCGGGCTGGCCCTGGAAGAGCAATGGGAGAGGCTCAGAGGCTGGGTCTCCTGGTCCCTGCTCCTCTCTACTACAGCCCCTCCCCTGGACCGCCCACGCCCAGTCCCCAGGCCACTTACCTTGACTCCAGGGATCCCCACGGGGCCAGGTTCCCCCTTGGCTCCAGTTAGACCCTGGGGAAGAAAGAGATGGTAGATCAGTGAAGGGCAAACCTGCTCCCTGAACCCTGGGACAAGCCAGGGCCTGAGGTCTCTCCTGGGTGGGCCCAAGCTGCGTTTCACTCCACTCCATGAAGGCCAAGGGGCCTCAACACCTTGTTTTCTCTTCCCCAGTTCCCACAGCAACCCTGGGAGGCACGCAGGCAAAACGATTACCCTCTTTTGAAAGATGAGAAACCATGGCCCAAGGATTTGTCTGCACAGGACTCACACCTCCCAGTTTAGGAGCCTGGTAGACCTAGAGGTAGGTCTGGATGGGCCATTTTCTAGCTGTCTGCCCTTGGCAACTTTTTCTGAACCTTAGTGTTCACATCTGCAAAATGGGTTAATCGTGTTCACCTTTCTGCATAGATGTGAGAACCACTGTGCTAGTGGAAAGCCATGCACTTTTTAATCTTTGCAGGGTGTTGAAAATTTGGAGAGGCCCTGGTGGCTGCTCATAGCCCCGATGACACTTCTTGAGCCAGCAGGACAAAGGCAACTCATGGGACCTCTTTTTCCTCCCCTTTTAGTGATTGACCCAAGTGTATTCTTCAATCAGACAACTGTCCCAATGGTTCTGGCTGTGTCCAGAATCCCATGACCTTGGGCCCCTGGGAATTCTGTGGTATCAGCCAATAATCCTCCTCTCCTGAGTTACTCCTGGGGCTGTGAGGGGGTGGGTATGGCAGGGAAGGGGGAAGGAAAGGACCGCTCCATCCACAGCATGCAGTCTGCTATTTGGAGGCCAGAAATGTGAGACTAAATCCTGGCTGCGGCCGATGAACAGAACCCTCTTTGGCCCCCCATGTGCCCGTGATTCATGCTTCTGGGGTGGCCGGGAGGTCACAAGTCATAGGAAGGTGAAGGGACTCATAGCTATACAGTCTCCATCCTGCTGCCCTGCTCTGAACAGAAGAGAGGGGAAGATGGCAGAACTGGGCTCTGGAAGTCAGTGAGTTGAGCCCTAACTGCTTTAGCAGACACTCGGGTACTCACGTCAATCCCAGGCTTCCCGTCTGGCCCATCCGGCCCTGCTTTGCCAGGCTCTCCCTTAGGTCCCTTAAACACAGAGGTGGGGCAGATATTAGTCAGAGGACGGCAAGAACTGGAAAGGTCAAAGGTCAAAGAGGAAAAGTACTCACCGAAGGGCCAGCTTTCCCGGGGGGCCCCTTGTCACCCTGCAAGATACAAGTTGGTCAGATAGCACCCCGTGGCTCAAGCTAACCCAAATGGGCACATGCAGGCCCTGGCTGGCTGGCCCCACAGGCCACTTTCCTCACTCTCTTCTCTTCCGCCCTGGGTCCCCTCAGCCTTGCGTTGTTTGTTTGTTTGTTTGTTTTGAAAGTAGCTCCTTTTCCCTCAAAACAAAACAAAAACAAAAACCCAAACATAGGTGGATTGAGATGAGCCCCAGCCAGACTAGAGAGGGTGCTGTCAACATGCAAGAGGTTAGAGACACACCGGTGTAGCTGAGGTGCCCATTACGAGACCCACAGAGAGGGCTGCGAGTCCACGTTACCCCAGGGAGTGGGTGCCTCTTGGACTTGGGTAAGTGTGGGAGAAACCTGGGACTTTCAGAAAAACATGAAGGGGAGGTGAGCCGGGTGGGCAGTAGCTCTTTTTTGGATTGGGGTCAGGAAAAGAAGAGACTGGGGCAAGGACAAGGACCAAGAGGGCCTAGAAAGGGGGCAGATTCCGTGTGTTCCCAAGGCAGGAAGGACCTTCTTCCCCAGCGACAAAGGACTCGTGGTGGAGGACAGACAGGGCCTGTGGAGTCACATTCAGCCCCAGAGAGGCCTTCTGGCAGTCCAGGGCCTGCAGCAGCCAGAGAGCCTGGCAGGGACCCAGCGCCCTGTGTGTGGAGGGTGGGGGCACCAGGTTGAATAGAAGTCTGTCCAGATGGGTAAACATGGGGCTGCCCTCCTGGGGGAGCCTCCTGAATGAGGCATTTAGCCGTCCCCATGCTAGGGAGGCCAGGGAACAAGGCCTGCTGGTTCTAAATCAGGGAGAAAAAATGCAAAGGAAGAGACAGGAGTCTGGCTTCAGCGGGTCAGCGGTCTGACCAAGGCTTCCAAGCCACCCTGAAGAAGCATCCAGACGTGCCAGGGGGCAGGGTGAGAGGTTAAGACGTCTCCCATCCCAAAAAAGACGGGAGAGTAGAGGTGGGGGATAAGGAATCGCTGTGAGCTCGGCGGGCAGACGAACAGCAGCTCCTTGTCCGCGGGCGGTTATAACGGGCTCTGCATCTCAGGGCTACTTTGAGGTTTTCGAGGAACAAACGGGCTCCTTGTGGCGCAGGCCGGCGCCGCCTACTGACCACAGGGGGGCGCTGCATCTCCAGGCACAGACCCCACCACCAGCGCTCCCGCCCCCGGCCCGGCTCACAAAGTTCCCCTTTGTCCGCAGCTTCCCTCCCCCTCGCGTCCCAGGTTAGAGACTCACGTCGATGCCGTCAGATCCAGGCACTCCCGGCGGCCCTGGGGGACCCGGGGGCCCCGGTTCTCCGGGCGGACCTCTCTGAAAGCACACACAGGGGTGCAGCCCTCAGACTGTGCGGGGAGCCGGGAGTCCCAGCGGCGAGCCTCCCCGGGAAACCTCTGTGGACCGCGCTGTGCCCCACTACGTAATTCATCTTGCAGAATGCTCAGAACTGGGAGGCGGATACTATTACGAGCCCCAGTTTGCAGCTGAGGAAATAGGCTCAGAAAGATTAGGAATGATTACAGAGAGTCCGTGGTGGAGCCAGGATTCCGGGCTGAGTCCGCCCGCCTCCTTGCACGGGACCGCGGTGTCGCGGTGGGGAGGCACGACTGAATCACAGACGGTAGGCGGGGGACTGCCCAGCAGACAGCTGGCGCCAATGAATGGCTGCTCGTACCATTATAGTTAGATGACCAACAGGTATAGAGGGTGAGTAGGTACCCCTCCCTCTCCCCCTAGTGCGGATAAACCCGCAAGAAAAGTGAGGGCGGCGCGGGGAGAGGGGGCGAAGGGAGGGGAAGCCTGTTCTCCCTTCCCCTCAGAGCACCGCTCTCCAGCACCGATCCTCCGTCCTCCCTTGGGTTGTCCCCTTATGGCGGGCGGCCCCGACCCACGCAGGGGGCCCGCGCCCGCCAGGTGCCCGCGGCCTTCGGTGGCAGAGAGGTGCCAGCCTGGCGCCC
The DNA here is from genome assembly GCF_023065955.2 of Ursus arctos. Taxonomy (NCBI): domain Eukaryota; kingdom Metazoa; phylum Chordata; class Mammalia; order Carnivora; family Ursidae; genus Ursus; species Ursus arctos. The sequence goes on from NW_026623008.1 coordinate 30,246,744, forward strand.
GGCCACCGCCCCGTCGCGCCCCCGTCCCGTTAGGCCCCCAGCCCCCCGGCGGCCCTCGGCAGCGCGTCGGGGGAGCCGGAGCGGGAGCGGGGCGGAGGGGCAGCCGCCGGCGGGGAGCGGCGTCTGGCTGGAGCCGGCGCCCCCTGAGAGGAGGCGGGGCGGAGGCTGCGGAGCCCCGTGAATGGGCACCATTGTCTCCCCCGCCACCTGGGCTCTCGGGGCTGCCAGGACCGGGCGCCAGCTCCTGGCCACGCTGCCTGTCCCAGGCTGGGCCGAGCGTCTCCGGGCAGGGTCCCTCTGGCTCCCCGGCTCGTCCGCCTCCTTTGGCGGCGCCGGGACGCGCCCCCGGGGCGCACCCACCGAGGGAACGTGCGCCGCGGGGCTGCGCCCAGCCGGAGGGAGGGTGCCAGGCGAGCGCGGAGACAGGCCGCGCCCTGCACCAGCCTCCCGGGTCCCGCGCCCCAGACCCCACTCCATGCACCCCGGCTCCCTCGCGGGGGCGGCCGCGGGACTTACGATCTGCGCCAGGGCGAGCCCGAGCACCTGGAGGAGCAGCAGGAGGCTGCGGGGGGCGGCCGCGGCGGCCATGGCGGGCGGCGGGGCGCGGAGGACGGGTGCCCGGGTCCACGCTCGTCCGGGCCCGCAGAGGCTCCGGGTGCGGCGGCGCAGGCTGCTCTCGGACGGGGCGGGCCGGGCCGCCTGAATATGCTGCGGGGCGGGGCGGGGGCCGCGGGGTCTGTCACCTGAGAGGGCCGGGGGGAGGGAGGCCGGCGCCCTGCGCCCAGCTCCGCCCCGCTCCGTCCCGCAGCCCGTGCCCACCCTCTGCCCGCCGAGGAGCGGCCGGGGCGCAGGACTCGGACCGTGGTCCCGTTTCTCTGGGGGGAGGCACAGGGCCGGCCGAGGTCCCCCTCCAGCCTGACCTCCAGGGGCCCGGCACCTTCCCCCTGACCCGCAGCCCGCGCCCGATCGCTTGACCCGTCCTCAGCCTCTTCTGCCTGCGAGCCCTGGCCTGGGTCCATCCTCTCTCCTCCAGGGTCCAGGCCGAGGGCGAGCCTTAGGTCCCGCAGACCTTGTGGCAGAGGCCTCCACCCACCTCGCTCAACTCCGCAGACGCTCGGGCCTCTTCGGTCTGAAAACGTACCAAAGCCTTTCCTCGATCAGCCATGCTGGGAATACTCCCACCCACCTTCTTGCTTCACCGCTAACTCCGCTGACCGTGCCCCGCTTGCAAACTCATCTCCCTCTCACCTCCCTGCTGCCGCCCCCGCTGGGGGGTCAGTCTCTTGGAGGTCACCAGTGAGGCCTGGTCCCTCTTCAGTGCCCCCTGAAACACTGAAGCTCCTCTTGCTCCTGGAACTGCCCTCGGCGGTTCTCTCCTTGAAGCCTTCCCTGCCCAGGCTTCCACCCTCCAGCCCTCCTCCTTCTGTTGCCTTTTCTTCCCTGCAGCTCCTTGAAGCACCACAGTCTCTCTGGCCTGGCTTTCTCTCGCTGGGGGTAACCTCCTCCATGAAACGACCAGCCCCCTATTGACCAGAGTTTCCAAAGCCCGCCTGTCCAGCATCGCCTCTCTTCCAGTCTCTAAGCTTCCTTTTCACTCACTTAAGCAATATTGGTAAAGTGCATTGGAATCTGTCACTAACTACGACCACGGGCACTTTGAATTGGATACTGTCTCAGTTTCCTCATCTGTAAAAGGGGCTAATGATAGTCCCTACCTTACAGGGTTTTCGTGGAGATTGGATTAGATGATGCATAGAAGTACTTAGCTTAGCAGCAGCACATAGTAGGTGCTTCATAAATCTTGGCTTTCATTGTGATTTGTGGAGGACATTTTGTTTACCAGTCCTGTACACAGTGTGGGGGAGAAAAACCACAAGATCAGCTAAAATAGTCAAGGAGAAAACCCTCTGGAACCTGGGAAAGTCCAACCCCACGCGGAACACGAGCAAAGGGCGCTGGGCTTTGAGAGGGGTTTCTGGAGCTGAGTCTGGGAGAAAGGGGGCTTGAGAGAATTTGATTGCTCTGCCTCACGGAGTGAGGAGGAATTTGGAGTTTATAGGAAGTAAGATGAGAGGAGGAGGAGGTGAGGGAGGGATGGTGGGCACTGCCTCAGGTGGGAGGGTAACATGTGTAAGGGACCTCTCCGAAAGGGGATGGCCAAACTTGTTGGTTTTTATGTTCATTTCTTCATCTCTTTGTGGGCTAAACACACCAGTGCCCCATGTGAGTGAGTTTTCTTTTGTGTGTGTGGAAATTATGGAAAGGGGATGCTCCTTGCCTCTGGATGGCACATATTAGTGTATTAGTTGTCTGTTGCTGCGTAGGAGAAACACCGAAAAACATAGTGGCTCAAAGCAGCAATTTCTTGGATCAGGAATTCAGGGGTGGCTCTGGCGGTTGGTTCTGACTTCGGGTCTGTTATGAGGTTGCAGTTAGATGGTGGCTGGGCTTGGCTCATCTAGAAGGCTTCTTCACTCATGTGTCTGATGGCTGTACTAGGAAGCCTCCAATAGCTGGGGTGGAACAGCTGGAATTTCCTGGGAAGCGCTCTCCTTTATCTGTTTGTGGGCTTTCTATAGGGTCTCTCCAGCATGGCAATTTCAAGTTCAAAGTAGCTGAACTTCCAACATAGCAGCTCAAAGAGAGAGGGAAAACACCACCGAAGCAGAATTGCCTCTGAGGACTTAAGTCACACAGCATCAATGTCACCCCATCCTTTTGGTCCAGGCAATTTCTGAGGTTTGCCCAGTTTCAAGGGGAGGGAACAGAGATTCCACCTCCTGATGAACGAGTATCAATGTAACAACGTTTCAAGGGGAGCATGGAGTGTATGTGTGTAGGGGAGTGGAATAAACATATACTGACTGGTGCAGCCGTCTGTGGAAGATGTAACCTACCACACTTGGGATTATAACCTGAACCAGTTCAGTGGAAAGTGAAGCTCTAAGCAGGAGCTGATCAAGGGAAATTGCAGGGAGGACTTTGGGCCCACAAATCATGGACTAGATGTTGGGGCTAGTCATATGCAGCTCTTAAGGGGCGGGGAGACCCTGAATAAACGGAGAGTCATATATCCACATTCCTGGGTAGGAAGACTCTATGTTGCAAAGATGTCAAATTAATCTAGGGGCGCCTGGCTGGCTCCGCTGGTGGAGCACATGACTCTTGATCTCGGGGTTGGGAGTTCAAGCCCCATGTTGGGTGTAGATATTCTAGGAGAGAAATGACATGAAATAGTCAAGAAAATTTGAAAAAGCTAATGAGAAAGGTCTTTCCCCACCACAAGTCAAAACATACTATAAGGGAGTGTATTCAATAGTGTTTTATCAGCCCAAGAATAGATTTTTTTTTAAAGAGAAAGACCACACACACACACACACTTATCATATCTGTTTAATTTATGAGAAAGGTCTATGTATTTAGTTTATGATAAAGGTTAAATTTAAAGTCATTGAGGAGTGGCACCTGGGTGGCTCAGTCGGTTAAGCCTATGACTCTTGATCTCAGCTCAGGTCTTGATCTCAGGGTTGTGAGTTCAAGCCCCGTTTTGGGCTCCACACTGGGTATGAAGCCTACTTAAAAAAAAATAAAAAAATAAAAAAATAAATGTTATTGAGGAAAGAGTATCCCAGCCAGTACAGGTTGAGGCAATTGGATGCATAGTCAGGAAAAAATCCCAAGTTATGGGACGCCTGGGTGGCTTAGTCAGTTAAGCATCTGCCTTTGGTTCAGGTCATGACCCCAGAGTCCTGGGATCAAGCCCCAGGTCAGGCTCCCTGCTCAGCGGGGAGTTTGCTTCTCCCTCTACCCCTCCCCCCACTCAGGCATGAGAGCTCTCTCTCTCTCCATATATATATATATATATCAATCAAATAAATAAATAAAAGATTAAAAAAAGAAAAAAATTCAAGTTAAATTTCTATATCAGTATACAAAAATATATTCCTGGAATAAATTAATTGGGAACCTAAATATAATAACAAACTTTTAAGATCTGAAGGAAAGTGTTTCTTTTAAAAATAATTTTGTAGTAAAATAAATCAATAAATCAATAAAAATAAATTTGTGGTGGGGAAAACTTTCCTGACCAATACACAAAACCATGAAAAGTTGCTCAGGTTTGACTTCATAACCTTTAAGAATGTCTTTATAATAAAAATGTATGGAGAAAATTAAAAGACAGAATGGAAATATTTATAATCTATATTACCAAAGAATTAATATGGGTAACACACAAAGAAGTCCTACAAGTCAATAAGGCAAGCTCTAGCAAATATTGATTGATTGATTTAAAGATTTTATTTATTTGAGATAGAGCGAGAGAGCACAAGCAGGGTGGAGGGGCAGAGGGAGAGGGAGAAGCAGCCTCTCCGCTGAGCAGGGAGTCGGATGCCGACGTGGGGCTCCATCCCAGGACCCAGAGATCCTGACCTGAGCCAAAGGCAGATGTTGAACCGACTGAGCCACCCAGGTGCCCGTCTAGCAAACATTTAATGGAATATCTAACTTAAATCTCCTATAAGCTTTTAGAGAATGAAAGAAAACAAAGAACACTCAAACTGGTTTTATGGAAGTAATAAACTTTGATTTTCAAACCAGTAATGGGCAGCACGAGAAAGGGATATCAGTGGCCTGTCTTATGAACACAGATGGAAACATCCTATTTTAAAGTATTAGCAGATTGAATATAGTGATTTACTGAAAGATACATCATGACCAAGTTGGTTTCATAGCAGGAGATTAAGGATGATCTAAAGCTAGAAAATCTAAGGGGCGCCTGGCTGGCTTAGTTGGTGGAAAGCAGGACTCTCCATCGCAGGGTTGTGGGTTCCAGCCCCACCTTGGGTGTAGAGATTAGTTAAAAAATAAAATCTAATAAATAAATAAATAAATATCAAGTTAGAGAATCTATTAATGTAATTTACTACATTAATAGATTAAAGAAGAAAAGCTTAAGATCACCTCAAAGATGAAAAAAAAAGAGAGAAACTCAAATGTCTGCTTTTGTCTTTCCACCTACCATAGTAATTTACTCTGCAAGAACAAGCTTAAAAATGGGGGCCCAAGAATCCAAGGCCCTGGACCAGAAGGGAGCCTTGACACCTTCCCCCCACCCCCAGTCAGCCTCCTTTCTCCCAAAGAGAGAATACGGCCTGGATGCTTCCCTCCTGTGGGCTCCAGCAAGTCTAGGAGGAAGAGAGATGTCCCTTCTATTTCCTTTTCATCTGAATGAACTCAGGATTTCTTTTCCTTTTCTCATTTTCTTTTTCTTTTTTTTTTTTAAGATTTTATTTATTTATTTGTCAGAGAGAGAGAGCGAGAGCATAAGCAGGGAGGGCAGCAGAGGGAGAGGGAGAAGCAGTCTCCCCGCTGAGCTGGGAGCCAGACTGGGGGCTCGATCCTAGGACCCTGGGATCATGACTGAGCCGAAGGCAGACGCTTCACCAATAGAGCCACCCAGGCGCCCAAGTTTTTTTTTTTTTAATCATGAATCCCCCGCCAGTTTATGCTTGTTTTTGGTCACTTTACAGTTTTCTGTTACATGTTTTGACAATTTACTGCACCAGGACCAGGACTGGAACTCAGCCCAATTTAGCCATTAAACAACTATTCAGTGAACATCTGCTCTGTACAAGGATATATAATTTTGAGTAATACAGACACAGTTCCTGCCTTCACAGAACGCACACTGGGGGACGGGGCTCAAATAAGAAAGAAGGGTGCCAAGGACTGTGTTTGGGGAAATTTGGAAGACCATGGGGACCTAGCATATATTGATATCAAGTCTCTACTAAGCATTTTGCTAAGGGTCCTGTTTGCAGCCCCTTCTCAGAGATCCTCAGCTCAACTCAAAATCTCCTTGAGCTTTTCTTTCATTTCTCTCTCCTTTCTTGACTTCCTGTCTCTCTTCGTCCCTCATCTCCTTCTTTCCTTCCTTCTTCATTCCCTCTCTTTTTTCTAAAGTATTTACTGAGCATTTCCTCTGTCCCCAGGCACTGTTTTGTATACCAGAGAGTGTGGTTATCCTTAGCTTGTCCTTGAAGACTCCACTTCCAGAAAGTCTTTCCAGACTCTGCAAGCTGGAGCAGCCCAAAGAACATGACTGAAATTCATTTTTAAATGTTTTATTCCCCTAATATTTCCCAAGGACCTGCTATGTATTAGGTCTATAGTGTGAGGAAATAATTAAATAATTGACATAATCCTAAAAAGAGTAGCTAGGAACTACTAATTATTGCAGATTTTATTTTATTGTATTTTTTAAAGTAAGCTCTACACCCAAAGTGGGGCTTGAACTTGCACCCCTGACATCAAGAGTCGCGTGCTCCATGGACTTCAGCCAGGCTCCCCTCGGAACTACTAATTACTACTAATAAAATGTATCATTTACGTATTTCTATTATTATAATTATTTTATATGTATAATCCTACTTCTTGAGCACCTGCTATAGGACGGACATTGTACTGGTCTGTTCTGTGCATTTTGTTAAGGCCTCACAACCACTCAGTGAAGTAGGTCCCGTGATTATCCCCATTTTATGTAAAGACTGAGGCTTAGAGAAATAGGCGGTTTTCCCAAGGGCACCCCGTTGTATTTCTACCATTTCTGGCTCATGATAAGTGCCAATTATGTGCATTTCCTCCCTTTTCCCCCCCGAAGATCACAGCAGTTCGGGCTCCGCGCAAAAACGGATGACAGAGACGGGAGTGGGGCTGAAATCCAGCCCCAGCCACAAGCTTGCCACAAGCTTTTATTTTGCTGGTCCTCAATTCTTAGAATCTTCTTGAGTTGAGGCCTGGGCCACCCCAGTCTACAATCCTCAGACCTCTAATACCTAATTTTCGAATCTCCTGCTCCTTTCTCCCCAGCTCCTATGGGGAGGAGGGGTGGGCGTGGGGAGCAAGAAGAAAAGGCCAGGCTCCCTTGTCGTCCCCTCCCCCCCAGGCACCAACCCCCGCGGTACCTCCGTTCTTCAGGGGCTCTAACTCCTGGTCTGCAGGAAATCAGGCTGTCTGGTACTTTGGCGCCACCTAGTGGTTCTCTGCTGCAGCACACAATGCCGACAACTTGACAAGTTGAATAAAAGCCCTTTTCTCAGGGAGAAAAATTCTTGACAAGATGAAATGGGGAGAGAAGAAAATAAAACACGGTGGGAACTCAACAGGGGAACGATCATGGCTTTTGGGGAACTAGAGCTTAGAGTTTGTATTCAGCTAGACTTGGGTCCTGATTCGACTGCATATTAATTGTGTGACCTTGGGCAAGTCACTTCACCTCTTTGAGTCTCGGTTTCCTCATTTGTAAGATGGGGAGAACACCAATGCCTCTTGATGTCCTGGAAGTGCTTAGCACAGTGCCGAGCAAGCTCTGGATATTTATTTTAGGCAGAAGGAACTTTGTAAGCAAAGGCAGGGAAGAGGGCTAGCGTTCAGAACACAGGGTAGTGACATAATCCCCGTTCCCTGCTAGAATCCCTCCCTGGAAGGGAGCCAGCTGCCCATTCTAGGCTGAGCTCCAGTCCTAAGCAGGTTTGCTCACTCTGGACTCTGGCCACCTTCATATGCCTCAGCAGAGCATGCCAACCTCCGTACTTCCTTCTCCCACTAGAGCAGAGCTCCTCCGAACTCCTCTGAGCTGCCCAACCCTGCTCCTGGTTCCACCTGACCCCCTGTTTGTTCCATCTGATTCTTTCCCAGTACTGGTGCAACACGGACAGGCTGTGGTGCTGGCTTCCACGAGCTATTTTCTCGTGTTTTTCTTCCTACCTCTCTAGCTGTTCCTTCTGAGGCTCCTTTGTGGGTTTCCTTTCTCTGCACACCCTTACTTACCACCCCGAAGCATCCTGTCCTGTCCTTCTCTTCTTTCCCCCCATGTTCTTCCTGGGCCATCTTACCCCCTCCTTCTACTTTAACTATCACCTGTGTCTTCTGCAGAGCCTCTGACCCGCTTATCCAACTGCCTCTTGGACGCTCCACAGGCAGTCGATATGTTCAAAATGAAATTATCTGCCGGCCCCCAAACCCGCTCTTCTTCCTGTGTGGCCTGCACAGCCAATGGTTTCTCTGCCCTATTGCTTACGCCAAAAATACAGGTGTCAGCCTTGATTCTACCCTCTTTCCTCCCCCAGTTTTATCACCACGCTCCAGTCACTATGCTCATATGTATTTATCTAATCCTCCCACCTCTCCCCCCGGTGCAACTGCCTCACCCTGGACACCGCCCTCCTTTGCTTGGAGTATTACAACCACCTCTGATGACTCTCGGCTTCAGTTCTACCCTTCTTTGCTTCTTGTGTTCCCTTCTGGAGGCTCTAGGAGAGAGTCCATTTCTGAACACTTTTACCTTTTAGAGGCTTCCCACATTCCTTGATTTATGACCCCCTTCCTCTATATTCAAAGGTAGAGCAGTTACACCTCTCTGATCATTCTTCCATCGTCGGATGTCCCTCTACTTTTCTCTTCTGTTTTTCTCTTCCACTTCTAAGGACCCTTGTGTTTGCATTGGACCCACTCAGATAATCTAGGATAATCTCTCCATCGTAAGATCCTTAATTTAATTATATCTACAAAGACCCTCTTGCCATGTAACCTAACAAATAAATTCACAGGTTCTGGGGATTAAGGTGTGGACATCCTTGGGGGGCTCCTATTCTGCCTACCACAGTCCTCTCTCTGACCTCCAAATATTCGTCTGTCCTGCGTGCAAAATACACTTAACCTCGTTCCAAACAGTTCCCAAAAGTACCTCAAAGTCTCAGCCCATTAAAGTATAAACTCAAAGTCCAAAATCTAAATCTCATCAGCTCACATTCCCATCTTATCAGCAACGTCATCTCTGCTGGGTATGACACTCAGCGTCATCTATGCCGGGGTGGGGCTCCTCTCCATGTGCGGACCCATGAAACTAGAAAACAAGTTCTCTGCTCCCAGAATAGAATGTCAGGACTGGCATGTGGTCACAGTTACAGACATTCCTGTGCAAACAGAGAGAAAGTGGAAGAAATAAAGGAGTCATGGGTCCCACGTCATTTCCAAATTAGGTTGGACAAACTCCATTAGGCTTCAAGGCCTCAGATCAGACTCTGTAGCTCAGGGCTCAGCCCTCTGAGTTGTTTTTTTTTTCTTTCTCGTGAAAGACAGCCCCTGCTTTCAGCCGGGCCATTTTATCAGCCTGTCTCCTGCCTGCAGAATTTTGGGAGTCCTGCAACCTTCTTTCATTTCAGACTCTGTCCCTTTCAGTCCAGGTTCCACTCTTTCTCCCGGTATCAAAGTCTCAAGAACCTTGTGGGTCTCTCGCGTGTGTCTCGGAGATTCTCTCCCTTACACCAGAAGCTCCTTCACAGATGCTCCCTGGATAATCCCGTTTCTGTTTTTGGCTTCTGCTGAGACAGAGGATGTGATCTATGAGTCACACACTGAATCTCTTCAAAAAGCCTTTTACGTGACCACCGACTTGGACCTTCGGATCTTTCAGAGATGCTAACAACAGGTCGTCCGGTCACACCCTCAGCTTTTTCTCTAGAGCACCCTTTCCCTGACAGCGGCTGTCTTCATTTTAGTATCATTTGCCATCTAGATAGGCTGCAAATTCCCCCACATCACCAAGCCCAGGTTCGTTTTTGTTCGATGGTTCTTTTCTCAGTGTATCTGTGTCCCCTCGCGGTGGCCGCGAGCAGCAAGAAGCCAAGCCACACCCTTCAACGCTTTGCTTCAACATGTTCTCGGCTAAATACCCAAGTTCATTGTTCATAAATCCTGCTTTCCACACGCACGACTGCAGCACGTTGGATTCGAGGCCTCTTGCTACCGTGGAAGGGGTTTCCAATAATGTGCTCTTCGTCTCCTCCTTAGGCGTTACAGGCAGCGCCTTTCACGTTCATCGTCCTATCAAACGGGGCTACAATCAAAGTGTGAGCAGGTCTGCCTTCCTTTCTGGAGATTCTAGGGGAGTCTTTCCTTTCTCTTCCTACCTTCTAAAGGCTTTCCACATTCGTTGGCTTGCGGCCCCCTTCTTCCGTCTCCAAAGCCAGCAACCACACATCTTTGACCAGCCTTCCACCACGCAATCTCCTCAGCCTCTCTCTCCTTCCTCACTCGTCCACTTTCACAGATGCTTGTGGTTACGATGAGCCCAGCTGGTTCCTCCAGGACAGTCTCCTCTTCTCAAGAGCCTCAATTTAACCACCCCTGCAAAGTCCCTTCTGCCGTGTCATGTAACATATTCACCGGTTCCAGGGATTGGGACGTGGACATCTGGAAGGAGCATTGTTCTGCCCACCACACCCTCCAAACGTTAGGCAGTGTGGTCTCTCCCAACAGCCTCGGTCATATTTGTCTCCTGTTTAAAACGTAACGACTCCCCACGGACTTCGGGATATAGACCAAATCCCTACCACAGCTGATCTAGAACCACTTTTGTGATCTGGTTGTTCTTGCTGTTAAACATGACCTCCCACCCTTCCCTCCCTCCCGCCTCAAGCACCCTGCACTGCAGCCACGCTGTCTGCTGGCAGCCTCGCAGTTTCCATGACGCCATCAAGGTCACGGTTCAGCTGGCTCACTCTTACTGTTCTTTGGGTCGAGTTCAGGCATCATCCTCTTCCAGGAGCCTTTCCTGGGTTGTGTGTCTCCCCCTCCCCCGCCTGCAACATATTCCAGCACTTCCCCCGTCAGGGTGTATCCTACGGCGTTGGCATGACCGTGACCTTCTCAGCCTCCTCTAGTAGACCGCAAATGCCATGAGGACAGGACTGTGTCGGCCCCTTTGCTGCGTCCTCGGTGCCCAGCTCAGGTCCGGTATGAGAGAGGCTCTTCCTGAGTGTTTGCTTTGAGAAGTAATGGGCACGATTCCTTCCAGCTCACACCTTCTGTTCTGTGAGCTCGCACTGCAGGACTTGCTCGAGGATTTTGGCAGCGGTGCTCAAGGCAATCATCATGCTCGCGGGAGCCATCCGAGCTGTGAAGGGAGCGGCAGAAGCGAGAAGGCTGAGCGGCGGCCCGACCGCTAATGACTGTGAGGGTTCCAGCTGATTCCCAGCTCGGGAGGCAGCACTTGGACCTGCTGCTGTCACACTCCAGATTAGTCAAGGAGGAGTTTCCTTTCCGTGGGTGGAAAAGAACTCGAAAGGCTGATGCTTATATGCTCTAATTTTTTTGTTGTTTGTAAAAAACAAAATAGAAAATAGCATTCAGATTCCCATCTCTTAAAAATGTTCCCTCTCAGCTTTCTTGATAAACTTAACCAAAGAGGTAAAACACCTATACTCTGAAAACTATAAAGCACTGATGAAAGAAATTGAAGATGAAACACAGAAATGGAAAGACATTCCATGATCATGGATTGGGAGACCAAAAATTGTTAAAATGTCTATACTACCCAAAGCAATCTACACGTTTAAAAAAGATTTTATTTATTTATTTGAGAGAGAGAGAGAGAAAGCATGAGTGGTGGAGGAGCAGAGGGAGAGGGACAAGCAGACTCCACTCTGAGTGTGGAGACTGATGTGGGGCTTGGCCCCATCTCACAACCCTGACACCATGACCTGAGCCAAAATCAAAGTCAGCCACCTAACAGACTGAGCCACCCAGGGCCCCAGCAATCTATACATTTAATGCAATCCCTATCAAAATACCCATAGCATTTTTCACAGGACCAGGACAAATAATCCTAAAATTTGTATGGAACCACAAAAGACCCCAAATAGCCAAAGCAACCTTGGAAAAGTTGGTATCACAATACCAGATTGCAAGATATACTACAGAGCTGTAGAAATCAAAACAGTATGGTACTGGCACAAAAATGGACACATAGATCAATAGGACAGAAGAGACATCCAATAAATAAACCCATGATTATATGATCAATTAATCTATGACAAAGGAGGTAAGAATATGCAATGGGAAAAAGAAAGTGTGTTTAAATGGTGTTGGGAAAACTGGACAGCTACATGCAAAAGAATGAAACTGGACCACTTTCTTACCCCATACACAAAAATAAACTCAACATGGATTAAAGACCTAAATGTGAAACCTGAAACTATAAAAATCCTAGAAGAGAGCACAGGCAGTAATTCCTCTGACATTGGCTGTAGCAACGTTTTCTAGATATGTCTCCTGAGGCAAGGGAAACAAAAGGAAAAATAAACTGTTGGAACCACGCCAAAATAAAAAGCTTCTGCACAGCAAAGGAAACAATGAACAAAACTAAAAGACAATATACTGAATGGGAAAAGATATTTGCAAATGACATATCAGGTAAAGGGTTAGTATCCAAAATATCTGAAAAACTTATACGACTCAACACCAAAACCCCCAAATAATCCAATTAAAAAATGGGCAGAAGAGATGAACAGACATTTTTCCAAAGAAGGCATATGGATGGTCAACAGACACATGAAAAGATGCTCGTCGCTCATCACCAGGGGAATGCCGGTCAGACCACAGTGAGGTGTCACCTCACACCTGTCAGAACGGCTGAAACCAACAACACAAGCAACAACAGGTGTTGGTGAGGATGTGGAGAAAAAAGAACCCTTTGGTGGGAATGCAAACTGGTGCAGACACGGTGGAAAACAGTGTGGAGCTTCCTCAAAAACTTAACAATAGAACTTCCATTTGATCCAGTAATTCTACTACTGGCTATTTACCCAAAGAATATGAAAACACTAATTTGCAAAGATATATGCACCCCTATGCTTATTGCAGCATTATTTACAAGAGCCAACATATGAAGGCAACCCAAGTGTCCATCGATAGATGAATGGATAAAGAAGATGTGGTACGTATGTGTGTACACACACACACACACACACACACTGGAATATTACTCAGCCATTAAAAGGAATGAAATCTTGCCATTTGCAATGACATGAATGAATCTCGAGGGTATAATGCTAAGGGAAATAAGTCAGAGAAAAACAAGTACCAAATGATTTCACTCACATGTGGAATTTAAGAAACAAAACACACGAATGAAGAAAAAAAGGAAACAAACCAAAAAAACAGACTCTTAACTGTAGAGAGCAAACAGATGGTTACCAGAGGGGAGGTGGGGGGTTGGGTGAACTAGGTGAAGGGGAGTAAGAGGACACTTATCATGATGAGCTCTAATGTACGGAATTGTTGAATCACTGTGCTGTATACCTGAAACTAATATCACACTGTATGTTAACAATGCTGGAATTAAAATTTTTTAAAAAGAAAGAAATCCGCTTTCTTGAATCTTGGTTCTGAGCTATTTCCACCAGGTCATGCTGGCCCCCCCATAGCAGGAAGCAGCTGGCTGAGAATGCAACACCCCAGTTTACAAAATGGGCTTATGTCATGGTCTTCTTTTTTAGAGTTCCGAGTTTCCTATTAAATCTCTCTGAAAGAACCAGTCATGTCTCCATTCTACTGCATCCCATTACTTATTCATTCTATAAGCTTTTTTTAGAGTGCTCAGTACTGAGCCTGCAACAATGAGAGTGATGTTTTGGCTGCACTGTGCAGATAAGCAGAAGCAGGCTGGATGTTTCCTTGAGTGTCTGGGGCAGGTTATTAATTTGGCACCACTTAAGCCAGTAGTCCTTAAATATTTATTCCAAATTTATTTAGAAATTTATTTAGTAGAGAGGATGAATACTATAAAAAGAAAGGTTGGAGAAGGAGGTCTCTTTCCTGCTCATTATATCCTAAGCAATTCAGCTCTGGCCCCAAACTTGCAAAACAAAAGTTCTGCTTTTGACTAAATTCACCCATCCTCTTTATTTATTTATTTTTTAAAGATTTTATTTACTTATTTGAGAGAGAGAGAGAGCACAAGCAGGGGGAGTCAGAGAGGGTGAAGCAGGCTCCCCGCTGAGCAGGAAGGCTGATGTGAGATTCCATCCCAGGACCCTGGGATCATGAACTGAGCCAAAGGCAGCCACTTAACTGACTGAGCCACCCAGGCACCCCTCACCCAACCTCTTTAGAAGTTGGTTGCAGGGCGCCTGGGTGGCTCAGTTGCTGAACTGTCTGCTTTCAGCTTAGATCATGATCCCCGGGTCCTGGGATAGAGCCCCGCATCAGGCTCCCTGCTCAGTGGGGAGTCTGCTTCTCCTTTCCCTCTGCCCCTCCCCCGATCATGCTTGCTTGCTCTCTCTCTCAAATAGAGAAATAAAATCTTAAAAAAAAAAGTTGTCTGCATCACCTTCAGTGGTTACTTGAGCAAAGCCTTGGAGTCTCAAACCCTCCATCCCCACCCAACAGTTATACACAGTATTCTTTTTTTTTTTTACTTTTATTTTTATTATTATTTTTTAAATTTTAATGTTTTTTTATTATATTATGTTAGTCACCATACAGTACATCCCTGGTTTCTGATGTAAAGTTCGATGATTCATTAGTTGCGTATAACACCCAGTGCACCATGCAATACGTGCCCTCCTTACTACCCATCACCAGCGTACCCCATTCCCCCACCCCCTCCCCTCTGAAGCCCGCAGTTTGTTTCTCATAGTCCATAGTTTCTCATGCTTCATTCCCCCTTCTGATTACCCCCCTTTCTTTATCCCTTTCTTCCCCTACTGATCATCCTAGTTCTTATGTTCGATAGATGAGAGAAATCATATGATAATTGTCTTTCTCTGCTTGACTTATTTCACTTAGCATTATCTCCTCCAGTGCCGTCCATGTTGTAGCAAATGTTGAGAACTCGTTCTTTCTGATAGCTGAGTAATATTCCATTATACACAGTATTCTTGAGAGGAGTTTGACTTTTTTTTTTTTTAATACAACCAATCTTTATGTTTCCAGGGTTTCTGCTTATGATTTGGGGTCTAGATCTGAGTGGGACCTGGCCAAGGGAAGAGGAGAGATGAAGTGGGTCTGAGAGATGTGGAGTAAGGTGTGGTCTTCCAGGCAGGGGGAACAGCAAATAGAAGCCGAGAGGGGAGGAAATTCCTAACTCTTAGAAGAACTGAAATTGCATCTGGCTGGAGGGCAGAGGGAGGAAAAGTGTGAAGTCAGAGTTTTTCCCTTCTCTTATATATCATATTAGAAAAAGAGTCTTCAGGGGCACCTGGGTGGCTCAGTCGTTAAGCAGCTGCCATTGACTCAGGTCATGACCCCAGGGTCCTGGGATCAAGTCCCACATCAGCCTTCCTGCTCAGCGGGGAGCCTGCTTCTCCCTCTACCTGCTGCTCCCCCTGCTTGTGCTCTCTCTCTGCGTGTCAAATAAATAAGATCTTTTTAAAAATTAAAAAAAAAAAAGAATAGTCTTCACACCTGGTATTTTTACTATTTGTCATACTTTTCAAATCATTTTTTTTAAAGATTTTATTCATTTATTTGGGAGAGAGAGAGGGTGCGTGCACAATCAGAGGGAGTGGCAGAGGGAGAGGGAGAAGCAGGCTCCCCACTCGATCCCGGGACCCTGAGATCATGACCTGAGCTGAAATCAAGAGACAGCTCCTTAACCAACTGAACCACCCAGGCGCCCCAAGAAAAGGACTATTGTGGAGGAGTTCTGTGTAGTGAAGGTGGTTTTGGACACAGATGTTTATTTTTTTATTTTTATTTTTTTACAGACTTATTTTTTGGGGGAGGAGAGAGAGAGAGCACAAGAAGGGGGAGCTGCAGGCAGAGGGGAAGTAGGCTCCCCACCGAGCAAGAAGCCTGATGCGAGACCCTGGGATCATTACCTAGGCCGCCGAAAGCAGACGTTTACCTCACTGAGCCACCCAGGTGTCCCTGGACACTGATGTTTAATGGTCATTTTAAGTAGTTCTCTATTGTGTGTTTTGCTGTAATCACCCTTCCTTCCACCACATCCTTCCAAATAACCTTCAGTGAAAGTCTGCTGCACGAAACTGCACTGTTTTGGGAGGATTTAAGAAATGAAAGAAAGTATCCAGGCACCAGGTAAACAATATCCAAAGATGGCAGGAAATGTAATGAACAGAGGAACCCAGAATTCAGTGGGAGCAGGGACAGGTGATCAGAATCGTCTGAAAACTTGGGGAGGAGGTGCTGTCCCCCTTATTCTGGATTAGGAGGTTGGGCTCTCCGTTTGGCTGTTGAAGAAAAGAATAAGTTGGATGATTTTGGAGTAGCCATAACCCTCAGGTTACATAAGAATGATAAATATTTAACTCATAGAGACGTTTTGAAGATTATATTGGGTTAATTCATATAAAGCGCTTAACACAGAGCCTGGCATCTAATAAGAACTCAGCAAATGTTAATTGTTGTTTTCCTTCACTTTCTTCCGCTCCTTACACTAGCTTTCTGTCAGGCTCCATTCATTCTTTTCCAAGGACACGCAGGAGGCGTGCCCACTCCTCCCTCCGCCCACCTCAAGCACCGCCCCTCACTTCTGCCCGGATTGGTTCCTGAGAGGCGGAGCCGAGGGAAGAGCCCTGTGCGACGCGGTAGGGGCGGGGCGCATGCGCGGGCTGGGCAGGGTGGAGGGGGAGAGGAAGAGCTGCCGGAAGTAGGCGGCCGAGGTGGTGGCAGAGCAGGCGGCAGCTGCCAGGGAAACCGAGGCGCGGGACGCAGACAGGCCGGCGGGGGGCGGGGGGGTCGTCTTTGCGCGCCCCGTTTGCCTGAGCTGAGGGTCTCTAGTCCGGCAGCCTCCTCTGGACTCGGGCCTTTCCCTGAACCCGCCAGGGGGCGCCGCACTGAGGGGCTGCAGAGTGGGGGGCGGGCGCGGCTGACAAGAGAAGGGGCGCCGGGCCGGGCCCTAGGGGAGGGATTTCCCCCGCTCAGGAGGTGCCCCTGGGCGGGGGACCGGGAGTCCTCACCTCCCGACTGAGGCAGGGGTTTCTGGGGAGGGGAGGGCGCGTCGCCCTCTGCCCCCGCCGGCACCCTGGCCATGACGGGCAAGTCGGTGAAGGACGTGGATCGGTACCAGGCGGTCCTGGCCAACCTGCTGCTGGAGGAGGATAACAAGTTCTGTGCGGACTGCCAGTCCAAAGGTAGCGCATCCCTCCCGGCGGGCGAGGGGTCCAGCCTCCGGCCGCGTCTGGGAGGTGGCCTGTGTGGGGAGGGGGTTTCTGGAGCTTAGGCCGCCCGAATCCTGTTAAATGGTAACGCGTGCTCCTCTAGCTGAAGAGGCTGCTGGGTGTTCTGCGGCGCCGGGATCGCGAGGGCGAGTGTGAGTGCTGGGGGAGGGGGCGGTGATGGTGGGGGTGGCCGTGGCGTGGTGTGTGCAGGTGAGAATGTCTGTATGTCGGGGCTCCGAATGAGTTCTGGGCCGACTGTCATTCCAGAGACAGCCCAGAGCTCACCGCCTTCCACTTGCAAAGCTGAGGGGTGAACTGCAGTGTGTGTGTGTGTGTGTGTGTGTGTGTGTGTGTGGAGGCGGGGAGGGGGGAAAGAGACAGAGAGAGGGGGAGGAAGAGAAGGAGGGAGGGGGAGGAGGGAAGTGAGATGACGGCAGGAAAACCGCTTAAATAATTTTTTAAGGTGGTGATTGTTGCTGCCCGCTATTTGCTTAGCAGCTCCTTCTGGCATTTTACAGTTGCTGAGATCTGACAGAGCGCATAGGTGGCTTTCTTCTTCCTGGATGTGTGAAGTGGGAACCTGCCGTATGCAGTGACACAGTGCGGATTTCTAGACAGCCTAGCCCTGGCCGTGGAGTGCGTTGGAGGCCGTGTGTGTGTGTGTGTGTGTGTGTGTGTGTCTGTGTTTGCGCGCGCGCGTGTGCGGTGGGAGAGACTACCAGATTGTGGCTGTAGTGCAGGATCCGTTTAATCAGTGGAGAGAAGGAAGCAGGGGATGCATCAAATTTGTTGCTTCCGTGGTCATTACCCTTCCAATATGAATGAAGGTGAAATGTGATCATTGTAAATTGTTGGAGACATTTAGCCTTTGTTTGCTGTGCCCTCAAAGATGCATGGTTTGATCCAATTAAAAATCAGTATGATAGGAAAGCTTGGTTATAAGTGAAAGTTTGGTTATTAGCACTCAAAATTTATAGATACAAACTTCTGTAAATATTTTGTTTCCTCATTTTCTTTCTGAAGTCTTTGGGTTGTAATTGGAGAAGTTGGAGAAGTTGGGAAAATTCTTTTCCCTTTGGGGAGAAGGGCATAGTTATATGTTGGGAGCTATTGTTAATTTGCTTCTGTTCATAATTCAGTGGATTTATCACTATCGTTTGCCATATAGCATACTGGTTGCATAGTCTACAACAAAGATTCAAATGTATTTGTGTTTATCAATATTGAGAAAGGAAGGACATGCCTAATTGATGCCTTTAGGTAATTATCTTTTATTTTAGAAAAATAAGATTATGTAAGGAGAACATTGATTTAAACACCTGGTAGTATACTTTAATATCCTCTGCCAATAAATAAATGGCCTGTACTTTTAGGAAAGCGTGTCCCCAGACTTCTTTCCTGCATTTTTTCCTTAGCCAGAATTTGCTTTAAAAAGTATTTTGGAATCCATTTATGTTGAGTAGGTTAATTTCTTCTTTTTTTTTTATTTAATTTTTTTTTTATTATATTATGTTAGTCACCATACAGTACATCCCTGGTTTTTGATGTAAATGAGTAGGTTAATTTCTTTTTTTTTTAAATGATTTTTTATTATATTATGTTAGTCACCATACAGTACATCTCCGGTTTCCGATGTAAGGCTCGATGATTCATTAGTTGCGTATAACACCCAGTGCACCATGAAATACGTGCCCTCCTTACTACCCATCACCGGTCTATCCCATTCCCCCACCCCCCTCCCCTCTGAGGCCCTCAGTTTGTTTCTCAGAGTCCATAGTCTCTCATGCTTCATTCCCCCTTCTGATTACCCCCCCCTTTCTTTATCCCTTTCTTCCCCTACTGATCATCCTAGTTCTTATGTTCCACAGATGAGAGAAATCATATGATAGTTGTCTTTCTCTGCTTGACTTATTTCACTTAGCATTATCTCCTCCAGTGCCGTCCATGTTGCAGCAAATGTTGAGAACTCGTTCTTTCTGATAGCTGAGTAATATTCCATTGTATATATGGACCACAGCTTCTTAATCCAGTCATCTGTTGAAGGGCATCTCGGCTCCTTCCACGATTTAGCTATTGTGGACATTGCTGCTATGAACATTGGGGTGCATATGGCCCTCCTCTTCACTATGTCTGTATCTTTGGGGTAAACACCCAGTAATGCAATGGCTGGATCATAGGGTAGCTCAATTTTTAACTTTTTAAGGGACCTCCACACTGTTTTCCAGAGTGGCTGTACCAACTTGCATTCCCACCAACAATGTAGGAGGGATCCCCTTTCTCCACATCCTCTCCAACAATTGTTGTCTCTTGCCTTGTCTATTTTTGCCATTCTAACTGGCGTAAGGTGGTATCTCAGTGTGGTTTTGATTTGAATTTCCCTGATGGCTAATGATTTTGAACATTTTTTCATGTGTCTGTTAGCCATTTGTATGTCTTCATTGGAAAAGTGTCTGTTCATATCTTCTGCCCATTTTTTGATTTATTTGTTTCTCGCATATTGAGTTTGAGAAGTTCTTTGTAGATCTTGGATAACAGTCCTTTATCTGTGGTGTCATTTGCAAATATCTTCTCCCATTCTGTGGGCTGCCTCTTAGTTTTTTAGACTGTTTCCTTGGCTGTGCAGAAGCTTTTTATCTTTTTTTTTTTTTTTAAAGAAATTTATTTATTTGACAGGGACAGCCAGCAGAGAGGGAACACAAGCAGGGGGAATGGGAGAGGAAGAAGCAGGCTCCCAGCGGAGGAGCCTGATGTGGGACTCGATCCCAGAACGCCAGGATCACGCCCTGAGCCGAAGGCAGACGCTTGACGACTGCGCTACCCAGGCGCCCCAGAAGCTTTTTATCTTGATGAAGTCCCATAAGTTCATTTTTTCTTTTGTTTCTCTTGCCTTTGGGGATGTGTCATGAAAAAGGTTGCTTTGGCCGATGTCGTAGAGGTTGCTGCCTATGTTCTTCTCTAGAATTTTGATGGATTCCTGTCTCACATCGAGGTCTTTCATCCATTTGGAGTTTATTTTTGTGTATGGTGTGAGAGAGTGGTCAAGTTTCATTCTTTTGCATGTAGCTGTCCAATTTTCCCAGCACCATTTATTGAAGAGACTGTCTTTTTTCCACCAGATGTTTTTTCCTGCTTTATCACAGATTAGTTGCCCAAAGAGCCGAGGGTCCATTTCTGGGTTCTCTATTCTGTTCCATTGGTCTATGTGTCTGTTTTTATGCCAGTACCATGCTGTCTTTGTGATCACAGCTTTGTAGTACAGCTCGAAATCCGGCATTGTGATGCCCCCAGCTTTGTTTTTCCTTTTCAACAGTTCCTTGGAGATTCAGGGCCTTTTCTGTTTCCATACAAATTTAAGGATTATTTGTTCCAGTTCTTTGAAAAATGTCCTCGGTATTTTGATCGGGATAGCATTGAAAGTGTAGATTGCTCTGGGTAGCATGGACATTTTAACTATGTTAATTCTTCCGATCCATGAGCATGGAATATTTTTCCATCTTTTTATGTCTTCCTCAATGTCTTTCAAGAGTGATTTATAGTTTCTAGAATATAGCTCCTTTACGTCTCTGGTTAAGTTAATTCCAAGGTAACGTATGGTTTTTGGTGCTATTGTAAATGGGATGGATTCCCTAATTTCTCTTTCTTCGGTCTCGTTATTCGTGTATAGAAATGCAGCTGATTTCTGAGCATTGATTTTGTATCCCGCCACGAGTAGGTTAATTTCTTATAGTTGACTCTTGTTAAATCTTGTCCTAGACTTATTGGAAGATTCAGTTTAAAGTTTAGGAGTATATCTCCTGGCTTTACTCAAATTCCCTAATGTCCTCAGTTGACAGATCTTGAGTCACAGTGAAGCAACCCACTAGAGTGAGCATTGCTACATTTGGGATGCCATTTTGATGATTAGCACTACCCCCAACTCCCCATTTCTCCTACCACTCATACTTACTCATATTCCAATGAAATATAGCATATGGAAGAGAGAGCTTGATTCATCAATTCTTCCCCCAAAACTTTCCATTGCTCTTTATCAATAACATTACTGGGGATCAGATAATGAAACATTAGTTAATTCTTGATGAGAGCTAGTAACTGCGGGATTGTAAATTTTATTAACCACTATCAATGGTAGAATCCTGGTTCCTGAAACGATGTCTTTTCACAAATTAGTTTTGCATTTTGGCTTGGTGGCTTCATTGACTTGGCCATTGTATTAAACGTGAAATGACAAGGTGTCAGTCATCTTTCAGTTCAGTTAAGTAACATGTTGTGTAGGCCTTAGTTTATCCAGTTTGTGTATTATCTGGCTTCTTCCACGCTTTCAACCCTTCTCACTCATTTTCCTTCTCCTTTTCCCTAATTTCCGTTGTCATAATGGTCATACAGACAACTATTGGATCATGGGAGGAAGAGACACTCATACCAGATTAAGTTACCTGTTAACTCTGGTAAAAAATACACATAGTGGGAGGAGGTATTTAAAAACTATTGGGTTTGGAAAATGAGATTTGGATCTGAGTTTATCTCTGTGTCTCATGTTGTTTCTTAGAAAATAGAGAGCTAATTGTACAGGACCTGGTGAGTGATTGCTAATCTATTAATATTAAATCAGATGATGTAGCCCTGGGCTGCAGACCTGTGTATTTTTCTGATGTTCTAAAATAGCCCTTTGGCAATGGCTCTTCTTTTAAAATCTTGTACTTGTTTAAGGATGTTATTAGCTTTGGATATGTAATGTGAACATCGGAGTAGACAACAAGCATGTGTTTTCTTTACATAGTACGAGTTTTGTTGGTCCTGGGATTTTTAACTCTCTTGAGCATAAGACTCACTGGTTTCTGGGACCCCTAAGGCATTGAAGTGATTCCTGTGTGGCATAGAAAGCTGCTTAGATACTGCCTTTTAAAAAATGCTTTGACTTACTTTTAAGCCCAAAGATATGGTTTCCTCATCACCCAAAGACATTGTGACCTTTAAGGGTAAATTTTTGGACTGACTTAAGTAGTGATAGGACAAAGGACAAACATACTGAAAATTCCAGATATGTCAGTGGTAACTCTACGTGGTTTAGGCTGGGTCCCATTTTTGGATAGACCCTTGTGAGGTTGTACTAGTCCAAGGCTTACTCTTTAGCTCTGCGGTTCCGTATTTTATCAGTGTGCCTGGAATAACTCCTAATCAACCTCTTCAGAGACTGGTTTAAACTAGGCGCCATCTTATTTACCATGTAAGGATCTATCTTTCTGATGACCCGAATACCTGTGTCCACTATTGGGATATTACTTTCTCAGTATCAAGATTTGTAAAAAATTGAGAGCTTTTTAATGAGCAAGAACTAAAGTAGAAGAGATATGATAGTCTTGTGGAATATGTACTTCGGACTGTGAAACACCACCTGAAATTCTGGAGTTTGACAGAAACTTTGTAATATTTTGTACTTTTCCCTTCTGTGACATCTTATCTCTGAAATGTTTTACCTTGAATTACCTAACCATTGCCTCTGTTCCAGTTTCCATTATATACCCTCAAATTTAAATTTGCTCTTTGGAAAAGGTGGCACTTTCATGTGTTTAAAATATAAAAGGTTCAAAGGCGAATATATACAATGAAAAGTTGTGTTCTTATTCTTGATCCCTGAGCCACCATTTTCCCTTCCTAGAAGTAACCACTTGTGGTAATTTCTTATGGGACTTTTAAGAGATAATATATGCACAGGCAAACAACTACATTTAAGTATATTCTTTTGCAGTGCTTTTATGCATGTAGTAGAGTATTACGGTTCATGGCACCTTGCGTTTTTCAATCAACAGTGTAACGTAGAAAGCATGAAAGTGCTCTCTCCATGCACACTTCATTCTTTCAAGGGATTTTTCTAAGGCTCTACTTAGGTTATCTTGATTAAGTTGAAAGATATGCCTAAGTGATTTAGAAACATCTACTCTTGTTGAAGGCATCTTAGGAAGTGTCCTAGGCCCATCCGTAGCTCATATAAGCCCACCTTTCAGGTGGCAAAGAGTCAAAGTAATGGAAGGGGCTGTAGACTTGATGTTGAAATGTTCATTTAAACTCCTTCACTCTGCTTATTTTTGCTTTGTGACTGTCGGCACTGCACTGAACTTTCTCAGTTTAATTTTCTTCATTTGAAAAATGAAAGTGCCTGGTAACTAAAGTGTTACACAAATGTAAGCGTTACTTATTACCACCATCGCTGGGTTTATTTATTCTATCTTGGTTTTATTTGTTTCACTTTCTGACTTTATTCCCTTAAATACTCTGGTTACTGGAAGCCATGGTTAGAATGACTCACCCAATAATTCCCTATCCTTTAAGCCAAAACCATTTCCTATATATGGGGGTTCTGGCATTCTTGCAGATATACTTTATGGCACCCTTGAGGATGGTCCTGGATATTTCCTCACTCTTTAAACTTGTATGAAAGATTAGACCAGGGAGTCCTTGTGTAGAAATTTTCTACAGTAGTCCTAAATTTTAACTCTAGTAAATTAATTGCTAGCTTCGCTTTATATCTGTTTTGTGTTGATAGATAGCTAAGTCATTGCTTGTTAAGTAGCATTCCTTAGAACCATGAACTTGCCTATCAATGTTTAAATTATTTTACTTGTATCTGTGGCACCTTTTGAGAGGTTAAAAAAAATTCCATCAGCTCTAGACAACAGATGTCTTGTGTCCATCTCTAGTTGGTAAACACCCTTCTCCGGCCTAGATCAAATAACTTTTCTGGGTTTTTACAGCTAATGCACCTTAACTCAAACAGTCATGGTTAGGTTGACACAGTTATACTGAAAGTAATTTATCAAAGTCCTCATTAGATTGTCTTTTAATATCAACTTGTTAAGCCCGTTCCCTGGGAGATACTTTTCCTATTTGTTCTTCTGTCCTTTAAATAGCATTCTGTGGCAGAGGGATAGAGAGTAGAAAATGCCTTATTGTTTAGGGAGAACTCTGCAAACCTGCAATCCCACACTATATATATTCATTCTGAAAATATTTGTTAAGCACTTACTTTGTGTCAGACACCGTATCAGGATATGTGGTCGATGTAAAGACGTGTCTTTGGTCTGAAGGATCATGCAGTTGAATGGGGAAGCAGATGTGTAAACTGGTAAGTGATGCAATGTAGTATTATCATGATGGCATTGTGTGCAGGGAGAAATGAAAGCTCTGGAGAAAGCAAACAAGTCTGCCTCAGGAAGTCATGACTTCAAAGAGACAAGTAGGCTGTGTCTTGAATGAGAAGCATGCCTTTGCCAGGTGAATTTAGGGACTTGGCATTCTAAGCAGAGGAAACAATACCTCAAACAGGTATTGAGTGTGTGTGGGGGGGGGGGGGGCGGAATTCTCTAGTATATTTCAACTACATGTTGGGGAGTGGCAAGGGATAAAGGTAGGTGGGGGCCAATAAGATTAAAATCCTAGCCCTGTAGTCGATTTGCTGTATAGTATTGAGATTATGAATATGCTTTAGACTCTCTGTTGTGTAAGAAGCCCACACTATTGGAAGTCTACCTGCTACTCAAATGAAATTACAAGTATTGCATCATGAAATGTTTTCTAACTGATGAGTAGTAAGAAAGGTCTCAGTATTGTGCCCACAAGACCAACATGGAAGTGTACATGAGTACATTAAATTATCTTAGAAAAGTCTAGTGAAATGCCAGCAGTAGATATTATGTCATTTCTGGAGTTGACGTTGATTTTTGAGGCTGAGCATGCTTATGTACTCAAGTGGTCTAGGAGTGCTGAATATTTGATGTGTGCTCTTGGTTGCTCACTGTTTAGGAGGTGTAAGCAGGTAGCTGCTGCCTGATCTCTCAGTATACTTTTCAGCAAACCTATTGCTTTCCAATAAATCAGAAAACTCCTTTCTGCATTTTTCATCTGATGTCATTATGATATGTAGGTGGCAGCTTTCTTGGGCACAGTTGTCTATATAACTGTTCACCGCATGAGTCATTGTCTGTTTCTATTCTTCTGCCTGAAAATTCCATCTTGGAAATGATGTCATGCAATTAGTGACTGCTGCACTTTACTCATTATGCACATTGCAGCTGGCTCTGTATGTTATGTTGATGGACCCTACCTATGCCACAGACAAGGGACAAAGGGACTTGTTAAATGGACTGAGACTCAGCTCCTCCAAATGATATCCCCCGTAGAAAAGTTGCCAAGCAGATATCTGCATAAAACACACATGTTTTACATTCTAAGCATACAGTGCCTAACTTCTGTTATTGTGTCTGCTTAAATCCTTATCACAGTTGTACTTCTGTTTGAGCAAGTGGCCAGTTTAAGTAGATACTAATTTTGAAGAAGTTCTGTATTGGCCCCTGGAAGGTGACAGTTCAGCTTACCACACTGAAAAGGTAGGAACCAAATCTATGTAGAGTAGAACACCTTAAAGTAATTCACTTTTACCAAATTCCTCTATTGTTAAAGAAATATTCCTATATTGATAAATTTTTAAAAATTATACTGTGCCACCATTAACATGTCTGCTAGAATGTAAGCTCCATGAGGGCAGGGGTGGTTGTGCCTGTTTTATTCACTGTAGTATTCCCAGCACCTAGAGTAGTGCTTGGTATAGATGTAGCTCTTAGTAAATATTTGTTTAAATGAATGAATTGATCTTGACATCTATAAATCTTTTGTTTCTTATTAGAAGAAATCCTTCACAGGTTATCTGAATATTTGTTTAATTCTTAAGAAACCTACGTTTGAAAACATATTTTAAAGTCGGGGACCTAGCAGAGAAACAGACCCCACTGTAGATAGTACAAGCAGAGGGCAATGCGTTCTTTTTTTTTTTTTTTTTTTTTAAGATTTTATTTATTTGAAAGAGAGAGAGCAAGAAAGCAGAAGTGGGGAGAAGAGGGAGAAGCAGGCTCCTCACTGAGCAGGGAGCCAGATGTGGGGCTCCTTCCTGGGACCTGGGATCATGATCTGAGCCGAAGGCAGACACTTAACCGACTGAGCCACCCAGGTGCCCCAAGTAGAGGGAATTTAATATATAGAATAGGTTACATGGATGATATAAGAGTCTAGAAGGTAAATGGGGTGGTGAGGCAACCCAGAGATTAGCAACACCTGGGAGTTAGTGTGCCACTAAGGAAATTAGAAGGTGCTGGTGTCACCAAAGGCCAGAAGTCTGAGCTATCTGGTGTGAGCTAGAAGCATGGAAAGAAGAGCTATTTGGTGGCAGCAGGAACTGTGACCCTGTTAAGAGAGCATTACCCTGGCTTCCCTCCTCCATCTTATCATTATCGGTTACCTCCCATTGATGGAACTTACCCAGAAATTGGTTGGCAGGGGAACCTGGAAGACGTAGCTCCCACTGACAGAGTGGAGCAAGGGTGGGGTCCAAGTGGAAACAGGCTGAGGCACAAAGGCACTTGAAAAAAAATCTCCCAAGATGTAATTCTTTCTCCTTGTAGGTAAATAGTTAAATTATTTTGGACAAGAGATAAGAAGGGTTTTCAGGTAGATACAACCTTTTGTGCTTCTAAAGATTCTTAACTGTTGCTGAAACAATAATTAGTCCCAGTAGGTAACTTAACAACCCAGTCATTGCCTAAATAGTTAGGATGTGTGTCTAGGAAAATTGTCTTCTGTTGAACCTATATCTTACTGTTGGTCGCTTCCGGGGCAGTTTATCAATTTGGTTACTCAGGAAAT
The DNA here is from genome assembly GCF_023065955.2 of Ursus arctos. NCBI lineage: Eukaryota > Metazoa > Chordata > Mammalia > Carnivora > Ursidae > Ursus > Ursus arctos. The sequence continues at coordinate 30,273,401 of NW_026623008.1, forward strand.
AAGTTTCCTACCCTGTTAATCCTGGGATGCCTTGGGCATGATTGTGTGTGTGTGTGTGTGTGTACACATGTGTATGTACACGCATACATTGAGCTTGTCCCATCTACAACTGAAAAACTTGAGTCCACACATAAGATGTACAGAGTTTTGAGGATTGCAGCCTCATGGTACAGATTAGACTTTCCTTGACAGTTAAGGTAATTGCAGTTGAGCTAATTTTCCTTGTGCCACATATCACTTTAACTAGTCTTACTAGTTTGTATGGAGTTTTTCCTCCACGGCTTCAGATAGGTTAGCACTGGGGAAGGGAGGTGAGACCCCTGGATCAACTTTCTTCTGGACCTGAAAAGTATTTTTTTGTCTTATAAGGAAGGTTGCTGTTGCTCCATTTAAAGGCCAAGCTTTCCAAGTTATTGCTAGTAGTTTTCTTCTTGATTATAAAGCGTTTAATGAGTTATGTGATAGAAGTTTGGCACCTTCTAGAAGGGCTTTTTTTGTCAATCAGGTCACCTGCCTTTGGGCCCCTGCTACATTAATGAAATTGGTGGAACTAGGCCAGCGAAGGTTTTCAGTGGAGTGTATGTTTCTTCTTAGGCTGTTATTTTCCACAGAGGCCACGGGCAGGGGACTCTGAGTCAAGTTACCGTATATAAAAATTGCATAGGTTTCATTGTTTTTCTCTTTCCTCCAAAAATTAATTTCCTCTTGGCAGGTATAATTCAAAGATGTAATTAAAAAGTAATTTGGTTCTAAAAAGCGTATCAGACTGCTTCCCGGAGTACCAGTTCTTTTCAGCCTGTTCATTTCAATTTAAGAGTTACATCTATGCATTTTTGAAGCCTCATGTTTGGTAATTACAACATTTTGCTACTGTATTTGACTCTTCCATTTTCCAAACTTTCTCCTCCCCTACCCCACTCTTCTGGCTCCTGTATTTCCCCACAGGCTTTGTGGATGCTGGTCCATTGATGGCTGAACTGCAGGTCCCTTCCCAGTGGAAAACCCCAGAGATGAGCCAAATCTGCCTTCAGCTGTGGCCATCCATCAGTGTAAGGTTGCCCTGGTGGTTGTCTTCAGTTTGTCCAACACTCCTCTGCCGCCCCCCATCCCGATCCTCATGTGTGGCTGAAACTTGCCCTGGAATCACACCTTTGTAACATATCATTACTAGATTGTAAAATCTAGTAATAAGATTTTAATATTGCTGCTATTTTTCATTTTCAAGTAATGTAAAGTAGTCTCTGACCATTTTTGTTGACCATAGCCCTGTTCCCCCCCCCCCCCCCGTTTGCATATTTCCTATGGGTATTCTGGGTGCTTTTATTTTATTTTATTTATTTTTTTTTTTAAAGATTTTATTTATTTACTCGACAGAGATAGAGACAGCCAGTGAGAGAGGGAACACAAGAAGGGGGAGTGGGAGAGGAAGAAGCAGGCTCATAGCGGAGGAGCCTGACGTGGGGCTCGATCCCAGAACGCCGGGATCACGCCCTGAGCCGAAGGCAGACGCTTAACCGCTGTGCCACCCAGGCGCCCCTTATTTTATTTATTTATTTATTTATTTATTTATTTATTTATTAAGATTTTATTTATTTATCTGACAGAGACAGCGAGAGGGGGAACACAAGCAAGGGGAGTGTGAGAGGGAGAAGCAGGCTTCCTGCAGAGCAGGGAGCTCAATGTGGGGCTCTATCCCAGGACCCTGGAATCATGACCTGAGCTGAAGGCAGACACTTAATGGCTAAGCCACCCAGGCGCCCCTCTGGGTGCTTTTAAATGCATGTAGGATACAATTTATTTAGAAAGTTTTGGATTTCATAAGTCCAATTGGAGAATGTTGATTTTTTAAAAAATTTCAAGTCAGGACTTTCAAAAAGAAATTTCTTAATTTGAAACAATGAGAACTGGATCCCTCAAGCTCCATGTCCTTTCTCCTCACCCAAAAAATAAATGTGTAATGTTCTCATTTTATGATGTGTTGAAAACAATAAGGCAAATACAGGAGTAAGAGAGAGCTCCTCTCAGCTATAGTCGATAAGCCTAGCTAGCATAGTGATTTGAGAAAATAGAGTACCTTTACTTTTTTTTTTTTCAAACAATCATGCTGTCTTTTACAGCTAGTGTTGGAAAGACCATAAAATCCCCAAGCCTGTACCACAGAGCTTACATCTTTAGATTCAGGTTTACTGATATTAATCCTACAATGTTACTTCCTGAAGTGCACTGAAAGTACATTTTGTTCAACCTCTTCCTCTTTCCTTGCCTTACTGGAAGTCCCCCAATGTGTAGATTTAGAAATGAGTTCTCTAGTGTATCAAGCCTTGAGTTAAACGTTTTGTCTTAATATTGTTAGATGATTGCTTTTGTTCTTATGCCTTCAAAAAATAATTTCTTACAGAATTTTCTGTGTGAGCTGGTAACATCTTATGCTGCAATATAAAGCTTGTAAAGGAGAGGGTGCTGGTGCCTTCTTCTTGGTGATACTTTACCACTTGGGTTATAACTGACACAAGCCCTTCAATGAGAAATAGGAAGGAAATTCCCTGTTCTTACATGACACTTTTATTCAAAATAGCAATAAACAGCACAGTTACTGGAAACCAAGTTAACGTGACAGCTGATTTGAGAAAGAAAGAGTGAAAAGATTCGTGCTCTTCTGCTATGTTGAAAGCATATTTGTTGAAAGAACAGCTGTTTGGAACCGGGGACCCTGTCTCTCTGAAGGTAGGCCTGAGGAGTTTGTTTAGAGGAGCTGTTTTAGACTGAGGAGAATTGTGAGAAAAACTCTTTCCTGACGTGTGAGCGCTGTGTTAACATCCCAGCTTGTAGGTGAGAGAAGGGAAGAATCATTAAAGCAGCATTGGAAGGAGGATTCCAAAGCAGTCCCTCTGAGCATTCTGACTTTGTTCTGAGCCTAGTTTCTGCACAGGAGTCTGATACAAGTGACTCAAATCAAGGGCCCATACTGTGGGCAGAGTAAAAATAGGACTCAGTTTCATTAGACTTCTTAATGCGTTGAAGGAAGAAAAAAGATTCATTACCATAGACCAGTCATTTTTTGTCTTGTGGGATACTGGGGAGTGGGGAGGCGTGAGGGTCCTTACGCTTATTAGCTAAACATCGTTAAATGCTATTTCTTTAAAAACAAACACTTTGGGGAGCCTGGGTGGCTCAGTACGTTGGGCAGCCAACTCTTGATTTTGGCTCAGGTCATGATCTTGGTCGTGGGATCAAGCACCCCCCACCCACCCCAACCTGTCACCCCTTCAGGCTCCACGCTGAGCACAGAGTCTGCTTGTCCCTGTCCCCCCCAACCCCTGAGCTCTCTCTCATAACTAACTAACTAACTAACTAACTAACTAACTAACTAAAATCTTTTTAAAAAAGTGAACACTATTTGTTTTCCCCCTGATTTTGAAAATTACTCACTTGTGAAAAAAAATCTTTGGGAAGTATATGAAAAAATATAATGATAGAGAAGATATTTCACATAATCCCTGTCATCCATTTTTTTTACTTGCACTTATGTCGTTATTGTTTTGCTTAACATTTATCATAAGCATTTTTCATGACATTAAAAATATTTAAATACCTTTATTATATTCCATCGTTTGAATATGTCATTATTTATTTAACTCTTGCCCAATTGTTGGACGTTTGAATTTTTAGGTTTTCAATATTATAAATAATGCTGCAATGTAAATTTTTGTGTTGCTGTTACACTGATGGATTCTTTATGTGTTCAGAGGTGAGTGGTCGCGTGGGCCCTCTAATTTTAAAAAGTTGTCAGGAAGTCCTCTGGGCTGAGCCCATGCAGAGACAGCTTTGCTGTGGAGTTGTCATTCTGAACTGCTTCACCGTGGTGAACATCTGTTGAGGCAGGGAGTGGAGAGCTGTGGAGAATCCGGCTTGACCGTAAGGAACGGATTTATGGAACATGATCACAGCAGGATGGGCCAAGATATATTCTTACCTCATGCACAGTCTTCCACATTATATGCTTGGTATGCGGGAATAGATATGGAAATTGTGTATTGATCAGCATCTTTTGTTGTTCATACCGTCCTCCTTCACTTAACCAGTCCACTGGGAAGGTGGATTAGAGGTCCTACACTGGTAGAAAGGGGTTAATACTACCGCATTTTTGTTTGGGGTTTTTTTGGGGTTATTTATTTATTTTTTTTTAAGATTTATTTATTTGAGAGAAAGAACAAGAGAGAGGGGCAGGGGAAGAGAGAGAGGGAGAGACAGTCTTAAGCAGACTCCGCATTGAGTGCAGAGCCCGATGTGGGGCTCAATCTTAGGACCCTGAGATCATGACCTGAGCCGAAACCAAGAGTCGGGAGTTTAACTGACTGAGCCACCCAGGCACCCCTGGTTTTTTTTTAATAAGAGCTTTCCTTGGACTATAAATTCCATCAGGACAGGGACTGTGTCCCGTGTATATCTGTATGCCTAATGGGCAGCATCTGGCGCATAGTGTCTATGCCTCCATCATGAACACTGTTACTCTATTAATGTGTGTTCAAATCATACTCATTTTTTGTTTTGTCTTCTGAAAGTCATCCTCATGCTGTTAACTCACATATTTGAAGATCTGTGACATTCCAGGAAGCCGAGCAGGTGAATTTCATGGTTGCTTTGCTGTAGTTACTTCTTTGTGCCATTTCTTTTTTGTACTTTCGCATCCGTGCTGCATTGAAAGCTGGAGCCAGTCACGAAGCTAGTACTCTGCCCTCCCAGTAGGAGGTTTTAGTGTGACACATTATCTTGCATCTTGCATGGGGTGTGAAACAGGAGGCCGAAAAAGCACTCCTTTAGCCTTTTTGTGGGATGGGAGTAAATATTTAGACACTGTTCTCAGGTGCTGCAGAAATTAATAATAACTTTGTAGCAGTTTTAGAAGCTCTTCTTGTACCCACTGGAACAGGTTTAATTTGAAGAACCTTGCTTTAGCTCTTTTGAAGCTGTGATTTTTTTCCCCTAGAGACCTGCCCTGGGTTCTTCTACACAGCGTTCTTTTTGCAGGATCTTTCTATCCATACGGTTGACATTTGCCCCATCCCCTTGCACCACACCTGACCCGAATCTCATTATACCCAATTCTGAAACATCTAGTTTTGAAACATGGTAGTGTTTTCTTTTTGAAAGGGCCAAATCTTCACCCTTTGCTCTCCTCCCTTAAGCTGTTTTGATGACTAACATTCAGCGTGCCACTGGACCAACCGTCTGTACTTTGATCCCAGAATTAATTTCTAGACTGCTGTTTGTTTGGAAATGGAAGTTCTCTAGCTTGTTTGGATACGGCTGTGATTCAGTTAAACTGGCACCGATTTTCCATCTGTTTGCCATTGGTTGGGCTCCTCTGATGTGTTAGGAAAGCTGCTGCACACCGTTGGGGAGAGAACGTCATGTGTCCATGGTTTTGCACAAGGGTTTGTTTGTGGACTCAGGTTTTGTGTAAAGCCTCCTTCTGGCTGAAAGGCATGAGCCTCCCTTCGAATAATGGAAAGGCGTATTCTGCCTGGCCACTTGTTCTTGAGCTCTAGTATGATCTCCACTTCTGGTCTTCCTTTGAGGGAGAAGAATATGGGTAGGAAGGGGTGTGAATAAACGTTCATACACAATCTCAGATGTTGGACTTCCCAGCAGCAGAGAGCGAGTCGTATGTTATAATAGAAAAGACCACCTAAAGAACAGATATCAATTTAGCCACCATTACTGAGCATCCACGTGTAACACGTTTGGAGGTGTATAAAGACGATTTTAATTCCAGCCCAGCTGGTGATTTCTTCAATGAACTTGGGTAAATGACTTGACCTCTCTGGACCTTAGTTTCTCCAACTGTGCTTGGACTAGGTAATCCTTAAGGTTCTTTCCAATTTTGGAACTCTGTATCCAAATGTTTATCTGTTTGTTACAGAACAAGAGAAGAGACTCTTCCACAGAATTGGAATATTCTTATATCTCACATGCTTCAAACTAAATGGCCTAGAAATGATTCTTGTAGAGAAGGATTTCTCAGCCTCAGCACTATTGATATTTTGGATACTTCTTTGTTGAGTGGTTGTCCTGTACCCCGTAGGATGTTTACCTGCATCCCTGGCCTTGCCCACTAGATGCCGGTAACATTCTCCCCCCACCACCCCTGCCAGCTGTGACAACTAAAAATGTCTCCCGACGTTGACACTGGCCCTTGGGGGAAATTGCTTCAGTTGAGAGGCTTTGCTCCAGAAAGAGAAAAGTGTACTGTTTGAATGTGGGCTATTTTTAATATCTATTTTCATATTGTTCCTCTTCGGCTAATTACCGATCCTGGGGATGGAGAATGAGCAACCTCATTGGTCAGGAGCTATATCACTCTTCTTTAGTAGCTTCTTTTCAAGATAGGCCTTTCCTAACTGGGTGGGCTCACTTTGCGTCTTCAGTATTGTTTTCGGAATATGTGTAGATGCTGGTTGTTGCCAAGAGGAAGTTAAGGTTTTAACCTGAAGCAACCTAAAAAATGTACAGACGTAAATGTCCCTAGAGGATGAAGACAATGACTTCTAGTGAATGAGGTTGAGCTTTTGTTATCTGAAGTGAGGTCATGAGTGATAGGAAATTCATTTAATTATAATATCAAGTTTTGAAATATCAGGTCCACCTGGCCGACTTTGAAATGATTGCCAAGCTTTTAGCTCAGCGATCTCTCCCTGTATACCTCTTCCCCACAACCTGCTGTTAGCCATTGAGGTAGTGATTAAAAATGTACTAGTTCTCTTATGAGATCTAATTTTAATACTTGTCACTTTTGCTGTAATATGTTGATTTTAGGTTGAATAACTTTGCAGTCCCCCCCCCCCCCCGCACCGTGTCATATTTTCCTCATTTCTTGCAAATCCACAGTCTTAACTGGGTTAGGTACAGAATGATGCTGCTTGCTAACTGGGGTAGAGTACGTTTTGTGAGTATCCTTTCTGGGATGCTGTGGGATCCCAAAGCCATGATTGAGACACTTAAGCCTGTGTCAGTCCCTATCCCTCAGTCCTGGCAGGCTCCGTGTTCCATCCCAGCTGAGCCTTTGCTGGAGTAATTGCCCACATAGAGCCTTCAAGCCAAACAATTGTTCGTACTGAGATAGTCTCACTGTTTAGCTCCTAATGAAACAATCTCCTTCCTGCCCCCAATGAAAGCAGCTATTTTTTTATTTCCCCCCTCCCTTTTTGGAGATGCCATGTCTCAGCCGCCACTCTTCTATCTTATTCATAAATGGTTTAAGCAGAGTCTTTGTGCAGAGGAAATTGGCTAGAGCCAAAATATCATGGGCTAACCAGGAGACAAAGAGCATTAAGGATACCCTTTCCCTAACTTTCTATGTAGGATATTTAAATTATCTTTGTGATTTTCTGAGTAATAAGCAATTTAAACCTCAAGTCCACATAAGAAAAATACTAGGTTTTTAAAAAGTATACTAAATTAATTGTTACAAAAAGAAGCTTACAGAAATAAACAAAATAAAACCCAACAACAAAACAACCATAGATGAGTGCCACAGGACAACAACAAGATGCTCTGGGATCAGGGCAGGAAGAAGAGGCTTGACTGGGAAAGTGGATAGAGCAAGGTTTTCACAAAATGATTTTTTGCAAATACAAGTAATAGCCCAGGTACAGCTATTTATGAGAGATCCAAAGTTAATCAGGAAAGTACAAGTAGTCCAGTTTCCTTACTGACCACGATTTAGAACCTCCAAAGTATGAATTCAGGAAGGAGAGTCCAAAGTAGAAATGATAGTTTGCCCAGGTAGCTTCAGTGTGTCCTGCTCCTCTTTCCCGCTCTGGGTTGCTTCTTCTGGATTATCGATGCTTTCATCATGTTGCCATCTCTGCTCTAAAGCTCTGGCTCATATAGAGACAGAAATCACTTCCTTTGATTCTTTCCCCTCAGCCCTGTTAATACTGTTTAGAACTTTGAGTACAAAGGGAGAACGAAAACGGGAATTTATTACAAAATATACGAAGCTAAAAAATAATCACCCTTTCAGAGTTTAATTGCTGATCCTACCTTGGTTTGTTCCTAGTCCCTGTTCTACTTCCTAATCCTGAGGTCTCTGTGCCTTAGCTTTATGGGACCAGTGTAGCTTCCTGGTTACTTTGCTTGATTTCTTTTTGCTGAGCACCATGCTCTCCTCCATGAGAAAGGCGCGAAGTATCCACCTCTCAGGAGTTTACTCTCTGGGGAACTTGACCTGAGGTAAAAGCCAAATTAGCCTTCTGGTGCTGCTGTTCACATAGGGCTCTTTTACTCATTTCTCTGTAGTTGGGCATCCAGGCCTCTTCCTGAGGTCATTGACATAAGAGACCTCATCCTCCAAGTGGAAATGAAAGTTCTCCAGAAGCAGTGGGGCTTCCCGCTTGGAGGCCCAGCACCATGTACTACAACTTGTATACTGCTCTCTCATGGGAGCATTTATTTAACAAGAACTGTGTACATACTGGGTTTTGTTTTTTTTTTTAAGAAGGGAAAACTTCTATTTTGACTGCCTTAAAATTTAGAAACAGTTAAACAGCAAAGCACATTTTTTTTATAGCAAAGCACATTCTAAATGAAGTAATAGTGGTTAAAAGGAAATTTAAAACTTAAGAAACAAATAATTGCAAAATGTTAATTCCCCTAAATTAATCTATGAATTTAGGGCCTAATGAATATAAATATTACTAAGTTTAGCTGGGGTGTCGTTTACTTTTTGTCTGTGTTGCATTGTTTTTGTTTGTGTGTTTATTTGTTTTTTAGAGGGGGGAGAGCCAAAGGGAGAGAGACTGTGCAGCGGACTCCATGCTGAGCATGGAGCCCATCTTGGGACTCGATCTCAGGACCCTGAGACCATGACCTGAGCTGAAATCAAGAGTCAGATGCTTAACTGACTGAGTCACCCAGGCGCCCCTGTGTTGCATTGTTTTTAAAACTAATCAACATTTATTGAGATAAATGTTAAGTTACTTTTGTAGATTTTTAAATAACAACTCATTGCATTTCCTGTATTGTTTCAAGTATCTCTACATGATCGTGTCAAACTTCAATTAATGGTTTAAGTAATAGTGGATATTTTATTTCCACCAAAGTGCAATAGTTGTATGGTCCAATTCTGGAGAGTCCAATTAATTGGAGATAACATGTTCCTAAGAATGATATTAAGCAGTATCTTAGGAATTATAATGAGAGCAAATGTAGCATCCATTAAGTAACAGCCGTTTCCTAAAAAGGGATAAATCAAAATTACTTTTAAAGAGAGAAATAAGCAAATGTCCCATGGATGACTGTGGATGTTCAGGGGGCAGCTGCTGGAGAAGCTAAATCAAACCTGCTTGTGACCCTGGGTCCCTCAGGTCTCATGGTTTAACCCTTTCCTTCCTGGGGAACCTGATGAAGGAGAGGGATGCCCTTTCAGGCCTCCGATTCTCGAGTAGCCCCTGGGGGAAAGTTGGAATTTAAACTCTCTTTTGGCCAATTCTTGTCTGCTGTGGCCAGCTTCTTTTCTTAGCTCATTGAGCTTTCCTCTCAGCTGACAGGGATGCCAATGAGCTTTTTTCTCATGGGACATAATCCATCTTTGGCAGAGGAAGTGTTTCTTTCCAGTTCTCTCTCTAGGTCTTTGGCCCTCTTTCCATAGGAGCTGCACTTCTGGTGTATACTGCTGATGTTTTCTTACACTTTGGGAAGTTTCTTCATTTCTAAGCAGTATGTTACCTCGTCGATTAGCTTTCTGCACGTTTCATTATATGTTCTTGCTGTAGTTGGGTCAGTGTTTGAAGTTTCAGCTGAAGCTCTTGAATTTCACTTTCAAGCTGTGAATCTTCAAACTGCAAAGATGCTTGCTCAGTTTGGCAATTTCTCATTGGACCTGTAAGCTCTTTTTTCATTTGATTTTCTTCACATAGTTTTTTAAATGTTCCTTGCTTTTTCCCTTCAGGCCTTTTTAAGGGGACATTTGAGTCAGGGATGAGTTTCGTCAGTCGACTTTGGACTCATAGTCTAGGTGGTCTCCATTTTCTGATCCACTCTTTTGATCTAATCCCGAATTGCCATTATGCATAGATCTCTAAATAGAGCAGGCAGGTTTATCATCCCCAGCACAGGTTTAGTCAGAGATTTTTAGCTGGCTCTCTGTATCATTTACAACCTTTTTCATTTGTGTCTTTGAGTTTTCAAGCATTTTTTCCCTTTTGTTCCCACGCTCTTTGCTTCCACCCTGCGGCTTCTTGGGAAAGCAGCTCTAGGCTTTCCTGAAGATAAGTATTTTCAACCATACCATCCATTCTTTTCCTCTGAAGTTGCTCTACATTCTTCTGAGATGCTTTTAGTGGTTTTGGCACCAGTCATTCGGAATTGGAGAGATTTTGATGTGTCTTTGAGTGACCGTGTGGGTGTCCTTGAAGGCAAGCCGTCATCACTGCATGAAATGAAAGCTTAGGGGGCTTACTTTTCTGTTCTTTTTCAGGAAAACCTATTGTGTCTTCAAGTGAAGAGGTGGCCGTGTTCAGATTTGTATTTTTTGCCATATTCTATGTTTGTAACATCAGAGGACTGGCCGCCACTGGAGGCATCAGCTTGTGTAATCCGCTGAATCTTCTCACTGACTTCATGAGATTCTTCAACCCTGGGCAGAAAATCTTTTGACTAGGTCTTTCTCCCTCCTTAAAATATGTTGGCTCTTTACTACAAAAACAATCATAGCAGCATATACCAGACTCTCCCAGGGAAACCCCAAGAGACTTGGACCTTGTCTCAAGCTTTCAGACAGGACCACCAAGAATACCTCACAACTGCTCCAGGACTGGCTGGAGGCCGTCTGGTTGGAATCAGGGACTCACCTCGCCCAGGAGTCTCTCTGTTTGTGCCCCATTCCTGAATGCGAAAAAGGCCTCTGGGTGTCTGTGGGTAGGATTTACCTTCAGACATTTCTCTCTGTGGCTGAAATATAACAGCTAGCACCTGTACACATAGTTTTAAGGGGAATTGATGTCTTCATTGGTATATAGAGGTGAAGAGAGGAGTAATAAGAATTGATTCTAGAAAGGCCCAGATCAGGCAAGAATTTAAGCCACACTTAGGAGTTTCAAGTTCACTTGACCATGGGGGTCCAGTTACATGTCTTTGAATGGGGTGATAACATCATCGGAACATACCTTGCCAGAATGTCCTTTTCAGAGAAAAAAAAAAAAAAGAAGAGGCCATACTAGGACCTGCCCTTTCCCTTCTGAAGTGTTCTGAAGAGTTGAGTAATAATGGTACAGGTTGTTGATTTGGTAGTTTTTTATTACCAGAAACATCACCTAAGTATGTACTGGTTATCATCTGCTGCCGGGACAGACAGAAGGGAAGGGTTACAGTCTGACCTACAGTGAATCCCACCCACTCCTAACCAGGAGAATAAGACTGGCATGGACCCAAATTTATGAAAGTTAACTGCCTTCCTTTAGTCTTTTCAGAGTAGCTCAATGAATTTTAGAGATACCGTTTCTATGAAAAGAGGTAGGGTTCAGAGATACTCTAATCTAGGTAAGGAAATTGACTCTTGGAGAAGTGAATTGACTTGCCTGAAGTCAAACAGCTGATTAGTGGCACAGCTTAGATACTCCATCTTTAACTGTGTGACTAGCCAGAGCTAAGTAAATAACATGAGATATGTACAAGCATGTTTTGGACTAGTTCAAAGCAAGTCCTGGTTTTGCTAGGATATCAAAGAAATGAATAGCCATCGTATAAAGTTGCTGAGGAAAGCTGTTGCACCTAGCTGTGGACATGTGCCTTGTTTTGGCCCCTGGCCCTTTGGCTAGGTTATTATTTTGGACTGATTCCTCTAGGCTCTTTTGCAGTTGTATTTAATTTTTTGGTCTTCCCTTGCCCAGGGCTGAGCAAAGTCAAGGCAAATCCAGGTCTGTAAGCACTGCTAACACCTATGGAAAGAAGAATGCCTGCTTCCCTGTTGATTTCTAAGCTTTAATGTCTTTAGAGAAAAGACATTTTAGGTTAACTGCTGAAATAGGTTTAGATGTAGATTGATTAATCATTTCATCCGTGAGTGCTCAGCCGTGTTGTACTTCACCAACCTTTCTTGGGGGTTACCTGGTGGGATGATCTTGCTCCGCTTCGTCTCCACTGATGTCATAGCAGTCTGATGGCTATCTCTGTTCTGTCACTGACCTCCTGGATTGAGTTGGCTCATCTGTCTTGTATTTGGTTGGGTTTATGAGTAGCTGCTATCTTTTTTTTTTTTTTTAAGATTTTATTTGTTTATTTGAGAGAGAGAGAGAGAGAGAGAGCAGGGAGGAGAAGAGGGGGAGGGAGAGGGACAAGCAGACTCTGCACCGGGTGTGTAGTCTGATATGGGGCTTGAGCTCAGGACCCCGAGATCATGACCTGAGCTGAAACCAAGAGTTGGATGCTTAACTGACAGAGCCACCCAAGCACCCCGGAGTAGCTGGTATCTTAAGTTCCATCTTTATCTTGCATACCTTGTTATTTTATATAAATATGGGAGGAGTCTAGAAGCAGCACTAAGAGATAAAAATGCAGAATAATGGGACTCAGTACTAGGAAGGCATCTCTAATAGTGATTGCCATCTAACAATAAACGTGACCACCTTTTGAAATGGTGCATAACTGACTTATCACTGGAGCTGTTCAAGGAGGACCCAGGTGGTCTCCTGTATAAGGATCTCCTGCATTCAGTGAGGGATTAGACTCAGTGACTTCTAAAGTTCTTTCTACCTCTGATTTCCCAATTTAAAATTCCTTGGTGTAGTATTTGCCTTTATTCTATAATCAATCTCAGAAGTGTTTCAATTTGCTTTGTCTCAAACATTTAAAAAGCTTAACTTCTGCTTTTTTCAAATACATGAATGTGGACAGTGTCTCTTTTGTAAAAGGAAACAGCATTCTTGCGAGACAGACCGGATGGAAAGGAACTTCTCTTGCAGAACATTCTGAGAGCAGAGGTTGATTGAGTAAGCCCTTATGTTGATCTGATGGTTCCTTAAAATGTTCACGCAGACAGAAATTCAAAGTTACTGTTTACTGTTATTTTAGAAAAGGGAACTAAGTGAATTTTGTTTTGTATAGATGAAAATAGGCTCTCAGCAGCCTTATTCAATTTCTCCGAGATGGCCCTGGTGTTTCTGTGTATTCTTTGTAGTGAATAAGGGGGTGAAGGGACATGATGAGTGGAACTGAGGTAACTATCATTAGAATTGTTCTTCAAGTAATCACTGCTTCCTCATCACTTCGACCCCCAAATTTTGTGTTGGAGTTGAAGACGGGCCAAGTCAAATAACCTCTGTTTTCAAACCAGAGTTTGTTGATTTAGCTTCTTCCCCATGTGTCTGTCATAATCAGACCAGTTTTCAGTGCCAGTCACAGGCTCCACACACTGAATTTGATTCAGTTCTTTAGGTTCATCAAGACCTAACATCTTCATAAATTGATTATCTCATGCTGCATTTTCATAGCCGTTGAATGTCAAGCAGGAAGACCCCCAAATTACCTACAAATCAGCTAGTAGAACTGTGGTGTAGAAGTGACCTTGGGGCTCGTGGTTTGCCCATCCACTGTGTGGGGATCATGTCTCTGCCACCCCTGAGAGATGCTCATCCAGCCTCTCCTTGAACACCTGCACTCCCTGGATTCTGCCGTTTCTGGATAGGCTGCATTTGTTTTCACACAGCCTGAACTGTTACAAATTTCTTCCCCAGAGTGTGCTAAAATTAACTTCTACTCACTGGTGCTAGTTCAGCCTCTGGAGCCTCACCAGAGTAACCTAATCCCTTTTCTGTGTGGTAGCTTCACCTTTAAGGTGTTTGAAAACATCTTCTCCCTTCATTTTGCAAAACAGGAAAAATAATTATATACTTTTATCTTATTGGTGACTTCATTTAACAAATATTAATTTTGGATGTACTATTTGCAAGCATTGTGCTAAGTATTTGGGATAAACGATGAAGGAGTGTGGTCCTTGCCGTCTAGAGCTCACAGTCTATTTAGGGCAAGAGAGACGTGTAAGCAACTAGCTATAATAAGATATTAAGTATTAGAAGAGCAAAGCATACAGTGACTGATAACCACAAAGAAGGTCAGGATTTATTCCATTAGAGGGCTTCACAGAGGAGGTGACACTGGACTAGATTTTGAAGTTTGTGAAGCAGGAAATGGGGAGAAAGCCATTCTGGGTAGGAAGAATGGTGTAGGTAAACAGGTGTGAGTACATGGCAAATTTCAGAATGATGATTTGCTCAGCATGTGTAAAGTATAAGCTTCTAGAGGTTTTTATATGTCATGTTAAGGTGTTTCAGCCTCTCCTGCAGCCAATAAGGAGTCATGGATGGCTGTGTTGTTTTTCAAATATCTGAACACAAGTTCATTGCAAACAATTCAGTGAATACATAAAAATATAGAGAAGAAAATAGATCTTTCACAACCCTACTACCCGGATATAATAGCTTTTAATATTTTACATATGTTCTTCTAGACATTTTTCTGTGCATATGTGTATATTTATTCACACTCTTAAAAATGGAATTGTTCTGCATATACCATTTCAAAACTGGATTTTAAAATTAGTATAATATTGCAGCACCTGGCTGGCTCAGTTGATGGAGTGTGCAACTCTTGATCTGGAGGTTGTGGGTTTGAGCCTCATGTTGGGTGTAGAGATCGCTTAAAAATAAAATCTTTAAAAAAATTACTGTAACATGGACATATTTATATATTAGAGAGTCACAACATTTATGTAATCTGTCATTTCTCATTTTTAGTAAATCATTCTTAATATATTAATGAATGTTCTTAATGTTCTGAGGAACTGTGCTATGTACGCTCTGGGAATAGGACAGCAAACATCACAGGTCTGCTGTCTGCTCTTGGGGCACTCACGGTTTAGTGGAAAAGACTTGTTAAACTGGGGCGCCTGGGTGGCGCAGTCGTTAAGCGTCTGTCTTCGGCTCGGGGCGTGATCCCAGCATTCTGGGATCGAGCCCCACATCAGGCTTCTCCGCTGGGAACCTGCTTCTTCCTCTCCCACTCCCCCTGCTTGTGTTCCCTCTGTCGCTGGCTGCCTCTGTCAAATAAATAAATAAATAAATAAATAATCTAAAAAAAAAAAAGACTTGTTAAACCATCACACAAATGAAAATATGATAAAGTGTGGTACAACTTAGGAAAAAGTAAAAGGTAAATGAAAGTTTGTAACCTTTAAAAAGTCCTGTCTTTTACTGATTTACACCATACTGATTTATGTACAGGTCAAATGGTGTGATATCTGAGATTTGCCCCAAAATATTCCAAGGGTGGAAGAAAGGGAAAGTGTGTGGGAGTGTAGCTGAAAAACCATGGGCCAGAGGTTGATAATTGCAGAAGGTGGTAGTTAGTTATACTCTGCTTTTGTGTGTTTGAAATTTTGCATAATAAAATGCAAAAACCAGAAGAAAAGATGGAAGAGAGATTATCACCTGATTTAGATTGGGGGGCCGAGGAAAGATTACTTTGAGGAAGAAACTTTTTAGCTGAGATCTTTGATATATATATATATAGAAGTCGACCAGGCTACAAGTGGTAGATGGTGATTAGGTAAAGAGCTTTTTAGGCAGTGGGGTCCGTGTGTACAAAGGCCAAAAGCCCTAAGTAAGGAACATGTTGGTGCTTTGAGGAAATGAAAGAAGACTGGTATCAGAGTTGGGAGGCTGGGGAAGTGGGCATGGGCCAGATCACATAGACTTTGGAGACCATGTTAAGGATTTTGTTCTTTCATCCGACAGTGATAGTAGGAAGACTTTCACAGAAAGGTTTACACAGCTGAATGACGAGGTTGCTTGTGCTTCTCTAAGAGTTCAAGCTGGCTGTTTTGTGGAGAATGGTTTTGGTTTGGGGCTAGAGGGGAAGAAAACGTAAAAGTAAAAGTGGAGAGACATCAGGAAGATATTGCACTAGTCCAGGAGATCTGGAGACTTCATATTAGAGAAATAGGGTTGCCGATGGAGAGAAGGGATGCTGAACTGAGAGATATTTCGATCATGGTGATAGTGTAGATATAGTGAGGTTGAGGGAGAAAGGTATATATTTCTGACTGATGCAGTTGAATGGGTGGAGGTGTGATTGACTAAGATCCTAAGAAGGATGGAGGGAGAGCAGGTTTTGTGGCAAGAGACTGAGAGCTTAGTTTGGAATGTGCCATTCAGAAGATTCGCACCAGTTTACATTTCACATCTCTATATGAGACCTGTGTAAGGTTTGTATTCAGCGTTCTGATCTGTACAGATTTGAGTTTTAGAAAGATTATTCTGGTAGGAGGCTAGAGACCAGTTAGTCCAGGAGCTCTTTGAGTCAGCGGATCCCATCTGCACTGTTTCTGCTTTTGTGTTCCTAGTTCCTACGCAGGCAGAGTATTTGGCACATAGTAGGTACTCAGTAAGTAATGTTCAAAGAGCGAATGCTTATAGGTGAGATAGGTTTAAGTAGAGATTGATAGATTTGGGGAGTTCCCAGGGTAGATTCAACAGGGCTTGGATGTAAGATGGAAGAGATTTTTTCCTTCTTGACCCTTCCTGTTGAAGAGCTTTTCAACTGCTCCACGATGCTGGCAGGTCTCAATATGTGTAGCCATCAGTGTATCAATGTGTTTTTCTTTTGCTCAATATTTATTTGTTTAGAGCTCCACAGGTTAGAGATCAACAAGCTGTAATTATTATAATAGTAGCTTCAAGCTATCTGTAACTCTAGTTTCCTTCTCTCTACTGACTTCTCCAGCCCAGAACCCCCTAAGGCTAGCAGCTCTGGTGGTGGGGAAGTCGTAGCAGCAGAGGAAGTTTACAGCAGGGCAGCTGTAGCTGGTGTGTAGAAGCTGTCCAGTAGTTTGAATGTAAATAGGATTTACTTACATGCTTTCCATTTTACAAATGGAAACATAAGCCCTAGAGAGACCTGTCAGAACATATGCAACTAGTCAGTGTAAGCCCAGATTTCCTTGATCCTGGGCTGGTACTTACCACAGTCAAATTCTTGACAGAGCAACCAAATCCATATGCTTTTAAATTTTTCACTGATTGCATATTGCAGAGTGATCGTATGTTAGTTTTAATATTACTTAATGCTTCTGGAACTTGCTGTTCGGCGCCTGTGGAATATGTTCACTTAGCCATAACGGTGTTCCTGTGTTGTGCTAATTACTACCAGTTTATATTGCTTCTCTTTCCTGTTTGCTTTCAAAATAGTTGAGAATATTGCCTCTCAGAGTCTCTTTCCATTTTCAGCTTTGAAGGGGTATCTTCTGTTTCCTCCTTCGTTGCCCCGACCAATGCGTATTGAACAACTGTTTTATCTTTGCAAGTTTACCAGATTTAAGTAGGCTGGCCTTGTTTCCGCAATCCCAGGTACTGTGGAATCCAAGTGTGTCAGGTTGACAGTTTGGGGCCTTTCTGTGTGTTGAGAATGTATGTGTGGGCACAAAGGCAGGGCGGGGAGTACAGCAGAGAAGGGGAATAGGTGGGGGTTTAGATAGTATATTTTCAAGGAATATTTTCAGGGAGATCAAGGAATCTGCTTATAGAATTTCATGTTTTTTAGAAGATTTGGAATTGGATCCAGGGTAAATTTTTTCTTTCAGATATTCAGTCAGTCAATTTTAGTTCTGACATTTTAGAACTGGAACTCATATTCCTGTCTAAAAAAAAGCATTCTGTGGTGTTGCGTAGAGTGTTGGTATATGCATATTAATGAGTTAACCAGGCTTTACAGGGAAGGTGATGAACAGGAAATGCGTTTTGGAAATCTCATTCTATACCATGCTATTACATGTAGCTCTCTTATATTATTATCCCTCTGTATTCTGTGAGGTACACATTTTATAGATGATGAAACTAAGGCTTAGCGAGTTTAAGTATCTCTCTGAAGGTCACACAGCTAATTATTGATGGAGATAACATTCAAGCTTAAGCATTTTCTGGCTGCAAAAAATTGTACTTTTAATAACAACACCGTTTTCCCACATTTTCAGCCATATAAAGTAACTTTTGTTTTTTGTGTTTTCCTCTTCTCCAGTTTCATAATCTTTTATGGAGTGTGCAGTTATTGACTAATCAATCTAGTGGCTTAAAACTAAAGGAGGCTGAGTGTCTGAGCTAGAACTGTCACTATTTCACTGGGAAAAGGTGGTGGACAGATGTGGGAGTGGAGCAGAGGAGGCTTTCTGACTTTTCTTGAAAATATTGCCCGCATTTCTCTCCTGAGGCCTTGTTAGTGGCTCCAGAGTATCAGGTCTTGGCCTTGTATTCCTCAGAGGCAGAGGGACTTTACATGCTCTGTAATGGGAGCTGGAGGAATTCCACAGCTGTGACAGTGGCTTAGATGACTGAGAATCACCTTCTGTGGACTTAGGGCCTGGAAGCAAACAGTGTAACATTCCCCAGCTAACTTTTAGTTAGTGTTGTGGCTTCTGATTGTATTAGCAAACAAATATATTTTAACTATCGTGTTATGAGTTCGAATCTAGAGCAAAGAGAAAATGGTAAAGAAACATGAAATATTAGCTTTTGGTCCCATTTTTAATCCTATATAACTTAAATCTTACCTGTATTCCTTTATGAAAACTGTAGCCCGACGTAGACACACAACACCCTAACAAACCTCATTCATACCTGTTTAGGCCTTTCGTCTTGTTTTTATATAATTCCCCGCCACTGAAAGATGTGTTCTTCATCTGCGTGTATTTACTGTATGGCAGACCTACTCTGCAAATCCATTTAGGGATTTCAAGGGACTGAAGGTCTTTTTAGAAGATAAATCTGAGCCTATCAAGATAGCAGCGATGAGAAGGTATTGGGATAAAATTTCAGGCAGAGAACACCACCTGGTGATTATAGGGAAGATTTGAGCTTTCTGTATTTATAGTATTTGCCATAATATCAGAATATTTTTAAAAATTACATTTTTTTAATAATCGTGAATTCAGATTTCTAAGAATAATTTTCTGCCATACGAGTCTATCATTGTTTCATTAAAATGACTGTCAAAACCTGCAGACCAACCAAGTAATTGTGTCTGGCAGAATTGAAGTCTAGTTCCCTTGGCTCTTCCAACAGATCCTGCTTGTCTCTGTAAAAAATCATTTGGTGTCTTTTCACTGTTGCAACCTCTAACTTTGCTATCATGTTCATTTTACGTGGTAAATTTCTGCCTAGTGAAATGATGGAAAAGTAAGTATTAGTGATTTTTCAGTAATTTTTTTGGCAGATATCACATAAAAGCAAGTTGTTTTTTTCCTATATAAAAACTATGAAGAGGAGTTTGATGATTTTCCAGCGTGATTATTAGAATGAGTAAAGTTGGCAAGGGATGGGGAATTATGTAATAGTTTTTTATTAAAATATATACCTGACATTTCTTTTTTATTGCAATAAGCATCTTTGCTGTTTGACAATCTTGAATCGAGATCATTCTGTAGTTGGGTAAAGTAGGGACATCAGCTCAAGGGGAGAGGATCCTATTAAGTTAATCAGGATGCATATTTTATAGGCCTGGTGGGGAGGGGAAGATAAACAAAGTTTTAAATTTCAGGCTGAGGCTTGGGCTGGCATGGCAGGTCTGTATCTTTTTTCCTGGTAGGAAAACTGAATCCAGGCCCCACAATCATTGAAAAGTTTCTTGAGAGAAGGCTATTCATGCAAGATACTAAATACAGTGTGACATGACTTTGCACTGTTCTCCTGGGATATTTTTTTATATAAGTTAACAGTATTATAACATCTGTACTTTAGCAGTCATATCATCAGACACTGTAAAAAGCTACTCCATACACACATGCCCACATACTGTATAATTCCAATTACATGAAATATCCAGAATTGGCAAATCTATAGAGACAGAAAGAGATTTGTGGGCCTGGTGGGAAGGAATTGAGAGGAAATGGGGAGTGTCTTTAATGGGTTTGCGATTTCTTTTTGGAGGGATGAAATGTTTTGGAATTAAATAGTTGTAATGGTTGCACAGCTGAGTCAATATACTAAAACACAGTACTATACCCTTAAATTTAAACTAAACTTAAAAAAAAAAGCTCTGATGCATGAAGGAGTGAACAGAACCAATAAAAAAGGTGAATGTGGTAACAGTTCTCTCATTAATGTTCTAGCAGAAATGTTGTCTGATAATCTAAGTAGTCCAGCTTGGGCCTTGAATGTTGTTTTAATTTGCATTTTATTGCCCTGTTCCTGACCTTTACAGGGCCACGATGGGCCTCCTGGAACATTGGTGTGTTCATCTGCATTCGATGTGCTGGAATCCACAGGAATCTGGGGGTGCACATATCCAGGGTAAAATCAGTTAACCTCGACCAGTGGACTCAAGAACAGATTCAGGTACTTAATAGCCCGACAGTGAGTCAGCTGCTCCTGTATTTCCATGTAAGGATAGTTCCATATGAATTTCAGTCATATTGGGCACAAAGGTGAAGATAAAGAAAAATTTAGTTGTGAAACACTTATGTCAGAGTCTTATACCTTAATAGAGAAATTTTTACTCTTTCTATTTAAGATATAAGTTACTCTACCCATATTTTACCTCCTTCAAAACACAAAGTCTGTGGCCTAGGACCCCATGGATATACCCTCAAGGTATAAAGAGGGATCTTTGGATTATTTTCTAAGGCCCCTGGCATGTGCAGATCTAACATTTGTAGTTTTAGATAGTCACACACACACACACACACACACACACACACACACCCTCATCCTCCAACTTACAATTTTTTTTGCTAAAATATGTATGTGAATCTTGCTTGCCGTTCGGTTGGTGGGCTGGGAGCAAGACACTTAAGTTAGTGAGTCTAGCTGACTTAAGATCTGCACCTCTGCATGGCTTCAGTCTTCTCTAGTCTCTTCCCACATCAAAACTTTTAAAAGTAATTAAACATTTTTTTCTTTTCTTGGGGTGGGGTGGGAAGAAAGGATCCAAAGAAAACTGTTGCTAAAGTTGGTGGTGGAAATAAGAGGTTTTCTTAACCAGAGAAGGGCTTTAGAAATTACTTTATTTTATTTTATTTTTTTTAAAGATTTTATTTATTTATTTGACAGAGATAGAGACGGCCAGCGAGAGAGGGAACACAAGCAGGGGGAGTGGGAGAGGAAGAAGCAGGCTCATAGCGGAGGAGCCTGACGTGGGGCTCGATCCCATAACGCCGGGATCACGCCCTGAGCCAAAGGCAGACGTTTAACCGCTGTGCCACCCAGGCGCCCCTAGAAATTACTTTAGACTGCTTTCATAGATTCGCTAAAAGTCTAAAAGATTAGTTATATTTTTCATTTACACTTTACTATGTCTTATGAAGGAAATTACATGCCATGGAGGTATTTGGGATTTTGAAGATTTAAAAAATCCTGGGATTTGTCCCTCACAAGTATTAAGGAATCTATTTCAAAGGCCTAATGGGAAACACATTTCTTAATAATAAAGCTGAATAGATTAATTCATAGTATAAATTCAGAATTATAGTTATTGCTCAATAATTGCCTGCCTATTTAGGCACTGATTATTGCCTATCAAGTAGACATTTTAATTGGTAGTTATATGTCTTGGGCTTTCAAATGGGGTCTTGAATTATTACTGAATTAAATGTATCTTGTCAGACAAATTTTTCAATAAAAAGAACTAGGGGTGGAGGGTGGGAAGGACAACCATGGAGGCAAATAATTGGCAATAGAGTAGAGAGAATCGTGGACCGGAAATCAGAGTATGCACATAGATCTTGGTTCTGCCACTGTCAGGTTGATTCTTTAGTTGTAAAATGCTGCAGTTGGGTGAGAAGTTTTTCAGGTTTTTCCTCATCTGACATTCCATGTTTCCACATCTCTTTGATTTCAGTGCATGCAAGAGATGGGGAATGGAAAGGCAAACCGACTTTATGAAGCCTACCTTCCTGAGACTTTTCGGCGACCTCAAATAGACCCGTATCTTTTCTGGAGCAACTTAGAAGGCTGACTGGTATTTTGGTGCTTTGGGAGAGTCACACAAGACTCAAGCCCCTTCGTCTGACCAGGCCATCTCTATGTGGTTTAGTCAAAGTCTTGCTTTTCTCTCTCCTGCCACCACCACACACAAAAAGCAAACATACTTTCTAGTATCGGAATGGTGCCGTCAATGGGGAAGACTTATTTGGGAATTAAGACTGCAGTGTTTCACTGAATTCTCTCACTGTGCTGTATTGAATCAGCAAAACTACCCTTCATTTTTAATGCCTTTTCTATGTCCTATGTGAAAGAATGAACTGTTACTGACCAGTTAATCAGTAACTTTCTTCCCCCATCCCCTCAACAGGGATAAGCACCCTACTCACAAAACCAAACTCCCTAAAGGCAGTGCTTCTCAAAATGTGGTTTGTAGACTGTCTTGTTAGAATTTGCTTTTTGTTGGGTGCAGGTGGAACCTGTTAAAATGCAGATTTGGGGCCCTGATCAGAGACACTGATCAGAATCTGGTAGTGGGGCACAAGGGCTTATAGTTTTAAGGGGCACTAAGGTACCTCTGTTTAAGGCTTTTGACCCAAGGGCTTTAAAATAGATAATTGACTGCTTTACCTGTATTCTAGAAGACCCACAACTTCCTCTGATGTCATATGAAGATTAATCCCATTTGCTGCCATCATTATCCTGAAGGAAAATCATAGGGAATTGTGATTCCCTGCAGTAACCGTGAAGGAAGCATTTTAAGGTTTTGTGAAGAAATAGGAGCCATGTGGAGAAACCAGGCAGGAGGGAGAGAGGAGAACAGCATTCCATGGAATACAGATCGACCTCCTAGAGTCATATTATGGGAAAGATTTGTTTGATTTATCCTTAATAAGCTTTTTGCAGAGCTGTCGAGGGATTTATTCGAGATAAATATGAGAAGAAGAAATACATGGACCGAAGCTTGGACATCAATGCCTTTAGGGTTGGTTATAAATCTTTAAAGCTTTGTTCAAAATGAGTAATTTGCTTACAAATCAGGTCAGGGAAGAATGTGAGAAGAGCTACTGAAATACTCCAAAACCATAAAAACAAGTAGTAAAAAGCCAATTATTGAATCAAGGTCACGAGATATCATGGAGCAGACTTTCATGTCAGGGACAGACAGGGCAAACCATCAGTGAGTTCTTTGCCTTAATCTGTATTTAGGTGTTAGTGATTCCCAGTTCCAAATTATTTCTTCAAATGGACATGTTGGGCATACTAGATCAAACAAGAATGTGTGTGTGTATGTATGTGTATAAATGTGTGTGTATATATGTATTTTTTTCTGTAAATGAAGTCAACAAAATTAATTAAATCACCAAAGTTATCTTCAGTTTGACCAGTGTGTATTTCCAGTGTGTTGATGGACACAGTGGAACCCTGTTCCTGAGAAGGGTTTTAGAAGGAGACTACCAGTCGCCAAGCTCACTTTCCATCCTAGGCATGTGGTTAGAATCTGGAAGACAGTGTAGCTAGGACAAGTATAACATACAGGAGGAAATACAAAAGGTTTCTGGAAGAAGATAAGGCGCCTGACTAATGACAACTGAGGAGTAACCAGTATGACAACCTAAAAGAGCCTTTGTTAAATTCTATAGTAAATTTGCTTAGGAATAATTGACTATTTCTTTAGCTACAGAAGTATAGAGATGGGATTCTCCAGCTCTAGCATGAGCCCTATCTATCTATCTGTCTATCTGCCTATCTATCTATCTATCTATCTATCTATCTATCATCTATCTAGTTTTGTATTTGAACAGAGGATATACAGGGCTCTAAGTCTTTCCAGGTAATTTAAAGTCAAACTCATTGGAATCTGCTCCAGATTGATCTTTTGGGCTTGTGTGAAAAGGGGCATCAACTGGTAGGTGAGTTTCAATGTAGGAAGTAAGTGCAAGGTAATACATTTAGTTAGGTAAAGGTAATTCCTTCTCAGCTTAGTGTGAAGGACTCTTATTTTATAGTCATCCACAGAATTTGTCCTAACTGTTCCACGAAAGAATCAACCCAGTGTATAGCCACAGCTTGGATGGCATCACCAAAAAGAGTTTGGAACCAAAGCACACACATTTCCTTTGATTTGTAGAAAACTGTGGTCGGTCTGCTTAGCTCTGTTCATTGTACCAAAAGATATGAAATCAGATGAGGTCAGGAAAAGAGTATGTGAGATAATCGAGAAGATGGGGGAGGAGGGAAGAGTTGCCATATGAAGATAGTGTTCATTCATAATTATGTTGCTAGTTGTACTGTACCCATGTTAAAACAGCCTGTTTTACTCACTGAGTGTTTTCACTTAGAAAAGAAATACCTCCTGTTTACCAAAAAGCTATTCCAAGAATTTTTATTTGATGTACTTAGTTTTTAAAAATATATTTGTGAAGATTTAAATGCCAAGAGTTAATATTTGCTAAGTGAAGACAGTTACTATCAAATTGAAAAAAAGTGGTTAGAGTATGATTTTTAAATGGACAGATAAAGCGTTTTTCACTTCAAGAAATAAAGTGTTCTGTATTAAAGCATTACATCATGAATGAAGCAGACATAGCCACATGTGTTCCTTGTGATTATAACATCATATTACAGATAATATGAAAATTAAAGTGGAAAATCCATGCCTACCTTTATCATCTTTACCAGTGATGATCACCTGGGTGTGTTCCTTCTTTTTTTTTTTTTTTTTAAGATTTTATTTATTTATTTGACAGAGATAGAGACAGCCAGCGAGAGAGGGAACACAAGCAGGGGGAGTGGGAGAGGAAGAAGCAGGCTCATAGCGGAGGAGCCTGATGTGGGGCTCGATCCCATAACGCCGGGATCACGCCCTGAGCCGAAGGCAGATGCTTAACCGCTATGCCACCCAGGCGCCCCAGTTCCTTCTTTTTTATAGTTACTTTTAGGGGCATAATTATAATAGTTATCTAGATTGTCTACTGTTTTCATTCAATTTAGCATATTATGTATTTTTATGTTACTTATATAATGTTCATAACTTAATTGTTGCATCCTTCAGCGAGTAACTAGATCACAGTATATTTTACCATTCTCCTTCTGTGGAGGAGACAATATAAAAGACAAGAAACGTTGTTTAAATTTTTCTTCAGCATAAATAATTCTGGGATGAACTGTGCGTGAAGTTATATTTCCATATTTTGGATTATTAAGATACATTTTTGATGTGCTTTTTTATTTTATTCAGGCAGCTCATTCAGGACACCCTAAAAGGGATACTTTAATCCTTTCACTCTCTTTTCTTTTTTTTTTTTTTTTGCCTTATTTCCTTAATTTTTTGTTTTCCTAATCTTTAAGCTTGAAATTACAGTTTATTTTCTGATTTTAAAAAAAGGAGATAAAGATTGAGAGGACTTATGATTGAATTTAAAATCACAAAGGATGTATGTCAAGTAAGATGAGCCTGAATTTATTTACTGGTGTACCAAGATGAGGGGGCCCCTCAAAGCATGAGCAAATTAAACTTGGGTCACAAAGGGGCAGCAAACTGGTGAAACGTTTTTAACCTCTACAGGTGGTTGGGACTCACATTTCAGGAGTCATAGGTGAGGTAGAACGAGGAGGTACTTAATGATACATGAACAATGCCTCTTACAGCATTGAGGCTGATGTGGAAGAGGCCAGCTCTCGTGCCCCGTACAGAGAAACCCCCAAGTTTGTCAGACTCCTGCATCAGATGCAATAGGAATTTTTTGTGTCCTTTTTGCACATTTGGAATTGTAATTTGTCGAACTGTTAGTCACCGTGGGGCCTGTGTTCTTTTTCTGGTTTTGTTTAATCATTATAGAAAGAAAAAGATGACAAGTGGAAAAGAGGAAGTGAACCAGCTCCAGAGAAAAAGATGGAACCTGTAGTTTTTGAGAAAGTTAAAATGGTAAGTGGGAGAGTCTTTGCACTGGGTGGGTGGTCTAGGGTGTGTTTATATGCAGAGGGGAGGGGTAGGAGGCCTTCCGGTGGGTAGGGTGGGGTTGCTAGAATATTGCGCCGTTTTATCTGGGGCCAAAGAGTTCCACATTTAGGTTAGATTGCCTGCTGCCATTTCTGATGCTTTCCCATTGCCTTATGGTTGCCTAATCTGCTCTGTGACACTTCTCTTTGGGGCCAGTTGGGAGTTTGGGAGCTGCATCTGTCCCATCTGAGCAAGAGGCACGTTCCATGCCAGAATGCCATGACTGGGAGATACCCCCTGGGCAGATGCTACATGCATCCTCTCTCATTAGACGCTCTCCACCTCGTTTTCCTGTTACGGTGAAGAGCAGTCCAGAAGCCGTTTAATCCTTCCTGTATTCTTGCTCTGTCATCTTGAAGTAGACACCTTTCTTTCTTCACAGGATATTGTGGCTGTAGTAGTAGATACTCTAATATAAGAGCTTGGAATCTTGGGAGAGAGGACCTTTTACTATTTGCTTAAGGAAGAGTCTTTGATTATCATTCTGAATCCACTGTCTGCAGAACACAGTCATTAATGATACTGGCAGAGTGAATTAGGTGATCTTTAAACTGATCTCCCTTTTGGTATTAAAGTTTTTCTAACCACTGGGAGATTTGTTGGCTCTCAGCTCTTATACCATCAGACACCTACCTTTATTCGTGGCTTTTCCTGGGACCAAAAACCTATTTTTGTTGGCTCTCCTGCTCTGTGGTTGTCTTGGTTTCAGAAAGCCAAACAAGCGAGACGGTATCTTTTTTACTTTAGGTTTGGTTTATGCACTTGTGCTTCCTGACTTGGTTCTTTCACCTGACACTTCCTGTTTCTTTCTTTGGTAACTCTTTGAATAACAGCAGCCGTACCACAAGAACACCTGTGGCTTTACAGAGACGAGGGGGGAAAAGCGTTAAAAAACATCTGCTTATTTCTTTCTTTAACATATTTTCACCTTAGCCACAGAAAAAAGAAGATCCACAGCTACCTCGGAAAAGCTCCCCGAAATCCTCAGCCCCTGTCATGGATTTGTTGGGCCTTGGTAAGAGTCAGACTTTTCCACTCCCATAAACGTATACATTATGACGAATTCTCTGTCACCCTGGGAAGATAGGTAGTGAGGGGATTCTTCAGTTTGTGTCTTCATCAGTAAGATGGTTCTCTCATGTTTTGCTGTTGTTTCACATCTGAGCCGTCATTCTAAGAAGCGTTTACACGTCTCAGAACGACAGTATAGTGTAGTGGTTTGGAGTCAGAGTCGCATCTCTGCCATTTACTATCTACATAAACTACCCTGGGTAGTTTACTTAACCTCTGAACATTGCTTTCCTAATCTGTGTCATAAGAATGATAACTGTCTCTACTCCAAAAGTGTTGTTGGGAGGATTCAATGAGATAGTTCCTCTCAAGCTCTTAGCCCCTTGCCTGGCACAAACTAAGCATTCAGTAAGTGTTAGCAAGTTTCACCAAACCAGCACCCATGAGCCATGCGCAGTCCCTCTCATTTTTTAGGTGCAGCCTGTTTCTGAGATGGCCTATTAACCTTGTGGTTATTTTTCTCCAAACCTTTGAAACCCTGAACTAGTGGTTCTGCCCCTTTCTTTTTTTTTTTTAAATAACATTTTTTTTTAAAAGATTTTATTTATTTATTCGACAGAGATAGAGACAGCCAGCGAGAGAGGGAACACAAGCAGGGGGAGTGGGAGAGGAAGAAGCAGGCTCCTAGCAGAGGAGCCTGACGTGGGGCTCGATCCCATAACGCCGGGATCACGCCCTGAGCCAAAGGCAGACGCTTAACCGCTGTGCCACCCAGGCGCCCCAGGTTCTGCCCCTTTCAGAAATGGAACGTGTTCTTTACTTTCACAGATCTCATGGCTGTACTTTGGTTTCAGTGCATTTCTGCTGATTTAGGTTATTGGCTATTTAGGTTTATAATTTCTATACCTTCCGTTTATCCCTGAAAAAGAGATAAAAGTTACACAGCTGTACCCCTCAAATAGCCAGAAGGGAGCCAGCCAGCCCGTTTGCTAGGCCTGGGCTTCTGCTGCCCTGTCCCCAATAGCTGGGCCCCAGCCTTCTCCAGCGTGCTCCTGGGAAGCTGAGGTGAGGCCTTTTGTGAGATGCCCCATCCAGGCTCGATGGTTTCCGAAGCCGGGATTTCCAGGTCCCTGATTGGAGCCTCTAGGTTTTTTCTGCTTTGTGTCTAGAATAGAAGGAGGGCACGGGCTTCATGAGCAGTGCTGCAGTTGAGCTTCGCTCTCTCTTTCCAGATGCTCCTGTGTCCTGCTCCATTGCAAATAGTAAGACCAGCAATACCCTAGAGAAGGATTTAGATCTTTTGGCTTCTGTTCCATCCCCCTCTTCTTCAGTTTCCAGAAAGGTGAGTCATGTGGGTGCCTTAGAATTAAAGAACATTCTGAAAGAATAATTTTGATAATATGGAACCAAGTCATACTTCCTTGCTGGAATTGGACTTTGGTTTTCTTAATTCTTGATTCTTCCCTTAACCCTGTGTCATCTCTGTTACAGCCTAGGTTTTTTTTTTTTTTTTAAGATTTTATTTATTTATTCGACAGAGATAGAGACAGCCAGCAGAGAGGGAACACAAGCAGGGGGAGTGGGAGAGGAAGAAGCAGGCTCATAGCGGAGGAGCCTGATGTGGGGCTCGATCCCATAACGCCGGGATCACGCCCTGAGCGGAAGGCAGACGCTTAACTGCTGTGCCACCCAGGCGCCCCACAGCCTAGGTTTACCATTCATTCCATTTTGTCTCGTGCCCCAAAAAAGTGGGTCCTTTGAGTGGGCTTCTGTTGAAGATGTGTTACATCGTAAAGGCTGATACTTTAGGTCAGCTCCCCAGCATGAGGGTTACTGCCAGAGAATTTGGAGGTGTGAGAGACTTGAAACTGTTAATGGCTACCATTCGTCGAATACCTGCTTATGACCGGGCAGAGTGCTACGTGATTTTGTATATCCATTTGCATATTTCTTTTACAACTTAAAATATATACCACAGCCATGCAAAATGGGTATTTTATAGATGAGGAAACATTAATTCAGAAGAGTTACGACTAGCCTCTCGTTAGCAGCTAGTAAATGGCTGCGCTGGGATCTAAACTCAGTTCTCTGTGGCTGCATCATTTGTAGGTTGTTTTTGTTTGTTTTCACCAAATCACATTGTTCAACTGTAGAACAAAGAGTTGTACCACAGCTTAACTATCAGGCGTTTTCAGATATTTGTGTGGTAGAAATGTCAGGAAGCTGTTAACTTGCCCATGGATTCTTATTGCAGATGTTAGAAGCAGCAGAGAAATGAGGGCGGTCCTTACCGAACCTCTATGAGGACCATTCCAATTCTCCCCTCTCCCTCTGCCCTCTTTGCCCTAAGGTTGTAGGTTCCATGCCAACTGCAGGGAGTGCCGGCTCTGTTCCTGAAAACCTGAACCTGTTTCCAGAGCCAGGGAGCAAATCAGAAGAAACAGGCAAGAAACAGCTCTCTAAAGACTCCATCCTTTCACTGTATGGATCTCAGACACCTCAAATGCCTGCCCAAGGTAGATTTCACGGGGATGGTGGCATTATGCCAGATAGAGACATGAGGACTTACATGCAGGAATCATTTGTTGTAATAGGGGGCTGTTGCTTTGGGGGCCAGGACATTATACCCCAAATAGGCCTGAACATGACATTTCTTGTAAAGCTACACAAAGTGTCAGCAGATAGATATTAATGTAACTCAGAGCCATACTTTTGTGGTGTCTGGTGTCACAGCTCTGTAAAGTCTGACTCAGGGTCTGGAGCTGGACCCTGAAAGGAAAATGGCTAGGTCAGCAGTCCACTGGTAAGCCATTGCAAGTCTTGTAGGGAATCTAACTATTCTGCTGTGTAAAAGAGCCTTCTGAGTTGAGTAGAAATGCTACTGAGAAATTTTAGCTGGAAAGGAGTAGCCAGTGAGAGTTTGGACTGACTTTGTATACTTTCCTCAAAACAGTTCTCTGTTTATGTTTTCTTGGCAGCAATGTTCATGGCTCCAGCTCAGATGGCATATCCCACAGCCTACCCCAGCTTCCCTGGGGTCACACCTCCTAACAGCATAATGGGGAGCATGATGCCCCCACCAGTAGGCATGGTAGCTCAGCCAGGAGCTTCTGGGATGGTTGCCCCCATGGCCATGCCTGCAGGCTATATGGGTGGCATGCAGGCTTCAATGATGGGTGTGCCAAATGGAATGATGACCACCCAGCAGGCTGGCTACATGGCAGGCATGGCCGCTGTGCCCCAGACTATGTATGGGGTTCAGCCAGCTCAGCAGCTGCAGTGGAACCTTACTCAGGTAAGCTACCCCATTTTCCTTGGGACAAGAGTTTCGAGCCTTCCTCAAGGCTGTCTCACGTCATCTCTCCCTTGTCCTTTGAACCCTTACAGTATAAATGAGGTAATGCAGAGACATTCTTAGGTTTGCCAACCCCCCTCCCCCTTTTTTTCTGGAAGGTCTACCTGTCAGACTTTCTGAGGAGCTCTGGGTTACTGTAGAATGAGGGTAATTGCCTCAATCTAAATTTCTCCACACGTTCCTCAAAACAAAAACAATCTATACAGGTAAATAAGGAGTGCAAATAAAACCACTCATAACCCATGACTGCCCCATCTAGTAGACAGAATGCTGCAAACTTCAAATTACATGGCAGGAAAACCCGATATCCAGCAAGGCCAGCGTCAGAGGGACTATGTGGACAGAGGAGAGGGAGCAGGGGGCTGGAGGTAACAGAACACAGACAAAATTCTCCCCCTGGAAAGAAGACCTATGCTGATTAGAGGCATGATAGAAGAGGTCGGAGACTTGGCAATTAGAACTCTGGTTATGTGGAGAATTGAAAATGAGGGCCTTGAAATGTATAGGCTTAAAGATGGTCGCTCTGGAAAAGCATTGCTTCTGGGGTAATAGGGATAACTTAGAGTCTTAAACAGGCTCCACGCGTAGCCAGGTGAGGAGCCGGAGATCATGACCTCAGCTGAAACCAAAAGCCTGATGTTTACCGACTAAGCCACCCAGGCGCCCCCCTATGGGGCTGACTTAGAAGGAAGAGGTGCCCTCTGGGGACCTGGTAGTGAAGGGAAAGTAAGAAATGAGAAGTGAAAGAAGGGAATCACAAAATAAGATAAACCATCCTCTCCCCTCCTTCCAAATAATCTTTTCACTATGCCAACAGAAGAGGGTGCTCTTGAACTAAGAAATCTAGTAAGCCTCCCCAAACCTTCACACCCGTCTGTTTTTCCGATTCAGAAAAATAAGGCGCTACAAAATAAATAAAGTGGCAGGTAACATTTATACAGAACTGCTGTGAGAAGAAAATAGAAAATGAAAATTGAAACATATCAAGAAATGAAAATTCTCCCCCCCCAAAAACTGCCACGAACGGAAGAAAACTGTTACACAAACCACCAACCTGATTGGAATGTCCTTTAACACTTAAAGACAAAACAGTTGGGTCAGAAATTTAAAAACTTAGGACCAAAATGGACAAAAAACTGGAAGTTATGGAATGAAACTTTACTGAATTCAGGAAAGAAATGGAAAAAAGAAACAATTATCTTAGAAATTAAAGTCTGAATTACAAATTAGCCAAAAGAAAACAGATTCAACTGAAAATATATTTGGTATTGAAGAAAGGTATGACACAGGTCAGAGAATGGAAACTAAATATAGGAAACAGAAAAATAAATCCAAGACAAGGTAATACAGAAATTAAGCAAAGAAGGCCTAACATGAATATATTTGGAGATGACCAAAGAAGAAAAACAAAATAGTGGAGCAGAATTAATATATATATATCTATAATACAAGAAAATTTCCTATAAATGAAAGATTTGAATATAATATTGAAAGAGCCCACTGTGTTTGGAAAAGTTGACCCAGCGTGGTCAACTCTAACATATATCGCAGTGAACTTCTAGATTTTATGGAACAAGAAAAATTCTCAGGGCTCCAACTGTCTGCCTACCTCCCATTCCCCCAGATCTTCCATTTAGAAAAAAGAACACCCAGGTTGACATTAGACTTCTAACAGCAACATTAAAAAAACAGCAATGGGAGTAGTATTTTATAGCCAGACAAGCCATCCTTCAAGGATTGAGGCTATTTTAAAAAATCTTAAATATGCAAGAAATCAGAGAATATCAGACTAACACGTCTTTCTTGTGGAATGTACCAGAAGATAAGCTTCATCCATCTAAGAGATGACTGGGGACATTTTGGCAAAAGGACTGATGGTGATTAAATGTTGAGAATCTAAGACTAAAACTAAGGTAATGACAAGGATAGAAAAATAGATGTTATGTTCAGAGCAAACTGATAACAGAAGGAGAAAAAAAAGAGGAGGAGAAGATAAAAAGGAGGAGGTAGGATAAATTGATTGTTGCATAGGAAACAGGTGGAAGTTTAAGGATGTAATAAGCTGACATGCCAATGGTAGAAGCTCGAGTACAGAACAAAGGAAACAAAAGACAGAAATTATTAGTGTAAAGGTAACCACTAGAACAAAAAATGAAGCTTTATAAATACCAAATGAATATTTTACAACAAAATGGAAAACATAGACTAGGGAGTACAGCAAATATAACAAACACAGTAAAAATGTAACGTGGTAGAATTAAGACTAAACACCAGTCATATCAACAGGTAGCTCTTCTATGAAAAGAAATGATGTTTAAATTGGCTCACAAAGCAATGCCCAATTTTATACTAGATACAAAAATATCCAGCTGAAACAAAGTGATTCAAAGTCTGAACACAAAGAGATGGGCGAAAAGTATTGTTGGAGCGGTGTGTGCTTGCGCACACGGATGCGTGCACACTCTTTCTCAGGTTTGGGTGACGATGTTCACCTGCTGTATAAAAACTCTTTTCATGTTCTCCTTTCTCTGTAGTCTGGAATAGTTTAGGTCTTTGGAGATTGGGTAGAATTCCCATGTGCAGTTGTACAGGCCTTTTGCTTTTTTGTGTAGTAATTCTTTGATGGCATTCTCTGTTCTATGAAAGTCAGCTTTGGAAAACTCTATTTACCTAAATTAGCTAATTCATCTTGGGTTTCAAATTCATTTATCAAAGGTTAAACCAAACAGTCTGTCTCATGATTTTTTTAAAGTTTCCTGTTTCAATGATTATTTCTCCCTTGTCGTGTCTTATTTTGTATGTTTGTGGTTTCCTTCCCCCTTGCCCCTTCTTCCAGTTAGGTTAACTAGTGGTCTATTTTGTTGGTT
This sequence comes from Ursus arctos, assembly GCF_023065955.2. Classification (NCBI taxonomy): domain Eukaryota; kingdom Metazoa; phylum Chordata; class Mammalia; order Carnivora; family Ursidae; genus Ursus; species Ursus arctos. The sequence continues at coordinate 30,306,602 of NW_026623008.1, forward strand.
ATACATACACATATATTAAAAAACCACAGGATTTTGTTTTATTTATTCTACGTTTTTTCTTTGTTTTTTACCTCAATTTCTGGTTTATCTTTATTATTTCCTTTTATATGCTGCCTTTTGACTTACTTTGATCTTCTTTTTCTGGCTTTCATAGTTGGGAGTTTAATTCGCTATTTTCAGTCCTTCTTGTTTATTTGTATAAGTAATGAAGTGCTGTGAAATGTTGAGAACATGTCAGAAGCACACATGAGCCAACTTGTGGAGGCCCCCACTGTCCAAATATGGGAGCATCAACAGGAATGACACTGGCGGGTTATAAAACTAAAGGAGGAGAAATCCATGAGTCCGTAGTGATATTTTTTTGAAATGGGTGTGGGTAAGAGGGAGGGAAAGCCTTTTTTATAGAAGAATGGCAGCTAGTAATTGTAGAAAGAACAGGATAGTCACATATTCTCAAAGAAATAACCTTTAGATTACTTACTAATTACAATGAAGAAAAAAAACCATGGTAGCTACTACCCTAGCTGAGTGCTGAAACATAAGATTACCAACAGTGGGACCAGCGAACATCACGTGCTTCCTGGTATCTTGTATTGAAAAGGACATGATATCACTTCCATAGAATTCTTGCCAAAAATGGTTAACTTGGATCCAATCATGAGAAAATGTGAGGTAAATCCAAACTGAAGGATTTTCTGCAAAATAACTGGCCTGGATTCCAAAAACAATGTCAGAAAAGAAAATGTGGTAGAGGAGCTGTTCTATATTAAAGGAGACTAAAGAGATATGAAAAATGAAATGTAACCTACATTATTGTATTCATACTAAATTTCTGGTATTGTGGGTCTAGGAAAGTGTTCTTTCTTATGAGATGCCTCCTGACTTACTAAGAGGTGAAATGTCAGGACATCTTCAATTTTCAGTGCTCTTCAAAAATTTACATATATATATGTACAAAGGTCCCTTACAAGATATATAGATCTCAGAGAGAAAATGGGGCAAGGTGTTAACAATTGTGAATTTAAGGAAGGATATATGGATTCTATTATACTGTTCTTTCAACTCTTCTATAAGCTAGAGGTTTTCTTTAAAAAAGTTGGTGGGAGAAAAGTAGCCTTTCTCCTCAAGAAAAAGAACTTACACAGAAATGTACCGGGCTTGGGAGATTTAAGGCATTTTTCTTGATAAATAGTTTACTCTCTTCACTGCCAGAGGCCAGTCTTTCAATCTCATTCATAAAGAGGCCCCAGCCCCACCCAGACCTTATTCTACTGGTTCTTTTCTCCCAGCAACTTCCCCTGTCACACACTGAAGACCCATTGGTCTTTTTTCTTTTTCTTTTCTTTCTTTCTTTCTTTCTTTCTTTCTTTCTTTCTTTCTTTCTTTCTTTCTTTCTTTCTTTTTCTTTCTTTCTCTCTTTCTCTCTTTCTCTCTTTCTTTCTTCTTTCCTTTGTTCATTCCGAACAGTCCAGTTTCTTTTCCCTGTTCTCTCTGCTTGAGCGTACTTTCACTGGCACTGACAGTAATAACTCTGCTGGAGATAAGACAGGAGCGCTGCTGTGGGGGCTCGTCTGCATACTCTCAGGGCTGGCAAGTTAACAATAGGCCCCTTCTTTTTAGGATGAGAGACTAGAAAGGAAAAAGAGAATAACGTCTCATGCTGCTTTTACGTTGACTAGCTCCAGGACTCCTTTCCCTCCCTGAGCATTAGTCTCTGTCCACATCTCCCTTCTGAGAAGTCCTTCATTTACATGGTCTGGAGCCCTCAAAATGATCTATTAAGGTTCAAGGCAGATCTGTACCCTAACAGTTTCCCTTTGTCCTATCCAACCCCTCCCCGCAGACGGAAGGACTCCTACCCTGCCTTTTTGCGGTAATTGGCAGCATGCCCACAGCCTGGTCTGAAAGTCTCCTCTCTCCCTTTCAGATGACCCAGCAGATGGCTGGGATGAACTTCTGTGGAGCCCATGGCATGCTGAGCTATGGACAGTCGATGAGCGGCGGAAATGGACAGGCAGCAAATCAGACTCTCAGCCCTCAGATGTGGAAATAAAACCAGAACACCTGTATGGCTACCACTCTCCTCAGCCCTCTCTCTCCCAGTTTTTCCTCTTTCCCCAACTGCCCCATCCCATCCCCTTTTCCTACCTCTGTTTGGTTTAGAAATTGCTCAATTTGTTGTTTGGGGTTTGGCATTCTGCCCAGCCCAGCCACTTCCCGGACACGCAGACCTCTCTGTTGCTTTATGTTGTACATGTCCCCTAGCCATCCCGACTTCCTCTGCAGCCTCAACCCCACTCCTCTCCCGGCACCAGCACCTTAGGAACTGTTAGCAGAAGGCACTTAAACTGTGGGAGAAAGGTACACACCTTGAGTACCTTTCCCCTGAGGTTAAACCTCCTATCAAACTCTCAGAAAGGTCTGGAGGTGTTGTCTTTTAGGCAAAGAGAGGAGGGTTTAGAGGTACTTCCGTATGTGTTGCTAAGCTGTTTCTACATGTTTAAATTTTTGGTTGAGAGGGAGGCACCATGGTCCCATAGTTTATGGGAATGAAGAAAGTACTGAAATCAAATTAAATACTCCTTGGGTCTTAGATCCGGTTGGCCCTAGCCCTGGGCTGAGGCAAACCCCCTCCCATGAGGATGAGCAAAAATATTACTCTACTTTGCCCTGAATTGCTTTCTGGACCTGAGGCTTCAGGACTCATCGCTTCCATCAGCCTTTATTAGCACCAAAGACTTTGTGAAGGTCCCACACAAGAACACACACCCTGCCCCGCCTCCATCCAACCTGCAGTGGGATCTGGCTCTATGGCTGGAGGACCAGCCCCTCCAGTGGGAATGCAGAGCTTAATGTGTGTACTGTGTGTGTGTGTGTGTGTGTGTGTGTATTTCACCTCCCACTCTTTCCCCATCTGCTCTCGGTGTTTTTGTTTTTGTTTTTGTTTTAGGTTTACACAGAGAGGAGTTAATTTATCAACAGCCTAAAACTGTTGCCACTTTTTCGTATAGTTTAAAAAAAAAATTGTAGTCTTACGCATAGCTCCCTTCCTCCTCCCCCCTCTCCCAGTCGGCCAGTCACTCTTTCATGCCTGTGTATCCCAGGCTGCTCTGTGTCCCCACCTTCTCCAGGTGTGTGAGGCAGAGAGCCTGGACAGCTTTCCTGTCAGTCATTGTTCACCCTACTTGAAAATTAAAACAAGAAAACTTTGCTTAAAAGATTTCGCCTGTGGGAACCACAATTCCTGGTTGCCTTTCTCCTGTGTATGTGTAAATTCCTTAATAAATATTTCAGGGAAGGACCCTTTGCTTGGCTGTTACTCTGTATCACTCATGGAGGAGGGTGAGTTGCATCTCGGTTTTCTGCTTTTCTGGCACAGTTCCTCCACTTCCTGTATTTAAAAAAAATGTATACTGGGGATGCCCAAGGACCAGGCCCAGGCTTAGGCGGTCAGAGAGGGGACCTTTGTCCTTTGTGCAGTGGTGTCTGGAGTTGTGAGCTGAGGGAACTGTGGCTAGAGCCACAGAACATCAAAACTAGCTGTCCTTTTCTCCCCCACCAGATAGAGAAGCTGAGACTGACCTCCCTCCCTCCCTTCCTTCTTTCCTTTGAGTACACCTTTTAAATACTTCCAGAGGTAAATGAGAGGATAGTGTAGTGGCCAAGACATTAAGCTCTGGATCAGGCTGCCAATATCCAGGTTCCTTCCCAGGCAAGCTACTGAACCCTTGAGTCTCGGGGTAAAATGGAGCTAATGGTCATATTTAAGGTCAAATGACCAATTCCTGTGGTACGTTCTGCACCGTATTGGACCCTTAGCATTCGAATATTAACAAGTAGTATGTGCCAGACCCATGTTGGGCATTAATTCATTTAACAAATATTTAATAAGTGTTTTTACAATGTGCTAAACACTGTCATAGACTCTAGAACAAAGCAATGAATCAATACTCCCCAATTTCAGGGGATGGTGTGGTGGGACAGACAGACAATAAACAAGTAAGTAAACTACTTAATTTCAGAAACAAGGTAAGACAAGTGAAAGGGAGAGAGTGGGTGTGGGACCGCTAAGATGGAGTAGTCAGGAAGTTACATTTGAACTGAGACCTGGATAAGCAGCCACTTGTGTGGAGATCTGGAAGAATAGAGCATAGTGTAATTGTCTGTGTTGGAAATTGTTTGGCTGGAGGTATTAGTCTGGGAGTCATCAGGGTATGGATGGTATGTAAAGCCGTGAGATCAAATGAAATACCTAAGGAGAAAGCAGAGAGAGAAGAGGACTGAACCGTGGGGGCTCATCAGCTCTTAGAATTTGGGAAGAACAGATCAGGAAAAAATGAATCTAATATAGTTTCTGCTCGTAAGAAGCTCACAGTCTCACGGGGCAACAGACTTAGAATTGCTTAGACGTTGTATTATGGGAGCTAAGGGGCTCCTAGCCCAGTCAGCGGAGCCTCTCTAAGGGTAAGGGCGTTGAGCTGAGTCCTAAAGGAGAGGTAGGAGTTAACCAGCAGGTTGGATGGGAGTAGGGAGAAGAGTATTCCAGACAGATAGTACCCTGTGAACAAAGATAAAGACACCTGCAAGGACACAGCACCTTTGGGGAAGCACAAGCAGTGCAATGTTTGTAAGGTCTGATGTGAGTCAGTATGGGGAGAGATAAGACTCAGGTGTGGCCAGGCCAGACCATGGGCACTTCCTAAACCCTAGGAGGGAGTTTGGCCTTAGTGCTATGAACGGTGGAGTGACATTGTCAGAGTTGAGTTTTAGGCACCTCACCCTTGCATTGCAGAGAACAATGTGTTTGAGGGAACAAGACCAGACCTAGGGGAGCAGAGAGATGGCAAAAAGCTGAACTAGGGCCATGGTAGGTGGGGTAGGGGGGAATGGAGTGGCTTAAAGCAGCAGCTCACGAGCTGCTTATGAAGCATGTGAGATGCTAAAAGGTTTTCCACAAAAATGCTAAAATAAGTTTGGAAAAGACTGCATGTTCCATCAGCTCTTGTGCATCTAGAATATATTATCCGCATAGTAATGGCTCTGAAAAGTCCTGTGTTAAAGACTTTAAAAAAAATCGATAGACTTTATTGAAGGCAGTTTTACGTTCACAGCAAAATTGAGTGGAAAGTAGAGAGTTCCCATTTGCCCCCTGTTCCCCATTCCCACAACCTCCTTCACTATCGACATCCCATGCCACAGTGGTACAAATCCTCTGTGCGCTGCCTATTCATCCCTCCCTCTTCTCTAGCCCCTGGCAACCACTGAGATACACACACACACACACGCACACACTTTTTTTTTTTTTTTTTTTTTTTTTTTTACCGTCTCCATAGTTTTGCCTTTTTCAGACTGTCCTATAGTTGGAGTCACGGAACATGTTGCCTTTTCAGATTGGCTTCTTTCACTTAGAAATATGCATTTAAGATTCTTCCGTGTCTCTTCATGGCTTGAGAGCTCATTTCTTTGTAGCACTGAACAGTATTTCATTGTCTGGACGTACCACGGTTTATCAGTTACTGACAGACATCTTGGTTGCTTCCAAGTTTTGGCAATTATAAAGTTGCTGTAAACATCCAAGTGCAGGTTTTTGTGTGGACACAACTTTCCCAGTCATTCGGGTAAATAGTACGGAGTATGATCACTGGATCATATATTAAGAGTGTGATTACTTTTGTAAGAAACTGCCAAACTCTTTTCCAAAGTGGCTGAACTATGTTGCATTCCCGTCAGCAGTGAATGAGAGTTCCTGTTGCTCTGCGTTGCTGCCAGCATGTGGTGTCCTCAGTGGTTTTGATTTTGGCCGTTCTAATGAATGTGTAGTGGTATGTCATTGATTTACTTTGTAATCCCCTAGTGACCTGATGTTGAGCATATTTTCAGATGCTTCCTTGGCATCTGTATACCTTCCTTAGTGAGGTGTCTGTTCAGGTCTTTGCTTATTTTAAAAATCAGGTTGTTTTCTTAGTGTTGAGGTTTAAGAGTTATTTCTGTATTTTGGATAACAGTCCTTTTTCAGAGGTGTTTTTGTTTTGTTTTGTTTTGTTTTGTTTTTTTGCAAATAGTTTCTCCCAGACTGTGGCTTGTATTCTCATTCTCTTGACTAAAGACCCCTGTTTCATGGTTTTCTAGCATTTATCAAGACTTATTTCCCCATGAAATCCATTTTTTTCCCTGGAATACCTAATAACTATAGAATACTATTTGGGAAAAACAACCAGAAGAAGTACTTTAGGTAGTAGAATGAGGATGAGATGTGGGATGGAGGGAGAGGAAGAGGAAGGAATCCAATCTCCCATGTTTCTAGCTTGTGTGTGAGAGAAATTGGCTTGTCCCTCTCAGAGGGGAGATATAGAAGATTAGGAGTTTGGTTTTAGGCATGTGGAATTTGCCATGCCTGTGATATATTCAGGTCTGGTTGACCAGTGGGAAATGGGTTTGAGTCTGAGATTTGTTCAAGGAAGAAGCTTAGATAGAGAAATGAACTTGAGCATCAGCCCCGTGGAGGTGGTAATTGATGCCATTGGAGTGGAGGGGATCATATAGGATGGATTTTTTTTAAAGATTTTATTTATTTATTTGACAGAGAGACAGTCAGTGAGAGAGGGAACACAAGCAGGGGGAGTGGGAGAGGAAGAAGCTGACTCATAGCGGAGGAGCCTGATGTGGGGCTCGATCCCAACGCCGGGATCACGCCCTGAGCTGAAGGCAGACGCTTAACGACTGCGCCACCCAGGCGCCCCAAGGATGGATTTTTAAAATAAGGCAAAGGGCTGGGCACAGCTTGGGGGAAATACTCATTTCTGAAAAGGTTTAAGGAGGAAAGACCAGAGAAGGAGAGGAGGTGGTATGGGAATGAGGAGGAAAAGTCAGAGAATTAAGGAAAGTGAAACAAAACAAAAAACTCCCAAGAAAGTACAATGTCAAGGAACCCTAGGGACTAGAATATCAAGAAGGAGGGATGATCACAAATATCAAATTAGGAAAACCCATTGAGATACGGATTGATAAAAGGACTATTGAATTCAGCATTTGGAAACTTCTGCAGAAGCAGTTTTAGTGGAATGGTGGGGCCAGAAGCCAGAGAATGGTGGGTTGAAAAATGAATTGCAGGAGTTGAAAAAGTAGAGAAAGAGGATGTATTCAGTTAAATATACATGGTAGGTTTTAAGGGTTGCTCTTAAGAATAGAAATAGAGTGTAAATCACAAACCAATGAAGAGGGAACCTTGGAATAAGAAAATGCAAATAAGCAAAAATATCAAGCCTCTCCCTCAAGCTTCAGGCAAGTAAGAATAAAAAGTAAGCATAGAGGGGTGGCTGGGTGGCTCAGTCGGTTAAGTATCCGACCCTTGGTTTCAACTCAGGTCATGATCTCAGGGTCGTGAGATTGAGCCCCAGGTCGGCTCCACGCTCAGCATGGAGTCTGCTTGAGATTCTTTCCTGTCCCTCTGTCCCTCCCCCAACTCATGTACTCTCTCTAAAATAAATAATAAAATCTTTTTTAAAAAAGCATAGAAAAGTGAACAAATAGAACTAAAAATACAATAAATGGAATATTTGAAATATTGAGATTGTCAGATTGGATAATTAAAATCCATTCTGTGGCATCCTAGACCTTTCTTCTAAGACCACTTTCCTTCAACTGAAGTATATCCTTTGAAGTTCCTTTAGTGAAAGTCTCTTTGAGTTTTGCCTAAAGTATAAGGACAGGAAAATGTTTAAAATAAAAGAATGGAAAAAGAAAGAGCAGGCAAATAATCAAAAGTAAGCAGGGATCCATATATTGACAAAATAGATTTTAAGACAGCATTATTAGAAAAAGGATTTCTTTGTAATAACTAAAGGTTCAATTCACAAGGAAAATATCATTCTAAACCAGTATGCGTTTTCTAAGCCTCAAAATAAAGCAAAAATTTATAGAACTTCAAGGAGAAAGAGACAATCTACCCTCAGTGTTTAAAAAAATCTCCACCAGGCTTTTTTTTTTGGGAACTGACAGTCTGATTCTAAAATTTATGTGGAAATGGAAAGCATCTAGATTAGCATGATGATTTTGGAAAAAGAACAAACATTTGGAGAGATTACACTACCAGATTTTAAGATTTGTTATGAAACTAGAGTAAGACAATGTGGAACTGGTACAAAATAGGCATAGACCAACAGAATAGAATACAGAACGCAGAAACAGCCTGATACACATTGATTTATGAAAGTGGCAACGCAGAGCAGTGAAAGAAAAGTCATCCAAATACAGGATGCTGGAACATTAGATATACAGATAGGAAAAACGTGAAAGTTGACCCTCTACCTCACACCGTCACGAAAATGAGTTCTAGATGGATTGTGCATGTGAATGTGACATCAAAATGGTAAAGCTCATAAAGGGTAATAGAGAATATCTTATTCATGGCAGAAGGAAAAACACTGAAACAGGAGTTAAAAAGCGTTAATCATGAAGAGATTTATGAAGTTGGCTAGATTAAAAATAAGAACTGTTTATCAAAAGATTCCATTAAGATGGTGGAAAGGCTTGCCACAGAATTAGAGAATATATTTGAAACACATGATAAAGGTCTTGTATCCAGAATATATGAAGAAGTCCTGCAAAATAAGAAAGAGACAGCCAACCTAGTAAAAACTAGGCAATGGAGGCCCAACTGGCCACTTCAGGGGGAGACCCAAATGACAAATATATGAAGAGATGCCTAACCTCGTTGGTAATTAGGGAAATACAAATAAAACCACATTGAGACATTACTAAACACCTACCAGAATGGCTAAAATGGAAAAAGATAATCCAAGTGTTGCCAAGAATGGGGAGCAGTGGGGCTCTCCTGCACAGCTGGTGGGAGTATAAGCGGATACAAGCACCCAAACGTCCACCAGCAGAAAAATGAATAAACTGTGGCGTATTCATACAACAGAATAGAAATGAATTCGTACAACAGAAACAGAATTCATACAACAGCAATAGAAATGGTCAAACTGCAGTTCTATACAACCACATAGAGGAATCTCACAAACGTAATGTTGAACACAGTTTTCACTATTATCATGTGAAAGTATGCTGTAGGCATACTGATGCTTCAATCCTAAATATTGAGCATGCCCCTCCTAAGAATGGTATAGTCTATATCACCATTTTCACACCATTGTAAATTAATAATTCCATATCACCTAAAATTCAGTCCATTTTTTTATTTTTGCTACTTATCCCAAGAATGTCTTTTGTTGCTTAAAAAAGAAACAACCAACAACCAAGATCTAATCTAGGTTTATGCACTGCATTCGATTACTATGTCTGTTTGATTTCTCTTGGTTTGGAGCAGGGCCATCGGTTTTTTGAAGGGCTCAAGTCAGTTGGAGAAACTTCTGTATGCTTGATCTACCTGGAGACTGAGAATTAGGTCTAGAGGCCCAATTAGATCCAGGTTAAATATGTTGGCAGGAATCTCTCATAGTTTATTTGGGGTACACCATATCACACCAGGCAACAACTAATTCTCAGAGGAAGGGGCTTATACAGTCACTGGCAAAAAGAAAATGCATTCATATGAAAATATTGAGGGTGTTCAATCAAGAAGAGAAAGAGTTTACCGTATGGTGGTATTTATTAATATGGATGCACCTACCACAGATTTTAGATTTAATGTCATGGATCTAGCATCTGGGCATGATGTATGGAGAAAACTAAACGTAATATTGACCAATCCAAGACGCTGAGATGATGGAATTCCTTTGTCTAATGTGGAGAAAAGAATCCAAGACTCGGGGAATTCTGGAATGAATTACCAAATATGTCACACCTTTTTCCAACCTATCCCTAGAAGAACCCTGAAGATATTCTCTTTACCAAAGGCTTGAGGCATCTTTTGTTATAGAAGTACTAGTATCATTAAAACATGGCTTAGTAGGTGTTTCCTGTAGGTCAAGAATGCTAGTGACACATACTTCCTATTTTCAGTAAAATTGGGATATTCCAAAATAGAAGTCTTTAACAGTGACCTGGCTGCAATTTATGATAATCAGATTGGATACCAAGATCTTTGGAGGTGATTAATTGAGGATAGAGTCCCAGATAAATGGCCACACCCTAAAGTCTTATTTGACTGTATAGCAAAAATTTCTCCAGGTTTAGAGACAGATGTCATCAAGATAGAAATGCAGCCCTGCATTCTGTTGTTAGACCTGCACTAGTTCACAGATCTAAAGCTGACTGAATAATGCGGAGGCCAGGTATCCTTCGGGGGGAGCTTAGTAAGAGCCCTGTGTAAGTGCAAACTCCCGGCTTTCCCCAAAGGGACCCATTACCATTTTATCTGGGTAACTACACTGGGGCAACTATGCAAACACTTGGGCAACATTTGGATACTAGCTGTTAGATATCACTAATTCCTGAGTACCCAAAATGTCACTGTCCACAAGTTAGGGTGGAAGCACGTGGGGATCAGGTAATGGACTTTTGACTCAATTCAGCCCCACCATAGGCCTAGTGGAATCTTAAGCCCCTGACCTGCATGTCTCGTTGGAAAAGCTGTCTTTAGCAACTGATGGAATTCCCACATTGGTTTGTTGACCTGTGAAGTAAGAACTGTTAAGAAATGAATGGAGAAGGGGCGCCTGGGTGGCACAGTGGTTAAGCGTCTGCCTTCAGCTCAGGGCGTGATCCCGGCGTTCTGGGATCGAGCCCCACACCAGGCTCCACCTCTATGAGCCTGCTTCTTCCTCTCCCACTCCCCCTGCTCGTGTTCCCTCTCTCACTGGCTGTCTCTATCTCTGTCAAATAAATAAATAAAATCTTAAAAAAAAAAAAAGAAATGAATGGAGAAGAGGAAGCTCCTAGAGCCCTTCTCTGCCAAACTAATGAATCAGTAACAGTACTCCATCTCTGGGGGAATTAGAGATTAGTGTTACCAGAGAGACAGATGCAGCAGTGATGATTCCCATCACACGTCCATTTAACTTGTCAGTCTAGCTGGTGCAGCAGATGGATGGGTTTGGGGGAATGACAGTAGATTATCATTAACTTAATCATACTAAGAGCTCCAAACTGAGTGATGCCCATTGCAGCTGCTATTCCAGAAGTCATTTCCTTATTGAATCAAGTCAGGATAGTGCCTGACACCTGATAGACATCTATTACCATGATAATTTGGGAGGGGGCATCTATCCCTATTTGTATATTTTTGACAAACAAAAATATCAGAAGCAGTTTGGCTCCACCTGATAGAATAGCGGTATGAGTTTTCCAGCCCAACTGGAGAATATGCCAGCTCTTAGAGCTGTGCCAAGTTTAGTCTGTAGAGACTTTGACTGCATCACTATGGTAGATTATATTTTCCAGAGATGGCTCACCAATGCATATCCCATCACACATGTTCATCTTATAAGGTGATGTTGGCATTCTTCCATTGAAAGGTGAGGTGATTTTCTCTCCTCTTGAATGAGTAGAACTTTATAACTGCCTTGACCAGTAGAATGCAGCAGATATGACCCAGTGTGACTTCCAAGGCTAGATTAGAACAGGGCAGTATGGCTTACCATTGTCCACCCTTGGGATTCTTGCCCTTCAAACTCAGCCACCATATTTGGTAATAAATAAACCTTGAGATGATTCTGGCTTTTTTTTTTTAGAATTTTTTTTTAATTAATTAATTTATTCGACAGAGATAGAGACAGCCAGTGAGAGAGGGAACACAAGCAGGGGGAGTGGGAGAGGAAGAAGCAGGCTCATAGCAGAGGAGCCTGATGTGGGGCTCGATCCCATAACGCCGGGATCACGCCCTGAGCCAAAGGCAGACGCTTAACCGCTGTGCCACCCAGGCGCCCCTGATTCTGGCTTTTTGTCTTTGAGTTTTTCAGTTAGGCTCCCAATGTCATAGAGCAAAGGCAAACTGTCTGCACTGTGTCCTGTCTAAATTCTTGATTGATGGAAACTATGAGAGATTATAAGTGATTCTTGTTGTTTTAAGCAGGAAGTAATAGGCAATCTGTAATATAATCTGAATCTATAAGGAATCTAGCCACATCAATGAATTATTTTAGGCATGTTGGGATAACCCCTTTAAAGTCCTGAACTCTCAACCCTCTGTGTTAAAAATACAGCACTTGGTGAGTCTCTTTGGATTTGTTAAGCACATATAGTGTAGATGGGTGTGTTGGCCCTGTCAATTATTGGACTGACCTGAAAAGTGGCGTACTTTACGTAGAGCCCCGAGTAAGAGAGGTTTCTTGTAGTTCAGGCTACAGGCAGCTCTGTCCTCAACCCATATGATTCCTTACATCTGTAGCAGATACTGTGTGGAGACTCTTACAGCCCCAGTTAAAGAACCACCACGGAGGAAACTGTGGTTTTTGAAGCTATGCCCTCTTTGACTATTTCCCTACCTGGCCCTGGTGGGGATTGAATCCCAGATCAAGAGACCTAGGTGCCATGGGACCAGATCCGCCCATCACAAACTGGGCGGCGGTGTGCCTGGGCCATATCATTGGGGGAACCCTCAATGTCAATATACTTAGATCTTTTTTTCATAGGCCTATTGGAGTCACCGGAGACTTTTTTTTTCTTCTAATTTGTTGCCCAGGGAGTATAGACCTGGATAGAAGCATTTGGAAAGAAGGTTGGAAGTCTCAAGTTCAATATGAACATTTTCATATATTCTTGCCCCATTACCTCTTCCTTTGCCTCAAGTGCGCTTGGTGTCCTTCAGTTCAGAGACCCCTCCGTTTTATCCTCTCCTGCGATCACTCTTCCAGTCTCCTGCAGAGAGGTAAAAGAAGGACAGCCACTTGGCTAGATAGTGTAGGGGTGCTGGAAATCTAACTGCTTCTGCAATAGATTTGCAATCGACATCCTTTTTTTAGCATTACTTTCACTCCCCATTTTCAAAGATTCCCCAGGCAACCCATTGCTTTGTTTTTTTGGGATTCCGCAATGTAAATTGGATTGTTTCTTGGCTTTTTCCACTGCTTACCTAAGATCCAGCCTTTTCAGAACTCATAAGTCTGTCATCATTCATCCATCTGTTTTCTAGTTTCCGAAATTTTGTTGTTTTTGTCTTCTCCATTCAGTTTCTCCCTGTGAGTTTATGGCTTTGGTTTCAAATCCCTTTCTCTGTGTTATGATGGGATCTTGTGAGGGAGTGGAGCCAAATACATGCATGGCATCTGTTCCCATTAGCTAGACTGTAAGACCACAAGACAAAGACTGGGAAGGAAGAAAGTCCAGGGGATGAGACCCTTTATGGGGAAGGTGTGTCATTTTCCCAGGGGCGGGAATTGCAGGTTTGGAGCCTCAAAGCAAAGGGTACCTGTGCGATGGGGGTTGTGACCACCGTACTTGAGAAGTCCCATGTTGTCAAGTACTTTCTCTTTAAGAGAGTTCAAGTTAATTACAAATTGAGTTCTGAATTTCCCTGACTCTTCCACAAAAAGTGTCACAAAACTATAGTGTCTGGTTTATTCATTTTGTGGGGGCTTAAGGAAAGCAAGATGAAGATGGCTTTGTCCCATTGTTTCCAAGGATGGAGAAGGGACATTAGCTTTGGGGACCCACCTCTAGTGAAACCAGTGGCTGCAAACATAAAATTTTCTGGAGATCATTCCAGAGAAGATCAGAGAAGAGAGAATAATTTCTGTTTACTCTCATGTGTTAGTGAAGGTTGTTCCCTGAAAAGAAAGAAGGACTCCAGCAAAATTCTGGATTATTTAAGTGGAGTGGCAAGATGATTTATAAGCTGAATGAATTCACTGGAAGCAGAAGCTCAAATCCAGGGGTGACTGTGACTTTGAAAGACAATTTTAATTGTTATGTATTTATCTTTTTAACTGTTGAATTTAAGTGTATCCTACATATAAGAAAGTGCACAAATTATAAATGTATAGCTTGATGAATTGTCTGTGTATCCATTTTACTGTGTACTAGAAGAATTAGAACTGGTACATTAAAATTGCAATTTCAAGGTTATTGCTCGGGATGAGGGTAATGCAGCCTGGTAACTCACCTTACAAGGACTGTGTAACTTACGGGATCGTTATTCACGCTTTCAATGACTGATCTGGGTTCTCTGAAGCAGACTCTGAGACCAGGATGGAGAGCAAGTAGTGTATTTGGAAAACACAGGAAATCCCAGTCGGGAAGTGGGGGAAATAAGACAGGCAAAGGAAGATAGCCAGTAAAGCTCTTACTGTTCAGCTAGTTACCACTGTCGGAGACAGGAGCTTAGTCTCACGGAAACTCTGGGAAACTGCAAAACACAAACCTCAGAATTATGCCACCCAGTGGTGAGCAGACTGGGCATTCTCTTACCAATGCCGAGTCGAGGCTGGTGGTTGTGGTGGGGGGCGGGGGTGGTAGTGAGTGTTAATTCCTGGATGTCGGAGGCAGCCCAGTGTCAGGCACAGAGGTGCAGACTAGCAGCTGACGCCCGCTGGAGCACACTGGGAGGTCTGAAGGATATGCGTAGGAAAGCAGTAGCTACTGTCACTACATTTCCCATCCAAAATGCTTGGAAGCGTGGATAGTATAGGCGATTCTGAGCGCGAGTCTGCATTTCTGCTGCATCCTCTTGAGCACTCTTCTGCTGTAAGTTGACAATCATTTGTTACAGAAAACGTGTGGAAGGCTATATCACTGTAAATTGGAATCCGGTCTGACTCTCTATTGGTAACATTAATTTCCTTCTCACCCAATCATAAATCAGTGGTAAAAATTGGTATTTTCTAGGAGATAAGACTGAAAATTATAATGAAAGTATGAACAGTTGTGGTGTCTTGAATCAAACATACTGTTTAAGCACAAGGAGAACCTGGGGATGAACATGTATGACAAGTACCTACTGAAACTGTTAAGATTGTCAGTCATATGCGAGTGGGTCACTGAATTCTCCCTTGTTCTCAGTGCCATGAAGAGTTGGGCAATGATTCCAGAACAGCTTCTGTTTCATTCAGAAGCGCATTGGTTTCCCCACAGAAGAACCCCCTTTGTCTCTTCAAGATAAAATAAATGACTTCATCTTTCTGGAACACATATACTTCGTGAGAGCACGTGTTTCTGGAACACATATACTTCGTGAGAACACGTGTCTCTGGAACATATATACTTCGTGAGAGCGTGTGCCTAAGAGGCACTGGCTCACGATCTCTTTATCACGTTGTGAAAATGTGTGAAGGAAACCTAACTCAAAATCGGAGTTGGGAAGCCATGGGGGGGGGGGCTGTCACTTGAGCATCACTAGTCACAGCTTGCATAGTCCAACAGGAAGAAGGAAGATGTCCTTGTGGCTGGGCAACTGCATCAGGCAGCAGGTGCCTGGCAACAGCCCGTGAGAAGCTACCACCACTTGAACTCTTTCAATGAACTTCGGTTCAAAACAGCCCCTCCCGACTTCCTTCTTTCCTCTATAAAAGGATGCTCTCTTCCTTTGTTCTTCATACCTGCCTGTGGTTCGCCATCGTTTGCTTATCCTGAATTGCAATTTCTCTGCTATTCCGAATAAACTCGATTTTACTGGCTGAATTACTTCTTTTTCTCTTTCAAAATGTTGACAATGTGAACAATCTAAATTCAGTCCTGAAAGGCAAGGTTTAAACCTGTTTTCCACGTAAGAGATGAAGTACATTAAATTCAAAATTGTGTAACTGACGTTGGGGGGATGCTCTTTAAAATGCTCTTTGGATGATATGTTTATTAACTCATCTGAGTTACTCCCTGAATCTATATTTTAAAGAATATGAAGAGGCGTTTGAAAGACGATAAAGTGTCCGTAAGGGTTTTCTGAATCTAATGGCAGAGATGACTATAAGAGGAGCCCTTTCCCCAACATCTTTGTAGACATAAGCAAATAACTGGACATATTTTGAAGAACGTATTCTAGATACTGAATTAGATGTACTATTGAAATAAGTTTATTAGGGGTGCCTGGGTGGTTCAGTCGTTAAGCGTCTGCCTTGGGCTTAGGGCATGATCCCGGAGTCCTGGGATTGAGCCCCCACATCAGGCTCCTCCGCTGGGAGCCTGCTTCTTCCTCTTCCACTCCCCTGCTGTGTACCCTCTCTCGCTGGCTATCTCTCTGTCAAATAAATAAATAAAATCTTTAAAAAAAGAAGTTTATTAAACAAAAATTTCTGATAATTTTGGTGAGTTTCTAGCTCCATCAGAGAATACAGTTAAGCATCTTGCCCTCATACACTATGCATGGATTTCCAGTGCTGACTCATATCAAAAGGGAAAAACAGAAACGTTTTATTAATATAGAAGCCCATTTTTTCTTTCTTTTTTACTTTACTTACTTTAAAGTAAGTGACATCAACCTAAATCTCTCTCCCCTTTTAAATTTATAAACAATTCTAATCCTTGCATTGAGAAATTTATTTTCAGATATGTACTTTAAAAATTGACCGGATTTAGGGACACCTGGGTGGCTCAGTCTGTTAAGTGTCTGCCTTCGGCTCAGGTCGTGATCCCTGGCATCCAGCCCCGTGTCAGGCTCCCTGCTCAGCGGGGAGTCTGCTTCTCCCTCTTTCTCTCTGCCTCTGCCTGCCCCCCCCCTGCCCCCGCCGCTCATGCTCTCTCTCTCAAGTAAATAAATAAAATCTTAAAACAAAATATTTAAAAGTTTAATTTCTTGGATTTAATATTTTTATATTTTATGGCATCTCTGCTTTGCTATTTACAGTAGACAAATTGTTCTCTTGTTGAATATATTTGTTGAAATAAAAAAGGGATTTGAGAGCTTCAATAGGATACAGCTAACATCATTTGGCATAAACCCCCAGTTCAAGCTCAGTGTTATAGTAGCCTGCTTTTAGATCATGTTATATTCCTTTTGTTTCATTTGCACATTAACGACCTAGTATGTATTTTTCTCTATACTCTATATTCAGATAATCCTTACTATCGTGTATATATATTTATGTGCATATATATACATATATATATACACACACACACAACTACATATTTGTGGGATAATTATTAGGCTAAATAATATGAACTTGCCTTTTTGTATGTTTAAAGTGATTACATACCAGGAGGCTCATATGATTTAATCTAATACGTTCTCACTTAAAAATATCTCAAGGAGGGGTGCCTGGATGGCTCAGTCGGTAAAGTGGCCGACTCTTGATTTTGGCTCAGGTCATGATCTCAGGGTCCTGGAATCCAGCCCCACAGGGGGCACCACACTCAGCAGGGAGTCTGCTTGAGATTCTCTCTCTGCCTCTTCCTCTGTCCTGCTTCCCCCGCCCCCGCCGCCCCCGTTCAAGTGTGCACGCACATGCTCTCTCTCTCTCTCTCAAATAAATAAATATTTTTAAAAATATCTCACGGAAATCCTGCCAACTGATGTTTGGCTCTAATTCTTTCACAGGGCCTTGGTGTGTGAGGGTATCATGATGTATTCAGCAGTCTCTGTACTCTTGGGCATTTACCTTCCCATTTTCTGCTGGTAGAAATGGTTCTGCAGTAACCGTCCTCCTACAGTTGTCCTTTGTAACAGTGCTTTTGTTTCCAAGGGATAGATCCTGGGGAGTGGGAATGCTTTGTCAAAAGAAGTATATATTTTTTATTTTGAGAGATATTGCCAGATTGATCTCCAAAAGTCTGGTGCATACTTTTTTTTTAAAAAGATTTATTTATTTAAGAGAGCAAGAGAGAGCATGCCTGAGCAGGGGAAGGGGCAGAGGGAAAGGCAGAGAGAGAAGGAAAGAATCTTCAAGCAGACTCCCACGTGGGGCTTGATCCCAGGACCCTGAGATCATGACCTGAGCCAAAATCAAGAATCCAACGCTTAACTGACTGAGCCACGCGGGCACCCTAGTGCACACTTCTGTTAGCAACATATGGGAACGTTCTCTCTCTGAATTCCCCTTTGCAAAATACTTTTTATTTTTGACCAATTTGGGTATAAAGCGGTATCTCATTATTACTTTTAATTTCCATGTTTGGCCATCTTTCATATGCTTGCTATTTGGATTTCTCTTGTGTGATTTATTTAATTATGTCCTTTGCCCATTGTCCTATGGAGTTATTTTTTCTCCCTCTGCTCCCACCCCTTTTCCGTGGCTGAGGATAATCTGAAACCAGTAGCTGAGATCTTGTTGTCCTCAACTGTGATTGCCCGGACATCAGTTATGTGCACTGATGGTAAGATGTGTTGAGTTTAATTACTGTTTTAAATGTCTTAATAGTTACAGAGTGATTTGGCATTACAGTGAAAACACTGACATGTTCATAAAGGCACAGACACTCAGCAGCATGAGATGTGATAAAAATCGATGTGTGTAAGTAATCTAAAGAGCTCTTTCATTAAGTGTAACATAAAATTCTAAGCTACAGAAAGTGCTGTGCATTAATTTAATTGCAGGATTTTTTGTATTAGTGGTACATACATAATGGTGTGTTTTAACATAAATGGTATTTTAGAGTCAGTCAAATACCTGTTGTGTCTGTCATCTGCATTACAAATACATTTTGTGTCACATTGACTTTGTTTCAGGCATCTTTTGCTTACAAAGGTTTTTAATTTTTATATAGTCAAGCATGTTAATTAGGTTCCCAGACTTGGGTAAAAGCATTTCTCCCACTGTTAGATTATATATATATACTCTCTTGGGTTTCTCGCAAGATTTTTTTTTTCTTATAAGATTTTTGTTCGTTTTTACATGTAAGGGTTTAATGCAACTGGCATTATTTCTTAATCTGGGTTAAGATAGAAATCCATTTTTATTTTCTTTCAGATTGCTAAATACTAAGATTCTATAAGCTTCATTTATTAAACTACCATATTTGTCATTTACCAAAATCTTACATAAACGAGAACCTACTTTTGGATTCCCTAGTCTGTTATGTTGGTTTTCTTTGTCATTTCTCACCATATCATAGTTACATGGCCATAACGACTTTTCAGTATGTTGTAATATCTGGAAGGCAAGTCCTTCGTCACTGTTCTTTCCCTCTTCTCTTTCCAAAAAAGAGAATTTTTGTCTCTTCTTGGACCTTATTCTTGCATATGAATCTTAAGATCTTTTTATCTAGTTCAATCAAATCAAAGTGAAACCCTGTTGGAATTTTAATAGGAATTGCAATGAAATTTTATATTACTTGACAGTTATGATATCAAATCTCCCTCAAGTGTAATATACTTTTTTACATTTATTCAAATCTTGTTTTATGGCTTTTAATAATGTTTGTTTTCACTGCTTTCATCTACATTTCATTCTTGATGCTCATTACTTACTTTCTTATTTTAAAAGATTTTATTTATTTATTAGAGAGCGAGAGCATGAGCAGGGGGGTGGAGCAGAAGGGGAGGGACAAGAAGACTTTGTCTGAGCATGGAGCCCAACCCGGGGCTTGATCCCAGGACCCTGAGATCATGACCTGAGCTGAAATCAAGCGTCGGTCGCTTAACCAACTGAGCCGTCCGGGCACCCCTAGATGCTCATTTCTAGAGCAAGAAAGATATTTATTTTGTGTGTATTTCTTATGAGGCAAGTCCCTCACATGAAAGTCTCCTATTTATTTTAGTCGTTTTTATTCAAGACTTGGGTTTTTCTAGATGGTCTATCCTATATTATCAGCAGAAGGATATATACAGCTCTAACTGTTCTTTTCCAGTATATTTGCTAGCTTCCTTATATTATTGTATTTAACATATCCTCCAAGACAATGTTAAAAACGCGCTGGCAAATTTCTGATTTTGATCAAAATGGTTTTAGTGTTGCATCATTTTAGAATACTATTTGCTATGGTCTTTTGTAGTCTTTTTTTAATATTCAAGTAGTTTCCTTCTATTCTTATTTTACCTTGAGTTTTCAGTATATTAATTAGAACAATAGTTGACGAAGAGTAAGTGCTCTATAAGTACTTGTTAAGCAAACGAAGGTATATTAGTAATGACTGCTAGAGGTTATTAATGCCTTTTGATCATATGGTTTTGCTCTTGACCTTGCTTGATCATATATATTATGATGCATTGCTGGCTTTATTTGCTAATATTTTATTTAGAATATTTGAAATAGTCACAAATTTATCTATTTGTTCTTTTTTGTACTTAAAAAATCATGTATTAGCATTAAAGTTTCTTGTGTCATTAAATGAATCAAGGAACATACATATTTTTTCTCAGTCTGGAACACTTCTCCTTTGTTGAGAACTGCCCCCTACTCAGGGGGTAAGTACCCAGTAACCAGGTCTACTAGGACACTGCTTGCCCACCTGGTCACAGCTCACTGATTAAATGATCTTGCCAAGATCTAGAATTTTGAATTGAGTAACGGACACTGGTAGTTGCTAAAACTGAACCATATTAAGGGTGGTGGTATAGAGTGTCGAGGGCATCCCTTTGGGCACCAGCCAGAAACACTGGTCCCTAGCCTTCCACAGACTGAGCTAATCACTTTTTCCTTGGATTCCCAAAGACACTCCAGAATCCTTCCAATTATTATCACCACCACCATCACCACCATCATCCTTTTAAATTAGAAAGCAATTCTGGTGAACTTGTTAGTTGCAAATAAAAGAGGCTTAATCACAGAACTCTGTATAGAGTCACCTTTCTTTGAATATTTCAATAGCTTTGCTTTTGCTTTAAAGCGAATCTTAACTTTCCCGAAATTACATGATGTATAACATGTGTAGTAGAAACCCCATTTTATTTGTTCCTGTTATAGACTGTTTGGTGTCCCAGCCAAATTCAAATTCATGGTGAAACCCCAAAGTGACTATATTTGGAGATAGGGCTTTTATGGAAGTGTTTAAGGTTGAATGAGATCATAAGGATAGGATTAGTATCTTTATTAGAAGATACCAGAGAGCTCCTCTCCCTTCCCACACACACACAAGAAGAGGTCATGGAGCACACAGTGCACCCACCTACAAACCAGGAGACGAGGCCTCAGATTGCAACCTACGTTGCCAGCACCTTGACTTTGGACTTCCCAATCTCCAAAACAGTGAGAGAATAAATTTCTGCTGTTTAAGTCATCCAGTCTATAGTATTTTGTTGTAGCCGCCCAAGCAGACTAATACAATTCCCCTAAATGGCTAACTAGTGATGTAATGCCACTTATTGAACAATCCATCATTACCCCACTAATTTGAAATGTCACTTTTATAATATATTAAATTTAAATAAATTATCAAGTCTGTTTCTGGGTTTCCAAAATCATGTCACTAATGAGTGTATTTTGGCACTAGTTTTATCTTGATTATTGTCCATCTATAATACAAGATTATATCTTATATCATATTGGTAGAGCAAGTCTGACTTTATTATTGCTGCACAATTTTATTGGCCAAACTAGAACACCTACCATTCCAAGTATACTTTAGAATCATTTAACTGAGTAAAAAAAGAAAATTTGAGATTTAATGGAGGAGCATTAAAGTGGAGGAAAAGTGACATATTTAGAATGCTCTATTTCAATCCATGAATATGGTGCTTGTCACTATTCTCTCCATTTAAATCAGTAACTTTTATAGTTTTATTTATAATGACCCACATAATTCTTGTTTATTCTTAACAATATTTTCCAATATTTTATTATGAAAATATTCAAACATACAGAAAAGTTGTAATTTTACAGTGTGCATCCACTACCTACCATTAATAATTTACTCTATTTCATGCAGTGTTTTTTGTTAGGCAGTGAATGGGAGCATAGACTGCCTGGATTTACCACCTGCAAACTGTATAATGCAGGGCAAGTTACTTAACTTTTCCAAACCTGTTTTCTTACCTGAAAACTGGGCATCACCTCAAGGGGTTTTATGAGGACTAAATAGGTTAAAATATGTAATGCACTGAGAACGAAGCCTCATGCTCTGCAAATACTGTATGCCAAGTGCGTTAATCTCCTTAGGCTGTTATAAGTAAATCTCATAGACTGGGTGGCTTAAACAACAGAAGTTTATTTTCTCACATTTGTGAAGCTAGAAGTTCCAGATCAAGGTCTGGCAGGGTCAGTTTAGGATGAGATCTCTTTCTGCCATGCAGAGAACCTTCTTGCTAAATTCTCAGGTGAGCTTTCCTCAGTGCCTGCACCTTCAGAGACTGAGTGAGCCCTCTGGTGTCTCTTCTTATAAGGACACTAATCCTGTGGGACCAGGGTCCCACCCTTATGGCTTCATTTAACCATAATTACTTCCTCACTCCAAATACAGCTACACTAGGGCGTTAGGGCTTCAGCATATGAAATTGCAGAGGTGAGTGGGGAGACACAAAGATTCAGTCCACAACTGCTGGCAAGTGCATAGTTTCATTCTATTTTCTAAATTGTTTTTGTAAGTTATTGACATAGAAGTGTATTTGGAATTATCTACTCCTATTTTGTTGAGGAGACAAACCCACCAATAAAAGTGCATTACAGTATAATCATTTTTGCAGAGAATACATAAAAACTGCATGAAAAAAATAGGATGTGTGTGTGGATGGGGGGCGGGGTGGATGTGTAAGTCTGCACCAAATGTTAGCAATGCTTATCTCTGCTTGATGAGCTTCTAGGTAATAATTATTTTGTTTTTGTGTATTTTCTGGCATTTCAGAAATACAAGGAAGTCAACTAACATAAGAATTTATTGAATGCTAGCACAAAAAACAACCCGATCATGGTATTTTAATAAAACACAGGATTCCATTCCATTTTCAGTCTTTTCCACGTACATATGAAGTAAAATGCTATGGATTCGTTTATAGCAATGTTGTTTGGACAAAAAAGTGATACAGATGTTTCCCTTTTGTCACGGGTTTCCAATCTTCCCATGGAAACATTCACTGGCCTCTTGCCGGCAGAGGGGAG
The DNA here is from genome assembly GCF_023065955.2 of Ursus arctos. Taxonomy (NCBI): domain Eukaryota; kingdom Metazoa; phylum Chordata; class Mammalia; order Carnivora; family Ursidae; genus Ursus; species Ursus arctos. The sequence goes on from NW_026623008.1 coordinate 30,329,401, forward strand.
ACGGCTCTATTCAGGGGCTTGGGTGGGCACAAGAGTACCGGCTCCGTCCGCTTCCGCAGCAATGGGGCTGCGTCCCCCGCGTGTGGGATCCCGGGCGGCAGCGAACCTGGAGTGACGGGGCCGCCGGGCGAGCATCCCGGGAGGCGCCGCGAGCCGGAGACTGCCCGGGGGGACGCTGGGAAGCACGCGCGGAGGCCGCTGCCGCGCAGGCGCACAGGCCACGGCTGCGCTACGTGGGAGCACCTCGGCGCTGCGCGGAGGGCGGCCGGCAGCGGGGCAAGGGGGCGAGGGCGAGTGGGGCGAGCTGACCTGCGGGGTGAGCCGGAAGCTGTGCGAGGTCTGGGGTGGGGGCGACGGGAAGCTTTGGCTCCGCCCCGCCTGGGGCCCCCCAGTGGCGCGTGGTGCGCCCAACCGCCCGGGGTCGCATTCAGACAAAGACTGCGGCGAGGTCCACGCCTGGAGAAAGGTTTATTCTCTCGGTTGCGGGAGGAGAAGACGGGCTTGGAGGGGTTCCGTGATTTGCCACGGCCAAGCGAAGCGAAGGAGCTGGGATTCAAACTCAGCGCCTTTGGGATTCCAAATCTCAAGACTAGTTTAAACGTCTTACTACCTGCAACAAAGAATTGGGCTATTCAGCTCTTTGTGCTACGTGACACCAGCGCAGTGGTTTGGACCGCGTGGGCTGTGTATATCCACCGTCTCCACGTACCTTTTGTAAAAAATATTCATTGGTGTCAGTTCTAGAATTCTGACTGTGCGACTGAGCTTTCTAGATCCTTTTGCTGGCTAATGTTTTCTGTCCAGCATCACCAGGGGACTGTAGAGAGGTGGCTTCCTAGAAACCTGGAGCCTCCAGCTGCCTGCTAAGGAGACAGATGGAGCTCAAGACGAGATGCTCCTTGGGAGCCTAGACATTAAAAGATCCAGACTCCGGATTTTGGTACTGTATGTTCCCTGGGCGGGCGAGAGTGGAGCACTCCAGCACAACTGTGAAGCCCGAGTTTCCAGCAGTTTGCTTATTGAAAGTGGCCAAGCCCAAATAGGACCTTCTGCCTTGTGGGCCGAAGCAGAGAGCCCCAGAAAGGAGTGCTGAAGTCAACATGCTACAGCAGCTTCTGATCACCCTGCCCATGGAGACCAGCACCTGCGTGAAGCTGTGCCATCCAAAGAAGGCCAAGGAGGGGGCATCCCTGTGGGAGGATGTGACTAAGATGTTTGAAGGAGAAGGTGAGAATAGGCTGGTTGGCGGGAAGGAGGAAAAGCGGCATCCTCTCGTGTGAGAAGGAAGGTAGACACCTGAGCAGAAGCATCCCTTGGGGAGGCAATTGGGTAAAAGGTCTCTGGAGTTCTTGATTATGGCTTCTGGCCTTGGGTTTTCCTGAATAGTAGTGGTGAATTCAACCTGACCCCACTATCTAAGTGTCATGACTGTATATGTTATTTCTTTTCATTTTCCCCATGGGGGTGTGGGGCAGGGAAGACTTGCCTAATTTTCTTTATTTTACACTGAGGAAATGTGAGTCAAATGAGAGACCTGTGCAGGCATTTGGTGGCTAGGTCAGAAGGAGAAGGCAGCAGGGCAAGTACCAGGTGAGCCTGGAGTATCTTGTGCTAGAAAGCAAGGAAGGGTGCAAAGGCTAATGGACACGTACGAGCAGGATGCCAAGTTTGGACAAACTCAGGACTGTTAAGTATCCAGATTGATTGTAACACCTTGAATAAATAAAATTCCAGAAGTTCGTGATGACACAAAATAGAGGAAGGGGAAAAACTCATTTACCAGTGGTGGTGATTCATACACTGATTTCTTACTTTGAAAATAAATTATTATGGGAATGAAGAATGCGCTTACCTTGCATTTTACATCATTTTCAGTTGTTGAGGGAAAGCTTTTTGCAGAAAATATCTTCCAGTAAAAAGAATAGAAGGAACAATAGAATATTCTACTATAAATGAAATATTTGAAAAGTTCATGGTGAACAGGGTGTTCACAGGGTGCCAAAGTATTGCCCCCATAAGTTACTTGCAAAATGCCAAGGAAAGAACATTCTTTTCCAATGGCGATATCTGGTGGTCACTGTCTTTTGAAAAATATTTTATTTGTTTACTTGGGAGGGAGAGGTAGAAGCAGACTCCCCAGTGAGCAGGGAGCCCAATGCAGGACTTGATTCCAGGACCCTGGGATCATGACCTGAGCCAAAGGCAGACGCTTAGCCAACTGAGCCACCCAGGCGCCCCTGGTAGTCATTGCCTTAACCAAGTGTGTCAGTGATGGGATAATCTCCTATTTTGGATCTTCTGGGTAGTGTAATATAAAGCACATGGTATCGCCCATGAAGAATTCCTGCCAAAATATTTAACCTGATCCTAAATTGAGCTTAAAGACTGAACTTCTGGTTTAAAGAAAATACAAGTTAAAGAAGTAAGGTAAACCCTAGCACAATCAGACTGTTGGTCTCTTAAAAAGCCAATGTCAAGAGAAAAAGGGGAAGTACTATTCTAGAGAGACTGGAGATAACAGGCACTTTGAATGTGTGCACCTTGGTTGGCTTCTGGGTTGGAATAAATCCAGAATAAAAGACAGTTTGAGAAGAGTTGAGGAAATCTGAATATGAATTGTTAACTTGCTTAGGTGTGATAAATGGTATTGTGGTTATGCAGAAGATCCTTATTTGAAGTATTTAGGGATGAAGTATCATGATGTCTGCAACTTTGAAATGGTTCAAAAAATATATGGATAGATGAAGCAAATATGGCAAATGTTAACATTGAATACAGGTGGTGGATATATGGGTGTTCAATATTCATGATAAAAAGTTGGGAAATAATACAAAGACAACAATTCATTTGCCTTAATTCCTGGTTCATATTTTTAATACCTCAAATTCAGCCAGTATTGTTGGCATTCTAGCAACCTGGCAGGATGTTATGCTTAACACTTTACCAGATAGAAAAAAAAAATGAACCAGATAGTTTCTACCCATTTATTCATACTAATATTCAATTGAGGGAGATAATTATATAAATAAATATAACAGGAGGCAGTAGATATCAATATCCGAATAGAGATTAAAAACAGGCTTTGGAAAGAGTACAGGGAAGTGGAAGCTTTCTTCTCATTAAGAGTGTTTGAGAAAACTTCACCTGAACCGGTCCAGAAGGATATTGGTTTTTCACCAAGTGGGACGTATGTTCAAAGAACTCGACTGGGGCTCTGTGGGTGGGTGTGTGCAGTGGATGAAGAAGGGTATTTAGAGGGAGATGATACTTAGAAAAGCAATGATGGACGGGTTGGGAAGGATCTTGAAATCCATGGGAAAACGCTTGGATTTTTCTTTCTTATCAGTGGGGAAGCTTTGAGGATTTTTGAGCAGAGGAGTGGCCAGTAGATCTGTGCTTTTGGACCAGTGTTGGCTGTTGGGAAGTATTAATGCCCAAAGCAGCGCACTGTAGCTCCTTGTCGTTAAGGAGGCTCCGGCCTGCTCTGAGTTGCTCTAAGTGTCCCTCCCCGTGAATGTTTTGAGAGAGGAGCCGTGTTCAGCAGCTCTGCAAGCCATTTTTCTAGTTGGTGAGTTGTAAACCTCATGGCTCTTTTCCTTTCTCAGTTTTGCTCTCTCAGGATGCTGATCAGACCCAGGGAGAAAGTTTCAAGGATGAAGTCACCTCTGTGCCCTCGACAGTGGAGTCTCAGGTGGGTTGGGGTTTCCTGTCCCTTTCTTAAAATTGTTTCTCAGATTTTAAGAGCCCTGGACTTTGATTTTCTTAGCCTGTTCTAAACTAGGCCACATTGATTGGTTTCACCAGTAATTTTCCCACCAATAGTAGAAAGTTCCTCATAGTAGTAGGTTCACCATAACAGAAGGTTCCTCAGGAACCTTCTTGTTTCAACCAGACCTCTGGTCATTTATCCAACACATTTAAAAATTGTGGGAGATGGGCTAAATGGGTGATGGGTATTATGGAGGGCACTTGTTATGATGAGCACTGGATGTTATAGGTAAGGATGAATCACTAAATTCTACTGAAACCAATATTACACCATTTTCTACTATATTCTAACTAGAATTTAAATAAAAAATTGAAAAAATAAAAATAAAAAATAAAATCCTGCTGGGGTTTGTGTGTGTGTGTGTGTGTGTGTGTGTGTGTGTTTGTAAAAGTATGTAATGTAGTTCTTGCCCTGAAACCTCACAGATGTCATCTAGGGGAAAGACAAATATTGTAAAACATTTTAAAAAATTTAAATTCAATTAGCCAACATACAGTGCATCATTAGTTTCAGATGTAAAACATTTTAAGCAACATTTAAAAATTAACAGAATGCGGTTCTGACATTCCTGGAGATGTATACACTTCATTAATGACCTTTAAGAGAGGGTTTCTGGCCATGTTTTGGAGCAGAATTGTAGATGAAAAGGGAGATGAGTAGAGAAGTTTCTGGCAGGTCATGAAGGGCACATGCTGAATAGGCTGACCAGAAAGGGAAGGAAAACTTCCAAGAGCAGTTTAATAGTGTCTGTGTATCATAAATGAGCTAATCAGAAAACCATTGGCACTGGTAACGGGCAAACCCCAGAATCACAGGGAAACTCAAGAAAATTAGAGAGTAATCAGAGAACATCAATATAGAAGGAGATATTCTTAGAGAAGAGAAGACTCTTATAGTGGAGTGATCTTAGTTTCCAAAATAACATACTATAGGGTTTAATCCCATATCTTTAACGTTCCTCAAATTCAGTTTCCTAATGGGTTAAATGTCATGCTATTGCCAGCCCAATAGGGCTGAAATGCCTTCCAGACTTATTATAATACATAAAAAGCATTAGAATCATCTTTACACTTAAGGGATGTGTTATTACCTTAGCCTTCTGGCTTTTCTTTGCATTTGGTAATATTTTTAAAAATAATCATAAAATGGTTATTAAATTTGTGTAGATCGTACATGACAGGCTCTTGTACTTCACAACATGGTATCTGCTTTGGTCAAATCTTCCTTACTAGGCAGAATTCATGCTCCCTCCAGAAATGTGCTGTTCTCACATACTTCTCTTACTAACAGAAATACCCAGCTAATGGTATTTTACCTATGCTGAAATGTTCTCATTTTAACCAATTCTCTCAGCCCAACAAAGGTCCCTGTCTTCTCTTGTGGCCTTAGCCTCTTTTGAACTCTCCCCTTCCTCAAATATTCCTGATCTTTTTTGTCCTTAATCCAAATTATTATGTACTGCTCTGAGACCTTCTTTACTATTTCATGAGTATTTCTCCTTCAGCCAAATGATAAGTTGCAGAAGACAGCTTCCATGCTTTCTGCATTGTGTTGTAACCTCCTGTAGAGAGTCAGCCAACCGATCTTCAAGACAGTGCCCAAGAAAACTTGGCTAGAATCTCTTAGCATGTAGGCAATGTTAGAACTGAAAAGGAACATATTTGATGTTCTAGGGACTGTTGACCTTCAAGGACATATCCGTGGACTTCACCCAGGAGGAGTGGGGGCACCTGGCCCCTGCTCACCGGAATCTATACCGGGAGGTGATGCTGGAGAACTATGGGAACCTGGTCTCAGTGGGTAAGGACGAGCTCCCCGTATAACTAGAACCTGCCTATGGGAGGAAAATCTTTATTTCTAACCAAAGTGCAATGCTTGGGCTTTGGGTTGTGATGGAGGTTTCTAGTTCCTTCTAAACAGCGTCGGGATGGCTGTGTCCTTTTCTGCCCCGGTCTTTCTACTCTACCCCTCAGCAGGCCTGATTACCAAAGAACTATCTTTAAACTCTTAGGATGGCTCTTTGACCTCAGCACATGCAGTGTTTTCTTCTTCATGAGCAGGGTGTCAGCTCTCCAAACCTGATGTGATTTCCCAGTTGGAGAAAGGAGAAGAGCCATGGCTGATCGAGAGAGAGATTTCAGGAAGTCCAGGTTCAGGTAAGATCAAGGCAGATGGGGCCTTCATCATGTTTGCTAGAGAGCTCCACTTGAAGCCTTCTCCAGGCTCTGGGGAAGACCATGCCATCCGGATGGGTCGCACAAGAAACCTGATTACCACTCTGCACTTGCCTCTTCTCGGTAGTTTCTCTGGAGTAGGGGGAGAAAGAGATGCCTTTCCTACCAGGGTTAATTTTCTTGACTAATTCTCCTGACCCGACTTTCATGATTTTCTTGCTTTCTCCAACATTCCAAGCCTTGCCCTGATCATAGCTTCTTTCTCCTGTCCATTCAGGTGTTCTTGGGTCTCCCCTCATTAAGTACAGCACCCTGCACCAGATTCTCATGTCATTTTATCTTGGATCTCACTCTCACGATTCCATATAAAATGTTCTCCTGAGTCTTTTTCTGTAATCATAGCTTCAGTTCTGATTCTCTTTTTAACTTGTGTGGTTTAATTTTTATTTCAGATAACTTAGGACTCAGTGAGAAATCCCCACAGAATTCCTTCTTACCAAATCAAATAGCTTTCTTCATCTAAGAACAATAACGACAGCTATTCATCCAGCTGGCCTGCGTGAGTCCTGTGTGTACATTAGCCCCATCTTACAGAGGAGGAAAAGAAGGCTCACAGGTTAAGGAGTTTGTCCAGCATCACTTAGCTACTGGTCGGTGGAGTCGGTATTTGAATTTGAATCCTTCTGACTCCACGGTTTGTGTTCTTACGACACTATTCTCCATGGCAGCATTAGCCTCGTAGACCTCGCCGCCTTCTTGGTATCTGTCCTTTCCTCCACCAGCCAGTTTAATAATTGTTATCTCCCCTATCTCTCTTATTGCCTTTCCAGTGCTTCTCATCAATACCCTTTTCAATGCAGATACACCATTTCCACCTCTGTCAGGATAGGCTAAACTACTACAGCAGACAGACTCAAAAAGGTGGCTCAAATGCAGTAGGAATTTCTTGCTCATACACTGGTCTGAGGGAACTGGTTAGGCCAATGGACAGTTCTTTTCCACCTAGCGAATCTGGGGTTGAGATTTCTTCCACATGGTGGCTGCACCATCCCCTAAGGCCTCCTCATCATCTCAGTATAGCCAGCAGCAGAATAAGAGCACACAAGAGCTCCTCTGGGAGGTTTGAATGGGCCAGGCTGGAGTGACTCACGTGACTTTCACTCTGAGTCACTTACAGGAGAAACCTTCACTCAAATCAAAATCAAGATTGGGAACTAGAGTGTAGTTGCGTGTCCAGTAATGGGAAGAACAGATTTTGGTGAATATCCAGCAGAGTCTGCCACAGTCCCTGAGGGGCCTCTGTCTTTTACGCGGCTATTCTGTATCCGCACAAATGCCCACAGATGTATCGTGATGGTTTCAGTTGTTCTTTGCCACCTATATTCTCCATATTCTCCTCTTCATCTCATACAGCCGTACGAACTCTATTCCCACATATCCCATCTCTGTTTAGATGCACTGTTGTCACTTCAAACCCGATACGCCCGAAAACAGAGACCGTCTTCTCTCCCAAGCAAATTTCTCATCCTGACTCCTCCTATTCTTTAGTCTCAAAGATAAAAAATTATGGTATCAGCGAGAATGTATCATGTTTTTCTACTCTCAGTGCTTCCTCATTTCTCATGCTTCTCTGGTATTACTTGCTAGATCCACTTCTCCTCTTCATCTTTGTTGATGCCGTGCCAAGCCAAGTTCCCTTCATCTCATGCCTATTACTATGATTTTTAGTTGTATTTGTTGATGTTTTATTATTTTTGTGAATAATTTTGAATGTTACTGTCAGATTTGACCTCTTGAAATATGACATTTCTTGTTCTTACCCTGAAAAGTTAAGTGACTCCTTATTCTCTATAATAAGTAATATAAATATCTCTACTTGCTTTTTTAAAAAAGATTTTATTTATTTATATGAGAGAGTGGGAGTGTGAGCACAAGTAGGGGGGAGGGGCAGAGGAAGAGGGAGAGAGAGAATCTCAAGCAGACTCCCTGCTAAGCAGGAGCCCAACACGGGGCTTCATTTCACAACCCTGAGATCATGACCTGAGCTGAAACCAAGAGTCGAATGCTTAACCAACTGAGTCACCGAGGCACCCCTTCTCTCTACTTGCTTTTTAAGTCTACTCCAAGATTTACCCAGCTATTCTCAAGCACTTTGTATGTGCTGTTACTAAGGTGAGGTTAGAAATCCTGGGGAATAGGAGTTTGTTGTGAACAGAAAATATTGGTGGTTTAAGGTGGCAGGGTCCAGAAGGGATGGAAGGGAATAGAAAGAGAATAAAAACTAGAGAAACTCCCTCTTCCAAAAATATTGTCCCATATATACTATGGATAGACTATATAGTCTCTATCCTTTAAGATTTTACAGTTTAGTTAATAATGTGTCACAAATTAAGAAGCCCACTTTTCACCTCATAGATATAGGCAAAAATTATGAAGATTGATAAAAATCGAGTGAACTTGCTGGGAAGGGCACCCATATCTACTGAGAACACACATACCCAGAACCCAATAATTTCTCTTTAGTAAATCCTATGAAATATTGACAGGAGTGTAAACAAATGTTTGTATAATGATAACATGAAAAACTGGAGACAACCTAAATATTTTTCAGTAAAGAAAAGTCAAATTATGATATGCCCATCAGTGGAATCCAGTGGAATGCACTGCACTTGTTAAAAAGAATGAGATAAATATAAATGTACAGACAAGGAAGGGGGCCCATAAGATATAGGTGAATTAAGAAAAAAACAGATGCAGAAATATATATATGCGCCATGATCCCTTTTTTTGTGCAAATGTATATTTGTGACTGTACATACATAAACACACACATTCACGTATACATACTGTTGGGAATATCTAAATGGATGTATTCCAAAATCCCAAGACACTAAGGGAAAGGAGATGAGATTGAGAGAGGCTATTTCTCCTATATTATTTAATGTTTTATTTTAATGTGTAGAAAGTATGAGATAAATACTTGAAAAAACTTTTTTTAATAGAGAAAATTTTGTCATAGAAATACGAGCTTGAGATGATATGGTGCTAGAATCCTGTGTTCCTTAATCTTATCTTTTGATGTTTGCCCTTACAATGATGCTGTCCTCTTAGTGTACTTCCTTCTGGAATTCACATGGATGAACTCCTCCCAATGCCTGAAAGTCACCTTACATACTCTAAAAGCTTCTTTCTGTAGACCATTTTTTCACTTCTTTTTATATTAGCTTTCTAGGGGGCAGAACTACATTTGAAGATAGTCCAAGGTTTCTATGCTTAGTACACGTTCATTTTTCCCCCTCCTATTCTCACTATGGCCATTTATTTTTTAAAGTGCACTGAATATGGGTGATTTGTGTTTTGGGATTTCTTTCAGACTTGGAGAATAAAACAGAAACCAGGGAGTCAACCTTAAAGAATGGTATTTCATGGGAAGAATTACACCATGGCCTAATGATGGAACAGTCCACGAGAGGAAGCACGTTATATTCCACATTGGGGAGAGTCGTCAAATGTGATAAGTTAGAAAGCCACCGGGAAAACCAAGGATTAGGTGAGGGGAAAATCCCCTTGACCCACAAGAAAACACTCACTCAGGAAAAAGGCCGAGAATCTAACAGATTTGAGAAAAGTATTAATGTGAGCTCAAAAGTTATTCCCGGACCAGAAGGTCCTCCAAGAAAAAAAGACCATAAATATGATATATCTAGAAAGAGAAGTAGATACAATTTAGATTTGCTCAATCATTCAAGGAGTTATACAAGAATGAAAACCTTTGAATGTAATATTTGTGAAAAAATCTTCAAGCAGCTCATTCACCTTACAGAACACATGAGAATTCATACTGGAGAGAAACCATTCCGATGTAAAGAATGTGGAAAAGCCTTTAGCCAAAGTTCATCCCTCGTTCCACATCAGAGAATCCATACTGGAGAGAAACCCTATGAATGTAAGGAATGTGGGAAAACCTTCAGACATCCATCATCTCTTACTCAGCATGTTAGAATCCATACTGGGGAGAAGCCGTATGAATGTGGTGTATGTGAGAAAGCATTCAGCCAGAGCATTGGGCTGATCCAGCATCTGAGAACTCATGTTAGAGAGAAACCTTTCACATGCAAAGACTGTGGAAAAGCATTTTTCCAGATTAGACACCTTAGGCAACATGAGATTATTCATACGGGTGTGAAACCCTATATTTGTAACGTATGCAGTAAAACCTTCAGCCATAGCACATACCTAACTCAACACCAGAGAACTCATACTGGGGAAAGACCATATAAATGTAAGGAATGTGGGAAAGCCTTTAGCCAGAGAATTCATCTTTCTATCCATCAGAGAGTCCACACGGGAGTGAAACCTTATGAATGCAGTCATTGTGGGAAGGCCTTTAGGCATGATTCATCCTTTGCTAAACATCAGAGAATTCATACTGGAGAAAAACCTTACGATTGTAATGAATGCGGAAAAGCCTTCAGCTGTAATTCATCACTTATCAGACACTGCAAAACACATTTAAGAAATACCTTCAGCAATGATATGTGATGTATGTACAACATCAGAGAATCCGCATAATGAAACAAAAGCCTCTAAATCAGAGGTTTTCTGACTTTTGGATTTCAAGAAGCGATGAGTTTTTTTTTTTTTAACGACTCGATCCAGTGTTACAGCTATCAGTTTTGCCATGTTAAAGAAACTACCTTTTATCAACATTGATTCAGAAAAGAAAGGGCATTTTAATATTTTTAAATATAGGAAGGATGTGATCATTAGGAATAACCCTAAACATTGAATTAAGTTAGCTTTATGAAAATCTCCCAAATTTGTCTTTATTTTTCTCATTTCATTATGGGCCAGTGAAAAGTTCATCATGGCAAGTTACTGGTCCTTGGATTGGCTTTTGAGAATCACTGTTTTAAATATCCCTTAAATAATTAGAATGAAATATAAAGTATAATTTTTTTACTATAGACCTTTATATGGCTAGAAGAGGTATAAATAAAAATACTGGTTGGCTCATTTCTAGAAGAAATAATGTCAAAGGAAGCTTTCTAGAATTGATAGATAACCTACTACACATGAAATGCTTAAGTATATTTTATGGTTTCTTGTAGAGAATTGGCAAACTTTTCATAAAGGGCCCGATAGTAAATATGTTAGGTATTGTGGGCCATACGCGCTCTGTCAGAACCACTCAACTCTACATGTTAGTGCAAAAACATCGAGAGAAACACATAAGCCAGGGTATCTCAGCCTGGGTGCTGCTGATATTCTGGGCCAGATGTTTGTTTTGGGAAGCTGTCCTGGGCGCTGTAGTGGGTTTAGCAGTATCTCTGGCCACCAGCTGCCAGTCATAGATGCCAGTAGTTCCCCCACCTATTGTAACAACCAAAAACGTCTCCAGACGTTGCTAGATGTGCCCTGCAGGGTCGACATTGTACTTGTGAAGTACTTGAAAACCACTGACCTAAATGAATGGGTGTAGCTCTGTTCCAATAAACAGTAAGCTTCATGTAAAAAACTGGTGTTTGGATGCATTTAGCCTGAGAGCCGCAGTTTACCACTCCTGCTCTACGGTGCGTGAATAGCTGCCCCCTCCTGCCCCGGAATAGGCACAGCAAGAATAGTGATTGGTCCTATAGGGTTGTTGTCATCATCGTTTTTAATCTGCTTTGCTGGAACTTGTGATATGTCCTGTTATAGTGTCATATTAAAGCCTTAGAAATGTTACATAATTTCTGGAATAGTTCTAATATTCAACCGTGTAATTTAACCTGAGGGGGTTTATTGTCACTTATTTGACAGTGCTTCCCGTGTGATTTGACATACCAAGTAAGCCTAATTAGTCAAAAAGACTTCATTTAGAAGTTGAATTTGGGGAAGTTTTTCTGAAATATCAGAAGATTTTAAAGTACGTGCCTAAGTAAGATTATAGAACATTTAAAAATTAATAATTGGGGCACCTGAGTGGCTCAGTTGAGCATCTGACTTTTGGTTTCAGCTCAGGTCATGACCTCAGGGTCATGAGACCGAGCCCTGTGTCAGGCTCCATGCTCAGTGGGGAGGCTGCTTGAGTTTCTCTCTCCCTCTCCCTTTGCCCCTCCCCCCTCTACTTTCTCTCGAATCTTAAAAAAAAAAAAAATGATCTATTTAGCCAAGGGGGCAATAAGATTCTAATGGCAGATGCAGAGGATTATATCATTGTTAATAAAATTTAGCTTAATGTTGAGATGATTCCATTTTATTTATTTATTTATTTAAAGATTTTATTTATTTGACACAGAAAGAGACAGCCAGCAAGAGAGGGAACACAAGCAGGGGGAGTGGGAGAGGAAGAAGCAGGCTCCTAGTGGAGGAGCCTGATGTGGGGCTCGATCCCAGAACACTGGGATCACACCCTGAGCCGAAGGCAGACGATTAATGACTGAGCCACCCAGGCGCCCCAAGAGATGATTCCGTTTTAAAGACAAAACAGAAACTTTGTTTTTCTAGGCTGATTAAAGATATAGAATAATCTTTGTTTACAACTTAAACTAATAACCCAGGAAAACTGCCATTTTAACAGAGAAAAAACAAATTCCAGTCTTAACTGGTGTACTTCCAATATTAATTTATTTCAACAAGATGAACTTAAAAAATAAAAAGATTTTATTTATTTGAGAGAGAGACCAAGAGAGCAGGAGTGGAGGGGCAGAGGGAGAGGGAGAAGCAGACTCCCCACTGAGCAGTGAGCCTGACGCAGGGCTCCATCCCAGGACCCTGAGATCATGACCCGAGCCAAAGGCAGATGCTTAACCAACTGAGCCACCAAGGCACCCCAATAAGATGAACTTCTTTAAGAATCATGCAGACCTTCCTTTTTCCTATCATCTCCCATGTTGATACATACTTCTTGAGACAAGGCCATGCAGGGTGCCGCATGGATCTGAGTCTTTATGGTGGGTGCTGTGACGTGCTGACCAGATTCCCCATTAGGAATGAAGGTCTCTGCTGCAGGGAATGTGGCTGATAGTCCTCAACTCACACACCATCAGGGGTCGCCTTAACTGAAGACAGCTGCCTTGTCAAAGGGCATTCCCTCTGCCCAGGTTGTTACATCCAAAGGCTATTATTTTGCCCCAATTTAGGATGGTTCTGAAGGGTAATGGTACTTTTCGAACTCAGAGTCAATGAAGGCTTCTGTTGATAATGTATGACCCTCAACTTCTGCCTAATCTTGCTCTCCTACTCTCCCTTCTCTTCTCCACATGTTGATCCCTCCCTAATAAACCTTTTTTACATATTAATCTCCACACTCTTAGTCCTGACCACGCACAAAATTCCTTTCCAGATTCCCTTCTCACAAACCTACAACTTTCCTTTTTTACATTCAGATTTTGTCCTAAGTTTTCTCTCTTTAAATATCCAGTGTCACTTTCCTTGCATGGCATCTGCTTCTTTGTTCCTAGATCACCCACAGAACTTAATGAGGCCCAGATAAAGTTCTAGGGTTTTTTTTCCCTCTTTCCTGACAAATTTTGCAATGGAGATAACATGAACTTACTTGAATTTCAGTAAACACAGGCAGAATGAAACTTTTATATATAATGCTGATAATTCTAAAGACATGTCCATTTGATTAAACCAACAACCTTAAATTAGTGTTAATACTCAATATTTTCCAAGATCATGTGAACTGATAAAACATTTGGGTTAGTTTCTATCTTTGAGTTTTAGAATGCCCAACTCTTAAAACCACTTACTTTAAACCAACTAAATAGAGCTCTTTTATAAATTAATTTTAGCGATACCACCTCGGGCTAGAGAAAATATCTCACATTTATAATATCCATGGACACACAAGTACACAAGATACAAGCAAAATCTTGAAGGCCCAATTTCCAGATGTCTCCTTTTACCAATCTAATGGCAAGATGGTATTATAATGTATGGACCCATTCATTGGTCATTTTTCTCTGTATTGTAGCCAAGCAGTGTTATGAAAAATGATTGCCCAATTTTGGAGAATACAGCCCAAAGGGCTGCATATGGGGGTCGAATTGTCATTTCCCATTTTCCAATGAGAACATAGCCAGATTTATCCAAAGATACCAGAAGATGCTACTCAAACAAACCAAATGAAGCCCAACCTCTCAGCGTTAGTTCTTTCCCAAAAGTCAGGGCTTCACCGACAACCCAACAGCTTCCTCATCAACTTTTTAGAAAAGGAGGCTAAGAGAACCTAGCCCCCTATTTGGAGGCATCTGAATGTGAGGAAAAAATCTAAGATTGACACCAAACAGGAGAAAGCAGCTCATGTGCTGGTATGAAATACCCAGAGACCTCTGTCCAAACCAAACCCAAGACTGTTTCCTTGCCACGAGTGTTCAATTAAGCAGGAGGCGCCCAATCAGGGGGGAGCCCTGGGGATGGTCCCCAAGACAAAGAGCCCAGGCAGCTGCTAGGACTCATCACTGGACTCCTGTTACAGGCTGAGGGCCGATGAACCATGGACAAAGAGCTCCTCGCCAAATCTGCAACCGAGCCCAAGTTCATCCACGTAATGGATAGCAAAGACAAACCGGCATTGCCTATGCAGCGAGGAAAGGGCTATTGGAGAGGCAGCAAAATGAGGAGATGGGAGGGCAAATCTCAAACCTGCCTCTCCCAGGAGAATCGGGAAACTTAACGGCAAACAAGAAGGGCAAAAAGTGGTGGTTGTGCTTATTAGTCTGCAGCTGCAATTCGTCCCATTAACGCTTTGGTTACTGGTTTCACGAAATTTCTCAGAATATTGAAAATGGAACACTTACTCATGGGTGGTGTTTGGAGGTTGGAGGGGGAGCACTAACCTGGACAATTCAGTATATAATGCTATAGGGCTAAAATAATGTTTCACTGTCCTTCATTACAGTGATAACATAGATTATTTTTGCTTTTTAAAGGCTTCTCTGTGTGTGCTTTTACATAATTAGAATCATGGTTTAGCTGCCTTTGGAACTGGGTTTGTTTTTCACTGAATATTAGGTTGTGCTCAGATCCGAAGCCTTCATAGCAGAGTAGAAAGAGTTTGCATTCAGCAATCATAAAAATATGTATTCAAATTCCAACTCTACCACCCCTACCTTTGTGATCTTAGTCAAACTTAATCTTATTTTTTCTTTTTTAAAAATATTTTATTTATTTATTTGACAGAGAGAGAGCACAAGGAGGCAGAGTGGCAGGCAGAGGGAGAGGCAGAAGCAGACTTGCCGACGAGCAGGGAGCCCGAGGTGGGGCTTGATCCCAGGACCCTGGGATCATGACCTGAGCCGAAGGCAGACGTTTAACCGACTGAGCCACCCAGGCGCCCCTTAATTTTATTTTTGCATTTTTAAAAGACACGCCATAACAGGTTTATTATGCTAGGAATACAAAATCACTCAAACCCAGAAACTATTAATATTGCATTTTATGGCTTTTCTGCTTATTATAAAAAAGTAAATGCCTATATATATATATATATATATATATAAATGTTTTTAAATTATATTATGTTAATCACCATACAGTACATTCCTGGTTTTTGATGTAAAGTTCGATGATTTGTTAGTTGCGTATAACACCCAATGCACCATGCAATACGTGCCCTCCTTACTACCCATCACCGGTCCATCCCATTCCCCCACATCCATCCCCTCTGAAGCCCTCAGTTTGTTTCTCAGAGCCCATAGTCTCTCATGCTTCATTCCCCCTTCTGATTACTCCCCCTTTCTTTATCCCTTTCTTCTCCTACCGATCTTCCTACTTCTTATGTTCCATAGATGACAGAAATCATATGATAATTGTCTTTCTGTGCTAGACTTATTCACTTAGCATTATCTCCTCCAGTGCCATCCATGTTGCAGCAAATGTTGAGAAATTGTTCTTTTTGATAGCTGAGTAATATTCCATTGTATATATGGGCCACAACTTCTTTTTTTAATGTTTTTTTTTATTATATTATGTTAGTCACCATATAGTATATCCCTGGTTTCGTTTTTTTTTTTTTGTAATAAATTTTTTTAAAGATTTTTATTTATTTGACAGAGACAGCCAGTGAGACAGGGAACACAAGCAGAGGGAGTGGGAGAGGAAGAAGCAGTCTCCCAGCGGAAGAGCCTGATGTGGGGCTCGATCCCAGAATGCTGGGATCACGCCCTGAGCCGAAGGCAGACGCTTAACGACTGCACCAACCAGGCGCCCCACATCCCTGGTTTCTGATGTAAAGTTCGATGATTCATTAGTTACGTATAACACCCAGTGCACCATACAATACACGCCCTCCTTACTACCCATCACCGGTCTATCCCATTCCCGCACCCCCCTTCCCTCTGAAGCCCTCAGTTTGTTTCTCATAGTCCATAGTCTCTCATGCTTCATTCCCCCTTCTGATTACCCCCCTTTCTTTATCCATTTCTTCCCCTACTGATCATCCTACTTCTTATGTTCCATAGATGAGAGAAATCATATGATAGTTGTCTTTCTCTGCTTGACTTATTTCACTTAGCATTACCTCCTCCAGTGCCATCCATGTTGCAACGAATGTTGAGAACTCGTTCTTTCTGATAGCTGAGTAATATTCCATTGTATATATGGACCACAAGTTCTTAATCCAGTCGCCTGTTGAAGGGCATCTCAGTTCCTTCCATGATTTAGCTATTGTGGACAATGCTTCTATGAACATTGGGGTGCATATGGCCCTTCTCTTCACTACGTCTGTATCTTTGGGGTAAATACCCAGTAGTGCAATGGCTGGGTCATAGGGTAGCTCAATTTTTAACTTTTTAAGGGACCTCCACACTATTTTCCAGAGTGGCTGTACCAACTTGCATTCCCACCAACAATGTAGGAGGGATCCCCTTTCTCCACATCCTCTCCAGCAATTGTTGTTTCATGCCTTGTCAATTTTTGCCATTCTAACTGGCATAAGGTGGTATCTTAGTGTGGTTTTGATTTGAATTTCCCTGATGGCTAATGATTTTGAACATTTTTTCATGTGTCTGTTAGCCATTTGTATGTCTTCATTGGAAAAGTGTCTGTTCATATCTTCTGCCCATTTTATGATTTGTTTATTTGTTTCTTGTGTATTGAGTTTGAGAAGTTCTTTGTAGATCTTGGATACCAGTCCTTTATCTGTAGTGTCATTTGCAAATATATTCTCCCATTCCGTGGGCTGCCTCTTAGTTTTTCTGACTCTTTCCTTGGCTGTGCAGAAGCTTTTGCTCTTGATGAAGTCCCACAAGTTCATTTTATCTTTTGTTTCTCTTGCCTTTGGAGATGTGTCATGAAAAAGGTTGCTTTGGCCAATGTCGTAGAGGTTGCTGCCTATGTTCTCCTCTAGGATTTTGATGGATTCCTGTCTCACATCGAGATCTTTCGTCCATTTGGAGTTTGTCTTTGTGTATGGTGTGAGAGAGTGGTCGAGTTTCATTCTTTTGCATGTAGCTGTCCAATTTTCCCAGCACCATTTATTGAAGAGACTGTCTTTTTTCCACCAGATGTTTTTTCCTGCTTTATCACAGATTAGTTGCCCAAAGAGCCAAGGGTCCATTTCTGGGCTCTCTATTCTGTTCCATTGGTCTATGTGTCTGTTTTTGTGCCAGTACCATGCTGTTTTTGTGATCACAGCTTTGTAGTACAGCTCGAAATCCGCATTGTGATGCCCCCAGCTTTGTTTTTCCTTTTCAACACTTCCTTGGTGATTCAGGGCCTTTTCTGGTTCCATAAAATTTAAGGACTATTTGTTCCATTTCTTTGAAACATGTCCTCGGTATTTTGATTGGGATAGCATTGAAAGTGTAGATTGCTCTGGGTAGCATGGACATTTTAACTATGTTAATTCTTCTGATCCATGAGCATGGAATAGTTTTCCATCTTTTTGTGTCTTCTTCAATGTCTTTCAAGAGTGATTTGTAGTTTCTAGAATATAGCTCCTTTACGTCTCTGGTTCAGTTAATTCCAAGGTAACGTATGGTTTTTGGTGCTATTGTAAATGGGATGGATTCCCTAAATTCTCTTTCTTCGGTCTCATTATTCGTGTATAGAAATGCAACTGATTTCTGAGCATTGACTTTGTATCCCGCCACATTACTGAATTGCTCTATAATTTCTAGTAGTTTGGGAGTGGATTCTTTTGGGTTTTCCATATAGAGTATCATGTCATCTGTGAAGAGAGACCGTTTGACTTCTTCTTTGCCAATTTGGATACCTTTGATCCCTTTTTGTTGTCTGATTGCTGTTGCCAGGACTTCTTTTTTTTTTTTTTTTAAGATTTTATTTATTTATTTGACAGAGACAGCCAGCGAGAGAGGGAGCACAGCAGGGGGAGTGGGAGAGGAAGAAGCAGGCTCCCAGCGGAGGAGCCCGATGTGGGACTTGATCCCGGAACGCCGGGATCACGCCCTGAGCCGAAGGCAGACGCTTAACGACTGCGCCACCCAGGCGCCCCTGTTGCCAGGACTTCTAGTACTATGTTGAATAATAGTGGCGAGAGTGGGCATCCTTGTCGAGTTCCTGATCTTAAGGGAAAGGCTTCCAGCTTTTCCCCATTGAGAATGATATTTGCTGTAGGCTTTTCACAGATGGTTTTTATGAGATTGAGGAATGTACCTTCTATCCCTACACTCTGAAGGGTTTTAATCAGGAAGGATGCTGTATTTTGTCAAATGCTTTTTCTGCATCCATTGAGAGAATCATATGGTTCCTGAGTCTTTTCTTGTTGATATGATGTATCACGCTGATCGATTTGCGAATGTTGAACCACCCTTGCATCCCAGGGATGAATCCCACTTGGTCGTGATGGATAATCCTTTTAATGTACTGTTGGATTTTATTAGCCAGGATCTTGTTGAGGATTTTGGCGTCCATATTCATTAGGGAAATCGGTCTGTAATTCTCCTTTTTGTGGGGTCTTTGCCTGGTTTGGGGATCAAGGTAATATTGGCCTCATAGAATGAGTTTGGTAGCTTTCCTTCTGTTTCTATTTTTTGAAATAGCTTTAGGAGAATAGGCATTATTTCTTCTTTGAATGTTTGGTAGAATTCCCCAGGAAAACCTTCTGGGCCTGGAGTTTTGTTTTTTGGAAGGTTGTTTATCACTGACTCAATCTCTTCATAATTAATTGGCCTGTTTAAAAAATCAATTTCTTCCTGTTTCAGTCTTGGTAGTTTATAGGTTTCCAGGAAGGCCTCCATCTCATCCAGAGTGCTTAATTTATTGGCATATAGCTGTTGATAAAAGTTTGTAATAATCCTTCCAATTTCATTGGTGTTGATCGTAACCTCTCCTTTTTCATTCATAATTTTATTAATTTGGGTCTTTTCTCTATTCTTTTAGATAAGTCTTGCCAGCGGTTTGTCAATTTTATTGATTCTCTCAAAGAAACAGCTTCTAGTCCTGTTGATCTGCTCTACTATACTTCTGGTTTCTAATTCATTGATTTCTGCTCTAATCTTGGTCAACTGCTTCCTCGTGCGTGGATTAGGCCTGTCCCTCTGTTGCTCTTCCAGCTTCTTGAGGTGAGAATATAAAAACTGCATTTTAGATTTTTCTATTCTTTTGAGTGAGGCTTGGATGGCTATGTATTTCCCCCTTAGGACTGCCTTTGCAGTATCCCATAGGTTTGGGACCGTTGTGTCTCCATAAATTGTTTAAATTGATTTTTGAGTTCCTGGTTTATCGAATCATTCCTGAGCAGGATGGTTCTTAGTCTCCAAGTGTTTGAGTTTCTTCCAAATTTTTCCTTGAGGTTGAGTTCCAATTTCAGAGCGTTGTGGTCTGAGAATATGCAGGGGATAATTTCAGTCTTTTGGTATCGGTTGAGACCTGTTTTGTGTCCCAGAACATGGTCTATTCTTGAGAATGTTCCATGGGCAATGAATAGAATGAGTATTCTTTGGTTCTGGGGTGTAGTGTTCTATATATATCTATGAGGTCCAACTCATCGAGTTTGGCATTCAAAGCCCTTGTTTCTTTGTCCATTTTTGCATGGGTGTTCTGTCTATTTCTGATAGTGGAGTGTTGAGGTCCCCTACTATTAACGTATTTTTATCTATATGTCTCTTTATTCTGGTTAAGAGTTGGCTTGTGTATCTTGCTGCTCTCCTGTTGGGGGCATATATATTTATAATTGTCATATCCACTTGTTGGATACATCCTTTAAGAATAATATAGTGCCCTTCTGTATCTCTAACTATAGTCTTTAGTTTAAAATCCAATCTGTCTGATATGAGAATTGCTATCCCAGCTTTCTTTTGAGGTCCATTGGTGTGAAAGATGGTATTCCATCCCTTTACTTTCAGTCTGAATGTATCTTTAGGTTCAAAATGAGTCTCTTGTAGACAGCAAATGGATGGGTCATGTCTTTCTATCCAATCTGCAACCCTGTGGCTTTATGGGAGCATTTAGGCCATTTACATTGAGACTGATTATTGAGAGATACGATTTTAATGATGCCATGTTGCTAGTAAAGTCTTTGTTTCTATCGATTGTGACTTTCTGTTCTTTATCACTCTTGGGGCCTTTTTACTTTTATAGAATCCCCCTTAATATCTCCTGTAGGGCTGGTTTCATGGTTATGATATTGGTCAATGACTGGCGATTCTGGAAGGTCTTTATTTCTCCATCCATTCTGAATGACAGCCTTGCTGGATAAAGGATCCTTGGCTGCATGTTTTTCTCTGAAAGAGCTTTAAAAATGCCCCCCCCAACCCTTTCTCTCATTCCAGGTCTGTGTAGACAGGTCCGACGTAATTCTGATACCTTTGCCTTGGTACGTGAGAAATTTCTTTGCCCTGGCCGCTTTCAATACTGTATCCTTGGATCTAATATTTGCGAAATGCACTATGATGTGACGTGGTGTAGGTTTGTCGTGGTTGAACTTGGGAGGGGCCCTCTCTGCCTCTTGGAGACCAATGTTTGTTTCCCTTGCTAGATTAGGGAAGTTTTCAGCTACAATTTGTTCAAATATCTCTTCTAGACCTCTGTTTTTCTCCACCCCCTCGAGGATGCCGATGATTTTGATATTGGAACATTTCATTGAGTCAGTAATCTCCCATAACCTACATTCCTGTGCGTAGATTTTTTTGAGTCCAGATTCTATTTTAGGTTTTTCTTCTACTAACCCATCCTCCAATTTACCAATTCGTTCTTCTGCCTCATTCACCCTGGCCGTCAGAGCCTCTAGTTTTGACTGCATTTGGCTCATGGAATTTTTAATTTCTGCCAAATTCACTACCTGCGCTACCCAGGTGCTCCTGATCTGTCCACTTTAACTCTGTTTCTGTTGGTGCTGCTCAACCCTGCAGCGTCCCGGGATGTGCGCCCCACACCCGGCGTCCCAGCCCTCACTTCCAGGGCTGGCGCGTCTCTGTCCTTTGCATTTCTAACACCTCCAGCCACCAGCCTCCGTCCACCCGCCACCCCCGCGTGCTCCCGGAGTCCCGGTCTCAGTCTGAATCCAGTGAGCACACCGGGATTCCGGAGTTCCGCGAGATGTCTGGTGGCGCGAGTTCCCCGGCTCACGGTCACAGTCTGTTTTCTTGCGGGTGCCGTTCCCCGAGTCCACCCGCTCCCCCGTGCAGGTGGCCACCGCTTCCCGGTGTCCGAGCACGGCGGCTCCCTCCCCCTTCCGTTTATCTTCTGATATCTGTGCGCGGATTCACGGCTCCCCAATTCGTACCTCAATACTCAGCGCTGGAGATGTTCATTTGTAGAGATCCAGATGCATCATCCTGCGTCTCAGGCTGATTCCGTGGATGTTCAGGCTGGTCTGGTACCTATCCAACTCGACTCAGGGGACTGGCTGAAAAAGGGGTCCCCTACTCCTCCGCCATCTTAACTGCCCTTCTCCTAAATGCTCATATATAAATCACAGAGGTGTATAAAGAAAACAAACATGACAGAACCCAGATAAACCAATGTTAAAATGGTGATGTAAAAAGACATTATGGGGTGCCTGGTTGGCCCAGTTGGTTAAGTTTCTGACTCTTAGTTTTGGCTCATGTCATGATCTCTGGGATCATGGGATTGAGCCCTATGTTGGGCTCCATGCTCAGCAGGGAGTCTGCTTGAGATTCTTCCCCCCTCCTGTGCTCCTCTCTCCTCCTCTAGCCACACACACACACACACTCTCTCTCTCTAAAACAAGTAAAAAATCTTTTAAAAAGACAACATCATATGATTCCAATTATATAAAGTATCAAAAGTAGTTAAATTAATAGAAAGTAGAATGGTGGTTCCTGGGGAGTAGGGGGAGGGGGGCAGGGGGAGTTCTCATTTGATGGGTATAGAGTTTCAGATTTTCAAAAATCTGAAAAGGTTCTGGAGGTCTGTTTCACAATGTGAATATAGTTAATGCTATGGAACTGTACAGTTAAGAGTGGTTAAGATGGTAAATTTTATGTTATGTGTTTTTACCACACACACACACACACGCACAATTTTTGGATGTATTTCTTCCTAGTGGACACACTCCAGTACCCAGTTTGAAAAATTCCTCCAACCCACTTGTACCAATGCTATGCCACTTCTTCACTGACTGTTACCGGTCATGTCCTCCCTTCTCTCCCTACCCAGCTTTTAGTCATGCAGCTGCAAACACCCTCCACTCCATATACATATGTCGTTAACACCTTTCCTCGGACAAAAAAACATTTTACAAGTTGGATTACCTCCTGGATCCTGGCTTTCTCTTTTTTGCCATCTCTTAGACACCTTGTTATAAGCAGAATTGTGTCCTCCCCTGCCCTTGCCAAATTCGTATGGTGAAACCCTAACCTCTAGTACCTAGAATGTGACTGATTAAATTTATTAATCACTTTAAAGGAGTGATTAAGAGAAAATGAGTCATTAGGGTATGCTCTAATCCAATCTGACTGGTGCTTTATAAGAAGAGGAAATTTGGGGGGCGCCTGGGTGGCTCAGTCGTTAAGCGTCTGCCTTCGGCTCAGGGCGTGATCCTGGTGTTCTGGGATCAAGCCCCACATTGGGCTCCTCTGCTAGGAGCCTGCTTCTTCCTCCCACTCCCCCTGCTTGTGTTCCCGCCCTCGCTGGCGGTCTCTCTCTGTCAAATAAATAAATAAAATCTTAAAAAAAAAAAAAGAAGAGGAAATTTGGACACACAGAGAGACACCAGGGGCCTGCAAGCACACAGAGGAAAGACCGTGTGAAGACATAGAGTGAGGCTGCCATTTGCAGCCAAGGTGTAAGGCCTCAGGAGAAACCAACTCTGCCGACGTAGGCAGGCCTAGTCTGAGGACCCAGAGGGGGTCCCGCAGGACCAACCAAGAGGGTCCTTGGATTTGCACAGGATAGAAATCAAGCTCAAGCAGGAGGAAGTGAGAGCAGAGTGTACTGAATAGTGTAAGTGATAGATTACAGTAGATGGAGTGTCTGGGAGCCTCCTAAAAGGGGAAGCGAGTCTCTGTGTCACTTGGGGTCAGGTGTTTATATTGGAAAGAGGTCCGGGATATGTGTTCTTTCAGGAATCCAGGTCTGCTTAAGGGTGAGTGTCAGGTGAACAAGAGCTGTTATTCTATAAATCACTGAAGATGGGGGGGGGGTACGGATGCCAGTGTTGGCAGGGGTTTGTTCAAAGCTCATGTCCTGGAGCTCAGGATCCGGTTTTTCTTAGATGTTATCATATGTGGGGGCCTAGGATGAAACTCAGGGTATGATTAACTTTCTTACTTCCCCCTTGGAGTGGGAACATACAGCTTCCTTGGTTTACTCAGATGCAAGGTGAAAGATCCCGAGTAAATGAGGCCTAGCGGAGAAACAGCAGAGATGGAGCCTTTCTGAAATGGAGTCCCTTCAGGTTCCCTGTCTCTGCTGGCACCTGGATCCCGGACTTCTAGCCTCCTGAACTGTGAGAAAATAAACATCTGTTGTTTAAAGCCACCCGGTCTGTGGTATTTTGTTGTGGCCGTCCTAACAAACTAATGCGCTCCTTTAAGAACATTAGAAATATATATTCCAGACTTTTTTCTCTTTTTTTTCTGAGCGGGAAAGAGAGAGAGACAGTCTCAAGCCAGTTCCATGCCTGATGTGGGGCTTGATCTCACAACCCTGAGATCGTGACCTGAGCCAAAACCAAGAGTCAGAGGCCTAACCGACTGAGCCACCCAGGCGCCCCAGACTTCAGTTTTTAATTTATTGTTTTCTGAGATGGGTTGATATGAAAACTCTAGCCCCACTATTACCAGAAAAAGAAAGTCATTATCCCGTTTCCACGCGCTGCTCCCTCATAGCCCTTACCATCATCTGGGATGTTACCAATTTTTCTATTTTTTATTGTTAAGAAGAAAACCACAGGCTCAAAATGGGGTCACTTAGGCCATGTCATTAAACCGGGGCTTAATAGCTAGGCTAATTGCAATTCCAACCACCCCCAGAAATGTAGTGTTTAACAAGTCAAGCAGGAGTTTTGTGGTCTGGCACCACTAAGCTAATATGTCACATGGGCCCTCTCCATCCCCCAAAGGTAAGTGAGGTAATCCACCCAATTAGACCCCCAGCTCTAACCTTTGAGAGAAGGTGACCTTTCATGGAACAATCCTTTCTTTTCTTTCGCTAATAATTTCCTTGCCCCACGCTCACTCCTAGAAAACCTTCTGTTTTATACAACTCTCTAGTGCTCCCCTCTACTTGCTAGATCATGGATCGATTCATGAATCACTCAAGCCAGTTAGATCTTCAACCGTACTGGGCTGAATTTCTGTTTAACATTATCTATTTAATTCCTCACGAGTTAAGATCCAAGAGAGCAGGGATCATTTTGATAACTGCTATATGCTCAGAGCCTGTAACAATGCGGGACCCATGGCAGGCACTCAAGAGAGTTGCTGAACGAATGAATGACAGGATGACAAAGAAGGGGGCCCTCCTACCAGAAGAGCTGGAGGGCCACGTGGTCCCTCCGGAGGCCGCCTGGCCCCACCCATGGTGGGCGGGCTGGCCGCTGTCCCCAGGTCTGGGCGCCCCGGGCGCCGTCCGCCGCTCCGGTGCCGGGTTTTCGGGCGCGCCGGCTTCCCGGGAGGGGCGGGCTCGGGGCGGTCCCTTGTGGGCGGAGCTCGCGGCGGGGCGTGCGGAGCCGCCGGAAGACGCGCGCGCTGGGCGGGTGGCTGCGCGGCCGCGTGGGGTGACCGGGCCGGGGGTGGGCCGGGCGGTGCAGGGGCGACCGGTGCCGCGAGCGACGGCGCAGCGCGTTGGGAGGACGGAGGCGCCGGACGACCCGGGGCTGCGGCCCACGAGGCGGGGCGGCGGGTGGAACCGGCCGCCGCTGCCGCGGGCCCGGCGTCAGAGCGACAGCCCGCGAGGTGTATCCTCGCCCGCGTCTGCGGGAAGCGGGGCCGGGGCAGCCCTCCCACTGCGGCCGGTGGAGCCCCGCTGCCCGGCGCGCGGCCGCGGAAGGCCGCCTGGGAGGGCGGCGGCATGATGCGGTGCGGCGGCCGGCCTTAGGCCGGCTTCGCGGGAAGCCGGGAGCGGGGAGAAGAAGCCCGGCGTCTGGGGCGGAGGCCGAGGTCGAGGTCCCGCGGGCTCCCGAAGGAAGCCTGCGGGAACGTGGGGCGTGTTTCGGAGAATCGTCGGTGAGCGGGGGCATGTGGTCTACGAAGGCTGGGGAAGAACAAAATCTGCTACCTCCCGGTCCTCCGAAGAGACACCAGTGGCGCCGAAAGCCTCGGGAGCGAGTGCTCTTGCGGCGGCGTCCCTGATCCCAGCAGCATACAGGGCCGAGCTGGTGAGGCTTCGCGGGTCGGCAGCCTCCATCCCGGGGAGGCACGGCCGGGAGCAGTGAGGAGGGCCAGCTTCTAAATGATGGTTCGAAAGTTTCCCCACTTCGGTAACTCGACGTTTACTTTTACATACGTATTCGGGGCAGGGTATTTCCACATACTTCAGCCCGCAGGATGCAGCTCCTTTCTGTGCATCGGGCGCAGCTTGGGGCCGGGGGGGGGGGGGGGTGGGGGGAGCCCGTAAGCTACATACCCTTCCTCACAAACTTCAAAAAGTTGGGCCGGCTCCCTTTGCACGGAGCTCGGACTGTACGTGGGGCCCCAGATGTGCTGGACCTGGTCACTGCGGAGGCACCTAATCAGATGCCCGGGCGGGGGGGGCGGGTGGTTGGATGAGATGATAGATTTGAGTTGTTCCCAGATTTTCCTTTTACAAACAGTTCTGCACTAGTCCTCATGATACTCAGAGTACTGTATTTCCTCCATCTGAACACACACCCCTCACCCAATTTTAAAGTTTCTGAAACCAGGAGACGTATTAACAGGTTAAAAGGACTTGCAGGCTGCTGGGCATCTGCGTGGGTGGGGTTGTGTCTAGCGCTGTTTGGTCATGTGAAAATGCAGCTGTGTGATTATTCCATCACTTATGACACTTGAACTTTAAATTTAGATCTCGAATTGTTTTTAAAAAGTAGCTTAAAAAGATAATGCTGTGTGTGGTGCAGCATTAAAGCAAAAGGTTTATAGTAATATTTATTAAGGGTTTTTGCATGCCTGACATTGTTTGCATTAGTATTAGAGCCCTATAAAGTATAATTGTTATCCCCGTTTTATAGAGAAGAAACTGAAGCTCAGAGAGTTGAAGTGCCTTAGAGCTTTTTAAGTACAGGTGTCAGGATTCTCACCCAAGCTGTCTGATTTCAAAGCTTGCCCTCTTCACTCCGAAGAGGCAGAAGGTGCTTGCAGCTCACAAGGAGGGACGTCAAGGCAGTGTCTGTGCCTGTTTGTATCTTTGGCTGTTTGCCTATGTGCCTACGGAACGGGGAGACAGCCACGTCCAAGAGCACTGATTATACTTAGAATCCACGTTGATGCCAAGTCTTTGTTTTTGGATCTTTTGCAGTTTAGAATAGATTTCTGCAAGTTCTGGAGTTCTGGCTGTGTGGTGGGTGCTTCTGAATCCCTCTTCTGCCTTTTGCTCTTCTAGAAGAATATAGAGGCATGCACTCTAGCCTACTCAACTGGCTGCCTCCCGAGGAGGCAGTTCTTCATTCAAGAGAGAAGTCAGTGTTTCAGAGTTAAAGTCACATCAGCCTCTAGGAGCCCCCAGCTTCTGGTGCCACAGGGACACGCCAAAGTCCCAAGGGCAGGAGGTTGTGCTCAGAGGAGACGACACGCCTGTGAAGCGTCTCAGGAGAGGCTCTGGCCGTTTTCCTCCCTGGAAGTGGACAAGCCCAGTCGGGGGCGGGGGGCGTCGTCATGCTGCAGCAGCTCCTCATCACCCTGCCCACGGAGGCCGGCACCTGCGTGAAGCTGCGCCATCCGAAGAAGGCCAAGGAGGGGGCGCCCTTGTGGGAGGACGTGACTAAGATGTTTGAAGGAGAAGGTGAGACCAGGCTGAGGGAGGGGAATGGCGAGAGAAGAATTCTCAATTTGTGTGTGAAAGGATAGGTACACTTCATTGAGGTGATCTCTTGGGGAGAAAATTGGGGGAAAGCAGGTCTTTGGGGTTCGTGCTTGTGGCTTTTGGGGAGGGGAGGAAATGTTGGGCTCCTCGCGCCATGTGCTCCATGCTGCTGCCATCTCCAGTCCTCAGATACAGCACAGCAGTGTTCCCCACCAGTGGCTCCCAAGTATATGGGGTCAAAGGTTTCTACTCCCTAACGCCCTCCCAAAGTCTTCCTTCCTTTGGTCATTTTGGCCCAAAGCCAGTGTTTTTCAAAAGGAGCAGTTCTTTTCTTCTGGGAGGAAGGAATGACATGCTTGATGACTCTCAGTTTACAGGAGATCAGTGGGAAACGTGTCCAAGGTTACACCTTATCTGGTGGTCTGGTCAGGACAGGTAGATGGACAGAGGAATTTGTGTGTCTCACACGGTCTCTTAGTTCATACCTTTAACACTTCAAGTCCAGCTGATATCTGTTCTCGCTGCAGCAGGCAGGGACCTTGCTAAGGGTCTTGACCGATGGAAAAATGAATAATGATCTCCAATGCTTGTTGTTAATTGAAGGAGATAGACACATATCCAGATCAAAGTAATAGAAGGTAGCATAAGAAAATGCTAGGGTAAACTTCTTTTGGAAGACAAGAGACAGGAAACATTCTTCTGATTGTATTTATCAGAGAAATTTTCACAAAGCAGATAGCATTGAATTGGGTCTTGAAAGATATCTTAAGTTTTTTGTAGAAAATTTGGGGAAAGGGTGCAGAAATGATTGCCTTAAGAGTGGTTCAGAGAATGGGGAATATCCCGGTCTAACTGAGGGCTAAGAAAGTGGCTAATGTATGGGTGGGATGGATAAAGGGTGGCGGCTAGCAGAAACTAACGTTGGGAAAGGATGCTTCAGGCGAATTGTAGAGCGCCTT
This sequence comes from Ursus arctos, assembly GCF_023065955.2. Classification (NCBI taxonomy): domain Eukaryota; kingdom Metazoa; phylum Chordata; class Mammalia; order Carnivora; family Ursidae; genus Ursus; species Ursus arctos. The sequence goes on from NW_026623008.1 coordinate 30,357,660, forward strand.
GAAGGCCATGGGGAGTGTTTGGATTTTTCCTTCTTGTCAGAATCCTTCGAACAGAGGAGGGGCCTGGTAAATCTGTGCTTTTGGACCAGTGTTGACCATTGGGAAGTACTAATGCCCAAAGCAACATACTGCAGACCCTCCTCATTAAGGAGGCTCCTACTGCTCTGAGGTGCTCTACGTGTCCCTCTCTGTGAAGGTTTTGAGAGAAAAGCCATGTTCAGCAGATCTGCAGGCAGTTTTTTCTTTTTGGGAGATTTGGGGAGATATAAACTTCATAGCTCTTTCCCTTCTTTAGCACTGCTCTCTCAGGATGCTGATGAGATCCAGGGAGAAAGTTTGAAGGATGAAGTCCCATCTGGGTCCCCAGCAGCAGAATCCCAGGTGGGTTGGTTTCCTTTCATTTCCTTGCCATGCTGTTTGGTTTTTAAGGCTTTAACTTGCCTTTTTTTTTTTTTTTTTTTTTTTTTTTTAAGTGTGAGGGGGTGTGGGGCTAACAGATTCAACATAGGGAGCTCAGTGCAAGATGCTCTTCTACAGAAAATTGGGCTGCAGTGGTGGCCATCCCCTCCTTATGGTGGCTTTCTTCCTATTAACTCTTGTTTATGACCAACATCTAGATTAGCGCTGTGCTGACTTCTGCGCGAAAGCAGAATGAGTGATGGAATTCTAGCCCCTAAAAACAAACAGATACCACTTGGAGTCTAAAATGTACATCTTTTTTTTTTTTTTGTATTTTAAACTCAAAAACAAACTTTGTTAAGAGAGAAGAAGGTTCTGACATTTTTTTTATTTTAATGTTTTTTTATTACATTATGTTAGTCACCATAGAGGACATCCCTGGTTTCTGATGTAAAGTTCAATGATTCATTAGTTGCGTATAACACCCAGTGCACCATGCAATACGTGCCCTCCTTACTACCCATCACCGGTCTATCCCATTCCCCCCTCCCCCCTCTGAAGCCCTCAGTTTGTTTCTCAGAGTCCATAGTCTCTCATGCTTCATTCCCCCTTCTGATTACCTCCCCTTTCTTTATCTCTTTCTTCCCCTACCGATCTTCCTAGTTCTTAATGTTCCATAGATAAGAGAAATCATATGATAATTGTCTTTCTCTGCTTGACTTATTTCACTTAGCATTATCTCCTCCAGTGCTGTCCATGTTGCAGCAAATGTTGAGAACTCGTTCTTTCTGATAGCTGAGTAATATTCCATTGTATATATGGACCACAGCTTCTTAATCCAGTCATCTGTTGAAGGGCATCTCGGTTCCTTCCACGATTTAGCTATTGTGGACAATGCTGCTATGAACATTGGGGTGCATATGGCCCTTCTCTTCATTATGTCTGTATCTTTGGGGTAAATACCCAGTAGTGCAATGGCTGGATCATAGGGTAGCTCAATTTTTAACTTTTTAAGGGACCTCCACACTGTTTTCCAGAGTGGCTGTACCAACTTGCATTCCCACCAACAATGTAGGAGGGATCCCCTTTCTCCATATCCTCTCCAACAATTGTTGTTTCTTGCCTTGTCAATTTTTGCCATTCTAACTGGCATAAGGTGGTATCTTAGTGTGGTTTTGATTTGAATTTCCCTGATGGCTAATGATTTTGAACATTTTTTCATGTGTCTGTTAGCCATTTGTATGTCATCATTGGAAAAGTGTCTGTTCATATCTTCTGACCATTTTATGATTTGTTTATTTGTTTCTTGTGTATTGAGTTTGAGAAGTTCTTTGTAGATCTTGGATACCAGTCTTTTATCTGTAGCGTCATTTGCAAATATCTTCTCCCATTCCGTGGGCAGCCTCTTAGTTTTTTTGACTGTTTCCTTGGCTGTGCAGAAGCTTTTGATCTTGATGAAGTCCCACAAGTTCAATTTATCTTTTGTTTCTCTTGCCTTTGGAGATGTGTCATGAAAAAGGTTGCTTTGGCCGATGTCGTAGAGGTTGCTGCCTATGTTCTCCTCTAGAATTTTGATGGATTCCTGTCTCACATCGAGGTCTTTCATCCATTTGGAGTTTATCTTTGTGTATGGTGTGAAAGAGTGGTCAAGTTTCATTCTTTTGCATGTAGCTGTCCAATTTTCCCAGCACCATTTATTGAAGAGACTGTCTTTTTTCCACTGGATGTTTTTTCCTGCTTTATCAAAGATTAGTTGCCCAAAGAGCCGAGGGTCTGTTTCTGGGTTCTCTATTCTGTTCCATTGGTCTATGTGTCTGTTTTTGTGCCAGTACCATGCCGTCTTTGTGATCACAACTTTGTAGTACAGCTCGAAATCCGGCATTGTGATGCCCCCAGCTTTGTTTTTCCTTTTCAACATTTCCTTGGCGATTCGGGGCCTTTTCTGGTTCCATACAAATTTAAGGACTATTTGTTCCAGTTCTTTGAAAAATGTCCTCGGTATTTTGATTGGGATAGCATTGAAAGTGTAGATTGCTCTGGGTAGCAGGGACATTTTAACTATGTTAATTCTTCCGATCCATGAGCATGGAATAGTTTTCCATCTTTTTGTGTCTTCTTCAATGTCTTTCAAGAGCGATTTATAGTTTCTTAATATAGCTCCTTTACATCTCTGGTTCAGTTAATTCCAAGGTAACGTATGGTTTTTGGTGCTATTGTAAATGGGATGGATTCCCTAATTTCTCTTTCTTCAGGCTCATTGTTCGTGTATAGAAATGCAACTGATTTCTGAGCATTGATTTTTTTATCCCTCCACATTGCTGAATTGCTCTATAACTTCTAGTAGTTTGGGAGTGGATTCTTTTGGGTTTTCCATATAGAGTATCATGTCATCTGTGAAGAGAGACAGTTTGACTTCTTCTTTGCCGATTTGAATACCTTTGATCCCTTTTTGTTGTCTGATTGCTGTTGCCAGGATTTCTAGTACTATGTTGAATAATAGTGGCGAGAGTGGGCATCCTTGTCGAGTTCCTGATCTTAAGGGAAAGGCTTCCAGCTTTTCCCCATTGAGAATAATATTTGCAGTAGGCTTTTCATAGATGGCTTTTATGAGATTGAGAAATGTACCCTCTATTCCTACACTCTGAAGGGTTTTAATCAGGAAAGGATGCTGTATTTTGTCAAATGCTTTTTCTGCATCTATTGAGAGAATCACATGATTTTTGAATTTTTCTTTCTGGATAAAATCTAAGACACTGATAGATTTGCGAATGTTGAACCACCCTTGCATCCCAGGTCTAAATCCCACTTGGTCATGATGGATAATCCTTTTAATGTACTGTTGGATTCTATTAGCCAGGATCTTGTTGAAGATTTTGGCATCCATATTCATTAGGGAAATCGGTCTGTAATTCTCCTTTTTGTGGGGTCTTTGCCTGGTTTGGGGATCAAGGTAATATTGGCCTCATAGAATGAGTCTGGTAGCTTTCATTCTGTTTCTATTTTTTTGAAATAGCTTTAGGAGAATAGGTATTATTTCTTCCTTGAATGTTTGGTAGAATTCCCCAGGAAAACCTTCTGGGCCTGGAGTTTTGTTTTTTGGAAGGTTGTTTATCACTGACTCAATCTCTTCATAATTAATTGGCCTGTTTAAAAAATCAATTTCTTCCTGTTTCAGTCTTGGTAGTTATAGGTTTCCAGGGAGGCCTCCATCTCTTCCAGATTGCTTAATTATTGGCATAAAGCTGTTGATAAAAGTTTCTAATAATCCTTCCAATTTCATTGGTTTTGGTTGTGACCTCTCCCTTTTCATTCATAATTTTATTAATTTGGGTCCTTTATTCTTTTGGATAAGTCTTACCAGTGGTCTGTCAATTTTATTAATTCTCTCAAAGAACCAGCTTCTCGTTCTGTTGATCTGCTCTACTGTACTCCTGGTTTCTAATTCATTGATTTCTGCTCTAATCTTGGTCAACTGCTTCCTCGTGTGTGGATTAGGCCTGTCCCTCTGTTGCTGTTCCAGCTGCTTGAGGCGAGAATATGAAAACTGCATTTTAGATTTTTCTATTCTTTTGAGTGAGGCTTGGATGGCTATGTATTTCCCCGTTAGGACTGCCTTTGCAGTATCCCATAAGTTTTGGACCATTGTGTTTTCATTCTCGTTGGTCTCCATAAATTGTTTAATGTGATTTTTGATTTCCTGGTTTATCAAATCATTCCTGAGCAGGATGGTTCTTAGTCTCCAAGTGGTTGAGTTTCTTCCAAATTTTTCCTGGTGGTTGAGTTCCCATTTCAGAGCGTTGTGGTCTGAGAATATGCAGGGAATAATTTCAGTCCTTTGGTATCGGTTGAGACCTGTTTTGTGACCCAGAACATGGTCTATTCTTGAGAATGTTCCATGGGCATTAGAATAGAATGAGTATTCTTTGGTTCTGGGGTGTAGTGTTCTATATATATCTATGAGGTCCAACTCGTTGAGTATGGCACTCAAAGCCCTTGTTTCTTTGTCGATTTTCTGCATGGGTGTTCTGTCTATTTCTGATAGTGGAGTGTTGAGGTCCCCTACTATTAATGTATTTTTATCTATATGTCTCTATATTGTGGTTAAGAGTTCGCTTGTGTATGTATCTTGCTGCTCCCCTGTTGGGGGCATATATATTTATAATTGTCATATCCACTTGTTGGATACATCCTTTAAGAATAATACAGTGCCCTTCTGTGTCTCTAACTATAGTCTTTAGTTTAAAATCCAATCTATCTGATATGAGAATTGCTACCCCAGCTTTCTTTTGAGGTCCATTGGCATGAAAGATGGTATTCCATCCCTTTACTTTCAGTCTGAATGTATCTTTAGGTTCAAAATGAGTCTCTTGTAGACAGCAAATGGATGGGTTATGTCTTTTTATCCAATCTGCAACCCTGTGGTGTTTTATGGGAGCATTTAGGCCATTTACATTGAGATCGATTATTGAGAGATACGATTTTAATGATGCCATGTTGCCAGTAAAGTCTTTGTTTCTATCGATTGTGACTTTCTGTTCTGTATCACTCTTGGGGCCTTTTTACTTTTATAGAACCCCCCTTAATATCTCCTGTAGGGCTGGTTTCGTGGTTATGATATTGGTCAATGACTGGCAATTCTGGAAGGTCTTTATTACTCCATCCATTCTGAATGACAGCCTTGCTGGATAGAGGATCCTTGGCTGCATGTTTTTCTCTGAAAGAGCTTTAAAAATGCCCCCCCAACCCTTTCTCTCATTCCAGGTCTGTGTAGACAGGTCTGACGCAATTCTGATACCTTTGCCTTGGTACGTGAGAAATTTCTTTGCCCTGGCCGCTTTCAATACTGTATCCTTGGATCTAATATTTGCGAAATGCACTATGATGTGACGTGACGTGGCATAGGTTTATCATGGTTGAGCTTCTGAGGGGTCCTCTCTGCCTCTTGGACACGAATGCTTGTTTCCCTTGCTAGATTAGGGAAGTTTTCAGGTACAATTTGTTCAAATATCTCTTCTAGAGCTCTGTTTTTCTCCACCCCCTCAGGGATGCCAGTGATACTGACATTGGAACGTTTCATTGAGTCAGTAATCTCCTGTAACCTACATTCTTGAGAATGGATTTTTTTGAGTCCAGATTCTGTTTTAGCTTTCTCTTCTACTAACCCATCCTCCAATTCGCCTCATTCACCCTGGCCGTCAGAGCCTCTAGTTTTGACTGCATTTGGCTCATAGAATTTTTAATTTCTGCCAAATTCGCTCTCATTTCTGCCCTTAGAGATTCTATATTCTCATTAACATTTTCGTTAATATTTTTTTCAAGTCTACACATCATCTTGACCATTGTTACTCTGAACTCTATTTCTGATAATTTGGTTATATCCATATCCATCAGTTCTGTGGCAGAGGCCACAGAGTCACTGTCTTTTCTTTGCTCGGGGGGATTTCTCCTTCTCGTCATTCTGATGAGGAGAGGTTGCGGGGTTGTCCAGAGGCCAAATTATTGACCGGGACCCAGGCCGTGCACCCTTGTTTTATAGAGACCTTAGGGATGTGGGCTTCTTGATTTTTCAGCCTGCCTTCTGTGTTCTGGGGGAGGGGCCTGCCGCGCCGATACTCGGACAACCCTGTTTGGGTAGAGTCTCGGCGTCCCCTGCGAGGGAGGATGGGGATGGGCACTCTCTGAGCCGGTATTTCCAGGCTTTTGTTCTCTGGCGGCTTTCCCTGGCGGTTTGCTGTGCCTCTTCTGAGAGTCAGAGAAGCAGCGGCCAAATTTCAGCCTCTGTCACAGAACAGAGGGATTGCGGCCCGTTCTCCACTGATGTTCTGGCCACTTTAACTCTGTTACTGTTGGTGCTGCTCAACCCTGCAGCGTCCCGGGATGTGCGCCCCACACCCGGAGTCCCAGCCCTCATTTCCAGGGCCGGCGCGTCTCTGTCCTTTGTGTTTCTAACGCCGCCAGCCACCAGCCGCCCCGCGCGCCCCCTGAGCTCTCGGTCTCAGTCTGGATCCAGTGAGCGCACCGGAGCTCCGTTTCAGTCTGGTCACGCGCGCACCCGGCTCACGGTCACAGTCCGCTCTCTCGCGGGTGCCCTCCGTGAGTCCGCCCGCTCCCCCGTGCAGGTGGCTACCGCTTCCCAGCGCCAGAACGCGGCGGCTCCCTCCCCCTTCCGTTTATCTTCCGATATCTGTGCGGTTTCACGGCTCCCCGCTTCATACCTCAATACTCAGCGCTGGAGATGTTCATTTGTAGAGATCCAGATGCATCTTCCTGCGTCTCAGGCTGGTTCCGTGGTTGTTCAGGCTGGTCTGGTACCTATCCAGCTCGACTCAGGGGACCAGCTGAAAAAGGGGTCCCCCACTCCTCCGCCATCTTAACTCCTTACCCCAGAAGAGTTGTTTTTTTTTTTTTCCCATTAAAAACTTATTTTATTTGGAAATAATTTTAAACTTACAAAACACTGCAAAAATACAGATAGGTCAAGGAACACATGCATAATTTTTTCAGATTCAGTTGAGGGTAACACACAGCCCGACCCCTGATCTCTAAATACCTAGGCGTGTTTTTTCCTAAGACTGTTTCCTTAGAGAACCACAGTATCAACTGATCAACTTCACTTACCACCTATCAACCACTGCTCAACTTCAAAAATGTACATTGATACAGTGCCTTTATCTTTTGTCCATAATCCAGTGTGGCCAGCTCTCTGTATTCCTACCAGCTATTCGTAAAGGGGTAATATTGGTTTTTTTTAATGTTTTTTTTTATTATGTTAGTTACCATACAGTACATCCCTGGTTTCTGATGCAAAGTTCGATGATTCATTAGTTGCGTATAACACCCAGTGCACCATGCAATTCCTGCCCTCCTTACTACCCATGACCGGTCTATCCCATTCCCCCACCCCCCTCCCCTCTGAAGCCCTCAGTTTGTTTCCCAGAGTCCACAGTCTCTCATGCTTCATTCCCCCTTCCCAGAAGAGTTTTAAGTGAAAAGAACTTGGGTTCTGAAGTTAGATGGTACAGGATTTGAACTTACCTCTTGTATTTATTTGCTTGGTGCTGGGGGCAGTTTTTTCTAGCTGTTTACAATCCCAGTTTCCTCAGCTGATTCAGACGCTGATTCCTTCTAAGATTGAAGTGCATTTCAGAGTTATTTACAGCAATAGGGAAGAAGTTATAATAGTGTAATTATTTAAAGAGTTATCTCTGCATTCCACTATCTGGAATTCCTTGCCTCTGGACATTTATCAAAAACCAATGGGATTCTTAGTGCTAGGAAAAGATTAAATTTTGTTAAAATTGAGGTACAATTTAAATATAAGAAAACACACTAAAGAAAGTGTATAGTTCTATTTTGGCATATGTATACACCCTGTAACCAGAGTATAGACCATTTCCACCGTGTCCCTTTCCAATCAAAACTTCGCTGTGTGCCCAGTAGAGAGTACATGGGATCTGTGTTATTTCTTACAACTGTATGGGAATCTATAATTATCTCAAAATAAAAAGTTTAAAAAGAATTTATATTCTGCAATTGATAGGTACAGTGTTCTGTAAATGTCCAGTAGTTTAAGTTGGCTGATGGGTTGTTCAAATCTGTATCCTTGATACACTTTTGTCCACTTGTATCAATTACTGAGACAGGAGTGTGAAAATCTATATCTTGGTTTCGTCTTTATCTCCCTTTAGTTCTTTCAACTCTGCTTTGAGTTCCGTTATCAGATGCATTAATGCGTAGGATTGTTGCCTTCCTGATGAACTGGCAGTTTACGAGGTGTCTCTTCTTTATGGCTAGTCATAGTCCTTCTAAGTCCACTTTGTCTGATTTACTACAGTTCCTCCAGTGTTCTTTCAGTTCTTTTGCTTTTAACCTTATCTGTGTCTATATATTTAAAGTGTGACCTTACATATGGCCATGTCTGGCTTGTTTTGTGCGTTTCCAGTTACCGTCATCATTGATATGGTGGGATTTAACTGAATATTCGATTTAACTGAATATTCTTGTTCTTTGTTGGCTGTTCACCCATCTTTGTTTCTTTCATCCTCTTCTGCTTCCTCTTGACTGTATAGTTTTTTAGTATTCCACTTTATGTCCTCTGATGACCTTTGAGCTCTACTTGTTTGATTTGCTTTTAGTGGTTGTTCTGGCCATTACAATACACGTTTTTAACATATCACAGTTGAATTAACATTATGCTGTCACACATGGTATGAAAGCCTCCTATTTCCATTTATTCTTTCTCATTCTTTGTATATTGTTACCATACATTTCGCTTTACACGTTATAAACCCCACAGTACATTGTTCTTATTTTCATTTTTTTATTTTTTAAAAAGATTTATTTATTTATCTGAGGGAGAGAGCACATGTGCATGCAAGTAGGGGGAGGGGCAGAGGGAAAGAGAGAATCTCAAGCAGGCTGCCCATTGAGAGCATGCTCCCCTCTTATTTTTATTTTTAGTGGTAAATTGCTTTTAAGAAATTAAGAAAAGGAGGGGCTCCTGGGTGGCTCAGTCGGTTAAGCGTCTGCCTTCAGCTCAGGTTATGGACCCAGGATCCTGGGATTGAGCCCCATGTCCAGCTCCTTGCTCTGCAGGGAGTCTGCTTTTCCCTCTGGCCCTCTCTCCGCCCCCCCAACTCATGCTCGCACACACGCACTCTCTCTCAAATAAATACAATCTTTAAAGAAAAAAGAGATTAAGAAAAGGAGAAAAAAACAGGTCTTTTCATATCTGTCTACATAATTACCAATACAGGCCCTCTTCATTCCTTCTTTTATTTCCAAGTTTCTAACTGGCATCATTCTCTTCACTCAGAGGGATGTTGTTTAACATTTCTTGTAGTGCGGCTGTCTGATGGATTCTCACAGCTTTTGCTGATCTAAAGATGTCTTTCTATTGTCTTCCTCCTTGAGACTCTTTCGTTGGATATAGAACTCTAGGGTGACTTTGCTTCTTGTAGCACTTAGGAGTGTTCCATGATCCTTTAGCTTGTACTGTTTCGAATGAGAAGTCAGCTGTTACTCTTCTCTCCCTGCAGGTGACATGCCTCTCTGTTTGTACGGACCAGCCTTTCTTGTGTTTCGTGCCTCCGCTCCTACCTTCTGGCTACCTTCTTGATCTTCCCTTTTGTCTTTGCTTTTCAGCAGTTTTACTACGATGTGCCCACGGATGATTTTCTTTGAATTTATTTCTTTTGGGGGTTTGCTGAGCTTCTTGGGTCTGTGCCTTGATTTTTTTTTTTCCATCGAATTTGGAAAATTTTCAGCCTTTATTTAATATTTTTTCTGCCCATTCTTTTATCTCCTTCTGAGATTCCAATTGCATGGATATTAAACCACTTGGTATTATCCTGGATTATTTTTCTTTTCTCTCTTGGTGCTTCAGTTTGAATAATATCTATTGACCTGTCTTAAGTTTCACAGATCTCAATTTTTACCAAAAGAAAAAAAAATCCTGAAACTTAATTGGTATTGTAATCAATAGGTCACTTTGCAGAGAATAGCTATCTTATAAATACTGAGTCTTCCCATCCATAACCTGGTATATCTCTTCACTATTTAGATCTTTAATTTCTCCCAGCGATGTTTTATGGTTTTATTGTAAAGATTCTGTACTTACTTTGTTAACTTTATCCCTAAGTATTTCATAATTTTCTGATCCCTTATAATTGCTATTTGTAATTTCAATTTATAACTGTCCATTGCTAGTATTTAAAAGTACAATTGATTTTTTTATACTGACCTTGTATTCTGTAACCTTGCTAAACATACTAGTTCTAGTAGCTTTTTATAGATTCCTTAAGGTTTTCTTTGAACATAATCACATTATTAGCAAATAAAAAGAGAATTCTTGCCTTCAAAAAAAAAAAGTTTCACAGATCTCATCTTTGTCAGGGTTCAATCTGCCACTAAGTCTGTTCAGTGGATTTTTCAGGTATTATATTTCTCATTCATAGAATTTTCACTTAGTTCTTTAGCATTTCTCTCTCTGTTCTCAATTACCCCCATGTTTTCACCTATTCTGTCCTTTTTTTTTTTTTGCGTGGGGGGGGCAGGGAGGGGCAGAGGGAAAGGGAGAGAAAGGGAGAGAGAAAGAATCTCAAGCAGGCTTCACCCCCAGCACAGAGCCTGACGTGGGCTCATCTCATGACCCTGAGATCATGGCCTGAGCTGAAATCAAGAGTCACATGCTTAACCGGGTGCCCCTCTATTGTAAGTTTTTTAACATATATTTTAATAATTGCTTTAAACTTCCCATCTGCTAATTCCAATGACTTGGTCACCTATGGGTTTGCTTCTATTGATTTTTCTTTTCTTTTCTTTTCTTTTTTTAATTGTAAGTTTTATTTTTTTTATTTTTATTTTTATTTTTTAAAGATTTTATTTATTTATTTGACAGACAGCCAGTGAGAGAGGGAACACAAGCAGGGGGAGTGGGAGAGGAAGAAGCAGGCTCCCAACCAAGGAGCCTGATGTGGGGCTTGATCCCAGAACACCGGGATCACGCCCTGAGCCAAAGGCAGACGCTTAATGACTGAGCCACCCAGTCGCCCCTGATTTTTATTTTCTTGATTATAGATTAGATTTTCTTCCTCCTTCACATGTGTAACAGTTTTTTATAGTAGTTCAGATATTGGGTATTAAAGAACAGTGAGGGATGAAATATAGTTTGTTTGTTTGTTTAGTTCTGTTTATTTCCAGGAGACTAAGCCCTTTCCTCTGTCTAGTGGTCAAGGCAAGGGACTGATTATTCATATCCCCCCTAGAGCTGTGGCTGAGCTGTGGCTGAGATACAGCTTTTATTTGAGGCGTTCATTTCTGATTAACCCAACTACAAAAGCCCATGCCACCACAGCTGGGGGTGGGGACACTGATCTTTTTTAGCTCTTGGAGTATTTGAGCTAGGATGGGGTTAGACCACAGTTCCAGACTGTTTTGTTCATCTTTGCATTAAACTCCAGTGGGACCCCAGAAATTAAGCTCATCAGGAATGCATTGGTTTCGTGACGATATGTGCTGAAAGCCTCTCCCTCTCCCTCCCTCCCTACCCCCACCACTCCCTCCCCCACCTCTCTAACCTCATCTCCTACTCCTTCCTTCACCACCTTCCACCAGTGATGCTGTTCACTTTCCTGTTCCTCAGACAACCAAGGATGCTCTCGCTTTAGGTCCTTTGTACCTGCCTGGAACGCTCTCCCCTCAGATTTCCACATGGCTCTCCCTCACTGAATTCATGTCTCCCATCAAATATCGCCTTTTTAGAGAGGCCTTCCCCCACCACCCTGCATAAAAGATCCTCCTCTCCCCTCACTGTTGTTTGCCATGTCCCTCCCTTATCCTGCTTAATTGTTTTCTAAGGCACCTATGACCATCTGTTTTTCTAAATATTTATTTATGGTAATCTCTGGAGGATTTTCAAACACAGTCAGAGGAGGCTCCCGGTAAACCTAGTTTAGACTCTCTCAGAACTTAGAATTCTGTCAGAACTCCTTGGACCTTGGTGGAGGTGGACTCCGTCTGAAAAGGAATATATTCAATATTCTAGGAACTGTTGACCTTCAAGGACATATCCGTGGACTTCACCCAGGAGGAGTGGGGACACCTGGCCCCTGCTCACCGGAATCTATACCGGGAGGTGATGCTGGAGAACTATGGGAACCTGGTCTCAGTGGGTAAGGACGGGTGAAACATTCTCCCAGAAAACCTGTCCGTTACAGGACAGTCATTATTTCTGAATTATTAAAGGTTGTGGGTTCCCTGGAGCTTGGCCTTGGGTTGTGTATTAGAGACGTCTCATTCCTTGGGGGAACTGCTGTACCTGGTAGAGCTAGAATAGGAAGACGTCCTGTGGTGCCCTCTCCATGATCAGAGACCCTGAATGTTAGAGGACTAGGACGAAATTCTGGGGATGGTTCTTAGAACTCAGCATAACCATTCATGCTCTTTTTTCTTTTTTACTTTACAAGCAGGATATCAACTTTCCAAACCTAGTGTGATATCTCAGTTGGAGAAAGGACAAGAACCATGGATGACAGAGAAAGAAGGCCCAGGAGACCCCAGGTCAGGTAAGACCAAGACAGCTAGTACATTTTAAAACATAGGCCAGAGTCTCCGCAGTCTTCCCACAGCCCCTGGACAGGGCATGCGCTAAACCTGACATCACCCTTCCCTCCGTCACCCCTGTCCTTCACCTGACCTTGCAGAAGTCTCTCCGCAATTGGAGGGAAGGGAATCTTGTCTTCATTAAGGTTAAACTTGACTTTCCCTCTTATTTTTAGTATCCTGAACTCTGAATTGAAAGCTCCTTTCTCTAAGCAGTCAGAAGTACCTGGTCTCTCCTCACAGGAAACACGTCTCTTTTCAGGACTCTCACTGCATTCGGCAGACCTTTCATTTTCTGTCTTGCATTCTATTTCCACTTTTTGCCAACTTCCATTTTACAATTTCCGCTTTGATTCTCACTCTTCTTTTCAACTCATGTATCTTTTGTATTTTTTGTAACAACTACTGTATGAAAATTCTTGCAAGAGAAATTGCCACAAGACACTTTCTCCCCAAATTCAGTGTGTTGTTTTTTTTTAAGATTTTATTTATTTATTTGACAGAGAGAGAGAGCCAGCGAGAGAGGGAACACGAGCAGGGGGAGTGGGAGAGGAAGAAGCAGGCTCCCAGCAGAGGAGCCTGACGTGGGGCTCGATCCCATAACGCCGGGATCACTCCCTGAGCCGAAGGCAGATGCTTAATGACTGTGCCACCCAGGGCCCCCCAAATTCAATGGTTTTTAGCCATCTCCTTAAATTTTGCTTTATTATGAAATATTTTAGGTGTTTAGTAAGACATAAAGAACATTGTAACAAACTTCTATGTAGCTTCTACCTAGATTAAGAAAAAAAAGAGTTGAAGCCCTGCTACCCTCTTACCTTTTGAAATAACCAACTCTTCCAGGTTTAAATATTGTCATTTTCACCCGTGTCTTCATACTTTTATTACAGGTGTCTGTCCCAGAGCAGTATATGGTATTGTTTTGCATGTTCTTATTCTTTAAATGTGTATTTACTTCGACTTGCTTTTCTCCTTCAACATGGCTGATATTTATGTTGTTCTGGTTCTTCTATTTCCACTGAATTAATAAACCACAATTTATTTATCCATTTTCCTATTCATATACATTTATATTGTTTCTGAAGTTGGGGGTTACCAAGATGCAGTGTCTTCCTGCACACGTCCTCTTGTGTACATATGCGAGTATTCCGGAGCTGTTTAGTGGGGTCATGCTGTATATGCGCCTTCGCTTTGCTGGAGATTACTGACTTGCTCGACAAAGCAGGTGCACCAGTTTGTACTCCCGTCGGCAAGCCTTAAGAGTTTCCAGAGCTCAGCCTCTTTGTCAACACTTAGCTTTGTCAAACTTTAAAATTATCGTAGGGGCACCTGAGTGGCTCAGTTGGTTGGGCGTCCAACTCTGGATTTCAGCTCAGGTCAGGATCTCAAGGTTGTGGGATTGAGCCCTGTGTTGGGCTCCACACTCGGTGCAGAGTCTGCTCCAGAGTCTTTCTCTGCCCCGCCCAAATAAATAAATAAATAAATATCTTTTAAAAAACGAAATTATTGTAAATTTGTGGGTGAATATGGTATCTCGTTGTTTCTTTTGTTTTCCTGATTACTAGCAAGAGGATCATACTTTTCATGTTTATTGACCATCTGGAGTTCTCTTATGTAAATGACTTGTTTATATCTTTGCCAATTGTTCTATTATCTTTTTTCTTGATTTATAGAAAAATTGTATGTAATATATATTATATTCTTTAAGATTTGGTTTTTCATATTTAAAGTTAATTCACCTGGAATCATTTTATATGTAATATGAGGTGAGGCTCTACTTTGACTTTTTCAACAAGAATAATCAGTCCAGGAACCATTTATTCAGTAGCCACTCTGTTACCTGTCAAGTTTCCTTATATACTTGGGTCTGTTCTAGGCACTCTCTAATTCTGTTCTTTTTTTTTTTTTTTTTTTTTTTTAAAGATTTTATTTATTTATTTGACAGAGACAGAGACAGCCAGCGAGAGAGGGAACACAAGCAGGGGGAATGGGAGAGGAAGAAGCAGGCTCATAGCAGAGGAGCCTGATGTGGGGCTCGATCCCATAACGCTGGGATCACACCCTGAGCCGAAGGCAGACGCTTAACCGCTGTGCCACCCAGGCGCCCCTCTAATTCTGTTCTATTTTTCTATTCTAGCCCTACTCAAATGCCAAGCTGTCTTAATTACTGTATTTCTTAGTGAATCTGAATATCTGGTAGAGATAGTTCTCCCACTTTGTTCTTCACAATTGTCCTGGTTATTCTTAGCCTCTTGACTTCCATACAAATTACAGAACGAGTGCCTCCAATTTCACACACACATACACGCACACGCACGCGCAAATACTTCAGTGGTATTTTGATGGGAATGGAATTTATAGATCAACTTTGGGGGGAATTAATACTATCATACTGAGTTTTATTATCCAGAACATAGTGTTTTGCTCCATTTATTGATATTTCCTAACTTTTTTAAAAATAAAGTTTCAGAATTTTCCCGATAAAGGTCTACATATTACATCTCCTGTTAGATTCGTCTTGAAGACCTTATATTTTGCTATTGTAGATGGTATATATTTTTAACTTGTGTTTTGTGTTCGTTGTTGGTGTGTAATAGCCCAGTTAATTTTGTATATTGATCTTATAGCTAGCCACCTTGTTTCACTCCATTATTAATTCCAGTCATTTGTTTATATATTCTCTTGGGTTTTCTCTTTTTCAGCTTATAATACTGAAAATAATAAAAGCTGCCATGATCTTCTAGAAGGTCAGTCCCTTTAAATAATAACAGTTTGATTTTAGTAAAATCTTTTGTTTAATGCAGTAACAAAAACTCTCAACTTCATTTAAAGTTGAGTCTTCTCTTCTTCAATAGTCTCGTCCTTTTTTAGGCCTGGATACTGATTTGGGGAAGGGACATAGGTGGCTTCTTCTTTCCTTCCCAGTCTTCTTCTCTTCCCCCTCCCGTATTCAGAATCAGAAGCTCACAGAACATAGACTCTATTATTGCCTTTACTCATTAAGAATTTGAAAGTACTAATATACTTTTGTGTTGACCAAAAAAAAATCTCACAAGACGTTATACCTTTCAGGATATAGATCTATCAGTTGAAATATTGGTAATGGGTACAACAAATTATCAAGTAAAAAAGCCAATCAGAATTTTAAAGGTTAAAAGATATTTTCGGGGGCACCTGGGTGGCTCATTCAGTTAAGTGTTTGACTCTTTATTTTGGCTTAGGTCATGATCTCAGTGTTGTGAGATCAAGCCCTGCTGGGAGGGAAGCCTTCTTGAGATTCTCTCCCTGTCTTCTTCTGGGACTCCTCTCCCCCCTCAAAAAAATAAAAGATACTTTCATAGAACATAGCAATAATAGCAGCAAAGTCTGGGTTTCTTACAAGTCTCCTTTCTAGAGACAGACTAATAACTAAGAAAATAGAACAATGTAAATATTAATACAAGTTTCAGTAAAAGACAGCTTAATGTTTTTATGAAAGTTCTTAGTTCAGACCTTATTTTCGAACGAGCATCTGCTGCTGCTGGTGTGGAGAGAGGGACATCTTTTTATCTTTCTGAGATTGTTTTCCAAAAGTTGTTGTCAACTAAAAAGGTATTCATAAGGCATAGCTCTGAAATTTCATTATTTAGTATTAGAACAGGTCTAAAGTCCTCAAATTTTACTCTCTATATAAAATCACACATTTTCCTTATTTACTGTTTCTTAACTTCCCATTACCTCCCCGGTTGCATAACCATATTTAACTGTGCAGTTGAGCCTTGAACGATACTGGTCTGTACTGCACGGGTCTGCATATACGTGGGTTTGTTACAGCACTATAAGTGTATTCTTTCTCCCTTCACATTTTATTGTAAGAATATAATATATGATACATATAACATAAAAAATGTGTTAATTGACTTATCAGTAAGGCTTCTAGGCAACAGTAGGCTATTCATAATTAAGTTTTGGGGGGAGTCAAAAGTTATACATGGATTTTTTTTTTTACTGCGCTGGGGTTGGTATGCCAGTCCCCATGTTGTTCACGGGTCAACTATAATCAAAAACTCGTACTTTATATGTGTAGTTATCTAAATTTCTATTTCATACTCGTTTCAATAATTGATTTTTTAAAGCATAATGAATAAGAGTTCCTTGCATTTTTTCCATTTCTTTCAGACTTGAAGAATAAAACAGAAAGCGATGCATCAGCTGCAAAGAATGACATCTTGCAGGAACAGTTATATCATGGCGTTATGACGGAAGGGTTCCTGAGAGACGATGTCATTTATTCCACATTGAGAAAAGTCTCCAAATACGATGGTGACTTAGAAAGGCACCAGGAAACCCATGGAAGAGATGTGAGACAAGCCCTCCTGACCCACAAGACTGGCCAAGAAACTAACAAATTTGGTGAAACTATTGTCAGTTCAAATGTTATTATAGAGCAGAGGCACCGTAAATGCGATACACCTAGAAAGGGGAACAAATACAAATTAGACTTGATTAATCATCCAAGTTACATAAGAACAAAAACCTATGAATGTAATATATGTGAAAAAATCTTCAAACAACCCATTCATCTTACTGAACACATGAGAATTCATACTGGTGAAAAGCCTTTCCGGTGTAAGGAATGTGGAAGGGCCTTTAGTCAAAGCGCATCCCTTACTACACACCAGAGGATCCATACTGGCGAGAAACCCTTTGAATGTGAAGAATGTGGCAAAGCCTTCAGACATCGCTCATCTCTTAATCAGCATCATAGAACTCACACTGGAGAGAAACCCTACGTGTGCGATAAATGTCAGAAAGCTTTCAGCCAGAACATTAGCTTGATCCAACATTTGAGAACTCATTCTGGAGAGAAACCCTTCACGTGCAGTGAATGTGGGAAAACCTTCCGACAGATTAGACACCTTAGTGAACATATAAGAATTCACACCGGGGAGAAGCCCTATGCGTGCACTGCGTGTTGTAAAACCTTTAGTCATAGAGCATATCTAACACATCACCAGAGAATCCATACTGGGGAGAGACCCTACAAATGTAAGGAATGTGGGAAAGCCTTTAGGCAGAGGATACACCTTAGCAACCATAAAACTGTTCATACAGGAGTGAAAGCATATGAATGCAACCGCTGTGGGAAAGCCTACCGGCATGATTCATCCTTTAAGAAACATCAGAGACACCACACTGGAGAAAAACCTTATGAATGTAATGAATGTGGAAAAGCCTTCAGCTATAATTCCTCACTTAGTCGGCATCATGAGATACACAGGAGGAATGCCTTTCGAAATAATGTTTGAAAATAGATTATTCTACATGAGAACAAAAGCTGGCTCTAAATCAGTGATTCTGTGTTTTTAAATTCCAGGATTCAAATTTGAGGAATTGATATCATGATGCCAGCTTTTAATTTTGCCCATTATGTAAATAGTACATTGATAACTACTGTCTACTAACACCTCCATACAAAGTACTTAATAAAGAACAATTGGCCCTTGAAATTAAATGGTCCTTCAAATGAAATTCAGCATTATGGAAAATGCACACATAATTGTTATCTTTCTGATTTTATGGTGGATTAATCATTCTCCATGGGCATTCACTGATTTATAGACTAACAATTGGGAAGAACTTTTGAAAATACCACCACCCCTATTTTTTAAGTAAACTTTTTTTTTTTAATGGGGAAACTTAAAAGTGGTGTAAAGCTCAAAAGGCATAGAAAGTTGTATAAGTGAAAATCCTTTTCCCACATCCCCCACCGCCAATTTTTTTATAGAGGCAACCACCATTTTTTAATAACTAATTTTTTTGTGTGCACCCTTCCAGAGATTTTTGTATTTGTATCCAAGAGAATACAAATGCAGAGTTTTTCTTTTTAAGCATAAATGGCAGCCTCCTTTTTAAACACCCCTGCACATTACTTTTATTACTTCACCATATATCATGAAGGTCATTCCCTGCTGGTAGATACAGTGTCTACTCATTCTTTTTACAACGATGTAGTATTCTGTGGTTTGAATGTACTTTAATTTATTTAGCCGGTTCCCTATGGATGGACTTTTGGATTTCTGTTCTTTTGTTACAACGAATAGTCATAAACATTTTTTATTTCTTTCACATGTAAGTAGATATGTAGGGTAAATTCCAAGAACTGGAATCTCTCACTAGAGGGTATGTGCGTTTTCATGATGGATATTGCCAAACTGGTCTTCAGAGAGAGGTTGGGCCAAATTATTTTCCTACCAGCAAGATGGAGAACTGTGGGAGCCACCTGCTGCTGAAGCATGTCCTGGAACAACTGCCGTGTCAATCATCAAAGGAGTATCGGTTTGTCTCAGTAACTTAGCATAGAAGGACAGCTGAGCTGCAGCCCCAGGAAGAGTGGTGCTTGCCATTCTTGGAGCCAGAGAGGAATCTGCCTCTTCCTGGACAGCAGCCGAGCCTACCAAAGTCTCAGCTGGAGAAGGAGAAGCCCTTTCTCCACCAGCTGCTCCAGTCTCTGATTTCTGAGGCTGGGGCTGCCTGATCAGGGAGAGTCCCTTTAAGGAGACCAATACACTTGTCTTAGCAAGTGAAATTTTGGCGGCTGCCCCTCGGATGGAATGGAGGAACACTGACAGTTGAGTCAGGGTACTCAGGATGGCAGGGTGTACCATGGATGACCAACCACACAGCCTTTTACAGGATGGTTATGTTAGCAAGTTACAAGTAACACATGGAGGAAGACAGAAAGGAGGTAGGGTGTGACTTTCTATTGAGCATTAATTAATGATTGAGAGCATTAATTAACACTGCTAATGTGAAAGCTGAGCACCAAGACTAGGACCACATGCTTTTGTACATATTCATTTTTCAATCTGGTAAACGTTTATTAAAGTTTTAGTGATTCTGTGAAATGGTAATGGATTTCCCCGATCCCCATCTCACAGCCGCTACTCCAGTTACAAATCAAAGCCTGGCACTGAGAGCCTCCATTGTATCTAGTGCTACTTTATAATTCCATCTCCCATTTTCCTCCTTCCCATATGGGCTCTGACTACACTCAGTAGATTAGTTGAGACTCTTTGGTCAGGTAATACTAATCATTTGGGGGCTATTTAAGTCTCAAAGTGGGGGTATTGTTAGAGGCATATTGGGGTATCCTATAATTCATGGGCTGCAACACATTCTAACAGCAGACTGGAGCTAGGACCTGAAGCATTTGAGGAAGTCCAGGCAGCTTTCTCTCCATCTCTCACCTTGGCTTTTTGTGTTTTTTTTTTTTTTTTAACACCTGTAGTAAATCACAGTTGCCATCAGCTCCAGATTTTACATACATTGTTTCCATCACCCAGAAAAAAAGATACCGCCTTTTCTTTCTTATTTCCAATCTTAAAATCCTAGGGAAGATCTCTTATTGGCTCAGCCAGGTCAGGTGCCCCCCTGTAGGTAGGCAGAGGACTTCTGTGGAACCATGTAGATGGTGTGAATGGGATGTCTGGAGGGGCAAGAGAGCAGAAAGGGTTACTGTTCATAGATGAATTCTGGATCCTAACTCACTCTGACACCCGCTCATAGGATCAGAATTTTAGAACTGGAAAGGGTCTAGGAATTCACTTAATTAGAACTCCTCAATTTAGGGGTGCCTGGGTGGCTCAGTCAGGTAAGCTTCTGCCTTCGGCTCAGGTCATGGTCCCAGGGTCCTGGGATCAGGTGCCTCATCGGGCTCCTTGCTCAGCTGGGAGTCTGCTCCTCCCTCTGCCTGCCGCTCCCCCTGCTTATGCCCTCTCTCTTTCTGACAAAATAAAACAACAACAACAACAACACCCAAAAAACAAACAACTCCTCACTTTATAGACAAATGGAGAGTCTCCTTTAATTATTCATGTCCTTTACTTGAGTTGTGTTTTTAAACATTTTTTCTCCAGGTTTAGTCTAGCTTTCCAAACACCTGCCCTAAATGGCTACTCAAAGCTGTTGTTTGCCATTCTAAGTTTTATTTCTTAGATCTGCTACTGCTTCAGGAGGTCTTAATAACTTTAGAGCCTATCCATTGGTTTAGCCTATTATTGCCTGTTTCTTCATTCTGGTTATCTTACAGGCACTTCTCCCTCCGCTGGTCACGTAAATGCTCTTCCGTGGGGCTGTGTCCTTAGGCATGTTCTTTTCTCAAGCTACACATTTTGTCTAACTCTTTTTATTTTTTTATTTTTTAAGATTTTATTCATTTATTTGACAGAGAGAGAAACAGGCAGCGAGAGGGGGAACACAAGCAGGGGGAGTGGGAGAGGAAGAAGCAGGCTCCCAGCGGAGGAGCCTGATGTGGGGCTGGATCCCACAACGCCGGGATCAGGCCCTGAGCCGAAGGCAGACGCTTAACCGCTGTGCCACCCAGGCGCCCCATGTCTAACTCTTTTTAAACCTATATCTATATCTTAGGAATCTCTCCTGAACTCCAAAACATTCTATTCAATGTCCTACTGAATATCCCCATTTGGGTATCCCATAGTCACCTCAAAGTATCCAAAACTCAACTCATAATCTTTTCAATAAACTCTGTACCCTCAATCCAGTGAGTGGTACCGCCCTCCATGCAATTCTCCAGTTTACACTTCCTCCTCATCCATCGCCTCCCTCAGCCACTAAGTCCTGTATATTCTACTTGGGATCTCTTTACTACCTTCCTCTCCATTCCCATTGTCAGTTCTTTAATTAGGCTGTTAGCACATCCTAACTGCTTAATTAGGGTTCCAACTGGCTGTGCTATATCTGGACTCATCTCTTTTTTTCAAGTTTGGTATTAATTTGATTCTATTTTCTGCATAATTTTAGGTACATAAAGGTTTATTTCTACAGGCCTCAGGAAATAGGTAGAAGTCACAAGACAGTCTCTCTTCCCCCTAAAAATGTTGCATATTTTGGTAAGTGTCCTAGAGAGAAAAACTGTCATTTACATTAGCAGTGCTGTGCGAGATTCTTAATAAGACCCAAAACCAGGCTGCAGTGGAGATTTTAGTCCTTTGTTCAGGTGCCCGGACAGAAACCAAAGCAGTTGAGCACGACAGGGCAAAGGAGGCAGTGAAGGTGGAGGGCAGGCACCTAGCACGGAAGGAGGAAGGAATTCCAGATTCCTTGGAATGGTGTGTTTTCTTTTCTTTTTTTTTCTTGTTTAAGTTGTCTCTGTAGGAAGGTGCTGGGCAGGGATCCCAGTGAAAGGAAGGGGCCAAGACTCCTTTAACTGGCCTGGGTGCAGGGCGCTGCCAGAGCGGCTGACGCAGGAGAACTTACTCTCAGGCTCAGGCCGACCCAGGACAGGATGCAGAATAAAAGGAACGCTTAGAGGAAACCATTTTGCTTGGAATGCTAGCTGGCCAAGCGTCAGCCTTTGGTCCGGTGCAACCCCTGCCTCACTTGTCCACAGAGAAAAATTAGTTTGGTTAGAAGAACCAGCTAGAATCACACCAGCCTCTGCTACCTTCATGCTCATTGTTAGAAAAAGATGAACTTGTGGGAACATTCTGATCTGTTAATCCCTGGGGACTGCTTTATTCTTCCCAAAAGACTGTTGGTCCCATGGCCCCCAAAGGCTGAAAGCTAGAACACGCCAGTCCTGGTGGGCGGCTCCTTAAGGACGGACTGGCGGTGTGGTGGAGCCGGGAGGGAAAAGCCGCACCTTCCCGCAGAAGATCAACTGACCTGCGCTCCCGCCCCAAATCTCAGCCTGAGGTATATTTCAGTGAAGGCAGGTAGCTGTGCTTCTCAAAGCAGAGAAGCAGTTTAAGAGCAGAAAGGTAGAGGAAATCTAGCAAAGAACCGTCTTGATACAGATTTATCCCATGGTGTGAGGGAGAGGGCAAAGAAGCCAGTGGCACTTCGCTTATCCAGCAATTTCTGTCACTGTGGTGACCAACTTCTGCCCATTCCATAGGGTCTTGAACTGCTCAGGGACTGGGAATTCATTAAAGTCACCGCCTTCTGTAGGAATGACGACATTCATCTCAGAAGATTTGGCACTGGGGCGCCTGGGTGGCTCAGTCAGTTAAGCATTTGCCTTGGGCTCAGGTCATGATCCCAGGGTCCTGAGATCAAGCCCGGCATCAGGCTCCCTGCTCAGCGGGGAGTTTGCTTTTCCCTCTGCCCCAATCCCCTGCTCTCTCGCTCTCTCTCTTTCTGTCTCTCTCCCCCCCCCCCATTCTCTCCTCTTCTCTTTCTAGAATAAATAAATCTTTTTAAAAAGAAGAAGGTTTGGCAGCAACTATCTTGCAATCCAGGGAATTCTTGCTCAGGTAAACGTGGCAGCCATCTGTTTTGTTGATGAAAATGGTTGGCACTTTACCAATTACCCAAACCTTGACATCCCTACGATTGATTATCTCCACAATGCCCACCATGTCATCAAACACCAGACCGAGTTTCTCACAGTTATGTACTCTAATGGACTTAATTTTACCCTTGATTTGCAATGTCGTGTTGACACACTTGTATATGTAAGCCACCTGTTTCAGCTCCAAGTCATCAGTCATCAGGTGGGAACATTCTCCTGACTTTCCACTCGCCACTTCTTGCCCTCCAGTTCAAGCACAGCTGGCTCCCTCTTCATGGTTGGTTTGGGGGATGGGCTGACTCCTGGTTTAGGAGCAGAGAACGGTTTGGGGCCACTTCGTACTGGACCACTCTGCGCCTTCAGAGTGGGGTTCTTGTGAGTCTTCACGTCATCAGATACATGTTCAGGTGCTCTCCCCCAGATTAATCTGTGCGAATAGTGCTGAGTGGGGAGTAGACTCATCTGAGCCTGAATGGTGGGGACTTGGTGAGTAGGGTCAGTCTGGTGGGGGAGGTGGGGGACCTGATCCAGCAGAGGGGCCAGATGGCAATCCACTCTGTTCTGCCACAGGCTCTCTTTTGGTTCAGGCCAGTCCGGTGGGACAGAAGTCCTTAATGTAAGCCTGTAGCTCTGTCCATACACTCAAGTAAGCTTTGACCCAGTCCACATGCTTCTCATCAACATCTCTGTACTCCTTGAGGACTAAGTTTGTATAAAACATGGCAGCATCATTCATTTCTTTCACATAGGGACCAGGCTTGGGAGCCACAGCCACCCAACCCAGGGCCTGGATACTTTCACTGACAGCTGACACGTGATGGAACAACTTGCTGCCTCGGTTTGCCCGGAAGGTTACCACTTCTTGGATCTGCTCTGAGATGGGTGCCAACAAATCGGAAAGCTTATAAAGCCTACTGCCTGCTGGCACTGAGGGGCTGTAACCAAGAGAGCTTGCTCCAACTTCAGACCCGTGTGGACCATCTGGCGTGTTTCCACACATCTCCCCCAATGTCTTTACTGATCTGCAGGTGCTCTGTCATAAGACCAGCAAGTAGTGAGTCAAATGCTTGCACATGTGGTGTGGCTCTTGCTCTCGGAGCACTGTCTCCATACCCACAGTGCATGTCAGAGGCATGGGATGCTGCCTCCAGGCGGCCCTCTGCCCTGTCCCGTCTTTCTACCAGATTTTGCATGTCAGCCATAATATACCACCTGCTCAGACTTCTGCCTCACCTCCGGACTTGGACTGATCTTTCCATCCCCCCCACTGCTGCTAAAGTGATCATTCCAAAACACACATTTCATCAAACTTAATCTAATTAATTGAATCACATTGCTTAAAACCCCCCAGTGGGTTCTCATAACTTGAAGGTAAACGTCATCTTCTGTATTCTTAAGACAGAACATACTTGGCATAGAGTATTACCTATTTTTCTGGTAATGGCTCCCAAATTTCCCCTCAAGCATACTTTGCTCCAGTCATAAAGATCTTATAGTCTGTAAATATTCCATACAATATATTTCATGGTTTCTGGTCCTCAACAGCGCTATTTTTCTTCCTTCTGCCTAATTTCTTTGTTCAGTTAGCTCCTACCTACCCTCCCAGATTAAATTTGTGTCACATCATCAGGAAATACTACACACAATTTATGCCTTCTTGGAATGAACACCTGAATTTTTGGCTGAATTTACTAAATAAAGAGATAGACCTTATCTTACAGTATTTTTAAAATCAAAGACTGACAACATGAAGTTTTGATTTTATAATATTACTCTGGAATCAGGGTGTGAGACCATGGGGTCAACATGAAGCCATAGCCACACAATAGCACACCACTTCAATTTGCTTCAAGTTGTTGCTTGCTTTACTTCCTTTTCTTATCCTTGCTACTATATGGGTTTGCACTTGCAAAAAGAAAAAGGAAAAAAATCTAGTCTTTGCTCGAGGCCTTGTTTTCTGGAAGACTCTGGCTAAGGCAAGCTTATAACCCCAGTTTGATTAGTCAGGGTCAAGGGGACAATTTTTGGATTTATCTTTGAGGTATTAGGGAAATAGACTTCCTTTTTTTTGCCATTAGACACAAATCTGGAAGGCTATATTCCTGGAAGTTACTGGCAGTGGAAAAGGAAGGAGGCTGCTTAGAAATGGAGCAAACACAGAAGATCCAAGTAATAGAGACAGAAAACTCAATTCTGGTCACACTACTTGATCCCTTGATCAAGCCTCACCTGAAGGTTGAACCCTGGGTTTTCAATCTCTTATAAATGAATAAGCCCTAATTGATTCAAGGCTTCAAATGTCCTACATCTGAAGCTGCCTGTTTTTAGAATAAGCATCCCTCAGTCTTACATCCTTAGCACAGTCTGACATCCTTAGCTCTTACCACCTCCCTCAACCTCTTCCATCTCCTTTGGCTCTCCCTAAGCAAGCAATGCCTTTTTCAATTACCAGAAATAGGTGATTGGCTAAAGAGAGGCTGATCTTAATATGTGGAAGAAAAGATTTTCAAATGCAGAATACTGTCAATGGGCTTCTCTTGAGCATGTAAAAATTATGTTAATAATTGTTCTAGAAACTGTGAGGAACACAAATGAGCAAAATAAATTCCCTGCCCTTAGGCTCTGATGCCCTAGAACAGCACTGTCCAAGAGAAATATAATGTGAGCCACAATACAAATGTGAACCATAGGTAATTAAAATTTTCTGGAAGCTACATTAATACAACAAAAATAAGTAAAATTAATTTTAAAATATATTCATTTGACCCAGTATACCCAAAATATTATAATTTCAACATGTAATCAATATAAAAAATTATGTGTTATTTTCATTCCTTTTTTTTTCTTTTGGTACTAAGTCTTCAAAATCTAGTATTTTGTAGTTAGAGTAGATCTTTTTGGGCTAGCCACATTTCCAGTGTTCAAGAGCGCCACATGTGGCTAGGGTTACTTCATTGGACGGTGTAGCTCTAGAGAGTAATCATACAGAGAAACACTTTTATCATACAGGCTCTTATATGGTAGACTGTAATCGGTGCCATGTTAGAGGGACAAACCCCATGTTCTGAAAGAGGAAGGAGGAAAAGATGGAAAGCGAGGCAAACAGATCATTTGTGCCTAACAGCATTTCCACGGATACAGATATCCCTGGAGAAGGATGAACGGTATCAATGAGTTTTGTATATGAATGGGCCTCAAATGCCTACACCTCTTGGGATAGCTTTTTGGGGAAAGGGCGTCGCTTTCTAAAATTCGAGTCCCACGGTGTTGAGAATGAAAGGTTTGGGGAACATGGTCCTACTGTCTTGGGAATCTCTTCTGCTTCACTCCCCCCAGCAGCATACCTTGCACTGACAACTTCATTTGAAGTTAGGTCCATGTGTGAAAGGGTTGAGGAGAGGCTTTCCTGACTTTGGAAGTTACATTTTGGCTACAGAAGATTATACTGGGGAGGAGGCAGAAACTGTCTCCAGTTTCAACCCAGCAATGCCTACTCGTTTCACTTGATTAAAAAGATTGTCCTCAACTTTCCTATTTCTAAGATCAAGGACGTTTTCCTACACAACCACAAAATCATTATCACACCCAGGGCCCTTAAAATTGTTAGATACTATTATCTAATATACAAGTCCCATTTAATTTCCCCAACTGTCCTTTCTAGTATTCTCTGTTTTAAGAAATCTTTGCCTATTTTGAAGTCCAAACAATATTATATTGTAAAAGCTTTCTAGTTTATCTTTTCACGTTGAGGACTTTAATACTTCTGGAATTGATTTTTGTGAGGAAGGTAAGCGGTCTCATTTCATATATTTTTTTCATAAGGATACCCTATCGTCACAGAACCTTCATTGAAAAGACCATCTTTTCTCCGTTGCTATGTGATGCCACCTTTATTGTAAATGAAGTTTCCCATATGTGATAAAACTGCAAAGAAAAGCAAGGAAATGACTGTCCTAAAAGTCAGGCTAGCGTGTTTCCTCAGGAAGGGGGCATGGGAGTGTATTTGGAAAGGACCTGTCACTTTTCTATTTTTGATCTAACGATGACGTATCTTTTCAACACTTAATATTTACTTTTATTTTCTATTTCAGAATATAGCTGTGTTATAAAGGTTACAAAGGTTAAAGGCCAGGCACCGGCATCTTTGCAAAGGGAGCTCGTGGTTGTTCTCCGCTGGGAAGGCTGGCGCGAGGAGCAGAGGTGGCGCGGAAACCAGGAGAGACAAAGCCAAGACCGCCGCACGAACGGACAGAGGCCGGTGCACGGGGGGAGGGACGCGCCCACACCTCTCCCGGCCCCTGGCTTGGAGGTAGCCGCCAGCCCCGCCGCAGTGAGAGCTTCCGGGTGAGTGACAGCGCAGTTCCGTCCCGAATTACGCCACACGGACAACCAGCGGCGCGCAGGGACTGCCTGCCCCCAGGTGGCCCCTCACCTTAGCAGCCTGCTCGCCCTGCCGCGAGAGGGCGGCCGATCCGGCCGGGGCCTCGGGAGGACCAGGAGACGCCGCGGAGGCCTCTGGGAGGGGGCGGGTCTCGGGCGGCCGCTGAGCATTCTGGGTGTGCGTTCCACCTGGGGCCGGGGCAGCCACGCCGCCGAGAGCTCTCTGCTCAAGCTTCTCGTGCTGGTCCGGGGCAGAGTCCGGGAGCGGCTCCGAGGCCTCGGTGGAACCGGGAAGAGGAGTTTGGAGCCCCTGAGCCGGGGTTCGGAGGAGTAGCTAAGGTGAGGGCAAGGCCGGCGGATTGGGGTGGGGAGTTGAGGGGCTGCGGTGTGGAGCGCAGGGGTCTGTCCCCGCTGTCGCTGCGGTCTCTGGCTGGGAGCAGCACGGGCAGCGGCTTGTCGTGGCTGCCTTCGCAGGACAGGCTCCTGTGGTTTCTGGGCCTTTCGCGGAGGTCCACTGGGACCCCTTCCCGAGGCCGACCCCTCGCTGTCATTTCCGATTCCTCCAAGACGTTATAGGGAGTGCTCAGTAAACTTGAGGGCAGACGTGGAATTCCTGGGCCGTCGGCAGTGGTTTGGGTCTCTTGGAACGGTCCCAGCTGAGGGCAAGCGCCCTCGGAGCCCACAAGTCTGGGCTGCGCCATACAAGTCAGGATGTTGAGGGTGAAGGTCCTGGCAGTCCCACAGGCAGCAGGAACCCATCCGAGAAGAAAAGCCTCTCACCTGAGGTCCCTGCTGCGCACCTGGGCTGAGGTTTGGGGCTGGGAAAGGGAACCGATCTTGGAGCTCCTGGGAGACTTTGGTTATTTTTGACTCTTTTGCTTGCAGGGAGCAAAGATTGGATTAAGTAACTACATCCGGATTGTGGGGGAAACGAAGTCATGGAGAATTTGATCCAGGAGAGAGGCAAGCATTACCTAGCATCAGGGATGGGCAACAGCTTGTGCCGAGTGGATCAGAGAGGAGGAAATGCCGCAATGTGAGAGACTGGGCAGGTGAGAAAGGACCAACAGGCCCCGTGCTACCACAGCACAGCGCAGAGTTGCTAATCTGGATTCTTAAGTGGAGACCTGGTTTTTCAGGGCTCCTTTCTTCTCCCCTAGCCGTGTCATTTTAGCATTCTGCTCTTCCTGGTGAGGAGAAAGATCAGCCAAGTCCCAGGGGAGTAAAAGTTTCCTTTCTCCTAAAGGTTAATCTCATTTGTCAGAGGGAATCTGACTCTTCCGTGGGAAGGGGAAGGAGATCCACATTTGTTGAATGTTAGTATGTATATAATGTTTTATCATTATTTTGAGTAGCTGAGTAGGGTTGGAAGGGGCACTCTAAGTCAGTAACTTCAGGAAAAGGAAACACTTGCCCAGGAGTACTCATAATGCAAGTAGAATCTTACTAAATACTACTGACCTAGGTACGATAAGGTTTGGAATCTAGATCCATAGGACCCCAGACTCTTGATACTGGTATTGCTGATATTTCCTGAACATTTCATTTCCTTCACTTACCACCTAATAATTGTTGTCATTCCTATGTACTACCTGTGTTGTTATTTTCATAGTTTAAATTTTTAACTTTCATTTATTTAAATTACATATTTGTCCTAAGAAACACTCTCTATGAAATTGTACATTTGTTGGAAACTCTAATAGTTTTATATTGAGCTATGTCTAAAAATGTTGACCTTTGTGCCATGTAAAATCATCTCGTGTCAGAAAGATACAAACTTGCATTAAGGACACAGTGCATGCACTGCATCGTGCTCTTGCCTGGCTTTTTTCTGCATAGGAAAGTCCAGGCAACACATCTGAATCTAAATTGTCCATCACCAGTGTATTGTTTTCTTCTTTTAGATGAATAATTCTATAGAGAATGCCCCCTTTTTGTGTCTTCTCTACAAAACATTTCACTTAACCTGTTCAAGTTTACCCTGTTCTCAGTATGTAAAACAAGTGCAAAGTCCTTACCTTTCAGGAGCTTACTCTTTTTGGGAGTTAATACACATGCATTAATCTAAAACAGTACTGTCCAATAGAACTTTCTGTGGTCAGGGAAATGTTCTGTATCTCTGCCTTATGATGTAGTACCCACTAGCCACATGTAAGCTAGTGAGCCCTTGAAATGTGCCTCATGCAACAGAGAAATTGAGTTTAAAAATTATTTTTAATTTTAGTTTATTTAAATAGCCACATGTGGCTGATGGCTACATATTGGACAGCGCAGGTCTAAATATTTGAAAAAAAAATATTTTCAAGGCAGTTGATTTGGATTTAGTGCCCTCCCACTGGGGGGGGGTGTTCGGAAACACCCCAAATGTACATGTTAATTGCCGTTTAACTTCAGTTTCTTGACAGAGGGTAAAGATCTCTCCAACTCTCAGGGACTTCATAGTCTAACTAACATTACTCATTTTGAAACTGTCATCATCTAAGGCACATTTATAATTTAAGACACTTGTACAAATGTGTAGCTTCTGTGTTTTATTACTATTAAAGTATCCTATAAAGCAATAACTTTATGGGTTATAAGCAGAAGTCTCCACATTGGATTACTTTTGTTCATTGTAAATAACTTTCCTTCCAGCTATGTGTATGTTTTCTTTCATTAAGGACATTTAGACTATTTAAAAATGAGTTAAGTACAACCATAACTATATTAATACCGTTTTCAAGGTATCAATTCTTAAGCTTTTAATATGGGAGTTGGTGCATTCAATTTATTCATTGCTTATTAGGTTAGCAAAGAGAAAACTTGGCTCATTATTACCTCAATCAGTTTAAATTCTGTATCAGATTGTTTTCCTGGCACTCAAAGTCGAATACTGGTGGACTGGTCATACTTTCTTTTGTTTTGTCTTGTCTCTATGCTAGACTAGATATGTGAGGTTAGGAAGAAGGCTTAAAAAGAGTATCTTTACAAGATAATTTGCCTAGTTTCTCAGGATTAAAAATGTTTGAGAGACAAAGCAAATCAAACATAATGTGTGGTCTTTGTTTCCTGGTTTAAAGAAAAGCTATCCAAGACATTTTAGGGCAGTTGGGGAAATTTGAGTGTGGATGGTAGTATTAGGGAATTATTAATTTTGTTAGATGTGATAACAATATTGTAGTTAATGTAGGAGAATGTCCTTATCTAGAAATGTATGCTGAAGCATTTATACCCGAAATGTTATGATATCTATAATTTACTTTAAAATAGCCAAAATAAAATAGCCAAAAAAATGCGCACTTGAAAGATGCAAATACAGCAACATGTCAGCAGTTATTTATCTACATGGTATGTATATAAGTGTTCATTGTTCTATTTCTCTGTATATGTGAAATTTCTTGCAGTAAAAAATTTTAAAGAGAGTCCCTGTCCCGCAGTAGAGTAGTGAGGTATTGCATGTGAAGCACTTGGCTTGGTGTCTAGCACTCAATAACTGCACAATAAAATAGTCACTATTATAGCAAATACAGTGATATTTTATAGTGCTTAGTGACAGATATTTTCCATCATAAGCTAATTTCTTGTGGAAGGAAAAAATAAACTTAGTGGGGAACACCAATTTCTGTAATGTTCAGAGGGTAATTTATAAAGTCTGTAAGGGTAAAGTAGACCCCACCGGGAACTTTTCCTCCTTGCCATTTCCTTGATGTATCTCAAATATAAAAAGCAGCTGATTTCCACATGTTGCTGTGAACATCCTCTCTCATTACTTCATGCCATTAATTTGTGGGTGAGCAGATCTATTTGTATTTATCTATAGTTCGTCTTTGAATTTTGCTGTACTGTATTCCTGAGAGCTGCGTTTAAAAACAGTCATTATGATTACCCCCCTTTCTTTGGGGGAATGAAACATGAGAGACTATGGACTATGAGAAACAAACTGAGGGCCTCAGAGGGGAGGGGGTGGGGGAATGGGATAGACCGGTGATGGGTAGTAAGGAGGGCACGTATTGCATGGTGCACTGGGTGTTATACGCAACTAATGAACCATCGAACTTTACATCGGAAACCGGGGATGTACTGTATGGTGACTAACATAATATAATAAAAAACATTAAAAAAACCCCAGTCATTATGGAGCTGATTTTTCTCAAGGAACAGTTTGTAATTGAGTTTTGTTTTCCTAGTCAAGGACTTTGTATTGAAGGAATCATAGAAGTGGACGTGGTTTTACCAGCATTGCTCCAACATTTACAAAGATCTATACTCACTTAAAATAATGAAATAATGTCCCCAGTCAGTAGAATTTTGAAACAGAAAAGGCAAACCTCAAATCTCCTTTTAAAGGAAGAAGTTGAGGCCAAGGCAACTCTGTTACATTACTAATTGGTCATAAATAGATAGGATTCTATTATTGAGCACTACATCTGAAACTAATGATGTACTATATGTTGGTTAATGGAATTTAAATTAAAAAAATAGATAGGCTTCTTTAAAGATTGTAAATAGTCATGATTCTTTTAACCTTATTAGAATTTGACAGTGCTTTGGAGAAATTTTTTATTTGGGTAACACATTTCTTTCACAGTATATGCAGGGCTTTGTACCATGGCAGAGACTGGGGAAGAGGTGTCAGCAGAAGAGGTGTCAGCAGAGGCCTCAGGGTTCTCAGACTTGAGTGACTCAGAGTTTCTAGAGTATCTGGACCTGGAAGATACTCAAGAGTCAAGTGCTTCACTTAGCAAGCCTGGCCCTTCTTCTGAACTCCCTGGGAAGGATGGCAAGCTCATAAACTTACCAAAGTGGAAAAGAAGATTGGATGTCTCACCACCTATGGAGCGATTCCATCTTAAATATTTGTATGTTACTGACCTGTCTGCTCAAGACTGGTGTGAACAGCACATGGTATATGAGAAGGAGCTTCCTGGTTTCTTGGCTCCTGAGAAGGCAAATGTTTTGGACACTGGTGCCAGCATCCACCTAGCTAGAGAACTAGAAGTTCATGATCTTGTGACTATCCCCATCACTACCAAAGAAGACGCTTGGGCAGTTAAGTTTCTGAATATATTATCAATGATTCCTGTCTTGCAGTCAGAAGGACGCACCAGAGAGTTTCCAGTGTTTGGAGAAGTGGAGGGTGTGCTGCTCGTTGGAGTAATTGATGAGCTGTGCTATACAGCCAAGGGGGAGCTGGAACTGGCTGAACTCAAGACACGCAGGCGCCCTATGCTCCCTCTGGAAGCCCAGAAAAAAAAAGACCGCTTTCAAGTCAGCCTATACAAATATATCTTTGATGCCATGGTTCAAGGAAAAGTGACCAGCGCTAGCCTAATCCACCACACAAAATTATGTCCAGACAAGCCACTGGGACCTTCAGTGCTGAGGCATGCCCGGCAGGGAGGCTTCTCTGTGAAGTCCTTGGGTGACCTCATGGAGCTAGTCTTCTTGTCTCTAACACTGTCTGACCTCCCAGTTATTGATATCCTGAGGATTGAATATATCCACCAAGAGACTGCCACTGTGCTGGGCACAGAGACTGTGGCCTTTGAAGAGAAGGAGGTGAAAGGCAAAGTGCAGCACTATATGGCCTACTGGATGGGCCACCGGGAGCCTCAAGGGGTTGATGTGGAGGAGGCTTGGAAGTGCCGGACATGTAACTATGCAGATATCTGTGAGTGGAGGAAGGGCGGTGGGATGCCCAGCTGCACTCTAGAGCCGCAAACCAAAAAAGTGAAATGAGCAGAACGGGACACCTTCTTCAGGAACTTTGCTCCTTCCTGCTCCTAATGTCCTCAGCAGAATAAAAGAGGACCAGTCTTTGAGCTTGGCCTTCCTGGAGAGTGTTCTCATTTTAGTTCTTTTCGTATTTCCTCAAATTCTAACCACTCAAATCATGACCTAGGTTCAGGGGTGAGTGGGAGGAATCTGGGATTAGATGGTCTCTGGAACTTTGCTGTGAATTGCCAAGAAGACAGTTGCTCATCATGGCCGGAGCAAAAGGTGTCCTTCAGCAATCATTGCTTTCCTAAGAAGACTTTGAAGTTTCTCTTAAGTCTCTTCCCCATTTTTTCTTAGTCAAGGCTTTCTACATTTCCTATAATAAAGTGAAGTGCTGTCCAGGTCAGTGGAACTGATGTTTTTTTTTCATAATCTCAATCCTTCAAAGATGACCACTAGAAATAGTTGTGTGTATATTATTCCAAGCCTTCAAGTACATAGCATAAACATATTTCTGAAGGAGAATTAGTGGAATGAGCACTCCAAGAATTTAAAATGATAAATATGCTCAAAGAAATAAGGGAAAATGAAGCCCGAGTAGGAGATCATAAGAAATGAAAACATTAGACATAAAAAATGTATGAAGTAACACGTAACATTCATACCTTACAATACCCCTCCTAGGGATAGGCCAAGAGAAGCTCTTACACATATGAACAGGAGTATACTTTGTAGTACTTTCACAATAGCAAAACCTAAACCTGGAAGGTATCCAGAAGACTGTGGATGATGTATGGCAGCCAAAAGAAATGAGCCACAATGACGTGCAACAACATGGGTGAATCTTAGCACAATATTAAGTGAAAAGATAAGTCCCCAAAGGTTACATACAGTATGGTGCCCTTTTTGTAAAGGGAGAACCAACAAAATTAAAAACATTTTAAGGAAAATGTGAAGATAGTGGAGAGGAATCTCATTTTAGAAGGCGAAGGAGCCCTTAACTCAAACATCACCCAAAGAGGCCAGAGGAAAGAACGAAACCGATATCACCTGAAAGGAGAAGGCTTGTTTATGCAGACACTACTGGAGAATTTGCATAAGTAGATGGAGGGGGGAGAAGAGTTGGCAGGGGTGGGGGTTTCCATATGAACTAGAAGGTCAAGAACCAGCAGAACATGGTGAATATTGTTAATGTGACTCCATGTTCTACATGAACTGGTAAAACCTGGACACTTCTTATAGTAGATTACCTCTGGAGATGTTCTGAGCTACACATTTAACTTTTCTTATGGACAATAGGAATCTTATGATAACAACTCTTTCTCATTTACTGAATGAGTGATATGTGCCAGGCATCGTGCTAAGCACTTTTATGATTAAATCTATATATCCATTATTATTCCTGGTGAGGGAATTGAGGCTTAGAAGGCTTCTAAAACTTGCCCAAGATCCTACAGTTTGAAAGTGGGAGACTCCAGCCTAGATATATCTGACTGCAGTGCTTATGCTCTTAACCATTATTCTGTAAAGTATTTCTTGCTGTTGTTAAGCCTCCTACACTGTATGTTATTCAAGGCCCTAGGAAGTTTGGAATCAAACTGGGGACATAGTAAGTAAACTGGACTTTATAGGATAAACAGTATTAATGGCCTTCAAGAAAACAACTTGCTCAGAGTTCTGCTGGCATCATCTTCATTATACTAGAAACTTTAGAAAGAGGGAAAAGAAAAATCAGTTGGTTTCAGACAATGACCTTGTCAGGATTCAGTAGTTCTGTAATTCAGTAATATCCTGTGCTCTCAAATCCTTATTTTAAGTTAACATCTCCTTGTCATCGCTTTATGGTTTCTCACAAGATAAGTTGAGACATTTGTAGGGATATCCCAGAATCATTGATGCTGTTCTCTACAGCAAATGCTTCCCTGGTTTGCAGCCTCCATATGGCTAATAATGTTATCTCTCCCTTGGAAATTCTGCCTAAAGGTATCTGTACTCCAAATTATGGACCTCTTGGATATTGGTTCAGTGAGTGGGTAAATGAAAAGAGACATCATAACAAAGCTGTTTCTTGATTTTTAAAAAATTCGCTTCCTGGGCCAGAGAATGGGTTGACTTTTTTTTTTTTCTTTTAAAGATTTTATTTACTTATTTGACAGAGAGAGACAGCCAGCGAGAGAGGGAACACAAGCGGGGGGAATGGGAGAGGAAGAAGCAGGCTCCCAGCGGAGCAGGGAGCCTGATGCGGGGCTCAATCCCAGGACTCCGGGATCACGCCCTGAGCCGAAGGCAGATGCTTAACAACTGAGCCACCCAGGTGCCCCTGGGTTGACTATTTTAATTAGGACTAGATTCAACTGTTTATAGTAGAAATTGCCAAAACAATAGTGGTTAAACAAAATAGAAATTTATTTCGCTTATGACAGAGAACTCTAAATATAGTCTAGGTCTGATGTAGCACTCCATGGTGTCAGGAACCCAGATTCCTTCTCTCTTGTTTCTCTGACATCAACAGGTATCTTCCTACTTCATAGTCCAAAACAGCTGCCCAGGTTCCAGTCACCCATACATACTCAGCAGAAGGCTGAAAGAAAAGGGCATCATGTTGGAGACACTTTTGAAATTTGCACCACTGTTTCCAGATACATCCCACTGGCCAAAACTTGGCCACTTGGTCATAGCTAGCTGCAAGGGAGGGCAGAGAGTGTAAATTGTCCCTCAGTATCTGTTTGGAAATACTGTAGTGATATCAGTCCACCAGGTCGTATGGTTGTCAGCCCCTCAAATGTAGAAGCAGAAAACGCAGAGAGGTCCTGTTGACATGGGAAAAGAAGGAGGCTCCGAGCACTGACAATCTGGATGAAGTGAAAGATGAGCTTTATTGAATTCCAGTTCAGTATCCTAGAAATACTGATTAGACCCCTTAAGCAGAATCTGAGTGTGGGGCAAAAGTAAGCTAAGAATCATCATCTTAGCCTGTTTCTCCAATTCCCCTGAGCTTCACTTCCACTCTCCTTCATTAAGGACTCTAATAACCACAATGTTCATTGGATATCTTTATTGAGAGTATCTTTTTCCAATCTGTGGCTTGTCTTTTTACTTTATTATGGTGTCTTTTGATGAACAAGATTTTAATGTTTCAATGCCCTATTAGTGCTTTTCGTGTCTTATTTAAGATATATTTTCTTACATCAAGACACCTTGCTTATCAATTTTTTTTGGAGTTGTTTCACGTTAGAATTTATAGTTTACCTCCTTTCTTTTAGCAGCTGCAAAGGGTTACGTTGTAAAGATACACCGTTGTTTAACCAGGCCTGTATGTATGTATGTATGTATATATACACACGCACACACACACACTCTTAGGTTACTTCCTATCTTCTCCTACTATAAACACTATAATAATATATAAAGTAGAAGGTAAAAGTTGCTCTCATATACACACCTAGTAATCAACCCCAAAATAACCATTGATAAGAAGTTGAAAAGGTTCTTCTTGGGGCGCCTGGGTGGCACAGCGGTTGGGCGTCTGCCTTCGGCTCGGGCGTGATCCCGGTGTTACGGGATCGAGCCCCACATCAGGCTCCTCTGCTATGAGCCTGCTTCTTCCTCTCCCACTCCCCCTGCTTGTGTTCCCTCTCTCGCTGGCTGTCTCTATCTCTGTTGAATAAATAAATAAAATCTTTAAAAAAAAAAGAAGTTGATAAGGTTCTTCAAGATGTTTTTATGGCTATATCAATATATATTTACATATAAAACAAATAGGTATGTAGTGGGGTGTATGTAATTAGACACAAAAAAATCCTCTGTGACATGCTTGTTCAAGTCAAGTTTTATCATGTGCATATTTTCATATTAGTATATCAGTAGCTGGATAATATAGTATTTCATCGTATGGGTATAATATTCATCACTTAACTGTCCCTTCTCAATAGGCATATACAACAATAGATACAGACACATAAATGTACACAGTCTATGTACATTGATACTGCAAATATTTTTCTGATTTTCTCCCTCTTTTTCTTAGGCCTAGACATTTTGGGATAGGAGATGTGCACATTTAAAATACACCTGGATCCAGATTGCCCTGCAGAAATATACCTTTAGACTCTAGGAACCCCAAAGCAAAGGTCTTCTATACTTATTGTTATTATCATCATAATAATTTGAGTTAACTCAAATTATTTTCCAGAAAAGTACATAAACATGTATGTTCTTCCTAACACTCGTATTATAATTCTTTTTTTTAAAAAGATTTATTTTAGAGTGAGAGCGAGTTGGGGAGGGGCAGAGGGAGAGAAGCAGGCTCCCCACCGAGTAGGGAGCGAGACACAGGGATCGATCTCAGGACCCTGGGATCATGATCTGAGCCAAAGGCAGATGCTCAACTGAGCCACCCAGGCACCCCAATTTGGTATTGTTTTAAATTGCACTATTCAATAAGCTGGGAAGCTGAGTATCTGTTATTTATTGATAATTCGTATTTCCCCTAAAAATTGCTTATATTCACTGCCCATTTTTAATGAGGATTTTAATCCTTTAAAATGTTCTTAAAAGCCAGTTTATTGCATGTCTTTTAATTTCCTCTATGATAGATTTTCCCACCATATTAAATAATACATGCTCATTGTAAAATACATTAAAATATAAGAAAGAAAATACTTCGGTTAAAAATGTTTTCAACTATTTATTGCTTCTCTGGGTTATTGCTTCTCTGTTCTATTTTCTCTTTCTGGAAACTGTTGCATGTATTTCTATTATATATACTTCCTGTATCTCCTAATTTTTCTCATTATTTTATTCTCATCATTTTCTTTCAATACTGAGAAAATTTTTGTGCTTTTCTTCAACTGCTTCAACCCCATCCTTAGGTAACAGTCCAAAAGTCACTTCATTAATATAACAAAAGACGCCATTATCACTTAGGAAATTTGAAGAGTTTTAGGAGCTCTGAGCTAGAAATGGGGATGAAGAGGAAATATATATTTCTTATTATAAGTTACAATATCGCAAAACAAAAACCTGTGCTTTCATAGAATATATACAATGAGAGAAAGAAAGGAAAAGGAATAAGAGAAATCAAGGATGGCTCCTAAATTTTTGCTTGAGTAATGAGGTGGTGATGGTGTATTTATTGAACTAGAAGTGCTAGATTGGGGGATGGGAGTAGGCAGGAATTAATCAGTTTGGACATGTGAAGTTTGAGGTGACTTTTAGATATTTAAGGGGAGATTTCAGGTAGGTGTAAGGAATTAAGGGTCTGCTCTTCAGGGGAGAGGTGAAAGCTGGAGATAAAGATTTTTCAGTCATCATCAAGTAAATGGTATTTAAAGTCATGGGACCAAATGAGATCATTTAGAGGAAAATTTCAGAAAGAAAAGTCCCAAGGTCAAACCCTTGAGTATTCAGACATTTGGAGGTGGAACAGAGGAAGAGTTTTAGTAAAGGAAATACAGAAGTAGTCTTAGTGAAATGGGAGAAACTAGCTTTTTTGAGATGTTCTAGAAACCAAAATAAGAAAGTGTTTTAATTATGTTGAATGCTGTTGAGGTCAAATATAATGAGGACAGAATTGGAATTTTATTGGTAACTTTACAAGATCAGTTTCAAGAGAGCAGAGTCAAGAAGCCATTAGAGTGGACTGCAGAGAGAATTGGAGGTGAGAGAAAATATAGGCAGCAAGAAAAAACAACTCTTAAGAAAAATTTTTCTATGAAGGAAAGTTAGGAAATGGTGCAATTGCTCAAGTGGGGTACAGATCAAGAACGGATTTTTTTTTTTTTTTTTTTTACGTAGACTCCATGCCCACCCAGTGTGGAGCCCAACACTGGGCTTGAACTCATGACCCTGAGATCAAGACCTGAGCTGAGATTAAGAGTCAGACACTTAACTGACTGAGCCACCCAGGCGCCCCAAAAGGATGTTTTTAAAAGATGAGATATAAAAATATGTTTTTATGACATTGAAAATGCCAGTAAAATCAATGGCTACTAATATCAAGTGGGCTCTTATTGCTACTGAGCAATAGTACTATATTTCCTTAATCCATTCACTCTCCCACATTCCTAAATAACTATCATTAGAATCTCAGATGCCATTGGCTAGAAAATACATAAATATTTCGCATACTCTAAAAAAGAAAAAAAATGCTGCCGGTTAAACTATGGCATGCCAACATTTGTAAGAAAGCAATTTCGCAGATGTTGAAATATGAAAAGTGTATTAGAATCAATGTAATACTGTATTTCCGTTCTCGCCTCAAACCTCCAATACCTTCTCCCTATTTTCATTTCCAGCTTCCTATTTCACTGAGAAAACGGAAGCACTCAGAAAAGGACATCCTGATTCTCCCGCCACCAAATCTGTATGCCTGTCTCTGTACCTATAAATTCTGGCTCCCTTTTTATTTCAATAGATTAATGGTCCATACGCACAACTGATCCTTCCAATGTGTACTGGATTCCGTCCCTTTTCTCAAGGACTTTCTTCCTGCATCCCATGTCTCTCATATTGTCAATTTCCCCTTCTCCGGTATCATTTTAATTAGCATACATACTATAATTTCTTCTAGCTTTAAAAAAAATCTGGGCCCCAAATCCATATGCAATGACAACTTTCTTTTTCTACTCATCTTTAAAAAACCAAACTTCTTAAAAGTACTGTCTGTATTTGCTTTCTACACTTCCTCTCTTCCCATTCTTTCATCCCACTCTTATCAGATTCTTATCAGATTTAATCAAACTTCTACCACTACACCAAAACGGCGTGTTTTAACAGCTTCCACAATGCTAAATCCAATGGTCAGTTCTTAGTTATTATCCACTAGCATTTAACACAGTGGATCACTCTCCACCTCTCAAAACATTTTCTTCCCTTGATGTCGCAGATCCAAACTCTTCTACTTTTAAGTCTGTCTCACACATTATCTCCTCGTCTTCTTTCTTGGGTCCTCTTCATCTCCTTTGTAGGGACTTAAGCTGGCGCATTGCTAGAAGAAACTGAACTAAGGGTAGATTATTATCTTACACCGCTGATTTAGATTTTCCAGTTCTTAAAAATTCTGATGTCTTTTATATTTTTTAACGAAAATGATATATACACCTTCCTTTTATAAACGAGCTCCGCTCTCAAGGAAGCCCCAGAGAAACCAACCCAGGAATCTCTCCGCAAAGAGGCGGAAGCTTCTGGCGCCTTCCGGAAACGAGGTCCACAGGCCTTATGGGAAATGTAGTCCCCTATGAATACCCTGCACCGCGGAGGGACCTGGGAACCTGGGCGTCAGTTACTTCCGCACACGCGCAGTGGGGCGGTAGCCGGTATTCCGTAATCTCCCAACCTGCGTCGAAGGAGGTGAGAGCCGAGTCTCTAGGAGAGCTCTGTAACCTGATCTCTTAGAAGCAAATTTGGGAGCGTGTCGGGGAAAAGGCAGGTATGACTCTGCGGAGCCTGGGGACGTAAGGGACGGGCGGGGAGAAAGACAAGGACCAGTTTATTGGCTTACCCAACCGAAGATAAAACTTCACAACCCCTACGTGCGGTGATTCGGTGTTTGGGCGTATGAGTCCTGTCCAATTCTGGAGTAGTTCAGAGAGAGAGCAAGAGAAGGGTCTGACTACCACTCAGTGGGTTCCCAGATTCCGGGTGGGGCTGGGGCAGGCTCAGTTTGCATTCGTGCTCTTGTAGGTAGAGATGACTGTGTAGGAATATGTGCATCAAGCTGTACCTTTCCTGGTTACAAGAATATCATTGGCCCTACCAGAGCCTGCAAAAGGTAATATTAAAAGGGATCTAGGAAGAAAGCATTTCTAGAGAAACTGCTATGTTCTCTTCTTAGTGTATTTTCACAACAATAATCTGAAGTAAGTCTTCTCTCCATTTTGCATATGAATTAACTGAAGCTGAGAGAGAGGTTAAGTTATTTGCTTTAGACTGACAGCTTACTAAGTGGAAGAGCTGAGATTCAAACCCAGATGAGTTTTCACCAAATTTTCTTCCTTCTCTTTCTCCTCCTCCTCGTCCTCCTCTTCTTCTTTTGAGTATAGTTGACACACAATGTTACGTTAGTTTCAGATGGACAACTTAGTGATTTGACAAGTTTATACATTATGCTATGTTCACCACAAGTGTAGTTACCATCTGTACCCCTTATGTGCCTATTACAGTATCATTGACTGTATTCCTTATGCTGTGCTCCAAATTTTATTCTTTTTTTGCAAGATAGCATCCTGTGAAAAAAACAGAGTTGGGTTTATTCTCCTTCTGAAATATTTGAGCAATGAATGCTAAGTAAATTTCGATTCGTAGTCTTCTTTTTAAGAAAGGGCCTCTGTTGAATCTTCAGATCTTCCAGTGAGGACTGTGTAGATAAAAGCTGTGAGTCCCTTTTGCATATTTTAGCCTTTCTAAAAGGCAAAGCTGGTTGGAATTTTTAAAAACCAATACTGGGCTCGTAGGAAATGGTGTATTTCCGGAGGGGGGGAGAGATTGATTTAGAGTTTAAACTGAAGGTGCTCCAGCTTTAAAAAAAAAATTCCTGGGTCCAGCCTGCTAGAGAAAACCGAACCTAATTTGAGCTCTCTTAACCCAGCTTCAGAGCACACAGTTCCAGAGATACCGAGTTTCAGAGACCAGGCTTTTAGTTAGTCTTTTAATTCATTTATTATTATTTTCTTAGGATAGATTTTGGGAGAAAAAAAATGTCACTGGTTCAAAGATTAACAACTTGCTGTTAGATCAGCAGGACAGAAATGTATAGCATACTTACCTAACCTTCATATATTCATAACAGAACCACCAGTAGAGTTTGGTGCTTATAAAATATGGACTTTTCTGACGTCTCCTAGAATCATCATTCTCCCACTAGGTGACATTTATTGAAGCTGCGATGTGAGTCCTTCTTTTCTGATAGTGCTTCTTTTCTTTTCTACATTGCTTCCTGGTTTTTCATGCCTTTCTATTCTTTTTTCCCAGTTTTACATTCATAGATCTCTGTGTAAGAGCTGCAGAAAATGATCAACTTCCAGGTAAGGTATCCATTTATTCATCATTTAAATCTCTCAAAAATCCATATAAAAAGGAAACGTATAGACAGGGAAAATGTGGATTGAATAGATCAAGTCCAAAAGGAAATTTAGAAAATTGATAAGTTGATATCCAGGTCACAGGGTCTGCACATAGTTGGAATAAATTTGAGCTGCATATGTGTACCTTTCTTTCTAGCAATCATAGAAAATTGATAGCCAACCAGTTAAAGTATTGGTATTATCTGTGAGGATGAAGCAAAATAATTCCTCAGATGAGTGAAGATATTCCTGATTCAATTCTGTGAAAAAAAAAATCTTATAATGGGTTTTCATAGAGATAGTGCTAGAAATAACATTCACAGCAACAACCCTGTGATAAATATAACACATTTCCTATGACTTTCTTAAAGTGGTTCCCAGAGTAAGGAGAGAACAGAGTGCCAATAAGCAGCACTATATGAACTCAATTTGTAAGTTCAGGTACATAGCCTTTCTAATATTCTTCTGGAACCATAAGTAAACCTTGTACCTTTTTCCAGAGTCTCCTGGTATTCTTGAGCATTTTCTCTTCTGTGTGAATTTTAGAATCAGTTGTCAGGCTCTATAATGGAGTATATTATGTGTTTTAATTGTGATTGCAGTATACTTTTACATTGATTTGTAGAGAATTCATAACTTTTCAATAATGTATTCTCCGTTCAATTTTTCTTATAGGTCCTTCTTTACATTTTTATAGGTTTATTATTATAATTCTTGTACTTTCTTGTAATGTTTATTCTTACATACGGTTTAGGTTGCTGTTGAGAATGGGATGGATCTTTTTCCATTATATTTTCTAATTGGCTATTTTGGTGTATTGGAAAATAGGCATTTATCTATTTGACTTTATGTCAATTACAGGACTCTTATTAAGTCCAAGAATTTTTTAATTGGTTCTTAGATTTTTTTTAGGTTGACAGTCATATACTCTTCAAATGGAGCATTGTTCCTTACTGCTCAAGGTGTATGTCTTCAGTTTTTTTTCTTGTCTTATTGCAATAGATAGGACTTCTAGGAACTATAATTTTCAATGTAATTACTAGCCAATATCTTTTTTGTTCCAATTTTAATGGGAATGGTTCCAGTGTTTCATTATTTTCTCTTGTATTTTGGTAGATGGTTGGGTGTTTTTTTTTGTTTGTTTTGTTTTTTGTTGTTTTTAATCAAGTTAAATTTTTTTAGCTTGTTAAGATTGTTTTCATAAATTGGAAACTTTTTTCCATATATGTTTTTAAGAATACCTGTTGATAATATATTTTGTCTTCTTTAATACAGCAATTTAAAGAATTTCTAGTACATTTCTTAATACTGAAATACCTATGCGTTCATGGGACAAACCCTAGCTAGTCTCCTAACTTTTTAAAGGGCCAGATAGTAAATATTTTAGGCTTGAAGGCCATACAGCCTCTGTGGCAACTACTCAACTCTGACTTTGCAGCTGAAGTAAATGAATGGGTATAAATGTTCCAGTAACATTTTATTTACAAAAACAGCAGGCCAGTGTATGGGTTGTAGTTTGCTGACTCCTGTTCTCTATGGTCTTAACTATCTCTTTGTGATAGAC
The DNA here is from genome assembly GCF_023065955.2 of Ursus arctos. NCBI lineage: Eukaryota > Metazoa > Chordata > Mammalia > Carnivora > Ursidae > Ursus > Ursus arctos. The sequence goes on from NW_026623008.1 coordinate 30,401,158, forward strand.
ATGTAACTACATGTCTTTTTAATTTCAGCTTAAGTTAGTTAAAGAAGATTTTGGCTGTATGGTTGAGAGGATGTATTTTATCATGTAAAAAAGAGTCCTTATTTTCTATTTTATTATGGTCACATGAGTCTGACGTGTTAACCTTATAGCCCTTCTAAGTTATATATTTACTTTGTTGGTCTATTAGATTGTAAGATCTCTGAGACCAGTAATACTTTTATTCTTTTTTGTATCACTAGTACAGTGTCTGGTAGGTCCTTATTAAACATTTTATGAGTGAATTAAGGAAGGACATAGAAACATATTTTAAATAATTTTATTGAGACATAATTCAAATATTACAGATTGACCCATTTAAAGTATATACAACTTTGTGGTTTTTAGTCTATTCATTAAAACCATCTCCACTATCTAACTTTAGAATATTTTCATTACCTCAAAAGAAACCCCGTTTTAGCAGTCATTCCCTGTTCCTCCCATCTCCCAGCCCTAATTTGTTTTCTGTTTCTATGGATTTGCCTTTTCTGAACATTTAATGTAATTAGGACAGTACAATATGTGATTTTTTTGGACTAGCTTCTTTTACCTCACACAGTGTTTTCAAGGGTCATCAATGTTACATGTATGCCAAGCAATATTGCGTTATATGGATATATCTCATTTTGTTTATCCATCTGTGCATCAGCTGATGGATACTCATATTGTTTTCACTTTGCTGAATACTTCTCTGTGAACATTTGTGTATAGGTTTTTATGTGGGCATATATTTTCAGTTTTCTTGAGTATATACTTAGGAAAGCTACCAAACTCATTCTATGTGGCCAATATTACCTTGATCCCCAAACCAGGCAAAGACCCCATCAAAAAGGAGAATTACAGACCGATTTCCCTAATGAATCTGCACACCAAAATTCTCAACAAGATCCTGGCTAATAGAATCCGACAGTACATTAAAAGGATTATCCATCATGACCAAGTGGGATTCATCCCTGGGATGCAAGGGTGGTTCAACATTCGCAAATCTATCAGTGTCTTAGATTTTATCCAGAAAGAAAAATTCAAAAATCATATGATTCTCTCAATTGATGCAGAAAAAGCATTTGACAAAATACAGCATCCTTTCCTGATTAAAACCCTTCAGAGTGTAGGGATAGAGGGTACCTTCCTCAATCTCATAAAAACCATCTATGAAAAGCCTACAGCAAGTATCATTCTCAATGGGGAAAAGCTGGAAGCCTTTCCCTTAAGATCAGGAGCACGACAAGGATGCCCACTCTCGCCACTATTATTCAACATAGTACTAGAAGTCCTTGCAACAGCGATCAGACAACAAAAAGGGATCAAAGGTATCCAAATCGGCAAAGAAGAAGTCAAACTGTCTCTCTTCGCAGATGACATGATACTCTATATGGAAAACCCAAAAGAATCCACTCCCGAACTACTAGAAGTTATAGAGCAATTCAGTAATGTGGCGGGATACAAAATCAGTGCTCAGAAATCAGTTGCATTTCTATACACGAATAATGAGACGGAAGAAAGAGAAATTAGGGAATCCATCCCATTTACAATAGCACCAAAAACCATACGTTATCTTGGAATTAACTTAACCAGAGACGTAAAGGTCCTATATTCTAGAAACTACAAATCACTCTTGAAAGACATTGAAAAAGACACAAAAAGATGGAAAAATGTTCCATGCTCATGGATCGGAAGAATTAACATAGTTAAAATGAGTATATAGTTAGGAAGAATTGCTGGGTCATATGATAACTCAATGTTTTACATTTCGAGGAACTATAAAGCTGTTTTCCATAGTGTTGCACTATTTTACAACCCCACTAGCAATATATGAGAGTTCCAGTTTATCCACATCCTTGTCACTGCTTGTCATTGTCTGTCTTTGAGTTTAACCATCCTAGTGGGTGTGAAGTGATACCTCATTTGGTTTTGATTTGTATTTACTAATGATGTTGAGCATATGCTTATGGACCATGTGTGTCTTTGGAGAAAGTCTGTTCAAATCTGTTGCCCATTTTTAAGTTGGGTTATCTTTTTATTGTTGTGTTGTAAGAGTTCTTTTCATATTCTAGATACAAGTCTCTTATCAAGATATATGATTTGCACATATTTTATCCTATTCTGTAGGTTGTCTTTTCATTTTCTTGATGGTGTCCTTTGAAGCACAAAGTTTAAATTTTGACGATTTCCTTTTTACCTCTTTTTTTCTTTGGTCACTTATATTTCCTGTCATATCTAAGAAACCACTACCTAATCCAGAGATTTACTTAGAATTTTATAGTTTTAGCTCTTGCATTTAGGTCTCTGCTCCATTTTTACTTCATTTTCATGTGTGATATGAGGTGTTTGTGTGTGAAGGGGGTCCAGCTTCATTCTTTTGCATGTGGATATTTAGCTGTCCCAACACCATTTGTTAAAAAGACTATTCTACCCAATTGAACTGTCCTGACATTAGTGAATATTTTTAATGTGATTTCTGTTTCTATCACAAAATATATTTCTGAGTCAAACATACAGTAGTTATCATATATAACTTTCTGCAAATTCAACAATGAATATGATACGATCATAAGAGGCTACCATGATTCTCTTGCAAGTCCCCAAATGATGCACACTTTAGTTTGAAGATGAATGTGCTGTTACAGGGATCAGTGACATTCCAGGATGTGGCTGTGGACTTCACCCCAGAGGAGTGGCAGCTGCTTGACTGTGATCAGAGAACCTTGTATTGGAATGTGATGTTGGAGAACTTTAGAAACCTCATCTCAGTGGGTAAGGACAGTGGGTGGTCACTCTTGAGTGGAACTAAGAAGATACTCCTAGTGCCCTTCCTTTCGGACTTGTGGAGGATGTGGACATTCTGAAGCATTCCTAAGTTTGGCCCTGACTGTTAGCGGTCACTGATTCTTAATCCCCTTTGAGATGGTGCATAAACAGATAGTGTGTTTATGCTTCTACCTCCCAAATGGAGGAGAAGGGTCTTTTCTGTTCTAAAGCCTGTTTGTCATCCTTCCAGGCCCTGAGACTCAAGGAGGCAGACCTGAGTTGTGAGATAGTCGTTTGTCTCTAGCAGTTGGTCTCCAGTTCTGTGTTGTTTCCCATGAACAGGGGGCCCAGTTACCAAAACAAAAGTGATCTTCAAGGCAGAGCAAGGACAAGAGCCGTGGGTGGGGGAGAGAGAGAACCCACGTTGGCGCTATCCAGGTGAGTGAAAGAAAACCAGGCAGGTGGGAGACTTTGGAATTGAGATTCCAGTTGGTCAGTGAGGGACAGGTACCTGTGAGGCAGGTCTTTCAGGAAGCACCTCTTAAAATTAGCCACACACCTTTGGAAGTGACTGGGTACACTTGACATAATGTTGTCAGGTCCCCAGCTGACGCCTTCACTCACTCTGCCTGCATAGCTGCTCTTTCTGTTTGCTCAGCTTTTGTATGGAGGGAGGGCCCTCTCCTGTCTGCCCTGGCTCCCTGCACTGCCTGTTCCATGGAGGTCCTTGCTTTGTTCTCTTAATTCCTAAAATCTTCATTCTTCTTTTTTTCCTCAGCATGAGCACAGATCTTTTTCATACATCTGGTTCTTATAAGGTAGTCAGATCATGTGGATTTGAAGTCTTACTCCACCAGTCACTGTCTAACCTAATTATTTTGTAGCACAATTTTATTTATAAAACAGGGATAATATTAATCCTCACTTCAGATTTCTTTTAAAGATCATGTGAGTTAATACATGTAAAACCCTTCAAATAGTTGGCATATAGTACGTGTTCAGTGTATGTTGGTTGTTTTTATTCCAGAACTTTTAGTAACATTATGCTCTTTCTAATTATTTCCCCGTTTCAAAAAAAAAAACCTCTTTTCTTATAGCATAATTATTTCCCCTCTTCAAAAAAAACCCTCCTTCTTTTCTTGTAGCGTATACCCCACCTGTGTACCCCACCTCGCTCATCTTTAGTACCACTCCTGACTTGTGGTTTCTACCTTACATTGCATCTCTCTGCCTCCCTTGGTGATACTGGTATCATTTGGAAATTCCCCAACTTCATTTGAGTTGGTTCCTCACTAATCTCCCCCCGCCGTCACTTACTGCTTCCCCACCGTTGCTTCTTGCCTTTGTGTCCACCTTCAGAACTTCTCTCACGGTAACTCCCTCAGAAACTGCATCCTTCTGAGGAACTAATGTGATTTTCTTTGTGCTCTTTGTGGCATCTGTACATCTCCAGCTTCCCATTCCCATACTTTTCCCCACCTGGCCTTAATCTCTGTTTTCTCGTACTAACCACTATGTAATATTCTTCAACCTTCACCTTTTGTTTACATTGTACTAAAGGATAATGGCTGGCCTGCAGCTTTGCAGTCTCAAATCACTACGGTAAGCAGCTTAGCTTTTTTCTCTCAAGAGTGTCTCCTTAAATATTATGATTCCTTAAATATTATAAATTTAAAATAAAATTTTCTTTTTCCACAGAGCCCATAAAAGACATGTTTCAAATGTTTAAGACTCAAATTAAGTGTATTGTAGATCCGCTGGGACCCCAACTTCTAATGACATAAACCAAGTGAATTTTAACTCCCGATATGATGTCTAGGCTGTTCATGATTCTATATTGCCAATTTTATCCTGTTTTCTGGTTTATCGTAGATGTTCCTGCAAGATGTATCCAAATCATTACACTTTCCTTGTCCGTCTCCTGACAAATACACACAAATTATTTCTTTATAACTTGTATTGTGATATTTAAAAGGCCCTCTTTGATGTGATCCCACTTTGTCCAGAATGATCCGTCTTTTCCCTACGCTGTGGCAGTCGGGCTCTCTAGTGAACTTTGTACCTGATTTTCTTCTGTGCGTCAGTTCTTTGGATGCTGACGTGCTCTACCTACCTAAGGCCAGCGTGCTAGTAAGTCTGGGTTCAGTCTTCTCCTCTTTCATGGCAACTCCAGCCTAGAGTAATCCCTACCTTCCTGGAACCTCCTTCCTAGCTCTCCTAGGACTCCACCTAAAAACTTGATATATATTCTTTTAGATTTTTTTTAAACCCTGTGGCTTATAAGGCATGTTTGCTCGTGATAATGCCCTGAAGCGAAAGTCCTGTACCGTTTTTTGTTTTTACAACTTTGCTGAGCACACAATGGATATTTAATGAACATTTCATTAATTCACTGTTGTAAAGTCAGGCATTGTGAGTGTGTTTCTTATTCTTTCAATAAGGCTTTTTTATGTTTCCTGAGAAGGATTCAAAGAAAGCAAAAACAAACAAAAAACAACCTATTATCGTTTTCCAGGTGTGCAAGTTGTAGTTGAAAGGCAAAATACCATATAAAACATTTTAAAGGTCTATAAGTGTGTAATATTTGTTCAATGCACAATAACATTGCTGTTTTGTTCTAGTTAATTGTCAGAATGAATGGTTTCGGGGAGCAGTGGTGACTATCTTGGAAATTCAGAGAAAATGGAGCTTAAAGTTTAAAATATACAAAGATTAGGGGCGCCTGGGTAGCGCAGTGGTTAAGCATCTGCCTTCGGCTCAGGGCGTGATCCCAGCGTTCTGGGTTCGAGCCCCACATCAGGCTCCTCCACTAAGAGCCTGCTTCTTCCTCTCCCACTCCCCCTGCTGTGTTCCCCCTCTTTCGCTGGCTGTCTCTCTCTGTCAAATAAGTAAATAAAATCTTAAAAAAAAAAATAAAATAAAATATACAAAGATTAGAGGAATCTTTTTTTGAGATTATGGAACAATGATCCTCCCTAAAGAATATCTAAGGACTAGATAGGATGAGAGGGGATGAGCTAGGACATGTTAAGGTGGGGAAGGAACATAAGCAAAATACTGTAGTTATTTAAAGTCTAGAATTCTTGGAACAGAAGGTATTTGTTCAGGACGAGAAGAATGCATGCTTAGATACCGTGAGTGAATTCATTATAATGTGTAGTTTTGTTCACCAGGCTGAGTGCCTTGGATTTTTCAGTTGGTTAAGGGAACTAAGCTAGTTGAGGGAACACAGGATGCTGCTTCGCATTTGTTGAAGTAGAGAGGAAAGAAGACAGGAACCCCAATCCCCATAAAGAAATGTGCACCAATGGCTATAGCCCACTACTCGGGGCAGTCCCACAGAGAAGAATGAGGCATGAAGCAAGAAGATGGGGTGTTGTACTAACATTCCACAAGGTGGGAAACTCGGGAGTGGGGAATATAACCTCTTCTCCCTATTTTTTTTTTTAAGTTTATTTATTTAAACAATCTCTGCACCCAGTGTGGGGTTCGAACTCATGACCTTGAGATCAAGAGCCTCATGCTCCTCTGATGGAACCAGCTAGGTGCCCCCCCTTTTAATGGAGAAATGGATTGGAGATTTTTAGGTTTTTTTTTTTTATTTCTAATGATTTTTTATTATATTATGTTAGTCACCATACAGTACATCCCGGTTTCCAATGTAAGGCTCGATGATTCATTAGTTGTGTATAACACCCAGTGCACCATGCAATACGTGCCCTCCTTACTACCCATCACCAGCCTATCCCATTCCTCTACCCCCCTCCCCTCTGAGACCCTCAGTTTGTTTCTCATAGTCCATAGTCTCTCATGTTTCATTCCCCCTTCTGATTACCCCCCCTTTCTTTATCCCTTTCTTCCCCTACTGATCATCCTAGTTCTTATGTTCCATAGATGAGAGAAATCATATGATAGTTGTCTTTCTCTCCTTGACTTATTTCACTTAACATTATCTCCTCCAGTGCTGTCCATGTTGTAGCAAATGTTGAGAACTCGTTCTTTCTGATAGCTGAGTAATATTCCATTGTATTTATGGACCACAACTTTTTTTTTTATTTTAATGATTTTTTATTATATTATGTTAGTCACCATACAGTACATCCCCGGTTTCCGATGTAAGGCTCGATGATTCATTAGTTGTGTATAACACCCAGTGCACCATGCAATACGTGCCCTCCTTACTACCCATCACCGGCCTGTCCCATTCCCCCACCCCCTCCCCTCTAAGACCCTCAGTTTGTTTCTCAGAGTCCATAGTCTCTCATGTTTCCTTCCCCCTTCTGATTACCCCCCCTTTCTTTATCTCTTTCTTCCCCTACTGATCATCCTAGTTCTTATGTTCCATAGATGAGAGAAATCATATGATAGTTGTCTTTCTCTGCTTGACTTATTTCACTCAGCATTATCTCCTCCAGTGCCGTCCATGTTGTAGCAAATGTTGAGAACTCGTTCTTTCTGATAGCTGAGTAATATTCCATTGTATATATGGACCACAACTTCTTAATCCAGTCATCTGTTGAAGGGCATCTCGGCTCCTTCCACGATTTAGCTATTGTGGACATGCTGCTATGAACATTGGGGTGCATATGGCCCTTCTCTTCACTACGTCTGTATCTTTGGGGTAAATACCCAGTAGTGCAATGGCTGGATCATAGGGTAGCTCACTTTTTAACTTTTTATGGGACCTCCACACTGTTTTCCAGAGTGGCTGTACCAACTTGCATTCCCACCAACAATGTAGGAGGGATCCCCTTTCTCCACATCCTCTCCAACAATTGTTGTTTCTTGCCTTGTCTATTTTTGCCATTCTAACTGGCGTAAGGTGGTATCTCAGTGTGGTTTTGATTTGAATTTCCTTGATGGCTAATGATTTTGAACATTTTTTCATGTGTCTGTTGGCCATTTGTATGTGTTCATTGGAAAAGTGTTCATATCTTCTGCCCATTTTTTGATTTGTTTATTTGTTTCTCGTGTATTGAGTTTGAGAAGTTCTTTGTAGATCTTGGATACCAGTCCTTTATCTGTAGTGTCATTTGCAAATATCTTCTCCCATTCCGTGGGCTGCCTCTTAGTTTTTTTGACTGTTTCCTTGTCTGTGCAGAAACTTTTAATCTGAAGTCCCATAAATTCATTTTATCTTTTGTTTCTCTTGCCTTTGGGGATGTGGAGATTTTTAGGGTTTTGAGGATAGGAATGAAAAAATGTGACTTCAGGATAAAAAAAAAGTGACTTCAGCTTTCTGGGGACTAGTTCATTGGTACTTGTACATGTAAAAACAGTACTTGTCAGATATAAATATGACAAATGGTCATCTGTAGAGCCCCCCCTCCAAAAAAAAAAGAAACACAGCCAGAAGAAAAGCATTAGAAGCAGACAGAATCTGTGCCTGGGCTTACAAGTACATGGGAGAATGAATCCCAGCTGTTGTAGAGTTGGAGCTCAGTCTGTAGGCATGGCTCACCTGTGATATGGATGGAGTTCAAGGGCTGGAAATATAAGAATGTTCCTGGAGGTAGCTGCCATTGTGCCAGGTAGTTAAGAGGAAAAAGAGTTGTGAATGAGGGAAATGTGGAGCTGTCCCACCAGGGTAATCTAGGACAGGAGTAGTGAGGTTTCTAGATCTGCCACCTCCAGATCTAGGTTTTCCTCTGCTATCTCCCCTTAGCTCCCTAGTCTCTTGTTCCTCAGGTCCCTTCATCCATTGGTCAGATCTCCACAGTGGGCTCTCTTCATGTGAGATAAGCAGGCCTTGATGTCTGTACTCTATGCACTGTAACCTGTGCCTCTTTCACGATCTTTCCATAGGTCACAAGTGAAGCCATCTGTTCTCATTATTGTCATTCATCTGCTCCCATTTCCTCTTCAGCAGTTTTATTCTTAAAGCTCAGGAACAAAGCAAATACAGGATTTGTTGCAGAATTAGATACTAGATTTGAAATAATGTTTCATTCTATAACTGTTATGGAAAAAATTAACTAGGCATGTTTTATTGTACTCCTTTTTAGAAGCAGATTGCCTACTTGTTGATGAATCAGAGAAGCACCAGGAAAGCAAAGACAATTTTTTGAATTCAGTTTTGTTCACATTCAATAAAATTCTGACTATGGAGAGACTCCATGGTTATAACATGAGCACAAGTCTTAATTCTACAAGAAAAAAATCATATAAATATAAATCATATGGGAAGAGATTGCAACCTACTTTAGACTTACTTAATTATAATAGATGTTATACTGGAGAAAACTCATATGAATGCACTGAATGTGGGAAAGCCTTCAAAAAGAAGTTTCATTTCATTAGACATGAAAAAAGTCATACAAGAAAAAAACCCTTTGAATGCAATGACTGTGGGAAAGCCTATAGCAGGAAGGCTCACCTTGCAACTCATCAGAAAATCCATAATGGAGAGAGACCCTTTGTGTGCAATGACTGTGGGAAAGCGTTTATGCATAAAGCACAACTGGTGGTCCACCAGAGACTCCACACTGGAGAGAAGCCTTACGAATGCCATCAGTGTGGGAAGTCATTCACCTGGAACTCCTCCTTTACCCAACATGTGAAATCGCACACACTTGAGAACTCGTTTGAATGTAAGGAATGTGGGAAAACCTTCAGGTATAGCTCATCCCTTTATAAACATTCTAGATTTCATACAGGAGAGAAACCCTACCGATGTATTGTATGTGGCAAAGCCTTTGGTAACACGTCTGTGCTTGTTACACATCAAAGAATTCATACAGGAGAGAAACCATATGGGTGTATCGAATGTGGCAAAGCCTTCGTCAAGAAGTCACATCTGCTCAGACATCAGATAACTCATACAGGAGAGAAGCCCTATGAATGTAATAGGTGTGGGAAAGCATTTTCCCAGAAGTCAAATCTTATCGTCCATCAGAAAATTCATACATAATATTCACGTTGTGAATATGACAAAGGCTTAAATATTAGATAAATCTTACTAAACAAAATTCAGAGTGAGAAATCCACCATTTTGAATGTATTTGGAAGAGTAGATTCCCGTAAAAAAGAATCCATGCCAATCATATTCTGGAAGTGATAAAGTTTTTACAGAAAATGTCACAGAAAACATTGATTTATAAATAATAGAGCATAGAGCTTAGAAAGTAAGCATAAATTAATCAAGGAATCAGTGAAAACTATACTTATTAGCTCTGGTTTTTATTTTTATAACTATAGAATTACACAAGTGTGAGTATAAAATATGCTTATGTATTACATTAAATTGTATCAAGAGTGAAGTACATGTCATTTTTTTCTTCCAATCCTAACGAAATGCAAGTGAAAAAATGTTTAATATGAAATATGAATTTCAGTAATATTTTTATCCATTTGCTGGCACTTTTAATGGGCAAGGTGGGGTTATTGATCTGTCTCCTCTAGTTATAAAGCTTGTTACAAAAACAGTTTCCTATGTATGTAAACAGCAAAACAACCAATTTAAGACACCATTTGAGAGGGAAAAGCAGTTGTATTCTGTATTACAATAAGTATTCAGTTGAGAAGAATAAGTATTTAAGTAAGTTTGTAAATAAAACATTGGCACTTCAAATATTCCTGTTCTTTTTCATCGGCGTATCTACATAAGATGTGAGTGTAGCTCAAGTAGTGACTATCGGGTACCATCTGTATTTGATTTTAATAAGTAGGGTGTCATGATACTTTGCAACTTTTGGGGAGTGAGTTTTTGTGTCTGTTTTTGTTTTCTTGTGAGAAATCGATACAAGTTTAGCTCTTAGGGAGCTAAGTGGAATTGTCTTTGTGACAGCGTAGGCAGCATTAATCAAGTTGAAAAGAGCCAGTTTCTCTGCTTAGCAACTTCCCTCTGGAATGTGACATTATGTAAGTTACACATATTCCCTTAAAAGGACAAACCACCCATTATTTAAGCTTGAGTTTTTATTGCTGTCCACAGTATTCCTTGATAATGTCAAAAACCTTTATGCCTTCTTGAGTGGTGACAAAACAACCCGAACCTAAATTTGGATAGCATGCCTTTTCAAGTTTAAGCTGAGTTACAACTCTGTTGTGTTGTTTTTCTTCCATTAGCCATTTTTTGAAGAGTAATGTTGAGTAATCATTATAAATGAATGATAGTACTTTTTTGAACAAGCACACTAGAACTTAAGGAACTAAATTAAATCTTGTCTATTGACAAAAATTCTTTGATTGACCAAACTTTAATCAGGCTCCCAAACCTTCTCCTAGGTCTTCTCTTCTGTGTACTTCCTTGTAGAATCTAGTTTTAGCAAGAATCTCACTAAGTCGGTTTAACCAGAATTCCCTACCCTTGATGTCTGATCGGGTTCCTCACCCTCCATCAGGTGAGGTGTGATCACCCTGGCCTTTCTTCAGCAAGACTCCTGTTAGGTCAAGGGGCTGCCTTCAGCTAGGCCAGGATCTCAGCGTCCTGGGATTGAGCCCCACATCAGGCTCCCTGCTCAAAGGGGAGTCTGCTTCTCCCTCTCCCTCTGCCCCTCTCCCTGCTCATACTCATGCGTGTTCTCTCTCTCCCTCCTTCCCTTGCACGTGCATGTTCTCTCTCCAATAAATTAAATAAATAAATAAACTTAAAAAAAGAAAGGATTCCTTTTAGGTCAATTTAGCCAGAACACTCCTTACCTCTGTCGTTTTCTATTAGTAATTTTCCATCCATTGACCACCACTCCTCCCCTCCCCCCTCCTTTGCTATAAATTCCCACTTGACCATGCTGTATTCACAGTTGAGCCCATTCTCTATCTGACTAGAAATTCCATTACGGTGGTTCTTCTACCTATTGCGATGGTTCTGAATAAAGTACCTTGCCATCTTTAACAAGTGTCCTTGAATATCTTCTTTCAACACTCCCCAGGTATTTCAGGAGGCTACATGTTGGTTTCACTCTTGGAGTTCCAGAAATTTCTGGAACCTCTTTCTTTTGGAGTTGTCTTCAGAATTAGTTTGACAGCCATGCAGGAAATTCTTTAGGTATTTATAGTCACAGGACTTGCCTTTTTCTCAGCTCAACCGTTTTCTCATTTCCTACATAAAATCCTCATTTTGTCCTATTTAGTTCTGCCATTCCATCCTATCTCCCTTTCCCAAGCCTGTGCCTCTCATCTGAGAAACTCCAAACTACTTAAGTCTACAGGAAGAGAGGGAGCAGGGGGCTCTACTGTTGCCAGTATGATGTGAGCCCCTTGAAAGAGCAGCTGTGTAGGTCGAGGTAGCAAGAAGTGTGCAATGGTCTGCTCTGCAAATAACGGAATAAAATAAGGGAGTTTTGATTGTAATAGATCAGCATGTAATCTGGGTTTCATGAATTATTTTGCTCCCTCCTTTACGTGGAAGTAGGAATACAGTAGAAGATAAAATTATTTCCAGTATTGGGCAAATATAAACTCCCTCCTAGAGAGCTTTTGTCACTGACCCATTGTCTTGGGCTGTACAAGATTTTGGCAAGAAGAAAAACAAAACTATGCTTGGATCTATCCAAACATCTTGGATTCCCAGAACTCCCTAGTCTGTTTGTGCTCTGTGGCCGAAACAGAGCATTTAGGTGAGAAATTCCTTGATTTTTCCCACCTCTAAGAGTTTGTCATACCTTGATATTTTCTTTTTTTCACTCTATAGAGAGATCATTCAAAAATGCCTTCTCTCTCTTTTATTTATACATGGATGGTGGATTGGCATTTCCCCCCCAATGAAACGGTTCATTTTTCCGATTATATCATATATGCTAATTTTTAAGACTCAAATACAGAAAATGTAATGAAGAGAAGAAAACAAAAAGTGGAAAAGGGAAGTCTGAGTTTAGGAGTCCTCATGTTCTAGAAAAAGATAGGGAAAATGTTTAGGCCATCTAAGATGTAAAAAAATGTAAGGATAACTAGAAAACATAGAAATAAAATATCGGAAGAGAGGAATAAGGAAAACTTAATAAATCTAACAGCGATCAGGAAAGATGAAAGGTGCAGAAAAAAAAGGTAAATAGAGAGTAAACAAAAAAGGCATAAATAAATAATAGCCTATCAATAAACATTAACTGCAAATGGGTTAAATTCACCCGTGATGAAAAATAATTTCCGTTATAATTTTTCCAGAAGCACTTTAATCTTTTATTTTATTTTTTTATTTGGAAGGGGAGGTGCAGCGGGAGAGGAAGAATCTTTTTTTTTTAATTTTTTTTTTTAAAGATTTTATTTATTTATTCGACAGAGATGGAGACAGCCAGCGAGAGAGGGAACACAAGCAGGGGGAGTGGGAGAGGAAGAAGCAGGCTCATAGTGGAGGAGCCTGACGTGGGGCTCGATCCCGTAACGCTGGGATCACGCCCTGAGCCGAAGGCAGACGCTTAACCGCTGTGCCACCCAGGCGCCCCGGGAGAGGAAGAATCTTAAGCAGGCTCCATGGCCAGTGCAGAGCCTGATGCAGGGCTGATCTCACAACACTTGAGTGGAAATCAAGAGTTGAATGCTTACCTGACTGAGCCACCCAGGCACCCCATTCTTTTAATACTTTCTTTTGCAAACTAAAAATAACTAATTTTCAGTGAGCTAGAGCATACCACTGGACACTTCTTGCCACCTTGACCCACTCAGTTGCCCTTCACTCGCAACAGCACTCTACCCACTTCTCATCTTTTTTAAAAAAAAATTATTGTCAGAGAGAGAGAGACAGCACAAGTGGGGGTGGGGTGGGGGAGGGGAGAGCGGGGAGTGGCAGGCACGGAGAAGCAGGCTCCTTGCTGAGCAAGGAGCCGGATGTGGGACTAGATCCCAGGACACTGGGATCATGATCTGAGCCAAAGGCAGACCCTCAAACGACTGAGCCACCCAGGTGTTCCTCACTTCTTGTCTTAAATACACTTTGGAGTTTCTCCGATGAGGGACAGGAGCTGGGAGAAGAGTTTCAGCACCAGTATTGATGCTTTCTGTACCATATTCAAAGTTATTTAAATTGCTTCATTTCTTTGCATGTTATTGATTTAATATGCAATTAGGTTCACTTTCTTCTGCTTGCATTTAATGTTAGGGTTTTGTTTTTTCTCTTTTAATTTACTTTTGACTTTAGGTAATAGAATTTTCAAACATACACATAAATAGAGAGAATAGTATAATGAATTCCCATCCATGTACCTACTTCCTACTTCAACAATCAGCGATTCAAGGAAAATCTTGTTTCTTTATATTTGTTCTCAGTTTTTTTCTGTTATTTCTTTTCAGATTTTTATTTAAGTTTTAGTTAGTTAAGGTGGTCTTATAAGTGACCTGTTGCCACCTTTACCGTGAGCTCAGAGTGGGACGGGTCTGCTGTGGCGCACGGTGGCTGTTACCCTGGGGCCAGGGAAGGAGGAGGAGAATGTTGCAGCGACCCTCTGGTGACACCCACGGCCTGCCCCGCAGCCCCTCAGTGTGGTTCCAAGGGAGGGAGGTGGTCCTGGGCTAGCTGACTCCTGTTTCCTTCCACCTGTAGGTGTGAAGAAATGGCGGCACTATGAGCTCATCTGGATGGCGTACGACATCACTGGTGAGAGCCCGGCTAGTGTGCCCGTGGTGGTGCTTGTCATCATGGCCGTTAAGCCCCAGGAACCACTACTCTGGACCCCACCTACTACAAGTTGTGGAAGCACCAGGCCCTGGGCAGGCAAGCCTGATAGAGGTACAAGGCGGTGGCGGATAGGGAGGCAGGGCTGCACCTGCACAATGTGGTCACCGTGCAGAGCGCCATGTTCATGCCCGCTGCCCGGCAATGAGACTCGGCTCACCAGCCAGGTCGACTGCCCCAGGCCAGAAAAGCAGCATGGGTGAGAGTCCCAGCCTCGGAGCCCTGAATGCATTTCCTTACTCATTGAGGACAGCACTGGGGTCAGGGAAGGGGCAGGAGAGGAGCACAACACACTGGGGGATTCCTGCACCCTGAGTCCTACAGAGTCTAGCCCCAGAAGGCCCAGAGTGAACATCAGTGGGCACATGAGTGGCAGGGGTCACAAGGGGCAGCAGGGACCTGCATCTCTACCAGTTAGGATTCCACTGAAGGAACCTGGGGCTCTGGGTCCTGTTCTCCTTCACTGATACCCCATCCACAGGATAATGGGGACCTGAGCTTCTCTTGGGGGCTTGAGCATCTGGCACGGCCCTTGCAAAAGTGCCTTTGAGCATACGGGGTCCCCTATGCAAGATAATGAAGAGGGGTCATTCACGCATTGGCTGCCTTTCCCTGCACACCTGTGCCCCCACCACCTCCGGGGCATCATCTCTTCTCCAGGCCACACTCTACAGGGCAGCCTCCCAGTCCACAAGTGCCCAGCCTAGGCTGGAGTTGGTGTGGCTGCCTCCCCTCCCCCACAGCTTGAGTCTCCAGCTGCAGACGGGCAAGCTGGAAGCATCTCTGATTGCCTTCTGAGAGATCGCCTTGTTTTGTGCCAGTTTCCAAACTGTTCCTGCGAACAGGGCAAGCTCCGGTGGTTCCGTGCATAAGTTCCATTTGCGTTGGTTAGCCTGAGACTGTTTATCTCCATGTGGTGGGAGAACCCTGATTCTTGCACCTGGGGGGAAGGGGGATGACCCTCCTCGCCTTAGAGACTGAGCTCTGAGTGACGGCAATGTTCCATCCCAAAAGGTTTCAGCTTGTGGGGCTGCAGAGGCTCCAGGAGCCCAGCCCGGGGTAGGGCCCTCAGGCTGGGGAGTAGCAACCACACTGCTGCCTGGGCTCAGGAGAAAGATGGTGGCACAGGGCTTATGGATAAGACAAACTGTGGGTCGTTCCAGAAAAGATTCTCCAACCAAGGCAGGGCCTTATTTGCTGTCAGCTATGGATTGAAGCCCAATGTGTGCTTTTTGTAAATTGAGGTATTTTGGGAACCAAAAAAAAAAAAAAAAAGGGAAAGAGAAAAACTCAATGAAAATCATAAACCGATTAAAGATAACCAGTGGTAATATTCTGAAGTATGATTTCTAGGCTTGGCAGTCACACCGTGTGTATGAACCGATGATTGAAAGCTGTCAGCACCGTGTCTTGGGTTTCAGAATGTTGGCTTTATTTTCAGCTGGCTTGGTTCAAATCCTGGCTCTGGGACCTCCTAGCTGTGTGACCTTAGGCAGGTCACATCCCCTCTCTGAGCCTCCCTTTCTCCTCTGTAAAGGGAGGCTGCATGAGGATTCGGTGAGTTAATGTATGTGAAGGGATTAGAGGTGCCTGGCACATAGCAAGCGTGTAATTTCTCCTAGCAATCATTTTATATGTATGTGTGTTTTTTTCTGGGGTTGAGCGGTGAGCCCCTTTCTAGGAAGGTTGCAGTGTGCAGCTGGTGGATTTGGACATTAAGCTGGGGGTCCCCCAGACCATCTCCTCCAGGGAGTGCCCCGTGCTGCTCCAATTCATGTTGGAGATGGGGACTACTCAGGATGGGGCTTGGGCCAGGTGTGTTGGCCCACACAAAGCATTCTGGATGCTCTTACAAGCCAATCCTGATCCTTATCACTCAGGGATGTTTCCTGTCCCCACGGAGGCCTGGGTGTTGTCCAAGTTAAAGCAGCTGGATGGTCCCTGGGCCTGGAAGTGGCCCCTGGAAGATGAGCTCACCAGGAACCCTTCCACCTCCTCCCCTGGCTGCAGCTGTGGCTTTGGGATGGGCTCAGCACCCCTCCACCCCCCACCCCTGGAACAAGAGGCAGGGTCAGCTGGCTGCCTCTAAGAAGGTCTGAAAACTAGGAAGTCACCTGGATGCCAGCGGGACCCAGAGGGCTGGAGAGAGGAAGGGGTTAATGGGGCCTGGTTTTCGGAGGGTTTTCAGAGGTGAGTTTCCGGTTGGAGATAGCCATGGACGGAGGTGATGTCATCCCTGACTTGCTCTGGGACCGTGGGTAATTTAGGCAACTTGTTCGACCCTCAGTTTCCTTGTCTGTAAAATGGGGCTAGTAGGAGGTTCCCCCCCTCTTATAAGACAGTTGTGGCACAGTCTGTGAAGGCTGCTGGCAGAGCCAGGCACACAGTCAGGGCCTCCTTCCGATGATTGTCATTTAGGACGTTTGTAACAAGAAGTGCTGGGTACTTACTGTGATTGTCACCCTGAATCCTTGTAATAAACGGTAGTTGAAATTCCTGATAACACTACTGTATTGCTGTCTGATTCCGCATTGCTTGGGAGTTTTTTGTTTTTGTTTTTGTTTTACAATTTTATTTATTTATTTGAGATAGAGAAAGAGCGTGAGCAGGGGGAGGGACAGAGGGAGAAGGGAGAGAGAGAATCTCATGCAGAGTCCACGCAGGGAGCCTGATGCAGGGCTTCACCCCACGACCCTGAGATTGTGACCTGGGCCAAAATCAAGAGTCGGAAGCTCAACCGACTGAGCCACCCGGGGGCCCCTGGTTGAGAATACGTTTAACCAGAGCTCCACGCCTTTGACTGTGTGATGGAACATCCCGTGCATAGGAAGTGGTCGATGACAGGCAGCCGTAATGGTTCACGATTTTTATTTTCCTGGTGCCACGCGGGGCTGCTTGTACGCGAGGCAGACAACCCAACCCAACATCTGTGATTGAGAGCACCTGCCCCTGGGAGGGTTTCTTCTGGGGCTGATCCTGAAAACCACTACTAGTTTGCATCATCCCTTGCCCCCCTTTAGTGGTCCCCCAGGCCCCGTTCACCCACCTCAGCTGCTCTGGAGGATGGCTGCTGAATCCTGGGGGTACCCCTGGGGTTCTCCAGATCAGATATTGTACCCACAGCTTGGCACATCCCAAATGTCTCCCAAACTTGGGAATGAGTAATCTGGCTCTTCTTGTGGGATGTGGTACTGAATTCGCAGCCAGAAACTGTATTTTTTGGAGGGCGGACCACAGAGGGGAGTCTGGCTTGTAGGCAGTGTTTGGAGGACACCTGGCCTTATGTGCTGCTGGCTTGGGCTGTGCCCTGGGCATCTCCTTGACCCGGCTGTGCCTTTACATGCCACTGTCTCCAGACAGGATTCTTCGACAGTGTTTCCACGGGGAACACGATCCTGGGGGATTTCAGCTTCCAACGTGCGTGTAGTGTGAAGGGTACGTGGCTGGACCAGGCCTGAAACCCGAGATGATGCTGGAGAGAGATGCTAAGCTCTAAGTGTAACTGTGTGGGTGGTTCTGCTTACAAAACCAATATAGAATTATTGTAGAGGGTGGTTCTTATTGCAAAAACAATCCAGATTCATCGTGGAACACAAGCAACACACACAACAAAACACCCCACAGAAATCAACCAAAATGTGAACCAAGACATATATTACAGTGCTGAACAATAACTAAAATAATAGGATTAATGTTTATTGAGCCCTTGCTAGATGCTTTACATGTTTTATTTCATTTCACTCATTCAGAAAACCGTATTCATGAGAGATTTGAATTCAGGACCTTGAACTCACGAACACATGGTCAGAAGCACCCAAAGGATGTGGTCCCCCATTGATTCTTCCATCTGCCCTCCGTCTACTTTTCCATTCCTTCTTCTCTCCATCCTTATATCTACCCATCTATTCTTTTCTGTCCACCGATCCAGCCAGCCAGCCATCCAGCCATCCTCCCATACATCCTTCCATCCTTCCTCCTGCCTATCTAACCATCCATCCATCCATCCATCCATGCACCCACCCGTTAATTTACCCACCTGTCTGTCCATCAGTGTATACATCATGCATCCATATATCCAGACATCTACTCTTTTATCCTCTGCCCATTCACCCATCCATCCACGTACCCGTGTATGCATCCATCCATTCACCCACCTATTTACTCCTCACCCATCCAACCATCCATCCATCCATCCCATGCAGCTATTTACTGAGCACCGCTGTCTTCCAGGCAACCCTGTATTAAGGATACAACAGGATTCAGTGCCTTTATGGGCCAGACATTCTAGTGCGGAGAAGCAGGTACATGGTCCCATTAATAAGACAGACAGTTTTATTTATTTTTTCTTTTACTTATTTATTGTGGGGAGGGGTGTGGCGGAGAAACAGAGGGAGAGGAAAAGAGTGAATCTTAAGCAGTTCCATGCCCAGCACAAGCCCGACTCAGGGCTCATCTCACGACTCTGAGATCATGACCTGAGGCGAAATCAAGACTCAGATGCTTAACCGATTGAGCCACCCAGGCGCCCCAACAGACAGTTTTATTTATTTTTTAAAAATTTTTATTATGTTATGTTGGTCACCATACCGTACATCCTTAGTTTTTGATATAGTGTTCCATGATTCATTGATTGTGTATAACACCCAGTGCTCCATGCAATATGTGCCCTTCTTAATACCCATCACTGGCCTATCCCAATCCCCCACGCTGCTCCCCTCTGAAGCCCTCAGTTTCTTTCCCAGAGTCCATAGTCTCTCGTGGTTCATTCCCCCTTCTGTTTACCCCCCCCTTCATTCTTCCCTCCCTTCTCCTACCGATCTCCCTGCTATTTCTTAGGTTCCATAAGTGAGTGAAACCATATGATAATTGTCTTTCTCTGCTTGACTTATTTCACTTAGCATAATCTCCTTCAGTCCCGTCCATGTTGCTGCAAATGTGGTGTAATTGTTCTTTCTGATGGCTGAGAAATATTCCCTTGTATCTATGAACCACATCTTCTTAATCCAGTCATCTGTTGAAGGGCATCTCGGTTCTTTTCACAATTTAGCTATCGTGGACAATGCTGCTATGAACACTGGGGTGCGTAAGGCCCTTCTCTTCACTACGTCTGTATCTTTGGGGTAAATACCCAGTAGTGTAATTGCTGGATCATAGGGTAGCTCTATTTTTAACTTTTTAAGGGACCGCCATCCTGTTTTCCAGAGTGGCTGTACCAACTTGCATTCCCACCAACAATGTAGGAGGGATCCCCTTTCTCCACATCCTCTCCAACATTTGTTGTTTCCTGCCTTGTCCATTTTTGCCGTTCTAACTGACGTAAGGTGGTATCTCCATGTATTTCCCTGATGGCTAATGATTTTGAACATGTTTTCATGTGTCTGTTAGCCATTTGTATGTCTTCATTGGAAAAGTGTCTGTTCATATCTTCTGCCCATTTTTCAATTTATTTGTTTCTTGTGTATTGAGTTTGAGAAGTTCTTTGTAGATCTTGGATACCAGTCTTTTATCTGTAGTGTCATTTGCAAATATCTTCTCCCATTCCGTGGGCTGCCTCTTAGTTTTTGGGACTGTTTCCTTGGCTGTGCAGAAGCTTTTTATCTTGATGAAGTCCCACAAGTTCATTTTTTCTTTTGTTTCTCTTGCCTTTGGAGATGACCTCCACAAGACTTCTAATGGGTTCTTTATTCTCTGCTGCAGCAGATCTGACATTTTTACTTCGTTTAGTGGGGCCATTGCTACCCAAGCTTCTAAGAACTATCCTACAAAGTTCCTTGCTCGATGTTTAATTCTGTGTAACAGGAAAGTTTTCTCATCGTACTGAACTCTCTCACTGCCAGCTTCATGCTCTACCATTCTTGATCCAGCACCCTCAGTATCCAGTCCCATATATGCTCTCCTGGCTCTTGCTTGTACAAGTTGTCCATGTCCTCCGGCAACCTCAGCTCATGGTCCTGGAACTTAGTGGTTTCAGACAACAACTCTTTTATTATATCTCACGTTTTCTGGGTTAGGAATACAGATAGGGCTCAGCCAGGTGGCTCATTAATTCTATAGGTTCCAGAGGTATGTAGCTAGATAGTGGGTTGGTCTTGAGGATCTGAGACAGCTTCAGTCATGTGCCTGATGTCTTAACAGTGATGGCTGCGGGCCTACAGTGGCCTCCCCAGCATGGTGTCACTGGGTAGCAGACTTCTTACGTGTATCCCAGGCAGCGTGTTACAAGAGAGCAGAAGCTACAAGGCTTCTTCTGGCTTAGCCTCAGAAGTCTATGATTGTGTCTCTTTTTCTACAGCCTATTGATCAAGTGAGTCACTGAGGCCAGCTCAGATTCAAGGAGAAGAGATAAGGCATCATTTTGTAATGGGAAGAATAGCAAAGCGTTTGCTGCCATCGTTAAGCTACCATACTTCATCAGCAGAGCAGCATAGCACTTGTTATGTTGTGACTTGATACTTTATTGCTGACCTGTTGGTTGGGTGACATCTGGGGATAAATTTTGTGGGTGGTACATATTGTCTCATAAGCCAGAGGCCCCAGCATCAATTTTAAGCAATTGGGAGCATAGTCATCAATAGGGAGAAGCGATCAGTTCTGCATGCCCCAGGGGCTCAGGGAAACATGAGGATTCAAAGTTCTCCAAGATGATTCCATCTCAATCTCAGGATCCCCCTTTCCATTCAGGGCCTTGACTTTGATATTTCAGAGCCAGGGCTGAGCATTCAGTCTTTGCTTATTTTAAATGAAGTCCTGCACCTGATCTTTCGCCTGTCCTGCCCTCTGTCTGGAGGACATGGAAGTCTTTCTGTGTTGCTATAGTGGCCCAGGAGCTTTCAGATTTTACTTTAGATAGAAGGTCAATTTAAAGCAAGCTTTATTGTCTTTCTGCAGTGCATTGGTGGCTCCCTCATTCCATAGAGCATCAGAACTGATTTCATTGGAACCTCTGGAATTCATGTGAATTAGCACCTCCATCGGCCTCCCCTTCACAGGGGTGCCAGCCTACATCACCTCCAGTGGAACCTCTGGCAGGTGCCCAGCTACAACTGGATGGGGTCAGCAGGGTTCCACTGGGGCCTCAGTGCCAACCAGACAGCAGATGAGTGAGTGCCAGTGACCTGCCAGGATTATTCCTGGCTCCAGATCTCCAGTTGCCTTAGTTTGAGCTCTCCTGGGAAAGGACTCTGAGGCACATATTCATATGCAGGATTTTGTCTTATTTTTTCAGAGGATGGGCAGTTCTCTCTGGAACAATACCTGTTAGGGGTGAGGGAAGCAGGTTTGGGCAAAAGGAGAAGTTGAACTGTCCTCAGCCAACCCTTCAGGGAGCTCTGGAATGGCCATGTTCCAGATTGAGTAATGATGAGCCCTGGGCCTTTGTGCCCCTGTAAGCAGGGTGTCCCCGGCAAGGAGTCATGACCTTGGGCAAGGCAGCTCCCTTTAGCCAAAGGCAATTGCTGGGGAGGACTTGGCTATGGTCCAGCAAGAAACCAACAACATCCTGGCAGCAGGAGAAAGATTGTCTCAGCCCTGAAGAGAAAGCTGGTTGGTGTCCAACAGGATTTACTGCCCATCCTTCAGTTGGGTTAGTGGTATACATACTCGTGACAAGAATAAGCAGTCAACTGGGACAATGCACAGACCACGATGTGGGAAGTCTGAGATCGCAGCTCTAAAGCAGACTTATTTCTGACAGTGACCACGGGACAGGCAATGGCAACATGACCACATAGTCAGTGCTAAGGATTTATTGAACGGGAATTTTTGAATGACTGCAAGGTTGGAATAATAGGTAATCAGGACTCAAGGAGCAGTCTGGCTTGATTGGCTTGGTCAAATTCTTCTCTCAAGTCTAAGCTGGGCTCACTCCTTTTGGAGCCTCTCATTTAAGTGAAGGTCAGGAGTTATAACAAGTCCTTCCTGAGAGGAGGACCTGGGGTGGACATCTTCTGTGTTACAGTACGTCACCTCAGGTATGTGATGAAAAAATGATCACTTGGTGGCTAACTTGAAAAAGCAACACTTTCTATTTGTGTTTCTATGGGATAATATGGTTAAAGTTCTAAATAATCCATTAAAATAGAATTTTTGGAATAAGCTTGTTTGTATTAAGTTGGAAACTGCTTGTGCTCTAGTTGAGGTAGAGAAGTAGAGTAATTCCAGAAAGATCTCCATCAGCAAGGACTGGAGTAGTAAGTGGCTCAGCCAAATATCCACAGCAAATACAACTAGGACAGAAAAATAAAGGTCATATGTTGGAAAACATGTTTATTTGCTCCCTTGTCAGAATTGATATTTGGAGAAAGTCCCAGTAGATCAAGTACTAAAAACAGTGACAGAGATTTGGGCAAAAGCCCCACGGCAGGCGAGATAGGAAGGTTGTCAATTGAGGGATATTGATACAATGACAAACACAATTTAATGATGGGGCTCTGAACTTGGGTGCAGAGTGAGTTGACATTTCTTCGCTCGGGTTGCAGAGGCACATGAGGGATGCCTCCTTGACCAGCCCCACATCTTTCATAGACAGCTGTGGCTGTTTCTTCCTATTGTTTTCGGTAAGACAATCTTAATGTGTAAAAGAAATCTCTTGAAAATGCTATTTTCTCCTGAATCCTGTCATTTATTTCATTTGATTTGTTTAAAAAATTGGTTAAAAAATATCACCAAAGTTCACAGGGCATTTTAAAAATCATCCTGGATTTTAAAGCACCAGATTGTTTTTTATAAGAGCATTTAAATATGAAGAAATGTTCAGCCCTGTTCGGAATGCCAAAACCCAAACATCCCAAAGGTGTTTCGGCTTCAGAGGAATACATATATTTTTTGAATTGGTCTCTTTGTACCTGGTCTCAGACTGAGAATAAATTGCCAAGTCTAGAAAGCAGAAAAAATAGTAACTTTTCTGTAAGATTTTTGGGTAAGTTGAAAAGAGTCATAAAAATACAGTGATTGAGCCCAGGAAGCAAATTTCCTAGAAACATTTATAACCCAGCGTTGTTATAACTCCCAGGGCATGGCAGAGCATAGAGCACCGCACAAGGCTGTGGTGGGCGCCCCACCCAGCCCTGGGGAGACTATCAAGGCTTCTGGGGGGAGGCGATGGGTCTGTTTAATTGTTTTGCTGGGGTTTATAAAGGACTCTGTCCTCTTCCCATAGTAGATAACACAAATTAGGACATAAAGTATTTTGGATCATCCAAATCAGTCTTCTAGGGAGTCTAGCTAGCAGTCCAAGACACGCATTTCTATGATTTGTCGCAGTTTCGGCCAGCGGTTGCATTGGAACGAGTGCTGGAAGTTGTCAAATGATCCGATCAAAGATGACACGTGGGCTTTGCCACTTCACTGCCCGCACGCACTTCAGCAGCTCACGAACTTTCTGAGCTTCATTTTAATCACTTGGTGAACGGAGAGGGTTCCTGTCCCAAAGAGCTGCTGTGTCCATCTGTGATGACACAGGGAAACTTGTACAGTGTCCCTGCCGGGCATACTGATTGGTGCCCCCAAATGTTAGTCTACCCTGAACTGATTCAATAAGATAGTGCCTGCTTAGCATATAGCAGGATGCACATAATGCTTGGAATTTAGTGAGGAATCAATATTTTCTTCTGACAATTAAGCACATTTTTCTCTTTGGTCTGTGTGTTGGGTGTACGGTGCAGTTATAATAGAGGTCAAGAACACCATCTCCTTATTTTTCACGTATTAGCAATTTTGTTTCATGAGCTCTACACTTTGCTCATACAAAAACATTTTTTTGAACAAATATTCATCACACAGCAGTTATGTATAGACTTTGGGCTAGATAGCCTACAACGGTGAGTAAGACGGACGTGGTCGCTCCTCACAGGACCTCCAGTCGAATGGAGGGGAAACCCATCAGCTGAATAGTCAGCCGGATCAGTTTCTTGGTTTGCATTTACCAGCTGTGACAATCCCATGGAGGAGAAGTAGCCGGGGCTGTAAGCGTCTGAGGGTCTCAAGGGAAGGGAATTTTCGGGAATAATTCTCACGCTGGGGTCTGATAGATGAGTAGCAGCTGACAAGAGAAATGGAGTGGTAAGAGGAAGGACTTAGAGAGGAAGGGAAAGAGGGCATGAGGCATTGACAGGGTGTGTGGGTTGGAAGCAAGAAGAGAATGAATCACATGAAGCCATGCAAGGCATCCGGTCACTTGAGGATTTCACCTTAAAAGCAAAGGGCTGCAGGTGAAGGCAGCAGGAGAACATGCTGGTTTAGCATCAACAGGTTTTGGGAGGCAGGTTTTGGGCAGACTTAGGGGGTGTTTCAGTTGGCCAATTGTCTCATAATTGAAGCTTGGCCTAGGGAGGTGGCTATAGAGAGGTAGAGAATGAGGGTTCCTAGTATGCTTAGAATTTTAAATTCACAGGATGTGGTGATGAGCTGACAATGTCAGGTGGGGAAAGGAGGTTTCTAGTGGAAAGATACTTTCTGGAAGGTTGATGCCACTCCCTGGCTCAGAGACACAAGTGAGCCTGTGGAGACGCATGGAGTTGGAGGTGCTTTTGAGACACCTGAATGACAGACATCGGGATTGGATCTCTGTGTGAATGTCTGACCTAGAGATGGGAATTTGGGAGTGATGGCCCCTCGTGGGGTATGGCTGAGAAGTGAGGAAGGAAGAGGAACCTGGTCAGGGATATCATGGACAACTGATCTATTGAGTTTCTTAGGATAAGAAATTCCTAAGTGACTGGACCCAGAGGTGGGCATTCTCCCCCTCGCAGTCCTCAGGGGTGGGGGTGGGGTATGTATGGGGGGCAGGCAGTGGGCATGATCCCTGCTTCTTGGAATGGAAAGCCAGAATTAGAATAAAATACACATATAAATGTGTGTCTGGTGTCTTTGTCTTGGTTGCTGGTACTGAAGTGCAGGGCATAAGGACCCCATTTCTGTGCAACTTTCTGCTGCCTGTAGAATTGAAGGAAGGGAAGGGCACTGATTTCAACCTGTCATCGGTTTCTTTTCCAGAAGCCCTCTTGATTAAATTGCCAGTACAGGTGCACGGTTACAGACACAGGCATGCAACTCGAAGGCACCCACTTTAGTGTATCTATTTGGAAAGGTAGTTCAGAGAAATGAAGGAAAATGGCTCTAATTATTTTCCTGTTAGGGGACAAAAATATGAGAATGCCACCCTCTTGCTTAGGAGTCTCCTCATTTACTTAAGGAAAACAGAGCAAACGTTCTCACTCAGGACGTGTTGCTTCCTGCGTATAGTGATTGCTAGAAAAGCCAGGAACCCCAAAATGTCTGTTGGAAAAGAGGTGGAGGTCCAGTGTGGTGACTGGGAGTAGAGCAGTAGGCAGTCATGTGGGCTCATCCTGAACTTACCTCAAGGGATGTCTTTTGATTTTTTGTTTTTAAAGGAAATTGCTTAAAGAGAAAAAAATAACAATAATAACAGGAAGAAAATAATTTATGATAATAATATGTATTAGAGAAATACTAATTGGCATATATACATATATAAAAGTACCACACTGCAGTATTTGTGACTGAAAAATTACGCGAGAGGCAGCGTTAAATGGTGTGAAAATGTGGGAAACCTCATGTTTAGCGTATAGACAACAGGAAGAAGAGAGGGTTGCTCAGAGCAGCTATAGAGCCGTGGGGAACTACTGAAATTAGGATTTTCCCAATAACATTAGCTTTCTGCTGAAGACTTCCAATGGCATCTTAGAGTTACTCTGTCACCAGTGAACCCTCCAGAAACAACAGATAAAGAAGACATGATTTTTGACCTCAAGTTCTGAAGGGAAAGGTATGTAGATAAACAGGAAGATAAAGACAGCTTCTCGTCTAATATGTGTTTTTATTTCCTGGATTTGTACAGTTTAAAATGTTTTCTCCTATTCTTTTTCTCTTTTCTCTCTTTTTTTTTCTGTTTATTTTATTTTATTTTTTTTTTTAAATGATTTTTTATTATATTATGTTAGTCACCATACAGTACATCCCCGGTTTCCGATGTAAGGCTCGATGATTCATTAGTTGTGTATAACACCCAGTGCACCATGCAATACGTGCCCTCCTTACTACCCATCACCGGTCTATCCCATTCCCCCACCCCCCTCCCCTCTGAAGTCCTCAGTTTGTTTCTCATAGTCCATAGTCTCTAATGTTTCATTCCCCTTTCTGATTACCCCCCTTTCTTTATCCCTTCCTTCCCCTACCGATCATCCTAGTTCTTATGTTCCATAGATGAGAGAAATCATATGATAGTTGTCTTTCTCTGCTTGACTTATTTCACTTAGCATTATCTCCTCCAGTTTTGTCCATGTTGTAGCAAATGTTGAGAACTCGTTCTTTCTGATAGCTGAGTAATATTCCATTGTATATATGGACCACAACTTCTTAATCCAGTCATCTGTTGAAGGGCATCTCGGCTCCTTCCACGATTTAGCTATTGTGGACATTGCTGCTATGAACATTGGGGTGCATATGGCCCTTCTCTTCACTACGTCTGTATCTTTGGGGTAAATACCCAGTAGTGCAATGGCTGGATCATAGGGTAGCTCACTTTTTCACTTTTTAAGGGACCTCCACACGGTTTTCCAGAGTGGCTGTACCAACTTGCATTCCCACCAACAATGTAGGAGGGATCCCCTTTCTCCACATCCTCTCCAACAATTGTTGTTTCTTGCCTTGTCTATTTTTGCCATTCTAACTGGTGTAAGGTGGTATCTCAGTGTGGTTTTGATTTGAATTTCCTTGATGGCTAATGATGTTGAACATTTTTTCATGTGTCTGTTAGCCATTTGTATGTGTTCATTGGAAAAGTGTCTGTTCATATCTTCTGCCCATTTTTTGATTTGTTTATTTGTTTCTCGTGTATTGAGTTTGAGAAGTTCTTTGTAGATCTTGGATACCAGTCCTTTATCTGTAGTGTCATTTGCAAATATATTCTCCCATTCCGTGGGCTGCCTCTTAGTTTTTCTGACTGTTTCCTTGGCTGTGCAGAAACTTTTAATCTTGATGAAGTCCCATAAATTCATTTTGTCTTTTGTTTCTCTTGCCTTTGGGGATGTGTCATGAAAAAGGTTGCTTTGGCCGATGTCGTAGAGGTTTTTGCCTATGTTCTCCTCTAGAATTTTGATGGATTCCTGTCTCACATCGAGGTCTTTCATCCATTTGGAGTTTATTTTTGTGTATGGTGTGAGATAGTGGTCAAGTTTCATTCTTTTGCATGTAGCTGTCCAATTTTCCCAGCACCATTTATTGAAGAGACTGTCTTTTTCCCACCGGATGTTTTTTCCTGCTTTATCAAATATTAGTTGCCCAAAGAGCCGAGGGTCCATTTCTGGGCTCTCTATTCTGTTCCATTGGTCTATGTGTCTGTTTTTGTGCCAGTACCATGCTGTCTTTGTGATCACAGCTTTGTAGTACAGCTCGAAATCCGGCATTGTGATGCCCCCAGCTTTGTTTTTCCTTTTCAACAGTTCCTTGGAGATTCGGGGCCTTTTCTGTTTCCATACAAATTTAAGGACTATTTGTTCCAGTTCTTTGAAAAATGTCCTTGGTATTTTGATCGGGATAGCATTGAAAGTGTAGATTGCTCTGGGTAGCATGGACATTTTAACTATGTTAATTCTTCCGATCCATGAGCATGGAATATCTTTCCATCTTTTTATGTCTTCCTCAATGTCTTTTAAGAGTGATTTATAGTTTCTAGAATATAGGTCCTTTACGTCTCTGGTTAAGTTAATTCCAAGGTAACGTATGGTTTTTGGTGCTATTGTAAATGGGATGGATTCCCTAATTTCTCTTTCTTCGGTCTCGTTATTTGTGTATAGAAATGCAACTGATTTCTGAGCATTTATTTTGTATCCTGCCACGTTACTGAATTGCTCTATAACTTCTAATAGTTTGGGAGTGGCTTCTTTTGGGTTTTCCATATAGAGTATCATGTCATCTGCAAAGAGAGACATTTTGACTTCTTCTTTGCCAATTTGAATACCTTTGATCCCTTTCTGTCGTCTGATTGCTGTTGCAAGGACTTCTAGTACTATGTTGAATAATAGTGGCGAGAGTGGGCATCCTTGTCGAGTTCCTGATCTTAAGGGAAAGGCTTCCAGCTTTTCCCCATTGAGAATAATATTTGCAGTAGGCTTTTCATAGATGGCTTTTATGAGATTGAGAGATGTACCTTCTATTCCTACACTCTGAAGGGTTTTAATCAGGAAAGGATGCTGTATTTTGTCAAATGCTTTTTCGGCATCGATTGAGAGGATCATATGGTTCCTGAGTCTTTTCTTGTTGATATGATGTATCACGCTGATTGATTTGCGAATATTGAACCACGCTTGCATCCCAGGTATGAATCCCACTTGATCGTGATGGATAATCCTTTTAATGTACTGTTGGATTCTATTAGCAAGTATCTTGTTGAGGATTTTGGCGTCCATATTCATTAGGGAAATCGGTCTGTAATTCTCCTTTTTGATGGGGTCTTTGCCTGGTTTGGGGATCAAGGTAATATTGGCCTCATAGAATGAGTTTGGTAGCTTTCCTTCTGTTTCTATTTTTTGAAATAGCTTTAGGAGAATAGGTATTATTTCTTCTTTGAATGTTTGGTAGAATTCCCCAGGAAAACCGTCCGGGCCTGGAGTTTTGTTATTTGGAAGGTTGTTTATCACTGACTCAATTTCTTCATAATTAATTGGCCTGTTTAAGGAATCAATTTCTTCCGGTTTCAATCTTGGTAGTTTATAGGTTTCCAGGAAGGATTCCATCTCTTCCAGATTGCTTAGTTTATTGGCATATAGCTGTTGATAAAAATTTCTAATAATCCTTCCAATTTCAATGGTGCTCGTCGTGACCTCTCCTTTTTCATTCATAATTTTAATAATCTGGGTCCTTTCTCTTTTCTTTTGGATAAGTCTTGCCAGTGGTCTGTCAATTTTATTGATTCTCTCAAAGAACCAGCTTCTAGTCCTGTTGATCTGCTCTACTGTACTTCTGGTTTCTGCTTGATTGATTTCAGCTCTAATTTTGGTCACCTGCTTCCTCGTGTGTGGATTAGGCCTGTCCCTCTGTTGCTGTTCCAGCTTCTTGAGGTGAGAATATAAAAACTGCATTTTAGATTTTTCTATTCTTTTGAGTGAGGCTTGGATGGCTATGTATTTCCCCCTTAGGACTGCCTTTGCAGTATCCCATAGGTTTTGGACTGTTGTATTTTCATTCTCATTGGTTTCCATAAATTGTTTTATTTGATTTTTGATTTCCTGGTTTATCGAGTCATTCCTGAGCAGGATGGTTCTTAGTCTCCAAGTGTTTGAGTTTCTTCCAAATTTTTCCTTGTGGTTGAGTTCCAATTTCAGAGCGTTGTGGTCTGAGAATATGCAGGGGATAATTTCAATCTTTTGGTATCGGCTGAGACCTGTTTTGTGTCCCAGAACATGGTCTATTCTTGAGAATGTTCCATGGGCATTAGAATAGAATGAGTATTCTTTGGTTCTGGGGTGTAGTGTTCTATATATATCTATGAGGTCCAACTCGTCGAGTATGGCATTCAAAGCCTTTGATTCTCTGCTTAGTTTTTGCCAGGGTGTTCTGTCTATTTCTGAGAGTGGAGTGTTGAGGTCCCCTACTATTAATGTATTTTTATTTATATGTCTCTTTATTCTGGTTAAGAGTTGGCTTGTGTATCTTGCTGCTCCCCTGTTGGGGGCATATATATTTATAATTGTCATATCCACTTGTTGAATACTTCCCTTAAGAATAATATAGTGCCCTTCTGCATCTCTAACTATAGTCTGTAGTTTAAAATCCAATTTATCTGATATGAGAATTGCTACCCCAGCTTTCTTTTGAGGTCCATTTGCGTGAAAGATGGTACTCCATCCCCTTACTCTCAGTCTGAATGCATCTTTGGGTTTGAAATGAGTCTCTTGTAGACAGCAAATGGATGGGTCATTTCTTTTTATCCAATCTGCAACCCTGTGGCGCTTTATGGGATGGTTCAAACCATTTACATTAAGACTGATTACTGAGAGATATGATTTTAATGTTGCCATGTTGCCAGTAAAGTCTTTGTTTGTATTGGCTGTGACTTTCTGTTCTGTATCACTCTTGGGGCCTTTTTACTTTTATAGAACCCCCCGTAATATCTCCTGTAGGGCTGGTTTCGTGGTTACAAAATTGGTTAGTGACTGGCGATTCTGAAATGTCTTTATTTCTCCATCAATTCTGAATGAGAGCCTTGCTGGATAAAGGATCCTTGGCTGCATGTTTTTCTCTGAAAGAGCTTTAAATATGCTCCCCCAACCCTTTCTCTCATTCCAGGTCTGTGTAGACAGGTCTGACGTAATTCTGATGCTTTTGCCTTGGTACGTGAGAAATTTCTTTGCCCTGGCCGCTTTCAATACTGTATCCTTGCATCTAATATTTGCGAAATGCACTATGACGTGACGTGGCGTAGGTTTGTCATGGTTGAGCTTGGGAGGGGTCCTCTCTGCCTCTTGGACACAAATGTTTGTTTCCCTTGCTAGATTAGGGAAGTTTTCAGCTACAATTTGTTCAAATATCTCTTCTAGACCTCTGTTTTTCTCCACCCCCTCGGGGATGCCGATGATTCTAACATTGGATCGTTTCATTGAGTCAGTAATCTCCCGTAACCTACATTCGTGGGCGTGGATTTTTTTAAGACCATCTTCTATTTTCATTTTTTCCTCTATTAACCCATCCTCCAATTCACTAACCCGTTCCTCTGCTTCTGCGACCCTGGCCGTCAGAGCCTCTAGTTTTGCCTGCATTTGGCTCATAGAATTTTTAATTTCTGTCAGATTCGCTCTCATTTCTGTCCTTAGGGATTCTATATTCTCAGTAACCTTTTCGTTAATAGTTTTTTCAATTCTACTCATCATTTTGACCATCGTTACTCTGAATTCCATTTCTGATAATTTGGTTACATCCATATCCATTATTTCTGTGGCAGAGGCCACAGACTCACTGTCTTTTCTTTGCTGGGGGGGGCTTCTCCTTCTTGTCATTCTGATGAAGAGAGGTTGCGGGGTTTCCAGAGCCCAAATTATTGACTGGGTCCCAGGCCGTGCCCCTTGTTTTATAGGGATCTTAGGGATGTGGGCTTCTTCTTTAAAGATTTTATTTATTTATTTATGTGGCAGCCAACCAGCGAGAGAGGGAATAGAAGCAGGGGAGTGGGAGAGGAAGAAGCAGGCTCCCAGCGGAGGAGCCCGATGAGGGACTCCTTTCCGGAACGCCGAACGCCGGGATCACGCCCTAAGCCGAAGGCAGGCGCTCAATGACTGCGCCACCCCGGCGCCTCGGGTTGTGGGCTTCTTGATTTTTCAGCCTGCCTTCTGGGGGAGGGGCCTGCCGCGCTGATACTCAGGCAGCCCTGTTTGGGTAGAGTCTCGGCGTCCCCTGTGAGGGGGGATGGGGATGGGCACTCCCTGAGCCGGTTTTTCCAGGCTTTTGTTCTCTGGCAGCTTTCCCTGGCGGTTTGCTGTGCCTCTTCTGAGAGTCAGAGCAGCAGCGGCCAAATTTCAGCCTCTGTCACTGAACAGAGGGATTGCGGCCCGTTCTCTACTAATGTTCTGGCCACTTTAACTCTGTTACTGTTGGTGCTGTTCAACCCTGCAGCGTCCCGGGATGTGCGCCCCACACCCGGCGTCCCAGCCCTCCCTTCCAGGGCCGGCGCGTCTCTGTCCTTTGTGTTTCTAATGCCGCCAGCCGCCAGCCGCCCCGCACGCGCGCTCCCGGAAGCTCCCGGTCTCAGTCTGGATCCAGTGAGCGCACCGGGATTCCGGTGATCCGCGAGATGCCTGGTGGCGCGTGCACCCGGCTCACGGTCTCAGTCTGCTGTTTTGCGGGTGCCGTCCGCGAGCCCCGCCCGCTCTCCCGTGCAAGTGGCTACCGCTTCCTGGTGCCCAAACGCGGCGGCTCCCTCCCCCTTCTGTTTATCTTCCGATATCTGTGCACAGTTTCATGGCTCCCCGCTTCGTACCTCAATACTCAGCGCTGGAGATGTTCATTTGTAGAGATCCAGATGCGTCTTCCTGCGTCTCAGGCTGGTTCCGTGGTTGTTCAGGATGGTCTGGTACCTATCCAGCTCGACTCGGAGGACCGGCTGAAAACGGTGTCTCCTACTCCTCCGCCATCTTAACTCCTCCCCCAAATCTGTTTATTTTAAGCCACTGGATTTGGAGCTTGTTTGTTACTACAGCATAACCCAGCTCACTCTGATAGATACCACATCTCTTCCTGAGACTTACTCATTTCCAGCACTGCTTCTCAAACTTTAATGGACACTCTAGTAACTGGAGATACCATTAAAATGTAGATCCTGGTTCAGCAGATCTGGAGTGAGGCCCGAGACACTATATTTCTAACAATCTCCCAATCCCAGGTGATGTGGATGCCGCTGGTTCACACTTTTGGGACTGCAAGAATCTAAAACTTCACTGCACAAGAGGACAGCAAATAGCTATAAATGGCGTTCCCGCACTACCCAGGGAGGAGTCCATATGGTGTTTTTTTGCATTCCCGTTGTAACTTAAAGGGAAACTTTCACCATGTCCGGAACGCTTGATGTCTGTGTGATGCTGGAACTAAGCGACCAAACTTCTGCTTTGGAGTCCACAAGAGGGAGAGTGCAAGGCAGTCTCCACGGAGTACAACTAGGGTTGATAGAGGCACGACTCTACAGGTTACGTATCATTCACGATCCATTCAGGATACAGAAACCACAATGTGTGTTTATTTTCTAGTCCGTATCTCTCCGGCCCGTGGTTTTTTTCTTCTCAAAGCCTCTTTCCAAAAAAAATAAATACATTAACAAAAGGAGGTGTGTCTGACGCTGCTAACTCCCAAGTGGAGAGCAGTATTTGGAAGCGTTGGAAAAAACACAAACTGGGCTCAATTCTGACTCCGGGAAGGAAGCGTGACCAGACACACAAAAGCCTCGCCAGAGCGCCTCTCTTTTCTCTCTTATCCTGTGGAATTTGAGGACGCAAATTGCCAACAGTTTTAAATAAATAGGGGTTTTAGAATTTTTGAATGGTTTGAAAATAATCTTTTTTTTTTTCAGGAAAAAAATGCATTGCTGCCAGGTGTTTTTTAAAGCTCTGTTTAATAAAAACTACGTGAGTATTTAAACACAGGTTTAAACTTTAAATACATAACTTTAATGACGAACTGAGTACAGGAGTCTGAAAGGGAGATCTAAAGTTATTTTTATGTTTAGAAATTGAATTTACTTTTATGAAATAAAAAGAAAACACTTGTAGGGCTGTTTCATGGTAAAGTAGTTTCAGAACTGGTAGGAAGGAAATAAGGTATTTGCTAAAATGAAAGGCATTTTTTATTTCTGAAAACATGCTCTGTAGCTACTGAGATTTGATGTGATTTTGGACCCCTTGAAAACTGGTTTTATCATTTCCATAACCAGTGACCCCTTTCTAATCTTCAGATTAAGTGTTATTTAAGCTATTCAGTTGGCCAATGACCAGATTACTTGCCCAGTCCAGCTTCCACAAGGAGTGGGGAACGGTCTATGGTTTTTTGTTTTTGTTTTTTTTCACATCTTGCCTGCGGATTTGTACTTTCATTGAGCTCCTTATTTACAAATTTTCAGTAATAAGTGTCTGCACCGTTTTCAGTAGCACGGTTTTGGAGGAGAGTGATTTGAGGCTTTCATATTAATGGGGTATAGAATTTCCTCCCCATGTTAAGGACTGACGAGCTTTCATAAACTACCCCTAGAGGGCGCTCATCGGCCAGCAGCGGGAGCAAGAAGCCCCCAGTCTCTTGCAACAGGACAAGACCAGTGGTCTCCAGGGGCAGAGCACAACAGGCCCATGAAATGGTTGAAATAGACGCCCTTTACAGTTTTTCTGCATTCTCTCACCTAGTGGTCTCTCAGGTATTAACAATAATAGTTTTTAACAGTGGCAGAGTTCAGTTATTTGATCCTTTGTATTGGCGCTTGCAATCTTTACAATTATGAATTGGGAAGTATTAATTGGGAAAATGAAGGCAAATTACATCTAAATATTCTGTTGGTTTTTAGACATTACGTTTCTGGATTTTCTTCATGTTTGGGTTTTACAGAATCGTTTTTGAATCAGTGTGATTTAATGGGAAGTCTACTTAATACGTAGATGACCCTGGGCAAATTTAATAAGATTTTGTTTTCTCATCTGTAAAACGGGCGCCTGGAGCCCATTTCACAAGGGTTCTGTGATACTTAAGTGAGGGTGTTTGTGAAGGAATCTGGCCGATAAGAATTGCTAAAGAATATATTAAGTCAGAATTAAACACTTTAATATTTTAATACTTTTACTTCTCTTTAGGTATTTTATATTATGTATGTCTTGTTTAATCATTTATGTAAAAAAAACTTCTAAGCAGAAAAAATTTCTCTCTCTGAAAAGTTTTACAGTTTTCTGCTCATTAAGAAGAAAGACATTCTTTTTGAATCTTCTGTGTCCAATGAAATTAAATGTAAGACAGAAAGCAGAAGGTATTTTCTGACATAGGGTGTTTGTAGCTTCGGTTCTAAGGTCAGTAATTTATTGAAGGCTTTTAACATGCACCACTATATACACACCTGTCCAGTGGATCAGCTTCACCAGTTCAAGGAAAAAACTCTACTGTATTAATTGTGATCATTTTAAATATTAAGCACACTCTTTTATTAACAAGAAAGTAAAAGCTTTGGGGGCACCTGGGTGGCTCAGTCATTAAGTGTCTGCCTTCGGCTCAGGTCATGATCCCAGAGTTCTGGGATCAAGCCCCAGGTCGGGCTCCCTGCTCAGCGGGAAGCCTGCTTCTCCCTCTCCCACTCCCCCTGCTTGTGTTTCCTCTCTCACTGCCAAATAAATAAATAAAAATCTTAAAATAAATAAATAAATAAAAGCTTTGTAAATTTTATGTTACTCTTTGCTCCTATTTTGATTTTGGTAGGAAATCAAGTGTTCATCCATAGCTTTTTTTATTTTATTTTAAAGAGTTTAATTAATTTATTTGAGAGAGAGCAAGTGAGAGAGAAAGCACAACGGGGGAAGGGGCAGAGGCAGGGAGAGAAGCAGACTCTCCGCTGAGCCGGGCAGATGTGGGGCTCGATCCAAGGGTCCTGGGATCATGACCCAAGCCAAAGACGGTTGCTTAGCCACCTGAGCCACCCAGGCGCCCCTCATCTGTAGCTATTATGTGCAGGAGAAAGATGCTGTCAGACACCTAGGACTGATCTCAAAATTGACTCTGGAAAAGTTGAGCTCCTTTTATGAGAGTGTAAACTAAACCCACCTCTCTGTTAGGCTTTGATGATTTGATTGATGATTAATTAGATTTATATCTTGCTGAGGGAATAAAACCTAAAGTTGCCAGATCTCAGTGTGCTCACCCTGTGAAGTCACAGTAATGCAGGCGCTCCTTTTCATACTCAAAGATCGGGAGAAGTCATGTCAGTGGCCGGCAGAATGGAACAGGGCCCAGTGGAACCTCTTCCTGGTTTCTGTGTCCCTTCCCGTGAGGTGGTTACACTCTTTAGTTCTGGGAAAAATTCCTTGCTGGGCCAGACAAACCCAGTGTTCCAGGCTGAGCCCAAGCCAAGACCAAGTCAGCTCATGGCCCGTGAAAGTTCTTTGGTGCTGGCCAGAACAGTGGCTTGTTCTCCTCCAAACTTCTCATTTCAAATGACTGACTCTCTCCAGCCTCCCAGCCAGGTACAACCATCCTTGTCCACTGGTGAATCTGACCCCCCTCCCCAATCCTGCATGACTAAAATAAAATAAGAGCTCATTTCTTTGTCTTTCTCATTGCAGTGAGGGCACCCCATAACTCTACAGTATCTGTTCGTGTAAGCCTGGCCATGTGAGTCAGTCCCCCTAGGGACCCCCACATTTATAGCACCAAAAGCCTAGAGCACCTGTGCTGTATTCTCATTTTACATCAAACCACGGGGTTTGAGCTGGTCTCCAACAGCCAAGCACAGTCCTGACCATGTGGTGGACGGGTCAGAGGGAACCAGCCAACTTCTTCTAAGTGACGGCAGCACAGTTTAGACTTTTTCCCAATATGCTGTTCCTGGACTCTTGTTCCCCAGATGGAGGGCCACCTCCATTCTATGAAAGTGGAGGTAGAAGTTGTGACGGGTAGGGTGGGATTTGATGAAGTAGGAACTTACCAGTCCTGCTACCAGCCTCTAAGCCAGAGGTCGGCAGACTTTTTCTGGAAAGGGACTAATAAAAACGATCTTAATCTTGGCAGGCCATATGGTCCTGTCACAGTTCAGCTTGGTCATTGTATTGTGAAAGCAGCCACGGACAACATGTAAACGAACGGCAGTGTCTGTGTTCCCAGTGAAAGTGTATTTATGCAGATAGGTGGTGGGCGCTGTGGGCTACCATTGGCTGCCCCTGCTCTAGACCATCCCACCCCCGCGGGCTCCACAGAAACATGGCCAATGAAGCACCCTTCTGACTATACGGACCAAGATCCGGGAATAAAAGAGAACAGATATCTGCTTACCTTGCTCAAATCCTCATTAGGGCCAACTGCTGCCCCTGGAAGCTTCTGAAGTCTTAATAGAGGGCAGGACTGTCATATGCAGGCAGCTCTCTCACAGCGGCAGGGGAAGAACGCCACCGTCCGGGATGGATTAGGAGCCCACTCCTCGCACATTTGTAGACTAACGCTTTGTCCATTTTGGTGGGCCTGTGGGCAGTGGGCTTCTTCATAGAACAGGCGTTTCCCCACAGACTATTCGCGAGAGTGACATTGTTTGTTTTCCTCCTTCCTTAGCTGCACTGCAAAATGTATGCTCAGTGGAAAATTCTCCAACTAACACTTAATCAAGTGGCCCAACAGACCACTTTTCCTCCCAGCTGGCCTCCAGCTTTGAAGATAATCACTGGCACCCAGACAGGAAGTCCCAGGGCTCAGCCGTGGGTTGGGGGATCTCCTGTAAAGCCACAGCAACAGCCCCGTCACCCTATTCTATACCTCCTGATTTGCCTTGGATGTGGCGGTCTTTAGAACACTGGGCCAAATACTGTAAACCATTGAGGGTTTGCCTTCTTGAATGCTCATGTGTGGGTACACGATAAGATCCTTGTTGCGATGTCTTTGCTGAGACCAGCATGCCCCAGGGAAGTTCAGCTTGACCGAAACCCGAGAGCATGTTAGCATTTGCCGTGGGATTGACAAGACAGAGCTGCACTTGGTGGTCTGCTGAATCATTCTACGTGTTGTCATCAAATGGATCCTTCCAGGATTGTTCAGGTGGTTGGAGGGTTGTGTTTGAGAATGGTAATTCCTGCTTCAAATCCTGAATGATAACTCGTATGTGTATACATTTCCTTCTAAGAGGGAAGATCTGCCCTGTAGACGTTACTTCTATACTCTTCATTTTCCTTCTGTCAAACTCTAAATAATGTGGCCTACAAAACTGAAAAAGCAGCAAAAATAAAATTTCTTTTGGTAATGATTTCAATATTACTGTTTCCCCCTTTTTTTGTTGTTTTTGATAAATTGCAGTTTCTGTGCGTGACCACTAATGTAAGACAGTGGTCTTTTCTTCTATATTAAAATAAGAGAACTTGTTTCTTTTCAATCCTTCTACTCACTTAACCCAAATTTGCTCTTTCATGCCTCTCTCATCACATTTCTTTCATCCATTTCTAGAGCTTTCTGATCTAACCTGCTACTCGACTTACCGATCTTCAACATTTGTGATGAAGTGGAGAGGGAAGGTTACCAGCCTACTGCTTCAAGCCCAAACTCCTTTGCTGGCGTCTTGCCCCCAACCTCTTCCTTCCCTTTCTCTGCCTCCACCCCTTGCCTTCAAATAGGTAAAAAAAATAAGTCTCCTGCTCCCACCCCATACTCCTGGCACTGCTCCTCTGAAGCAGCCATGATTAATAGTTTGCTTGGGGGGGCGCCTGGGTGGCACAGCGGTTAAGCGTCTGCCTTCGGCTCAGGGCGTGATCCCAGCGTTCTGGGATCGAGCCCCACATCAGGCTCCTCCGCTATGAGCCTGCTTCTTTATCTCCCACTCCCCCTGCTGTGTTCCCTCTCTCGCTGGCTGTCTCTATCTCTGTTGAATAAATACATAAAATCTTAAAAAAAAAAATAGTTTGCTTGGGGTTTTTCAGAAATTCCTCTGTACGTGCAAACATACAGGCCCCTTTCCTTGTTAAAGAAGTGGTATGTGGTGTCCAGTCAACGTTTTGTATTTTGTGCTCCTCCTTCACTCCTACCTCTTGAAGATTGTTCTACATCAGCACATGTGGGTTGACCCCAAACCTTTTCATGCCTCATGGGTAGTTTCCAGAGCCTTCCACGCTCAGCTCCACCTTTTCCCAGTAACCATGAATCGTCATTGGTCTCCAGTATCCTCGGATGGTGTCAGGATTGCTTTCTCCCATCTCTCAAGAGGTGTGTCCCTCTCTGCCCTGATGCCACAAGTTTCCTTCCTGTGTGCTTGATGTTTTAATATGGCACATTCTTCAGGGCCCAGCTCATCCTGTGCTTTACTAACATTTCTCGAGATTGTGCTAGTCAGGTTAGCACTTAGTTGTTCCCTTTGTGTCATCTTCTTTCCCTCTGATGGAGCCGAGGGTCCCTCTGGGCAGCCCCTCTGACCTTCCTGTTCCTCCAAAGTGCCTAGCACAGTGCCAAGAACTAACTTCATTGGATTCTTCCTCAAAGGCATGGTCACATCTATCGCTTTCCCTTTCCTATTGTGAGCACTTATAGGGAAGGGGAATTCTGGTCTGCTTTTGAGATTGTTCACATCCCATATTGAGTCATTCTGATGCTCCCCCCAAACAGTAAAGGCCAGGGCTAAGTGGTTTTTTAAAAATTTTTTAAAGACTTTATTTATTTATTTGAGAGAGAGAGCACAAGTGGGAGAAGAGACGGAGAGGGAGAAGTAGATTCCCCGCTGAGGAGGGAGCCCCATGTGGCGTTCCATCCTAGGACCCTAGGATCATGACCTGAGCTGAAGGCAGTCGCTTAGCCGATGAACCACCCAGGCACCCCCAGGGCTGAGTTTTATAGTTTTATGGACCTCTATTTATTGTCATTCTATTTTTTAATGGTTTTTTATTATGTTAGTCACCATACAGTACATCCCCGGTTTCCGATGTAAAGTTCGATGATTCATTAGTTGCGTATAACACCCAGTGCACCATGCTATACGTGCCCTCCTTACTACCCATCACCAGCCTGTCCCATTCCCCCACCCACTCCCCTCTGAAGCCCTCAGTTTGTTTCTCATAGTCCATAGTCTCTCATGCTTCATTCCCCCTTCTGATTACCCCCCCTTTTTTATCCCTTTCTACCCCTACCGATCTTCCTAGTTCTTATCTTCCATAGATGAGAGAAATCGTACGATAATTGTCTTTCTCTGCTTGACTTATTTCACTTAGCATTATCTCCTCCAGTGCCGTCCATGTTGCAGCAAATGTTGAGAACTCGTTCCTTCTGATAGCTTAGTAATAGTCCATTGTATATATGGACCACAACTTCTGAATCCAGTCATCTGTTGAAGGGCATCTCGGTTCCTTCCACGATTTAGCTATTGTGGACAATGCTGCTATGAACATTGGGGTGCATATGGCCCTTCTCTTTACTACGTCTGTATCTTTGGGGTAAATACCCAGTAGTGCAATGGCTGGGTCATAGGGTAGCTCACTTTTTCACTTTTTAAGGGACCTCCACACTGTTTTCCAGAGTGGCTGTACCAACTTGCATTCCCACCAACAATGTAGGGGGATCCCCTTTCTCCACATCCTCTCCAGCAATTGTTGTTTCTTGCCTTGTCAATTTTTGCCATTCTAACTGGAATAAGGTGGTATCTTAGTGTGGTCTTGATTTGAATTTCCCTGATGGCTAATGATTTTGAACATTTTTTCATGTGTCTGTTAGCCATTTGTATGTCATCGTTGGAGAAGTGTCTGTTCATATCTTCTGCCCATTTTATGATTTGTTGATTTGTTTCAGCCCCAGGGCACGAGTGATGCAGCACCCGCGTGCAGCCCAGAAGCCCTGCTTTGTGCAGCCCATGAGCAGAAAGGTCTATTTCTCCGTGAGAGACAGCTGTAAGACTTACTGGAGCTCCTCCTCCTCCCCTGGAGCCGGAGCTCCCACTCCTCCAGCTCTTTGGCAGACAGCTCCATGGCCAGCTGCGAGTCACTATCAAAACGGCTCCTCTCACTTGAGGCTCCAGGGCACAGGCCTTCTGAGCTGGTGAGCAGGATCTCCTGGATGGCCCTGTGGGGAAAAAGAGGTGGAGAAAAGCAGCCCATTACCAGCAGCATCAGGGCCACAGCAGCACCTGCATTTACCTGTCCCCTGAGAGCACACCACGCAGGGCACTTTATATGCGCCCCACGGCCACGTTGCCATTCAGTCCCCTGTGGCTCTGGAGGTGTGAGTGCCATGTATAGGTGAGAAATCCGAGGCTCAGGGAGGTGAACAAACCCGCTCAGGGAGGTGAACAAACCCGCTCAGGGTCTCCTCCCAGCTCCTCCTCCACTGTCTTCCCATTGATGTGTCCTAGGGCTCAGCCCAGGAAACAGGAGCTCTTTAAGGCCTGGCGTCTGTCTTGTCCACCTCTGGTCGATCAGCACCCTACACAGGACCTGGTCTTCTGCACGTGATGGAGCCCGCATGAGAGAAGAAACAAACCCCAAATACATCCTGAGAGGCCCCGCTGCTGCTCCCCCCATCCAGGTGGCAGTCGCGCTCCTCTTAGGAAGGTACCTCTTACAACACTGGGTCCACCCTCTGCTGAGGCCAATGTGCGTGATGTGATCTATTGCTAAGATTTTGTGTGGTTTTGTTTTGTTTTTTGGGGTTTTGTTGTTGTTGTTATTGTTGTTGCTGCTGCTGCTTAAAAATGGCCTCAAAATCCACTTAGGAGAGTCTACAGCCACACAAAGGGAACTGCACTTGAGTGACAGACTGTATAAGCCACTGCAAGTTTCAGAACAGCCGGATTAAATGTTGTGACCAATTGAGAAACACTGGTGTCTGTTATGAGTTGTACTCAATATGACCACAATACCGCCACTGTCTAGAAAACACACTCCAATCCTTAGATTTCAAATGGTGCTGGGCCCCATGAGAGGCAGGAAACCAGGAGTACAGTAGAGCAGATCACCAGAACTAGAAGCTGGTTCTTTGAAAGAATCAATAAAACTGACAAACCACTGGCAAACTTCTCCAGAAGAATAGAGAAAGGACCCAAATTAATAAAATTATCAATGAAAAAGGAGAGGTCACAACCAACACCAAGGAAATTGGAAGGATTATTAGAAACTTTTACCAACAGCTATATGTCAATAAATTAAGCAATCTGGAAGAGATGGAGGCCTTCCTGGAAACCTATAAACTACCAAGACTGAAACAGGAAAAACTTGATTTCTTAAACAGGCCAATTAATTATGAAGAGATTGAGTCAGTGATAAACAACCTTCCAAATAACAAAACTCCAGGCCCGGATGGTTTTCCTGGGGAATTCTACCAAACATTCAAAGAAGAAATAATACCTATTCTCCTAAAGCTATTACAAAAAATAGAAACAGAAGGTAAGCTACCAAACTCATTCTATGAGGCCAATATTACCTTGATCCCCAAACCAGGCAAAGACCCCATCAAAAAGGAGAATTACAGACCGATTTCCCTAATGAATATGGATGCCAAAATCCTCAACAAGATCCTGGCTAATAGGATCCAAAAGTACATTAAACGGATTATCCATCCAACATAATAAAAAAATATTATAAAAAAATAAGTGTTCTGTAAGTGTTCAAGCAGCTGCTGCCTCTAGAGAGGGGGCTTCGACGGCCACAGAGCAGGGAGGGTAGAGGTGTACTTCTCATCCTTTACGTGGGAGGATGCATTACCACTCCTCAGGAATGCCAGTTCCCTCCTGGTTCTGGTGAGGACACAGGACCAGAGACTGGCTCGGGGGGTTGCTGGGGAAGCAAGCCGGCAAACCAACATTCTGGCCTTGGCCTCCCTTCCCTGTGGATGCCCTTCTCTGCCTGTGGAGCCTGTTTCTGCCAGGATAGAAGGGACCAGATTCTGATGCAGATGACAAGAAAACATCATGCCTTTATCGCCCCCACCCCCCAGCAGACCCACATGGACACACACAAAGGCGCTTGGCTGTCTTCCCTGGGAACCCTGCCTGGGGAGCCTTCCTGCTCTCCCACATCTTCTCAGGGGCACGCACCCATCCCTGGAGGAGAGGCATCATTTACTGGAGGGACTTAATTCAAAGAGGCTCTGAACAGGATAGAGGGTCAACCCCGGCCAGAGTGGTCTTGGTTTCAGACTCTGAGGGAGGGAGGCTGACTTCTGGGGGTGCAGGGACAGCTGCATGTTCTGGTCAATGGTGGGGCTCAGCTCTGCTCTCTGGAGGGCCAAGGTCAGTTTGGCTCTGCCGTGGCCATGCCCTACACGCTGGAAACTCAGTCCTGCACCATCCGTCTTGTCCCGTGGGCCTCCTCAGACACCCCTTCCCTACCCCTGCTCCAACTGAACCCAAAAGGCATACTGAGTTGGCCCTTGCATGGCTGCCCACTGTCAGATCCTGAGACGGTATATCAAATGTTTGGCAAGAGTCACTGAGTGGAATGACTGAGGCTGTTCTCCCCACCCCATACCCACTTGACTGTCTGAGACTTGGCCTCTTGGTCACCTGCTCTGTGAGTCTCCTCTGCACCTGCCAGGGCACCCAGCACCGGGGACATGGCGGTATCAGCACACCTGCAGCCCCCCATCCTGCCTTCTGGGGAGCCCTCTACTGCATGTTCTCTGGCCTCCTGTTGGTCTGTCTGAAGTCCATGGTAGACCCTTACCCAGCTTTCCAGATCACACTGGATTGATGGCCTCTCAGTATCCCAACCACCATAACAAGAAAATGTTTATCAGCAAACCACCCACACATGGAAAGCCCCCCCGCCGCCCCACCCCAGCCCAGGGCCCCCCAAGCCCCGGAGTCTGTGCAGCTCAGTGGCTCTGTGGTTCTGGGGGCAGTACCATGCAAACACAAGGCAGTCAACTGTGAAGAGAAACTGCAAATCTCAAAGGAGGAAGGTAACAGGTAGGTACATCAAAAGAAAGGATTAAATATCAAAGGATTAGGACAGGCCTTTAGGAACCTGGAGAGGCCCTTGAATGTTTTTGTTTTTGTTTTTTCCAAAACAAGCCAGGTCTGCTGGAGCCTGAGCCTTGTAAGGGCAAAGGGAGTCTGCAGTGTCCTGCTCACTGGCTTGCAATTTCCTCAAAGACTCGCCAACAAAATCAGCTTGCTGTGTTTGCTTCCATGTGCTAAAAATCAGTGCTACTCCCAAACAGAACCCCAGTTGTGTTAAATGTAAGATTAAAGTATGAGCCACAGAGACAACCACAGTTTCTCTAGGGGCTTGTCCTGGCGACAGGCACCTTGTGTGTGCAGAAGGGGAATCTCCGCGTGCGGCGGAGAAGCTGGAAGGGTCCCCCGAACCTCTCTGCTGGTCCCCAGCGCACCCAAGGACTCACGTTAGGACCCATGCTCCCAGGTTATAAAAG
Organism: Ursus arctos; assembly: GCF_023065955.2. Taxonomy (NCBI): domain Eukaryota; kingdom Metazoa; phylum Chordata; class Mammalia; order Carnivora; family Ursidae; genus Ursus; species Ursus arctos. The sequence continues at coordinate 30,445,118 of NW_026623008.1, forward strand.
AGGAAGACGGAAACGTGTGGAATGAGTACCCAGCGCTGCTGGGTGAGCTGAAGGCTCAGGTTTGCAGCCCGGGATCTGAGCCCCAGCATCTTGAAGCAAGAGCGACCCTCCTCTCCTAAAAGTTGGCCTGCCACCGGGCCTGGCAGGATCGGCACCCAAAAGCACAAGGGATCTTGGGGTCTGCTCCTGAGGTGGGAGACAATGGGTAAGAACCACCCGGAGCTTTCAGGGGATTTCAACTCAATCACTTCCCTGAGCTTCTGTCAAACGGCAAAACTGAGGAGTGGTTCGTGAATGAGAAAAACGGGGAAACCTCTCAAAACCCAGTACAAACTGAGGGCTTCAGAGGGGAGGGGGGTGGGGGAATGGGGTAGGCTGGTCATGGGTAGTAAGGAGGGCATGTATTGCATGGTGCACTGGGTGTTATACGCAACTAATGAATCATGGAACTTTACATCGAAAACTAGGGATGTACTGTATGGTGACTAACGTAATATAATAAAAAACTATTCTTATAAAAAAAAAAACACCCGGTTACCCTTTGACCTTATAAATTATTCAAGTCCTAGGATGCTAATGAATCGTAGGGGTTTGGAAGCCAATCAAAGGAACCTCTGTTCCACTTGTGAGCCCTTGAAGTAGATTCACAGCGAGAGGCTTCGGAGTGCTCCGAGCTGTCTGCTGCTCACGGAACCCCACTGCTCAGCAGCCACTGCCCTCTCTCCCCGGGGTGACCCCTTCCTGGCTTGGGATGAAGCGGGGCCTCTCTGTGGGGGCCCATGTCTGCAGGTCCAAAGGCGGCAGCTATGGAAGATGCCCGTGTCTGCACGCCTGCCTGGGTCCCAGCTGGCTCACCGTCCTGCGGCATGGTCACCTCGTCCATCTCCGCACTGAAGTCACTGTCCCCGATGTCATTGGTGGCTTTCAGGCTCAGCTTGTAGGAAGTAAAGGGCCTCAGCCTGAAACACAGAAGAGCCATGAGGGCCTGAACCCCTCGCCTTTGTCCTGCTCGCAGCTCTGGCCACAGGGGGCGGGCAGCCAGGAGGAAGAGGCACTCAGTGACCACGGAATCTGTCCTGCCCAGGGAGGGGCCCTCAGGCAGCCGGCGCTGTCCTCACAGCCTACCCCCAGGAACAGAGGGCTTTCTGGGTGGAGGGGAGTGGGGAACGTCCAGGCGGGCCCAGGCTGGCGGTTCTACTCGGGGCCCCTCCTGTCATTAGAGCTTCTCCTGCAAAGCAAATCACCGCTCTCTGAGGGATGCGAGAATTTCTCAGGAGGAGCTGATTACCGCAGCCCTCCCAGGATTCAGAGCCAGAAAAGAGGGCCCGCCTAACCACTTCCTTGCTCGCCCAGAAGTGCCCCTTCGTGGGGGTCTCCCCTGGCCAGGCCCACCTTGCTCCAAAGACCATCTCTGCCTGCCCCTTGTTTCTGCACTTGTCCGGCCGGCAAGAGTGCCACGCCCTGGACAGGCAGTGCCCGGGTTCACTGCACAGCAGTTCTGTCTGCTGGACGTGCTGTGATTCCCATTGCAAGGATGAGAAAATCGAGGCCCAGTGCCATTAAGGCCCTTGCCCCCTACCAGAGGACTGGCCAGAGGCTTGGCCGGGGCTGGAAGAGGATCTTGTGTTGGGGCAACCTCTCCGCCGTACCTGAGACACAGGTAATGCCAGTTGTCCGTGGGGGGAAATGTCCCCACCTGCCTGCTGATGGGGATTTAAGGGGCACGAATACTCTGGGTGCGTGGCTCGTTGCCACCGCTCAGGCCTCCCTCCTTCCCTCCGTTGAGCAGGTCCGTGTTGATGGTCTCCTGTGCTGAGCTCTGTACCACACACACTCCAGACAGACTTCTAAGCAGAGGACGTTCCAGTCTTCCTTGGGTCACTGGCTGGCCTGCTCCTGTGGCTTTCCTTGCCATTACTTCTGAAGGAGCAGATGAGGAGACCCCACCCCACCCCTGCCCCGCTGGCAACAGCTCTGTTTCAGGCAAGGCTCTGCCCCTGTGTCCATCTCCCAGACCAGGAGAGCAGGAGTGGCTCTGGACTCTGCCTGCTTCCTCAGCTACCAGTGGGCAAACCCTCAGGGCCTCTATGCTGGGCCTCTGTCCTCCCTCCCAGGCCAACCTGTAGACTCGTGGGTTTCAAACCGAGCACCGTGGAACCCCCGGAGTCTCTGAGGGATCCTCTAGGAGACCAGAGGGTTCCCATGCCCCCCGAGTCAGACAACAGCAGCCCCATTTCCATCTGATTTGCAAATGGGGTCTGGGTAATCCTTTGCCTACAGGAAGGTTCCTGTGTTTTCAAAGACTGATAACTATCTTTGGACACTGGATCAGAAGAATCGTCCTCTTTGGGGCGCCTGGGTAGCGCAGTCATTAAAGCGTCTGCCTTCGGCTCAGGGCGTGATCCCGGCGTACCGGGATCGAGTCCCACATCGGGCTCCTCCGCTGTGAGCCTGCTTCTTCCTCTCCCACTCCCCCTGCTGTCTTCCCTCTAACGCTGGCTGTCTCTCTGTCACATAAATAAATAAAATCTTAAAAAAAAAAAAAAGAAGAATCGTCCTCTAACTGTTTCATATGCCCTCCTGCCTAAGATGGGAGTACTGTGGTTCTCTGTCGGCCGGCACCTCAAAGCATGCTCTCGTGCCAGCTTGCCCTACTACGGCTGGTCCGCGACTGCAGGTCTGTCTCCTGACCTCTCTGTGCCCCCATTCCACAGCTGGAGAAGGCATGCCAGGCGACCTTGCTTTGGCCCTGGCTGTCCTGGGGGTGCTTCCAAAGTTCCATCCTTAAGAATGCTCTTTGTTCCTGGTTTCTGGGAGAGCTATCCTTTATAAAGTTAAAACAAATTGTTTCCTATCTGTTTCTGGCTTCCTAGGAACTATTTTATCTAATTCTGGTGACAACTACATGGTTTTCTCCTTGGGTTCCTGCCTCAACCACCTGAGGCCCCATATTTGCATTAGCTTCTCTTTCTTAGATTAGACGGTGGCCCAGGGTGGTTGTCAGGAACGTGCACTCTGAAGCCCAACAGCCTACATGCTAACCCCCACATAGCCTTGGGCAGGTCAGTGAGCCAGAAGCATCTCACCTGGGCTGACAGAAGCACTGAGATCATGAGGCGGTCATGCAGCTTCCGTTCAGAAGCAACACAGGAAAGAGACTCTAGTACCCAGGGCGCGCTCACTGCATCCTGGCTGTTCTCCTTATCATCAGGACCCTCTGGCAGCAGCTCAAGTGGCTCCAGGAAGAGCCCGTGCCCTGCACACTGTCGTCTAGGCCCATCCATCCCCTCAGCAACCCCACCATGATTTGTAAGTAACCATTCCCCTCCTGGACGGCTGTCTGCCTTCCCCCACAGGGACAGGGACCAAGGTGGTCTCCTTTACTGCTGTGCCCTGAGCACCAAGAACAAGGCCCCGCACCTAGGAGGTGCTTGGTGAGGAAGGGAGGAGGAGAGGAAGGAAGGGGAGGGAGGGAGGGAGGGAGGAAGGAATGGGGTAGGACTTGGGAGGGGTGAATGAGAGGACGCTCGTCACCATCAACATGGTGTCTGGCACATGTCAGCATGCCAGAAACGACCCTCGTCCTTGTATTTAGTGCTCGTGTTCACCTAGCATGTTACCTTGAGGACATGTGTCAGACGTGTCATTGATCCCTCCATGTTTAGCACCTACTGTTCTCTAACGCTTTGTTTTGGAATCTGAGGCAGGGCCGCCTCCTCCATTCCCACCCCAGCACACACAGCAGGGGTGCAGTTCACACACTTCAGACAGCTGGAAGCTTCCGCCAGGGTCTGAGGTCAAGTGGAGGGTTCACGGAGAGCAGGAAGCAGAGTTCCCAGCTTTAGGCCTGTTTCCCGGGCTCGTGTCATTTACAGGACTGTTAGCTGTCTCGGGGGCCACAGGGCACACCCAGGGGCTGAGCTGCAGGAGCACCCTCTCCTCGGGGTAGGAAGCCCACTAGGTGCCCTAAAAACAGACCAAGAGGGACCCAGCAGCAGTGAAGGGAGCTCCATGGGAGATGACCACAGTCCCAGTGTCCCCTCTCCTGGTCCCCGACTCCTGCAAGTTCACCCAGCCCTTCCTCCTCATTCCTGCATAGCCAGTCCTTGAGACCCCTGGTCTACCTCCCAGTCCTGAACTGGCCTCCACCCGCCCCCGGGCTCTTGCCATGCTCCCCCCTGAGGCAGAGCAGGACTTCAGGGCTGGTGACCTGTGAAGAAAGGCACAAACCATCCTGGACCCTCTTCCTCAACCCCTCTCATTTCCCCCAGTTCTGTTCCCTGTTCACACACCACGCCCACATCAGGGTCGGCCCGACCAGAATCCAGAGTCTGGTCCTGGCATCTAAGCCTGGGGAAGTCCTCAAACTTCTCTGAGCCTCCCTTTATTCATCTGTGAGAATGGCGGTACCGGTACCCGGCCCTCCCAGGGCTGCCATGACAGTCACAGGACATGACCCCCTCATGGAATAGGCGTATCCTACATGTGACCTCCTCTTTCTTGTCTCCCCAAAGTCCTCCTCTACCCCTGCCCACAGTGACCTCGTTGTCCCCAGGTGCATCCGCCACACACAGACTCCCTTGGCCTTTCCCACTCAGTACCCTCTACCCACCAGCTTTCTGCCATCCACCCTCGAAACTGGCTGGATTTAGGTAAATGTTTGAGGTAACACCTTTTCCTAAACTCCAGCTGTCTGGGGAGGGAACAGGTCGGTGGCTCAGGACGCTCACTGTCCAAGCTCGCAGGAAGAAAGCACAGTTAGAAACCAAGCTTGTGCTTGACCTGCCTGTTCAGCTCCACAGCCAAAGTACTCGGGTGGGGGTGGCACGGAGGCGGCTTCCTGTCCCTGTCCCTGCCACGGAGCTGGAGGGAGAGTCTCATACACAGAAGGAGCTCCCTACATTCATTTGCCCGGTTTGGTTATGAAAATAAAGCCTGAGTCCTGATCATTTTAGAGGCTACCTACCGCTGCCTTTATGCCTCATCTATTCAGAACTCGTGATTAGCACCACAAAGATCGAAGAATATTGAACCCATGCAGGATATCCCTGGCCATTTAAATTAACCTGACCTTTCACGTGGCTTTATTTTTTAAAATGGCATGGAAGAAGAAAAGAAAGAACCCCGTGGAGATGGGGCCAGCATCCTGACTTGAACTGAATCCCTCTAGTTTCACACAGTAATCCCCTTCTGGCCCTCCTGGTTGGGTCCATCGCATCGCCCTGGGGACACGCAGAGGAACAGCAGGACCTGTTATCAGTGGATACACAGCTGTCAGCTGAGCTCACACTGCTGCTGTCTCATCCTAGTAACACCCAGAATGCCTGTGTGGCTCTGGGCCCACGGGCCTTCTCCTCCTCTATGGTACTGCATGTCTGCGGGATGCAGCCCCGATATGTCCCTCAACCCAGAACCTCCTTCCTGCTCCAGACCCACACCCTCTAAATGTGGGGACGGCCACTTGATGTAGATGGCGAAACTTTTTGCTCTGAACTTTGATTTAAACTTTTATGTTTTCTGGTCATTGGCAGATTTCAAGCAATCGGCAAACGTCAAATGTAACAAGAACGCTGAGAAAGAGGAGGTTAAAGTTGCTCTGAGGCTGTTGAACAGGAGGGAGGCCACACCACGGCCACGTGCAAAGCGCTGCTTTCCTAGAAACTCGGCCCACGGAGTGTGTCTGCTGACGAGTGGAAGAGACCCTGGAGGGGATGGACCACAGCGTCTCCCACACCAAATCAAACTGTCTGCCGGGAAACATGGCCCCTCCTTTCCAACGTGACGTCCCCTGCTCACCATTGTCTGTTTGATCTCAGGAAGCTCCGGGACAGAAAGGCCATTGGAGTTCCTTTTTCTCCTGTCTTTCACATGGCTACCCAAAGGGGTGACTCCCTGTGATGCCCAGTGCTGACCACACCCACGTGGGCATCACGTGGCACCCCAGTCACATGCTTACACCTTGAACCCAGGAGAGGGAGCTCCTTTTCTCTCTAAACTTTGCTGTTGCCCCATGTCAGAGGCAGAGACAGAGCCACATGCCAGCCCCCACTCCTCCCCCACAGCTTGAACTGCGCTGGGGGAGAGGGTGCCTGAGGATCAAGGCCGGTGCAGGAGCTCCCCCACCCCGGCTGCTCCTTTCCCTTGGCTGAGGTTCAGCAGCATGCAGAAGCTGAGCTGGGGAGCCTTGCAAAGGAGGTGCACCCGTGGGAGGTGCTGGGGCTTCAGGCGAATATGACCTTTGCGATCCTCAGCTCTCCTCTGTAGAATGGGGACGATGATCCTCCCCCGCTGGGCTAACATGTGGGCTCGATGAGAAATGTGAGATTTTACAGCACAGTGCTCAGAATGGGGGGGGATCAGTACATGGTGTTCTATCTGAAAGGTGAGAGGAACATTGGCCAGCCTGGGAATGGGGTATAGACCTCCTCCATCATCCCAATGAGAGGTGCTGGCCAGGGTCCTGGAACCCTCAGCAGGTGGGACACGCTCCTTCGTGGCCCCCTCACAGCCTGACGTGACCTTCAGGGAATGTGACCACAGTCAGGGCCAGAGGAGGAGGACAGGAAAGATGCGAGGCCAGCTCCCCAGACAGGCCTGCCCACCAGAAAGACCCAGGGGGCTTCTACAGGGTGGCGTGAGCCTGCACAGCCCAGGCCTGCTTGTGGAGACACAAAGCCTGAGGTCCCTTCTGAGAATCCTCACCTAGATGGTTCGATAGCCCTGGTTCCCTATGAGCCATCATAAAGGAGAATGCCCTGGTCTCCAACCATAGTGCGAGGTGGGGGGTGCCCTCATCCCCCACTGCAGAGGGGGCTACCTTGGTCCCCCACTGTAGAGGGGGTGCCCTGCTCTCCCACCATAGAGAGGGGGGTGCCCTGGTCCTTTACTGCAGAGGGGAGGGTGTCCTGGTCCCTCACTGCAGAAGGGGTGCTCTGGTCCCTCACTGTAGAAGGGGGTGGGAACATGAGGAGGGGCCCCAATGAGGCTGTAGGTGCCAAGAACTTAGCTGTGGTGGTTGGTACCACTCACCTCCACATTTGCTTGGTGGTTCTCTCAGCAGCTGGATAAATGCTGGGTTCTCAAGGTGCAGTGGGGATGCCTCTGCCATTTCCCTTCTCAGCCATCACTAATGGATAACAGAACAAGTCTGCCTTGCTGACTAGGACAGAGAGCACAAAGAGAAGGTGCAACTCTCTCAGCCTGTGACACCCCTTCCCCCTACCTCCCCCTCCTCCACATCTGCCTCTCAGGGGATAGGGCACTAGAGCCCATACTTCCAGGCTCCCTGGCCCCATCATCTGTGCCTCATCAATCTCTGGGACCTGGAGTATGCACATGACATGCACAGGGCATGCCCAGAGGACAGACCCAGGGCAGAGGCCAGAGCAGCTCCAGGAGGTGGGAGTCCTGGTCCCTGGTACAGGGAGTGTGCACTAGGAGAAGAGAGCTCAGCTGTCCGGGTGCATCTCTGGCCCACACATATTCCCTGCTCTGTTCCCTGGGGAGGGCGTGCCTGGCTCTGGATACCTTTCAACAGCACAGGCTTTGGCCTTGTGGCGGATGGATGAGGAGTAGGTCTGCTGCTCTCCCCGGGGGCAGCTGTCACACCTGCACAGTGAAGTAGTGGATGGGGGGGCGCCATCGCTGCCCAGGACCCACTGGAGCTGGAGGTTGTGCGCAGTCACTTCTGACTGTGACACCAGGAGTTCTCGGATGGCGGGGGGGGGGGGGGCACTGGACGCTCTGCAACCAAAAAAGAACAGACCAGGGACACGTGACCGGCTGCTTCTCCAGGAAGGCACCATGTCAGCTCAAGCATAAGGACGCGGGCTGCCCATGAGGGCAGAGAACAGGGAGGTCATTCCCAGTTCCGCAGGCACCTGCGGCTCCCTCACGGCCAATTCTGGACCTGCCCCAGCCTGGACCTCATGGGAGACCCTGGCTTGCTCCCAAAGCACTGCTCTCTCCTGTCGGAGACAGTCGGACAGACAGGAGGATGAGCCCACATGTGCTCCGTGGCAAACACACATCCCTACAACATCTCGAAGTTGACACCTGGGCTCTGCTGAGCACATCCAGGCCCCTGTGGACTCTCCCTGTGATCTCAGGCTCAGTGCATCTGTCATGCTGACTCCTTCTTCCTGGAAGCCAACCCGAGCCTGAAACACAGACGGTGTCCCACTCGGCTCCTCCGGGACGTGTCACCGCCACTCTGTCCCCACAGTGCTGGCGACTGGGAGTGCAGAGCGCAGGGAGCGGGGACCTGGCTCCCGAGCGTGGATCGTTCCCAGCATGCATCTCCCTGTCCCATCAATTGCAGCAGAGAAACCCTACAGAGGAAGGAATAATTGATTAATTGTTTATCATGAAGAAAGTGCTGAATTTCCCTAGGGGGCTGCATCAACTCTGGCAAGAGCCTTTGGGAGAGGCACTCAGGGCCCTGAGCATGCCCCGGACAAGGGGGAGCCTGAGGATCTGGGCCAAAGCTGCAGGAGGGGTTCTCCTGGTGCCTGTCCCCGGTCTCGCTAACCCCACCCCTGTGCTGGCAGCTGCAGGTCAGACAGCGCTATGCGCCAAAAGCCAGGGGCCAACTATGCATGGCTGTCTCTCCACCCACCTCAAGCTTTGGCGTCTCCAGTGACTTCAAGGCTTCCTTCCTCCAGTTAGCAGTAGAGGTAACCTTGTCAGAGGAGGGGCTGTGCATTTGTCTTCATCCTTGGGGGACTGAGGCTCGGCGGTTGAGGTCGGGGGACTCACAGCAGGCTACGGCCTTCCCCTGGAAGGTGTGGAGCCCTGGAAGCTCCGAAGCCACAGATGGGGGACACCAGCGTCCCCCCATTGGCCATCGCAAGGGTCAGCCGTGTGCCTGGGCCAAGCAGCCCTGTCCTGAGCAGCTGGGTGTTCCAGCCAGGGCGGCCTCCGAGCAGGTGCCAGAGCTCAGTGGGCCCTTCCACCTTGTGGGGCATCAGCTTCCCCAGCTGCTCAGCCTGCTTGTGAGGGAATTTGAGAGAGCAGTGAGCCGCAGTGCCTGGAAGGTGGCCAGAGCGTGGCACGGGCTCAGTGCACGCTAGGCTCCTTTGCCTTCTACCTTTTGTAGGTTTCGGATCGGCCCTTGGGATGGTTTTCCAAGCACTCTGGGCTCAATTCATGCCTCCCTAAGACTGTCTAGATCTTCTCCTAGAGTGATCCCGCAGGCCACGGGGACACTGGCTCACATTCTGAGTGCAGCCATGGCACCAGCTCTGTCCCCGGAGTTCTGCGGGCCATTCTGGCCCTCAGGCTTCCCAAGAGGCCACCAGGTGAGTGCAGGGAACAGAGAGGGGAAGGGCCTTGCCTAAGGTCACACAGCTCCAGAGCCTGATGCTTGGGGACTCCCAGAGCCCACCCATTTACTCTGTGCGCAAGCACCTTCCTGTCATCCTCTTCCCTGAGACCTCTGGGTCTGGCCCTGATCTCCCAACCTGGAGTTGGGGCGGCCTTGGGGAGGGAGTCTTCTGAGGCAGATTCCAGAGTGAGGCTGGAGGGCATGTCAGGCACTCGCTGAGATGGGAACCCACAGCAGATTTCTGTAGGTGGAGGAGACTGAGTGTCTGTGGAGGGTGTCCACGTCACGGCCTCACAGCTCTGTCCCCGGCAAATGACTGAATCCGTCTGGGCCCCACTTCTGTAGAACTGGGGCTCACAGCGCTTTGTTCCCCAGGCCTTTTTGAGGATAAACCAAGACAATGTACAATAAACATCTCACCAGTGCTTGGAACGGAAGCAGTGTCCGTGGAGACAGATCTCCCTATGACTGCTGGGTAGAAAACTTGTTTATTGAGCACCTGCTGAGCTGGGCACCTGGTTTTGAACATCAGCCATCAAGTGCCTGGCTTCAGGGAGCTGCACTCCAACAGGATGACTCAGAGCCACCCTGGGCCAGTTACACAACCTCGCTGAGCCGCGTCTCCAGCTTTAAACCTTGGACATTCCTGTCTTTCTGGTAAATGGGCTGTGCAGACATGCGACAGTGCAGGGCCTGACCCAGGAAGCCATGGACCCAGCAAGTTCATGGCTCTCATTTAGGCCCAGCTCTCCTCCCCACAGCACCACAACAGTGGACTTGGGTCCCGGGGTCGTACGTCTCTTCTCAGTGGTGATGACAGTGGCCACCAGCAGCAGCCCATAGTGGTGTTTCGTCTTGACCAAAAGCCTGAAGATGTATGCCGACTCCAGGGCCAGCTTGGCTGCTGTGAACTGCCTCACCATGGTCCCCACTTCCACCGATGTGAACGTGCTGGGGCTTTTGCTGGCCAGGCGGTAGGGAATCTGGTACCCTGTGGACAGGGCAGGAGGACCACCCATTGGTCACATCACCCCCCTCGGACCCCCGCATTCCCGCCACCCAGCCACCACCGCTCTGCTTTGTTTCCCTGACATTCTTCCTCCTCTGCCAGCATCTGAGAGGGAGGGCACAGCCATGTTGATGGATGGAGACTCTGAGTGTTGGGCCCCCATGACCCTCGTTCCCCTTCATCCTTCCCACCACCAAGATGTGGACAGTTTCATCTTCCCCAGGGCTGTTGGAGCTGAGAGAACATGGCAGGAACCAACCAGTGCTCCTGAGGGGCAGGCCCAGTGCTCCCTGCTTTTTCTCTTCCTCCTCACCCCTCCTGCCACCCCCCTTATCCTCCCAGGGCCCAGGGCAGTGCCTCCTCCTAGAATGTTCCTTCAAGTGTGCCCTTCTCCCACGGTTACATGTCTTTCCTCTCAGTCATCCTCCCTGTCTGTCCACAGATCCCAGCTTTGGGAATGGGACCTGGTGCAGCTCAGCATTGACTCCTGCTGTCGGCCCCTCCTCTGCGCCCACCCCCAGGAAACCCCAGCGTGGCCCCCATCCTGGGGGTTCCCCTGCAAATAATAACCCCCTGCCAAGGAAGCAGTGGGGTGCATGTTCTCAGTTCTGGGGGGCTTCCGCAGCTCTGAATGGCTCCTGAAGTTCCTTGGTTTTCAAGGGATTGCAGTTGATGAGATGTTATGAATGACCAAGCCTCCCAACCAGGCTGTGCCAGACCGCCTCCACGCATGTCTGAAGAGGCAATGCCAACTGTCAGACCCAGCCCGGGACCCAGCTGTGCTCCTGCCCTGATTAAAACCAGAGCTGGTGGGGTGCGGTGGCATCCACAAACACAGAAGACAGCCTACCTGCTCATTGACAGATGACATGGGCCTCAAAGTCAGGAAATCATGGGGTCCAGAAAGAACTTGTGTTTACTCAATAGATGTGTGCCCCACGAACCCAGAAAGCTCTGGATCAGCAGAGGGGCTTCTTGGGTCTGTGACAGTAAGGGCAGAGTGGTGACAATGGTTACCGTCCCCATGGACTGTGCTCAGTCAGCCTCCAGGCCTCCCGGGTCCCTTTCTGCAGCCACCTATCGTAGTCAGTCCCTCCCAAATGTCCCCTGGGGGACACACTGCCCCTCCTGAGTACCATGGCTCCACAGTCGGACCCGCAGCAGCTTGCCTCCCCTGGGCCTCTCTGCTCTGCACTCTCCTCCCTTCTGTTCATCAGCAACAGGCAGGAGCCTGTTTGGGTCCATCCAGCCAACTCCTGGTGGACCTGCCATCCCAGAGCCGACCTAGGAAAAATTCCTCAGCCCCTCAAACTGTGAGGAGTGCCCTCCACTCTCTGTTCTGCTCACCACCTGCTTGTTCACAGGCCACATGCCTTGATGAGACCCTGGACTCCCTGGAGACCTGGAAGGCATCTGTCTTGGCCTCCCCGCAAAGTCCTTGGAGTGGCAGGGTTTCAGGGCCCTGAAGTGGAATCATGCAATATTGGTCTTTCTCTCCGTGCTTTATCGCACAGAGCATAATATCTTTTCAAGGTCCGTCCATGTTGGG